>NW_027270917.1:4462500-6900000 GCF_040938485.1 Diadema antillarum
CTTAGGAAGAAATTTCTTCCTAGGAGGGATTTCAGAATACCACCCCAGGTTTCCATGACTTTGATGTTCCAACACTCACATTGTCATGATGCTCATAAGTTTGCCTGATTTGACTCAATTTCTCTCAGTCAGCAGTTGCTTCTACTGCACTGATGTCATTCAAGATCAAGTATGAAATTCATGCAAATAACGTACAGTTCTTGTCATGGTTTGATAAACTTTGACCTGGCTGCAGTATTAAATGAGCATTGTCATGCTGGAATACTGGTATGTGTTACCAGGATATTCCTGTCTCTGTATCGGGAGGCGGGTTTGACCCACACCGAGAAAGTCACTTCCTGGAAACGAAAAGAAAAAAAAACTTGCTTTATGTGAAATGAGTGAAATCAAAGATGTGTTAGTGAGGCAAGCACTACAGATGTGACAATCTTAATGTCAGTAAATCATCTAACATAGTTTCCTATAGCCACAACAAGAATTTGCCATTTTGGCATCAAGACATCTTAATATCAATGGCCCAAAAATTCACACTTGCTAAAGATTCAAGAGACCAAAAAAAAATATTATCTTAAACAGATATCCGTTATTGTTATGAGGTTGTCAAATATTTCTTATTTCGAAGATCCAAGATGCATCCTCTGCTGAATACTGACACATAATCATTATGATTATGTTTTTTTTACATTTTCAGCACTAAGAATATTTTGTGTATACATACAGCTGTATATCATGCCAGTGTCATCACTGTAATTGCTCTGTCAAGGAGCCAAATGAACACAACAGAAGACAAACAAAATTTGACCAATTTCCAATACCTCCCTTTGCTCATGGCCATGTTGCTTTTCTCTTAACTGAGTACCCTCAAGGAGTACTCATGAATATTCACTTTTGGGGGTAAATTCTCCTGGTTTTGTTCACATGTTTTCATGTCACTTTCTGAATCTCTTCTTCTCACTAATTCTATAGCGATTATCTGCCAATATAGCATTACTGGTGCCTTGAAGAGAGGTCATTTTGCCAAATTACAGTACCCTTATCAATCAATAGCCATTCACTGACTGCAAGGGAAAATGCCTGCACATCTGAAGAACGTACTAAAGATCTGTGACCTTTGACCTTTCACAAATGCTTGAATGGGAGTTTGCTTTTAATCCGCAATGAAGTCACATCACGACAAATTAACACACACACAAGAACTCCAACACATGAAGGAGAATATCCCTAAATGGATTCTTTAAATGTTTCCACTTGGTGTACTTCAAGAGATAGGGACTGAACATTAAAGAAAGTATCATTCTGCACAGTCTGGACAACCGCTTGATGTCTCCTCAGAGAAACAAATTTGGCACGCCTGCACTGCAGTCGTGTTAAAGACATGCAGAACTGTGAACCACACCATCGCTCAAAATCTGTTTCACAAGGGAAATGGATCGTATGGCAATGGCAGAGTGATAATTGCCGCACAAAGTAAAATTTCTTTCAACTGAAACTTGAAACAAAACATAGCCATGTGAAGGAGTATGATACCAAGTTTTCCAAACCTGAAAAACCTGATAATTACAGGCAATGAGAAGAAAGCTTGTGAATGAGTTTGGGCGGGAAAAAAAAATGATGATCAAAGAGGCGGTCTTTAATCTCTTTTGACTGCCTGCTTGGCAGCAAACCTAGTGATTAAACTGTTCAAACATTCTTCAGTTTTCTTGTTTGGATAGTTCACTAAAAAGCCATGCTGAAGAGCTTTGACTGGGAGACGGAGGGGGAGAGCTCTAGAGAAGATGAAAACAGAACCCAAGTGATGCATGCAGACTCCGGTAGAAAAGAGGAGGCGCCCAAAGCCAAGAGAGGGAGGGAAAGATATAGCGGAAACTTAGGACAATCATCTACGGCAGGATACACCAGCAATGCATGGATCACAGGCCCGTGCATCTCCCTGCTCTGAAAACTTGCGGAATGTCGCGCGATTCATGACCAAGGCTGAATGGAAGATGAATTCCAAGCTGAGGCCACGGTCTGCTGCACAAGCCTGTATTTGGCATAAACAATGGGAGGACTCCATTGCTTTTTGCCTGGGCTCGCTCATGATCCTGACTCTAGGGAATGCCATTGCCATTGTCATTGTTACATTGGATGGTTGAGGGCCTTTGCAACAACGCAAATCCCCTAATAACAAATGAACTTGAGCCTCACTGATTTAACTCAACCAGCCATGGAGCCAAGTCGCAGAGACAAGTGGTCCAGATGAAGAGACGATGCCCTACCTCTTCATTTCTCAATCTTGTTTTCGCTCTTACTAAATTCTCGCGGTCAATGGTTGGTTTGAGGAAATCACAGAAAAGAGATGGGGGAAAAAAATGAATTACTCAGTGCTGTCTTCATTTCAGGTGTTTCATAAACGAAGTAAACAATGAGACATTTGAGAAAAACCCTTCAGGCGAGAAAATATGTCTGGGGGAGGAGTTGCCACCATGAAAAGCAGGTGTTGAAAGAAATCAATGAAACAAGTGACTACTTCTCAATAAAACTTTTGAGTGACACCTTACAAATCTAGGAATAAGTAATTCCACATTAACCAATAAAGACATCTCACATAAAAATCACAGTCCCCTCCCTAATACTGCAGTGACACTGCTTGCATAGCACTCCTTAACTTGATTCATGCAAAATACAATCAAATAAATCACTTTTCTTGAAAGTGCATTTACAAAGCAACCAATTTCCTTGTACAAGTGTACAAGTATGATCTTCATATATATCACGGGAAGAGTCATTTAAAAATTGCAAAATATGACATGTAATTGCATCTTACATTCGGGCAATTGAGAACTATGAATTTGATATATTGCTATGACATGACAAATGGTCTATCGCATAGAGGGGGGATCCAGTTGATCCACAGTCAAAATACTACATACATGTAGTATATGAATTCCAGAGGTGTCAGACAGTAAAAAATCACCAATCTCTATACTTCCTTTCAATCTTGTCATGTTGTTAGCAACTGCAACATGTATAACTAGCACGAGAGAGAGGTGTTGAGATGGATGCCTGAGCAGTATGAGGTTATTTAGATTCCCTTTAGTTCCTTTCCTTTCATTTAATGATTTTTAATTCACCCTCCCCATGGGGAATTCTTTCAAAGACTACAATAAGCATGACTATTCAAGTACCAACACCCTGCCATAACCTATGCTAATTACACAAGTCCCACATACTCACAAATACAATTAGCAACTTACAGGTGTTCAAAGTTTTCATCAAAAGCTCCAACCCCCTGGTGGTTTTGAGTATTGGTAGATGATGTTTAGAAATTAGGAAAAATTTACATAGCTTCTCATTGAAAATATTGTTGTGTGAACAAACATGACACAAGCTTTTCTAAAAGGTAACTTTGATAATAGGAATTCAATATGCCCATTACCAAATACTTTCTTCTCTACAGGAAATGATTACTGCATACATGTGACCACAAGTTCATTCATTTGATACACATCATCTTTCAATATGAATACAGATAAACACAAACAGCAGCTAGTACCATTGTAATACTGTCTAATGTACACTTGGGCATGTAATGAAAAGGCACCTTATTGTGTGTGTGGGGTGGGTGGGTGGTTTTGCTTTTTCGGGCATCATCTTCTCTTGTAGGCATTTAGGAAATGATGGCTCCATGCCTACGGGTCTACTGCCTGTGCGACTGACTTCGCTAGATTTGGTTTGACGGTATGTCACACATGTTGGCAGGTACCCATCAGTTTTATCCTTGCAGTCGGGTTGGTGAGACAGGGGAGAAGGCAGCCATCTCTATTGCCAGAGAATCACAGAGGTCACACTGGAAGGATGCACCGTGGCCACTTTTTCTCTTTGCCCCGGCACACAGCAAATTCCATCTAATCTCATGAATGGATGACTTATTTTCCATTGCTACAGCAAAAGAGAATTCTTTGCAGTCTCCCTCTTTTCTTTGCATTGGGGTCCAGGCAGCCAGCTCTCAGCAGCTCCAACCTTTCTGCTCTTTTCTTCGGCAAGGCTGACATGCTTTTATGAACACGCAGTCTTCATAGCAGAGTGCAGCTTGCATATTTGGAAAGGAAAACAACTCAGGATGTCTAAGTCTGGAGTAAAGTTCGGTTGTTATTGTTGTTGTTGTTCTGCTGCTGTTGGTCCTTTATTTTTTTGTCTTTTCATCGTTTCCTTCAAACTATAGAGACTAAAGGCCACAAAGAAATCCTGTCAACTATTTTGATGTGATGCAAAGAAATACGAGGAGAATCAGATACCAGCATAAATAACAGAGGAAGGGAGAAATATGTGGGTTGGGGTTGGGAGAACAGGAAAGGAACCCTTTGAGAAAACACAAATGATTGTAGACGGTAGAGAAAATTAGAGCCCCTCATCCCTTTCTACTACACACTACCAAATAACAGCACCATTGCTGTACATCCTTCTTTTTAAAGGGGTGGTACAGTTTCCGTTGAGATGGGGTTTGAGGGGTTCCAACATTTCTTGATGATTATCTTTTAGATGAGAAACCTCCTATGAAATATGAAAGAGCATATAATTCTAAGAGGAATGAAAAGTTTATTTGATGAAAATTGGTTTTGAAATGACTGGGATATCCAAAACATGCAATCCTAATAAAAGGAGGGACCCACTTTTTTTTTTTTTTTGGGGGGGGGGGGGATCACTTTGTTCTACTTTGTTTTTGGATATCTCGGCCATTTCAAAACCGATTTTAATAAAATAAACTTTGAATTCCTCTTAGAATTGTAGGGTTCTTAACATTTCATAAAGTGGTGTCTAATTATCTTGCAAAAAGTTAAAATCTGAATTCTCACCTATACAATGTATATTTTTTGTGTGTTTTATCAAGAATCCAATATCAACCGTTACTATGCTGACATAACTGCTTGTGTTTCCTTTCCTTTTCCTTTTCTTCCTTTATCATCAGGATGTTCTAACAAGTCGGAATTGTAAATCATACACGAATGGTTTTTTCATACATTATTACTACTCATCTTTTCTCCTTCTCAAAAACAAACAAACTTTTGGATGGCAAAAACCTCCACTTAGTGCCACGTTAAAGGAGAAATCCACTCCGAAATTCCTATCAATTTTAAAAGAAAGAGAAAATTATCTGCAGAACAGTGCAAAAATGGTTAAAATCAGATAAATATAAGGAAGTTACGACATTCTGAAATTTCTAATTTTTTTGGAAAACACTTCTTGACCAGTCACTATGAATATTCAAATCAGCCAGTTGATGATGTCATGCTCTTACAATTTCTTAGTCATTTCACAACAGATATGATAAAAATCTTATATTTCAGCTTTACAGATATGAAACTTTCCAAACCCCCCCCCCCAAAAAAAAAAAAAAGAGAAATGCTATCTCTGATATATTTTAGTATGGGAATATGCTTTTACCTGTAATTAGCTAAAAATAGCAACTTTTACGAATGTCCATGTACAACATGTAAACATGAGGGTATGTGAGGGCATGACATCATCAACTTGCTCATTTGAATATTCATAAGGACTGGTCAAGAAATGTTGACTGAAAAAATGTGACATTTCAAAATGTCATTTATTTTTTATCTGATTTTTTGACATTTTTGGAACATTCTGTAGTTTTTTTTTTTTTTTATTTCTTTTGGAGTTTACTTTAAATATGGGGGGGGGGGGGTGAATATCCTCTTTAAAGCTCCTGGGAAAGGGTATCTCTAACAAAGCTGATTAAGACTGTCAAACCAAGGCGAGGAAAAAGAGCTTGCATTATGAAAATGTTACTGTCATCACAATTTTCCTCTTACTTGGTTGCACATCATCCTTTGGGCAACCTTGCCATACATCTTCTTTTCTTTTTTTCTTTTTTTTTTGGGGGGGGGGAGGGGGGAGATAAGATGTCCAATACCCTTTCCCAATTGCCCTATCCTCTCTCTCTCTCTCTCTTTCTCTCTCTCTGAGAATTCTTTAATATGCTCCATCCCCTCTTCTGTCTGCCCTCCTCTTCTCTTTTTCTCCTGAATTCTTTGCAACTTTTTTTTTATAACTCCTCGTTCTTTCCCAGCAGCATCATGCCCCTTCTGCCTCAGTCTTTCTGTTTGTCTCTTGTCTCTGTTTAACTACCCCCACCCTCTTTTCTTTCTTTTCTTTCTCCCTCTCTCTCTCTCTGCTGCTGTCTCTGTCCCTGTCTCACTTCCCCCTTTCAAACCGGGGGCTGCTCGCTCGGAACTCCAGCATCAGGATAACGTGGCCCCTCACTCTGCGCTGCTCATGCGACACAATGGCCTCACTTACTTGACGACAAATCAATAATAGTCTAATGCGGGCATGGTTGAACAGCAGATTTGCATACATGTGTACAGGCAGAGAGACACAGTTGGGTCTTCCCAAGAGTGCGGCGTGTGGACCTAGTTCGACCCACGATATGCACACCCTCTTCAGCCGGCGCTGAGCTAACAAAAGTCACCTCGCTCCCTCTAAACAACAAACTCTTGATATCTCTCATAAGGGTCAAGGTGTGTGCATCTCAAACCACGGCAAAACCCAATAAAAGACCAAAGAAAAAAAAAAGAAGAGAAAAAGAATGAACTGCGAGAGAGAATAAAAAGACAAAAGGCAAAGTCAGGTGGAGTGCACAGTTGATGAAGGTCAGTGGAGAAAAGGGGGGTAAGGTCTATAGAAGGATGAAGGGAAGACAGGCAGGATGTACAAAAAGGTGCTCAAGGAAGTGATGGCAATCAGTGATAAGGGCAAGAATCAGCCGGCACTCACTTTTATGGCAAAGAATTCTTAGTTATCTACACTTTGGGCCAAATATCTGGCCAGCAAGACCAAGTCCCGACTCCATGAACTTCCCTTCTCTTGGCCAATCTCTGACTTCAGATCCCCATTGTTGATCTCCTTGTTAAACTAGATTTGGGAGATGTTGCCTGTCATTAAATAGCATTCACCTTAAGAATGAAGCAATTACCTGTAACTTTCTTTTTATTGAAGTTCTCCATCTAAACTGATACCAGGTGAGAGAGAACAAAAAGGAGAGAAATGCATCATAGCCTATTGCAGAATTTACAAATGTGTTTGTATCTCAAGGATGCATCAAACTGATTCTCTGGACATATTACCAAAGAGACAATCATGAATTGAATAGGCCTACAGAGTATCTTGAAACATATACAAAACAAAACAAAAACACAACTCAAATCCTTCCCATATTAAGTTAGATGGTATTCCCATTTTTGTCTTTAGACGATGTAGTTTTACCCTCAGCTGTACTGTATGCCAGCTCTAGCATTGAGTAGCAAACAGCTCTAGCAAACTTGCAGAACTGCCTGAGTTGATTCTCACTTCTCTTTGTACCATGACTATTTTCTCTTTTTTTTTATGTTGAAGGTGTTACACGTATCAAACAGGTCTCCTCCATACGCGAGTCGACGCTAGTGCGTTTTACAGCCCACATCGCTGATGGGGAGTTCTGTGGTGCACGGGCGATCGACCGAATCGAGGCCAAAGGCACAGCGATCCGTACGTAAAATGGGCGTTGTCGTGAACAACACACTACAAGCACCGCAAGTTATCAATGCAGCGTTATCTTCATCAACCAAGAGAGCACACAGCCGAGACGTATGGGGGGAAAGGGTGCCAAGACAGAATCGAGCACCACGCATTAAAATCATGCATGAAAGTTCGTCTTGTGGTGATCTTCAGCAAAAGCTCAAACTTATATCAATTTCCAAGGGCATGACCAGATTGAACAAGAAAAATCAAGCAAACAACAAACAAACTTTTCTTGAAACTCACGAAACCATCGGACACAGATTTCCAGACAATTTAGAGTACAGTTGTATGTACCTCTTCGAAATCTTGCATAATATGCATCGAGTTCGATGCATAGAAAATTCCGGCGAAACGTTACAAAACGCAAAAGGAGAAAAATATTATCACAACTTACAAGATTATTGAGGTAAGAATCAAGGAAGTGACAGTAATAGCTTGTTATTTACATCAAATCAAAAGAACGGATAACGTTGTTGATTTATCATTAAAGCTTTCCTCGATTCGCCGAGGGTTTAGATCATTTCCCCCTCCTCCTCTCTTCATTCTTTCATACCGTAAATCTTGAACAATAGCAATCGGGTCTTCAAGCGCAAACGATCCCGCCACGGATTAGCGCGCTGGTTCAGTGCAGTGGCATGGCCGATTTTTCAAGTCCGTCTTCTTCACACATCACGTAAGGTTCAAAGTTTGCCCACTGCATCACATCACCACCACGGTAAATAAAACACATAGCGCGAACTCACACACATAGCGCGCGCTTCGGCACTTTGGCTCATCATGCATCGCGCATCCTCATGAAAAAACAAAACAAAACAAAACAAAAAACAAGAAAACAAAAAACTTCTCCATGTACGGGATTATGATGAAAATACACAACGGCATGCAAGATTTAGGATACGTCACGGATCTACCTAGAGTTGTCTAAAAAGTAGAATTTCAAGCATTCACACAAAAACATGCACGCTTCCGCACGCACACATACGCAGAATATTAAAAGGACAGGTATGTACACCGTTACATTCATCACTTGATATGCGAGCCAACTACTGTATTAAACGGACAACAGTGCAGTGTGTATCACATGCACAATCATGTTATGTTGAGAGAGGCTTTATAAAAAGGAGGAAACGTAATTACCATGATTACTACTGTTTGTGTGTGACGGAGCAGTTTAGAAAGAAGAAGCGAACCTATTCTAGACACTTTATGCAGTACTGACCCAACACTTGGTTTCCTCATAGTTTTCAATTTCATGGTAAGGGAACATTAAAAAAGTCGCATCATAAAGATGAGAATCTGCGTCACTTCCCTACGGTTTAAAAGGAATGCGAAACAGAACAAAAGAAGAGATGAGTAGACATATTACTCCGGCTTAGTACAGTTCGTACTACTAACTTAGTACTACTTGTATCATAGAGGCTCTGATATAAAAAGAGGAGAGTACGATTAACGCGCGCTGTGCCATGCCTCGGTCATGGCGATACGGTCATTTAATTCTCACTTCCCCAATGCAAACTTCCTCCTTCCTTTTCAAATCCTTTCTCTTCAACTCAGCTCACTTGACTTGTAAGGTGTGCGGGGCTATAAGTCGGGGATGAACGTAACCTATACAAAGATGGCTGGTGTTCTGCGGAGCGGGGGGGGGGGGGGGAGGGGTGCTTTATCATTTGCACTTACCAAAGATTCTGAGATGCTCTCAAATCAGTTGCTGCATGTGTAAGTTGATACAGATACAGGGACTCGTTTAAACTGGAAGACTTACTTTAGTTTCACGAATAAGGAAGCGCACATGGGGGTGATGTACAAATGAGCTGTGCTTTGAACGGCATTTTCTGCCGCCATGATGTTGGGTAATACCTTCATCAAACTTTGTAACAAAATCTTCTGCATGAACAGTCATCTCCACACTCCCCAAATCTGCAGCAAACATACTCAATCTGATATCTAACAATGACACGGACTGAATTACAAACTCACTCCCACGTTTTCGGTCACACTCGCTTGCATTCCAATGGATATTATCACAAAACTTCCGCGCAACCACGGGAGGGAAGAATCACTCAGGATGCACGCAGTATTGTGTAGAATTAGAAAATACCGCAGCATCACGCAGTAAACACCGCAGCAGACATTCATCCAAATCTCCATCAATACTTTCCAAGAGGAGAAAAGTACGGAATACGAAGAGCAACTCTACAGTTGGTTTGTAGAAATAGTTCGAAGAAGATGGAGAATTAACGTATAAGGCAAACTTACCGGGGAGTCGGACCGGGGCGGGCTGCTTACGCCGAGACATGATGCCAATAGCTCCGCTGCTCGCATTGACTGATCGAGGATGCGGGATTTCGCTTACAGCAATACAAAACGACGATTGCTCTCTGGCACTGCAGGCGTTACGCAGACACACTGGATACACATCACATTCTCAACCTCCGCCAGACACACACACTGTACACACACACACACACACACACACAGAGCGAGACACACACACACACACTACACAGAGACCAACCACTGCTCATAGTCGCCGAGAGCGCGGAGTCATGAATAATTCATCAGTAGACTTGTCTCCTCTTCTCTTGTGTCTTTCTCTAACATGTGGTTGGAAGTGGAACCCATCCATCGCTGAGCGCTCGAGCAATAAGAGGATAGGGAGGGACTATTATCTTGTACTTCGTTCGGCGCGCGGGCTGCGCTAGGATCTTGCTCTTTGGTTCATTGGTGTTTAGCGACTAGAAAAAGAGAACTAAATAAGGGCAGCGCGAGATTATCATGTGATGCAAAGGAGAACTTTACTCCGTTGTCATGCGGGCTGGAAGTTGAACTCACACCTGGGCATTCAAGCGGAGGGTATATCGATGTGCAAATATGCAAGGGTTATGTCTATACGGAACTTTGTAAAATATACGGCATGGCTCACATTATGCTCCACACGCAACCTCCTCACTGCTGTAGGATAGGATACGCCAATATGGCGCACAGGCCCTAACTTGATAACTAGCTCATACTGTTGCTCATGATCCCAGGGTTCCTGAAGTTCTCCAGCAACTTCTTGCACAACTCTTGCGATCAAGCAAAGTCATCTCATGCCACATCGACGTAGGATGATGAATTGGCTTTGAGTTTGTTTCAATCATCTGATGTTTCCTCGACCCACTCCGAATGATAAATTATATCTGTCATCTATATTAAACGCACTACGGGACTGTATTACCTACCACGACTGACTGTGTCTGCAGATGTTGTTAGCTGACGTTCATTTGTAGTTTCAATCAAATATGTATATGCTACTGAGCTTTACTTGTTATTCATGAGATATAAGTAACAATATTTGAGACATGCGAGGTGGTCTAATGAGATTTATATACAGAATTATAGGAGTACAAGGAGATTGAGAGCATTCTTTCATAAACGTCCCAGACAAGTTTTTAGTCCAGACTCATCAAAAGTACAAGTAAAATGTTACAGGCATGATTCCACAGTGTTGGAATCTGTAAAAACACACATGAATACTATAAAGCTACAACCAACCTATAGGCCTACCGGAAAAAACAATCTGAATCTGATTTACTGAGTTAAATTTGACATGGCGAACCCCCCCCCCCCCCCACCTCGTATCAGGTCCATATACACTAGTCATAATTATGCACCACTTCAAAGAGATGCGGAAATATGTACGCATGATCGTACATAAATAACACACACACACACACACACACACACACACACACACACACACACACACACAGAAAAAGAAATCAGGACATTATTCAGAATGCAGATGTTTCTCTTTTCTGAGTCTTCCTCTCCGTTTCCCTCAAATTCCTGACCAACATCAGGAAAGCACGGGTTAGATTGCAACTCAATTACTGCACACACAGGCCTACCACTCAAACAGACTGTCGGATGTGGCCAGTATTTCTGGCAGATGCCAAGTTGCTGTGAATAGGCCTATTCAGTACTCAGTGGCGGATCCAGAGGGGGGCGCAACCGGCGCACGTCTACCCCCTTTATTTTCGTTAAAAAAAAAACAAAAGAAATCAAAGGAAAAACAATGAAAAATAATGAAACCCGAAAGTGGCACTAGAAATATTAGTCATCCCCCCCCCCCCCCTTTACAGAATTCCTGGATCCGCCCCTGGTACTGTTGTGATCTTCTCTGTGGCTATGATCGCTCCACAATGGGACGAAGATAGAACCGTCTTCCCAAGCTTACAAGAAATAAAAATAAAGTGAACCAGTTATCTGTTTGATTCTTCATTCATGGACCTGGTGCATATCTAACCCTTTGTGCGTTTCGAGTTCCGATTGGTACACTGCAAAAAGTCCGGTGTTAAATAGTGAACACCGAGCTGGTGTTAAATTTTCGGTGCTCACTTATGGTGTTAAATTAACACCTACGGGTGTCATTTCCAAATTTTAAACTGTTTTTTGAAGAGTTTCTTAGTAACTGCACTTCTTGTTGATTTTTAATTTAAACAAGACGATCAAGAATTTTACATTAAAATACTAGATTTTTGAAAAAATGTGAAAATAAATTTACACCAAAGTAACACCAGCTGGTGTGGTCCCTTATTGAAGCTGGACGGGTGTTAAACCATTGATATTAACACCAGTAAATATCAAATCAACACCATGTGGTGTCATTTTTGAGTTAACACCAGTACAGTGTCAAAATAACACCAGGTGCAGTATCAAATTAACACCACGAAGTGTCAGGTGAACACTTTTCAACACCATCACAGTGCATTTTTAACACCTGTGGGTGTGGTCCTTTATTGAAGTTTGATTGGTGTTAGATTTAACACCCGTGGTGTTAAATCTAACACCGATGTTTTTACAGTGTACAGAGAAACCCACCGAGGTTGTACACACTCTGCGAAGTCCGTATGGCACAGAAAGGGTTAAAAAAAGAAGGTATCCGTACAGTTGTTATTTCTTTTTAGGTTAGAGCTAGGCCTGATTGTGATAAAAGTCGCTATCACAGTAACAATAGAAATGCTCAAAGCCGATTGGCCATTTCCCGGCTGTTGTCAAATGCCATCACTCATTTCGAAATATTTGATTTGTATATTTCTTAATGACATGGATCCCTGATCTAACATTATTCTAGATGTTTCAACTGCCTCAAAATTAATATCATTTTGAAGATAACCGATGCTCTAGCTCTACTTCTGTCAATTGGTAGCAAAGCAGTCCCGAAGGAGGGGGTGAAACGGCGAGCGCTCGTTGCTAGTTGCTATGGTAGCTCACGGTAAATGGGTGTCATTATGACGTCATGATTGGGCAGCCACGGCATGGAGCTTCATGGTCATGGTAAGCTTTTCTAGAGCAACCGTGACTATGAATGTTCAATGTCAGAGGTCATTGTGTCAAGTACTTAATGTAATCGGAATAGGTGTTGGAGGACGTGCTAAGAACTGATGCCTTATTAGGGTAAGGGGAGGAAAAAAGTCTGCTTCGGAATTTCGCTCCAACGATATCTTGCAAAAACAAATAAAATAAAATAAAATAAACAAATAAAAAAATGAGTGAAAGCTTGAAGTTTAACAACAAGGCACCTGAGCTGGGTATTTTTTTTTCTATGTGTGTGTGTTGTTGTTGTTGTTGTTGTTGTTGTTCCTGTTTTGGATTTACAATCAGTGAAAGGGGTATAATGGTCTTCTTTTCGTCGTAGTCACCATCACGGCACTCCCTGTGTACCTCCTTGCTTGCTCCAATCCCCTATATACACTATGACGTACGGATGAGCAACAGGCTGTCCTGTGAATAGGCACGGATGAGCGATTCTTTTATACGAGATCATCTTTATTATGTGTGTGTGTGTCTCTCTCTCTCTCTTCCCTTCAAATTTTCTCCTCAGAGAGATTACACAAGAAAGGGCCTTTGATGCACGCTCATGCCCATAGCACCATCAGCCCATCAGACGACTCGCAACCTTTGTATAGGCTTCTCCGAGACAACTCGCCGTCATGTTCAAGTTGGCCCCATCACCCATCAGTAAGAACATGCAAACTACTGAATGACTGAGGGTTTATCGAACTCCGACCTATAATGATTGATAAGAAAGTTATGGACATTTTAAGTTTCAATCGTTTTCACAAAATAGTAACATTAAAAGCTTCCATAATACTATGCGAATTCACAAGAGATGATGATAATGCCATCACAATCATGGTCTCACAGTCATACTTGTCTCTTTACCTGTGATGACCTTCACCTGGGTTACCTGACTCGTCTCACCATGCATGCATCTTCTGGTAAATACGGGAGAACAAAATCTTGAGGAGAGGACCAGGGGGTCCAGTTTTCTTGAGCTATATAACCATGATGATGCAAAGATACAATTTTGATCAGAGAAGGTCATCGTTTTGTTCAAAATGCATTATTTCCTCATATGCGATAACAGTTGACTTGCGTATAGAAGACCCCCCCCCCCCCCCATGAAATTCTCGTGTCTATCAAGTCTGTTCTTTTATATAGCATATCCTGGTAAATTGAAAGTAGGCCTATATACATGTATTGTATATGAGTATCATATCATTCACTTGGGAAAAACCCCGTCTGTCTTCAATAAAGATGCCGTTTCGTCGTGAATATCAACTATTTGAGATGAATACACAAGTTTTGATAAGTTGCCATGTAAGGTTATGAGGTGACGCTGTTCTGGACAGAGACCTTGTCATAACAAAGATATTACGCGCGTATACCTTAATTCTGTCCGGTTTCAACCATCAGTCTGAATTTCATCAGCAGTGCGGTAGTTCGATGTGTATCAATATATGAAGAGTTTTATACGCCAAAAAAAAAGTAAAAAAGAACCAGACGCCAAGATAAAAACACAATTAACAAAACTAAACGAAACATCTTTGCAACGGCAAAGATACCTCATTAATTTATTACATAACAAAGCACCTTCTTAAATTATGATTTTAAAATTCCATGGTTTCTTATCATGTTCTTTTTTTAAGCAGGTTAAAGGTAGGGAATCCCATTTGCATGCATGAAGAGTTGTATAAATACAGTGGTATGTTGAAGAGAGTATCATTTTAGAAACTCCCATAAAGTATTGAAAGTGGAAGGTATCATTTAGTACATTTTTATTGACCGTTAGATTTTGAATTGAATTTTTGAACATTACTAGGCTACCTTTGCAGACCCATGCATTGCATGTGTGTCCATCATGTATTATTTTGTGAAGAAAGTTCATCAAAACTTACAAACATTTCTTTATACATTCTTGCCACACACTCTATATGTAATTACATCAGCTCTTATACTTTTAGATTTGTGTTTATAGATAAAAAATATAGAAGACTGCAACAAAAAGGCTTAAGTGTGGCTGACACACAGAACTACTGAGTAGTTGAGTTTTGTGCATTATTCAAATTGTAAATAACTGTTGACTTCCAAATTTTTCAGCAGTGGCCTAAACAAGTCCCCTGAGGTTCGTATTTAATGTTTTGCTGCATTTTGGAAGGTCTGTGAAAGGTATCCCCTATACCTTTAAATCGCAAGTATCTTTAATTGGTTACAGCTCGTTATTCCGAAGGTTCGTTATTTCCGATTTATTTCATTTTCGGATTAACAAATCTTCGGAATAACGAACCTTCGGAATAACGCCACAAAAAATGTTCGGATGAACGAACCCTTTTTCATTTTCGGATTGACGAATCTCTAGGTATAGGGAATTTGTGTGTTTCGGATTAACGAACCTTCGGAATAACGAACCTTAGGAACAGCGAACCTTCGGAATAACGAACAGCACTTTTTTGATTGGCAGGAATGGAGTTACGTCGTTTTGTGATCAAGCTCTAAACACTTTACACACTTCCTCAATGTATCCGATTGAGTTGGAACAAATCAGGACAAGTTTAGGTGCCTATTCAATGGACAGTTCAAGGGCCATCATACGTTCAATGATAGAGTGAAAGCGTCGACAGACGTCAGTATATGCCTATTACACTATATCTTTTCATGCTGTTTATGAATCGACGCGAGTATAGAAGAGAAATGGTCATTGATACCGCAATCCTATTTTCGATATATCTTAACAGTTTCTAAACGTTTTGACAATGCGCTTTACGGTCCTATATCGGCCCATTTCATAAAAAAGTTGATATGATAGCAACTCTTGCTGGAATGGCAATTGTCATGGTACCGACAAGAATCCAGCTTCCTGATTGGCTTTTGCTATAGAAAGTTGCCATTCCAGCAAGAGTTGCTATATCCTCACATCTTTTATGAAATGGGGCCCTGATGTCGACTTTCAACAAGAAAGGGTCAGACTGTTTTTATTAGTTTTTCGTCACTATCGAAAGTGTTTTTATACCTTTAAAGTGAAGATGTTCAATTTCTCTTTATATATAGCTGTGACCACACACATTTTATAGTGACCATGAAGCAATGCTAATGTATGTTTATTTTGATGAATCCTTAAGTCGAAGCGTATATTGAAAGTTCTGAAACCGTATAACATTACTTCGAAACAGCAGATCAATTACAATCAAAACAGACGTGGATACATTGTAAGGGACAAGGTGCGATCAGTGCTTTTCTTGGCACTCCGTTTATCTTTGTCCCGTTCGTGTTTTTTTTTTCTTCTCATTGCTACTTCATCTTCATCTATTGCTTTGCCTTCTATCCCTCTCTCTCTCTCTCTTTCTCTCTCTCTCTCTCTCTCTCCATCTCTCCCTCTCTTGTTACGAAATAGAAACAAAATCGCACAAGACAACAGTTTTTCTATCAGAAAACATTTTCATGTATGTTTATTCTCTCTTAATTGATTTAATTCTCTTAATTTTCAATATAGTCTATAATCATAAATCGGAGGTTATAATGTAAGATAGGGACCGTCTTTATGATAATGTCTTTCGGTGTGATTTTACGGAGATTTAGATTCCATCAATATCGGTTTGACCCTTAATTACTAAACGTTAACGCAGGGTTCATAGTAATGAATCTAGGAAACAATTAGGAAAAATCAAAGTGAGAATACGGAGAGAAAAAAAGAGACCGAATGTATGTGGAAGAATAATGTAGAAAGTGCTTGAAAAAGACAGAGTGAACTGGGAGAGTACAGGGATGACAAACGATGAATAGAATTAAGTTATAATCTATAAGTCTATAAGCAAAAAGTAAACTATACGGTAATTCTTTTCTAATGTGAACTATAGCAGCGGAAGAGCTACGTTCCCCAGAAATAATTAATGCATGGGACACCGTATAGACAACATTGTCAAAACGGTATACCTGTCAATATTTCAGGTCTTGCAATGATATAAAGTCTAAAGGAGCATTATCAAAATTTATAAAAAAAATCTTGCAATGAGGCGCTTTTTATTATTTTGCTGTAATTGCCATAGCTTCAAGTTTTGATAAGGATTGCTTTAAGTACAAATGCGTCCTCAGTGTTTGTGTTGTGAGTTTTTGTTGTTTTTTATCAATCTGTGTATGATTACATTTTAATTTGCACATGACTGTAATGGACCCCAATTATAAGTTTTGTTTCTCGGGGTCCATGACCATCATTTACTCATTGCTATGTAAATATCATTACAATTCAGTCATCATATCAGATTGTTATTCAACACTTATTGTTGCTTTGTATCAATTATTATAGTTCTTGTAAAGACGTATTGTACACATCAGTATAATGAACGCATGGGTACATGGATTTTAATGTGCTGAAAGTGAATGTATTTTGATTATTTCTCTTTCACGTCATTGAAGATAGAAATCCTTTTACTGCACTGAATTTGTAATCATGACGATAATTTGAAACTGTCATAGCTAATTCACGTAAAGAGAGATGAGATTACTAATGTCGGCCAAATATAGCTTATTATACTGGCGACAGAATTTTCAGTTGGATCAGGGAGGTGGAAGAAAGATAATCCACCTCCCTGGTTGGATGAAGGAACACAACCGGGTCATTCGTTATAGCATGGAGGTCCATGGTTATAGCATGGAGCTGGCTCCATGGTTATAGCAACCTGAATATAGCTGATATGGGGCTTTTGGCAAAGACAGCTTGGGAGAAGGAGAGAGAGAGAGGGAGAGCCTGTGTCGTGGCATGATTGTGCACCTTTTCTGTCGCCAGATGTTGATTGAGGAGAAAACTTAACATCACTGGTTCCCATGGAACTTAGCGTTAGTGGAAGATGCTTGCATATAATACTGTGCGTGCATCCGATGCTTTGTACACAATCGGGAATACGCTAATCATTGGGCGAACACAACAGAATACGGGCGTGTAAACAGCATGTTGGGTTATCTCTTCGTAATTCTGTTTTCTTCGGCGATTGTCACTTTGGTATGCAAATTTACCGTGGCGGAGATACAGGCGGTGACTCGCTTTTTACCATTCGATGCGGGTACCTGGCAAACGTGGTATCCAAGCGCAGTGAAGACGCCATAAGTAGGTGATGGTGGTAGTGGTGGTGGTGGTGGCGACGCGGCGGTAGATGTGGAAGGGGAGAGGATGAAGATAAAAGTGGAGAGGAGGGCAGCTAGAGGGGCGTATAATGCGGTGGGGGGGGGGGGGCAAGGGGCAAAGCGGGGTCGCCGAGGGCTGTGTCTGGGGCGTGGCGCTTTCACAAACCTGAACCATTAACGATATCAGATGATCAAACATGTTACTCTTTTTCCATGTCTTGTATATATCAAAGAAGACTCTGGGTTCGTTTAGAGCTCTTTTGGCCTCGGAGATTGCACGAACTCACTGTATACGTCTAATGCGGCCGCTTATAATGGGCATTATATTATTATCGCGTTCTCATTCTTTCCTCTGGGTGGTACCGCGCCGTTTTCGATTATCCCTGATCAAAACTGCGTGAAGGCGGAATACCAGCCTACACCCACCTATGATTCCAAAACCACGTTTGCAGCTGACGGTGTCTCGTTCCTTGCTAATAGACTGCTCTACCTGAAGTCTTCAACCGTCTTATTTGTTTGTTTCTTTTTTTAACCAAATAATAAGCACATCTTTTCTTGTCATGAAATAGAAAATAAATGGATATTATGCGGTCCCTTATCAGAAACTTAAAAACTCCATTACTGTTTATAATGTTTTCTCACATGATGTATACAGCGGACACTTTTAATCATTATTTTCATGTGTTTACCAGACAGAGTTCACGACCCATTTTTTAACCCCCATCTAGCACATCTTTTCGTGTCATGAGATAGAGAACAAATGGACATTCATGGTTCCTTATCAAAAAATGTCAAAAGCCCCAGTATTGTAATATAATGTTTTTCTACAACGGACACTTTTAAACATTGTTAATTATTTTCATGTGTCTACATGACAGAGTTCACGACCCATGACACTTAGGGCCTATATACGACTAGGTCTATGGTTACAGCTTCTTCTATGCAGGATGGAAATCAAAGAAGTTTATTGCCACTTGGTATACTATCAGATGGTCTACTAGTACTTCCCAGTTCGTCTAACACCACTACGGCTAAACTCACTTGGTCTATTATCAATTTCGTCTAATGCCCGTTTGGTCTACTTCTCACTTTGTCTGATGCCCAGTTTGGCTACCTATCGTTTCGTCTAATGACCAGATGGTCCAATTGCAGTTTTGTCTCCTTGGACTTTTTCCCATTTTGTCTAATAAACTGTGGGTATTAGACGAAGTGGGCATAGCCCATCTGGAAGTAGACCAATGAGGGTAAGTGGCAATTGGACTAATTGGTCATTAGACGAGCTGGTTGTAGACGAAACAGGATTAGACCATGTGGGTTGAGACTATAGAAAATGGCTATTAGACAAAGTGAGAGTAGACCAAGTGATAGATCACCCTCAAAGATAATTATGTGCATTTATAAACTAAACCCGGGAGAAATTTTCTTGATATGGACATAATTGTAGTATGCGTTAATATCTTGCAGTGTGTGTTGTGAAAGGATCCACCTATAGCTCTTTGACTACCTGTCCTGCATGGGGAATTCAAGGATAGCGTACATTGGTGATGGGGGTTCTGGCCTCTTTATGTTGCTGGGTTGTTTTGTTTTTGTTTTTGTTTTTTGTCAAAAGCGGGACTTTAAAAAATATAATTAGAGGTTTGATTTTCAAGAGATCTGAGCCGCATTTTTTCCTGTACATTTGAATAATAATGTGTCAATAACATTCCTTATAAGTGTCTTGATTTCAAACAAAATAAAACAAATTAGCGAATTAAAGGCCTACAAGTATAGAAAACAAGACGGTATAGGCTTATAATCTTTTGAATTTTGCCTTATAGATTAGGGACGGTGGATTGCTTTTGTTATAATTCAAAAAACCAGGGACAACATGCCCAATGTAGTTATGTAGATAATAAGTCATGTTTGAGTTAGCTTTTACAAACAGACAAAAAAGTTAAACAAAAAGGAGAGAGGAAGTTCATTTTAGATTCGGACAAATATGAGAAAGAATTTATACCTGAAAATTCCACAAATATTTTCATAAAATAGCGATACTATAAACACAACCACATAATCATACGCAAATTTGAGAAAAAAAAATGATGCCATCGGCTCATAGGTCTTTTATTGGGCCGTAAACATGAACAAGTTTACTAAATTTTCTCCATATTTTATATGATCATTGTAATGGAATAAAACAGCTTGTATACCTTTCAATAAAGCCACTGTGGTGGAAATGATCTAACAATGGTGTCTTACAGTGCTGTGATATAGGAAGGGATTACTGTTGTCAAATTATCGACCACAAAATGATTCTATATTGATTTTTTTTCCACAAAGCAATGGAAAAGACGTGGGTTGACGATATCATCATTGCTCATGCCGAGTCAACCAATAACGCGATTGCATTCCAAAAATATGAAAAATTTTATATCATTATGCATGCAGTCCGATTTTGAGGACCCCGCCATCACTGCGCTTGTTTTATTTCAGTATCTGTTGAAATCAGCTTGGACGTAGAGTGGTATTACCCCTTCAGTTATAATCATTTTGAATTGAATTGAATTTTGAATGATATGAATACTTTCGTTCACTCTTTTGTTGAATAGAATATACAGTTACTATCGATTATATTGCGCATCTCCGGTAGGGTATTGATATTCACATCTTACTTTAAATTCGTATTTTTATACACTATGCTTTTAGCGTACAGCTATATGCTTTTATTCAACGTAGATACATTTGGGATAGATTATGTTATATGCATATTGTTTAGCGAGGGATCCGCGTCTACAAGCTGTGCTCTTTAGTGCGTCACTTTTTTCCATCGCTTTATTTACTTCTTAATGTCTTTTGCAAAGTATGCATTGTTTGATTTATGCTATAAACAGTACATTCATTCGCACTCACATCTATAGTACTTTTCTTTACAGCGTGTACACCGTCTTCCGTACTTTTTGTTTGTATACTTTGTACCACGTATCGCCTTTATTCGATGAATTCAATTCAATTGAAGATACTGATCAATGCGTTGCACCAAAAAAAAAAAGAAGAAATTGTCATTTTCTCTTGTTTGAAAGGTCCGTGGAATACAAAATAAAATGTTAACCTCTGCTGATGCCTTTTCCTCTGTACATAACCAACCACCAAATACTTAATGTAAAGATGACAAGATGAAAATATAAAAATAAGAAGAAATCATATATTTCTAAACATTTTTCTTAATTTTTGGGAACCTATTAAGCTCCATCACCTCTGTAAAAAAAAAATCAACCATATCATCTTTATTCTAATTTCAGCTATGATATCGTCCTCTTGTAACACTCAAACTGTACATCAAAGTTGTGTGTCTTAACATTCATAGCTATGTCAAAAGTTTGTCAGAAACATTTGCATAAAAAGAAAGAAAATGTGATGCCTTTGTGAGTAAGTGCAACTAGTTACAATAGCAATGAATTACGGGTATACAAAGGCACATAACTGGACGTGTCTTTATTGTTCAGCTTAAGTATTACAGGAAGAAGATATCACAGGTGGAATATGAATGTAAAATTTATATTCATGATCTGGAGGATATTTTTAGGAGTGATGGAGCTTGGCAGGGAAGAAAAAGATAAGAAAAAAGTGAAGAAAGATATAATATGCACATTTACAAGAAGTATAGTTATTTGATCCATCCCGGTATAGCTTCAACGGAGCTGCAGTTTTGGGATTATTTCAACAAGTAATCAACAAGTAATTTGGTCATTTACAGACCAAAAGGCGTCAATAGGGGTTAACATACATTTGGGGTCGCAGGGAACCTTTTAATAGACCTTAAAAGGGCACTGCTCGCGAAAAAATTTTCAATCCTCTATCTTCATACAATTATAGAGAAACTATTATACCCTTGACTTCAAGAGGGTAAATGGTTTTTAAACTAAGATTTATATCTTTAAATTGTAACTGACAAGAACATTAGAATAATCATCTGCCGTCGAGGGAAAAAAAGAGAAATCATTGGCAGACATAGCTCTAGAAAGAGTGTATCTATATCATAATCTATTCTCATTATCCCATATCTTAATACTGCTTGTCACCGACGATCTGCCCTCGCCCCCCCCCCCACCATTTCTTGTTTCTTATTCTTGTTATGTTGATTATTTTATCGTTTTATTTCCTTTATTTCATCTTTCGACCATTATTTTTTATTATAGAAGGCTATAAGAAACTGGCATCCTCCTTCATGCTTTCTCATCTCCCTCCCGTCTCCCCCCTCTCTCACGCACACACCCACACACAGATACCCACCCACACAGACTCATTATAATCCCTGTGTGTTTTCCTTTCACTCCCCTCCCCTCCCCTCCCCCCCCCCCCACTTCTTCTCTCACGCACATGCTGTCAGGTTTCTTTCCCAGTATTGATCTTTCTCCTTTGCCTGTCTCTCTCCTTCCCTCTCCCTCTCCATCTACACACATGCCTACCCCCTCAACAGATATCACACCGCGTAGCATCACCTGTTGCCACTCCGCTTCCTGCTGTTGCTGTTGTCATGGCAACAATGACTTGCTCAGGTCGCTTTTGGTGCGGCTATACGTCGTCTGGGCTCGAGTTCAGAGCTCAGATGAGCGCCATAAATCGACTCACGAGCGCATCCTTAAAAAACAGCAGACGTCCACCCGATATACGGGCGCATAATAGCTTATAGAACCGATGATCGCTCCACGACCCAAAATTACAATGGGACCGAAATCCTTGTCTTTTGTGCGCCGAGCGATAAAAGAGGTGTTTTAAAAATGTCGGCCCGCAACCACACGTTAAAGAACCTCCAGAGATGAAAGAAGTCCTTGGCTATGCTGGGAAGGCCTTTTGTTGCAGCTGTGTGCGCTTGATTAGCGAACCGCTCCTCTCCTCTTGGGTTGGAAAGATGATGTCACAACGAAGACTCTCTTCCAGTGTACATAATATGAAGTAAAATACTGACAAAAAAAAAACACGACTTTAGCAGCAGCAACAACAACAATTACACTTACTTTCAAACATTTTGTCAACAAGAGCAGGTAGACACAATGAAGTAATATGATGAGATTGGGGTTATTTATACCATGCGAAGGGACAAGAATCAAACTGCACCGGGGAGGAAGGGGGGGGGGGGGGGAGGTGTAATGAGAAGAGGGGTGCAAAGCAGCTAGACGTTGGCTTTAATTCCTACTCTTTTCCGTCTGTTATTACTGAAGACTCTGTCAAGCCAGAATTAATAATTGAGAGATTCCGATTAGATATCCTGGTCGGATAAATACAGGCCAGGACTAGGAGAGCGCAGTGCGACCAACTGTTCCTTACTGTTACCGTAACAAGCTGAGATGATGTGGCTCACACAGTACCAGTGCAAAGATGAGGCATGTACTATTTAAGTACTAGTATGTTCCTCGAGATGTGTACAGACAGCGCGGTTCATAAGCATTGCTCCGTTAAAAGCAGGGTGGTCTTGCTTATAGATGAGCACAAGTAATGGCAACGATTGGCCGATTTTTTTTTTTTAAGTTTGGCCGATTGGTTTGAAGCTTAAAGGGATGGTACAGTATTGGTAGAGGTGAGAATTGAGCTTTTAACTTTTTGCGAGATATCCAGAAACCGTTTGTAAAATAGTACAGAGCTTACCTTTCTCAGAGGAATTCAAAGTTTATTTGATGAAAATCGGTTTTGGAATGGATGAGACATCAAAAAATAAAGTAAAACAAAGCGATCGTAATAAAAGGTGGGTCCCACATCTTACTAGAATTGCTCTGATTTGGGTATCACAGCCATTTCAAAACCAATTTTCATCAAATAAACGTTTAATTCCTTTTGGAATTACATGCTCTTTAATATTTCATCAGAGGTTTCTCGTAATCTTACCCTACAATGTTAGAAAACCGAGGTTAGGTCTCAACCAAAGCTATACGATCCCTTTAACATAAATTCCCTATTAGACACTTGCCCGAGTATACTTTTGACTAGTCTTCAACGGCATTTAAAGATGAAACTCTCATAATATATACAAAGAACTAATGAACAGAGCCAAACGGGAGCTGGCGAGTCTGTGATGGATATACAGGTATACACAATCGTGCACAAGCATTTGAAAACTAATGTATGCACACTGATATTATTGACATCGTGATATCTTGTCCGAGTATACTTTTGACTAGTCTTCAACGGCATTTAATGACGAAACTCTCATAATATATGCAAAGAAGGGATCGTATAGCTTTGGTTGAGACCTAACCTCGGTTTTCTAACATTGTAGGGTAAGATTACGAGAAACCTCTAATGAAATATTAAAGAGCATGTAATTCCAAAAGGAATTAAACGTTTATTTGATGAAAATTGGTTTCTTATCTTTCTTATCATGTTAATATGATTTGTGTACACTGATTCACGGCCCCATTGAAAAACAGCATATTTGCTGATTGGGCTTTTTATCCGTGGTAAAATAAAATGAATGAAATGAAATGAAATGAAATATCTGAATATTGGACATTTCATATTCCGGCGACTTCATTACGCCGAAATATCTTGAAGCCTCAGTTGCATCAGGGAGGTTTCTTCCACCTCCCTGGTTGCATAATATTAAGTGTTGGTTGGGATATCTGAGATGTACATTAACACGGAATCTGAATTCTTCACAATTTGTAAGATTTGAACCTTTTTTCATATCAATTCATTTCATGCATCTCAAGAAAGTGGAGTATAATATTGTCAAGAAAAGCGCAGGTGAAGTCTTGTGTAATAGTTAGCAGCTAGTGGCTAACTGGCTTGGAAGTAGAGCACCCAATTACAATTCCGTGCATACGATATAAGTGAAAGAGTGATGCTCGTATGGGGCCTAGCCGCGAAGTGATCCCACTTCGACAATGGTGACAGAAAAAAAAAAAAAACTGGTGAAATGTAGGGTGCAGAGTGATGATAGTGTATGGGCGCTGATCCTCTAGAACAAAGGAACCTGGTGCCTCATCAAGTATTGAATATCAGGGGCAACCAGAAGAAGAATAATGGAAAAACAACAACAATAACAACAACGCAGAGCTACCGGAAATCGCGATCTGGCCCTCTTTTTATGGTTATCACAAACTTCCGCCTAGCTGCGCGGCGAGTATCCGCCGAGTTAACGCGTTGACCCCATCGCCATACTATCAATCGCTTACCACCACCACTCCTTGTGGCATCCGATGCCCCACGCTTCCCTGCATCACAAGCTGACTTCCGTGTTCACAGATGGATGCGACCGACTTTGATATATCTTATAATGTATGTGTGTATGTTTGTGTGTGCTTTACTGTTTGTGGCTGAATAATGTACATAAAAGGGAGTTTTATGATTGTGATGGGAGACGTTTGATATTATGCAGCCATCACTAACCCAGTCTCTCTCACATTCTCTCTAAATCTGTATCTATCTGTCTATCTATCTATCTATATATCTATCTGTATATCTATCTATCTATCTATCTATCTATCTATCTATCTATCTATCTATCTATGAGTATCTATCTGTCTATTATCTATCTATCTATCTATCTATCTAATCTATCTAATCTTTCTATCTAATCTATCTATCTTTATATCTATCTATCTATCTATCTATCTATCTATCAATCAATCAATCTATCTATCTATCTATCTATCTATCTATCTATTATTTACCTATTGTATCTCTCTATATGCAATGCTTGTCTCTCTGCTCCCATACTGTATCAGTAATCTTTCTGTGTAAGTAGGGTTGTCTCTTCCACTTATTATTTCTAGAATTGCCTCTTAAACCAATTTCTTTGTCTGAAAAAAAGATGAACTTAATGAAGTCTACCAGCCAGCATAGATTTGACAGATTATCATTCAAGGTGTGCAAACTGACTTTGTCCATCGTCGTATCAAAAAAAAGAAGAAGTGCTACAACGTCTGGTATTAAATATTTTTACGTGAAATTCGATTGATTTCTTTAGAAATGTAAGTATTTTGTACAGTTTCATTTGGATACCTGGACACTAACTAGTATAACGAGACCTTAATGTTTTCATAAAAGTCACCCGAAGTATTGAAATCGTAGAAACATTGTCTTTGCATGAAATTTGCTCTCTTTTCTCATGAAAGAATACTTTGAGTCTTCCGTGTCACCACCTGAGTGTCACTGCGGAAGTTACTTCAGACTTTTCGTCTTGGATGTCATGCTAGATGGAATAATGTCGCTTTTCTCAAAACGACAAATCATGACAGTGATCCGATAAGAAATTAAAATGATTTAAATAATGATATATGGGGAAAAAAAATCATTGGTGAGACTGTCAGTCGATTGAAATCGGATTAATTCCGAAAGTGTACGGTGTCATTTGTTAGTTTTTGCGAAATGAATAGATTGAATGTCGATGCGATAAATCCCTTATCCTTCACCGCTTCCCTTTGTCCTCCATATCCCGTTTTGCACTCTTCCCATTTCGTACTCTTGTCATGAATCAAAACTTCTCATTTTTGGAGGCTTCTCTGTAAACAGGTTATAAGTGTATAAAACGCATTCCATCTGGGCGGCCTTTTATACAACGATATACTTGCCTATGACGTCAGAAACTAAGACCATGGACCTTTTTTTTTTTTCAAATAGTATTTATTCACTTCCAATCAATGATAATCACAAGAAACATTAATTCACTTTGGTATGATAATATACAAACAAAAGAGAATAATTCTTTTAAAGATAATTGAAATAATTATACATATTCATGTTTCAATATAACAAATGAAATGGCAATAGTACAGCAAATACCGACGAAAAAGTATATATATCTAAATAAAACCCATCCTCCTAGCTAACCTAACTACCCTTCCTAACCATACTACTTTACTTTAAACTACCCCCCCCCCCAAAAAAAAAAGAGCAAAAAAAAAAAAATTATGGAAACCCCACTCCTCCCGTACATAATTACCTATCCTTTCCTTCCCACCCCTACCTTTTACTATTTTTACTACCTAAACACGAAACACTCATGAAAAAAAGAAAACATAGAAAGAAACCCCATACAGGTATCGCCCTTGCTATAACAAAAAGAGAAAAAGCATTATGTATTCTATTTATTATGAACACGCACACACACACACACACACACACACACACACACACACACACACACACACACACACACACACACACTCATGTAGAGGCATCGTTAACAGAGTTTGTCGACAACACACATGCTTGTTACCGTGAAAACATGTTGGCAAACCTTTCTCATTGCTTCCCAAAACATGGTGATGTCATGAGTTCGATTATGTCCTTTACGAAAGCGGAAGTATGAATGACAGCATTTTGATCTAGAGGAGAATACTCCGCATAAATTATCAAAACTAATGTCTTTATGCGACTTCTGATTTTGCATCCACACATTCGACATTATTAGGCATGTTCTCACACTGTTCATGACGTATATGGCTTCTATCAATCCAATTATGTCGATGTCTGAATGACAGGCGGTCGATCCACTTTTATTTCCGTATATTCAGAGACACAAACCGCAGTGTTTTGAAGAAAAAAAAAACGATTTCCAAAATGACAACAGTAAATGTGTTGCGAGGACATTAATAGCTTAAGATGAATGTCGTCTACACAGTTTCTTTTATCAATTGCAATTATATCATTTCTCCACTTTTTTCTCTCTGCTCCCCTCATGGTTATAAAACATTATGTGATTCATAAGATGATAATCATTTGCTGTCGGATCATACAATGTAACATTCCTTTTCATTATGTAAACAAAAAGATTAAGTGCTTTCATCTTTACTTTCAGTTTTCAAGATGATGGTATCGCTGACCATGGAGGTGATGTATTATAGATATTGTTGGTGGTGATGATGATGATGATGATCATCATCATCATCATCACCACCATCATCATCGTCATCTTCATCACCATCATCGTCATCATCGTCATCGTCGTCATCATCATCATCATCATCATCATCATCATCATCATCATCATCGAAGTGGTGATAATGATAATGATGACGAGCGTGGCAATATCTAAATTGAGAAAGCGGAGAAGGAGGATGGCCATGGTGATATAGATGCTGGCAGTGTGTGTATCTGGTTGCTATGGAGACAGGAAGGATGCCCCGATCTCTCCCGGGCGCAGAGGGAAGAGCGAGGGAGACAGTCGCGGTTCGCGTTGTCAGCCGATCATCCCCTGATATCACTCCGTGAATCATCCCTTGCATGTAGTCAACCCTCAAGCCCTAGCAACCATCTGTGCCACAAGGATTTTTTGGCTTACCCGCAAGCTCCTCTTGCTGTCACTCAATTGACTAGAAATCTCAACATCTTCCCTTCTCTCTCTTCAAGCTCCTCTTGCCGAACCACTCCCGATTCGATCTTCCCCCTGCTCTATCGCCTCGCGCCTCCTCCCCCTTCGAGCTTCCTGCCGCTCTCTTTGTAACATTTCGTCGTTACAACACGCAATCTCATCCTATGACGTTATCATTACGTGCATGCATTTTATGACGAGTACATTTTTGCCTTTGTGCATCTTTACTGAGGGTATTTGGCTGTTCTACACCACATCTTCTGCATCGTTGCTAAAATGTGTTTTGTCCTGGGATGTTTTCCTATGATATAACGTCCACCACCTGATTAATATATCAGTTTCTCTTCGAGATGCGAACAGACATGACGAAAAGACGCCCCCCCCCCCCCCCCCCCCCCCAGCGCGATAGCGGGAGTGGGTTTAGTTTTGATTTCGTGTCATGCGTGGCGATGACAAAATAATGTGACAGTGTGAAGCACTCAGTGTACATGGACTTGTGGCAAACATAACTGGTTCGCCGCGAAGGTCGCGCCAACCTTGTATCTCGTAGATTGGTAAACAAATCCATGTATACGGTGTCTGCCATTTAGAAGAATGGTAATAATGATGTCTGTCTTGTGTTTGTACTAGACGAATTTGACTGTGCGCTTCCGTCATAGTACTTCAACAAAGATACACAAAGAGAAAATGTTAACTTTATTAGGTGATCCGAGAATCCTCTCGGATCACCTTCTGTATCTGTACTGATTCTTTGTTCTTCGTCTTCTTCTTCTTCTTCTTCTTTATTTCTCCGCAAAAGTTGTGTAGAGATAAGCTCAGAAAGTGCATTGCCTATGAATGTCAAACTTATACCATATGTGTATCATGTCCCAAAGACGACATGTCAAGTAAAATCGTAGTGATCAGTCGACCGTGACGTCACTATGACGTCATTATATGAAAACACATTTTCAATCATATCTCATTAATGGAGTGGAATTTCTCAATGAAATTTACGTCACATAAATTTCAATTCAAGGGAATTCTACCCATATTTTCAGAATTCCTCGCATCGTAAAGACGTGCGCGTACGCGCGCGTTGAAATATTTGTATGCTCCAATCAAGCTCAAATTTTTTTTGCATACGTTTCAGACCATTTGGAGCATTTTTTGAAAAATTGAAAAAATTGGACGGACGCGTACGCGCGCGCACATATACGCACGTACAGCTCATATGCAACAGAAATTTCCCGATTTTTTACATTTATCGGATGTCTGAAAAGTCAAGGAATATTTCTAGCAAGTTTCAAGTCAATCCGACTCAATATGACGTCATACGGGACTGTCAAAGTTGAAATTCCGCGCGCGCGTCAATGGCGATATACAGTACAACAATGCCCCAAAACCGCCAATTTTAAATCCGATTTTACTCGTCAGGATGGACGGTGACCCCCCATTTTCTTTACATATTCTGAAAGCTGATGAGTTGTACATGTCAGTTTATGGGTTGGCGATACTGAAAAAGTCATTCAAAGATATCAAATTTCTTAATAAAGTTAAAAAAGTAAATTTTCAAAATGACGTCATCAAATTTCAAGTTCATTCAAGCATATCTCACTTTTTCTTTAATTGATTTACGTCCAAATTTCAATATGTTGTAGCTTATTAAATGGTCTTTCAGATATATAATAACAACAATTTGATTGGATGACGGCATCACCTCGTAAAAATGGATTTAAAGTAATCTTGTCAAATTTGACCAGTTTACGTGTTATCTCTATGGGAGTGCAGTTTTTCTGGAAATGAAAACTGACATGACTATCTTTATCGAGCACTAGCTCACTTATGCTTCGGTGAATTTCTCCCATATTTTAGTATGTTGTAGCTGAGACTTTGGGCTATCGTTAGTGTGCCCTTCGTTTTTTCATACGGAGTCGGCATCATGCCCAAAAACTTGGTTGAAATTAAAGCTTATCTTCCATGTATTTTCATATTCCTTTCTTTCTGCAACTTTCTTTGCAATAACTCAAGAAAAACAAGCTCTATCAGCCCAATATTTTGCACATGTTTAGTTTATGTCACGTACATTATTTCATAAAATAACAACTACTTGATCGGGCACCTTCTTGGGTATGTAAATTAGGGTCAAAGGTCAAAAATGTTTCATCCTGTATCTTGGTTAATACATGTCTTATCTTTCCCATATTTTGCATACGTAAAGACCATGTTACAAGAATCATTTCACAAAATAACCACTTTTTGCTCAGACGCCATCTTGTCTGTGCAAAGTAGGGTCAAAGGTCATATGTACTTCTTTCTTTATCTTTATTATGACGTGTTATCTCTATGGGAGGGAATTTTTCTAGATGTGAAAATTGACATGATTGTCTTTATCGACGACTAGCTCAATTACCCTTCGGTGAATTTCTTCCAGATGTTAGTATGTTGTAGCCAATGTAATACTCTTTAAGTTTTGTTAATCAAAGTTTTAATCGGATGATGTCTTCACCACGTGAAAATGGATATAATGTAACCTTGTCAAATTTAACCAGTTTACGTGTTATCTCTATGGGAGGGAATTTTTCTGGAAATGAAAATTGACATGACTTTCTTTATCGAGCACTACCTCACTTACTCTTCTGTAAATTTCTCCCAGATTTTAATATGATGTAGCTGAGACTTTGGGCTATCATCAGTGATTCTTCATTTTTTCATACGATGCCGAGATCACGTAAAAACTTGGTTGACATCAAACTTATATTCGATGTATTGAGATATTTCTTTCTCTCTGCAACTTTCTTTGCAATAACTCAAGAAAAACAGCCCCTATCATCCCCATATTTGGCACATGTTTAGTTTATGTCACGTACATTATTTCATAAAATAACAACTACTTGATCAGACACCATCTTGGGTATGTAAATTAGGGTCAAAGGTCATAAATGTTTTAACCTGTATCTTGGTGAATACATGTCCTATCTTTCCCATATTTTACACACGCAAAGGCCATGTTACAAGAATCATTTCACAAAATAACCACTTTTTGGTCAGATGCCATCTTGGCTGTGCAAAGTTGGGTCAATGGTCAAATATACTTCATTCTGTATCTTCTTTATAGTGTATACCGAATTTGGTAACAGAGATAGCAGACCTAACTCTCTTTTCTAAATGAGAATCCAAATATCACACGTCCAATGTCTCTAAACACAGATGAAACCTATATGGTCATGCCTATTGCGATCAGGACTCGAATCATTGATTAAAAAAAATCGGATCACCTAATTTGTCAGTCTTGACAAATTCCAAGTCTAGTTTAGCTATTGTTATTTTCCTTTTCACGTCGGATTAACTCTTCTGGTTTGGTTTCTGTCGTCTAAAAGTAGTATGAATGCTTTCAGTGAAACAGAGTAGCGGTGTAACACATATTCCTTTCCATCCTCACTACTCTTCTATACTATGTACATGTATAACAAAAAGGGTTTTTCTGTGTGTTTAGGAGTCAGTCATGAATTTTGATGTGACATTTAATACTCTAAACCGTCCCCGAAAAATAGAACAATGATAAAGGATGATACTCATAAGAGTTATACAACTGCAGAAATGGAGATGGAATAGGTCCTACACGTATTGATTTTAATTTCAGTGTCCAAATTGCCAATCATAGAAAATTTCGCATCCATGGATGACACAATTTGGCCACAAGAGGGAGACGTCTAACTTTTTGCGATTATCTTCGGGACTCCTGCCCAATGTAACTTCCTACAGAGATCACTGCTCCGGCGAGTGCAGTGCGATGACGTAATCATGATGGGAAACTGTCTCACATCGCTATCTTTACGGATGTGAATTAAACCGTTTTATCCTCTTTGGAAAGTTGGAGAATTGTTGTTGTTATCATTATTATTATCATTATTATTACAATTGTTGTTATTATTGTTATCATTATCATAACTATCTATCTTTTTATATATATATAATTTTATATATGAAGAGTTTGTTTGCAAAAACCGATAAGTCCATATTTGCCAAGTGGAGATATTTGCGATTAAAGGTCAAGAAAAATAAAGAGAATACTAATAAAATTTTTACTTCTTTTGACCATAACTTCAAAAATGTACCATTATATGTAGTGACCAATATATCATTGAAAGGTACAGTATTATTTTGTACTTACTGACAGAGACCGTATTTCAAAATCTTAAAAAATGGACTTATCGGTTTTTGCGAACAAACTCTTCATATATATATATATATATAAGTATATATATATATATATATATATATATATATATATATATATATATATATATATATATAAGTATTGGAACAAGTTCACGCGGTTGGTTGCAGGTTCATCCGTATTCATCCCTATATATAAATATATATATATGATATATATATGATATATATAGGGCCGTTGCAACCGGGGTGGTGGGGGGCTCGGCCCCATCCCACTTTTTTTTTTCACTTATACAGAGGAATACATAAGGGTTTAATCACTTGCCCCCTTTTTTCTTTTAAAGTTGTTTTTGCTTGTCAGCCGATTAACCCCGGAAGTTGTACCAGAAAGTAGCTCTGAAGGATTTTTTTTTTGTTTTTTGTTTTGTTTTTGCTTTTGTTTTTTTTTTGCTGGCGAATTGATGGAACTGATGAAACCCGTAAGTGGCAGCAGAAATATATAAACTGCCCCCCCCCCACTTTTATCAAGCTCCCATAATTCTTGATGTCTCCCTTAAAGGGATCATACAGTTCTGGTTGAGACCTAACTTCAAGTTTCTGTCAATTTATGTGAGACAATGAGAAACTTCTTATGAAATGTGAAAGTGCATGTAATTTCAAAAGGAATTCAACGTTTATTTGATGAAAATCAGTTTTGAAATGGCTGAGATATCCAAAAAAGAGCAATCCTAATAAAAGGTGGGACCCGCCTTTTATTACATATGCTTTGTTTTACTTTGTTTTTGTATGTTTCGGCCATTTCACAAACAATTTTCATCAAATAAACTTAGTAGTCCTCTAAGAATGGTATGTTCTACTAAGTATACTATTTCATAAGTGGTTTCTTGGTATCTCACAAAAAGTTAAAAACCCAATCCTCGTCTCCACCATTGATAATAATATACCATCCCTTTAATATCTTTATCCTTACATCTGTAAAGATGTCCATTAATTGTATACATCAGATATAAGTGACGTGTACGATTTATGTCATAACGAGTCTCTGTCGTACTGTTGTTCTTGTTTTATTAATTTCCTCTTTACATACAGCGTAGAAATTGCCCTTAGTACACACAATGTACCCCCCCCCCCCCCCCCCCCCCCATCCTCGATCTCTTTCAATTTCTCGTTGGATCTCTAACGTTCAGCTAGGATCGATCCTACACAACGATACGAGTAATGTATCGGAATGGCGGAGTGTCGGACGGCGTACACACATTGATCCTCACTTTCTTGCTCCTGCTTTCCTGAGATTTTGAAAATGGCAGTTCACGAAACACTGATTCTGTAAGTTTGGTATTATTTGTTCTCCCAAATCATGTTATTTATCGCACCTTTGCTCTCAAGGGAGGTACGAGAGACGCACATTTCGTTGTGCTACTGTCAATTATTCCGAATACTCGGTCCCATATATGTAAATCTGTGGTGGTTAAATTATGGCTTCACGGGATGCAACGGATGCGGATAGCCATAGCGCGATGTGATGCTGTGTAAATTACTGTAGACTACAGTCAGGGAGGTGGGATCCACCTCCCTGCTACAGTGCAGTGCAGTGTGTCGATAAAAAGGGGAAATGTTGATGCGTTAACTTTTTAATTTGTTACTATTAGGCTACATTGCTTTTACTCACTCACTGTAAAACTACTGTCATCCTGACCTAGCTACACGCAGCCGCTGTAGGGACAGCGGCTGCACCTCCATTCCTTCGCAGACGTTGTCATTTTTCAGTGTGGTTGTGCGACTCCTTCATGAATATCTTTATTAATCGTGGAAAACTAAAATACAAGGAATTATCGTAATCTATGATAATCATTCAATAATCGGTATGCGATTTTTTGTTTAATTACGTCAAAAACTCACCGAAATCTGTGGCTGAAATCAGGTCTGTAAACGTCCTTATTGCTTCACTCCTCATCTGCGTGTTATTTGAATGGCATTCACTCTCGTATACTACAACGTACAACGTAGGTAGTCGGAGAGGCGCCCTCTAGCTCTCCGACTACCAACGTTGTACGTTGTTAGTATACGAGAGTGAATGCCATTCAAATAACACGCAGATGAGGAGTGAAGCAATAAGGACGTTTACAGACCTGATTTCAGCCACAGATTTCGGTGAGTTTTTGACGTAATTAAACAAAAAAATCGCGTACCGATTATTGAATGATTATCATAGATTACGATAATTCCTTGTATTTTAGTTTTCCACGATTAATAAAGATATTCATGAAGGAGTCGCACAACCACACTGAAAAATGACAACGTCTGCGAGGGAATAGAGGTGCAGCTGCGTCGCTTCGCGACAGCGGCTGCGTGTAGTTAATCCTGACCTAGCTAGCATGATAGGCCTGGCCTGACCAGACCGCTGTGCGAAGTACAGCGGTCTGACATCTAGACAATCTCTAGTACTAGTGTTTTCCCTTGTATATGACCGTCGCTTTTGACGGCAAAATCACATTAAAATGTCTTAGTTTGTTTGATTTTACCAATAAGATGATTTTTACCACTCACCTACATCGTATTTTGCTGATGGTTGAGTTGAATTTGGTGTTTTGTCGGTATCCAGACCTTATTGTTGAATTTTTCGGAGTACGGAGTAGATTGTGCGATGACATCTTTTTCTTCGAGAGCTTGACAAAATCAACAAACTACCATGCATGTGCAACCGGAAGTACCGTGGTAGCGTTTTACGTACGCCCGTGCGTTTCGTGTGTTATGTAAAGCTTGTCGTTTGCTATGTACATGTATTTCTGCGCGTGCTGCTCTCATGATTTGACCTTTGCATGGGTCACTTCCGCTCTGACAAGGTTATGAACTTTTCCGACTCACTACGTTGTTTAATATACGAGAGTGGCCGCCATTCAAATATCACGCAGAAGATGAGGAGTAAGTAATACGGACGCTTACAGACCTGATTTTAATCACAGATTTCGGTGGGTTTTTGACGTAATTGAAAAAAAGATCGCATACCGATTATTGAATGAATATCATAGACTATGGGGATTCCTTATGTTTTAGTTTTCTACAATTAATAAAGATATTCATGCAGGAAACATACACCCCCCACTGAAAATGACAACGTATACGATTAGGGTAGATGTGTAGTTAGCATAGGCCATAGTCTTACTCTTATGTCTTAGATCTACAATGTAGTAGTACTCTAGCGTTAGATAGAACCACTAAAAGTTTACCTTGATTCATGAAAATCAGCCAGCCCGGATCAGATGTCTTTTTAGGTTTTTTTTTTCTTTTTCTTTTCTTGGTAAATGTATATTCTGAATATTTGGTGCCAGATGCTGTCCAGCTAGCTAGCTAGCTACCTTCAACTTAAGGCCACAGTCTGAACAATTTACATTTTGTTGATAAGGAATTTTTTTTGTAGAAAAAAAATACCCTTTTTACTTAATAAATTGAACTATTAAAGCCAATACATTTGCTCTTAGAATCACCCATTCAAAACCAACCTTTGCTTGATAAGCATCAACTTGCCCCTAATTGGCCTAAATTTCACCTTTATGGAATGCATCACCGTGTACCCCTATTTGTGTTTATCTCAAAATGATATAGGGCCTCTAAAAATAATCTGTATTCAGGCATATAAATGAATCATACATCAATTGGAACTTTCGTTCTTTTTTTAGAATAAGTTTGAGTGGATGGTTCTACGTTTGGAACTCTGGGCCTGGCAGAGAACTAATTAGATATGGTAGACAGGGTTTATTAGACTACCAGCAGCACTTAGATCTAGTTCAAATTTATTGAAATTATTCAGTTTGACAACAAAAGAAAATGTTTTCTTTCACAATGTATTCTCTATCGTGGTATACTTCGTGAGACTGAGAGGTGCAGAGCAAGTAAAAGCCTTTTATTTTTTCACAGCAAAAGGCCCCCAATCTGCTCTGAATTTTAGTGACACAGGTTCAGATTCTACATGCAGAGGAAGATCATTCCAAGACCTAACCCACCCCCAATAAGCTAAAATGCAGTGTCCATCACATGTTCTTCTCCACAGATCATAATGTTATCATTCTAACTACCTCTGTTTCTCTATTATAAACAATGTCAGTGATCAATGTTTCTCTTTCTATGTGAATTATCTTTATGTTTCCTCTCCCCATGTGTGATAAATGTATACATTCTTAATGTTGTACATGCATGCATAGAATTACCTTAATATGTTACTGTGTGTGTCAATAGTTTGGAAGGATGTTTTCAAGACTTTAGTTTCTGTTGAACCTCTTTCACAGACATGTCCAAGATGACAAATTTTTTGTCGAGAGTCGTGATCCCGGCACAAAGGAAGTCCTTGTCATAGACCGGCTGAGTCAAGAAATCATTCTAGAAGGTGAGGAACTAATTTTCAACTCACTTGGTTGTATTCAGAGCTGCCAATGAACAAGCCTTCCTGACTATACAGGAGGCCTCTTGAAGACTTCAGTATATCTCTTCATATCTGGATAAGAGAATATAAAAATCTCCTCGATTTGGGAATTCCATTTGCCCGTAGAGATGCATGCTACATGCAAGTATCTCCTTGATTGCTCTTTGTATTTGGAATATCCCTGATGATAATGGGTGAATGTTGGTAGCTCTGTGTATGTTGTTTAGTCATTGAAACCAGAGAATGCTATGTACACAAGATGTGGCTCTGCAGACGATTTATCTCAGTTTATTCACAGATTTTTATGGAGCACATAGACAGAAGGTTCGCACAGCACAGCTACAGGGATGGGACAATGCCTTTAGGAGCACATTTGTTCAGTTTATTGTCACATTTTTGTATAAGACTTTATTAAAACAAATGAATCATGTAAAGAATTGTAGAAAAGAATACAGGTAATGTTTGTGAAACAGCCTCCATAGGTGAAGAAAGCATTGTTTTCACTCTTAATTAAGGTAAGATTCAAAGGCTAGCTGCCAAAGCTTACATTAAAGCATGGAGAAAATTGAAAGAAAGCTTATCCCTTTGCCTAACAGATTTTTCAGGAATGAAAAAAGCAAAAACAAAACTGGTCACAATGCCTGGCAGTTTGTTACAGGATGCTTTGATTGTTGCAAGAATTTGGAAGAAAAAAAAATAACAACACTGTTTAATACTCCATTATAACACCCTCCACAGATCTGTTTCTTTTATGTCTTGGAGACTTGCATGATGACACAAGTGTCATTAGCATCCAAAACAAAGAAAGAAACAAAAAACAGAAAGTTGCATGAGTGAATTTGAAAGATTCCCAAAAATATGCATTTTTTGGTCAACAGGGTAGATTATGGTTTGAGGTGTTTTGAAGTGTGATTGATTCAGTCATTGGCAGCTTTGTTTATAGATGGCATCTTGATTTCATCTTAATAAAAGCAGTCATTATTTCATGAAAGTTTTTTTTATGAAATCCACATGTACTGCCTGCCATGAAGTTCACTACCAATGTATCTCTTTGTTTTATAGTTAAAAACATAATTCATTTTGAATATCTTTGTGTCTCTCTAAGATGCATCTTAGTCACTTTCTTCTTTCATTATTATTATTTTTTTATATAGGAGAAGTCATTTTGTCAAACAGATATGAGAAATTCTACGGAGCATCATATGAACCAAACAGTAAACTACAATGATGCATATTTTGAATATGACAAAATAAGGTGAGCAAGGCAATTGTGGATACTTCTCTTTTTCTTTTTTTTTGATTGTGGTTTTATTTCAAATAATGTTCTCTTTTTTAGGAGAGCTCCGACAATTACTACAGTTTTCTGCCTCCATGGGCCATTTAAGAAATATCAGTAAACTGTTTTTTTTTTCCTCCATCCCTCTACCAGAAAATGGAACGACAATCCCTGCTGGTGCCAGCAGAAAACCTGTCCATGGCCTCATGGGTATCATCAAACTCCTTAGAGGTACAGTACTTTTCAGTGGCACCCAAAGTAGATCAAATTAGAAAAGCACTCTGAGAGCGCAGACCTCCGCCAAGCAGCTCATTTCCACCACTGATCTTGTTCCCCAAATGAGATCAGTAATTTCCACCCATACGTATGCTTGCTGAAAATTGCCCAATTTAATATAGAAGCCTTTTGTTACATCATCAACTTTCAGCTGCGTGGCGCGCCTTGCCCTAGCAGAAACTAGAGCACGCACTTTAGTATGCGTTTGCAAACCTCAAAAACGTGCAGCTTGAACTCCCACGTTCAATGACCCTACCTGCCAAAATAAAAAATCCTTCAAAAAAATCCATTAAAATTCTTGAATCACTACCAAAATTTAATCATCTATTTCTTGTGTCATTCTCAACCTTTCCTGTAAGTTTCATCCAAATCTGTTCACAACTTTTTGAGTTATTTTCCACGCAGACACAACAACAAACACACAAACCAATGCAGATGAAAACATAACCTCCTCCACTGGCAGAGGTACAATGTAACAATGTATTTCAGCGCTAATTTTGTGCTTGTGTTATTCAAGCATCGAGTTGTGTGATTTCTAGCTTTGATAACTTGCAAGTGTTACTTGGATAGTATTTTATAAACCAACTATATAAAATCAATCACCCAAGTAAGCTCACATTTTTAGAAATGGATTGGGGGGGGGGGGGCAAATGACACTCAATGCCAGTCTGTAATGACAATTTATGATTTTTGTGCATCCTGAGCTCTTTGTAATCATGTGACCATGATATTTATCATGCAGCTGGGGAGGCTGGCTTTGGGTGTATAGGTTTGGAAAGTTCCCATTACTAGACCAGGGAGGTAGGTTGATGTAATAATTGCTGTGTTTACCATAGTTAAGGAAGGTCCCAGCAAGTATAGCTGTACCTTGATGTTCCAATCCAGGATATCACAGGAATTATTGTGATTACTTTGTAAAAGATATAGCTTATTTGAGTGTAGCCATGCACAACATGAAGGGGAAAAGGAGTATGGAATTAAAATAAACAAAATCCCACCTCTGTGTTTTCTGGTCAATGTATCCATTTTTTTTCCATAAAATGTTTTGGTGTCAAGAGGACCAGTCACAAGCAAGAGGATGAGCATACCTTAGCATTTCTTTGATCTCTCTCAAAAAGTCTCTGCAACTTCAAAGTTATATCATATTCAAGTGTGATCATGATTCAGTGAAGTTTATGGGAACATTTGAATCTTCAATCCAGTCATATCAGAATACTCAAAAAGATTATTGTATGTTTAGACAGTGAATTCAGCTGTGAACAAAAAAAAAGAAGAGAATATTGTTTTATCTGTGCGCTATTGTGAAACTCCAACATCTCTAGGATATTAGCATTTATCACAACGTAACGTATCTGATGTGCATGTACATCTACATTTGATATTCATTCATTCATGTAAACTTATTTTTCTTTTTCTAAATCAGGACCATATCTTGTGGTGATAACAAAGAAAGAAAAAGTTGGTGAGATCAATGGACAAGTAGTATGGAAGGTGGCTGGAACAGAGACCATCCCCTACAAGAAAACTGATCTACATCTGAATGAGGAACAGGTAAGGGAGCAGACTCTAGGCATTCTTGCAGTTTCTGCAAGGCAGAACGACAAATATCCTCATACCGAGCTCACTGCATCCTTCTATTGTGTTCTTCCAGTCTGTAAAGCTCTGTTAAAATCCATGGATTCTACCATAAAATGTGATTGGCAAATATTTGATTGTAATATCTGTAATGGATTTTGATGCCTGATTGAAATGTGGTTGGGAAGTTTTTGAAAATTTGAAAGTTTATCATTATATTCAACAACGCATTCTGGGTTTCGGTCCGATACAAATACATTGAAACATATTTCACAATAGCAATTCAGTGGTACATATGAATTGCTTTACAAGATATACAAAATATCAATAGTAAAACAAATATGAGTGAATATGATTAAGAAGAAAAAAAACCCTCTCTTCTCTGTTGCCATGCCCAACCATAATGACAGTTGGTATGATAATGTACTGCAGATTATGATGAATGTATTGTGATTGTCCCACAGTGCTGTATTTGTCCAAGATGTCTAAGATACAACGCTTGAGATAAATTTGCATCACATATTTTTTAATGCTCTTCAAGGTAATCAGTCAGAATGTATTGGTCAAAGTTTGTCAAGCTAGATGTGAGATTTACATATGTCATCTCCAAAGCAAACCCTGTATGTGCCACACATTTTGCAGGGTTTTTATATACCGCGAATTTTGCATGTTGGGTCCTATTTGTGAATTCAACGACACATGAAAATATCAACTCCAGTCCAGACATGAATGCAATATGCATGCATGCGTGCATTATGCTGTTGATTTCTGTACTCCACGATCACAAATTCAACCACTCGTGTAATTGTCGAGAAGTTCCGACTTGAGAAGAAAAATTGAACTTGCTGAATATATGGCATATACAATAAACACTTCTTTGGTAACAGAATTGTCACTGCTACTGATACAGTGGACTCCTGTTATAAGGAAGTTCCTCAGGACTGGCAGTTTTCTTTCGTTACATCAAAATTTTGTTATAACTGAATTAATAAAGTGTATAAATATATATATGCTAGTTTTGAGTGCACTGTATTCTGCTTTGATCATGAGTAGAAACAGGACAACAAGACGTACGAGTCCATGGTGCAGTACGCCCTGGAGTGCAACACGTTCTACTTCTCAACGACCTTTGACCTGACACACTCGCTGCAACGACTGTACAACACCAGCCCAGAGTTCCTGCAGATGCCACTCTTTGAAAGGGTACGTCCAGCCCACCACACTTATCTTGTTTGAAAACTTTGGGGATGATTTCTTGCTGTCTTCACATAAATCAGTATGCAGGTTGACTAAAGAAAGTTTCAATTTTTCGTTTTTGTGCCAGAATCTTTTTGTCTACAGAATGACTACAGAATTTGTTGTTATGATTTTCATCTGATTGGGCCATGTTTATCAGTCATTGGCTATTGGTCTGTTTGTAATTTCAAAAAGGTGTGAAAAAGGTTTATAATTTCATATAGGTGTGGAGGTGTCGTGGCTGAGTGGATAAGAGCGCATGTTTCTGAATCACATGAGCATGGTTTGGGTTAGAGCCCCACAAAGCCTACAACATGTTTGCCCTTTAGCAAGTGCACTTTATCCACATTGCTGCTCTCCATCCAGGAGTATAAATGGGTACCTGGTAGGATGAGAATGTTTTTGTTGGTTGATCAGTATGAGGGCACCTGTAAAATGGCGACTGGCTGGAATGCTTCCTAGAGAGTGGAGAGTGAGCGCTGTCAGTGCTGGCGGGAAATCACGTATCCAGATATTGGGGTAATAATAATATGTATGTGCTTTGAGCGTTCTTACAGAGTGGATTTGGCGCAATATGAATTCATATTATCATCATCAGTGGTGGATCCAGAGGGGGGCGCAACCGGGGCACGCCCCCCCTTTATTTTTCATTGAAAACAAAAGAAATAAAAAGAAAAAAATGAAATGAAACCCGGAAGTGGCACCAGAAATATTAGTTGTGCCCCCCTCCCCTTTACAGAGTTCCTGGATCCGCCCCTGACCATTATCATTAAAAATTGTCATACACTTTACATTTTGCTAATATAAGTTAATCTTTCCTATGTTGGTGTTTATTGCTACCCAGGCTGATCAGAGATATGTCTGGAATGGACACATGTTGAGAGAACTCATAGCCCAACCAGAGGTAAGCATACGTGGATACTTCTTCCGGGGGCCTGTTTCTTTTGAGATTGAGCGTAAGTTGCAATCAATCGCAAATTGCGTTTCATAAACAACTTTGCGATTGATTGCTCAATCTACTGAAAGTTATGCTTGACTTTTCTTGAAATCAAGCGTGTCGTTATGAAACAGGACTTAAGCTCGATATTGAAGATACGCTCGATTCACTGAGTTACGCTTATGGAACAGGTCCCAGGTTTGTTGTTTACATTTTATGAGGGAAGCTACCACTTTGGATAAATGGCTGACAGGAGTAGAATCATTTGGAGAGTTCAGATTAGCAAAATCTTGAGAGTTTGATTTAAAAAAAAAATTAGATGAAAATGTTGCAATCAACATGTTTCTGTAAATCATCATATGAAGCTTCATTAGAGCAATATAAAATGTGATCATGAGACCATGATGTCGCATATACAGACTTTTTCTATTGTACTCCTTTGTTGGGTATAATCGATGTTCTTGTTTCTAGTAGAAGATTTTGTGTTACTTCATTAGGTATTGTATTTTCCCCCAATCTTGTCCTCGGTGAAAATTAGCCAGCCCACTCCTGTGTAACAGTATGCCTCAGTCCAACAGGAAGGCCATGGTAAACCAATAAAGGATTTTCCAGTTTTCTTCAGTGGAAAATGATAATTTTCAGACATCTACAGATGCCAAAAAAAAAAAAAATACTCATATGGGCCTGCTGATTAGTGAACAAAGCATAGTAAGAGTTGACAGTGAATTACTGAATGATATGTAAAGCACACACTAGTGTTGTAGTAGGTGTTTGATACATGTGAAATGGATTATAGTACTGAGAGAACTGATTTTCTTTTTCCTTTGATCTTTTTTTCATTTCAGCTTGCCAAATTCATTCTGCCTGTCATGGTTGGTTGTATCCTTTACAGATGAAATATGGTGAACAAAGTGATCTTTATCTTTGGATAAAGACTTTTGTGTAAAATTGATGTGCAGTGCTTAGTGGTGGATAAACACTGACAAATTTGAAACCACAAGGCATTCAAGCTGATCACTTTGATTATCTTTTTTATGAGTAGGAAAGGCAGGAAAAATACGCCAAACTAGAATAGGATGTAGATGTTTTCTTGATTGTTGTGATAGTCACGTACAAATTATCATTCTCATTACTCACTCTAGCCCATTTATGGTTAATTCTGATTACAAAAGGATTTGGCCCTTGAGGAATATGTGTTGGAACAAACTTAATTTGTCTTCTGTGGTTTGATTTGGAATAGTATTGTCAGCTTTGAAATATGCTTTGATTTTGATTATTATTATTTTTTGAAATGACTGGTAAGGTTGTAGAGAAATGAAAGTCATTCATTCAGATGAAATTGCTGCATCCATGTGAAGGGCAAGTTTCCCCAGTGAACATATGGATGGATTGAATACAGTAATATTAGTAGAACACATAAGTGAAGTTTTAGGAGAAGGGAACAATCCGAAATACTTCCTTAGCACTCATTACCGATCAGTCGTGTCAATAAGAATTGGCATAGTGAACAGGCAACGATTTGATTACGTCGTCATCTCGCGGCGAAGCTGCCTGCGGGCCGGCACACGCTTCTACATGCGTGGTCTGGATGAGGTTGGCCAGGCGGCAAACTTCGTGGAGACGGAGCAGATCGTGCAATACAACGGTAGCCGTGCATCCTTCGTCCAGGTACGTTGCAAGGGTGATTTTGGAATTCATCGAAGACTTAAGACTTAAAATGTAAGAAAAGAAGTAATCGAGAGATGTCCGGAAGAATGCCATTTAGAAATGACCAAATCCATTGCCTTGCTGTTAGTGACATCATCCTATGTGTTGTTTTGAAAGTATTGCCATCATCTGTAAGTGTCTTTTATGGAAAACCATTATAATTGTGCCTTTTGCACATTAATGATATCTTAACAGAAATCTGATCGATGTAATTGTTTGTACTTGGAAGCCAATATCTGGTTTACAAAGATCCATCTCTCTGCTCTCTTATATTTTGGCATTAGTTATATGTAAGGGAATTAGCCTACAGTTAGTACTGTTATTGATTGTAGTTAGCTTCAAGGGTATAATAATTGGCAGCATTATTGGCATCATTCTTAAAACCAGCATATAAGATATTGGCAAAGTATTTCTTCTCCCACTGTTGCATCTCATATTCATGTTTAAATGCTGTCTGGTTGCCTTGACCAAATGCAATGTTTACTGTGCAATTTATGCCTCACCTTGTCTCCTTAACCAGGCGAGAATGAGTCCTGAGTATACTCGAGCAGGTGTTTATTGGAAATGCATGTAGTAGCAAAATCAGTCCGTCCTCAACAGGTTAAAAAGCAAACATACAAACTTATCATGCCTACTGATGTGATTTTCTTTCCCCCGCTGCAGACACGAGGGTCCATTCCTCTGTTCTGGTCTCAGAGACCAAACCTCAAGTACAAGCCTCTCATTCAGATCAGTGAATCACAGAACCATGTGAGTAGCAGTGTTGCAGTAATTACAGAGTGAGGTATACCATGGACCTTTGTTGTAGGTCCATGGGTATACAGACCTCTTCTCTCAGCACGACAGAAAATTTGCCACAAACTGACAAAATTGCTTTTCACCGATGTAAATTAACACCAATTATTCAGTGTAGTGAGAGTAGCCATGGTGAATAATCCTGATGATTTGTATTAGATAGAAAGTTACATTCAAAGATAAACATTGCAAAACACTTTGTAAAACTCTGAGAAAAACAAACCATCATTAACAAACAGTTGAATGAACTTTTACAGTTTTGGTTATTTTGTTAATTCCTTGTGTACTGCCCTCTCTCGCTGGAAACTCGACAGCATTTTTGCAGTAGCATAGCAGAAAACTGATTTCTAAAAGAAAATAGGAATTCCACAAAATTTACATTGCTAGGACATCCAATTTTCCCTAAACTTTCTCTGAGTATGTCACTAATCTCTCTGCATTTGCTGAATTCACATGTCTGTTATGGGGAAACTGTCACTTCAAAAGTAGTTAAAGTCATCAAAATTCTGAAAACTTTCATAAAAATTAGAAAAAGTAGGATGGCACAAATGTATAAGACTGTATATGTGCCCTGAGAATGCTTTTATTATAGCTTATTGTGAAATTAACACCTCACCTTCTATAATTTGGATATATTCATTTGTTGCCCATGATAAGTGAGTGAGAAATCTGGTTGCAAACTTTTTCCTTTGTTAAAAGAAAGTCACATAAAAAAACCCAACAAAGCAAAAAAGGAGGCTGTGTAAGTGAGCTAATGATACAAAGTCATGTCAGGTATTTAAGGAAAGACTTGAAGTAGGGTATAGGTCTGTGGAATTAGTCTATTTTTAATAGCTTGCTTATGTTTTATCTGTTCAATTTGTTTATTTCTAGCTGGATGCCTTTAAGAGACACTTTGATGACCAAGTTGTCAACTATGGCAACCAAGTTCTCATCAACCTGGTGGGTAATATTCACATTCATTTTTTCCTCTCCTGTTCACACCACATCCTATCTTTAGCCTTTTTCCCCTTTTACCACCGGAATAAGACGTGCAAACAAATGAAGAATGTACATTCCTCACCATTGTATCATGCTGTATGGGAAAGATAGTGTCTATTTTATCATGCTATGTTAGATTATTCAAGGTTTGGGTGTAAATTCATGTCAAAGTATATCCATTTTCTTCTCTATTTAAGTCATGAGCACTGAAGAGCTGTTCTTGTTTACATATGTATGCTGTTGTGTCCACGTAAATTCTTTTAACTGAGAAAATGTAAAAATATATATCAAAACTATATGTAGCCCCATAAGAGAGCTCCATATTTTGTAGTTTTTTTTTAGATGGTCAGTTTGTCCATGATACTGTAGTTGTTTCACTCTGGTGTTTAGTTTGTTTGTTTGTTTTATTTCAGATTGACCACAAGGGAGTCGAAGATCGGTTGGAGAAGATGTTTGCCAAGACTGTGTATGAGTCGGCAAACAGCATGATGAGGTAAAGAATGAATTTTTAAATGCAATATTTCACAGATGACCACAGAAAAGCCTAAACCTTTCATGTATGGTGTTTTTACCGTTATCATTTCTGTGATTGCATTGTATACTGTCTCCTTTTCCCAGGTATGAATCATTTGATTTCCACCATGAATGCCGCAAGATGAGGTGGGACCGACTCTCGATCCTTATGGACAGACTAGCCAAGGACCAGGAACACTTTGGGTAGGAAATGTGAATCTTTGTCTACCCCTTTGTGAAACATTGACTGGTATTCAGAGATTTAGAGGCAAGCAAGTTCACTTAAATGAAAGAAGTTGGATTGATAATAGCAGTACACCAAGATTTTACCCTGAAAGTTGCATCAGAGTCTCAAGTAATGATAGTGGCCCATGTGGTGGTGGTGGTAATGATGATGATGATGATAATGAGATGATGATGATAATGATGATGATGAAAATGATGTAGGCATTCCAGTTGACTTGACATAATGTGATTACGGCTGTTTCTACAAGATTTTAGCAGCTCCTTAAGGTCTTGGCAATTTTGGCAATCGTATCTCAGATCTTTTTCCAAATGCTTGTTGTAAATTGAACATTGCAAATGCCCATAAATTTGATTGAGGTGATTGTTGTAGCAACTTCAATTATGGCATGAAGGTAACCAAGATGAAAATGACTGTGATTGTGATTGATGATAGTGATGATGTTGATGAAATGGTCAGTGGCAGTGATGAAGTCGGTAATGATAATAGTGATGATGATGATGATGATGAAATTATAGAGATTGATCACATAATTATGTAATATGTTTCCCTTTCACGTCAGGTATTTCCTCATGGATGCCAACAATGAACTAGTGATGCACCAGACTGGTGTATTCAGGACCAACTGCATGGACTGCCTAGATAGGACCAATGTGGTCCAAAGTCTTCTGGCTGGAAGGGCCTTACAGGACCAGCTCCTGGTGAGTTGCCATGGGAACCAGGACCAGTTGTGTTTTTTTGCTACCTGTCGGAAAGCCTTAGTTTAAGTGCGCTGTGGAATGAGATCTGTAAATATTACTTGTATTCATCAGCTTTTATAAGTGTTTCTTAACTACACATAGAGTATAGAATACAAATATGTTTCAGTATTCAGTATAAATATTTTCAGTATAAATATGAAGTATTGCACAGTGAGCATTATTTATTCTTTCTCATAAAAGATATTGGTCAAAAGCAGTCAATTTTGTGATTTTGGGTTGTTGCTGAAAATAACATGTGATTAAGCAAGGAAAGTTGAAGCGCAATTGAAACACTGAACTATTTTACAGCTATTTCTTACTTATTCAGTCTTTCAAATCAAGTTCCTTCAGTAAACTGGACATGTTTAAGAATGAAAAATTTAAATATACATGTAACATTTTTTCTTTTCTAATCTCCTTCATCTTCTCTTTTCAGAAAATGGGAGTGCTGAAACCGGGCGAGAGATTCGATGATGCAGTAAATGCCACATTTCTTTCAACATTTAAGAACAGTAAGTGAATTAGGAACAAGATTTAATCTGGGATCAATTTGTTTATTTTTGTCTAGGAGAACTGACCCAACAGAGCTTGTTCGAACAGCAGGCAGTGACATGGTGGAACATGTCAATGAAAAATGGTCTCTTTATTGAACAAATAAGAGAGACAGTATGACCAGTTGAGTGTGAAAAAAAGAGGAACAGTTTTACTGTGGCTACGCCATGGGCACTTTCTGCAGACAATCCTCAAAACCCCTCTCTCTTTTTAAACAGGAGGTATTAGTTGTTATATATATCCTAATAAAAAAGAAAAACACACACATGTGCACTCAAGCAAATGGAAAACAGGATCAACAAAAGCAACCACCCTAAGTGTTCAGAAAGTGTTCTGAAACAAAACAAGCCATTAATGACTTTAGCCTCTTAAATGTATGTGCTACTCCAGTGTTTGACATGACATTGTAATTTGCAAAGTGTTAAATTGTCACAATTACCAAACTGTCATGTGATTTTGTTTGGTGACTTGCATAACTGTATACTTCCTTTTGCATGATAACCATGAAACCAGTGAGATGATTCAAGTCGTCCCGTGTGTTCCATCTCTCTCTTGCTGTCTCTAGCTTGGGCCGACAATGCGGATGCCTGCTCAAGACAGTATGCTGGTACCGGAGCTCTCAAGACAGACTTTACTAGGTACAGTGTCAGCCCCTTCCTCTCCAACCTCCCAAATGACTGCATTTGTGACCACCTAGCTCAAAACCCACAAAAAGCTGCAGATTAGAATTCTGTGTCATGGACCAAGATAAGTCACATGGGTTGATTGACTTAAATTCTCTAAGTATGTCTTACCTGGGAGAGTAATCTTTTCTCCAGCTGCTGTCAAAATTTGGCAGCTTCAAACCAAACCGAAATTGAGATGTTAACAGTTTTTCTAGACCCATTTTTATGCCTCCGCCACGAAGTGGTGCCAGAGGCATTATGTTTTCGGGTTGTCCGTCCGTCCGTCCGTCCTTCCGTCCGTCCGTAATGAATTTTGTGGACAGCGTAACTGAAAAACCTTTTGAGGTATCTTAATGAAACTTGGCATGTATGTGTATTAGGGGGTGAAATTGTGCCTCTCAACTTTTGAGTGCCCATGCTCAAGGTCAAAAGTCAAAAGGTCAAGGTCAAATACGTAAAATCTCACTATTTCCACCATATCTATGCAATGCCTGAAGATATTTTCTTTAAACTTAGTGTACAAATGTATTACCCAATTAAGATTCTCAGGTGAAAGTTTGGGGTCATGAGGTCAAAGGTCAAAGGTTGAAAGGTCAAGTAAAAATATTAAAACTTCACTTTTTTCGCTGTACCTTGGAAATTGTTCAAGGTATCTTCATGGAACATAGTATATATATGTACTTACTGGCAGTGATTGTCTAGAGAATTTAGGGTTCATGGGTCCAAGGTCAGAGGTCCAAGGTCAAGGGCAACACTTCAGAATTTTACTATTTCCCTCATATTTATGCAATGCCAGCAGGATTATTATTATTATTTTTTTTACACTTGGTATATGCATGTATAACTGAATAGAGATTCTCTGGAAACTTTTTTTTTTTTTTTTGCCTCAAAGGTCGAAAGGTCAAAGATCAAGGGAAAGGGCTGAACTAACTCTTTTCCTCCATATCTCGGAAGTGGCTTAAGTTATCTTGAAACTTACTACATATTTATGCATGTCCTGCCTGTCGGTGATTATCCTATTAATTTTAGGGTCAAAGGCCAGATGAAAATGGTAACCATGTACTTTTCAATACAGAAATTGCATTTTTTCTCCATACCTTGAAAATTAATCAATGCATAAACTTATGAATGAGTCAAAGTCAAGTTAAAGTCCTTAAATCCCCAAATACATGCTCTCCTACTCATCCAATTAAACCTAGGTCAAGGAAGGTGAACATTCAACACATTTGTGACAAAGTTGTCATTTTAATATTTTGCCAATTTTGTGAAAATGTAATTACACATTGTCCACATGTACTATAGACCTATTAGGAGAATCATGCATTATGGCGGAGGCATACCAGTCGCCTTAGCGACATTTCTAGTTTTTTTTTTTCTGATGGTGCTGCTTTCACAGGAAAATAGAATATGTTTTCATTGATACTTCTGTACAGCATGCCAGTGTGACCCTTATCCTTAAATCTTCTTTTCTCCTTTTTTCTATGAGACTGCACCTCTAAACTCTCTCTTATTACAATCATTTTTAAATTGGGTGAGGCTGGTCCATGTTTAACGAGTTATATATCATTTTAAAGCTTAGAGCTTACTCTTTTAGAATATGTAGAAAAGTGGAAACTCACTTTGGCCTACTTTTTGTGGGTTTTGAGCTTGGTAGTCACAGTTTATAGTTCTGTCAGCTTGGCTTTCTATGTTCTAAATTAGAGACTGACCATACCGTTCAATGAAAGTCACGGCTTTCAACCTGACGAAATGTAATGACTGAAGGAGATCAGATTGACAATTAATTTTATTCATACTTTGCATGAGATGCAGTTTCAGTTTGTTAACCCTCTTCCATGATTGTATAACCATCTCCTCCTTCATCTCGATCGTAGATACATAAAGGTAGTTATAACATTTATGTTTTCAATAAGACTTGTCAGTCTTTAAAGTGAAGGATGCAAGAAAAATTACAGTTTCACTAGAAATGAAAGTGCAGTTCAAATTTTATTGTTTTGTTGTTTTCTCTATTCCAGTAACCAAAAGGTAGGAACTTTCACCCTCTTGTGTGTGTACATAATTACATATAAGTATGATGTGTTTCCTGTTTCCTCTCTGATCTGTATTACAGGACTGGGAAGAGGACCAGGTTCGGCCTGGTCAGGGACGGTGTCAACTCATTAATCCGATACTACTTGAACAACTTTGTGGACGGCTACAGGCAGGTGGGTTGGCAGATTTGGATGACTTTCCATTCACCCTCACAAACTTGTGTAGCAGATCGCTATGTCGTTATGTCTGTTCTTGCTTTTGTTTCAATGCAAGTAGCAATTTACAATTTGCAACTCTCAAGAATGTATGCATGTATGTGATTATCTCTGTAAAATTTTTTTAATTGTTTGTGCTGGAATATGTTTAAATATTTTTCAGGATGCCATTGACCTGTTGCTTGGCAACTACGAGATAGAGGAAGGTGAAGGGGTGGTACGACCTTCTCCGCTTCGCAAGAGCAGAGATGCCAAGTTCATGCTGGTAAGATTAACCCGTCGAGGATGAGTTCTGAGTATACTCGGGCAAGCTTCTATGGGAAATGCTTGTTGTAGCAAAATCAAACTGTCCTCAACGGGTCAAGATTCATGAACCTAAATTGAAATCATACTACTGTATTAAAATCAGTGCATCATTCTGTTTGTTTGTTCTAATGTCTCTCAAATTTTATGTTAGCAGTTACTAATATCCTTTGTCATAATGTCAATATTGACGATAACCTGTCAAGAAAGTTTGGAGACACCTTAGTATAGATTTTTCCCCCCTCATTGACCAGCATCAATTGAAAGTCTGCCCCCCTGCATAGTCCCATACATTGAATGTGAGGTTAGGTTTCAAAGATGACAAACTGCAGACTATGCTCGCTCTAAAGGTTTTTACATGATTGTGTTCTATACTCGTAATCATCAATCCTTATTGATTAGACTCAACGGATAAGACCATGAACTGTTAATTGCAAGGTCTGTGCTTCAAGTGCCGCGGCTGCAGCATGTATATATATATATCCCAAAGCAAGATATTTTATTCTCATTGCCTCGCTTTGTTAGGGATTTTAAACGGTGGTCCTGTGGTAGCTAGCTTACAGTGATTCATTGCTTCCTTAGCAATCACTACAAACAAGTTGATTCAATTTCAAATTCAAATCATATATTTCAAAGAAAGAATCTGTTTGGTCTTTCTCCCAGTCCCTGAAGGTCATTGTCCCCGCCGAACGAGTTCGAGCAGGGGACTATGAAACGGGCTCCGTACGTGTGTGTGTCCGTGTGTCCGTCCGTCCGTCCGTCCGTCCGTCTGTGCGTCCGTGTGTGATCAAATTGTTCAATTTGCTACTTCTCTGTCATTTATGAGCCAATTTTGATTCTGTTTGCTTTATGTGATAGCACTACATGGGAGCTTTGTAACTTCTATACAGAATTTCAGTTGTGACCTTTGACCTTGACCATTGACCTTTCTTGTACATTTTGCTTCAAAATGATACTCCTTCGCCATTTCTAACCCGATTTCGATTCCGTTTGCTTAGTGTGATGGCACTAGGTGAGGGCTTCAAAACTTTTACACAGAATTTTGACCTTTGACTTCTTTGACCTTTGACCTTGATTTTTGACCTATACTGTACATTGGCTACAAAATGCTACTCCTTCGCCATTTCTAACCCGATTTCGATTCTGTTTGCTTTATGTGATGGCACTAGGTGAGGGATTCAAAACTTTTACACAGAATTTTGACCTTTGACTTCTTTGACCTTTGACCTTGATTTTTGATCTATATTGTACATTTTGCTACAAAATGCTACTCCTTCGCCATTTCTAACCCAATTTCGATTCCGTTTGCTTTACGTGATGGCACTAGGTGAGGGCTTCAAAACTTATACACAGAATTTTGACCTTTGACTTCTTTGACCTTTGACCTTGATTTTTGACCTATATTGTACATTTTGCTACAAAATGCTACTCCTTCGCCATTTCTAACCCAATTTCGATTCCGTTTGCTTTATGTGATGGCACTAGGTGAGGGCTTCAAAACTTCTACATAGAATTTTGACCTTTGACTTCTTTGACCTTTGACCTTGATTTTTGACCTGTATTGTACATTTTGCTACAAAATGCTACTCCTTCGCCATTTCTAATCCAATTTTACCTCCGTTTGCTTTATGTGATGGCACTAGGTGAGGGCTTCAAAACTTCTACACAGAATTTTGACCTTTGACTTCCTTGACCTTTGACCTTGATTTTTTACCTATATTGTATATTGGCTACAAAATGCTACTCCTTAGCCATTTCAAACCCGATTTCGATTCTGTTTGCCTTATGTGATGGCACTAGGTGAGGGCTTCAAAATTTCTACACAGAATTTTGACCTTTGACTTCTTTGACCTTTGACCTTGATTTTTTACCTATATTGTGCATTTTGCTACTAAATGCTACTTCCGGCGGGGACATATATTACGCACCGCGTAATTTCTACTTTTCCTTGTTTTGAAATTGTTGGAATGTATGATATAAAGCATATAACTGTAGGTGAAGGAAACAATGTTATCAGTGTGAACAGTTTGATTTTTAATGTCAAATGATATCAAGGGATGAATAGTGTATAGAAGTACATGTAGAAGGGTTTTCAAGATGCGAGAGGCACTGCTTTTGAAATCCATGTCTTGTGTGCTTTTTGGCTGTTCCAAGTCCTACTTTATATGATTTAATTTGATTTGATGTGACTTCATGCTAATTTACTTGATTTAACCCGTTGAGGATGAATCCTGAGTATACTGGGGCAAGTGTCTATGGGAAATGCGTGTTGTAGCAAAACCATTCCGTCCTCAATGGGTTAAGTGCATTCATCTTCATCCAAAGTCAGTGTGCACAAACTAGGTCACCAGGAAGACTTAGCCTTTTATATGTGATCACAGCTTTTAAATTTGTAATTGAATTGTTGTCTTGTTTCTTTCGTCTCCATAGTTACCAGCAATCGCCATGGTTGCCTTCTCAATGCTGCTTATCAGCGTCCTCATTCCATCCGGTGAGTTCAGTTTTGAGGATAAAAGGAAGAATCAGAACCAATTCCATTCTGTTCTCAGAGTCCCTGTTTGACAACTTGAACAACCTAATTTGATGAGTAAAGTCGTGTACAGAAATCCACCTTGAAGATTGATCAGATACATCTATGCATGTTGAATTCCTCCTGTATTAAGATGTCTGCCCACGTTTTGTGTGTGGTTGGAGATGGAAAAACAAATTGTGAGGCTTCGATAGTGGATTTTTTTTTTCTGTTCTGTATACCATACTGGATTGATGATACCGCAGTCTTTTGCGTTAGCTTAGTGCTGGTTCAAAGTGAGATATTCTTGCACAAGGCATTGGGCAGTGGTTGGCACAGGGTACCTGCATAGCTAGCCACCTCTGTGTTCACAGATAATTGGGCTATGTGAGTTTGTGTAGAATCAGTCTCCAGTGGTGATAAATGGCTGTGATGTCACACCTTGGAACTCTATAGACCTGTTTGGTTTGGGCGCTATTTTTTATGTTTAATGTTTATTCTAGCCATAACTTGGGGGCTTCAGTATGCCTAACGATAGTTGATTAATCACTGACATAGCGATGCACCTGACTCATTGCATAACCCATTGCATCATCTTTTCTTCTTGTGTTGGAAGCACCCCATTTATAGCCAACAAAAGCTTCAGTGTTTTAAAACCAAATTAGTCTATAGCCTGCATTTCACAGAACATAAGAAGTAACAGAGCAGTGTAGTGACAATTGATTTATTTTGTGTGTCTATGTACACCACAGCTGAGCTGCACCTACAGATAGCCTACATCCTCTTCTGGCTGGCGGCGACTGGTGTCTGCATCGTCCTCATGGGGCTCTTCGGCACGGAGTTCGTCGACCAGCCCAAACTCTCGCAGGCCAAAATCAAGAGCGACTGAGCAGACGGTGTCCTTCTCCCGACACATTCACTTCGCAAAGTCGCTACGTACCAACGGACCGAAATCTTTGCAGCCTAGGAAGTCGTATACCATTTTGATACTGTCGGTATGATGATTCATTTTGTACACTCATTGTGTGCCAGGGTATACATCAAAGGTTGCTTCCAGTGAAAAATGTGTGTTTTTGTGTGTTTGTGTCTCTTTTTGTGTACCAATTTTTTTCCCCCATCACTCAATCCTAACCCTTAACATTTTCATTTTACTTACTCACTAAATTATTTTTTCCCTCTTGATTTGGGGGGGGGGGGGGGGAGAGAGGGGGAGGAATATGGTAAGACAGAGAAATAGATTAGCAGTTCACTATATTATCCTTTCACATACCACATTCATGTTTTTTAGCATGCAGCAGAGTGCTATGTGGGTTCTCTCAGTAGTTGGCATGCCGTCATTGTCTCTCTGTGTGTGGATCGTAGTGAATTGTATTGTAGGCATGACGTTTTCATTGTTAAGGTAATCCCCCAGTGAGTGAACACTGTTAACTTATTTGCTAGCTGAGATATCTTTTGCTGGAATCGATCACTTACCTCATTCAAAGTAGTCGGTTTCTAGCACCTTGGCGTTGGTACTTGATGTGCACATTAGGGAATAGAGTTGTCTTAATGTTTAACTAGATTTTAAAAGCAAATTAGTCATTGCACATAATAGTTGATGAGTAACAGCCTGAAGTGGAAAATATATTCAGAGAATTGATGTATACTTCTTTTCCTTTGAGAAGCTCTTTTAAAGAAACTGGAATAATAATTGACATTGATTTCGTGGCGTCCTATCTGTTTCATAACTGAAAAACTAAAAAATGAGGAGTGATAATTATGGTGTAATACCAGGTATATATGAGCAGTCATGACCTACCCTTTCTTACCCGAGCTATAGAGGGCGCACATATTGGCTTCTGTACAAAGTTTATGAGGCTTTTTATAATCTGGAAGGGAGTGGGTTAATAGGAGACTTCTGCCAGCAATGCAACTCTACTTTAAACAAGAAATGGCAAAAGGGTACAATCACTGTCTATGATTTTTATTATTACATATATTTTTTTTTAATTTCAGCCATACATTTGCATGTTTAGATGTTCGTTTACATCAGTGTGTCATGTGTGTACATGTTTTTCCTTCCAACCAAATGAGGTGGGATGATCATCCCATCAGTGGCCAGCTTCAGAAATGATAACTGTCAAATGTAAAGGGTTCTCCTATTTGTAAATAACTGGTGCATGGCTCATTCAGACTAAGATGCTACAAAAAGGTTTTTTATGAAGTGCTTGGAGTTGCATGTATAATGAATGAAATTGAAGAAACATTTTCTGACCTCATCATGAACACCTTTGCCCTTCAGCCTAACGTTTTATGAGTGCCATGTCAGTGTCAAATTTCATATACAGGTGGAATTACATTTGCAATTTAGAGGGTTTTGTATGTGACCACAAGGGCAGATCTGATGCAAGGGTGTTGAGACCGTAGAGAATAACACCCGTGGAATTATTTTGAGTGTGATACTAAATGCTCAAGTAAACTCTCATACATCTGTATGCATCAACTTTCAATTCTGTTTAGCACCACGTGTCCGTGAAATGTACACATGCGCTTTCAGCGAGACACGTAATTCTCTTCAACTCTGTTTTTATGTGTTGGTACTCTATGAAAGTTTTGTGTAAATATTTGTGTTTTGACCCCCTGAAGTTAAATGTCAAACATTTTCTCCATATACTATAATGTTGTAAGTCATGATATGATTTTAGCCAGAGTGATTCTTGACCATATACATTGTACAGAACCATGTATCAAATAAATTTAGAAGGAAAAAAATCCTGAGGCAATACAATGTACTTTTTATAGAGTATTCTACTATTATCTAACCTTATTCATATATAAGTTCAACTATGTTTATTTTAGAAGTGTCTTCTGCATTCATTGATCATGCTTCATTGAGTATTGGCAAACAGTATGAACCCTAGATAGAGGGCAACACCATGGGCGTATGGTAATTCTTTAATACGTAGGCGGATCTCGATGTTAAAATGCAGAACACGAAAAAATGGGCAATCCATATTTTGGGTCTTGCAGAAGAGCAGGATGCCCCTAATATGCTAGTCATTCCTTCCCAAGAGATGATTATATATATAAATATATTCATTCCAGTTTTTAGTAAATTACTTGCCAAAATGATTTAAAGTAAATATACGAGTAGACAACAGGGTGTATACCATCATCATTCTCAACACAAAATATGTAACCCTGCGCATACACTACTCCCGGCAAAGTTCTTCATATTGTACAGTATAATGTGAAAGGAATGGAAAGTTATCAGAATTACATTGTGTACATTTATTTGTGTAGGGGAAGTGACAGAATAGGATAGGCGAGTATGAACTGGGGCCCTACCGAAGTTTCATGTAATTGTACCATTCTGTTTTTGTGGTTATTACTAACCTGTAATTGTCCATTATGTGAAATAATGTGTAATTGAAAATTTGGTATACATTTGTTGTGTCAGCCATTATTTATGAGAATGTTTTGAAGATGCTTCTAAAGCATTAAAAAATTTATGTTGAAGTATCTTCATTTACGTTAATGATGTTGCTTAGGTATGGCAAAATGAAATATGTTCACAGAAATAGTTTCATGTCTTTTACCCTTTTACGTATTAAACATTGAACAATACTTGCCCAATCAAAACTTTCAGTGCTTTAAAGCCGGGCATATCCATCATATGTGATATTTATTGAGAGACTTTGCCCCAAGTCCAAGGATTTTTTTTTTTTTTTTAAAGTTGAAACTCTTTATATTCCATGCATCAATAAAGGTGCAGATACTATATAATGGATAATTATTGTTGGAACTGCATCAATTATCATTTGTCCATCAGGGTTAGGTCATACCCTTAAATGCTATTTCATTTAACCACATTTTATATGTTTGGAGCCAAACCTATTTAACATGTAGAATATATTTATAGCCAAACCTATTGAGTTGCTGATTATGATGCAATCGGGTGTAGATAAATGCAAAAGGCTATATAATTGAGGTATGCATACTTTTGATTTCATGGACTTATTTATTCATGGTGAAAAGACAGGTTGGAATCACACATCTGTGTATATTTCCTGCCCATTTCTTCTTTTAGTAGAATAGAAAGATTGATGTTATATGTCCCCTCAAAAAATACATAAATCACCAATGATCATGTGTACCTTCATATGAGATCACTATCTCCTCAACAGTCGTCTGTTAAATTCTGTGTAAAATAATGACTACGGTACATCATTATTGCATGCTGTTAGGAGGCTTGAGAATAGCCTCAAAATGTCAAGATACTGCAGGGTCTCTATGGCCATGATTATTGTAATGCTAAGTATTACTTTTTAACCAAATACACTGCGCATAATTATATTAGCGTGTGGCCATGTAGTCATGCTTAATTTCATGTTCAGTTCTTGCAGGAGAAATGTTTGCCATGCCATTGCATTATGGAAGATTATTCATTTCCGAAGAGGATGTTGCAACATTATTTAATTGGTCGAATGTCCTGTCAGATCACACGTCTTGTGGATTTGTATGTTCGTAGTACGAGATGGACGATGAAATTTCAAACCTCAACCTTTCCAACGAGTGTCCATTCATTCCCAGAGGATTTTTTTAACAACTACGTTTTGTATTCTGGTATAGATATATCACTGCATGCACATGCTTAGAAATGTACGCTTGTCCAGCCAGTATTTTGATGTCAGATGTGATGTCTGTTTATCGTTGCAAGTTTATGAGATCATGTCTTTAAAAATATTCGATGGGAGAAAAGAGAGATTTTTTTTTTGTTTTTTGTTTTTTGTTAGCAGCATTATCTGATTGGCATTGGCACTAGAAGCAGACTGGTCTTAGTTAGTTGGTAAATGTCGGCAGTCAATTATATTGTTATGCTCTTTGTCCTGCACAAAAATATTTAATGCAAGACTCATTCACATGGAACAAGAATTAGTGTTGAGACTGAATGGGGCAGTGTTTGAGACTTTGTTTAGGCGACTCGCTGGATGTCTCTTGTATATATGCAGAAACATCTGATCTTCCACAAGGGTTTTCTGAGGATGGGTGCAGTGACGTACTTAATCACCGCCTCTAACTCATCATCTCTCGCAAGGTCACGTTTAATTTTCATTTCTCAAAGTACGGTATGCACAGACTCGTCGCTAAACAGAGTAAATTGTACCCGTTGAATACGGGTGAATGCTTCAACTCGTGTTTCCACTATCAGTGTGTGTCTTTGACTCTGTGCAATGTGTGGAGTGTCAGTGTGTGTCTGTGACTGTGACGTGTGGAGTGTCAGTGTGTCTGTGACTGTGACGTGTGGAGTGTCAGTGTGTCTGTGACTGTGACGTGTGGAGTGTCAGTGTGTCTGTGACTGATGTGTGGAGTGTCAGTGATGTGTCTGTGACTCTGGTGTGTGGAGTGTTAGTGTGTGTCTGTGACTGTGTGATGTGTGGAGTGTCAGTGAGTGTCTGTGACTCTGATGCATGGAGTGTCAGTGTGTCTGTGACTGTGACGTGTAGAGTGTCAGTATGTGTCTGTGACTCTGTGATGTGTGGAGTGTCAGTGTGCCTGTGACTGTGATGTGTGTGAAGTGTCAGCGTGTGTCTGTGACTGTGATGTGCGGAGTATCAGTGTGTGTCTGTGACTCTGTGATGTGTGGAGTGTCAGTGTGTGTGTCTGTGATGTGATGTGTGGAGTATCAGTGTGTGTCTGTGACTTTGTGATGTGTGGAGTGTCTGTGACCGTGATGTGTGGTGTGTCAGTATGTGTCTGTGACTCTGTGACGTGTGGAGTGTCAGTTTGGCTGTGACTGTGATGTGTAGAGCATCAGTGTGTGTCTGTGACTCTTTGCAGTGCTTGGAGTTTCAGTATTTGTATATTATGTCTGTGCCTAGTCTGTGTGATGCGTGAAATGTTAGTATGTGTTTGTGAATCTTTGCGATGGGTGGAATGTCAGCTAGTGTGTGTGACTCTGCAATGCCTTGAGTGTCAGGATGTGTCTGTGTCTCTGGTGTGTGGAGTTTTAGTGTGTGTCAGTGACTGTGTGATGTGTGGAGTATCAGTGTGTGTCTGTGACTCTGATGCGTGGAGTGTCAGTGTGTCTGTGACTGATGTGTGGAGTGTCAGTGTGTGTCTGTTACTGTGATGTGTGGAGTGTCAGTGTGTCTGTGACTTTGTGATGTGTGGAGTGTCAGTGTGCCTGTGACTGTGATGTGTGTGGAGTGTCAGTGTGTGTCTGTTACTGTGATGTGTGGAGTGTCAGTGTGTCTGTGACTTTGCGATGTGTGGAGTGTCAGTGTGCCTGTGACTGATGTGTGTGGAGTGTCAGTGTGTGTCTGTTACTGTGATGTGTGGAGTGTCAGTGTGTCTGTGACTTTGTGATGTTTGGAGTGTCAGTGTGTGTCTGTGACTCTGTGATGTGTGGAGTGTCCGACTCTGTGACGTGTGGAGTGTCAGTGTGTCTGTGACTGTGATGTGTGGAGTGTCAGTGTGTGTCTGTGACTCTGTAGTGCTTGGAGTTTCAGTATTTGTATATTATACCTGTGCCTATTCTGTGTGATGCGCGAAATGTTAGTATGTGTTTGTGAATCAATGCGATGGGTGGAGTGTCAGTGTGTCTGTGACTGTGATGTGTGGAGTGTCAGTGTGTGTCTGTGACTCTTTGCAGTGCTTGGAGTTTCAGTATTTGTATATTGTGTCTGTGCCTAGTCTGTGTGATGCGTGAAATGTTAGTATGTGTTTGTGAATCTTTGCGATGGGTGGAGTGTCAGCTAGTGTGTGTGACTCTGCAATGCCTTGAGTGTCAGTGTGTGTCTGTGACTCTTTGCAGTGCTTGGAGTTTCAGTATTTGTATGTCTGTGCCTAGTCTTTGTGATGCGTGAAATGTTAGTGTGTGTCAGTGACTGTGTGATGTGTGGAGTGTCAGTGAGTGTCTGACTCTGATGCGTGGAGTGTCAGTGTGTCTGTGACTCTGATGGGTGGAGTGTCAGTGTGTGTCTGTGACTGTGATGTGTGGAGTGTCAGTGTGCCTGTGACTGTGATGTGTGTGGAGTGTCAGCGTGTGTCTGTGACTGTGATGTGTGGAGTATCAGTGTGTGTCTGTGACTCTGTGATGTGTGGAGTGTCAGTGTGCCTGTGACTGTGATGTGTGTGGAGTGTCAGTGTGTGTCTGTGACTTTGTGATGTGTGGAGTGTCTGTGACTGTGATGTGTGGTGTGTCAGTATGTGTCTGTGACTCTGTGACGTGTGGAGTGTCAGTGTGTCTGTGACTGTGATGTGTGGAGTGTCAGTGTGTGTCTGTGACTCTGATGTGTGGAGTGTCTGACTCTGACGTGTGGAGTGTCAGTGTGTCTGTGACTGTGATGTGTGGAGTGTCAGTGTGTGTCTGTGACTCTTTGCAGTGCTTGGAGTTTCAGTATTTGTATATTATGTCTGTGCCTAGTCTGTGTGATGCGTGAAATGTTAGTATGTGTTTGTGAATCTTTGCGATGGGTGGAGTGTCAGCTAGTGTGTGTGACTCTGCAATGCCTTGAGTGTCAGTGTGTGTCTGTGACTCTGGTGTGTGGAATGTTAGTGTGTGTCTGTGACTGTGTGATGTGTGGAGTATCAGTGTGTGTCTGTGACTCTGATGCGTGGAGTGTCAGTGTGTCTGTGACTGATGTGTGGAGTGTCAGTGTGTGTCTGTTACTGTGATGTGTGGAGTGTCAGTGTGTCTGTGACTTTGTGATGTGTGGAGTGTCAGTGTGTGTCTGTGACTCTGTGATGTGTGGAGTGTCAGTGTGTCTGTGACTGTGATGAGTGGAGTGTCAGTGTGTGTCTGTGACTCTTTGCAGTGCTTGGAGTTTAAGTATTTGTATAATATTATGTCTGTGCCTATTTGTGATGCGCGAAATGTTAGTATGTGTTTGTGAATCTTTGCGATGGGTGGGGTGTCAGTGTGTGTGACTCTGCAATGCCTTGAGTATCAGTGTGTGTCTGTGACTCTGGTGTGTGGAGTGTTAGTGTGTGTCTGTGACTGTGTGATGTGTGGAGTGTCAGCGGGTGTCTGACTGTGTGATACATGGAGTGTCTGTGTGTGACTCTGCAATGCCTTGAGTGTCAGTGTGTGTCTGTGACTCTGGTGTGTGGAGTTTTAGTGTGTGTGACGGTGTGATGTGTGGAGTGTCAGTGGGTGTCTGACTGTGTGTGATGCATGGAGTGTCAGTGTGTGTGACTCTGCAGTGCCTTGAGTGTCAGTGTGTGTCTGTGACTCTGGTGTGTGGAGTGTTAGTGTGTGTCTGTGACTGTGTGATGTGTGGAATATCAGTGTGTGTCTGTGACTCTGATACGTGGAGTGTCAGTGTGTCTGTGACTGATGTGTGGAGTGTCAGTGTGTGTCTGTGACTCTGATGTGTGGAGTGTCTGACTCTGACGTGTGGAGTGTCAGTGTGTCTGTGACTGTGATGTGTGTAGTGTCAGTGTGTGTCTGTGACTCTTTGCAGTGCTTGGAGTTTATTTGTATAATATGTCTGTGCCTATTCTTTGTGATGCGCGAAATGTTAGTATGTGTTTGTGAATCTTTGCGATGGGTGGAGTGTCAGTGTGTGTGACTCTGCAATGCCTTGAGTGTCAGTGTGTGTCTGTGACTCTGGTGTGTGGAGTGTTAGTGTGTGTCTGTGCCTGTGTGATGTGTGGAGTATCAGTGAGTGTCTGTGACTCTGATGCGTTGAGTGTCAGTGTGTCTGTGACTGATGTGTGGAGTGTCAGTGTGTGGAGTGAAGACGTCATTTTGCTATTTTACATTATTTTAAAATCTCATGCATGTATGGTCAAGAAGGACCGATATGCAGTTTGATAGTCTTTGCGCTAGTCTCTCCTTTGTAAAATTATTAGCCTTAAAAGGTCAACGGGTAAGGATTAATGAAGATTTTGGCATCATAATTTAATGTGGTCCACCTTTCTCTCTTGAGAAGCATTCTATGCGAACGAGAAATTCCAGACTACATCCCCATGTCAAATTTAATGATGGCCATTGTAAAGTTGGTGACAATAAAAATAAAAGAAAAAAAATCGGGTCCAATTAATCGTAAAGCTGTGGGTAGCCTATATAATCACTATGACACAAAACATGAAAAAAAAATCTGTACACTGTATTCTTGTATTCATTTCTTGAAAACAACAATTATTTGTTAGCCTGAAAAGTGAAAGAAGGGGATAAGGCGAATTTATTGGCTGCGAGGTTCATTGGTTATCAATGCTCACAACGTGTTAGTGTTCAGTCTGTTGTGTTCAAGGCATAGATTAAAATGATAAAATGGTAGGGCCTAGAAATATGAAACTGCAGAGAACTTTCCCAGACTTGCAAACTAAAATAATGCACTGCTTTTTCTATTAATTTTCGGTTTCAGATACTGCATTCTTTCCGATATGGTTACATAACTCGATGAGTAGTCACAATGCAGCCATTATAAACACTTTCCTCTGCCAGATTATTTACTCTATGTGAACGGGTCCACGTACACGTGCAAGTGGCGTTGCCAAAGATGGAAACTCTTGTTCGCCATGGTGCGGTGAAACCAGAGCACGAACAGTGGGTTGCTGTCCCTCCCAATGTACCGGCTCGCCACGGCGCGGCACGCGTCATCCAGCCGGGCGAGAGTCGCCCGCACGGACACCTCGCTGGTGCGAACCATATCCACAACGTCGCCGTATTTCCGGAGCTCCGCGTAGACTTCGTCTAGTGTGTAACCGGGATCGCTCTTTTTTATGTGCCACCTGTGAAGTTATCGAGAAATAGAGGGAGAGGGGAGGGAAGAATAGGGAATTGGAGTGAGTATACCAGAAGAAAAGAAGCACGGTTATGCCCTGTCTCATTAAATTATGTTGAATTAACACCGGAACAGAATATAATCTAATGAAGATGAGAACATCTCAGAATGATCCGAACTACTTGTGGCCCGCGCGCCGTCAAGAAAGTGTAATATCATAATCAAGACACTAAACATTGATTGTGTAATATCAATGATTTTTGCATTCTTAACATACAACGCTTTTAGATGTTACATTATTAGGTCGCGCCAATTTTTTTTTTAAAAAACCCAAAATCTACCACAGAAATGGTGTTAAGCCGCGCGGTCGGCCGTCAGATAAACAGATGATTCGGTTTTGTAGTTTAGATACGGTCAACGTTGGGTGACGTAAACAACCGAATACATAGGCCATTTTAGAAAAAAAAAATACACTGCCAAGAACATTATATTTATATGTTATGATATAATATATATTACACATATATATTAGTTTAAGGGGCTCAGAACTAGAACAATTTACATGACTGGAGCAACAATTATGGACTGATTATTAGCATTTAGCCATTTTCATTGTAAAGCCATTACATTTTAATATGCTTGTTACTAGTTTACATCTTGTCACTGCTGTGCCGTTGTCATTGCTTTTGTCAGTGATTTTCTGTCCGCGAAGAGAAAAGAAAATCACAAAACACATCATGAGAAAACTTGCCGTAAAACAACTGTCGATAATGGTGACTGCGTTCTCAAGTTGCTCTTAATGTCGCTTCGAATTTTCTGCAACGTTGGGTCGGGCTGGTACACCAATCGGACCGCTTTGCGCGCCGGGTAGGCCGGCTTCACTTGGTGACGGTGGTCGCAGAGCGGGCGAAGAGCGAGACGACACTGTTGACGATTCGTCTGTTGACAAGCCCAGTGCATGCGGCAGCACTGCGGGGAAGGGGGCGGCGCCGAGACTGGGGTGCACGAGGTGAGGACGGCATAGCGGAAAAAACGGAGACATTTGCCGAGATAGAAAGACAATACACTATACTAGCCTACTAGACTATTATCCGTATTACTACTATACTATACCACTGGTAAGAATAATAATGATGATGATGATGATGATGATGATGATAATAATAATAGTAATAGAATAAATACTAAAACTAATACTAATACTAATAACAATAACAATAACAACGACAACAACAACAAAAGATAGAGATATAGATCGATGGATAATAGCGGAATGATTTGCGCGAAAAAGAAAAACAGTGTTCAGCAACAATACGCTATCGAAAACGTCCCTGAGATCATTGCTATAAGCTTATATGAGGAATTTTCATATCTATTATCAAAAAGAATAACGAAACAATTACATGCCAATGACCTCCCGTCGTGTCCAGTGATCCATATAGGCTAGTGTTACCAAAGCTCTTTATCATAGCTCTTTTCCGTGCGTTGCAAGGCGGGCAAGAAAACGCTGGTCGGAGGTGGGGGGAACGGATACGTATTATGTATTGGAACAAAAACAGTTGTGAAAATACTGGGATCGTCGACACATCTGACACTTAACGGCTCAATTGTAGTAATGATACTAGCACTAGATATATTGATAGTAATGATGGTAATAATGATAACGATAATAATAATAATAATAATAATAATAATAATAATAATAATAATAATAAAAATAATAATAACAACAACAATAACAATGAAAGCACGGACTTTATCGTTTCCTTAACTCCTTCGTTTCGTTTTTGATCGGTACATATTATAATGAATTATAATAAATAATAAACTGGTAATTACATATTTGTTTATTCTGTTATGAATATAATCATGATTGTATAGTTATATAATGAGAACTGTATTTCATGCATATTATGTAGGTATTTCATGTATGTTATGTTTGTGTTTTTGTCTGTATGTATGCATGTAGAAATTCCTATTTGTACAATGACAACAGAAGGAATTTCCTGTATGGGATCAATAAAATGAAATCTGATCTGATCTGATCTGATTGTAATAGTAATAGGGTAATAGAAGTAGTAATAGTAATAGTAATAGTAATAATAATAATAATAATAGTAGTAATAATAATAATGATGATGATAAAAATAATTATGCTATCAGAGCTATAACAAAAATAATAATAGCATAAGAAGAGAAGTTAAGGCAACATTCCAGACACCAAACAGCGCAAATCCTATCCCCAAGTTTCATACCAAACGAATTACCCAAACTTTGTTGGACTTAATGGTACTTACATATGCAAAGACGCAATAAAATTTCGAGGCTTTGATTCTTTTAACTTTAACATTCAAATATCAATAAAATAGAAATATTGTATGTATATATAGATATGTAAACATGAATTCCTAAAACTTTCCACAACTGTAGCCAAAATGTGTAGTCAAGACACGCGCTCATTTTGTAGGCCTATACTTATATGTTAATTGTTTTCACGTTTAATGAGTAAAAATGAAACCTATCAATGAATATTATGTTGATTACTAAAGGATTAAAAAAAAACCAGGATGATATACTATATATGTATTCCTGTATCTACTACACTCAAGTATCTCGGTAAGGACAGAATGATGAATCGTATACATGCACCATGGTTATCATCGTGTAGATTGTATATGGACAATATTACCATCAGAGCCGGAGAAATGTGTAGGGATGGCTACGGACGAGCCTATCCTCTTAGAACACCACGGACAGCCGAGTAGTTCGGAGGATGAATCGCACAGGCGACTGAAAATTCGTTTCTCCTTGCTGCCGACCAAGTGGTGACGTCGGATTCGTGGTTCTGGACGCCAGCGCTTCTCCGAGCTCGAGAGCACACGCCTCGAATGTGGTGGATACACCGCGAGTGCATCTTGCATCACGTATGTCTTTCTCATCTTTCTTTGTCACTTAAAATTCACGGTGGGCAAACTGACGATCAACTTCAGAAGGGTTTGTTGAAGCGAGAAGAATCTTGCATCATATATTCCCATAACTCTCATTGCGAGATTTGGAGCATATTTATTTATTTTTTCTTCAGATTTCACTGCCACGAATTAGAATTATGAACACAACAACATGTAGTTGCAATTTCTGCATCCCATTTGCGGACCTTTTCGGGCGCACGTCGCTAGGGCTTTAAGTGACGTCATAAATAAAGTACGCGCATCCACTGAGCTATGCGCTAGCATGCAACGTTGCGCGCGCGTGCGCAAAAGAAAAAAAAATCCCTAAAACAAAGCCAAGAGCAAATGTGTCATGTACATGTAGGGCCTGCTACTATCAACGGGAATGAATGAATGAATGAATGAATGGATAAACGAGTGAATGAATAAATGATCTTGCGAAATTCAAATTTAGTCATGACAGTTGTGTTTAATTTCAGTTTACAATATTTATATAATGCAGCTTGCTAATCGTTTGGTAATAGTTTGGTTAACAGAGCAGCTCATTGCTGTCACTTATGACCCATAAAACACAAAAAGGATAATGGATTAAGGGTAAGTTATTTAAAAACAAACTACCTACAGCCTATAAGTTTGTTGTCTCACCAGGCTACAAAACACTGAAATGAACTATGAATTCAGTGTCCATTGAGTGTTTCAGTGTTTACAGTATCATGGCAGTTGAATTAAAGACATAATTATGCTTCCCATGTCTTACGCTCTTCAAGATGGCAAAAAGCTTTGCTCTTACTGCTATTCTGACAGTTGCAACTTTTCAATTTACACTATCGCTTTGTTTATGCGTAGTATGGATGTCTAAGATGAGGTATTCCATTGCTTATTATAGATGATATTGTACACATGAACAGCTTTCAAATATAGAAATGTGCTAGAAACAGCAATAAAAAACAAATCGAGGAAACGAGCGATGCGTGATATTTCATGCCAAAAGATGTATGTGTGAGTATAAACGTTTTAGGAATACTCTGAATACTACAATAAGAAATGTGAAGAAACAATATTTTGAAAGGAAATTTGTTGCATATAGAAGTAATATTAAAGCAACTTGGAATCTTATAAATACACTTTTGAATAGAGGTGGTAAATGTGTTACTGATATGCAAATGAAATGCAATGGTGAATTAACTACTGACTCTCACAAAATTGCAAATGTTTTTAATTCATATTTTACTCAGGTTGGTCCAAATCTTGATAAGTTGATACCACAAAATAATTCTAACTTTATGAGTTATCTGGTGAACCCTTGTTTGAATACCATTTATTTTCATGCAACATTTGAAGCAGAAATATGTAGCATTGTCAACTCTTTTCGGAATAATACTGCCTCTGGAATTGATGATTTCAGTCCTCGTATAATCAAACATACAATAAAAGAAATCAGCAAACCGTTATGTCATATATTCAATTTATCTTTATCATCAGGAGTCTTTCCAGATAAATTGAAAATTGCTCGTGTAACCCCTGTGTTTAAAAATGGTGACAAATGTGAATTGTCAAATTACAGACCAATTTCAGTGCTTCCTTGTTTTTCGAAAATTTTGGAAAGGATTGTCTACAACCGTGCTGCTAAGTTTCTTGATCAAAATAATACTGTGGGTAGTTATCAGTACGGCTTTCGCAGCAACTATTCAACTTCCATGGCCCTAACTGACATTGCGAATAAGATTGTTGATACGTTTGAGGAAAATTCCTTTCTTATTGGTGTTTTTGTTGACTTGTCAAAGGCCTTTGACACAATTAATCATAATATTATGTTAGCTAAACTTAAGCACTATGGTTTTAGAGGTGTAGCATACAATTGGTTTAAAAGCTACCTCTCCAATCGATACCAATGTACAAAATATAACAGTTGTATATCAGACTTAAAGAAAATATTATGTGGAGTTCCACAAGGGTCTTTATTAGGACCACTGTTGTTTATATTATACATAAATGACATTGGAAATGTTTCTAATTCCGATACCTCATCGTACATATTATATGCTGATGACACTAATATATTGTTCAGTTGTAAGGATCTTCCTTCTTTGCAAGATCAAGTAAATAGTAGCCTTTCAAAATTGTGTACATGGTTTCAGGCAAATCGATTATCTGTTAACCCCCGCAAATGTAACTTTATTGTTTTTTGTAATCGTAACAAATCATACGACACTGATTTTGTTAAAGTGGAATTGAATGATGTTCACATTCCCAGGGTAGAGAAAACTAAATTTCTTGGTGTTATTTTAGATTCAAAATTAACATGGAAGCCTCATATACAAGAGACAGAGAAAAAAATATCAAAGAGCATTGGTATTATATCCAGACTAAGCTACATGTTACCTACTGATGTATTACGGATGTTATACTCCACTCTTGTTTTGCCCTATTTGTCTTATTGCAACATGGTGTGGGGAAGTACTTTTCAGTCCACTCTAAAGAAATTGACTTCAAAGCAAAATAAAATAGTAAGAGTTATACATGGAGCGAACCCGAAATCTAAAGCAGGCCCGCTATACTCAAAACTAAAACTGCTTACTTTGAAAAATATCACCACCTATCAGCAATGTATTTTTGTATATCAGTGTGTCAACAAACTTGTGCCTGACCATTTTGTTCAATTGTTTGATATCAATCAGAATGTGCATAATTACAATACACGCTCCTCGTCATTAATGCATTTGCCCAGACCCAGAACCATGTCTTACCAACATAATATTCGTTTTATGGGCCCCAAGAAATGGAACAATTTATCTAAAGACATAAGAAATGCACCATCTCAAAGCGTTTTAAGATAAGACTCAAGAAAAAGTTGTATTCATCCATATAAGGTAGTTTATAGTGAGGGCTGCTAAATTTCTCTTGATTATACTAAAATGAAATACATGTACATGTATGTACAATGTTGCCTTGTTTGTTTTAGTATTACAAGTGTGTGTTTTAGGTTCTCTTTACCTCTCCTTAATGTATTTTTTTCTTTTTTCTCTTTTCTTTTCTTTCTCTTTTTCCTTCTTCCTATCTGTTTTCCCTCCTGCATCCCTAGCTTTAGTCTCTTGTGTATCTGTATTTCGTCTTGTAAATATGTACAATATGTATATTTAAAAAAATGTTTTAGCTATGTTTCAATCAGATTCAACTACATTTTCAAATGTTAAAGGTGCACTCACTTCAAGCTGTGCTTACTGAGTTGTCACCTCCAGTTTGTCATTACTGAATTGTTACTGCTGTTACACGAATTGATCTGGAAATAAATGTTCTATTGAATTGAATTGGAATTGAATTGTATGTTTTCCTCCGTCCCTGAATACAGGCCGTGCCACAGTGTCAGATATGAAACTCAGACCCCGGTAACAGTGCGGGGCTGGGCCGAGCCGCGGCCGAGCCCAGCCTCAATTGCGGGGCCGAGCCCCGCAATTTTGTCCGTTTACACTGCCGGGCTCGGCCGCGCTTTTAATTCAAACCTTTCCATATTTTGTCGTAGTGGCGCTCTGCTTGTAAACAAACCAGTGCCGTATATAAAAAGAGTCTGGCCAACTCGGTTTTCGGCATATGAGATTTGAAGCCTGTGATTGGTCAAAAGCTGGTCCCATGATCTACAGGCGCCATGTCGTTACCAAAGTCAATTACGCGGGCGCGAGCATAGCTCACACGCAGTGCCCATTGTTCATTTCGCGCAGCTACGCGCTAATGTTGCTTGCCTTTAGGACGTCCCCAATATTGGTCACGGTGCAGTGGGTATAATAATTCTCGCTATCGCCAATGACGTAAAAAGTACCCGGATGTGGCTTTTTCGTCAAGATTTAGTGCACTTGGTAGCAAGGGCACTTCCGGCGCGGGGCATAATTTGCACAACGCTAGCGTGCGCGTACGTGTACCTTACCTATAGCGCAGCGCCGATCACGGATACTAGTACAGTAGGCCGCTGTACCGCCCGAGCCAGCGAGTGGCCAGGCCTGTCATACTCGTACACTGTAGTAGCATGCACCACTGCACGCAGCGCATAAGCTAATTACATATGTACATAACACACATACCGGTGCGGCGTACTGCTTGATCATGCGATCGATGTGCACATCACAGATCAGTCATCTCTGCATACGCTGAAAATATGCTGGAAAACATTCACCCACCTGGATATACAGTATATCGTCATGGAATGCCCATCTTTTTTTTTTTATATTTGTTCTCTGTCGAAATGTCGCGAACACAATCGGGAACGAACAGTGATCTCGAACTTATCCTGTCTCCGAAGCAATTTCTTCCAAGTAAGTACGTACAATGCAATGTACGTAGGCACTAGGCCTAGTACAGTACCTAGTGCTACTATAATACTACCACTACTAGTAAATCGCGCGTGCACATACTGCGCTGTGGAGTCACCCGCAAACTTCACCCACGCGGCCACGTCACGTCTCGCATGCCAGTAAGGGTTCTATTTCTGCAGATTTTTTTCATTTATTGTCGTGCGAACAACACATGGCAGCTTCGCAGCATCAACCAATAGTCGTATTAACAGCAATTTCTTAAGAATGGAGAAATTTCAAATCATATTAAAGCTGTAATTCAAGTCGAGAAAACCGGAAGTACACGTAGAATACAGTCGGTTGTGTGTGTAAATAGCATTAGTCACGTATCACGCGCGTACGAACGGAAGTGACTTTGCTACCGGGCTGTGCCATAATGCACCGTGAATGACGCTTAAATCAACATCCGGGTACTTTTTACGTCATTGGCGATAGCGAGAATTGTCATTGCCGTTGTCTACTTTATCGAAGTAGAAGGTATACACGAAAGATATTTTGATATTATTATCTTACCGCGATAAACTAGGGAGGTGACTCCCTGGATAAACTGAAGATTCGTCATTCCTTCCTGCGCAGCATGGCGTTGCATGAAAGAACCTGGCACAAGTGTAATTGCACACCGCTTTCCGACAGATCTAAAAGGAAGGAAAAAGTGGGAAATCGGAGTGCGACGAGAAAGCAGATCCAAACACAAAAGGAAGGAAAAAGTGGGAAATGAGAGTGCGACCAGAAATCTGATCATCGAGTAGCAACTCGTTTCTGTTCCAGGTGAGATTCATTTTACAGGTCAAAGGATCAAAGTTAGGAAAATGTTGAAATTCTACTATCTACAGGTGTGATCTATTGTTGAAATATTATTACATAGTTCCTCCATACCTTGGGGATTACCCAATGTATATAAAAAAAAACAGTATTGGCATGCCACCATCACTCCAAATTGACACGTACGGAAAGGTTTTGGCTATGATGGTCAAAGGTCAAGTGAAATACTAACATGACAGGATTTTCTCTATATTTTTAAAATGACCGCTCAAAGTATTTGAATTGTCATAAAGATAGATTAGTCAAAGTAAAAATGCTCAAATTCCTTAATACTTGCTCAGTCTGCGAGTCTTTAACAATAAAATTCCATCCATTCACACCTAGTTTAAGGAAAGTAAACACTCGACGCATTAAATTTTGTGACAAACACGCCATTTTTTTTTTTACCAGGTATGTGAAACTTTCGTGTAACATTGGAAAGACGTACTCCAGACCTGTTAAGAGAACAATATGGCGGAGGTCTACCAGTCGCCGTTATCTTGTATAGGACATTTTCATTTGTTTTTTTACTTACTACATATCTATTCAATGATCATGGCAGTGTAGTTCTAATTTGGTGCGGATGCCACCGAGGATATCCCTCATAACGTAATCCAGGTACTGTCTTGTGCTTAGTTCAATTTCAGATCTTTCTCTTTAAATTATTTTTAAACAATTTGAGATCATTTTACATACCTTAATACGCACTTATCGATGACGTTGCCGTGTTGTACATTGTACATAAGTGTATTCCTTTTGAATTACATACTAATGTGTACTAGTAGGCCTTCATGCCAGTTTCATACATATGGGAGTAAATAGGATGGTAATTGATGGTTATGTATACGTGCGAATCATTAACAATTGTGGAATGCGTCTATCGTCTGTGCACAGCTAGAATTGTAAATTTATATATCATTTTGTTATACAACAATCTTGTTACCTGGACAACTTGCTAAATACAATATATTTATAGCATACAGTCTGGTGACAGATAATGACCCCGCCATTGTAACTTCCTTTTTTTTTACAGCAATTTATCATGATATTCCTATAAAGGAATTATGCCTATTATTCATCAAGTTTATGTACCTTTGTGTTTGTGTCTATATGAATGTGTAAGAATGATTGCCATGACAGTTGGCTTTGTTCAACATGGCTGGAATGAAAGAATGTCCCTCCCCCAACCTACCCCCCCCCCCTTTCTCTCTCTCCCTCTCTAAGAAAAAAAAAGTTAAGCATTGCAGACAGTATGTCCCTTGCGCCTTTGGGACGCCTGCGCGTACACGCTATAGTTCCCCAAGCGCACGCGCTAAAACCTTAAGCGCACTGTCCGCTGGGTAACGACATGGCGTCCAATTCATGAGTTGGCCAGACTCTCTTAATAAACGGCACTGAAACAAACGCAATTTGGTATAGTCTGGTTTTCAGACCCTTTGCCAACTGGATTCCGTGGCGACGAAGTCGCCGTTCGGGCAAAGGCCTTTGCCGAAGGGAAAGTCCTGTGCAGGACAAAAGCACCTTAAACTATACTAGCTTTCAACGTTGAGGGGGTTAATATCCTGAATAGCGAAATAGTACGGGTAGAGGGTTTGGAAGCCAGACTAAAATTGGCCCCGCATTTGGCCCAGTTTGCGTTTACACTGAGAAAAGGCCGGGCTCGGCCGCGGCTCGGCCGCGGCCGAGACCACCTCCAGAGCGAGGCCAAATGCGAGGCCAATTTTGGCCCCGCATTTGGCCTTTTGCGTGTTTACACTGAAGCGGGGCTGGGCCGAGCCGCGGCCTAGCCGCGGCCGAGCCTCGCACTGTAAACGGGGTCCAAGACCCGATTCCTTGTCAAAAGGAAGGCTAGGTATATACATAAACCATTTGGGCTCAACCAATCGAGCTAAGCGTCCATCCCAGTCTGTCAATGGCTTTACGCTCTGATATCAAACTTATCTGTCCGTCGATAAAGTGAAATTCTACACCATGTCAGAGTTAACTAAAAGCTAGAGTAATATAATTAGATTATGAGAATAACGAAATGCAAAAAAAAAAAATAAAAATAAAAAAGGAAATGCTATAAAAATCGTGATCGACAAAACAGTAGCATAGTTGCAGTTTATCCCCGTTCCGATAAAAGGTTATCGTTGCTAGATTTTTGAAGTGATTACTATAATTCGATGCAAGGGATAAATACATGTAAACATTTGTTTTTCTCTCAGGAGTTTCACGTCACAGTGAATTTGAAAGGAAATTATCATGTCGATGTCATAAGGGCTTTGTGAGGTTGTGACGTCATCACTTCCAGTTTGCACATTATTGTTTTTCATATCGCTTTTATTGTGAAAACAAGGTAAACTGCGGACCTCCTTAACTTTCTAATTTTGAGCCATGTGGCGAAATCTCTACCATTCTATACGTCTGATTTCAATCTATTTCTTGAAGCCATCTTGATCATTGTGTGAAATTGCACTTCAAGCTGGGTGCTGTTCGTTATTCGGAAGGTTCGTTATTCCGAAGGTTCGTTAATCCGAAACACATAAATTCCCTATACCTAGAGGTTCGTTAATCCGAAATGAAAAAAGGTGCGTTAATCCGAACATTTTGTGGCGTTATTCCGAAGGTTCGTTATTTCAAAGGTGCGTTAACGATCGCGCAATCGCCATGAAAATTGGCACATGCATTACCTGTGGCGTAATCTACCACGCTATGCAAAAAGAAACGGAAATTTTCATTACATTAATCAATTATGCTAATATAGTTATGCATAAATTCATACATTTTGCTCTAAATCAGAAAGCAAAACTCTTAGAATCTTAATATTTGGTAATAACATTCTTTGTAGCATTCCTAACAATGTACTAAAAAAGTCTGGTATCTTTTTATCGTTTTATGAATTTCTTATGTATTTCTGTGTTTTTTCGACCTTTTGTTTTAACATTTTTTCCACAAAATTCATTACAGAACCCTTTTCAAGCATAATTATGCTAAAATCAATTGATTTCAGCCTATGAAAGTGAAAATAATCATATTTTTATGAATAAGGTGAGAAAACTCCATCTACATAGACCTAATACACAAAATCACGTTTTTGAGCCATTTTCGGTCTGACAGGCATGTATAAAAGGTCGTGCAGCGTCGTAACGGTATGCCCGATTTTCGCGAAACATGGTGTCAAAAGATGCACGAGACTTGAAAGTAACAAGCCAGCGAACGGCGCAGTCAAAAAATTTCGCGCGGCGGATTAGTCGCGTAAAATGTTGGGGGGGGGGGGGGGTTGATTCAATCCCCCCGGCCTTTTTAGGGTTAAGAGATTAAAAGAGCAACGGACTCAGGATTCAAGAGGGCTCGGTTCCATGTGGACCAACGCTTACGTATCTGCGATGATCCGAACTGTCGTCTCGCGACAATTTATGATGAGGGCTGGCGGCAAAATTGTCGCCCGCCCTCGAAGCACATTTTGCCGGGTAATCGTTCTTGACATAGTCATTGAAATACCAACACATAACTTACATGGCTACATCCATGCACACATGCCATGTAAAAAGTCATGGTGAGGTTTCAAGGAAGTGTGTATGTGCGCGCGCACATGATAATTTAGTGTCCGTTTGTGCGTGTGTGTGTTAGTGTATATGATGGAAGAATGTGTTTATTATGTTAGCGTATGTGGCTGCGCGTGGGGAGGGATAAGCTGTTGCTGACATAATAAACGTTATATTGATTTTATCAGCAGCTTTGAGTTTGATGAGTTTTTTTTTTTGACGGATTTGTATATAATCTACATGCTCTAGTGTTGAATCCCGGTTCCATGTAGGTCTACCTTTAAGTACAGTATTTCAAGTACCATGGTACTTACACTCTATGTATACAAACTACTGTTCCTTCGAGTACCCAGTTTTGTAGAGCGTTAATGTTTTGGTTTCACAAGATGTATTGTACTGTCAGCACTGCCAATCTGGGTCGTGAAAATAGATACTTTTAACTGACTATACGTGTTTATAAATAGTCTGCAAAAATATCAGCAGAACACCATCAGCGAAGTTTGAGGAAAATCGGACGATCCGCTTAGGAAGTTGTGAAATTGTTCAAGTCTTGGTTTGAAATTTGTGCTGTCATTGCTGGATAAGAATGCTACAAACATTAGGTCCTAACGTGATGTCACAGAAGGGCACCGATGTAACGAAAATATGAAGGTATTTCCTCAATTTTGTTAGCTTAGTGAAAGAGCTTGTATGACTTATCTCCTTTAGAAGACAGGGGGTATAGTACTAGCTTGAACATAATCACGTAAGCGACACGTCGAGGAAATGTGTACTTACAAAAAAGGGAAAGTTCATAAATATCTGCTCTAAATCGCATGATTTAGAAATGATAATGCCAGAATATAAGTTTGATTACACATTTCATATTCACAGCATAATGACGTGGTACACTGTAATCGCATTTTGCTGTCGAACTGACCGACATTTTCATTTTATCCTTTCTGTTGCTTATAGTTGTGATTTCTCACTCATGCTTTCATTGGGGCAAATTCTCACATTGAAGTACAATAGGCATATCCAAGGGGCTTGTGGTATAGTGTATACCATTGCAGGTGTTGGAAAATGTGCTCTTGTTATAGGGTTATTTTGGTAAAGAATATTCTATGACATCGAGTTCTTGGTAGTGACATATGAAGTGTTATGAATACAAAAAAGTCCTCGATTAGGCCTACATGTAAAATAATGTAGCTCAAGTGATACACACACACACACACACACACACGCACACATACACACACACACACACACACACGCACACATACACACACACACACACACACACTATATATATATATATATATATATATATATATATATATATATATATAATTTTTGTGGGGGATCCCGGGTAACATGTCTATGTGCCTACAAATTTTCTTTGCCTTTATATTCTATATTTCAATACAATGAACATTCATGTATTTCATACATCTCTTTCTGTAATCTGACTCAATGAATAATGTTGGTAAGAAAGTGCAAAACAACAACAACAAGGAAAAGTAGAAATTACGCGGTGCGTAATATATGTCCCCGCCGGAAGTAGCATTTAGTAGCAAAATGTACAATATAGGTAAAAAGATCAAGGTCAAAGGTCAAAGAAGTCAAAGGTCAAAATTCTGTGTAGAAGTTTTGAAGCCCTCACCTAGTGCCATCACATAAAGCAAACGGAATCGAAATCGGTTAGAAATGGCAGAGTAGCATTTTGTAGCCAATGTACAATATAGGTCAAAAATCAAGGTCAAAGGTCAAAGAAATCAAAGGTCAAAATTCTGTGTAGAAGTTTTGAAGCCCTCACCTAGTGCCATCACATAAAGCAAACGGAATCGAAATCGGGTTAGAAATGGCGAAGGAGTAGCATTTGGTAGCAAAATGTACAATATAGGTCAAAAATCAAGGTCAAAGGTCAAAGAAGTCAAAGGTCAAAATTCTGTGTAGAAGTTTTGAAGCCCTCACCTAGTGCCATCACATAAAGCAAACGGAATCAAAATCGGGTAAGAAATGGCGAAGGAGTAGCATTTTGTAGCCAATGTACAATATAGGTCAAAAATCAAGGTCAAAGGTCAAAGAAGTCAAAGGTCAAAATTCTGTGTGGAAGTTTTGAAGCCCTCACCTAGTGCCATCACATAAAGCAAACGGAATCAAAATCGGGTTAGAAATGGCGAAGGAGTAGCATTTTGAAGCAAAATGTACAATATAGGTCAAAGGTCAAGGTTAAAGGTCACAACTGAAATTCTGTGTAGAAGTTTCAAAGCTCCCATGTAGTGCTATCATATAAAGCAAACAGAATCAAAATCGGGTTAGAAATGGCGGAGTAGCAAATTGAACATTTTGATCACACACGGACGCACAGACGGACGGACGGACAGACAGACAGACGGACTGACACACAGACACACACACGTACGGAGCCCGTTTCATAGTCCCCTGCTCGAACTCGTTCGGCGGGGACAACAACAACCCACAATAACATATCTATTTGTTTTGCTCTGGGAGATGTCATCATCAGTTTCAATGTCACACAGAAACAAAATCGCTGGATACAGGACGTCCATATAATTATGACTTTATTACTCGTATACTAAATCGTCATGTATCAAACAGTTTAACAATATAATATTCCCTCTGTCTCAAGACTGATTTGCATTTTATGAAATTCCACACAGCTCAAGTATTCTTGTATATACACACAAAAACTTATCAGACATTAGTACAGTAAGTGTACAAGGCTTCCAAAACTGGACAAAAAACAACAGCGAAACAATAGGGATACATAACAAAACAAAGCATAACAACAATAATAACACAGTGCAAAATAGAACCTCCCATGACAAAATCAAACACACCTGAAATCTTTTCAAGGCAGTTCGTGAATCGTATACATGTACTTGAAATCTTCAAACTGAAAGTATGGCTATCACACACAACTGCAGCTTACATCAAATTCTCATGCTGTCCCTTATTACATAAATGGTACTGAGTGCACATGTTGCCATCAAAATGACAGACGTAGATCTAAAGAAACAATACGACAGCCACAACTACGCAACGGATTTGGACGGTAAGCATGCTATGTTGTCAGGGATAGACCACTACAAATGTCAACTGAGAGCTACATTGTATATCATTCATCTTTTTTCCTTTTTTTTTTTTTTTTTTTAGTATTATGGAAAACTACGCATTTTCTTTTTGTGTCACTTTGGTTTTCATTTTTTTTTTCTTTCCAAATCTATAACCTACTTTGATTAAGTAGAGATGATTTTGGAATCAATGGAAAGAGCTAACAATATAAAACACTGGGTAAATGTTGATGCTCTTTCAATTTTGGTTTCAAACATGAAATATTATTACCAATAAAGCAATGAATTCTGACAAATGTAGATCAAACCATCACCATCAGAGTCACCAAAGTCTAATCCAAAGGGCTCACAAAAAACCCCTCTGACTTACATTCATGTGTATACATATATATGTATATGTATGTATAATATATACAACCTAGTGTATAAGTCGACCTCTCGCAAGTTAGCACAGTTTAAAGCGTTTCTGATTCCAAGCCAACATACCATTCTTTGATTTCTGTGGCTTGACATTTTGCATGATTACACATTGTGTTGGGTACTTGATTATATACTTGTCATGTATGCTTTGTAGACACTAAAGGAATGGTATAGTTTTGGTTGAGATGTGGATTCAGGCTTCCAACTTGTTTTTTTATTTTGTGTGTGTGTGTGTGTGTGAGATGAGAAACCTCTTCTGAAATATGAAAGAGCATGTAATTCTAAAAGGAATTCAAAGTTTATTTGGTGAAAATTGGTTTTGAAATGACTGAGATATCCAAAACAAAGTGATCCTGATAAAAGGTGGGACCCACCTTTCATTAGCATCACTTTGCCTTCCATTTCTTTTTTGATATCTCAACCATTCCAAAATTGATTTTCATCAAATAGTCTTTGAATTCCTCCTAGAATTGTATGCTCTTCAACATTTCATAGAGTGGTTCTAGGTATCTGGCAAAATGTTAAAAGTTGAATCCTCACCTCAACCAATACTATACCATCCCTTTAATCCCTAAGATACACATACACAAATTGACTGATAAAGAAGAAAGACCAAACCTCACAAAGAATGTAAAGGAACATAAACACAACGCAACAATGTTACACAGAACAAACATTGTACCTTTGCAAATGGCCATGAAATTCTACATAAGATGCATATCACACATGCAAAATTTCCAAGAAACAGAGACCAAATACTTTATATATCAATCTTAATAGACCTTAGAAAAAAAATTATATACACACACTTCTTAAGAGTTGATTATATCTTATACTTTATAATGTGTATTAATAAAAAGTAAATGTCTGATATACTCTTGATATAATATTATTTCATTAGACGTGCACAATACAAACAAAATGATCCCGCCAATACATATACAACACTACTAATTACAGAACAAAGCTGCAAGAACTTCATAATCTAGGAATGGCTAAGGACAAACACATGGCTGTAATGTAGTACAAACAACCAAAAAAAAAAAAAGAAAAAATATGCACTACACCACCAGGTTTTGTCCTGTAGTAGTAGTAAAAATAATGCACCTTGAAAATATTGATGAGATATTGTCCTGTTTTAAAAGGCATTCTCATTCACGAAATTGCCATTCAGACTATGGCCACTGAATATGTATACATGTACTGATACTGATGCATGGGTGTATGCATATATGTACATGTATGTGTATATACAGGTATATAATTATGCATACATACATATTCACATGGTCTTTTGAGACCTACACACAAACAGCTATTCCTGTGGGTGTGAATGCACATACAAAGCTTTGATCATCATTGCAATACTCATTCTCAAAATAACACATTAAACAAGAAAAACAAACAAAATTACAGTACAGAATGGTATCAAAATAGGTTTGGTCCTTGAAATTGGTGCATGAATAACAGTAATCATATTCATCGTCACAGTTGATGATTTAGAGAGGCTTTTTGTTTCTTCTTCTTTTTTCAATGGTGGCAAAATGTTACTCTTTATTTTCATAGTGAATGAGTAGTCTTTATAAGTAGTCACTAAAATTGCTAACAAAGCTGAAAGTAATGTAAAATGTAATATTTTGATCTGATCATTACCTAGTGTGACAGCAGTTTACAAAGACAATACATACTTAGAATTCAACCACATGCACAGATTCTTTAGTCAAGCTTATGACTACCATTGTGCATGAAAGTGTGTTGTAGAATTCCCTCATGGTAGTTGTTTGCAACCTTCCTTACATCACATCATCACAACATATCACAGTATTGCTTTTCTACCTCGCCCCACTCTCGACTTTCTTCGCTTCTGCTTCTCGAAAACGATGGCAATACTTTGAGCTTTGTTCATTGTGTAACAGGCCTTCCTGAACAATTACCTCCATACATTTTCCTAAATAGGTGCTTCTACCATGTTCTCGACAAGAGCATGAAGAAACATGAAGGAATTTAAAACATGCACATAATCTTTGGGCTCTTTTCAAGAAACTTTGTGATGGGCAGAGGACGCTCTTGTCACAAATGATACATGAGACAAATCTGGATTCAGAAGCAAGTAGATATAGACAGATATAGACAAAGAAACACATGAAGTTAGAGAGATATGTAAATAGAGGGAGATATAGGAACAGATAGGTTGGGAAAGATAAATAGAATGAGAGATAGGAGAATGAGGGGGTGTCAAAGATGAATGGAGGGAGATATATGAATAAACAGACAGACAAAGATAAATAGACCGAGAGATAAAAGAATGAGAGGAAGTAAGAGATAGCTGACTAGGGAGAGATACAAGAATAGAAAGATGAAGATTGAGACATATGAGGATGAGGGGGAGTAAGAGATAGAGATGAATAGAGAGATATAAAAGAATAGACAGAGAAAGATGAATAAATTGTGAGATAAGAGAATCAGAGGGAGTAACAGATAGACGATAGAGGGAGATATAGAAATAGAGAAAGATGACTAAATTGTGAGATAACAGAATGAGAGGGAGTAAGAGATAGAGAGACAAATAGAGGGAGATATAGGAATAGACAGAGAAAGATGAATAGATTGAGAGATAGGAAAATGAGCAGGAGTAAGAGATAGAGACAAATAGAGGGAGATATAGGAATAGACAGAGAAAGATGAACAGATTGAGAGATAGGAGAATGAACAGGAGTAAGAGATAGAGACAAATAGAGAGAGATATAGGAATAGACAGAGAGAGAGATATAAGAATAGACAGAGAAAGATGAACATATTGAGAGATATGAGAATGAGCAGGAGTAAGAGATAGAGACAAATAGAGGGAGATATAGGAATAGACAGAGAGAGAGAGAGATATAGGAATAGACAGAGAAAGATGAATAGATTGTGAGGTAGGAGAATGAGCAGGAGTAAGAGATAGAGATGAATAGAGGGTCGAGAGGACAAGAGAGGGCGAGACAAAGAGCGTGTTTTTACTGAGCGATGAAAATTCGAGGTGATGCCAGCCGATGTGTGGTGATACCGGCCGATGCCGGCCGATACCGGCCGATGCGTGGTGACACCTCGAATTTTTCCTCAGTAGAAACAGATCGGGTAGTGGCCGATGCTGGCTGATGCGAGGTGCTCCGTCGTCCATCTATTGGGGTGGTCGATGCGTGGTGACGCTAAGGACGATTCTCAGTAGAAACACACCGGGTAGCGAAATTCGTGGTGTATCGGACGTCTAGAATTTCTCTCCGCGCTTTTCAATCGGTTCATCGCACACACTCCTTCGACACATGTGTACAAAATACGTGAGTACACACAGCGACCGTGTTCGCATCATGCTTTGTTTGTACTAACTCGCTTGTGTATGTGTTATAGGCCCTATACGTTACGTTACATGTGAATTGTGGCATTCATCGTCTATTGTTCGCGTGATTAACAGCCTAACTTATTGCATTACTAAGCCCTCATCACTTACTTGATTTTACACCGCGTTATTTCATTTCATATTGTCTCGAATCGCGAGAGTACCACATTAGTATGTCGCAGCCTTGAGAAAATCTCAACTGGACCCTCGATCTCCAAAGATTTCTCATCAGTCAGTGGTAGGATACCAGTATTCGGGGTATATTGGATGGGAAGACGAAGAGAAATCAAAAAATAGCCGACGCAGTTGTAGCAAAGCAGGCAGGGTTCGGATCGTATTAACAGGCAGTGCGCGCGTGACCCAAATCTGTGACTTAAAAATACCTGACTTCCGGAATCGCCGCATTTGCAAGTCACCTTTGCATCACCTCGTATTTTATCGCGCAGTATAAACAGCTCGAGTGGTCGTAAAATACGAGGTGCTGCGTTGGACAAAATTCGTGGCGATGCCAGGGATGTGAGGTGCTCTCAGTAGAAACACGCTCATCGACAGATAAGAGAAAGGAGCAAGAAAGAACATTTATCAGCAAGCACACTTATCTCCATGCTGGGATGAATTTCCAGCTTAAAAAGCCCTGATTCAAGCATTCTTATCTTATTCTCATTTCATCACTAATGAATATCCCAGAATAAATTGCAGGTACATTGTTATTCATGATGGATCCAATATTCATCTATCAAAAGGCACGCCTACCAGTTATGTTATTCTGATATCTCATGGCCCACTGAAGTAATCAGCCCCACGAGTAAAATATCTGTATTTCAGTTACTCTCTCACACATGCAAGCATGCTGCTTGAATTGAAACATGGCTGGCTGCATTCACATTAACTGGTCTATTCTTAATGTGCATCAAAGACAATGTCTTATACAGACAGTGTGCCTGCAGACAACAAATAAATTGCACTGAAAATAAAAACCCATATCGTGTTAGGACAGTTAACTGCTGACTAATTGTCTACAATGCATGAATATTGTTTTTTCAGTATTATTACTAATGCAGTTTTTGACAAAAATCCTGTTGCTGTCTTGTGTGTGTGTGTGTGTGTGTGTGTGCCAAAGTCCTAATCCAAAGTGTGCAACTCCATTGAAACAGAACATAATTACCAGTTGATCGACAATATCTTGAATCTTAAGTACAATCTGAGTAAAGACGAGCTCCAGCATCTATGGGAAGGGTTCAGTTGTGGTATCACCTATGAACCATGTGATACAAAGGGTTCTAACTGAATAACTTATGTTCAAAGTTCAAATCTATTTTCACTTCAATAAAAAAAAAAACAGAAAATTATATATAGTAAGCATACAAACTTGTGGCATTTTGGCCTGCACAAGTGTACATACACTTGGCACTACATTCATATTTCAAAAACACGGCATTGTGGGGGGGGGGGGGGGGGTGGGTGGGGAGGGGTAATGCCTCAATTAACACTCCCACTGCCCCTCCCCCTCCCCCCTTTCGAAAACTCTTCTGTATGACTTATGACTCAAGGAGATGACCAAATACAAGCCATTATTTAGCCTTATTTGTCAAGATAGGACAAGCATGAAAAAGATACCAAGTTTATCTCCAACGAACCTGAAAATTGAGCTGTGCATGTGGTTAATGTAGCCAAAAAGTACAACCCAAATTCTGTCATATGCTACAAAACAGTTGAGCCTTACATCCCTGTGTAACCTCTCCCTCTCTCAATGGCAAAGGCAGATCGGTGGGCACTAGCGTCACAGCGCTGTGATCGTTAACCTCAAGCTTGCAGAATACGGACACCAGCCATCTCTCCCGCATATACATCCATCAAAATAACTCACTTCAAGAGCCTCCCCTCTCTCTCACCATAAAAGTTTGGCAACTTGCAACACCCTTTGTGTCATTGGACTTTCCTCCCTTCAGATTTCTTTTTTACTTCATTGTCTTTCAAGAGATGTTTGTCCTCACAGCCCAACAACCACTTTGGAGTCATCTAAATGAAGTTGCCATGGCAACCTACCTCTTCACTAAGACATACACTTCGACTTGATTGAAAAAAAGAAGAAGAAGTTAACGTTGCAATCATTACTGTACTCACTAATTGCATATAACATTGTTCTGCAAAACTGCTTTCAGGACTTGTCCCTTTACAGACCCCAGCTACCACAATGTTGCAAAACGTGCACTCATATACAAATATAATTGTTCTAAGACTGTAGTGTTACTGCATACATCAATTGCATTTACAATACTTACAATATGGTGAAAGTGGTATTGTCACATCCTTCGGAATGTATTGCCTAGCACAGTACGAATGTCACTCATCATTCTATCATTAAACATGCAGTCGTATAAACATACATGACATAGCAAATATGCTCAAGTATTTTACATTGGCATCAATTTAGCACTTTTATCTCTTTGCATCGTATCTGTTTTCAGTAATCGACCAAAATTCTGTAAAAAGAAACAAAGAGAAACCAAAAAAAAAAAAAAAAAACACCAGAAAAGGTCAACACATGTAATGAAGATCTACAAAGATAGATTGTCGACATAATTGATATTGATATCGATTTCGCATCAGCTGCAATGTCAATTTCTACTGGAACCACGTCTGTGAGGTACAGTGCATGACCATCCATCTATACAAGGCAAATAGTGAAATGTGTCTGGAAAAAGATACTAAATGCAAGGAAAAATTGATGAAAAAAATAGAGTACTCGTCATATCTTGCTGTATCATCAACATAACATACAGGAGTTGTAGCTTTCATGCTTTCTCCCTCATACAGATTCATTTTCCAACATGCAAACTTTCCTCTCATGATTCTATGCATAACCTCCTTGTAGATGAGAGAGAATGTTGTTTCATTATACATAAAATTCTCAGAAAGAGAATTAAGTTTTGTGAAAAAAAAATACAAATATATAATTTGAATCATATACTCTACAAATATAATGAAAACGTCATTTAGGTTTACATATATTGTAGAGTGAAGAAACATTAAACAAGATCTTACTCCAAGATGTTAACTGTCTAGTGCTGCTGCAGAACAAGTGTCTTTTTGGTCTCTGAAAGGGTAGGAAAAAATGTAGTGAATATTGCGAGGAAATGAAGTACTCTGCAACAGCACTCGTCCCTCCAAAAATAGGGTCCTGGAATTTCTTATCCGCACGTTCACATGAAGACAAGTAAACCAAATCAATGTAATCAATGTAACCCTTACACTTGATATCAAAAAGGTGTAGTATTAGTCAAAACGATTCGAACACTCACATAACGTGAAGGATAGAAAGCAATGTACCAGGGACAGATATATTTTTGATGCAACCTACATGAGTCTGTCTGTTTTCATATGTTGACTGCTGATAGGGTAAAGACACATACATTATCCCTTAAAAATAAGAGTGGACAGGAAAACACAAAAATAAGGCACAAAACTCACCCCCACACCTATTGGCTAGATCAAGCTATCACAATATCTACCTGTGGTATTTTTCTGAAAGCCATGGCCTGTACAGTTTGCATGCAGTAATTGACAGTACATGTATTTCCATCTCATCTGATGAGAATTGTAGTCACGAAACAAAACTTGAGTATTCAATGGCAGTGGCCCCTTTTTTAGACTTTAGTTATTTTCTGTATTTGGTTTATCAATAGCCTTGGGCAACATGGAAGTATATCTTGACACTAATTTTGGCTTTTGGCAGAGATTAGTAAGATATTGATGTTCTTAATTTGCATATTTTTGTTGTTGTTGCAATATTTAAGGCATCCTACATTTATGACGATGTCCAGTTTTGTTGATTTCATGGTTATACCATGATAAAATATCACAAATCCATGTGATTTATATTCCACTTGATTCTTTGGTAAAGAGTGACTAGAAAGACAAAGAAAACATAAAACGAGGCATAATATAACCTCTTCTTTTGGCACTTATTGTAATATGCAATCATGAAACATCTTTGCTCTGATAAATTGTTCTTTTTGTTCATTTTTTTCACGGTGTGCTGACAAATTACAATGAATGGTGCATGTTGCTTGGGCTTGAAAATAAGAAAATTGATATTTGCTGCCTTATGTGTCATCAATTCCTTTTTTTTTTCATCAACACAAAACATATAACTACAAATTTTCAGAAATTACTGACATCACAAGCTTGAATCAAAACAGATTGATGACACAGATCTACAAGATCAAATAAGAGTAAAAGCAGAAAGGTTGGACCTTAAGTGTGTGCTAGATATGTTCCAAGCTCCCAGTTCTTAGGAAATACAAACAAGTAAAATGGACGAGCATTATCCTAGTTTAACAAAACATTATAATCATCAAAATAGAAGAAATCATGAAAATAAGAAGCAATAATTGAAGAGAGCGCAATGTCTTGTTTTTGTCTGTACACGAAAAATATGAGGAATTTCACCTAACATGGAATAATAACATATTTGTTCCTTCTTTTTTGGGGGGCTTAATGTCTTGAGAGTTCATTCACGTCGAATCTGATTGACGCAGAGGGGAAGCAACACGCTGCTGTAACTTTCTTTTAGAGTTCAAACGTTCCCGCTATTTTTGGGGACAATTTCTCTAAGTGACTGATAAACCTTGCCTGAGCACTCTCTATGATTCACAAGGATTGATTACTTTGGACAAATACAATTCATTTGTTATATTTACATTTTTTTGAAGTATGTATTAAGTTTTGATACTCTTGATAATGATTCGAAGCTGGAATTATTGCAGATGCAGGAAATATCTATGAAATTAGTAAAATAAAACTATTTCTTTGTAGTCTATGATATCACTGATGGCATAAATGAACAACAATGTGTATTAAAGATTACTGTACATTGACCTTGTAATACCTGTCAATACTTTGTGCGTTTTGAAGCTGATTGGCAGAGAAAACCCCATAGTGCTGTACACACAGTCCAAAGTCCCTAGCACAGAAAGTGTTAATATCCCCCTTCTTCTCAGGCACAGAATTAAAGGTAAAACACCGTTCTCAGAAGGGGTCCAAAATTCATCCTCCACCATTGCAGATTGGTTTGCAATATATCGAAGGGTCTACCAAGGAATTTGTCTGGCTGACATGATTTGCCAGGGTAATATTAAAGTCATTTTGAGATCATAAGTGTAAAATAATTGCGATCGTACGACACAACTTTTATTCCTGACATGCCCTTCCCATTCAGAAGTGGTAATGGGTAGGCAGAACCATACAAGATCATTGATCGTGCCCTAGTAGTAGTATTTCCCAACAACTGCATATGATTCACTCTCGCCAGAAAGACTGAATGGATAATGTTTCGGTTCAATTCGTAAGCTATTTCTAAACATTACGTAGCAACCATGATCGAGTATGCTCTGAGATGACAATACTTCTGGCATACATTCATGGATGACATTTTGCAATTCTTTGTTACCCAATTGAAATTGTGTTGTCACAGCCATATTTCACACATTTCTCATACATATGTGTCCATTTTAGAGAAAAAAAATCAACATTTTCTGCAGGCAAACTTTTACCTTTAACAACTGCAGCTGTGTTTCAAATGCCTTCTTTGTTCTTGGCTCAAGCATACACTTAACATCACTTACAGGAAGGATAATATTGAAAGTACTCTGCCATTAGAACAATGAAGACTGTACAGACACATGATATACAGCCATGATATACATGTTAGAAAATACATGTGTGCATAGATGTATCAAATACAATGAAGCACACAGACAACCTTGGATGCATATCATTATATCACACTTACATAGTTACAAAGTACACAGGAAATAACTACTCCATTAATGAACCTAAGTTGACACTGTGTGATTTTGACAAGCAATGCATTTCAACGCAACACTGAGCGATAGTGAGCACCGTTGTTCTCCGTTGCAGAATGCTTTAAAGAAAATCGCTGGCTGCTGTATCGCGATCCTCCTCAAACTGTACATCATGCATGCTAATCTGCTGCCATTCGACATCGCATCGCAAGAAATCGTACAGAGTGAGGCGGGCTGAAGGGACGTCACGTTTTGTTTAGTACAGTGCCCCTAGATTACATTGCTTAAATGAATATACATAGACATGAAGCAGGGCAGAATGCTCGTCGGGTCCGTCCTAAAACTCAGTCTCCCTCTCCTGCTTGGACTGCTCATCCTCCACCGAGAACTTGACCTGGTCTGGTGCCGTGTCGGCCACGCCCACTGATGGCTCCCCGTTGACCTCGGCTGTGGCTTCTGTTGGGGACAGACAAGACAGTATGAGTGTGTAAGCATCGAGCCATCCTTAAAGGGGCATTCCAGACGATTTTCATGATTTCACATCGTGTAGGAAATAAATTGACAGCTCCATGTATAGATTTGTGGAATTTATTGTGGTCTTTGAGCAGAAAAACCAATACTCTGAGAAATCTTACACAAATTACACTGAACAGTCATGACGACATAGGAGCCTCACGTACTTCAGAAATGTAGCGGTGTAATTCCATCACAATACCGCTTGCTTAACTAGTTCACCTGTGTAGAATCTAAGCATGCCTCCTTCTTTTGCTCTGCTTCCTTGAGCCCTAACTCATGCATTCTTATATGGTATGAGGCTGCCATGCCATCCTTCTTCATTGCTATTTGTTGTCAATTTTGAAAACATTCATATTCCTCACCCCAATCCCTATAAATTCTGAAACTCTGTACTCAGTATAAGTAATTTATCGTTGTTGAAAATAAAATGTAAATATCTGAAACTCATCCGGAGGTCTCGTTTAACCCTTTGTGTGTTATGGGTGCCGATTTGCACAAAAAACCTCACAGCGCTGTATGCATTGTCCAAAGTCCCTGACACAGCGAGGGTTAAGAGAACATGTTTCAACGCAGAACTGACTTCATGCACTCAGAAGCTGTGTTTAAGATAAACAGGAAATATCTACTGTATAGCACCTGAATGTTTACAGAGCAAAGATGGTGAGAAAAGAAGGAAAGAGAAAGAGAGAGATTGGAGATTCTTTGTACCAAACTTGCAGGAGAAGAGTTGAACCCTCTTTACCTCATTGACACGAATGGTAATATTTTTCTTCCTCCAACCAAACTTGTAATGAATGAAGGAAAGAGATGAACTGCTCTTCAACTGCAGCATCTCAGTTGCTTCTAGCACACACACACACACACACACACACAGACATATGTGAAGGGAAAGATAATGAAGGGATGGTTGAGAAAGTTTAATGTAATCCAAGCAGTCAACTACATTTGCACTACCATATACAGAACATGTGATACCAGAAAATAAGTACAGCTGTAAATCTAAGAGAAAAAAAGCCACATATTTTCATATTCACGTGAATGCACATTCACTGCAAGAATTCACATTCACTGCAATAATCAAGCATCTATGCTAACGTAGCCATCTATCATATTGTATCTTCTATCGCTACTTGCAAAATTAAAAGCTACGCAAATTGGTAGACAGGCAGAATATCATATGATGGCACAAATTGAAAATACATAATGGAACAGAGAAATAAAGATAATCTTCCAGATAAATAGATAAATACGCACATTTGTATGCCTGCAAAGGACAAGGTACCCATCAGGAACTGAGAAAATCCAGGCCAATGTGCATGTGCGTGCATTGAACATTGTAGTGCAAGGCCCAAGTAAGAAATCTTCTAAATCTATTGCTGATAACAGAAATCTAATGCAATGCCCCAAATAATAATTGTGAAATGAAAAACAACAACAACAACAACAACTACAACTACAACAATCACTTTTGGATAGCGATTAATTGCAGTAGTAGAATGTTTCTGTGAGTGGGTTGCAATCTTATTCTGCTCTGAAGACATGTGGATTAGTGTGCCTCCTATCGTGGAATAAAATGGCAAAAAACTAAATCATCTCACAAAATACAGCGTCATTCAATGTGCAGGCATATGTATAGGAGCTAAGAGGCCACATGCATTTGAAGCTCATGCACTCCTGCAGGTTCTTTATCCACATCATTTGGTCAAGCTAGAGTTTCACAGCCTCCATATAAACAATTCATTGAAAAAAAATTGCAATTCAATAAAAGATTTCTTTGGTTGCTTTTTCTTTTTCAGGCAAAAACAGTTTGCATGATGCTTGCTTAACAACATCAACTCATGCAAACAAACTGGTCTCCATAATTATATCGAATTGCAATTTACAGGATTGATCAATTTAACAGGTCATCATCATTTACTCATGGGGGGAAAATTAGCTGTTTAACTGTGACTACATTATCTAACTGGTCTATTCACCCCTCCTTATCAGATTAATATCTGTCGTTCCCAATTTAAGTTAGCTTAGACATATTCCACATCTTGATTTTAAAGTTGTGTTCAAACTGCAGTTCTGACATTCTATTGACCTGCTACAAATGTTCTTAATTTCCAAAATAAGTGATTAGCTTTGATAGGCATTTTAGGCTTTGACAGTAATTTCCTGTCAACAGAAAGAACAAATCTACTCTAACACTGAAATGAAGACTTTAACTCATGGGATATTAAACTTGTGCATATGGTCTCTAACATTTACCCAGAAACCACAAAGAAATTTCAAGCTGCTTAGATGCACAAATGAAGAAACATACCGATCAATTTACGTGTGTGATGGCTGACCTAACTACAACTATTGAGAAGGGTTTGTTTTCTCAAATAATGATGGTGCAGTGAAATCATTAAAAGAACGAAACCAGGGGAGCTCTTCATATAGGGAACCTATACAACTTTTTCCCTCATCCCAACCCCCCCCCCCCATCATTCCCTCAGTACTAAGGAGCAGACAGGACAAGATATGTTACGAAATCGCCATCCCCTTCTGCTGCATCGCATACGACACAGCGTTCTCCTCTACGACTTACTGCCACCGGTGTTGCTGGCTTTACCCACAGTGAAGCTAATCCCCTCCTCCTCATCCCCTTCATCGGGCTGCCGAGTGATGCGGATGGTGGGGACGGGGCCTGTCACGCTCTTCCGTGCTGGCTCAATCAGTGCTGCCGCCCCGTGAACATTGAATGGGAATGCGTGAGGGTGCAGTGGTCCATGGACAGAGCGAGCACCAAAGCCATATGCATTGTTTGTTTATTTTTTTTTTTCAAAGTCATAGAAGCAAACAAATGGGGGGGAAAAATGGAAGGCAAAAAAAATAAATGTAAAATGCAGCATGCAATGTTCAATGTCCCCACTTCCTTGCATTAAAAACTGCGCACTATAAAAAAAACAGAACCATGCCTTTCAATTAAAATCTTTAATGCTAATGGTTATTGTTAGTTGATGAGGCCAATTTGATATTTGCAAAGTCATATATGCCAAAGAAATGATGCATAAACAAACATAAGAAAGCATGGTTATTGGCAAAGATCACCTGCAGTCAAGCTCCATGATGTTATATTTGTTTTCGAGGGTGATGTCAACAACAAAAACCCCCACAAAAAACAAGAACAAAAAACAGATCATAAATCCTACTTTGACATTTGGTAAAACAAGGAATCCTACAGTGTGATGCCACCCCATGATGAAAGTAGTAGTAAGGCAGTAATATCGATAGCAAATGACATTCACGGCATGTTATCCATAAGAGGAATTGACATTCAGCACTTCACAAGTCTCCCACTGACAGAAATTGTGCTTATATTTTAAAGCGAAATTGACAAAAGTTGGTTGTGTTCTTGAATCAAATGATCACTGTCAAATAATAACCCAGTATTGATGACTTTAAGGCAAACTGGGCTCTCACTGACTCGCCCCCCCCCCCCCCCCCCCCCCACAAAAAAAAAAAAAAGATTCTTCACAATGCTTTCATGAACAATCTCATTGCAGAGCTGGGAATTGATAATGACCTCATTCAATTACTGCCTGCAATTTAAGTATGTGACCGCCCAGCTCAAAACCCACAAAAAGTTGCAGATTAGGATTCTCTGTAATGGAACAAAATATTTCATTCTGTTTGACCGACCCAAAACATTTAAGTTTGTCTCACCTGGGAAAGTAATCTTTTCTCCACTTACTGTCAAAAGCTAGCAGCTCAAAAACAAAACCTAAATCTAGATATTACAAGTTTTTCTGGACCATATTCTTTTGGACAGACGCCGTTTTCACTGGGTTTTCATTGATACTGGGTCATAGTGATTTTGATTGCTTTTTTCCAACCTGGCTCCTTTGGGAAGCTCAACAGGGAAAGCCTGACACTTTGTTTTCTTGTGTTGTGTTTGTTTATTTTGTTTCTCTATTATCACATTTATTGTTTTGCAAATGCCGAATAAATAATAATAATAATAATAATAATAATAATAATAATAATAATAATAATAATAATAATAATAATGATACTACTACTACTACTACTACTACTACTAATAATAATAATAATACTTATGTACAGCATGCCTCAGTGACGCTAATCCTCAAATCCTCTTTCTCCCTTTTCTATGAAACTGCAACTCCTAACTCTCTCATATTATCACTTTTTGAATGGGTTAGAATGGTCCAGTTTCAACAAGTTACATATCATTTTTCAGCTCAGAACTTAATACTCTTTTAAACTCTGTAGAAGAGTGAAAATTCATTTGGGCTTACTTTTGTGGGTCTCATTTATCCATTCATTCATTCATTCATTCATTCATTCATTCATTCATTCATTCATTCATTCATTCATTCATTCATTCATTCATTCATTCATTCATTCATTCATTCATTCATTCATTCATTCATTCATTCATTCATTCATTCATTCATTCATTCATTCATTCATTCATTCATTCATTCATTCATTCATTCATTCATTCATTATTCTTTACCTAAGGTCTTGAGCTGGGTGGTCACATACATGGTCACCTCCCATTTCATTGCTATGTGAAAATCCTCAAATTTCTCACTTAATGCCTAATCTTAATAATGATCTTATCATTTTATATGTCTGATTTTACTGTTTCAATCAAAGTCACCTTAAACACAGAGTGTCATTGCACTTGATGCATTTCTCGCTTGCAGGTGTAAGTGAGACATTTGTGAGAAAAAAACGAAAACAAAACAACAATGGTAAACATGTTCTGACATTTCCTGGTGCAGTGGCATCACATAGGTACTAGAAAAATAAAAACACATTTCTTCTTCTTCTTCTGGTTAAGTCTACCTCCTTCAATTAGCTGAAGATTCTCGCAGATTGTATTTGAATAGCAGGCCATAGAATAGCAGGGTAGGAAGGTCATAAAAAAATAATAATAATTCAATCTGGGAATTGGGATATGTGTAGTTATGGTGTTTGCCCACACAAGCTCACACTCAAATAAAGGAAGACAAGGAGGTATGTATGTGTGTGCTCACTTACACACATCATGCACACATACCATGTATATGAAGAGCTCAGTTGCAAAAGGTACTACATCCATTTTTCATCAAAATTCACTTTTTGGTGTTGATACATGACTCATTTTTAGGACCTCTTTACACCTATACTAACAAAAAGCTGAATTTCCAACCAGAAAGTGTTTAAAAATTACATTTAAAAATCAGTCCGGTTTCAAAAGGTACTACATCCATTTTGGAATGCTTATGACCAATGACAATCATTCATTCAATATATTGGTCAGCAAGGGAGAAGTGGGGCATTAGCTGTGCACACTGGTCTGTTATTCTTGCTGCTAAATAGGGCAGGGCATTGTCAATACCTAGGTATGACCTCATTATTCCATCCCCATCAACACCATTGCTAGTAAAAATAAATCTGCGAAACATGACATGACATCAAAACTGAATATACAACTGGTATGTGAAATTTTGGTTTCAAAAGGTACTACATCCACTTTCGGTTTCAAAAGGCACTACATCCACAAAAATATAAAAATGATTAATCCATCAAAAATGAACATATGGGACCTGGATTTTCTTAGAGAGTGGTTTTAGAGTGTTGTATCATATAGCAGTATAATAGGGGGAAATATCATTCCAGTCTGAACTTGCTAAATATGATAATCAGAAAATCATGTTTTTCTCAGAGCATGAAATTATGGATGTGGTACCTTTTGAAATCGAACTCTTCATATGTTTCTGTGTGCATATTGTGCAAGCCCAATATATACCATGTGCATACACATGGATACCGCAGACAATGAATAGCGACTGAATAGCGATGTCACAACTCTCCGCTGTCGTGATTACATTATAGCAAATACACATATTCCAGGGAAATATTTGGGTTGGGGAAAATTTATCAGGTTGCTTAAAGGCCACCGCACACTATACGACTTTCATTCACACGACTGACAGACTTTGGATCTGAAATAGATGACAGTATCCTCAGAATAAACAAGCTTGTTTATTTCAGATCCAAAGTCGCTCAGTTGTGTGACTGAAAGCCGTATAGTGTGCAGCGGGCTTAAAGGACAAGTTCACCTTCATAAACATAAGGATTGAGAAAATGCAACAATATTAGTAGAACACATCAGTGAAAGTTTGAGGAAAATTGGACAATCGATGCAAAAGTTATGAATTTTTAAAAGTTTTGTGTTGGAACCGCTGGATGAGGAGACTACTACAGCTTGTGAGTCATATGCGTACAACAGTATAAAGAAAATGTAAAAGAAAATTCAACATATTTTCACTTTTTTCGCATAATTAAAGAGCACTTGACTTGCCTCTTTCTAAAGGCAGGGGGAATAATATTACCCATAACATTATTTGTCGGTAACGAGTCAGGGGAATGTGTACTTTTTTCAAAAGATGGAATTTTGTGAAATTCTCTTTATATTTTCCTTATATTGTTGTACGCATGTGACATCTAAGTTATTCATACACTGCAGTAGTCTTCTCATCCAGCGGGTACTGCACAAAAACTTCAAAAATTCATAACTTTTGAACGGATTGTCTGATTTTCCTCAAACTTTCAATGATGTGTTCTACTAATATTGCTACATTCTCTCAATCCTTATGTTTATGAAGGTGAACTTGTCCTTTAAGGTTAATCAATGCAACTTTTTTTTTTCTCATCCTATCGGCAAGTTTACCACTTCATGATAGTGTGGCCAAATGCTAAGTTGTAATGCATCTCTAACAATTGTTTGCTCTCAGTGCAAAATGAAGAGATTTATGTCTCTTTAATAAGATAAAGGAAAATATATCCCAAAAGACTGTACCTGTCACCCATATATCTTAGAAAAAAGGAATTTCCCTTGCTTTCAGTTGTGAATAACCAGTGAATGGCTGTATCAGAGTGCATGTCTTATTCCTTAATAGCTGCTATAACAAAAACAAACAATACTTCCTCGATTTAAGATGCCATAAATCTTGTCGATGATCGTTTCTAAACTACTGAGCAAAGCCTCTGGTGTCTTATTGCATTAGCAACTCTCATGATATCAGCTACTCCATCTACTGAAGTTTCCAGATTTATGTTTTCTCTTGAGTTGCATTTCCTGGGGTACTGCCGTAAGTGGTTAGTGCGAGAGCGCGCAAGTAATGCGAGAGAGTTTCGAGGTATCTGTTCAGCAGCCTTTTGGTTGTTTGGATAGCATAGTTCTGTTCTCTCCTGCTCATGTACATTCTATCACTTTTTGTTGTTGTTGTTTTGCCTCCCTGGCGTGCTTCTTGTTGGCAGCATTCCTCTTGATAAAACAGAATTCAGTCAAATGCGGGTAGGTATGTGTATATATATATATATATATATATATATATATGTTTGATTGTGTACTTTCTTATTTCTTATTACGTGGATTAAAAATCAAGATTTTTTTTTTTTTTGAAAAACATAATGGCCTGAATTCACAAAGGTGGTTTTAAATTTAGACAAATGGACGTATCTTGAACATGCACGATCAAAGCATGTTTGTTATTGGACGTCTCTTGGTGTAAACAATCTGACAAACATGTTTACAAAGAAGAAATTTGCATAAACCATGGTTTGGATTTAAACCATCTTTGTGAATTTGGGCCTAAGTGTCTGTGTCTGTGTGTATGTGCATATTAACATCACATGCAAACATATACATGTGTACAGCTTTGGTTTGTAGGAATTTTTATCTAAATTTATTTTTTGTTTCAATGCATGCCATTAGTGTGAGTTAGTTGTTAGAGATGATGCATGGCTCTACACCACTGATCCAAGAGGGATTCCACCTACCTTTACTCTCGTCCTTGGTCGCCGCGGCAGCGGTGCGTTCCTCCATGTTGCCCGAGCTCCTGTTGCGAATCATGTTCATGAACTTGGAGGCAGAGTGGCGGCGGCCGTTGACCCCCTCCCCAGCCCCCGAGCGCTGCTGCCGCCGTATCTTTCGCGTCTTGTGCCGAGCCAGGATGTGGAGGCTGCGCCCCACGTGGAGCCGGGGCTCATTGATGTCCTCGTCGGCCAGGTAGTGACGTGACTGCCGCACCGTGTGCTGGACGAGGTGTAAAATCCAAATAAAATATCACCTCTGGTTCATTGTTGAAAGAAAGTGGACTCAAAACGTATAAGATGAAAATCTGTATTTGAAGAGTTCCTTTCCAAAAGGTGCTAGATTAATTTTTCATCAAATTGGACTTTTTAACAAATATGTATAGTGCATTCTCATCATAACGAACACACATAACAAAGTTCTTGTTACATTTGTACAATAAAATAAAAATTCACATCCTAAAATTATCATGATATACATATTTTTTATATATTTCATTGTTTGGCTTTAACAGTAGGAAAATGTGTAGAGATAACAAATCATCCCCTCAAAAAATGACACAGGAGCTGGTCACTCAAACAACATTAATATGTTGCATATCACCGTGCTAAAATCTTTATTCCAAATGGTGCCAAATTCACAAAATCCCCCCAAAATATCAATTCTTTAAAAATCAGTAAGACACAGATTTTTCTGAGGCAAATTTTCTTTATCCCATTATAGGATACTTCTATGAATCATGAAGCAATTTCATGAAAACACTTCGTAAAGCATGAGAAATAAAATTCCAGGTTTTTCTCCTTATCATAGATTTAGTACCTTCTGACAAGAAACACTTCCATTTGAAACCAACACATAGGCATCTAAGCCTCATTCCATTGCAGTCATGATAACACTTTGAAGCATGAGAAATAAAAATCAAGGTTTTACTCTTTGCCATCAAAAGTGAATTTAGAACGTTTTCATTACAAGAAAACACTTTGAAGCCGGAGAAAAAAAAATCCACATTTTTCTCCTTACCATCAAAAGTGGATTTAGCACCTTTTGGAAAGGAACTCTTCTGTTTGAAAACCAACAGATGGGCATCTAAGCCTCGATATGTTCCATAACATGAAAACATTTTGAAGCATGAGAAATAAAAATCCATATTTCTCTCCTTACCATCAAAAAATGGATTAAGCACCTTTTGAAAAAGAACTCTACCATTTGAAAACCCAACAGATGGGCATCTAAGCCTCGATATGTTCCATAACATGAAAACATTTTGAAGCACGACAAATAAAAATCCATATTTTTCTCCTTACCATCGAGAAGTGGATTTGGCACCTTTTCAAAAAGAACTCTTCCATTTGGAAACCAAACGTGGGCATATAAGCCTCGTGCCATGGGAGTATAATGTAGATTAAAATTGTAAATCAGTTTGTGAATGCATCCAAGGCCATATATGGTCCTATCAAATCAATTATTTCTGTGCATATCAACACCTTCAAAATAAATGCACATGAAATCAAAAGATATGCATAATGAGACAAAGTGAAATCAACGCTTTCATTTCCAAGTTAAGATGATATCATACACTCTGTTACAGCTAAAACAAAATCAGAAATTTATCCCGTTGAGGACGAGTCCCGAGTATACTCGGGCAGGTGTCTATGGGAAATGTGTGTTGTAGCAAAATCAAACCGTCCTCAACAGGTTAAGAGGAAACCTTCACTCAGATGGAAATGACACAAACAAACATAAAAATATTGGCACTTCGTTGCAGCTGATTGTAGCCTTACCGATTGGCGCGGTTTAAAGGCGTTCTTCTTGAAGGCATCCAGGTGCATCTGGAAGGAGGACTTCCTCCGCTGCCGCGAGAGTCCCCCACCAGCCTGGGCCGGATCCTCTCCCCCAGTGCTCTCCACGTCGCCACCGCCACCTGCATTGCGTTGCCGTAGAGACGGGTCACTACCGGGGACCTCCAGGTGGGATGAACTCTCCGAGAGCAAGTGGCTGCATATTTTGTACACACCAAAGAAAGAGAATGAGAGAGAGGACAAAGAAATGCAAATTTTGTGAAATGTGAAATGAAATCTAAAGGTAACTGGTCCAATACATGACTAGCAAATGTGAACAAAACTAACGAACATTCTACCCCTACAATGAACCTACACTGTACTTTGAAATCACAATGATATAGACCGATTCGGGTTCGTTAAGGGCAGCAGACAATTTGTGGCACTGGGCGCAGCCATTAGCTCAAATTGCGGTGTCCCAGCCTACCCCCCCTCCTCTCCCCCACCCCCTGGGCAACATGTTTACCGCGCACTTGTAGCAGGAGTACACACACTTGTAACAAAGGTTCGTGCACTAAGAAAGCGTTCGTGCAATCAGTACGAGACGTCTATTGGCTAAAACAACCATGCATCAGTTTTTCATTCCGTGCGCGTGCTAATGTAGGGAGGGGGGTCGGCCGGGACACCGCAGTTATGGCGCTGCCCATGCCGATAATACACACACCGCCTCACAGAATCGCTCTATAGAATAATATTACATCTAAAACAAGCAGAAATTTCCACACTCATGCCTTTCTGCTAGTTTCATGTTACACGAAATACACACAAATTCCCACAAAGCAGAAATTCCACTTTTACAGTAGGTGGGTGAAATTCTTTTCAGTGGATTACTCTTTTCCATTGCTATATCTAATTCTTTTTAATTACAATTTGTGCCTTGTTTTTCTTATTGGATAATTATCTATACATATCATTTTGCATTATACTTCAAATTGTTCTTTCAAAATGTTAAACAATATTGGTATTTTGTAGAAACAATAGTTATTACACGTACCATACAAGAAGATTTACCCCTAGGGATGCTACCTGCCAAGTTTGGTGAAAATCCATCATGAGGTTTTCAAGCAGAAGATGAAAATGTACAATTTAGGCCCAAATTTGGACCTCCCCACCCCTCCAACCTGCCCCCAAGAGGGCACCCCTGGACCTGCTATGAACGAACTTGCAACTACAGTCATTGATGTACTAACTCATAGTATTATCTTAGGTATATCACTTCTGAGTCTAGAGAAGATTATTAAAGATTCTTTCATTTTGGGAGGTTTGAGCCCCTTGGAGCCCTCCAGGTGGGACAAGGTGCCCATTTGAACAAATTGAGATCCTATCATCCTAGGGATACTACCTGCCAAGTTTGGTGAAAATTAGTCATGGGGTTCTCAAGAAGAAGATGAAAATGTACAATTTAGGCCCCATTACGACCCCTCCCCACCCCCCTCCCCTGGGTCCCAAGAGGGGCACCCCTGATTCCGCCATGAACAAACTTGAAACCACAGTCATCAATGTACTAACTCATAGTATTAACTTAGCTCTATCACTTCCAGTTCTACAGAAGAATAGTTTTAAAGATTTCTTGTATTGGGGGGTTTGGGCCCAATGGGGGCCCCCTTGGTGGGGCATGGTGCCCATTCTAATAAATTGAGATCCTAACCCCCTTGGGATGCTACCTGCCACATTTGGCGAAAATCGGTCATAGGGTTCTCTCATGAGGAAGATGAAAATGTACAATTTAGACCCCATTAGGACCCCTCCTCACCCCCCTCACCTGGGTCCCAAGGGGGGCACCCCTGATTTTGCCATGAATAAACATGAAACTACAGTCATCAATGAATTAACTCATAATATTAACTTAGCTCTATCAATTCTGCTTCTAAAGAAGAAGATGTTTAAAGATTCCTTAATTTTTGGGGGTTTGGGCCCCCTGGGGGCCCCTGGGTGGGGCATGGAGCCCATTTTAACAAATTGAGATCCTAACCTCCTAGGGATGCTACCTGCCAAGTTTGGTGAAAATCGGTCCTGGGGTTATCAAGAAGAAGATGAAAATGTAAAAAGTTTATGCATGACGCAAGACGGACGCCGGATGAAGAACGATCGCAATAGCTCACTTGAGCCATTGGCTCAGGTGAGCGAACAACTAGTTCCATAATATATGCATATTCTTTTGTTGTAAAATATTGTACTTTTTTTTTTTATAATCTGAATCAATAACAAAGATGTGTTATTGGAAACAAAATTTCATTTGAATTAAATTGAATATAAGAGACAATTGTATACTTTGAATCACAATTACGTATTTCTTTTTGTTTGATGGAAATAAAGTATAATCAAATTCTGGAATTACCTCTCGCTCGAACTCTTGGGGAGTGCCAGGAGATCGGCGCTGGAGCTGGTGGGGAAGAGTTTGTTCTCCTTGACCAGCTCGAGGGCGTCCTTGCTCGCTAGCTTGCTGTAGACGTCCAGGATCTGGTGGTTGCGCGCCTTCTTCTGCTCGCGCAGCAGGATCCGTTCCAGGTACTTCTCGTTGAGGTACTCCCACCTGAGGACGAGCGGAAAGACGACCGCAAGATGTTATGGTTGCCGTGGTTACGGAAATGTATGGTGCCCAAAGTCACGGCATCATAATTACCTATCATAGCTTCAAGACATACATATACATACTGTAGAGCAAAATAATCTTTTGACGTGAAATCTTCGCGAATTGAAGCCGACGGCCTTTTTTCACGACATACATGTAGCAATTGCCATTGGTATTCAATGCATATATATAAACAAATGCAGCGTAGACAAGAACATTCACATGTTTAATTTAACAAATCTTGGATGTCAGGAAATTCGCAAAATTAAAATGCACGAGATTATCTCTGGTTTACGGTATCTCCTCAAAGACTGCTCAGCATCAAAGTAGAAGTTGGTATTAGAGTAGCACACTTTATGTCTTTTTGCAACGAGATATGCAGTTTTTGTTGAAACTTCGCCTAACCCTTTGTGTGCTTTTAAGTGCTAACTGGCACAGAAACCCCCCCCCCATATTATACATGTAGTACCAGTAACATACTGTTCACATTTGCTTGCACAGAAAGTGTTAAAATGTCATTAAGTGAAAATCCACATTACGTTAAAGCTAATTTAAAATGAGTGACATTAGATTAAACCAGCCAACGTGGTTCCATTTTACCTTGAATAGAAATGGGAAAATTGTGGAATTGACAGATGTGAGCATTTAAAACAGAAAGTGTTATGTAACATGACGGGCCCATGGAGTTGACATGGACCCAGAAAATAGCAAGGTTCATGACTATCAGCCAAAAATGTCAAGTCATGCACTCTTCAACAATTACATTTGGCTGACTCACAACAGTGTTGGGTAAAGCTACCGTTTTCTTTGTGACATTTCCCCCCCCCCAAAAAAAACAAAAAAAAAGAAGAAGAAAAAAGTAGAGTATAAGGAATGGCTGCTGCAACTGACAGCTCAATGCTTGCACCCCATTTTGCTTTGTCTCCCTGCATTTGCTGTTTCAAATGCTAGATTCACGCAGACAATAATGGTTCTTCTCTTCTACTCACGCACTTACTTTTCTTTTAATGAGTGGTGTCCATGGTGGCCAATGATTTCCTCTACGCCAGACATTAGATGACCATTAAACTGCAGAAAATAAACATGAATATTAGCACAATTAGATTCAATTCACACTTGAAAACACTCTGCAGATTTTAAAGGGATGGTATAATATTGGTAGAGATGAGGATTGGGCTGTTGACTTTTTGCAAGATACCAAGAAGCCACTTTAGTGCACAGCAGATGATTCTAAGAGGAATTGAACGTTCATTTGATGAAAATCAGTTTTGGAATGGCTGAGACATCCAAAAATAAAAGTAAAACAAAGCGATGGTAATAAAAGGTGGGTCCCATCTTTGATTAGAATTGCTTTGTTCTGGATATTTCAGTCTTTTCAAAACCAAATTTTCATCAAAAAAAACCCACTGAATTCCTCTTGGAATTACATGCTTTTTCATATTTCATGAGAGGTTTCTCATTATCTCACCAAAAATGTTAGAAACCTGAAGTTTGGTCTCAACCAGAACTATACCACCCCTTTAAAGAATATTTATGAAATGAGAGACTAAATGAGGACATGTCACAAATCAACTACTAGTATACAGAAATTATTATTTTTACATCAATTTTGTTCTTACACCAAATAATTTAGGCACTGCTGTCCACAATGTGAAGCAAAAGCATTGTGAAATGTACAAAAAGTGTAAAATGAACTGTACCCTCACTGCAATTCTCTCTTTTTTTATGTGCACATTTCTCTCTCTCTGCAAACTCTGTTTTTAGCTTAGTATTTTGTCTATTACTGAATTTGGCGTACGGCAGTGGGACAAATTTCACAGAGATGAGTCACAGTGCCAACTGACTCCACTGCAATTATTGCTCAAAGCTGTCGCAGTATGAAAGACACAATCACGAAACTGCTTGCATCGTGACCGGCTTTGGGTTGACCTTTCAGTGATTTGAATCCTTGATCTGTCCCTCTTACGTAGGACCCAGTGCTGGGGTACAGGTGCACCTGCTTAAAATTCTGGGTTATCTGTACAGATCCCTAATAATTAAAAGCTTGTCAGCTCTGAAGCTAGCTTCCCCTCTCATTTTGGGTACCTGTTAAATTGTGTGAGACGATGCATCCTCTCTCCCCCTCTCTTCCTTTCTTTCCCTCTGTCTGTCTGTCTATCTATCTATCTATCCAATCTATCTTTCTATCTATCTAGCTATCTCTCTCTTTCTCTATCTATCTATCTACCTATCTATCTATCTATCTATCTATCTATCTATATATCTATCTATTTATCTACCTACCTATCTACCCACCTACCTAGCTTTCTCTATCTATCTACGTATCTTTCTCTAATGATCTATCTAGCTATCTCTCTTTATCTATCCATCTATCTATCTATCCATCTATCTATCTATCCATTTATCTATTTTCCTACCTACCAATCTCTATCTATCTATCTATCTATCTATCTATCTATCTATCTATCTATCTATCTATCTTTCTGTATCTACAACTGTATCTATCTATCTATCTATCTATCTATCTATCTATCTATCTATCTATCTATCTATCTATCTATCTACCTATCTTTCTCTATCTATCTATCCATCCATCTATCAATCTATCTATCTATCTAGTCTCTCTCTCGGTGGCACGCACTCATTTCATGTGAGAAGGACAAAACAGTGAGTGTCAGTACAGTTTGCTTGAAGGTGTCTAAAACAAGCCATCTCTACTCACACACCAATTACAATGGGTATTTGATAGATCACACACAGCAAACAGAATTTCACAGGAAATATACATCCATCTCCACGCCTTTTCTAGGACATGACATGACATAAAAAATACTCCGCTTCTGTATCTGCTGTATACAGTCTGACCTCTGTTATCTAGCCATGTCGGGACCAGTGCCCTTCTGATTAAAGGTACTGTTTACCACTGGGAGCAGTGATTTTAAAAAAAGATGTTCAAGATTTCACATTTGATGCATATAACTGTAGAAGACAGTTTAGTCTACAAACATTTTTATTATAACTATAGTACACATTCTGTATATCTCACCATTAATTATACTTATTCAAAATTTTACATTAGTTGTTTCTATCCCTAAATCACATTTTAGAACTATTTTGAAGCACTAAACCTGGGTTTTTGTTTCACTTGCAAAATGGTAAATTATGCCTTTTAGCGATTTGGCCAGATATGGGAGAAACAATATTTATCGTGTACAAGTAGGCTGCTGACCCATAGGCAGTTGACAGCAAACAGTAATGCAATCTAGGCTAGCCTACTTACAATAAATGATAAGATTGAAACATTTTACGGTAAAATTCATAGCATTTCTGTACAGAATATCGTAGCTAAATTGTGTGAGTTTTGTATGAGCTTGGATTGTGCTAGAAATCACTTTTATTTTGCCTTCACTGCTTGGAGGCATCCCGATAGTTAACGTTGGACAGCAATTTGAATTTCCTGTATTGATCATGGTGTTATTTTCTGTGGAAGTATTCACTGATAGAATTCGCATGAATTCTGACTGAGCAGTTGTATATTATGACGAGTTTCATTGCAAAATGGGCTAAGTACCATTTTTAATCATTTCAAAGTAAGCCCATCATCAAATAGGGCTACATAAAACCTTTCCAGTGATACTGATATTGTAACATAAAAAGGAATCTTCTTGAAATTATGATTAGAAATATTCCATATTTTCTTAGTTTTTCAGCAGCTTTAGTTGCAAAAATCTCAACTTGAAAAGAATGGAGTTAGCTCGCTTTGGCTGAAACTCTTCATAATCTGCGAATCAAATCTCTCCATCAAAAAGGTGCAGAGAAAGCAGACTCACCCTTTCATAAATCTCTTCATTCATTGTAGGTTTCCTCTTCTCGGCTTTCTTCACATGAAGGTAATTAACAAGTGGCTTTATGGTCATACCCTGTGGGCCATTCCAATGAAAAACAAACAAACAAACAAACAAAAAGGTGAACAAAACTCATCAATAATCAGCAAGTGATATTGTCTACAAGTTAGTCTTTAAAGGACAAGTTCACCTTCATAAACATACGGATTGAGAGAATGTAGCAATATTAGTAGAACACATCAGTGAAAGTTTGAGGAAAATCGGACAATCCGTTCAAAAGTTATGATTTTTTGAAGTTTTTGTGCAGTAACCGCTGGATGAGGAGACTACTGCAGTGTACGATGTCACATGCGTACAACAATATAAGGAAAATATAAAGAGAATTTCACAAAATCCATCTTTTGAAAAAAGTACACATTCCCCTGACTCGTTACCGACAAATGTTATGGGTAATATTATTCCCCCTGCCTTTAGAAAGAGGCAAGTCAAGTGCTCTTTGATTATGCGAAAAAAAGTGAAAATATGTTGAATTTTCTTTTACATTTCCTTTATACTGTTGTACGCATATGACTCACAAGCTGTGTTAGTCTCCTCATCCAGCGGTTCCAACACAAAAATTTAAAAAATTTATAACTTTTGCATCGATTGTCCAATTTTCCTCAAACTTTCACTGATGTGTTCTACTAATATTGCTGCATTTTCTCAATCCTTATGTTTATGAAGGTGAACTTGTCCTTTAATCTATTTACATGTTTGTGACAAAAGGGCACTGGAGAATCTTTATTTTTCATATTGAGTACACATTTGTAACTTCAAGATCATTTTTCTCTTCCAGTTGTATACAGCATGGTGAGCACCTAGCAAAATTTACACTGTCTTTGGATTAAAAACTGCCCTCCTTGATATTGGGAATCTTGGCAAACAGCCAAGGTACAGTAGCATGCTCACCACATGTTCTGAATTGAATTGAATATTTGATTAATGAACAAGGAAATATGTTTCGGTTACATGCTTACGACAATGCAGCAACTATGTGATATGCGAATAGTTGCCTGTAATCTGCCAGAGGAAGCATGGTGTTTCAATACAGTGCTCCTTCTCTAAGAGAATAATCAATGAGTGGAATAAGTTGCAATCATGAACGTACTTGACAGCCCATCAGTAAATAGTTTCAAGTCTAATTAAGAGAGGTATTGGAGTCAAAACAAGAACAAAGATAAGCCCCAAGAGACATATTTTTTTTGTCCGTGCAATACATTTTCTGCACAGCGGCTACCAAAGAGTTATCAATTTCATGTTATGATGACACCGAGGGTCACAAAAGTTTGGTTTAACTTGACGCCCACTTCCCAGGTATGTAAATGCAGGTTTGACTGTAATGACAGACAGAAAGGAACCAAATTTGAGGAAGAAAAATGAACGACCGGGCAAAATGATCCGGCGATCACCAATTTCCCACCTGGAAGAAGACGGTGAACATGATTACCACCACAGTAGTGGTAAAGAAGATGGGCTTGGCTTTGATGACGTGCGAGCAGAGGAGCGCCACCAGGGAGAAGGCGATGGCGCCCCGGATGCCGCCGTAGGCCATGATGAACTGGGATCGGCGGTTGATCTTGAAGAGGCGGAACTGGTTGAGGATCTTCACCTGCAGGATGACACCTGGACAGAAAAGCCAAATCGGACATGCTATCAATACTTGATTGAGTTGATTCACAGATTTATGTAACTTTCTTCCACAATAAATAACAACAACGACAACAACAACAACAATAATAACAACAACAACAACAACACCAACAACAACACCAACACCATCACCAACAGCAACAACAACAACAACAATCACTTCTCAATGTGGTCTGGTCAAAGACTGATTGAGACAACAGCTACTATTTGTTATGCATTTAGCAAGTCTAACTTTCTGTGTCGCTAAATTCGCCAGTAGTATCCAACTCGCAAAATTGGTAAAAATAAAAACCTCATGCTGCAAAGGTTCAATGTTGGTTCTGTAGAGACAAATGCATGATACATGAACATATATACAAAAATTTTACCTTGGGGGGTGTTTCATAAAGCTGTTCTAAAAGTTACGAACAACTTAAGAACGACTGGAACATGTTCTGATGTGCTATACTTATCAGAATTTCAATAATTCAGCACAAGAACTGATCACCTGTCATTCTTAAGTCGTTCGTAACTTTAAGAACAGCTTATGAAACACCCCCTGGAGGAGAATGTTCATAGAGATCATGTTTGACCATCAAAAGGTACACTATCTGAATCATTATGAAAGGCAAAACATTTTCATATTCAAGGTTGATGTAACAATGTACATCACCACTTATACTGTCTTCTGGGCCCTGTTTCATAAAGCTGTTCGTAAAGTTACGAACAACTTATGAACGACTGGTGATCAGTTCTGATGTGCTATACCTATCAGAATTTCCATAATTCAGCACAAGAACTGATCACCAGTCGCTTGTAAGTCGTTCGTAACTTTACGAACTGCTTTATGAAACACCTCCCTGGACTATTAATTGTTGTTCAATGCCCAAAATGTTGTTCAATGCTATAACATCATCTATAAAATCATACAGGAAGTAAACCATTTCTCAAACACACAGAAAGGTTAAACCTTCCATGTGCCCAGACCCACAGCTTGACGTGCTGAACTTTTTCAACAGCATTCATTAATCCATCCAATGCTCCAAACTCGACTTAGTTCTAAAGTTAGCATGTCCTCTCAGATGTAGCAATGTGCCTCAGTCCAACAGGAAGGCCACAGTAAAACAATAAGGATAAGGGGATTATGTAATCTCTACTGACTGACATTTTAGTTTCCAGGCATCTGTGCCAATCTGGCAGACGCAGCACAGCAAGGGTTTAAAGGTATATCAATACCCTGAAAATTAACTTTGGGAGAGTAGTTGTTCTAATAATGTTTTCTGGAAAAAAAATTTGAATGTAAAACTCTTAAAGAGTAGAAATAATGATAAGAAGAATATTCCAAATTGCACTAAAAGGTGTATTATGTCTTGCATTTAGACTATTCGACAAGCACTATCTATAGGCATTGACTGCACAGATATGATATTTTTGTCAGGATCTTTGTGTGGATTATTTGCATGTGTGCGGTGGCTTCAGTCAGCTGTGGTTAAAACACACACAAGGAAAACACGCAAAGACAAAAAGGTGTTTATGATGTCACTTTGAGAATGAACTCTGTACGCACCAGGAAATGTATACAATTAATTTCAGTAAACTATGGAAGTAAATTTAACAAACAATGATGAGCACGTTCGGGTTACCTCTCAGGTGCTCTTTCACGGTCACAAAGTTAACCTGACGATTTTTATAATTTCACATTATGTAGTACATAAATAGACAGCTCCATGTATAGATTTGTGGAATTTATTGTGGTCTCTGAGCAGAGAAACTAATACTCTGAAAATCTTAGACAAATTACACTGAACACTGCTGATGACATAGGAGGTTCACATATTTCAGAAATGCAGCAGTGTAATTCCATTACAATACTGCTTGCTTTAACAAGTTCACCTGTGTAGAATCTATGCAGGCCTTCTTCTTTTGTTCTGCTTCCTTGAGCCCCGACTCACGCATTCTTGTGGTGAGGCTGCCATTTCATCAACCTTGTTCATTGCAATTTGTTCTAAATTTTGAAAACATTCTTATTCCTCATTCCAATCACTATAAATTCGGAAACTCTGTGCTCAGTGTAGCTAATTTAGAGTTGTTCAAATATATGAGTCTGAAAATCACCCTGAGGTCTCTTTTAATTTTGTTAGGGTAATGATAAACGTAAAAGTGCCGTTACCTATGGAACGGTACACGAAGCAGAAGACAAGGGTAAAGAGGACAAAGGCGGTGTTCCACTCGTGGTTCTCCTTGGCCTCCAGGGATGTGGTGCCCAGGAAGATGAAGATGATGGTCTCGCTGATGCTGCTCATCATCTTCAGGAAATACTTGATGGTGGTGTGCGACTTCTGCGAGATGTTCTGCTCCACGTACGGCTTCATGAACATGGAGCAGAAGACGATTCTACAGGGGGGAGGAAAAGTGGGAGAGAGAAAGATGTATACTGTAAAAGTGGAAATTTGCGTGCATTGTGCGCAACCAGAAACCAACGTGAAAATACAAGCAAGGGAATATTTTTTCCTGCTACGTGTGCCAGTAGCTCATGTCTAGATTTCACGGAATTTAATACATGCAAAACTCTGGCTGAGTGCGAAAAATTACTCATACAAAAATAAAAACTTTTACTGTAGATAGATTGATAGTAGGTTAATATAATGAGGTCAAGTTGTAGTTCATTACTCAGCTGCTCGTTTACTAACTTCCGTGTAAAAAATAAAACAAAAAATGACAATGATCTGTTGAATTATGCATGAGTGAGCACATTCAAGACAAAATGCTCACTTTTCAAAAGTTACTTGAGTCATTTTGTGGGGGTCAATGAAACAAGATTTTGACAAATTCTGTTCCTGGTGTATGCTGTTGCCATTCCTGCATTATTTGAGTGTGATCACTCATGCATGACTCAACAGCTCATTCTCGTTTTCTAAACAGAAGTTAATCAATAAGTGTATGAACACCCCTCCCAAATAATTTCCCTCAATACCTTTTCCTTAAAGGGGCATTCTGGACGATTTTCATAATTTCACATCATGTAGTACATAAATCAACAGCTCCATTTATAGATTCGTGGAATTTATTGTGGTCCTTGAACAGAGAAACTAATAGATTTAAAATCTTAAACAAATTACACTGAACAGTGATGATGACATCAGAGCCTCATATATCTAAGAAATGTAGCAGTGTAATTCCATTACAATACCGCTTGCTCAACAAGTTCACCTGTGAAAAATCTATGCATACCTTCTTCTTTTGTTCTGCTTCCTTGAGCCCCAACTCATGCATTCTTATGGTGAGGCTGTCGTGTCATCATCCTTGTTCATTGCAATTTGTTATAAATTTTGAAAACATTCTCATTACTTATCCCAATCACTATAAATTCTGAAACTCCGTACTCAGTTGGACTAATTTATAGTTGTTCAAATGTAAAAGTCTGAAAATCATCCGGAGGTCTCCTTTAACAAGGTACTCCATTATTTGATGGGGAAAGGGGTTATTTTTGTGTGTATAGTTCACGGTATCAATCTACAAGATTCAAATTACATTCTTTTACATGATGCTCCATCTGAGGTTCTGGCTCCAGGTTGCTTGTAACCTAATTAATTTGAATAAGCTCCCTCTTTATATTCGTAATGCTGAAAGTGTTGATAAGTTCAGATCATTGCTGAAAACTTATTTGTTTACTTAATCATAATTTTTGTTGATGTTGTTGGTGTTGTTGTTGATATGTTACTTTTTTTCCCATGATTAACGTGATTAGAAACATCAGTACTAAGCGCTATATAAGTGTTATTCATTGTCATTATCATTATCACCCCCATAGCTTCCTCTCTCTGTAATCACTGAACCACGCATTTCCATCAGTGAGCAAGGTTGATATTACCACAGAAAAATCTCTTCTGATTCTGTTCCTGTACAAGACCAAAAATCATATACCATGGTCATAAAAAAATCATATACCATGGTCATAAAAATCCAGACAGCTGTTTTGAAAGATCTACAACAAACTTGGAACTTTCAAGCTTGGAGCATCAATCCATCAAATTCTGCTCAGGTTTTTCCACTTGATGTGCACATTACAGTCATTGATATATTTCCTGAAAAACCAACAACAACAAGCAGATTTAACCTCCTTCCCTAAAGTAAATCTCCTTAACTTCCTTCCTTTGGGTATAAGAATCTTCCTAACAGCTGATAAGCCCCCCCCCCCCCCCCAAAAAAAAAAAGAGGAAAAAACAAGCAAACAAAAACAAACTCAAAAGATTGTCTCTACCATGCCACATTCATATACACGCATACGGTAATGTCAAGTCAGAGAGGGAGATAGATGGCTATAACAAGGACGTAATGGAACTCTGTGGGTGCCACAGGGGAAACAAATCAAAAGGAAGTTTGCTGGGGCATATCATAAAGACAGTCATGGTTTTTTTTTCCACCTTTACCTTTATCTGCAAAATGACATAGCAATTTCTGCTTCCACATCCTGTAATTGATATCCAGCCATGCAATTCTAGCATTACATTGGTACCCGCCAATCAGGTTGAGGCGTCAATATGTACTCACAAACATACAAAAAGCAGGCCAGGTAATCTCATTAGCCTTTGTTCTATGATTACTTGCATTTTCATATCACAATCTGTTGCCTCTCACTTCGTTTTGTTTGTTTTGTTGTTGTTGTTGTTTCCATTTACTGCAGGGAAAAAATACAGCATTGATACACCTTAATTTGCATATGCCAAGGGTATCGTACTAGAAAAAAAAAAAGACAGCTTAAAAGAGAAACTGAAAGTATAAAGAATGCAAAAAAACATTTGGCTTCAGTACAGACAGGTAAAATACAAGTATGAATACCATCTCTGAATGAAAACCTCAAGACACTGACATTGTACATTGGCAGGTTGCTGATTTTATAACAGAGTTTATGTGTTGGCATAACTAACAACAACAGCAACACACACACTAAATAAAGCCATGAGCCATTCTCAAAATGCAGGCTTGCCCAGGACACTGTGCCATCTCAACACGGCACTTCTACCACTGGTGAACTCATTGCGGACATTCTAGGAATGCAATGAACTGAGGCATTTCCAAAAGCGTGTTTGGACCGAAAACTGCAGATTCACACAGGATATAGTTTGGGGGGGGGGGGGGGGGGAACCCTTTCATAGTCGACTGTAGTTTACAAACTTTATGGACCATCAGCTGGGAACAATGATAAGAAGTGTTTCTCTATGTTAAAAACAAATTTCTCTCTTCTATCGCCTTCTCCCCTTCTCACTCTTAAATGTTCCTCTTTCCTTCTGTCTCTCACTCTGCATTCTATCTATCCATCTATCTACCCATCTTTCTATCTATCTATCTTTCTACTTATCTATCTTTCTTTCTATCTATTTATCTATCATTCTATCTATCTATCTATCTTTCTTTCTTTTGATCTATCTATCTTTCTTTATATTTATCTATTTATCTATCTATCTATCTATCTATCTATCAAACCATATATCATTCTATTTGTCTATCTATATACATCTATTCATCCCCTATCTCTTTAGCTAGTTTTCTAGATATCTATCCATTTATGTATCTGTCCATCAATTCATCTATTTTTATAGCTAATTGACTATAACGATCTCCTATCTACCAATCTAAGATACGTCAATTTGTATCTATCTACCTATCAATTTACAGTGTATTGATCAACAGTGTATCTGTCTGTCTGTCTATCTAGTTATTTATCTATTTATCTATCTATCTATCTATCTACCTATCTATCTATCTCTTTGCAGCATTAGCATACCACTGGTTCTGCAGTGATGTAAAGTGAGGGGTTCATCTGCTACAACACAGCTAAAATACTAAGCACTGGAGACCATGTCTGGTAGGTGACTTCCAAGTATACATCGTGATACTGCTATGAGCCACTTCACAAAGTGAATATTCACATGAAGTGTACACAATGCACATGTATCGTGACTTCTGGGTATCAGTTGAAAAGAAACCCAAAATAGTTTCAACATCCCCCAACAACACAATGCATTTCCCTTTTGTACTGATTTGCATAGGGCTGATAGTCTGCTCCCAAGACCTTGAGATATATATTATGTTGTTAAAATGCAAAATGTAGCATTACACATTAAACCAGTGCATCTATTCACATACAAGGCAGAATATGTCACACACACAAACACACCCACCCCCCCCCTCACACACAAAAGGCATTAAAGCATTATGATTCTGTACAATATCTAATGAAGAAAAAACATTGTATATCAAAGAAAAGAGCTAGAAATTTAGGTATAACCAGCTTTGATCAAGGCCACACTCATCACAGCAGCAAAAACTGGAGCAATACAAAAGGCACTGTGTAATGATAAAGTATCCAAAGTTCATTAGCTCACAAAAGTGGGCAAACCTCTAAAGTAAAAGATATGATGTAGAGTATTAGTCATTTCAGCAGAACTGTGTGAAAAAGTGCCACAGAATGAAGTATGCACACTTGCATTCATTGATCAGAAATGTCTTACTTGTCTGAATTCGTAGCTGACATGAATGAATACAGTTCTTGACTATTCCACAGGTATGCTCTGAAATGCCCATTACACAAGTGATCTCTTGCCCCATTTACAGCTGGTCATATCATCAGTTCAAATGTGCAATTTGGCTAAGCTCCATTGCTTTTGCACTCTCATACTCTCACACATACAACTCAGCTTGCTCAGATAAGAATAAAAAAAAAAAATATTTTTGCTTTGGTGATAAAGCAAGCAAATCTTTGAAGACGACCAGAGCCTCTAGGCACATCTTCACAGTACCCTGCGTGTGCTTTTCATCGCAGCATTAAACTGACTGATAATACAGGAATAACTTCCAGACAGCAACAACGAACAAACCCAATAAAGTATTGTTGCACTTAGGGGAATTTTATTGCCTGGCTAACATACAATGTAACCATGAATTATTCCCAACTCTTATGATGTCGGAGACACTGCGTAAAACTGGGCTGCACTGAAAGGTTATGAAATGCTGTAGCTTTTGTCAAGAGCCTTCAGATTCAAACAAGGCAATCGCGTAAGCTTTTCATCGCAGCATCAAACTGACTGATAATACAGGAATAACTTCCAGACAGCAACAACAAACAAACCCAATAAAGTATTGTTGCACTTAGGGGAATTTTATTGCCTGGCTAACATACAATGTAACCATGAATTATTCCCAACTCTTATGATGTCGGAGACACTGCGTAAAACTGGGCTGCACTGAAAGGTTATGAAATGCTGTAGCTTTTGTCAAGAGCCTTCAGATTCAAACAAGGCAATCGCCAAATTGTGTCTTGCCCATTCGCGTACAAGGAATTAATATTTTTTATAACTCCCAGAAGTTAATTGACCTGCTTATGACCTTTGACCTTGTGGTGACCTTCAATACCCTAAGGGACATTTACCATCCAAGTTTGGTCACAAACGGACAAAGGGATCAAAAGTAATGAGCCATAATCGAAACGCGCCATACAAACTTAACATTGGGCCCTAAAAATTTGTTGACCCCTTTCTGTGACCTTTGACCTTGTGATGACCTTTAACTCCCCAAGGGACATCTACCGTCCAAGTTTGGTCACAAACGGACATAGGGATCAAAAGTTATGAGCCACAATCAAAACGCGCCCTAAAAAATAACATTGGGCCCTAAAAGTTTGTTGACCCCTGTCTGTGACCTTTGACCTTGTGACGACCTTCACCTCCCCAAGGGACATGTTCCATCCAAGTTTGGTCACAAACGGACAAAGGGATCAAAAGTTATGAGCCATAAATGAAATGCACCCTAAAAACTTAACATTGGGCCCTAAAAGTTTGTTGACCCCTGTCTGTAACCTTTGACCTTGTGGTTACCTTCAACTTCCTGAGTTATGTGTGATAAGAGAGTCTTGCAAGTAAACTTTAACGTATGACCTCAAATGACCTTTGACCTTATCATGTTACTTCTTACGGCACCATAACATGAAAGTACCCCCAGTGCATCCATCACCCAAGTTTGATTGCTATTGTAGCAACATGTGTCGAGTTACGAGTGATAAGAGAGTCTTGCAAGTAAACTTTAACGTATGACCTCAAATGACCTTTGACCTTATCCTGTGACCTCCAACGGCACCATAACATGAAGGTACCCCCAGTGCATCTATGACCCAAGTTAGGTTGTAATCCAAGCAACTTATGTGAAGTTATTTGTCAAAAGAGAGTCTTGCAGGTAAACTTTAACATAGAAAAGAGGGTCTTGCACATGCCCTTTAATATATGACCTCAAATGACCTTTGACCTCATCACATGACCTCTGACAACACCATAACATGAAGATACCCCTAGTGCTTCTATCACCCAAGTGTGGCTGCCATTGCTGTAACAGTTGCCAAGTTATGCATCATAAGAGAGTCTTGCAGGTAAACTTTAACATTTGTGACGGACGACGGACGATGGACGGACGACGGACAGACGACGGACGGACGCCATTTGGATCCCTTAGTCTCGCCTTCACCTCCGGTGGGCGAGACAAAAATTGATCAGTGGATCAACTTTACTCATATTTTGTGAAATAATCTTCTTCAGAGTTTACAATACATATCAATGACTTTACATGACCCCGCCAAAGCTGTGAAATAGATGGTGCTGCAATCTTAAAGATATTTATTACACCATTTGAGTGAACAATATAAACTGAAATGTAGCAATAAACACATCTGGTTAGGAAATGAAATCTCTGTGTTTATGTACATTGTTAAGAAACTATCACATCTAGCATCAGAGAGGCAAAATTGTAATGTTTTAGCCAAAATATGTCTCAATAGAACAGTTTGTAGTTTTGATAAAGTGATGAAAAGAATAAGCAAAAAGTTTGTTGCATTCGATTTTGTTGCACTTAAGTGGCTCTCAATTATCAGGTGAGAATTGTAATCACAGTTGTGAATCTCAAAAGGCTTTTGGGCTGCCGAGCACGGCTTCAGCTTGCTTTGCTTGCTTTAAATGTCAGTTAATGACATTGTTAGGGCCTTTGGAAGAGGCTACTTATACCAGTGTATGCTGGCAGAGTGGCCTGAGGAGAACGGAAATCCTGTATCCACCCACACTGCGATAAGCGCATTAATGAAACGTCATTGTAACTCTGGCCGATCACATCCTGTCCACAAGATCACCTTTTAGCCTGGTGTGCTGCGGGCAATTTCTCTCCTCCCGTTTTTATCTGTAGGAAAACACAGCTCCCAAGTCCACCTGCACAGGATTCCCTATCTTAAAGGTACAGCTTACCTTTGGGAGCAGTGATTTAAAAAATGTTCGAGATATTACATTTGATGCATAGGTGTATGGCAGTTATATCACGAAACATCCTACCATGTAAAAAAATTGCAATAAAGACTACGATGTATTAAAGGAGATATCACTATTTTCTCAATAAACCTTAACTGTGGATGGTTTAGTCTAGAAAAATTTTTATAATAACTACAGTTTACATTTTGTATATTTAACAATACTTAACATAAATCATGATTCAAATTTTCACATTGTTTCTATCCCTAACTCACATTTTAGAACTATTTTGATGTACTAAATCTGGGTTTTTGTTTCATATCTGCAAATGGTAAATTATGCCTTTAACACTGTCCTGTCCTGAAAAGTCCTATCAACCTTCAGTAACCTTTCTCTGCACTATGGCACTTGTTGCTCATTTATATCCCAGTCACACTGAGATTAGCTTAGACCTGAAGCAACAGCAAACTCTCAGTATGAATGGTTGAGAAATGTTTAGCCCGAACTAAAAGTTGGCCCACTCTCATGAGGTAGATCAGGTCTGCTTCAGGTCTCAGACAATGTCAGCAGGGATGCCAAGTTCAAAAAAATGTTATGAGTGAGATTTTCATGACTCGGTATCTCGGCGGGCGAATGTGCGCTGCGAGCGAGGGTGTGGGAGGGTTTTCCCCCTGTGGCCTCCCACGGTAGGGAGCTTTTTCAATTTTTAGCTCTAAATGGTGCGATCAGGTGCATACTTAAGTGACTATTTTTTTACTTATTTTGAAAGACAAAAGGGAAATATACCTTCATTTGCAAATATCACTTTAATCTTCTGAGCTATGCTCATTATTATAGGCCCAAGTTGCAGACTTCGCCCTATGCGTGAGAAAAATGGGTGTCATGTGTGAGATCGTGAGATGGCCCCTAAATTCTTGAGTCTCATGCAGAATGCGTGAGACTTGGTAGCTCTGTGTCAGTATAAAGTACAGACTTATCTCGATTTTAGCTCGGGCCAAATTCAGTGACCCATGACCATTAAATCATGTGTTGTATGCCACCAGACGTTTGTACCACTGCAGCTGCACTGTAGATATGTGTGCTGCATGCACTCCTGCCATTGCCACCAGCGCCCTGTGTGTTGCACTCGAGGGGGGTGGGGGTGATAAGATTACCAAGGCAACTCCTCTTGATTACCATGACAACTACTCCTCCAAAGTGACATTAAAAGTCGTGTGGATTTTTAAAAGGGTGTCAGTCTGAATTGCATTCACCATTCACCAGACTGCATGAAGAAAGAACAACTTCCCTGGCTTCCATACAAATCCACACATAAAGCAGTGCAAATATCTTCTGAGTCTCCTCTTCTGTTTTTCTTTGCCATTCGAAGTAATAACACACTCCATGCCTTTTTAAAACTTCCCTCCCCCGTAAGAAACAAAAAAAGGCAGTGATTGCCACAAAACAAACAACATGGCATACCATTTGAAATCAGAAGTCTCTGACACAGACTGACTAAGACGATGGAATTTGCAATTTTCATCAAGTTTTCTCAACACACCTGTCACATGGCAGCATTTCAGACACAGTACAATATTTGGTTTGGAATAGTGCAGATAATTTGTAGGGATAGTCACTTGACTGGATTGAAAAAACAACCAACTTATCTCTGTCCAAATATTAATCTTTTGAGTGGGTAAACAAAGGTAGGCTATGCTGCTACCTCCTGTCAGCCATTCTAATAGTATAAGAGCGTACGATGAGACTGCAAGCAGCTCACATAAGCCAAATTCACACTCAGGAGTTACAACTTTTTTTGCATCATGATGGACAAAGCAAATTTGTTTGCCACTGTTTACATACAGCCCCCCCTCCCCAAGAAAGAAAGAAAGAAAGAAAAAATTACCCGGCTGCAGATAAAACATTTTTGAGTTCCCAGAATGCACATGCCAAACAGCATAGACCGTAGGCAAACAAGTGTGCTGATCAACGTGTTGCCCCTACTCTCGGTTTGATTCCATACCAGACCTGAACAATTTGATCTATTTTGTCACAAATGCACACACTAGTAGTTATGTACATATGTATGATGTACTGTATGCATGACTGTTTTAATGTGTATGTATACAGGTTGACCAGATTCATGGAGAACATTCTACATGGTATAGATATAGTACATACAGGCTGACCAGATCAGTGGAGAATTTTCTAGGTGGTATACAATGTAACTACACAGTACATGCATGTAAGAGGAAATACATTATAGCTCACTCAATCTAGATTGATTTCACCCATTCCAGAAAGTTCTGGGAAGTGCTAACATATTTGGCTGAGTGAGGCACTGTCCCTGTAGCCCAATGTGATTGGTAGTTATTCTTGGTAATGATGTTTTGTACATAGTTAGGCAGTGAGTCATCCAGGTTTCCTGGAACTTGGACTGGCTAGTAGGTTGGAGAGAGTTATAGAATGTGCTAGAAGGGGTTGAATGGATAGTATATAAGCCAGAGAAAATTCTGCAGTAGGCAGAGTACCCAACACCTCTGCTCTGAGAGTTACGTCACTTCTGGCTCTGAAGCGACTTGTTATAGTCAGTCCTGTGTTACCTGCTGACCTGTTATGTTTGTGGAGATACTTGGCCTGGGAGACATTTTGCCTGCAGATTAATTTGCCTTCATTGGAGATAGACTCCATGTTTTTATGTCAATGGACATTGCTACGGAAAAGCTGTGACGGGCTGGATTCCTAGCTGGACAATATAAAGTGAATCATTATTCAACGCATCAACTGGACGTGGTCGTCATAACGTTTGGACTCTGCACGTTTCGCCGTGAACATTATACTGTGGATCTATTGTGGACATACCCTGGATTTATAACGCGGACTATTGTAACCTGTGCCTCTGGATTTACGTCGCAGGAATCATTCATCGGTGCATCGCGGATCATTCATTTGTGCATCGAACATCATATCTGGACACTACCAGGGAACTGTAGCGACTTTGTGATAGTTTGGATGCATGTAAGTGATTCCATTACCGATTTGTAATTGTTTCTATTGATCATTGTTGTACTGATATGACGCCGATTATCAGTCTGTACCCACAATATCACTGTTAATAAACTGCCTGAACATCAGTTGATTGTTTCTTTTGTGCGATCATTCTCAGAGTGATTTTTGGTCGTAACAATTTCCTTCGGGGATCATTTAACTAGACCTTAAATTTGAACTTAAATGTGAAAGTTAACATCATGAAAATATATATTTAATATGTGAAAGGCAAAGGAAGTGTGAACTACTCTGTGCTAGACCAGGTTATTTGGAGGATTTTAAAAAAAAATGAGACTGTACATGCATTTATGAATCCCCCTTGGCATACAAACACACACACACACACGCACATGGATGATATTTTTATGTATTATCGTGTGTACGGTGTGATGTGATATATCAAAAAATGATATCACAATTTTTTTTTTCTTTATGTGTCGGCAGCAGAGTTCAAAGAAGTACTTACGCCAGAATGCTAGACAGGGTGAGCATCTCGGCGATGATGTAGGAGAGGTAGGCCATGACAAAGACGAAGACGGGCTCGATGACCCGCACCCTGTAGGTGTACTTCGTGATGAAGGCGGTCATGAAGCCCATGGCGAGGCCCACCAAGATTCCGCCAAAGGCCACCACGAAGAAGGAGACGATGCCGAGGATGACGTCGCGCACCACCAGATTGTCCTGCCCGATCTCGTTGAATGTCTCAAAGACACGGTAGAGCACCTGAATAATGCAGAGAGGACATATATCTGCATCAGCAAACAGGTGTGTGGTTGCAACCTCTCAACTCTACAGCGAGCAAGCTGATGATATTTACTTACTACTGTAAAATCAGAAACATTCGTGGCATGTAACTTGCATGTAACTTTCATAAACTGCAGCACACAGCCTTATTCCTAGCATGAAACTTCCACAAATTGCCAGTGGCATTCAATGCATTGTATAGACAAAAACTATTGTGTGTGTTCTACTTTTGCAAATCTTGGCTTCTCATGAAATTCTCGAAGTTTTTATGCACATAATTTTTTTTCGGGGGGTGGTATTACAGTATGCAACACACACATACACACACAAAAGACCTACAGGATGCTTATTAAAAACGTTTGCGGAAAACCAGACCAAATAGCCTGCCAATACTGTAAAGGCAGAAGTTTTCATGCGAGTTATTTTTTGCACTCAGATCCTCCCTCTCAAAGATATCAGCCCCCCTCCCCCTCCCCCCCCCAAAAAAAACCTCAAGGTAGTATCAAATCTGAACAACCACATCTGCATCTGCAAAGCAATAAGATGCAAAAGCCCTCTCAGCACATCCCATCCATCATGGGACGGTTGTTGCTAGGATACGGAAGACTCACCACGGTGACCGCATCGTTGAGCAGGGACTCGCCAAACACCAGGATGTGCAGCACCTGGTTCACGTGGATCTCCTCGAAGACCGCCAGCACCGCCACGGGGTCCACGGCCGATATCAGACTGCTAAACGTCATGCACTCCAGGATATTAATGGTCTTGTTTGCACCTGTTTGACATGATTTATGACACATGGTATACACTCTCAAAGACAGAACATCTAAACATGGATTAAAAATGAACATGTGTTCATTTCCCTACAGAGCTTGCACCTACATGTATGCTCAAGCATGGTAACACTGCCCTTCATGTTACAAAAAAAAAGTACCACTAAAAGACACTTTAATATGATATAGCACTGGTCATTGAAGGCATGCTGCTGTGGCATTTAATGGTGTGATTTCTGCATAAAACGTGTCTTTAGATTACATTCGCATTGCGTATATTGGGCACCACAACATAAAAGTACTGCTCATCTCTATATCAATGGAACTTACACACATGACAATTATAAGATGCTAGTATCGTATCAGAAAAGATGTTCAGCATAGTATACACGAAACTCCATTGGTCCAAACTTCAGGAATGCATTGCATCCAGAGATTGACTTTTTAAGATGGTTTAAATGGAGAAATGGTTTTCTGCATGACCACATGGAACAAATGAATAAGATCTGTTTTACATGGTGCAATCCTTTTTTACAACACTAGACATGCTAATAAGATATGTTTACCTTTTTACAGATATAAGTTTTCACAGACTATAATTAGACACAGTGGAACGAAATGCTGGAAAGAGTTACCAGCTTTTATCAAAGAGTGTCCAACACTGTCACCTTTTAAATGCAAATATAAGATGTTTTTAATCCAGAGTGCAAATGAATAAATCTTGTAATAATTTGCCCTTTTTGGTAATCGTTGTGTTGTCCTTTCTTATTGGTTGCAAAGTGTATGTTTCTTAACTTGCAGTTATACTCTTTAACTATGTATCTCTCTGTTAATTGCAATTTGGGCCCAATTCATTGTAAGGGAATCTGCCTTGATAGGTTCTGTGTGGTCTTTTTTTTATTCCATCATGTGCTACGCATAAACTTTTTTGCCTCTTTCTTTTGTTTCACCTGTAAACTTGATATGCAATTTGTGTAGGAGAAACTTCTGTATTCATTTTAGCATGTTGAATAAATGAATTGAATTGAATCAATTCTCATGTCCCTAGGTGCAGGCACAATATCTTCCTTCTAACACAAACACACACACACAAAAAAAAAAAGGAAAATAAAATTTAAAGAGTCAACTCACCCAAGAGCCCGCCTTCAGATATTCCCCATAAGGAGAGTCCAATGCTGAAGGCGTTGATGAGCGTGCCCACCACGGCGAACATGAGGATGCTCCCGATGTTGCTCCAGAAGGCCTCCATGGGCATGAAGTAGCCCGCTTCCATCATGATGGGCGGGAGAAGGTAGAGGAAGAACATGTGCGAGCCGAGCTCGGCGTTGAAGACCGAGTTGCGGTTGAGGAGGAAGAGGCCGCCGAGCGCGAAGCCGATGGCGATGAGGAGGCAGCTCTCCGGCACATACTTGGGCAGGGGCGAGAAGTGGAACACTGATGTGGGCAGAGGGTGGATGCGTGGGTTGGGGGGGGGGGGAGGGAATGAGGAAGAATAGGGAAAGCAAGTTAAGGGGCTAATTCACACTTTTATAAATCATTTGGTCTGATAAGTTATCGTATTTGATTATTGTATGGTTGTATTATGTACTGTTCATGCTGGTTATGTAAGAGCGCCATGAGCATCATTCTTGATGGACTTTAGTGCATTATAAGAGGCCACTATCATTATTATTATTATCACTGTCTTGTGCATTATTTTTTTCTTTTTTTTAGGGGGGTGGAGAGTTTATAGAGAATGCAGTCTGCCATTTTGAAATAAAAGACCATTGAACGATTCAACTATTTGCAAAATATATTACATTGCCTCAGTTCTGACTTTATGATGATCATGATAATAAATACAGAATTCTCTCATTTTTTTTTTCAAAAAAAAAAAAATAGCTTAAGGCCCTGTTGCATCCAAGAACAAGTTATTATTGACTTGGTGTGTGTGTGTGTGGGGGGGGGGGGGGTGGGTGAAGAAAGGATTTTATATTTTGAAAAGGCAGATTTTTCAAAAATGTTTTTAAAGCATGAAAAGCAATAATGTCTCTTGAATACAGCTTGCCTTATATATGTTGATGTCAAGCCAATTGTGACCCTCCATAAAAGCAAAAACAAAAAAAACAAACAAACAAACAGTTTTGTAGCTCTACAAATGTATGTCTATCATGTACTGATGTATAGTAACTAACAATACTGGGGATGAGATGAAAGACACATGTTGCTACAAAAGTGATAAAAGGCTGGCATGCTCAAAGATAGATAATTTGATCACTTTGAACATTATATTAAAAATGTTTCAGTGAAATCATCACTCTGCAATAAAAATCTTACTATTAATTGTCTTACACATGTACTACTTGTATTTCTATATGTACCACACAATGCCCATTGCATGAGTGTGTAATGTGGGTTTCAAATGGGCTATTCAATGAAAGTCACACTGTGATACATTATATGTGACCTCGTATCCTGAAAGCAGCAAAAAGTCATCAATCAAGGTTTTGTTTTTATTTGAGTTAAGGTCGAATGATCAGAGGAGATCAGATCAGGTTACTAGTTTTAATGGACACTCAGCTCATCAAAATCAGATATTCCTAGCCAACTCCATGATATCATAGAAAATGCCTCTGGCACTTGTTGGCGCAGAGGCACATGGAGAAGGAATGTTATTTGTGCCATAATGGGCTTTTAAAGTTATGGGTCCTTTGAAGTGTGGCAACTCACTCTTTACTATGTGTGGAATGCAATGGCCATTTAAATAGAAAAAAAAATAATGGTTTTTATGAAGGTGTCATCACATTACACTTGAAAATATGACAGAGTCATATCTAGAGTACATTCTCCTCATGACCATTTAAAAGTATAGCTATTACTGCTGCCTGCATTATTATGTTTCAGAAGGGTTTTTGAGCATACACTCTTCAACTGCCTGATGAGTGGAAAATGGAGTAAAACAACTTCAGTCAATTGAAGAAAAAACATGTGAGCCTTGAGTGTTTAAAGGGGAAGGCTAGTAACTGATCAGTGGGAATCAGTGGAAATGCTGGGAGATGATTGTTCCAATCCTTATGGGATTCATTCAAGAGTTCATTGTATATCTATTGTTGTGTGAAAATGATTTGCTTCAGAATGATCTCATATTCAAGTAATGTGCAGTTTAATGCTTCCAGGTTAGCGTCCCTGGTCAGTGACGGAGCATTAATCTGCACATTACTTGAATATGAGACCGTTCTGAAGCAAATCATTTTCACACAACAATAGATATACAATGAACTCTTGAATGAATCCCATAAGGATTGGAACAATCATCTCCCAGCATTTCCACTGATTCCCACTGATCAGTTACTAGCCTTCCCCTTTAAGACAGTTCTTGCATTTAACTTCAGGCAGCAAAGCTTAAGAATTTTACAGTAACTTTTACAGTTGTTCAGAAACAACCCCGCGGCCTTATTGACCCAAAATACATTTAGGGCCAATGTAAAATGACACAGGAAAACTATGTTAAATCTAGAAGCATTGTCAATGTATATTAAAGCAACTTATCAAAAGTATGACACTGGCATTTCAAAGTTTTTGATACTAAGATATCAGATGACTAGTAAAATATCACTGGGCTGCCAACACACACAACTCCAAACTATATCATGGAGGTGCCCAGGAGAAATCTGAGAGATTTTTGCATGTCCTCTTCCTTAAACCATTGAGGACGGACTGATTTTGCTACAACAACCTTTTGGTTTGATCTCTTATATTACAAGATACAGTACCTGTTATTTCAATTGATTTCATACTATTTATTCATTTCAGCACTGCACATGAGTCAGCCAACATGGCAGTTTTTCTTCATGTCTGTGCCTCATGAGGTAAAATGACACATGACAAAACATGCAGTATGTTACATACATAAAAGCAGAAAACACATACAAAAAATAGTAGGTGGTAAAACAAAGCAGAGCAAAAACAAACAAAATGTGTATTTACTGAAAATATAGACTGGCCAAACATTCTAGCGCCAGATTTGCTCAAAGTGAAATTCCACTTATACTCTAGGAGAAGAATAATAAGAAGAAGAAAAGGAAGAAAGAAAGAAAGATAGAAGAATTACACTTTTGTAGAGCTGCTTATGAACAAATATACTGATTGAGGAAGTGATATGCCGGTAGCTCATGAATTGTTCAAAGTGTTGTATTTCACTCATCATGTGGCTATCAAACTTTTGATAGAAATACTTAACTGTCATCGCTGAAAAACATTAATCTTTCATCAGGTGACATGACAAAATCAATTATGCGGTCTGTACTTTATTCGAAACTATAGAGTAATGGATCAGTACACAATAAAATGTGACACTTGAAGCTGTTTTTCAATGAAGTTATCAAAACAATTCCAACATATTTCTGGTCAATTGAGTACCTAGACAGTCATTAGAAATGATATAATTGATGTAAACTTTCATTTCTCACTTTCACATCTTTCCTCAGATGTCGAATGTCACAAGGAGACAACTTCACGTGACAGACACTCGCATCTAACCTAACCCACGTGATGCTTTGTTCACCAATCAACACATTAGGCTTCATCAAACACACACACACACACACACACACACACACACACACACACACGAATATATATACACACACCCATATTTTTGAAATGTGATGCCGAACCACATAAATTCTTGTGTGTGGACACACATATCAAAAGATAACAACTGCAATCGGCATTGGAGACGAGTCCCACGTATACTCGGGCAGGTGTCTCTGGGAAATGCGAGTTATAGCGAAATCAGCCCATCCTTAACAAGTTAAGTAAATATCAGCCAGTCTTGATTTTTGGGGAACCCTCGCAATAATTTGCCTTGCACAGTATGTGTGATTGGCTAGTAAAAAAGAAAAAATGGAGTTGAATCTTTTCAAACTCATGATATAACTCGATGCATTCAGCCTGCTGGGGTGAGGATGGTCTTTTTATTAAGCATGCACAGTTTGTAGATTTAAAGTGCCTCGAATGACACAGAATAGAACAACCCATTTAAACCGAAATATTATTAAGTAAAAAGGGGGTTCTGAAGTCTCCTGTAGCAGCCTCGAGCAGCCTATCAGCTCACACAGAATTAAGAAAAGCCAATGAACAGTGAACGATATGCACACTTTTGCGCTAAATCATGTTTGCGGTTAGGTAAGAAATTAAAAAGCCTGTGCCATGTATCGAAGGGGAATTCAGCTGCCATGGGAACAGAGCCAGTTGGGCCTGCCTGGGTGAAACCATGGAGCTACTAGTAGCTCCATGGTGAAACCAACCTGAGCAACATGAATAGACAAGAGACTGTTTTTTTTTTTAGCAGGCTTTCGAACCTCCTCGAGAAGGCTCTGAAACCCGCCCACAGTATGAAAGGGGTAGAAGTATCCACCCGTAACTTAGGTGGACCAATGGCATACACTTCACCTTTAGACTGTTGAAGACAAATCCCAAGAATACTCTGGCAGGTGTCTATGGGAATTGCGTGTTATAGCAAAATCAGTCCATCCTCAAAGGGAAAAAACACCCACGCTGATTCCACCTCTTTGGGACCCTCTTACTCTCATCCATGTTTTATGATCGATGCAGAGTGTGAGTGATGTGGGGAGAAATTTTGTTATCCTGATCATCTTGTACCCCTTTCAGTAACTCCCCTGGCTAGCGCCAGGCCCGAGCGAAGTCGTAAAATTGTGAGTTTATGAATGGGTCGGGCCAAAGTGGCCCATGCCAGGAGCGGACTATTTTGGTGCTGGTTTTATCAGCACCAGGCTAGCGCCAGGCCCGCGCCAGGCCCGCGCCAGGCGCCGACCAAAGCGTTTATGAACGATCAGCGTCTGGCCCTGGCCAAAATTCCTTGCACGGTCAAAGGTCACGATTCCCTGGCCGTGCATCTGTATACGGAGCACTTCCGCTCTGTATAATGGCGTGTTCAGTTACCATGACAGTTATCCCGTACATGGCCGAGTTTCGTAAATAGTCATTGTAAAAGTAACGCGGCTCTGCTAGTTACTGAACGCAATTTTTACTGCTTTGCACGGGCCAAATTAGCTCAGGCCAGGAGCTGGCCAGAAATGCATGAGTGACTGAAAGGGGTATTGGTGTCTACTAGCTCTTACATTGATCCTTCAAGTGCCAGACGCTCCACTTGACCTGCACAGCATTTCCATCAGCATTCAGTAATCCATCCAAACCTGACCTAGTTGTACATTAGCAAGCCCCTCTCAGGTGTAGCAATGTGCCTCAATCCGACAGGATCAAGGTCATGGTGGCACAAAAGGGATTAGGGGGATTAGATGATCTCTGCTCATCAGACAAATTGGCTTCCAGACATCTGTGCCTATTGGCAAAGAATGCACTCAATCATGCTTGCCACTCGGGCAACCACAGCACAGCAAGGGTCCATGCTTCTTATCATAATGGATCACTTTCAGGCTCAAGATTTTCACGTATCACGTAACCTGTTCACCATGCCAGGCATCTACAAGATAAGTGCAACATTTGCTGCATTTTTGTGGATGTGCTACCAATAGCGTTATACTGTAAAACATGATATATTCGCGGCTTGAATTTTTCGCGAATCGGAGCCGACAGCCTTTTTTGCGGCATGAAATTTTCGCGAAAAGCCACTGGCATTCAGTGCATTTAGTGTAGACAAGAACTTTCGCATGCATTTTAATTTCGCAATCTTGGCGCTCGCAAAATTTGCGAAATTAAAATGCACGCAAACATTCCTCATTTTACAGTATATGAACGTCTGTCACCCAAATCCACTTCCTCATGAATTGTTTGTGGCAATTTTACACCTTTTTTTTTTTACGTGGACCCTTGGAAAAAATACTGCAACATTGCAGACTGTGAATCTCATAAATTGCATCCCTGACGTAGCTATCAATGTTGAGGCTTTTGTACTTGTGCTAATTAAACTTGGAGGGGGGGGGGGAGCTTAGAGTGTGATTTACTTCTCAAAATGCATTTTGTATCATTTTCTGAGTGCTGAATACTGGTATATGTGTACAGCACACACTGTACATATGCCCTAGATCAATACCGCAAACAGTTTTAGGGTTTTTTGGCAGATATAAATGGGGGTCTTGCAGTTCATGAGAAAGTTGCTTTCAAACAACATTAATCGGCAATATTGCGCGATTGACAGACATCAACGAGGCTGATACCCCCCTCTCTCTCCTCCTCTTCTTTTCCCTTCCCCTACAACAAGCACAAAGAATGATCTAAAGCACAGGTAAGCCTATCTGGAATCAGGAACTACTACTCCACTGGTTGAAATGGGGTCGTTAATATCACTTTATGAAGAAAAATTTCATCCTCACGCTATTCCACACTTAGCTACAGGATGCCAACATTATGGAAGAAACTCTAATGTTTCTATCGTGCTTCCAATATAGACGGGCATAATACATGTTTTTTACGAGGAATGAAGACATTGAATGCCCTTTATCTAAGCAAAATATTGAGGTCTCAAAACACAGGAGAGAAAGAGAGGAAGGTTATTCAAAGGAAAACGTGTAGAAGCAAGACAACAGATATGACTATACCTTTTATTGTGAGATTTTTTACAAAAATAAATGAATATGCCCCCTTCGCAGTGGAGATTTTGTGAAATTTGTCATTTTGCACACGCAAGCCTCTGACACATATCTGCATTCAATTCCCAAGAGTGCTGAATGCATTGGACTTTTAAATCGACTTCAATTCAACACAGAACACGTCCTTTGACAGAAATCCATTAATGCTTGTTGCAGACTGGAATATCAGAGTCTTTCGGAGGGGAAAATTTCACGATGGATGACCGCTTTGGAGTACACTGCTTGGTAGAGACATCACAGTGGAAATGAAATGTGAAGTGAGTTAAAGGGATGGCAGAGTTTCAGTTGAGAGGGGGCTTCAGGTTTTCAACATTTTTTGATGATGGTTTTTTGAAATAATGAGAAACAACTTATGAAATATGAAAGAGCATATAATTCTAAGAGGAGTTCCAAATTTATTTGATGAAAATTGGTTTTGAACTAGCTGATATATCCAAAACAAAGCGATCTTAATAAAAGGTAGGACCCACCTTTTATTACATGATTGCTTTGTTTTACTTTGTTTTTGGACATATCAACCATTTCAAAAACTGATTTTCATCAAATAATCTAAGAAGAAATAAACTAAGAGTTCCTCTTGGAATAGTGTGCTCTTCAACATTTCATTAAGTGGTTTTTAAGTATCTTGCATAAGTTTAAAGCTGAATCTTCACCTCAACCAATACTACACCATCCCTTTAAGGGGAGGAGGCTGGAAGAGGAGGGAGAAGGAAGAGAACACCAGTCAGAGACAAAGATGGAAGTGGATGGATGCCTTTTTGCATCAACTGAATACTTTCTATTCCTATTCCATGGCAACCTGCTGCGGTGGAATACAAAAAAGGGCACGTTTCAAACCATACTGCTTGATATGTTTGAAAGATATGAATTGAATGCAGAGATCTGCTGCTAGCCTCTACAGATCATAAAACACACAGATTTTTTTTTTTTTTTGGTCAATCTTTTCTTCTTTTTTTTTTCATATTTATAAACAATATACAAATTAATTCATGACAAATTAACACAAATTTCATTATAGCAACATAAATTCCACATTGTTGCAAAGATATCATACAAACAAACGTACACACACACACACACACACACACACACACACACACATCGTTAAGGCAAAATCACAATTCTGTTACAAAATTGGAAAGCTGCAAATATCACGTAGTAAAGGCAAATTTTACAGAAATGAAACATATCTCTCATTAAAAGAATATGATTTTTGGATAGAGAAAAAAAAACCCAAATACAATAAAGATACATAAAATGTACTAGTTGGCAGCTAGGCAGTGGTCCTTATACACATTTTCATATGTTGAATATTTTAGAATTATGCAGTCAGATTTGCATAGAGGACCGGTATCAAACCCAGTGCTAACACTGTAACAATAACATCAATCCCATCTTTCTCTCAACTATGAACAGAACATAATGTCTGCGGACATCACACTCACAAGGTACCATACACTCACATTAAAGCTGAATACAGAACACATAGATTTTAAATCAAAATGGCCCTGGTGTTTATACGCCTGCACGAATGTGTGATTGGAGTGTGACATTTGAAACAATCACTTCAGCTGGAATCAGTATGGTATGGCTACATGATGATGATAAAATTAATGATTAATGATTGATGACACTGATGGTAATAATAATGATAGTAGCAACAATGATAGTAGTAGTGGCAGCAGTATCATCATAATCATACCAAAATGATTTTGATAGCAACAATAGCTATTATCATCACAATAATACTCTTTATGCTGATGATACCAAAGTTGAATAGGAAGTGAATGATATATATTCTTGTTTTCTCTTGCAAACAGTGGCTACGGACAATGTTTCCCATGCTCCATGGCTCAATGTTGCGTGTCCCTTACCTTATCACGAAGCGTGTAATGGTTTTTCAAGTTTCCTCTGAAGGTTGCCTAGCAATGCGACTAATATCATCACCGTCAAATTTGGTAGGGAAGTCGGAGTCACATAATGCAAATTGAGTGAAGTGGTGCTGTCATGGCGACATTCATCTAAAATCCAAACTAAATCTCTTTGTTGACAAAAATTCAAGGAATCAATTCGTCCATCTGAACACCATCCCAAAGTTGTAGCATTCTAGCAGTGAAGACTGTCAGCTCACAGGGAGAGCTGGAATTGACTTGTCAAATTATCGACATAGAGAGCAAATCTATGGAATGTCATGTGAAAACCAATCAGAGAGATGGGAGTTGATGACATCATTGTCTGTCTAATTTGCATATTTTTAAAATTGTGAGTGGTATCACTGTTTTGGGGAAAAATTCTATAACATTCTTATTTTGTTCCATCCCGCAATTTCATGGATAATTTTAATCTTCCATCTGTTTCCCTTTAAATTCCTCATTTTTCAGTCAACTTTACCAGAGAGTGTAGTTTTCCTTTAACATGTTCAAAGGATGAAATGTGACCCTGCACCTCAAAACAAACAAAAAGTCGCCAGACATGAATTTTTAGTTAAGACCATATTCTGAAAGAGCAGACTTTAAGCTTTAAAATGATGTATAACTCAAATCAAATGGACTCTCCTAACCTATCTAAATATTGGAAAGAAAGCACAAACTCAGGAAAAGTGTGAACTGAGAAAAGAGGCTCTGAAGTACAGTGTCTATTCAAGCGCTTAATCTTTACCAAACCGTGCTGGCTGTGCAATGAATGGGACAAAAAACAGGAAGTAAACCACCAGAGTAACAACAATGAAGGGATTATCAGATCAAACTGAAATTAAGCATGCCTCATTATCACATTCTGTCCATAATTAATACCAACTTTCAAAGCAGAAGCATAATCCTTTCAAAGGTTATTAGAGTTGAAAGTGAAGAGTGTGGACAAGGTTTTTCAGAAATGAAAAAAGGTTTCTAAAGACACACCTAATCACACTATTCTACCAAAAGATAAACTGCTCAAAAAACACACTTTCCTGCCCGTTTTATGATACCAAATTTTAGCATAATGTAAAAGAAGACCCTCTCTTCCCAGAAAATATGAAAAAGTCAAGTTTGGTTAGGTTGACCCACTTCACTTATTTTCAGTCCTCCCGCAAAATCAGTGTGTACGACTTTATGTTCGTTTTGAGGTGCACGGTCACAAATGATTTTGTTATAGCATACATATTCCATAGACACTTAGTCTTCTATGGGTTAATGCACTGTGAATGATAGGCACTCTGCAAGTGTGAGGTATTCAAATTATGCTTCGCCGGGGGCTTGACTGCGAAATAATTGGCATCTGGCAAGATTTACGAGGCACTCGCTCTACTCATTTCGGAGCCAACAGCCCATTCAAGCAATATGAATAAGTATGAATGGATGGAGGTTTGGATGTGAAAGACGCCGCTCATGTCCCGCTAATCTAATGTATTCCCTGATGCCAAGAGTATAAGCACCAACTCTACTCCTACTACTCCTACTAGAAACAAGAACGGCAACTTCTACTGCTATTCCTATTACTAGTAGCACTACTATAACCCACGAGACTGGAAATACTATTACTATTACTACAGCTACACCTACCTACCGTGCTACTTTCCCCCCAAAAGCCCATTGTCATTATCATCATCAAAGCCATTGCAATTATATCAGGGCATTAAATTGACCTTTATCTATGATCAGTGCCCGTTGTGAGAAAGATACAAATTAATCCCCTGATGGAAAACGTGACAAGGAAAATGGGCATGCTTAACCCATTGAAGACCACTCTCAAGCATACTCGAGGCAGGTGTCTATGGGAATGCATGTTACAGCGCAATCAACTCATCCTGAATGGGTTAATAGCTACACTTCATCTTCCCCTCATTCCTATAACCCATCATGTCTGTGTTTCATTTTTTTTTAATTCTACATATCCACATCATACTTACACACACTATTTTCATCTTGCTGTTAAAATTTAATGATGGAAAATTAAACAAGCACAGTCATTGCACCGAAAAAAAAGCAAACATACACATTACACACACACACACACACACACACACACACACACACTTCCTCATCCACTGTCCAGGGGAACAAAAATGTGCGCATTTGTGTGTCACGGGGAATGACTGACTGGCAAACGGTGGTACCTATCAAAATAGCTGGAAGCAATTGTTTGATTGTTGCGAATCCCTTTGGGCTGCCAGGGATCAAATAAGACATTATTTCCCCCATTTTCCCCCTGTAATCTGTCTCACTGCAAGGAATCATTACGGCACCGTGAAAATTATTGAGAAATGAAAAAAAAAGTGATACGAATCTCTCGTACCAATTGCGCAATGGTACTACAGGCTCATCTTTATGAAATGTTGATGGATCCAATAAATAATTGAAAAGGGCAATCCAATATATCCAGTCTTTCCTGATTGGATGTAAGGCTCAACTTACTAAAAAGAAAAAAGAAGGAAGAATAAAACCATCATAACCCTCTGAGGACAAGCTGATCTTGCTTTAACACGCATTTCACACTGTTTCCTGCTCGAGTATACTTGGGACTAGTCTTCAACAGGTTAAAACGTGCAATTTTTTTTGTCTACCCTGTGCTTTCTTGTGCTTTCTCATCCTTTCAGAGGAAAGGGCTGGATACAAAAGACATCACACGGGCTACTGCCATTTATAGGAGAGGCCCCTAGATGAGAACGTGACAATGAGGAAGGAACAGACAGACAAACAGACACACACAGACACACAGACATATGCACAGACAGACACAAACACTGACCGAGGAGGTATCACATAAATTGTAATACTTTCTTGCAGACTGGCTACATTTCGTTTTCCATCCAGCTCATGCTGAAATGTTGCATGAGTGTTAAAATTTCATGGCATTTTTTCACTGTCTCATATTTAGTGAATCAATCAATATTTTCAAAAGAAAGCAAAATATCACACTTGTGAAATATTGTATTAAAAAATATACAGTGTATACAGTAACAGATACTAACTAAACACAATCACTTCCCCCATCAGCCTGTGAATCAACATTGGGAAACAAGACATAAACTTCTAAACTGGGTAATGTACACTGCTTGTCCAAACCCATGGAAAAGAGTATATTTTTCTTTCTCTTGTGTGAAGTATTTGTTTGAAGAACATGGCATTTTAACCCTCTTCCAGTACCAAAAATACTTACATTAAAAAAAAAATATATATACACATAAACAACTACAAACCTTTAACCAGAGATGTTGAAAAGAGGTAGGATCCTCCCGGTTTCAATTCTTTACATTTTCCCAGGCATAAAAACTTTAATAAAGCATTCACTATTAGAATTGTGATTTATTTTTTGCATTATGTGTATTTGTCTTTCTCTTGTGTAAAGTATTTGTTTTAAGAACATGGCATTTTAATCCTCTTCCAGTACTCAAATACTATTAAACCTAAAAAAGGAAAAACAAAAAACAAAAGTAATTTCTTATTACTGATATGTCATTAAAAATACTGACAATAACAGCCTGACAAATGCTCTTGGGAACACTATAAGAATGTAATGTGGGTAAATGGGAGATGAAAGCATACTTGAACTTGAGATGATAGGTCATCTTGCTGTGACAGAGTATGATTTATCAAAGTTGTCAGTCTGATAAACAGATATAAATGCTGTTTGATATAACACACAGTCCTGTCTGCCAAGACTTTGGCTGCTGTGCTAAAATCATTCTATCTCAATGGTATTGAAGTAAATTTGTAAAACTAAAGAAAAGGTATAGGGCATGTTGAAGTTTGATCAATTCACATTGATATTACTTTCTATTTTGAATACTCCAGGGGTTATTTTCCCTCAATTGCTGGAATAAATTGGATCCCCGACCGAATCATAACTTTGTGACTTTACTATACTTTCCTGATGAGGGGCTTATATGCCTGCAGCAGACAATGCATACTGTACCAGTTATTTTTCTTCTTCTTCGAGGACAGTATAATTGAATCATCTCTCTCACTCACTGATTTTAGCGAGAGCTGCGATCATGACCCACACCATGATGGTGAAGGGGGTGGAGACCTCGTCGAAGTTGAACTCCAAGATCTTGTACCCGTGAGTCTCGTTGGTGTTGACATCCTCGCAGTGCACATCCTCCTTTGGCCGGTTGGCTCCGACCACGCCCGGCAACGATGCAACCAGGGCGAGAAGTGAGAGGAGGAGAACATGGCGTACTTTGTTGCATGTGATGAGGCCCATGTTGCTCCGGATACAAGTTGATATCTTTACAGCGTTGGTCTTCATCCCCATTGTGGATTCTCTCTTTGTTTAATTAAAATTTTTTGCTTCATTCGTCTTTGGGCATTGGTTCCCACATACTCATGTCCACTTCACTGAACGATGGCTGCAGCAGAAGTACAGCATCAATCCAATCATATCTCCCAACAGTTCAGCTAGTTGATTTTTTAGTGAATTCCCATCACAGGGACATGACAGCATTTACACACAGCTTTCAAATGTGAGCCCCTGATCTTGAAATAGATCACTTGCTCTGCTCCAGCATGGTATGATCTACTGGTACACGGAACAGTGCAGTAGGTAAATGAAAAGTGGATACCGCTACCACCATGTAAGGCACATGGGTTCGTTAGCGTGCAGTGGGATCCACTGTTGACAGAGAAGGCGTTTCCAGGAAATATTATGACGTGCATCGATCTACACAGCTTACATGGACAGCTCTTATTCCATGTTCCACAGCATATGTCACATTTTCATTTCCTGTCTTACCAACACGGCATGTTTATTTTCATACTCAAGCGACGAATTGATTTCTAATCTGCCGCTTATTTCTCTGACAAAATGCTATCCCCATGAGGCAGCCATGCAGACTTGATAATCATGTAGAAAGCAATCAAGGTAAAGATATTCACAGCAGGCATGCAGGTGTTGCTAAAGTGTTTATAGTTCACTAGCTCCCGAGTATAAAGCCAAGGATTTCAAGTGGAATGACTTACTGAAGAGAGGCACTCATATCTTCGATGGCGAAGGGCCGTCTATCTTCGGAGGGAGGGGAGCCACACCTGTGTGCTTGCTCAATCCACTTCTTGCATCCTCTCCAGAAGGCTGTGACGACCATCGCACGGTTCCCCAGCACCGGTAATGATAAATTCTACATCAAATTCCTTCCATCCCCTTGGCATCCAAATGTGTCGTAGCATTCCTACTGGCGTTCACAAAATGTCAAAATCACCCCCTGCTGCTCATATATACTTCCAAGCAAAGCATGACCCGGCCAGCCAGGCTTCGCTCTTCCTTGGTCGTCGACCGGCGACACGTTTGTGCTTGGCGAGGCTGCTGGTACAGACTGAGGCACAGTGAGTGGAGTGGTAACAAGCGGTGCTTTGATTGCTGCACCGGTGTGTGTCACAACGCTTGTATACATAGGGGGCTTGTACGCTGATAAGTACCACAAATAAATCATTCCCTCTGCAAGTAAACACACATCTCTTCTCTTGCCTACTCAATATCTGAGAAGTTAATCTTCGACTATCGGCTAAAATTGGTTCTAAAAAATCTAGACATGGTTGTGATGGACAAACAAATGAGTGATGCCCATTTAATATGCTCTCCACAGAACCAGCAACATTAATTTATTAATGCCTTCAGCAGGAAGTCACAGCCACTGCGGGCACCCAGCCACGGACTGATCAACATCCAGGCGCTGTTACGACTGCAAAAGCAGAGTGGTCATTATTGAGCCACCTCTAAATGCACAGAGGTCCAACCGCAGTCAGTCATGTCAACTCTAATCACCCATATGATGACCTCTCAATAACCACTCGATCTTTATGTATGTATGTGGCTAGATTGAACTTGTTCTGCTCCGCAAATATACTTGTCACAGTCGAGTGGAGGTGAAAGTGAAAATGAAAGAGAGAGAGATAGAGCAAGAGAGAGAGAGGGAGAGGGAGAGATGTAAGTGGAGGGAGGTGGAAGAAAGGAGGGATAAAAAGACAGACATGAAATAGAGAGAGATATATATGCTTCTATAGAGGATATATAGAGATATATATAGAGAGAAATTATATAGACGATGTGAGATAGATGGAGGGATAACATTATGCAAACATATAGGCCTATATTCCGGGATGTCAGTTAGAATGAAAGAGAGAGATAGAGCAAGAGGGGAGGGAGAGAGAGAGGGAGAGAGGGAGAGAAGTATGTGGAGAGAGGTGGAAGGAAGGAGGGAGAAAAGACAGACATAATGTAGAGAGAGATGGTATATATGCTCATATAGAAGATAGAGATAGAGAGAAATAAATAGAGGATTTTAGATAGATGGAGGGATAACATTACTGTAAAAGTGGAAATTTTTGCCGTGTTAAAATTTTCGTGCATTTCGCGCAACCAGAAACTAACAAGAAAATAAAAGCTCGCGAATATTTTTGCTTGCCATATGTTCCTGTGCGTGATGTCTTGATTCCGCGGAATTAAAAACATGCGAAACTCTTCTTATCCAGCCAAGCGCAAAAAATTAGTCGCGCGAAAATATCCACTTTTACAGTATGCAAACATTATATATTCAGGGATGCCAGTTAAAATGAAAGAGAGGGCCTGAAATTAATCCATCAACATGAAGCTACTTTGCACATAAAAGGGCCTGAACTCTAGGCATGTCTTCATCAGCCCGAAGTTTCAAAATAGCGCACTATCTTGCGGTTACCAAACTAGTCCGATGTCAAAATAGCGCGCTATCTGTGTAGTGAAGACGCAGATAGCGCGCTATTTGATCTGGAAAATTTTCCCCAAAATCTTGGTCTAGTTCGTCAACTAGAGCGCTAATTCGTGAAATAGCGCGCTATTTTGGGTGCGTCTCCATCAGCCCGAAATTTTCTTGATCCCTCCACGCTTCTGGTTAGACAGCTGTCAATGGAAAACGCATGTACAAGCTAGTAATTGTGTGTAGTACATTATCTCCACGCACGGTGTATTCATCCAGGATCACATATAGGCCTACTGTTGTTGACATCATTAAAACCAGGGAGGTGATTTCTCTCACCTCCCTAATAAAACTCAGTGCCGTGCATGCTAGCTGTTTTTTGTAAACTTCTTCCTTAGCTGAAGATTCTTGCAGATTGTGTGTATTTTTGATTTGTTTAAACATTGCAATTTGTTAACTTCATATAAGATGCCTCACTGGACAAAAGAGTAGCGTTATTAATATCCCTTTGGAGAGAATTTGCTGTACCGCTCACCTCCCTGGTTGTAGTATCGTACACACGGTGATATAGGAGATTTTGAGCGGGGAAATCCACTTTCGAACCGCGAGCTAGGCAGAGTAGTATTGCAAAGTGCGCATGCGTTAATTTTCGGACTAATTTCCCGAAGCAGGCTGTTCGAGCTGATGAAGATGCACATTCGCTGTATCGGGCTATTTACTAAGACCGCAAAATGTCCCGCTAGTTTGAACTTCAGGCTGATGAAGACACGCCTTCTGATGCTTCCAGGGCGTGAATTCAGGCTCCTGCCTGAAAACTGGCATCCCTATATATTCTCTCTTTTGTTGGGGGGGGGGGGGGGAGGGGAGGAGGGGTATGGGTAGAGATGGAGAGGATTATATATTCCAAATCATCATCTGTACCAAACTAGAAAGTGCTCATCGATCACAAAACCTCCACCACAGCAGCTCATTTTCCCCTAAATAAATTGGAACAACAGAAGGACACTTCATGAGTCTTTTAATCATTCTGGATCACCAGAACCACAGTAGTGCCAATATCTTGATTTTCAAATTCATTGAATATTTGTTTGTATATGTGTGTTTATATCACCCTACACAGGTGGCCTATTCAATTGTACTTAACTGTTTTTCAAAGGTGTCCTGCAGTATTAGAAGGATTTATACATCACGCAAATACATGGAATACGAACTTGTTGTATTGTACATGACTTCCATGAATATAAAAAGATAGTGAGTCAAACAAAATACAAGTATCACAGAGATAAATAACGGCAGAATTACAAATATCATCGCTGAAGCGGGAAGAAACCCAGATATTTGCGTACACTCAACAAAGGCAGAAGAAGAAAAAAAAATCAGAAAACTAAGGATAAATCATCTGCATTCATTGAATGCACACAAAAGTACACATTTCCTTTTGCTCATATTGAGTAAAATTCTACAGCTTTTCAATATATTCTTTTTTTAAGTATGGAAGGACATGCAATTCTGAACATTACAAAGAAGTGTTTTGTGCAAGTTAGTGTCGACATGTACTTTTCTTTTTTTAATATTCCATCCTTGGGGAAAAAAATGGTATGTGGTATAACAGAACTTGTTCTGAGGTTGCCCTGTACTTTTTAACCAAGCATCCTGGGTTCTCTTCAAGGAGTTGTGTGATAAAGTACTTCCCCATTTCCTTATGATCACGAATCCCTGGAAACGAACAAAAGAAAGAAAAAAATAATCCTGCATCAACAACAGTGATGTGAATAAATACCACAAGCTATTAAACCACTGTTGTTATTGGCCCATTACTGACCTTCCCTGCAATTTTGTCCAAACTGTTTTGCATTTCCTTCCCCTCACATTAACACCCCAACATTTTTATTGTTGACATTTTGCCCTGACATTTTTAATTATGATATTTCACCTCTTCCCCAGACATTAAAGATTTTCTACTTGACATATCTACCCCTCTACCCCTGAGTCTGAAATTATTTCCCCTGAAATTTTTACATATGACATTTTCCCCTGTAACAATTTTACCTAGCATTGTTTGTACTCCCCATTCAAATGCAATGCAAAGTCACGAGTATTCAGAAACATTTCGTGTTTTTGCATTCAGGGGTGTGTGATTGGTTCAAGAGCCTACTGTATGCAGCCTTACAAATATCCTGGTGTAGCTGCACATTTCACAGCTGTAGTAGTGGAAAGTCACTTGAATGTATTCTGATATCTCTGCAGAGGATAATCTTATTGCAAAATGTCATACAAACTTCAGATAACAGTTTAACAAATCACACTGTGGTACGCAACCTCTCTATTTTTTTTTCTTTTTAAAGGCATACAATCGTGGCGAGTGGTTTGTGCGGCACGGAGACGGACGCAACACGCTGCCTCCCCCATTCTGTATCAAATGTAGAGACACCGAATGAGAATAGCGCTGGCTCAATGGCTCAGCGAACAACACTCTAGACTACAAGAGTCCTGTGCTACAAATCTCCTGACCCAAAATGGTGGTCCGAGCGAGCCACGAGAGCTTCCGAATGGACGCACACTCTCAGTGCGCATGCGCATGAAGAGAGGCCAAAAGTGCCATGCGTCTTCTGGCCTCTCTCCTCCAATCACCACAGCTCGCGGTCACAATGTTTGTGTATGATGCGTACACACACAGGCACACACACACACGTGTCTCAGTGGCAGCATTGTCCCACACGTTTATGAATATAGCACCGAGTCTGGCATTGCGCAATTGCATGCACAAACTTCGGTCGTTCGGAGTTTACGTACCATTAGGGATGACGATCGTCTGACTTTAACATGATGAAATTTCATGGCAGTGTTTCGTTCAAGTCCAAAGCATCTTTACCTTCAAAATGCTGTAAGTTTGCTATATTGTTGCAATTCTTTGCCAGCAGTGTAGATAGCTCTACATAGCATATAAAAAAGGTAATCCATCTTTGGAGGGCTACTATTTCATAATTGTCAGCTATGGAGAGCACACTGTTGGTTGTGAGGAAAAGAGAACTTTTCCTCTTTTCATTGATACCTAATTATGTTGACAAATGTCATAAATGACTGAGCACATGAACTTTAATGACAACAATAACAAATTGCACTTTTTCCCAAGTTTGAGTGTCACATGAAGGAACAATGAATGGCTCACTGAATGGATGAGATCTGTCAATGAAAGTGTTCATTTAACAGGCCAGCCTGCATGACTGCAGGTTTGTGTTTAGGGTTTATTCTAACGTTTTAAAGGGATCACACAGTTTTGGTAGAGACCTAATTTCAGGTTTCTAACATTTTTTTGGTGACATAATGAGAAACTTCTTATGAAATATGAAAGAACATGTAATTCTATGAGGAATTCAATGTTTATTTGACAAAAATTGGTTTTGAAATGGCTGAGATATCCAAAAAAGAGCAATTCTAATAAAGTGTGGGACCCACACTTTATTACGATCGTTTTGTTTTACTTCGTTTTTGGATGTTTCAGTCATTCCAAACCCGATTTTCGTCAAATAAACTTTGAATTCCTCTTAAAATGGTATGCTCTGTACTATATCATAAGTGTTTTCTCGGTATCTCGTAAAAAGTTGAAAGCCCAATTCTCATCTCCACCAATACTGTACCATCCCTTTAAGTCCATAACCTTCAACATGGCCACATTGTTGATAACTTGATCACTCCCACAAAGGCTATCCCATTATCCATTTTCTGTCTTCATATTCAAGCCATGGTTTGTCGCTGTGAGCTATGTGTTAAATATGAACAGAGAAAATGGACTGTATGGGTTGGCCTTAGCGGAAGTGACCAACTTATCAGCAAGTGGCCATATTAGAGGTTATGGATCATAAAATGTTAGAAGAAACCCTCGACACAAACCCCAAACACAAACCTGCATTCATACAGGCTGGTTCGTGTAGCCATTCATTGTTACTTCATGTGATACTCAAACATGACATTTGTAAAAAATCAGACAATAAATTATTGAATTGAATTGAAAAATCAAATTGAAAACAAGGAAAAGTAGAACTTACGCGGTGCGTAATATATGTCCCCGCCGGAAGTAGCATTTTGTAGCAAAATGTACAATATAGGTCAAAAATCAAGGTCAAAGGTCAAAGAAGTCAAAGGTCAAAATTCTGTGTAGAAGTTTTGAAGCCCTTACCTAGTGCCATCACATAAAGCAAACAGAATCGAAATCGGGTTAGAAATGGCAAAGAAGTAGTATTTTGTAGCCAACGTACAATATAGGTCAAAAATCAAGGTCAAAGGTCAAAGAAGTCAAAGGTCAAAATTCTGTGTAGATGTTTTGAAGCCCTAACCTAGTGCCATCACATAAAGCAAACAGAATCGAAATCGGGTTAGAAATGGCGAAGGAGTAGCATTTTGTAGCAAAATGTACAATATAGGTCAAAAATCAAGGTCAAAGGTCAAAGAAGTCAAAGGTCACAATTCTGTGTACAAGTTTTAAAGCCCTCACCTAGTGCCATCACATAAAGCAAACGGAATCAAAATCGGGTTAGAAATGGCGAAGGATTAGCATTTTGTAGCAGAATGTAAAATATAGGTCAAAGGTCAAGGTCAAAGGTCACAACTGAAATTCTGTGTAGAAGTTTCAAAGCTCCCATGTAGTGCTATCATATAAAGCAAACAGAATCGAAATTGGCTCATAAATGACAGAGAAGTAGCAAATTGAAGATTTTGATCACACACGGACGCACGGACACACGGACACACACACGAACGGAGCCCGTTTCATAGTCCCCTGCTCGAACTCGTTCGGCGGGGACAATAATTAGATACCAATGAAAAGAGAAAGAGTTCCCCTTTCCTTTACAACCAACACTGTGCTCTCCATAGCTGACAATTAGGAAGTTGCAGCTCTCCAAAGTTGGATTACTCTTTTTTGATATGCTCTGTACATATAATGGTCACACATGGACTACAGTCTCTAATTTGCAGAGGCACAATCCCCAAGAGGAATCAGGAAGCACTTTAATATTCATGTTTCACTGAAAGGCCTACAGGAACACGCTCCTATTGGAGTTCCACAAATAAAGCGATAACACAGGAGGTCCACAGGATTTCTCAATGTACACAGGAAGTGGACCTGGGTCACTCCTGTGCTGGTGGTTCTTGCACTTTGTTAATAGCAAAAAAAAAAAGAAAAAAAAACCTGTTCAGAACTCTGGCACTCTAATGGCTTCTCTTACAATGCAGACTGGGGCACGTTTTAAAAACGAGATAGTGACTGATAGTGACGTTATGTACACATGTACCTCTTCTTGGTAGTGTCCGTGCATTAAACACTGAAAGTACTTAAAGTAACAATAATACTGTGTGTGTGAAAAAATTAAATCATTAAGTTACTTTTGACAATATTTTACACAAAATACTATAAACATTATTAATATCACACCACTTCTGAACAATTTCTTGACTGTTACTGTATAGCAGCAAGCATAGTGGCCAGCACAGCAGTCAGCATACAGTGCAGTGCTCAGGAAAGTTTTTTTAAAGCCGTACAATCGTGGCGAGTGGTTTGTGCGGCACGGAGACGAACGCAACACGCTGCCTCCCCCCATTCTGTACCGGTATCAAATGTCATGACACCGAATGAGAATAGTGCTAGTGCTGGCTCAATGGGTCAGCGAACACCACTGAGACTCAAAATCACCTGACCCAAAATGGCTGTCCGAGCCACGTGAGCTTCGGAATGGACGCACACTCTCAGTGCATATGCGCATGAAGAGAGGCCAAAAGAGCCACGCGTCTTCTGGCCTCTCTCCTCCAATCACCACAGCTCGCGGTCACAATGACACACACACACACACACGTGTCTCAGTGGCAGCATTGTCCCGCACGTTTATATAGCACTGAGTTTGGCATTGCGCAATTGCATGCACAAACTTCGGTCATTCGGGAGTCTACGAAACAACGTACCATTAGGGGTGACGATCGTCTGACTTTAAAACCCACTGCATTTGATATCACATAGGGTAATTTTAGAGTCTCATTCATGCATATGTGTGTTTCTTGTGAGCTACAATCCCCATGTTCACATTGTACCCTGCATTACCGAGACAGTCACCAGAGATCTTATAAAATCTTTTTTATACATTGTACCCATTGAGTTAGGGATGAAGAGGAAGAGATCTTCTAGATCCTCTGCTATTAAACCTGGCAACATCACTGAATGTGACAATGACCCTTTTGCATCCATGGGTTTGTCCCAATATCAACTCTCTTCTCAATGGAGGAAAGAGTAAGGGTCATATTACTACTGTTCAAAAGATTAAATTGCAGAATTGGGTCAATATTCTTGGCAGGCTATATGAAAAACAAAAACATGCACTTTAATAACAAACCCACAATTCAAACATGCACACACTCACACACATCCAGGCTAGTTTGAGTAGTTTAAGTGTGAAAAAGTTAAGACTCTTCCCCTGCATTCTTAGTTTGTTTCAGAGAGACGACTTTCATGTCATACAATAGTCCTTCATTTCTTGGCTATTGTTTTATATGTATCTCTCATATTTTTAATCTTTTATTTCTATCTTATTTCAACTGTCAAATTTTGAGTATGGGCGGGTTTCACCAAAATACAGTGGTCTTGAAACTGGTGCTCCAGCAGCAAACTTTTCCTGTTTCTTCGTATTTTTTTTTTCTACCTGCGGTATTTTACCACTCCACAAAGGATATTGGTGATGCTCTGTTCCAAAGTTTACATGGTGAAAACATCCTGTTTCATAATAGATTTAACCCTCTGTAACACTATAGCAGGACTTCCTCTTTCTCATGTGTTTGCACAAAAAAAACCTCTAGCTTTATCTGCATCGTGATGCAAAAAATTGGGCAAACTCATTTCTTTTCTTTCTTTTTTTTTTAACTCACAGGATAATTTACCTCACACAGTCCCAAATACAATTTGCTGCAATATGTCTGCATATCGACAAAAAAAAAAGACTTTCGGAAAAAGATCATTTTTTTTCAGTTTTTCATTAGGGTTTTTTTTTCGCAATAAACGATACAAAGGGGAAAAAAAAAAGAGAAAGGCAGGCAGCATCAAAAAACGAAGCAGGTGGAGACGCTAAACATGCCTTTTTTCTTTTTTTTTTGGTTTAATCCTGCCTTGTTTCTCCAATTCCAGTTGACTGTGGTGGTGGATGACATGAGAAGAGAATAATGGACTTGGACTAGTCTATCACATTTAGAAACAAACCTTTAATACAAAACTGATGTCTCTTTCAGTTAAAATCAAAGGAAGGTTTGTTAAGATGTGGTAAAGCTAGTTGTAATGAAATGCAAACAAATAAAAAACAAACAAACACAAAAACAAACTCAATTAACATTATTAAAAAAACACTCATTACATACTTTATTTCACAAACCACATCCATGTTGGTACATCTCGTATCTTATAGAATATGTGTGTGTGTACGTGTTCATGTGCATGCATGTGCACTTGTGTGTGTGTGTGTGTGAGAGAGAGAGTCTGTAAATCTGTTAATCTATTAATACATTGTAGGTCTATTCTATTCTCAGATAGCTGAGGTTTATATTTCTTCTTGTATCAGCTTTTATAAACAAATCTTCATTGATTTTTGTTTCTGCTACCATTTTGATAACACTACACTGTATCTTTTACACCAATCAGCTATGGTTGTTACATTGAAATGAGCTCCTATGAGTGGGTGGGTGCATTCACATCAATGAGATAAAAGGGACTCAAAACTGCTGTCTGGAAACAAGACACCAGAATTTAATCAACTTCATTTTTACCTGGTATTTTGACACAGCACATTAATTGTTGAAAAGAATCACATCACTTGTTGGACTGCAAATACTCAAGTTGGTACATCTCTACTTCCATCGCTGTACTCCTTAATCTTTGGGCACATTGAAATCTCCATGGAAACAATATTGACAATAAAACCAAACAACAATGCTCTGCATACAATATCTTGTCTTGTCTGGTGTCTGAGCACTGAATTATTTAATACTACTATTGAATAATACTACCAGCATTATTGCAAAACTCTACCATCAGCTTTATCAAAGCACTCCATTCATAAATGCTGCCATGAGCTAGAGTATGTATTGCACTGATAGAAAATAAACTACTGTATAGGCAGAATATTTTGCAAAGTGTTTACTTAAATTGCGAATTTCGTGAGTTGCGAGCTGTTCTCAAATTACAAAAACAATGCAAAATATCAACTCTGACCCCAACATGAATGTGATGTGCACACATACACTTCTCAGTTGAGTACTCTACTTCACAATTGCAAATTTAACCATACACAGAATTGTTGGGAAGTCCCAATTCGCGAAAAATCAGACTTGCTAAACCATACAGTACGCAGTTAAGGAAGGCAGCCAAAATTCATCTCACAAGCAAAAGAGAGGGCAATTACAGCAATCATTGCGCCACATGCAATCTTAACAATAAATATGAAATGTCGAGAGTTGGGGAAAATCATAATAATTAAAGGTAGGGGATGGTGGCAAAAAGAGAGATAGTGATAGTGCCTTTAAACTGTTGCTACCACCCCATCCCGCTCCCAACTGTGCCCTGTGGTGAACGCTGGTGCCTCCACAGCCACCTCATACTTCGATCGGCAGCGATGCATAAATTCATCCGGGATTTTCGTTCTGAGCCACTCAACATATGTACATTCCCCCCTGAGCAACGTACTGTATACAAAGTACACTAGATAGCTCACAAATGTTTACTGTTACCCAGGTCCACAGCAACCCAGCAGAGTCAAATCTGTGCATTTCATACTTGTAAGTGAAAAACATGAATTTGCTTTTGGAGGCACATTTTAATAAATGGCTGACTATAAAAACTACATTTCTACCTTCCAATTAAGCAAAGTTCACTTTATAGGTATACTTTTCGTGTCATGCAAATGAAATTTATAAAATATATACAAACGCAGAATTTAAATAAAATATATTACTTATATTTTTCAGGGCGTGTGTGTACCCTTTTTATGATCATATGAAATGTTCTACATAAGTGAACATACAACATATGAACTTCCTACATACCCCCTCCCCCACCCATTCTATAATATTATGTGTAATGTAGCTATCTGACCAGGAATCACAATCCACAGTATAAGTAAGTACTGCATGCATGGTCTGAGATTTATGTTTGTCAGAACACTGTGCAAACATGTAGCACTACAATACAAGAAGTTAAGAATAAACTCTATTTGCTCTGTCTTTCTGCTTACACTGTATTTCCCTTTACCTTCCACTGACATTTCTGTTACAGACTGTTGTCACACTTTTATTGTCTGCCTTCTTAGAATAACTTGGCAAAGCATTTTAATGCTTGGAAATGAACTGCAGCAAATCTCTCTCCCTCTTTCTTGACAAAGAAAAAAAAAATCTTGTGAACATGACTATGCCAACCATGTGCTGTGATATCAAACAATTAATGAATTAGATACACATCTACTTCATCAAATAAAACATCAATTACCAATCTCAAACAAATCCTCTCAAATCATCAGGTCATTACTAAACCTATATTCACTGCAGCATATCAGCTGCGGCATATCAGCTGCAGCTGACTAATTCAGTTTCCTCCACTGACAATACATACCTGATGAAGAGAAAATTTACTCTGACGGCTGAGATTGTGTATAGATCTACATGTTTAACCCGTTGAAGATGAGTCCAGAGTATACTCGGGCAGGTCAATAGGTGTCTATGGGAAATGTGTGTTGTAGCAAAATCAGCCCATCCTCAACGTGTTAAAAGAGACTACTAATTACATTGTAAAGGGCTTTTTACACTTGTAAATTTTTGCTTAGTCCCGTACCAACGGTGGGGCTAAGGGGGGGGGGGGGGGGGGGGGGCCTTAGCCCCGCCGTTGGTACGGGACTATCCTTAGCCCACTTTCTGTTTACACTCATTTTTGCCAAAGTGGGCTAGCCCCACTGATAGTCCGGTACTATCTGGCCCTGCAAAATAGCAGGGTTAGCACCGCAATTGCGGTGCCAAGCAAGTGAGTGTAAACAGAACGAAAAAATAATCCGGGGCTAAGCGACGGAGACGAAGTCCGACCCCCACTGACCAATCAGAAACGAGGTAATCAAGTGCTGCCGGTGCGTGCGTGTACGTGTACAGTGCACAGCGTAATCATGAATATTCATGTGGTTTAGAAAGTCCGGGGCTAGGAAATACGAGTGTAAAAAGGTCAGTTTTCTCCTTAGCCCCGGACAAGAGATAGTACGGGACTAACTGGCCAGTGTAAAAAGCTGAAAAAATTGGTACGGGACTAACGATAGTCCTGGGTCAGAGAAAGTCCGGGGTTAAGAAACACAAGTGTAAAAAGCCCTTAATACTGTTGTATGTAGACCCAAGCATAACCAAATCAATCGCTGATGTGGACAAAATCCCAGGAAATAGACTTTCTTGCTTGCGGCACCAATGATCTCTTCAATGTTATCGCTCATCCATCAATACCATAAAAGGCTCTAATCTTGTACTTGAAGATTAAAAAAAAGGAGCTATATACAAGAGTATGTCACACTTGCCATGATCTACTCAAGGTCAGAATGGTATCAGTGTTGCTTGTGTGTGGGTATGTATTCAAGCATGTCTGTCTAAACTCTTGGCTGTACAGTTCAGTGAGAGTCTCTCTTTACCCTGTCAATTTCAAGAGTATGTTTAAAGGAGTAATCCTATGATGGTTACAAGACAAATGTGTCATTGATTCATGTGAGTGCCTTGGGATATCCTGTATAATATTATGTGGTCAGTTTAAAGACTGACTGCTAATGCACAGGTGCACACAGCAAATCTAATCCATCACTTTAATACTGGGACATGGAGTGTACTACAGGTATGGGGAACTGAAGAATTACAACAATTAAATAGCCTACTGGAGAAAAAAAGAGGAGAAAAAAAAAGGGAGGGAAAAAAAAAAGGGAGTGAAAAAAAAAGAAGAGAGAGAGAAAAAAGGAGAGACTTCATTATGTTTTGCCAATATTCTGCACAACCAGACATATTGTTCATCAGCAGTGCTTGGTCATTGTACATCATCCCCTGCAACCAACATTGCACCGTTGAGGAAACAACAGAGCAATTTCCTTTCTAATCACACAACCCATCCCTGTAACTCGATCAGATTTCCTGTCGATGATGTGACGAGCTGCACTCCGTCAAAAGCGCAAACCCGACAAAATCGCATGATGAAGGGCAAAATAAACCAGACACCGGTATGAGGCTCCAGATAAGCTTGTTCTCATTTGAACTTACAAAAGGCATGAAACCCAAATAGAATATCACCAATGTGGCTTGAGTGAATGCACAAATATTAGTAGAACACACCAGTGGAGTGGGAGAAAACTGGAGAATCTGTTCAAAAGTAATGAATTTTTATAATTTTGATACATCACTATTCCTGGATACAAGACTTAATAATATATGATGTCACAGTTAGGACAATGCTCTACAGGAAACATAAGACCATTTCACTAAATTTCTCATTCATTATCTTATAGAATGTATACATTTTCTTCTATTTGTTACTGAGATATGTTCACAGTTATGATTATTATTCCCCCTGTCTGCTGTAAAAAGTAAGACAGGTGCTCCCTCATTATGCTTAAAAAGAAAATATATGCGTATGTGTACATGTACTGTATAACATTTAAAACTGCATGTCATTGTTTCTCTATTCTAGTAATGAAGCAAGATCACATTGAGGTAATCATCACAATCCACCCCCATCTTTCTTTTCATAAACATTACCACGAAGAGCAAAATATTGCTTGAAACTGCAGGAACATGGGGGTGTTGTACTGCAATCAGAAAATGAGGATACCAGCCCTGAAACTCAAGCATTTTGACTGCATCACATTTGAAGAGGATACAATGTGCAACCATGGAGGTATGAGATACGTCCTTGGTGCAACTTGAGAGATAAGCAAATAGCATACCTGGTACTAAAAAAGAAAAAAAAATGATTTGAATGCTCCAGGTTAAAAAACTACATAAATATATAAATAAATAAATACAAAATAATTGAATCACTTGAGATCCCACTGACTGTCATACCCTGCGGTCATTTCGTCAGGATTTCACTTCACGTTTTCTGAGTGACTTGTGATAAATATTGCCAATGGAAGATGAGGTGTCCTACTGATTGTTGCTGTCCTTGTTGTTGTACAGGCTAGAATGTGTTTGTCCATGACCACCGAGTTGCCAACAGTTAAGGATGACTGAGCTGTTCAAGATCATTTTTTGACAACAATAACAACAACAACAACAACATCAACAACAACAATAAAATCCCCCATATCTCATACAATTGTAATAATACAACTGTTGCCATTGGAGCCTTTAGAGGAAATGAGAGGGCTTAAACCAATGTGTGTCACCCTGATAATTTCTACTGTCACCGGCTGTAACCAATATCAAGGCTTGACACTAACTTTTTTTGTTGTGGTGAAATGGTGGCCCGGCATCTATTCCTGATGGCCCCACACCACTGGGCCACCAGGCCACCACTAATGATGAGCCCTGTGCATGTGAATATCATGCAAATGTCATCTAAATGACGTTTGATCTCTGACCTGAAACACTCACGCAAACACACATGTACATCACCCCAAAAACAAACAAACAAACAAACAAACACAAACTTTTTCTGTCAATCAAAACAAACTTAATTAGAAAGTAAAACATTGATGTAAATGTTCTCTGACCTTGTCAGGCTCAGAACTATGAGGGGGAAAGGTTCAAAGTCATCCAAACTACTCATTAAAATTATTTCTGTGAAGTATGGTACAATTAGTACCCTCTCATCCCCTTCAATTCGTGTTCTCCTCATAATTTCTTGACACTACCACGGTATCTGTCATCAAGCATAAATTAGCCATCACAAGCACTTGTTGCTTTAACCACCATTAATTCCCAATAAGCACTTGTTACATAACCATTATAATCTTTGAGTTAATTTTAAGAGGAAGTTCTTCATCACAAAAAATACAAATAAAAGAAAAAAGGCCGGAGAGCTACAGTCTGTAAAGCTCCTATTCACAAGTGTGAACATTCAAAAGTGTCAGATTTATGGCCTATTTAGTGCCACACTAATAACCTGAGGATTTCATTCTAAATGACTCTGCTGTTTTATCACTTGTTTCATTTTCCATAGATACTAAAAGCTACGCATTTTTAGCCTATTTTCAGACTGTTGAAGTAACTCGAGTTTCTAGTGCAGTCATGGTGCATTTCAGAACAAGATAAACAAAGAAGAGGAACTCAGGAAGTTAAAAAAAAAACGACAAAATGCTTCCGTCGGCACTTTGTGACGGAGGCATAAAAGAACTAGAACCGGAATTTGTCAACACTGACAAATTAGGTGATCCGATCTCTTCGAAAATCAATGATTTGAGTCCTGATCCCAATAGGCATGACCATACCGGTTTCATTTGTGTCGAGGAGACATTGGCCATGTGATGTTTGGATTCTCATTTAGAAAAGGAAGTCAGACTTGCCATCTTTGGTACCGAATTCCGTATCCACTAACAGAGATACAGAATTAAGTATATTTGACATTTGACCCCACTTTGCACACCCAAGATGGCATCTGAGCAAAAAGTGGTTATTTAGTGAAGTGATTATTGTAACATGCCCTTTGCGTGTGCAAAATATGGGAAAGACAGGACATGTATTCACCAAGATACAGGATGAACAATTTGTGACCTTTGACCCTAATTTACCTACCCAAGATGGTGTCCGATCAAGTAGTTGTTATTTTATGAAATAATGTACGTGACATGAACTAAACATGTGCAAAATATGGGGGTGATAAAGGCTGTTTTTCTTGAGTTATTGCAAAGAAAGTTTCAGAAAAAAATATCACAAAACATCGAAGATAAGCTTTAATTTCAACCAAGTTTTTGACATGATGCCGACGTTGTATGAAAAAACAAATTGCATAATACGATAGCCCAAACTCTCAGCTACAACATATTAAAATCTGGGAGAAATTCACTGAAGGATAAGTGAGCTAGTTCTCGATAAAGACAACCATGTCAATTTTCACATCTAGAAAAATTCCCTCCCATAGAGATAACACGTCATAACGAAGATAGACGAAAAAAGTACATATGACCTTTGACCCCACTTTGCACAGACAAGATGGCATCTGAGCAAAAAGTGGTTATTTTGTTAAATGATTCTTGTAACATGGTCTTTGCGTGTGCAAAATATGGGAAAGATAGGACATGTATTCACCAAGATACAAGATAAAACATTTATGACCTTTGACCCTAATTTACATACCCAAGATGGTGTCTGATCAAGTAGTTGTTATTTTATGAAATAATGTACGTGACATGAACTAAACATGTGCAAAATATTATGCTTATAGAGCTTGTTTTTCTCGAGTTATTGCAAAGAAAGATGCAAAAAGAAAGGAATATCTCAATACATCGAAGATAAGCTTTAATTTCAACCAAGTTTTTGGACGTGATCCCGACATCAAATGAAAAAATGGAGGGCACATTACCGATAGCCCAAAGTCTCAGCTACAACATATTAAAATCTGGGAGAAATTCACCGAAGCAAAAGGGAGCTAGTGCTCGATAAAGATAGTCATGTCAATTTTCATTTCCAGAAAAACTGCACTCCCATAGAGATAACACGTAAACTGGTCAAATTTGACAAGATTACTTTCAATCCATTTTTACGAGGTGATGCCGTCATCCAATCAAAATGTTGTTAATACATTAATGAAAGAGTATTTAATAAGCTACATCATACTGAAATCTGGGTGAAAATTGGCAAAGGATTAGTGTGATACGCTCGAGTGAACTTGAAACTTGATGACGTCATATTGAAAATTTACTTTTTTTATTTTATTAAGAAATTTGATATCTTTTAATCATTTTTTCAGCATCGCCAACCCATGAAATGACATGTACAACTCATCAGCTTTCAGAATATGAAAAGAAAATGGGGGGTCACCGTCCATCCTGACGAGTAATATCGGATTTAAAATTGGCGGTTTTTTGGCATTGTTGCACTGTATATCGCCATTGACGCGCGCGCGGAATTTCAACTTTGACGGGCCCGTATGACGTCATATTGAGTCGGATTGACTTGAAACTTGGTAGAAATATTCCTTGACATTTCAGGCATCCGATAAACGTAAAAAAACAAGAAATTTCAGTTGCATATGAGCTGTGCATGCGTATATGTGCGCGCGCGTACGCGTCCGTCCGATTTTTTCAATTTTTCAAAAAATGCTCGAAATGGTCTGAAACGTGTGCAAAAAAAATTTGAGCTCGATTTGAGCATACAAATATTTCAACGCGCGCGTACGCGCGCGTTTTAAGAGAAAATGTGAATTTTGAGAATATGAGTAGAATGCGCATAACTTGAAATATATGTGACGTAAATTTCATTGAAAAATTCCATTCCATTGATGAGATATGATTGAGAATGTGTTTTCATATAATGACGTCATAGTGACGTCACGGTCGACTGATCACTATGATTTTATTAGACCCGTCGTCTTTGGGACATGATACATATATGGTATAAGTTTGAAATTGATAAGAAGAACACTTTCTGAGCTAATCGATACACAAATTTTGTCCAGAAATAAAGAAAGAAGAAGAAGAAGAAGAAGAACCACCAACAAAGAATCCGTACAGATACAGAAGGTGATCCGAGAGGATACTCGGATCACCTAATAAAAAAAACAGTGCTAAGTATCTTTTTGGTTAGTCTGAAAGATTCAGTCTGTGTCAGTAGGAGAAAAAAAAAGGCTGACTTTTTTTTTTAAAAACCAGTTTTGGGTTAAAGGGGAATTCCATCCTGATGTTGCCTTGTATGAAAACAGGAAAATCCGAGAAGTAGATCAGTGAAAATTTTGAAAAAAAAAATCAAGACAAACACAAACACAGAAAGCTATGAAATGTATAACAAACTGGCAACTCTATATGACATGTACACTGTAGGTGTGGAGCAGCACTTCCTTTTTTTTTTGTACAAAAAAAAAAACAAAAAAAAAACAATTCATTTTTCTCTCAAGAAAAAAAAAAATCTCTTGACCTGTTCTTGGTATACTGACACAAAGAGTTGTAACAGTAATTATGTTTTTGTATGTCCTCCTCAATGAAAATGTTCTGTCTGTGCCAAAATACTTCAGAAAAACTAAAATTAGTGTGTGTACAAAATAAACAGATAACTGCTCAAACACCTCAGTCACAGAGCCACTTCACTTGACTCTAAACTTTTATTACAACTCATTACTTTTTTTAGTGTGTGTCTACAGCATTCCCCCCCCCCCCACAAAAAAAAAAAAGTTTTTCACTAATTTACTCCTCTGATTTTTCTGCTGTCTAAGGGTGGGATTTCACGGAGCACGCGAACGATTTGCGAAGGACGCGAATGGCAAAATCCAGCATTCCTATTTTAGTCTGCAAAAGTTCGCCAAACGAACGTGAGGGTTCGGAAGCGTTGTCAGTTGTTCGCGAATGTCATTTTTTCTTCGGCGAGAATTTCAAAAAAGTTTGAAATTTTTTGCGAACCTTTTCTGCACACTTGGTCGTGATTTGCTCGTGAATTGTTCTCGAAAGTGTCTTTAAAGCCTCGTCATATGTGCAAGACCTTCGAAAGACACGCGCGATGTTCGCAAAATGTTCGTGAAACCCCAAACAGACTCCGAAACTTTGGAGAATGTCTCGCGTATGTTACGCGAAATCTGCGAAGTTTTTCCGATCATTTTACGACGTAATCGCAAACTGTTTGCGTACCTTTTGAGACATTCTCGCGAACGTTTAGCGCACGTTTGGGGATGTATGACTTATATGTTTTCTAACAGATAAAAATTGTAGAATACATCTAAACATCAAAGCTTTATTAACAACTATAGTAACAAAAGAAATTAAAGACTAGCAAAGAGAAAGAAATGTTTGATATACAAAAAAAAATTGCAGAATACACTTAAAATTAATCTTAAGTATGTAAAATTTCATTTGAACTATAGAGATTATGTGTCGGAGGAACTGAAAAAAAAAATCAAATGCTCGTTACTATAGTGGAGATAGGTATTAGCAAAAAGAATGTAGGCAAGCACACGATAGAGAAATGAGAGAAAAAGAAAGGAGAAATAGAGGAAAGAAAAAAAAATTCAACTCAAGACAGCTGCCACCTCTCCTTGGGTACATTTTCTCCCATGATTATTGGAAATGTTTCGTTGTTCGCATTTCCGTCGCGTGTTCTTCGTGTACGTAACATGCTGTACTTTAGCAATGATACACACGACATTCGCATAAACGTCGTGGAAACTTCGCACAAAATGCGCAACAATAGTTTTCGGCTTCATTGTCGGAACACATTCGGAGAAAAACTTTTCCGAATGTCGGATTTTGTCATTCGCGTCCTTCGCAAATCGTTCGCGTGCTCCGTGAAATCCCACCCTAATGGAGAAACATGATGTCAAGGATAGAATTTCCCTTTCAGTTGTTGAATGATAAGTATCTGATTCTGAGGCCTCTTTTTCAATACATGTGTCACAAGTGACTGCTCTAACCAACATCAATCAGGGAAAGGGTTTCATCTGGTACCATCACCTATTTGTGTTCAACATGTTTCAAATTACTTTCAAGGTAGGCATGATACATTTTTTTTTTCACATCCCACATAAGGGCTATTTTTTTCAGTAGCAATAAATGTATACATCTATAACCTGATTTAAACTACAACACATAATTTTGACACAGAACTATTCATCATGATTTTTTTTTTCTGAATTGGTCTGTAATTTTGTTGTTTTGTGTTTAGTGGCGTTTTCCATTCTCTTTAGAATATTTACACCAAACACTACTCTATAAATTTCTTTTCCTTTTATCATTGTTTTCCTTTCACAAAAAAAGGAAATATTATAATGAGTATCCTTGGTCAGCTGTCGGTACGTCTATTTGCCTATTTGCCTGTAATATATTGGACCAACATAGCCTTACTACAATGCTGGAAAAAAATATTCCTCAGGACATAAACTTACAGACCCTACAGAAAACTTGTGGACCTGCACATTTGCAGGTATTTATTTTCTTTAGTGACATTAAAACTTGCCAGAGTACCAAAGGAACTCTTTCAATCCAAATTCTGAATAACTTTAAAAAAGGCGTTTGTTAATGTTAGAATACAATCAACCACCCCGCATGCTCAAAAGAAAGAAAAGAAAGAGCAAATAAAGAACACTTGTATTTGTAAGCAATGCAACAGTAAAAGAAAAAGTGTAATACAAATTTTGTATACATATCTATATGTACAGCTCACAGATCATTAGTAAAAACATTCATAGATAAATTGTATAATAGAATAATCTCTTAGACAAGATAGACAATACCCGGATACTAGAGCATATTTGGTAATTGTATTAGACTCTAAAGTTGTACATGTGTACTCGAAGTCGAAGATGTATAGTGGGATGAATCCAGGAAATCTTCTTCAAAATCGAATAAGTTCTACTTACGAACTTTTGCAATCGCTGCGATAAGGATCCATATAGCGATGACTAGAGGAATGGCGACTTCATTGAAGTGTACCGTCAGGACTTCGTAATATTTGGTGTGATTTGTGGTGTCCTCGTATTGCAATTCCTCGCATCCTTCCTCCAGCACGTCTCCGCCTGGGCCAACGCCCGACGCAGCGGGTACGAGAGCAGCGACGACAAGCAGAGTTAGTGAAAGCAGCTGATACAGGGAACTATCTCCCACGTTACGCCTTGAGCATGCAAACGCAGCCATTTTTAGGCGTATGATGACATGAAGGAGCCGCAAAGATTCTCTTGCGAGTTTCTCTCTATAACTCTACCAGCTCCCGAAGTCTCAAAAAGTGCTTCAAATTGGGAGGGTCAGAATGTGTCCATCCACTGTAGGTACAGTAATTTGGGTTTGTGGTTCAGACGATGGTGTACGGATGCTGAGTGACAAGTCTATTAATTACGGATTGCACGGGACGGGTCCGGGCGACTTCCTAATACAGTATACAGTACCTCTCGACAAAAGCGGTGTTTATTGATTCATTCGTTCGTATTTTCTTTTCATTTTTTTTTTTTTTTTGAGAGGGGGGGGGGGGTAGGGATGTCTGACGAACTTTAAAGTGGAAGTCGTGGGGCGGTACGTACGACGGTAGGAGTGAAGCCCTTTCTTCCACACACTACACAGATAAAGCTCACCGTCAAGAGGGCGAGGTCCACTGCAGACACAACTCTACCTTGTTACGGGACGCGACAACCGTATCAGAAGGTAGACGGTGAGCATAAAAACTTAGAGAGAGAGAGAGAGAAAAAAAAAAAAAAACTTGGCAAAACAGAACAGAATAACTTGACCGAGAGTGAGAACAAAAACGACAGAAAGTGGTCTGGGCAAAAAGTGAGTAGAATTGAGTAAAGTATTGTGATCCCTACATTGAATTACGAGTTACGATCGAAGTTTGTGTGGTTGCCGCCCTAAAAACTATTAACATTTTTCGTCTTTAATAGTTTTTGTTGTTGTTATTTTTGGTGTTGTTAGTTGTCAACAGTCATAGCACTTACCGCGACATGCACACATTCACAAAACAAAGAATTGCAAATTCACAGTGAATTAAATGCCTCACGATCGAACTATATATAGGTCATCCTTTTTTTCCCCCGCTTGTAATGTTAGCCTATAGATAGACCCTATAGCGTCTATCTATAGGCTATACCTATGTATAGGGTCTATCTATATAGGGAGGCTAACATTACAAGCGGGAAAAAAAAAGGATGACCTATCCTGAAGGGCATTGTCATACAAAACGCAGGTTTCCGCTACGTATAGGATTCGCAAAATAACGTAATAGATGCAACGACGCCTGAATTGTGAAATTTGTGCGACATTAAATAGAAGAACTCGACACGCGAAATTTGTCACTTTCGTAGTCACCCAAGCAAGTCGGCATACAATCTTAGTCTTCGGTATCTTTGAAATAAACAATGACATCTGGTTTGACATTAACACTAGAAGACAAAGGAGACGACAATAAATGGCGGATGCAATACCAGCTAGTGAAACGCTTGACTTTTTATAAAATGTAGTGATCAAGTATTACGGGTTACTTGCGATTCAATTCAATTCAATTCAATTCAATTCAATTCAATTCAATTCAATTCATTTCAATTCAATTCAGTTCAGTTCAGTTCAGGTCAGTTCAGTTCAATTCAATTCAATTCAATTCAATTCAATTTAATCCAGATCAATTCAATTCAATTGATTTATTTTCATTCTTCTTTTTCCAACAAAACAACACAGAATAAATCAGGAATTATATCATAAACAAAAACATTCGACTTTGCAAAAGATGAATGATAGGCCTACATGCAGATAAATTATGCTTGCATATACTGGCATTATTGAAAGAAACGAGGAAAGAAAGACAGGAAAAATAAGAAATGAAGACGATGACAAAGAAAAACTGACGCTACACAGCACACGTTTTATATCATAACAGTTAATGAATATGATGATTATGAAGGGCGTGTGTGCTCTCTTTCAACATGAGCTATGGTGTGTATACTAAACAACAACACTTCAAACAATTATTGAATTAAAATGGTAAATTCAACATCTTAAATGTTGTCATCCTCGAACCTTTTGTATACAATTTACAAAAGGTTTGAGGATGACATTAATGTTTCTAACACTCAAAATGTTAAAATTAATACTCGGAATGGTAAATTTATCACTCTATAAAGATATTGGATTTACCACTTCATAGTGATGGTAAATCCAACATTTTGAGTGTTAAATTCAACATGTACAAAAGGTGCGAGGAGTGACAACATTAACTGAAGATGTTGATTTAGCATTTCATGTTTCAGAGTGAATAGAATTCCTGCGAATGCGGACAGAGACATTCGCGGCCGTGTTTTGGCAAAACCACGTATCCCTGTTATACAGTATAAGGCACTTTCGAGATATTTGAGGAAATAGATATCCAACTATTGCAACATAAAGATTCCTGTTATTTCTTTTGACATGACACACGGACATATATTAAGATTGTAGAAAAAAATAACGATTTTTACGAGATATTTGCAAAGCAGTTTTACAAGTGTCATGATGATGCCGAAGCTGTATAATTTCATTTGAATTTATAGATTCGATACGGAGAGATAACGCTTATAGGAGAAATCAAAGATTATATAACTGCAAGAAGATGATTGTCAAGGAATTGTTCGTTTCTAATCAAAGATATATATATCTTTATATCTTAATATCCACATTGGAGATAAATCTGTAACTAAAACGCGCATGCGTGCGCACGTGTCTCTGTGGTTATCAGTTAATCCGTGTGTGCAAGTACTGAAATAGTAAAGACCGGCACGTGACCAATGAAGAGTAAAGCTGTACAAACATCAGAAGGAGTGGCAGAACATACTCCTGTACCACGCATATAACAGTAGCAGCAAAGCAGTGGACTAGCTATTGGATATGCAATGTATATCAGTGGCGATAAAAATGGTGCTTCCTAACACTGGTATGAATAACAGGACAAGCTACTGGTAGAAATTTCGATATCAAAATACAGCTGTATAGCGGCATTTTTTGACAAGATTTTTTTTCATTTTAATTAAAAACAGACGTCTCAGCGCATTTTCTTATCTACTCAGTATAGCACTGATAAATGTCTCCGTCTGACGGTCTCCACTCCCACCCCCACCCCTCTCTCTGATAACTGTTTTAAACCCCTTCTTGCGCCAGTGAGTCCTATGTACACAAATTTCACACACAATCCTATGGACAATAAATCAATGTTGCATGCAAATGGTTAAAATTCTGTATCCCCCATCAATGGACAATGGATGCTTTGTTTCACTTACGTATAAAATGTGATCAAACATAATGATTATCATCCTCTCGCCGATGCGATTCTTCCTGTCCAGTTGTGCATTATCCACTTGTATCGTATAGTCTGATGTATAATTCAATTGACATCTTCAAGTATAAAACATTACATATTATTTTAATATTTGAAGGCTTCCGTGGCGGTTATAGATACTGTATAGGTGGTAGAAACGAGTCTTAACGGTGCAAGCACCAGATATTCTATCTTGGGCTAGACTATACCCAAGAAAGAATACGTGGTGCACCGTTAAGCCTTCTATATACCACCCATTATTGATTTCTGGAATTTCTTTGAGATACTTCATGATATTTCTTTATGACATCAAATTAACAGTATAACAGTGGAAAGGGAATGGACTCCAGTTTCTTATTTTTCGATTTACTTCATCTTCATAACATGCACTGTTGGTCCTTCTGTGTTTGCTATCATAAAGGCCTACTCAGATTACATTTAAATTGAACAAAAGCGACAAAAACATTGCCGGTTGGTCTTCCGGCGTGAAATTCCCCGTTCTGAGCGCTTACCCTATAGGACTGAAATTTAAAGGACGTGTAATTCAAAACATTGGTTTAGATAGGTATATATTTAGAAGGGGAGGGGGTTAGGGGAAATAGGGTGTCCAGGGGTCTCTCTTATTCCTGCTCCATGCAGGTTCGGGGTCCAGCTATTTACGATGGAATAGAATGTAAGTTTTGCTTAACCTGCAGATACTTGTAATCATGGGTGCGATATGTCGCAGGAACCAAAAATGTCATGGAACCTGCAAAACTATTTTGTTTACTAATTCGCAAAGTAATACCAACACCAGTGGCGGATCAAGAGGGGGTGCACCGGGCGCGTGCCCCCTCTTTATTTGTTGTTAAAAACAAAAGGAATGAAAAGAAAAAAATGAGATGAAATCCGGAAGTATACATAGCAATAGAAATATTGTTTGCGCCCCCCCCCCCTTTAAGGAATTCCTGGATCCGACCCTGTCAATGATATATATACCTCTCAATGTATAATGTGTTGAGGATCCTGATGTCATATCTAAATGGTTCAAATTCAATCAATTTCACTTTATAAGTTATTAAAGGGGCCCTGAAATCCAAATGCATGTTGATCTGTGTTGATTTATAATACCTTCAACATCACTTTTGCGGTGAAACGAATATCTAGAAACATTCCATATATTTAATGATTTTTCTTTTATTTTTCTTCAGATTACTCGAGAACGCCCACAAAAAAAATCCTTCCAAACCAATGAATATTCATATTCTTGAGATGACATCATCTGTCAATCATTGCTAAAATGCTGAAATGTTTAACAAAAGACATTGGAATGCACCTTCCCCTCGACTCAGCATAACTTGCATGTTCCCTCGCCATGTCTTTTGTTAGTCACATTAATATGACAGAAACATGCAAGTTATGCTGAGTCGAGGGGAAGGTGCATTCCAATGTCTTTTATTAAACATTTCAGCACTTTAGCAATGATTGACAGATGATGTCATCTCAAGAATATGAATATTGATTGGTTTGGAAGGATTTTTTGTGGGCGTTCCCAAGTAATCTGAAGAAAAATAAAAGAAAAAATCATTAGAAATATATGGAATGTTTCTAGATATTCGTTTCACCGCAAAAGTGATGTTCAGGGTATCATAAATCAACACAAATCAACATGCATTTGGATTTCAGGGCCCCTTAATCATTTCTTATTTTGGGTCCCATCACAACTAATTCTTTGATGTCTATAGGTTCTTTCATGTTTGCATTGCTGTTGCTGGCTATGTTATTTATACCACTGTTACATAGTATATAACTATGTTTTTGTACTTTGTTTAAAAAGTAATATCACTATTGTATTTACGTTGTTATAATATTTCCCTATATTTCTATTTCTAGAAACCATAAGGGAACACCGATAAAATATAAATGATAGTCAAACCTTCTTGATATCAGTCTCATTTTTATTCATTAAACTGAGTTTTATGCGAAGACCTAGAAAATGTATATACATGCATATATAATTCATATACACGAACTATCAAAAAACGCACACACTTACCAATGTCTGATAGTCATGGTAAAATCATCAAAACGGCATCGCCAACCACCAGCAGCATCAACAAGAATAACGATAATTATATTACTCTTAGTAATAATGATAAATAGTGATAATAGCTTTTATCATCATAATATTAACGACAAGAACGATGGACAACGAAATGATAGTAATAACAACGACAATCACAATACAACAAGAACAACTCACATCTTTTACAAAGTAACAGTCCCTATACATTTTCAATGCAAAAAGTCGTTTTGTAAACGTTGGGATTTTCTGTTTGTTTGTTTTATAAACAAATAAGTCCACACCATGTCCTAGTTAGGTTTTGTGTTGGCTTACACAGAGAATAACGATTAAGTTAGTTCATGCTCAATTTTGATTTTGCGTCTTTTTTTTTCCTTCAGTTACAGTCAGACGAAAGGCTTTCATCACAATCGGATCGACCTGAAATTAAAAAGTTGTACTAATTCCCCCCTTTTTTTCTCGAATTAGTGAAAATAGCGGCAACCATATTATTATTCAGATTTGTAGAAGTGAGGATGCCATCACCTCAAATCTCACCGTAATTGAATTGTACACAAATCTTCACTATGGTTAACCTTGATATTCTTTTTATTTTTGATGAATCCAATTGTCGCGAGATGTACCCTTCGCCTCAAATTATTGTAGTCTCATAAGACACAAGCAACCATAGCTTTTAGGGGGGAAAATTTGAAGTTGCTAAATCAGGAACAAAAACACGATTTCGATAATATTTGTAACGTATTCACCAATGGGAGGTATAGAATAGCGAGTATGATTATAGACCGAAGCCTCAGCAAATTTGAACGTAATTGGTGAGAACATGTGAAATTTTAAGTTTTCATAATAAATAACTTCTTATTTCAAGTCCGATTTTCAGGAAACTTCTTACATTCTCTTCGTCTGATTGGCACTGTATACTGCAGGACAAATTGAACTCGGTGCGGAATTAAATGGATGGTTTACTTTTGGTTAAGATGGGGATTCAGGTCTGAACTTTTTTGAAAGACGATTCTAGGAGGAATTCAAAGTTTATTGTTGATGAAAAACAGATTTGAAATGGAGCTGAGATATCCAAAAGGAAAGTGGTCCTAGTAAAAGTTGGGACCCACCTTCTGTCTTACTTTATTTTTCAATACCTCAGCCATTTCAAAACCGAGTTTCTTCAAATAAACTTTGACTTCCTCTCAGAACTGTATATTCTTTAATATTCATTGAAATTAATTAATCAATTTTCTTACAAAAGTCAAACCCTGACTCACCATCTTAACCAAAACCAAAATTTATACTTCGGTTGCCATACACACTCTTAAAAATGTGCTATACTTTGTTTTTTCCTGCATGGTATTCAGTGTATCAAACATTGTGACCAAAAGGTTACGCTATAAATTGAAACAAAGGACAAACTCCTAGATTAACCCATCATAATACAATACCGTGGTGACTCATAATAACATATTAGTAATGCATGATAATGATTATTGTTATAGTGCTCTATGTCTCTAAGTTGAGCGCTATAAATGTGTTTCTGTGCCAATGACATTGGAGAGTGTGTATAATAAAGCAATACATTCTTCGTGGGGTTTTGAGTGCCAATCAGCACTCACATAGCAGACAAAGGGTTAAGGATGTATCTATATAGGGTATATGTCATAGGCTGCATTATTCTCCTATTCAAGATGATATGGACGGCTAATAATATCACTATGAGGTATGACAACATCTCCGAATCAAGAGATTAACTGCAATCAAACAGTATAAGCAGGGGTGTGAGAGTACTTGTGAGGAAAAAAATCTGAAAACATCTCAAATTCATGACAAAACAAGTGAATTCAACTGTGAACATTTCAATGCACTTCAACTGCCCAAAAGTCTGTAAAATGAGTTTTGGACAGAGTAAAAAAGTCTGCGATCAGATAAAACTCTGAACTCTTACATCCTCTCCGTAAGAATAGCGATAGCCTGCACGAGATATATTAACCAATCAGATCTATATGGGGAAAATATTTACTACTTAAATTATCGGCATGTCATTATAACATTGTCACCTCTGAATTCAACTGCTAATCTTTTCTTGAAATGGGATTACATGAAATTCAATGAGTTTGAGCCAATCTGAGAGAAACAGAAAGCCTGATACTTTAAAGCGTGTTGCCAATTTCGGTATCATTTTCAAATTTAGCAATTGAGAGACTTTTGGATCTTCTGCACCCGAAACAAACAATCAGAATATGAGCAATAGATGGCAGAAATGAAAGAGAACATTTTACTCTACTACGAAACACAAACACAGAATGCTATGAATGACTACATGCTTTTAAAGGGAAATTACGGACAAGTTTGTCTTCAAAGAAAGAGTAAAAATAGAATTATTCTATAAGCACAGTAGTGAAAATTTGATCAAAATCGGATAAAATTAGGGAAGTATAGTTACATTTTTGCAAAACAGTTTTCAAACGGTTGATCTGAATGTGCATAATTATATGAGTGAGCTGACGTGGTCATCAAGTTGCACCTCACAATTTCCATTGATCGTGGTTCAAAGAAAATGTCAAAAAATCATATTTTATGCTTCAGAATAGTAAAACATAATATCATTCCTGATTGAATAACCTCAGAATGACGATTAGTCAGATATGATTCATGTACATTGTTTCCTGATGGAACCCCTTGCGACACCTTTCAGTGGTTATATACAGTGTACTAAAAACTGACGTTTGCAACTGTTGGCAGCGAGAACTCTGATTTTGTCAGTGCTCGTGGTCACCTGCTGTTAAGTGAAATCACGCCATCTTTCGGCTGGACGTGGAGAAGTTTTTCATTTCTTTCTTCCTTTTTGTAGAGCCAGCGATGGGGCACCCATGTGCATTTGATTGTACATTGTCGTTCACCATGTAAATTTTGAATTCCTCGCTCGTATTCCCTTGCATTCGATTGCAGTCAAGCATGCCCGAGAGTTTGCGACGGCGAATTAATTCGAAAATGACTGTGATCGTCATAAAATGACAATCGATGCCTTTCACGGTTTGGAATCATAACATCGACACATGCTCTTCCGTGTTAAAGATCTGTGCCGTTAATATTATTGTCAAAACCTACCTGTTAAAAATATCGCTGTTAAACGCCATTATGCTGTACGTATTACGTTCTTAAATTCTAATGAAAGTTGAGTATACACAATGTGAGAAATGATCTTCAGCTTGTATACTGTATTTATGATTATCGCTATTAGTATTTTATCTCAAACCCGTGTAGAGCTTCCATCACTCAAAGACAAATGAATACACAAGACGGTAACTTCGGGCAGGTTGGATGCCAATTTCATCGCATCTATCAGATGTCAAATAGTCTGTAACATAACATACGTCACAAGCGTGTTTTCCTCTCACAAATGAATACAGCGGAACAAAAGACGCTGTTATAATGGTCTTATTAATATTTCAGTAATCAGTGCAAGAATAGCTTTGTATTCAGTTAGATTTTCTTCTTCTTTTTTAACTATCTTCTGTACACTCGGTTAGCAATTCTCTTGGACCATGATAAAAAAAAATCAGTGTGTGATGAATAAAAAGACTAGCGTAAGATGAAAGGAAATGAGATTACTATTCAGACAGACAGGACTGACCCCTGGATCTCTTGCACAGTGTAATACAATGAAATGCCCACGGAAGACTACTTAAGTATACAAATCAGAGTGACACAATGTTTTTACGATGACGAGTGTGTCTCAAACCAGGGCCCTGTTTTATAAAGCTGTTCGTAAAGTGATACGCATGACTTTACGAACGACTTAAATATGACAAGCCAAGTGGGTTTCCTCATCATCGTTAATTTCAATAGCTAAAGTTGAAATTTGCAGATATAATGATTATTCTTATATGTAAGCACACGTTTTTAGTTGAAAGAGTATTTTTGCCCCAATGTAGATGAAATATTGATAGCACAGTCGTACTTTGCTAAAACGTAACGAAAAAAAAAAACCACATCGGCACTTCCATTCCAGTCGTACGTAAAGTCCACTGAAAATCAGTGGTAAAGTCATGCGTAACTTTACGAACAGCTTTGTGAAGCAGGGTCCAGCAGAACGGAGTACATGTATTTGGTTATTGCCTTTTGGTTCGTAGGTATTTCAGAAACATATCGGGAGAGGGGGGGGGGGGGGAGATTTAAACTTTTAGAGAGAGAGGGGGGGGGGGGGGCAGAGAGACAAAGAAAAAGGGGGGGGGGGGTGGAGAGGTTAACGCTGCATGGGTTGTGTGGATCACCTACTGACTTTACATACCTATCTGCCTATTACTCGGTTTTATAACGCTGTAACTAGATGTTGCCCATAAGGGGGGGGGGGGGGGGGCTTCGAAAATAAGTAAAGTTGATTCGGTAAGCATACTGAAGCCTCCCAACTGAATAGTCTTTATCATAAAAAAAAACACCCTAACCGAACAGGTCTTATACAGTATTATCTATAATACAGGGGAACAATTCAACATGTAATCAAAGGGTCCCTGAAATCCAAATGTATATTTACCTCCATTGATGCCTTTTGGTCTGTGCATAACTAAATCGCTAAATATTTTTTTTTCTTATTTTTTTTCCTGCACCTATCTATTAAAAAAAAAATCTTCCAGAGGTTGAGCTGAACATGGTGAAGAGAAAAAAGAAGTAAGAAAAGATGTTTAACAGCATAATATGATGCTTATTGTTTTTTCATGAAGTATTTAGGGATTTGGTAACGTAGAGACCAATAGCCATCAACAGAGGTCTACATGTTTACATTCGCACTGCAAGGACCTTTTAATTAAATGCAAGGTACAATGCAGACGAGCGGTCAATGTCTTATGTGCTTGTAATGGGATAATTTATGAATTACATGCATAGACTTCGTGATAATTATGTACAAGTTGAGGGGTGCCAGGAAACTTAATCACGTGTCCACTTTGTCATCATGATCAGCTGGCTTCAAAACCGACTCGTAGGAGGGCGGGGCCTCGGTTGGCGGGGGCGTGGCTGGAGTGTACTCCGGTGGGGGTGAGTCGAAGGCGGGGTTATCTACCGTCTCCGTGTTGGAACGATACGATACCACGGTGTCGCCGCCGTAGTCCCCCTCCCTTTGTAACTGAAGACGTTGCTTCTTGCGTATGTTTTGGTAGAGAGCAAGGAGCATCATTACGGTGAGAGCTATAATTGCTGTCAGAGTAATCAGAGCGATTTCCCAGCCGGGGATCGTAGAGGGCGTGTTCGGATCTGTGTACGAAGATAAACACATTCAGAGAAAGAAGGACACACACACACACACAAATATCCATCTAAACTATGTATGCATTGATATACTAGGAACAGTGAATGAACACTGTAATTATCGTAATTAACGTAATTAATACACAATATTCCCTTAAAACGCAACGAAACTGTAAATTACTTAAACGCAGGTAAGTGTACCTGACACACGAATTTCGTTCTTGATTGTTCCATTTAAAGGGTTTATGAAAATGTAGATACTTGTTGACTTGGGTTGATTTATAGACCTTTATCATCATTTATTTTTTATTTGTTGATAGCGAAAAGTTTGGCAACGGGTCACCGACTGGACTCCAACCTCTTTAAAAAAGGACTGGTATTCAGTGATTTCTGACCTTTTGCACGAAAATTTTCGCTCGGTAACTATTTGTTGACCAAGTGGTCGCCGATAAGATTATTATGATTACAATTGAAAATGTTTTGTATATTGTCTGTGTCCACGTGCCAAGTTCATGTATCACGTACTGAGACTGTTTGGTTATAGACCTTGGTGTAACTTCGTGGTTTGATGCAGCTAGTCCACATTCAGGGCGGATCCAGGAATTCCGTAAAGGGGGGGGGGGCAAACAATATTTTTGGTGCCACTTCCGAGTTTCATCTCATTTTTTTTTTTTTTAACAAATAATATAAAGAGGGGCACGCGCCCGGTGCGCCCCCTCTAGATCCGCCACTGACATTCATTTATGCACCGTTTCCTGGCCACACAAGGCAATCTTTCCAATACTAAAGACATAAGTAAGGGAGTGTCAGCGAAGAGTAAAGGTAAGGAGCTGTGTTTGAAGCTCCTTGGTAAAGGCAAAGGTAAGGGACGGGAAGATCACAGCTGAATGGCAGTGGCGGCAGCCTCATTCACATGACCAAGCAATATTGTGCCCATGAGACTTACGAAAAAGAGAGCAATCTTAAAATTATTGCTGGGTTCTAAACGAGCATCAGTAACTAACGAATCTATAATGGTCAGTATAACCTGTCGCCGACCAGTTGCAAATCATTCGCCAACACTTCTATGAGCAATCATCATTCATTTTTTGCTTTTGTTGCTGGCAAAACGTTTGCAAGAAGTTCGTCATACTGTCGTCATTTTGCAAACAGCCGACAACCTGTCGGTAAGTGCAGTGGCGTATCTAGGGAAAACGGCGCCCGGGGCAAGTGCGAAAATTGCGCCCCTAATTTCTGAAAAAGTGTTCAACCCCAACCCCATTCTGGTAGGGACTTTAAAAAAAGTCCACATGATATGCTTTTTCAAGCACTTAAAAGGGGTCTTTTGAGGGTGATTTAAATGTAATAAATTTTGATAAATTTTGACGAGCGAGCGCAGTGAGCGAGCCGAAAATTTTTGTATATTTCCGCGTCATCATCACGTTTTGTTCTTATCTTCTTCTTCTTTTTTTTGGATAAATTTTGGCGAGCGAGCGCAGCGAGAGAGCCGAAAATTTTTGTATTTCAGCTTACAAAACATGGAATTCTTGTAACTTTTTGCCTATTAAATCTTACAGTTCTAATCAAGATATAGTGACGGCCTTATAGATAACGATTTATACCAACAAACTGAGGCGAGCATGTTGATAAATTTTGGCGAGAGCGAGCGCAGCGAGCGAGCCGAAAATTTGTGTATTTCAGCTTACAAAACATGGAATTCTTGTCATTTTTTGCCTATTAAATCTTACAGTTCTAATCAAGATATAATGACGGCCTTATAGATAACGATTTATACCAACAAACTGAGGCGAGCATGTTGATAAATTTTGGCGAGCGAGCCGAAAATTTTTGTATTTCAGCTTACAAAACATGGAATTCTTGTCATTTTTTGCCGATTAAATCTTACAATTCTAATCAAGATATAGTGACGACCTTATAGATAACGATTTATACCAACAAACTGAGGACTTGAAAAATTACTTTAAATTAGTACGCACGAGTGAGCCGAAATTTGTATATTTCAGCGCCATCATCGATCACGCTTTGTTCTTATCTTTTTTTTTTTTGATAAATTTTGGCGAGCGAGCGCATCGAGCGAGCCAAAAATTGCTGTATTTCAGCTTACAGAACATGGAATTCTTGTCATTTTTTGCTTATCAAATCTTACAATTCTAATCCAGATATAGTGACGGCCTTATAGATAACGATTTATACCAACGAACTGAGGACTTGAAAAAAATACTCTAAATTAGTACGCGCGAATGAGCCGAAATTTGTATATATCCGCGTCATCATTAGCTACGTTTTGTTCTTATCTTGTTCGATTTTGTTTTTTGCGCCCCCCCCCCCCCCCCCCGTATGTTCGACAACTTTGGCGCCCTCGTTTGATCAAATGGGCGATCGCTTCAGAACGAAAGAAATAAAATTGCAGCCGCTGCTCCGTGTAATATTCTGCCTTCTAACGATGGTATGTGCGAACACAATATACATTGTCATTTTGTCCGCGTCATCATCACGTTTTGTTCTTATCTTCGTTTTTATACATATAAATTTTTGCGAGCAGTTAGCGAGCGCAGCGAGAGAGCCAAAATTTCAGCTTACATAACACGGAATTCTTGTGTGAACACAATAAACATTGTCATTTTTTGTTTTTATCTTGTTTGATTTAGTTTTCTTCCCCCCCCCCCCCCGGTCTGGGCGAGGTTTTTTTTTTTTTTTTCTTCTTCTTCTTCTTCTTCTTCTATTTTTTCTTTTTTTTCTTCTTCTTCTTCTTTCTTTCTTTTTCTTCGTTTTTTTTTTTCGTTTTTTCGTTTTCGGCGCCCCCAAGGAGTGGCGCCCGGGGCACGTGCCCCCCTTGCCCCCCCCCCCCCCCTAGATACGCCACTGGGTAAGTGGTCTGCAACCACTGGCCGATCAAAAATTTTTGGGGTTGGTCGCCGATTGGTAGTCGATTTTCGACAGGAAGTTTTGGTTGCTGGACGTCAGCGACCATGCCTTACCTCATATGTGACCAAGCCCTTATCATGTAGTAATCGTTGATAACCCCCAAATGGAAAGTTAGCAACCAATCGGCAGCCAATTTCCCGAGCACTTGAAGACCATTTACAAACCTTTCTGCGAGCAGACGCCTACTCATTTTTTTTTTCTGTTGTTCATAGAATTTTCGCAAAGCCCTCTCGAATCGGTCGTCATGTGGTTTGCAAATTGTGTGCAACGGGTTGGCAACCGGTCAGTACCCGGTCAGCAACCAGTCGCCTCTCAAAAATTTGGGGCTTTTGTCACCGATTGGTTGTCAACGGTTTCTAGAAATTATTGGTTGCTAGAAGTCGACTACCAGTCTTCGCGTATGTTTGACCATTACATCATCGTTGCAACGTGTCATTGCTGTAGAATAGGCACCTGCTTCTTGGAAGAGGCAATCGATCCCGATGTCGTATAGATGAGGACAATTCAGTCGCAATCCCCAGGGGCTATGTCGGCACTGACCAAGAGAATCCTCGATGCCTTCACATTCTACGTCCTTCAGCCAGACAATCCCGTGGCCCTTGGAGAACTCCGAGGATTCTAGAGTGCGGAATGAATTGAGCGGGTAGCCCAGTTGTCGACACACCACCTGCAACACAATACACATCTTTCTGCAGTGAGACATGACATTACTATTATAGGTTTAGAGATAAAGTGGTTAGAATTTATTTTACACTCATTCACAATAACGTTTTTCATCTTCATATTTGTGATGAGACAATTACATGACTTTATACCATAATGAGTCGCCTCCTCTGTGGAATTTCGAAATGGTGTGAGGAGGATGCTTCAGTATAGATGGATGAGCTCACTCGAACCAACGCAGCGGGGGAAAAACCGTGAAAGTCCCACAGACACTCATAATACATTGAGACGGAGATTATAAGAGATGGGCCCTACGGTTTTCCCTTTAACAGTTTAAGATATTTACGCGATTCAAAATTACGTTAATTTCGTATGGTATCAGAAGACATCTCAATATAACGATGCTGCATTAGTAGTATTTGTATAGTATGATTTTATCTGGTTGCCTAGATTAAATGCATCAACAAATAATTATTCCCTTCTCCGATACGGAATATATGAAATATAAATCTGACAATCCCATCATGTGTAGATGTACGTTCATAGTCATTATTTTGTCGCTGTTAATTATTGTTCCAGTCATCATTATCATCATCATCATCATTATAAATGTATACCCAAAAAGTAATCACTAGGATTATTGTATTTCATGTGTAAGTTTATACATCAATCGCGTCCCACTTCCAGTCCATATGATGTTCTGTGATGTGTTTCTGAAGACAGTCTTTACAAGAAGGAAACCTGGAAATCCACATTCAGATCGTACCCGAGTCTCATCCAGGCTCCAGCCTCCGGAGGAGCACACGGTACCCCACACTTCGTCATGGAACACCTCCAGTCGTCCTCGGGAGCTTGGGGTGACGCCCTCTGTAGATACAAGCCGAACATCCAAGTAGCCGATTGACTCTGAAAAAAATCATCACGCAAAGGCAAAACCAGTCAAGCAGAAAGAAACAACAACAACTACGACAACGAGGTGAGCATGTTTGATGCGACATAAGTGAAATATTCAAACTGAGAAGTAAAAAGCAACAACAAGACCCAAACCTTTGCACGAGATACTATATTTGAGCAGATTTCGCTGCGATCTTTGATGATGTTGTCATCAGCAGCAGGCGTACATTTACGTAAAGAAAAATTTTGCGTGACGCATAATGTAGACGTAAGATTGTAATTATTGTATAACTGTTCATAGATTATTGTATGCCTCATTGTCTTGGAAAATGTGAGACAGAGAAGACAGTCTGTCACTCAGGCATTTTGGCATCAATGTCGTGTATTTGTGTGCGTTTGTAAGTACATGTATTTGCATCGGTGCGCTTGTTTGATAGGTAAAACGCAAAGTGAAAAAAAACCCAACAACAGCTACAAAGAAGCCATCTAAGCTTCCAATAAACTGAGGATAAAATTCCTTGTGCAAGCTGTTGGGAAGGATGGCGCTAACACGCACACGCACATGCATACAGATAAACACAAACACTGTTCAGTAATAATGTATGATACGCAAAGAAGGGGATGAATTGGGTGTTATACCATATGATCTACAGAGGAGTCCCACGTTGTCGTTACTACGACACGACGATCCGGCCTCGACATCCACAGGGCAGTCGCCCACACGCAGCTCGTCCCCCGTACAGGCGAGCAAGTCTGGCCCGAAAAGCCCTAGCTGACTGCTGTAGCCGAAGTACCCGTTGTTGTACACTCCGATCACGGATTCGAAGCCCAAGTGGCGGCACATGACGGTGGCGGTCTCCGGGTGAACGTCACAGAAGGGGGCCCACTCCCCTCCGAGGAAGATTTCGACCCGCCCCTGGGCGTAGTACTCTGAGCCCTGAAACCTTAAGTCAGACTCTGAATTGAGAATTATATCGAAGAAAAAGAGAATTAATAAATAGAGAGAATCGTTATCATTACTGAGGCCCAACGGTAAGATTAACTCGTTGTCTACGGGAACCTGGTGCTCCCTGTTTTGAAGCAATGGGAATTCGAGTAATCTCGGAAGCAACGGGTGCAAAACAATGCCGAGAAAGATTTCGACCCGCCTCTGGGCATAGCACTCTGAGCCTTGAAACCTCAAGTCAAACTCTGAATTGCGAATCATATCGAAGAAAAAGAGAATTAATAAAGAGAGAGAGAGACTCATTATCGTTACCGTGGCCCAACGGCAAGATTAAAAAATGCCGAGGTAGATTTCGATCCTCCTCTGGGCATAGTAATCTGAGCCCTGAAGCCTCAAGTCAAACTCTGAATTGAGAATTATGTCGAAGAAAAAGAAAATTGATAAAGAGTGAGAATCATTATTACCGAGGCCCAACGGTAAGATTAAAAAATGCCCAGGTAGATTTCGACCCGCCTCTGGGCGTAGTCCTCTGAGCCCTGAAGCCTCAAGTCAGACTCTGAATTGGGAATTATGACGGTAGAAAATGTTACCGTCATGATACATAGTAGTTAAATATGTTATAAAATGTCACAAATCTTCCTCCCTCTCTCCCTTCCCCTCCCTTTGACGTGGTGTTACATGTTTACACGTGGTTTCGAGAAAAAAAAGAAGTGGGAAAATTCCAGGCCAAATTAGGCGACTACAATTGCCCTGTGAAAAGTTTACGAGGTGCCAATGGTTCAACATTAAAAAAGAAAAAGTTAAAGCCGAAGTTGCGCTTAAATTGCATCTTCATCTTAGAAAAATGATGGATTCACAAGCCATATAAATGTCAATAAAACTCCGGCAACTGACAAATGGAATTAGGAACAGACAGTAGACAAGTCGCACTGCATACTGGAAATTAACTTTAAGAAACTGATGGTAAAGATAAATATTTACACGAAGTCGATGATAAGCTCATGTTATCAAAGGTATGCAAATATGAACTTGCACCTGCGGCATGTGACGTGATATATGGGAATCTACACCCTACAAGCAATGCTTCTATGTAGATTTCCCATATTTCATAAATGCTGTACTTGACAATTCATCCATGCTTTTGTATTGTTATGTTTATGGTTTATTTATTTGTTGAAATGTGGAATATGGAACAATAAAAAAAACCCAAATAAATATATTATTATTCAAACGTGTATCAGATAGTAGGCGTCTAACCGTTTGGGAAAGACGAATTACTTCTACAGCAGTTACATTGAAAGATAGAGATTATTATTCACAATGGTGAATATGTGGTACAGACCTGTACATGTACCAGTATACAGCTGTATGACAGATTTCTGTTTTCATCTATATATATTGTCACTCTCTGTACAAATATACTCGTAAGATCTCAATTAATGTCGAATCCTACTGGTTCTTTTTCTGACTTGTTTGTTAAACATAGATCAGCGGTTGCGATCATAAAACACATTTGTACAGAAGATGACAATTGATTAGATTAAAAAAAAAAAAATCTGTCATAACAGTTACATTCTTCACCAACGTTCTCGAGCAGGGATTGGCGAAAAATAATGACTCGAGGGACAAAGATCATTCCAATGGAGTGTATAAGTGCCTAACTGAGAGCTATGTGTCCCTTGTTCTAATGGACACTCTAATAAATAATGTCGTCACACAATTCATGGCATATGACGTCACACAATAAACCATCTTTTATTGTTTGTACGCCACTAGAATCACGATCGTTTTGCGTTTTTTTATTCTCTGATGACTGATGTGGGTATATGCCATTGCAGTTTAGGACCACTGTTTTTTACATGAGTGTTGGCAGACATTGAAAGTTCTAGGATTCTGAAGAAAGTGTTTGTTTTGATATCTGTTTCTTTTAAAGACCTAATAAAATGGTTTAGGCATTTTTTTCTCAATGATGTGATAATATTAAATGTTAAATTCTAAGTAATTCTATGGTTGTGCGGGGTTTTTTACTGTTCTGAATTTTGTTCTATATTTGTTAACATAATGGATGCAATTTCCTCGGTTTTGGAAAACTTTCAATACTTTCGCCGCATGCGGCGCACTATCACTTCTAACTTGTGATGATGTACTAGTATATGATGGTTAAGAACGGAGTCGTTCACGACCAGTAGTCTAGCCGTAGCCAGCGAGCTGGCAAGGCTATGCTAGCGCAGCGCAGCGACAGCCGGCCGGCGGCTGCACTGGCTTGCGCTGGCGGGGGAGCGAGCTAGCGAGCGCATAGCAGGTGCTGCGCTGCACGATTGTCATTGGCTAAGCCTTTAGACAAAAGAATATTTAATGAACTGTATCGGATTTAATACTGCCAATAATACAGATTACAACTGTGGTACGCTTGGATATCCATTATTTTCGGCAAACTCGTGAAATAGGCCCCACCACTGCGTGTCTGTACTAAATACTACGGCGACTCGCCTGTTTAAATACTCATGAATTCAGCCCCACCGTGTGGCGTTCATCTCGGTAGGTAAGCACGGCGGTGGGGCTGCCTTCCATAGTCAATACTCGTGAATGCGGCGAAAATGACTTCATAATGTGGCCCTCGACTAATTTAACGGCCAATTTAACCATAAATACAACCCTACCTAACCCTAAACCCTAGGACCTACCCTTGCTTGCTATAAACGCACGGGTACGGTGCACGCGCACTGCGGTGGGGCCTATTTCCCGATAGCCCCACCACCACTGTGTGTCTGTACTAATACTACGGCGACTCGCCTGCTTTCTAACGTTAGGCCTACGTACCCTAGACCTACTCGTGAATCCAGCCCCACCGTGGCATTCATCGGTAGACCAAGCACGGCGTTTGGGCTTCCTTCCACAGTATGATTTTTAGCATAAAACAAAAACTACTCGACCAAAATTGACGATCATTCTTGGTATCGTTTTTCTTAGAAAATGGCGCATCTAAATTACTGATGATAACAAATATTGCAGAAACTGACTATGGGAAACTGGTTAGGCCTTTTTTTTTTTTTTTTTTTTTTTCTTAGCCACGACCCACCCTGTAACAACATATCCCCCTAACCGTTAGGCATTTAGAGTGTAGCCTCTGCACTACTACCAAAGATTCCGCTATTACTACTTACTAGTCTACTAGCGTTAGGCCTAGTGCCGTAGTGGTAATAGTACTACTACTAGTAGTAGTACTAGTAGACTACTACTACTAGTAGACTACTATAACTACTAGTAGACTGCTACTAGATCTACTACATTGTAATAGACTACTACATGTACTAACGTTAGTAGTTTAACTTGTAAGCGCCGGCCGACGGGCCAGGCCACGGCCGGGACGCGGCGACGCTCCCGCTTTCTTGCTGCGGCCGGAGTAGCCGCTCACTTTGTGAGCGAGCTGGGTCTGTTCTTCTAATCTACTTACTAGACAAACAGTTACAACTTACAATGTCAATCATGTAGAATACAGTACACGTATATCCTTTCTAACGTTAAACTATATGGGGGCATACCAGACATACCACTCTGTATTTCCCAGGCGATCGTTTCCGTGAGGTCTATTCTCGGGCTTGGTGCCATGTTCTTTATACGCTCTTGCAGTGGCAGCGGGGGACATGCAGCTGGTTCATATCGGTAAGGTGCAGCCCCAAGATAACGTTCTGGTTCATCGGCTGCCTCTCCCTCCCCATCTTCCCCTTCAACTTCATGTGCCTCCTCTTCTTCTCCGCTATCGTCAGAGCTGCAGTCTTCATCATCATCATCAATGTCGAAGTTTACCCATATAGGGGAAGACATTATGCTCGAGGTACCAGGTATCTGTGCAAGCTAACTTAGTGATAATGTACATGGTAATGCGTACATGTCGACAGTCAGTGGGTCGACCGGGAGCGCACATCCCGCGGGGCCCGGGCCGCGGCCGGGCTAGCTATCGTGTACGCGCGTGTACCAAGCTAGTAATCTGAGTGCTTGTGCTGAGCGGCGTCTGCTAACTGAGCACAACCACCGCACAACTCCGTGCTTATATACGTCATCAATCGGTTCAGGGGTGTTGGTCACGTGACTATCTTTTTCGCAAAAGCTGCAACGGGGTCCTCCAAAAATGTGATATTTGGGGGAGTTTCTAGAAGCGATAAAAACCGGAACGACACTGACAACATATTTACATTAATAATCATGACATATATTTTACATTTCCTTTGCAAATTAAAATATTTTGCAAGCATTTTATTAGGTCTTTAAAGGTTTTGTTGAGGAATAGAATACAACACAGTGACGCATCGCAACCAACATCGTTCTGATCTGAGCTAATACAGTGCTACACGAGTGCCTTTCGACGGCATGGAGACCGTTTTGGGCAATCATTGAGCGACCGTTTTGGCAAGCAGTCTCAAAGACCCCATGAAGTTGTCTCTGTGAGAAACACACACTACTATAGAGGGAAAAAATGCTTTGGCGATCACTGAGAACCAATTGCCCAGGACTGACGGAATGGTCTAAAAATTCTCAGCGATTTCTTATTAGTAATTTCGCTCTCTCAATGATTTCTCAGCAGATGTTGAACAGTCCGTCAGTGGTTGCTCTATATTGTTGACTGTTCGATTTTCGGGGCTCTGCATGTCTCTTCCTCTCTCTGATATCTCAAATATTGGGGCAGAAAATTCACCTAAAATGCTGCATTTGTTGGCAGATTGCTGAGATCACGAAATGATAATATTAGAGTGTCCATTATTGCTGAGCATTCCTTGAACCTCCTCTTCCCTAAGAGAGACCACTGAGAGATTGCTATAAATTACTCAACCGATGTCCCGCGGCAATTTAGCATACTCTGAGGAATTATTGAGAAATCATGGCGGACTGTGGAGATCTTTGGGGCTCACACGGGTAAATATTTCTCCATAGAGACGTGTGTTAAAATTCAACATTCCAAAAAATTCTGTAAAATAGCTGGGAGAAGTGAAGTGTTTCATCTTCACTAACCTGAAAAAATGAGATATACCCTTTCATCCATCAAATTTCCAAGGGGGTTCTTCAGCTCAATTTCTGTCCACGGGTTCGCAAAGCTAGATTACGAGTTCTTTTTACGAGTTCTTTTTACTAAAAAAATCACATTTTTTGTACACGCACCCAATCAAATATAGTCCGTTCAAATTCCATGAGAAAAGCTTTCATCTTCCAACCAAAATACAGTTTGTAGAAGAATTCATACTCATTATCTGCAGCTATTCAGTTTTTTTTTTTTGCCAAACTGCATTTCTGATTTTTAATCATTTTTTTTTCTTCATTTATTTTAGCATATTTGATACGATTTTGTGATGCGGTCAGGGATATTCCATTATATTTACAGGTGTGAGCCCTTTAAAGACTGCGGTAGCGTGGGGATACCATGAAGCGGTGTAATCCGGCTCGGATATATTCGATAATCCCTGTACCGAATTGTGCATAGCAAAATTGTCAATGATACTTGTGAAAGTACACACAGAGCCGAAGAATCTGGATTGATGTCGGCGGTTACCGATAACCGTACGCTTCGACGCACATATTGGCGGCATACATAATTGTGACAGATTTCAAAATGTACCCCGATGGGCAGCGAATTGATCGGGCCACCCGTGATACCCGGTTTATGTTCGTTATTTCCAAGGTTCGTTATTCCAAAGGTTCGTAATTCCGAAGGTTCGTAATTCCGAAAGTTGAATATTGAAGTTGAAAGATTACATTTCGGATTAACGAACCTTCGGGAAAAAAAAAAACCCGAACCTTTCGTTTTCGGATTGCCGAACCTTCTGAATGATAACCTATATTTCATTTTCGGAATAACAATCCTTCCGAATAACGAACCTTCGGAATAATGACACAAATTGTTCATATTAACGAACCTTTGTTCTTTTTTTTTTCGGATTGTCGAGCCTCTAGGTATAGGGAATTTTTGTGTTTCGGAACAACGAATCATTTTTCATCTTCGGATTTATGAACCTTCAGAATAAAGAACATCGCCAAACACCCCACGCAACCGAGTCTTTGAAATGCTTGCCGCAAGAAGGTTGAGAGATGTGTCAATTTTTGGATACCGGTACTCAGTGGTTTCACAACTGTCTCGGCTGTGTAGGAGGAGGGTAAAAGAATATAGCATTGTACCAGAAGGCCGTCGATGGGTGAAATATGGTAACTTTCAAGCGATATTATTACCTTTCGGTGAGGCACAAGTGACCTGAGCGAGATTTTCCGCTGAGCACGGTGTCGAGTCCGGCGAAAGTGAACATTCGTTGAGAAGGTTCTCCTGGCCCGTGCAGTCGTAGTTGCGAGTGACCATGAGGCCACTGACACTGTGCACATCAACGGCTCGTTGGCTGGATCCCTGCGAGTAACCCAGCTGGCGGCACGTTACCGCTGCCTCTGCGTCACCCCATTCCGATGTGCACAGCAGCCACCACTCATCGTCTTGGTAGAGGTTCAACACCCCACTGTAGCTGTCATCCCCACCTATCAATGTCATCTGGTCTTCATCTCCTGGAGACAGCAATATCAGAAAAGATGTTTTATGACGATTATGCATATAACATTTCATTAGTATTGCCATACAGGAACCCACTTTATTTCAGTTAAGAGACACTCTTCTGATTGGAAAAAAAATGTAGTGCAGTCTATGCAAACTCCACGAGGATTATGAGTTTAACGTCTATAAGAAGACACTACAGCATGATTTAATTTTGTAAAAAAATCGTAAATAGGCCTACACAGGATCAAATGTATAACGATCCTATATCATAGGTCCTATACATGAAAATAACTACGAAAACTATATGTAAAATGATAATGTTGTCATCAAGGTCAAAGTAGAACTACATGCACTCACTCCAACACACGACCCCGGCGTCTTCCCTATGACCACAGTTGTCGTTGGCAAAACCTGCGTTAGGACAATGCATAATGCTGGCCTCATTTCCCGAGCACCGGACGTCGTCCAGAAGAATGGCGCCGGTTGCACTTCCAAACCTCGCGTTTCCCAGCGAGTCCTTGGCGCCATACGTGAAGCCGAGCTCACGGCAGACTACCCCGGCGTCAGTGATGTCCCAGCAGTCGTCGCAGACCGTGCCCCAAGTGCCACCATAAAACACCTCCACACGCCCTTCGTGGGGTTTATTGCCATCGACCAGTCGTGTCACTACAGCGGCAAACGAAAGGTATGTAAAGAGACAATGAAGGAAAACGGTACGTGTCGGGAAATCTAACCTGCCCATTTTTACGTAGGCCAATCTATAACGTTTCCTAACAACATCCGAGTGGACAAGAAGTAAGTCGCAGCCATTATAGGTCATGGATGGTGTATGAACGCGCGCGCGAGTGCCCAAGTCCATATTATGCTTATGATATATTATATATCATGGTTATCACAGATTATGGTATTAATGTCGAATGCAATATACAGCTTCAAATGTTTACTTTTCTCAATCAAGAGTTAACCAGTTTGCAGACATCCCGCTATAGGAAGTGAGTGAACAATGCCATACTGAAGATAGAAAGACCTATAGTATAACAAGAATCTGTTTCTAATGTACCTTTTGGATCACAGCGCAGCATGGCCAGCTGGTTTTGAGAACAAAAATAAGTGTTATCTTCCCACTTCGAGCTCGGACAATCTTCCAACCGCGTTTCACTACCAACACAGTCGGCAACGGTAAGGAGAGAAGAGTTTCCAGTCCCATTCGCGGTCCACCATGTTTGGTACCCTGCATAACCAAGCTGCTTGCAGGCAACGTGTGCCGTGTTATTGGTCCAGCCGTCTACGCACACGTCTCCCCAGAGTCCGCCGTCTCCGCGAATCTCAAGCCGTCCTTCGTAAGAATCTCCAGATATCCGCAGAGAACCTGTCATGACATCGTACAAAATGCATGATTATGGTTTGTGGATAAGACTCCCGACTCCCAAACGGAGGACACGAGTTCGATCCCCGCCAAGTGCTTACGTCCTTGGAAAAGATGTTTTTCAAGATGTTTTTACCCACAGTGTTCCGAGTACTCGACCCAGGTGTATAAATGGGTACCTGGCAACGCTAGGGTAAAAATAATAATCATGGCAGGGCTCTCTGGTAGAACTGTGACAACAATAAAGAGGCCACTTTGGATAAAGAAGACCTTATTTTTTCTCATTTATAGGCTGCAACTGATAATTTGAGCTATATTCATGACAGAAATAATCAACGTAGAAACGAATCCTAAGGTTTCAAACTTTTTTCCCTGTGCGTTGTCTCCAGCTACAGCCCGTTAACATTCTTGGAAATGTGTTGTTGACCAACTACAGAATTTTATTGCAAATCCATACGTTAATGTACACCTGCTTTGGCATGGGCGTTCATAAGTGTGTATCATTATTACCTTTAGTTGTACAGATAACTGAAGCATCTTCGTCATGTCCACAGTTGTGTGCATTATAGCTGTTGCAGTCATACAGACTCTCTTCGTCTCCATTGCACTGGACATTGTCCAACGCGATGGGTGTAGTGGTTTCACCGGGACCAAAGGCGGCTGCCACTAGAGCCAGGTCCGCATCTACGTAGCCCAGCTCTCTGCAGACCACGCGGGCCTCTTCGAGGCCCCAGTAGTCATCGCACACCGTACCCCAGTCCCATGAAGACGCAGGCATGCGCACCTCGACGCGGCCTTCAAAGGGATTGAGGCTGCCACTCAAACGCACAAAGCCTGAATGAATATCAAGTGGAACAATGACAAGCAGACATTCCGCGGAAGAGAGAACGTAGTTCTGCGCCGATGGATAAGACTTCATTACAGATAAAACGAAAAAAAAAATGGAGCGAGATGAATGGAAGCCAGATCAAAAGATGACTACAATTGATGATAACCAAAAATCAAATCGTAATGATAACCATGATAATTTGTGATCTCTTCTTGGGTAGCCCCTACGCTGTAGCTGGTGGTTTACAGGCTTTTTGTTTATTACAGGTTTACAGGTTAATTGACTTTGTGCGAGTATGTCTAAATACCATTTTCTTTAAATCTAAGTGAAGAGGACCGCAATGAGTAAACCATGATCAGAGACAGGACTCTAACTTAGGATACCCTGTTTTAATAAATCCTTTGGCTGCTTTGAAAACCAATTGGTGATACTGAATTTGAGTAATGTGAAATCTTTTGAAGAGGGTCACAAGCATACCAGCTGTATTTTTCAATCTTTGTTGCGGTGCAATTTTAAGCAGGGAGGCCAGCGAGAAGGGAATTGCAGTAATCAAGATGAGATGAGAAGACATTGAGACGTTCAGTGGGAGATCGACATATCCAGTAATTATCCCATTTTACCAATTTTACACAGACATTCCAGGCTGCAGCTAGAGATGGATTCTCAATGTGCTGTTAAAAATTTGGTTACAGTTCGTTATTTAGAAGGTTCGTTAATAATTACACTATGGAAATGAGGTTGTTATTCCGAAGGTTTGTTGATCCGAAAATGAAATAAGGTTTGTTATTCCAAAGATTCGTTATTCTGACAATAAAACAAGGTTCGTTGTTCCAAATGTTAGCTAACCTGAAAACGACAAAAGGGTCGGTATTCCGAAGGTTCGTCAGTACCTACCTTCTTTTCATTTTCGGATTGCCAAACCTTCAGAATTACCCTTAAAATGTTCGGATTAACGAACCCTGTTTGATTTCTTATTAACGAACAGCTGGGTATAAGGACTTGTTTCCGAAGAACGTCAATTCAGAATTTAGCTGTTATTACTTATGAGGAGAACCTACAAGATCTGCTTTCCCAGCAGTCCCTTCCATTTCCAATCAATAAGATGTTACATTTTTCATAAAAGACACAATATTTATTGCATTTCAGTTCTTAGTATTTTCCTTCATTACAATTTCGTGTTGATTTCGAGGATTTATGTATATTCGAATGACTCCTTGCCAATGCATTGGGTTGGAAATGAAATGAATGACATGAAATCAGATAGATGAACGAACCTTCTGAATAACAAATCTTATTTCATTTTTGGATTAACGAATCTTTTCGGAATAACAAAATCACCGAAAATATAAATGCTTATCCACAATAACTCCAAGATTTCTGACAAAATGAGATATGATGATGGGTACTTTTAGTTTTCAAACGAAAGTTCTGGGCGAAAGCTAACTAGTCTGAACTGTGAATTACTATGTAAAAGTTCTGATTTAAAACTATTTAGCATGCCGTCAAACCCCCGTTTGAGGCGAGACCCCTTCGCCAAACGAAGCTGATGGGGTGCTATACCCCCCTAACGATTCCTCGTTTGAGAAGTGGTAGTAGATGTATTTGCCCATTGCAAAATAACTTTCTACTCAGGCGTGGCAAACCTGGAGGCCAAGCCAGGGTTTAATGACTGCAACAACTGTCATATTACGTAAGAACATGATAAGGATATCTGCCTGTGGCAGACCATTCAAAGTGCACTCAATTTTCTCTGTTCTTTCTAAAGTTTTAGATTTTATATTCTATTGAGAAGTTCTATAGTCATCCGTTTTGAATTTCGAACGAAAAAATTTGACCCATAAATAACGAAAATGCAGGAATAAAAAGGAGAGCATTATAGAAGTTTGTCGACACACACACGCACCATGGAGCTACATAGCCCATGCCAAAACCAAAACAGCCCCCTCCCCCCCCCCCCCCCTCGTGGCGCGGTGACTGATGCTTAGATTAGGCCAGGGTCAAGAAACAGGTGTTTTTATATCTTTGGTTTTTAAGTCCTTGATTGCCAAGATATACACTGGCATTGTCTACAGGGGTGTAGCTTCTTCAAACGAGAGATTTGCCTCATGTTTTGAATAATTATCACAGGACTATTGCTTGATATAATGTACACGACTACTTAGTGTACAGGATGCTTCAACTTGGGTAATTGGTTATTGGTTGTATAATAATGTAAATTTGAATATCATCCACGCACATAGCATGCAGTTGTTATCTTCACAAGAAATTGATAACTGAAAATGGATGTGTACTGAAGTGATAAGAGACCAACTACAGATCCCTTTACATGGGGAACGCCATGTCTGCGGGGAGAGCCATTAACGGTTAGCAACATGGCGGTCGTGTAGATCGTATGCATCCATTTCAAGGCCATTAGTTTGGCGTTGAAATTAGTGAATTGACTGCGAATGCTACAAAACTCGAAATACGAATTCGTCTTTGCCGTGTCATTGCCACTTGCATAATCCATTTTGTGACACAAAAGGCGCGTCGGACACAACATCATAATAATTATTATTATTGAGAACACTGACAACTGAGGTATACTAGGTACAGTTGTATCATGATTGAGTTGAAAATCCTCCTTAAGCTTTTTTCCTTTGCTCAATGGAATCCTTTGTCACATATTGGAGGTTTGTCTGTCTCATTCCAGACAATAATCGGAGTTGGACATATTGATATTGGTATTGCTCTAGAATGTAGAATAAGCAGGCCGACAAGGCCTTTTTAGTGACCCCGTGATCGAGTCAGGTCACAGAAACCTATAGCTGTATGAATAAACAATTGTATCACAGTACGTGTTCATGTTTCACAGGCAGACTAATCGCTATTGCTTGAAAGTGTCATGGTTGCATAATTATGAAAATCTGCAAGAAGTCTATCAAACTTACATTTCCGTCTAATTGCTCGTGGGCAGTAGTTAGGCCCAGGTCCTATAGGATATACGAGCTAATATAGGGCAAAATTAGTGCAACCAGATAATACTGATTTACATACGCCATATAGCAATATATTCTACAGTGTCTTATTATGACAGAATGACAGTGTGTTCGCGTATTGGACTTTGGAGGCCTTGAATGGATATTGCCCATCCCCTAAATTGACAGATTTCTCATGGCCATCGACCACAGAGAAATGCGTGAAAGACATATCAATATACTGCTGTGAGCTGTCATGCACTTACCTTCCGCATTGGTCGCTGTATTTGGCAAGGTACACAAGAAGCATAATGCGCACCATATGTAAATTCGTGGATCCAAGACATGGGAATCATCCATTCTTTCTACATTCAATTGAAATTATAATGAAAATCACTACAAACAAAGAGGATGTCTCTCCGGGGACAAAATTCCATGCTGATTTTGCCAGTGTGTAACACACCTATGCAACAGTCGGGGAAAAATCGGCGTCGATAATCAACGGTACAACTCGGAGTATGGTTCGGCGTGTTTACTCAATTGCGACAGAGCTCTCTTAAAACGTGCACCCTCAACCACCACCGTTTGTACGTGAGGGGACGAATGGAATGGAAGAGGTGGTTAAATATTAACTCCTAGTGCTAATATCGCACCAAACTTAAAATAATGATGACAAAATATCTTGACTTATGCCGATTGGATGATTCTATAACGTCATACCAGAAAATGCCACGACCTGTACAAAGCGGAAGGTTTAATTTCATATTGCATGAACACGAAGCACCCATGACTGCTCTTTTGCTCTCATATTATAGAACGAAATATGGCAAAGAGTATGATTTTTGTTTCTTCGTGCTCAAGCTATCAGAATTTATTATGCGTATATGTAACTTCACTTTCAAACCCTTATTGGGGTCTTCGAAAAGATAGATCTTCCTTCCCACTTGTCATTACTCCTTTCAGTCCTTTTTTTTTCTTTGTATATAATTATCCTCCTCGTGTTTCGCCTTCACCTCCTCTTCCCCTCTTTTCCTGCTGCGTGCAAATGCAAATCTAGACCATATGGCTTGCAAGAGTTTATTGTATCGACTATCCAATCCTTAACTCAGATAACCCTGGCTAATACGTTGATTAAGGTATTGCGCGTAGCTAACTTTCGCTTTCAAATGAACAGAGATTGACGAACCAATTTTCAACAGAAACCGGATGAATCCTTAGCAAATTCTATACCCGTCTTCAAAGTCTAGAAAAGGTTTGATAAAAGGTAAAAGGTGATCATTCATTCTTATGCTGGTTTCAGCTGTTAATGGTTGTGAAATTATCACATATCATTCACCACTCCCTCGATTACAATCATGTCCAGTTAAAATAAAACCGTCATTTTGAAGACAAAAATTCTTTGTCTCAATCATAACAAACGAGTATAGCTAGTACAAACATTTAACAGTGTTATCAGGCTAGGATCATGCCAATTATGAAATAATTACGGGACTATGTACTTTGGTGTGACTGCAGTCATACCTAGTCGACTGTAAATATTTGATTAACAACGTTTACTCGATATTTTTTTTTCGTGTTTTCTTTTTTTTTTCTGCTAGCAGTTTCCTGTTCTGTAATCCCGATTAAGAGATTTGCGAAGGCGTACCATGATCACCTACCCGTTCGATCAAACCAACAGTGTAACAAAGTAATAATAGTAGCAGCAGTAGTAGTAGTAATAGTAATAGTTATAATAGTAATAATAATAATAATGATAATAGTAGTAGTAGTAGTAGTAGTAATGATAATGATAATAATAATAATAATAATAATAATAATAATAATAACATCATTATTATTATTATTATTATTATTATTATTATTATTATTATTAATTATAATAATGATGTCTTCATTACCCAGGGTAGCCTCTTCAGTGTTGCCACTGCTGTACCAGAGGGCCCTGCCATTATTATCACCCTATATAGAGTCGAGAGGGAAATGGTGGGTAAAAACATCTTGTCCAAGGACCTAAGCACTGGGCGGGAATGGAATTCGGGTCTTTCAGTTGGGAGTCAGGAGTCTTATCCACTATATACCACAGTGCCACATCGTTTAGGAGAGACTAAGATTTGTTTTACTTTTACACCATGGCCAACAACAAAAGTAAAATGAAAGTAGCGAAGAAAATGTTTTAAAGCCATTTTTTTGGTGTGTGTGTGTGTGTGTGTGTGTGTGTGTGTGTGTGTGTGTAAACATAAATATTGTGTTTAAATGTAGGTAAGTGGGCCTATATTGTAAGCATGTATCATGTGTACGTGTATATGTATACAGTATGCAGATTGTAAGTGTACATGATAACATCATGTATGTCATAGGGCATGTCATTTTTCTCTCTGGTGGCTAGTTTGGGCCACTAAATAACTTGACTTTGAAATGGGTGGCCCGAAAAAGAAATGGAACGACCCTAAATGAAAGGAAATATATATAGCAATCGATTTTTAATCTTAGTCTCCAAATTCGGCCACCAAAGTCATGCTCTTTGAAAGTTTGATGGCCCGACTACAATTATAGTGGCCCCCTGGCCACCGGAAACGTCGAATCCTGATGTATGTATTGTACATTTCTTCTTTTCTTTTTTTCATTTTCCAAATAAGAAAAATATACAGGATATGATCAATAATTCTGATATAAACGTGACATGCATTAGATACACAATAGTTAATGCATGGTATGATAATAATAACACAAAATTAATAAGCGAAATAATAAACCAATGTCCATAATTTATAATCCTTACAGGTAATGTAGAAACAATCTTTATATAGTCATGTGACTAATCCTCTGGAAATAGAAATTGAAAAATGCTGGGGACCGTCATCATCTGCATGCAGTTCCTTGATTTCGATGGCGACCTCGGGAAAACGAAATGTATTATACGCTTTGACTGGGCAGGGAGGTGGGTCTCTTCCCACCTACCTGGACTGGGTAAGTGAAGAATAAACCCCCCCCCCCCCCAAAAAAAAAAAAAAAAAAAAAAAATAATAATAATAATAAAAATAAAAATAAAAAAAAATAAAAATAAAAAAAATAAAAAAAATAAAAAATAAAAAAATAAATAAATAAATAAAAATAAAATAAAATGAAATAAAAGAAATAAGAGGAAGGTGATTGGAAAGAGAAAAGAGAAAGATTATATAGGACAGCGGGAGTGTCTAGAATGCATTTTAGTGCTACATGGTACAGGCTTGTGTGTAAATTTTTGGAAGCAAACTATACGTGTCTGCAAATCGGTTGTTGGTGATGGCGTAGGCCTATATCACAATGTGCTTGTGTGTACGCGTGTAAATTAACTTAAACGTGTATGTGATCATCTATGTTTGTGTATAATACATTATGTGTTGTGTGCATGTGCATGTGTGTGTGTGTGTGTGTGTGTGTGTGTGAGTGTGTGTGTAAGAGAAAATACCAGTACCGTGAATTTTAAAAGGGGACTGACGGGCTATAGATAAGATTAAATCTGAAGAAAATGAGTGAAGTTTTCTGGGCACAGCAGTTAAAATTTGATCAAATCAGATAAAAATAAAGGAAGTTATGAAATTGTGACATTTACTAGTTTTCACATAGGCTACCTAACATTTTTGAACAATATGAAAATGCAAATGAGTGCGTTAATGAGATGTCATTGCCTCACAACTTGCATATCCAGTTCTTTTGTTCAAATGCAGTTATACCAATAACAGTCTCAAAATTTGACTGAACATGACTGTGACATTATTCAGCCAGGATTAACATTTTTTTTTAATGGCAGAACATTCAGATTTTCGGGTTTTTTTTTTACACTATCAATATAAATTGTAAGGTAAAGACATCATCAGCTCACTCATTGCGTATTCAGATCAAATGTTCGAAAACTGTTTTGCAACAACTATAGTGAAACTTCACAATTTCATAACTGTCCTAATTTTCATCCAATTTGATCACATTGTCACTGTTGTGCTTAAAAATTTAACTCTTTCTTTTCAGATTAACTTTTAACTGATCTGGAAATCCATTGAATGGCTTTATGTTTTTGACGGCAGGAAGATATGACTACATACCTTTTCTTAAAGACGTTCTATAAATTGGTTACGATGTATATTGGATCGATCTAAAAAAATTAAGTGGTCACAGACTTAAACAAAGGAAAAATCAATTTTGTACGGGGAAAACTGACATTCCTGAAGTATCTTTTTACTTTGAAATTGGTTACAAGAAATGAAAATTTTAGGATTTTTTTTTTTTACATTTCATATAAAATGAATTATAAAAAGATGTGGAGTGCTGGAGATGGAAACAAAGGGATTTAACTCTTATAGATAAAGTGCATTTATAAGAAACATATGTTGTATCAAAATTGAATTATATTTCATGTCTTTGAGTAGTCTGAAAGTTGATAATGTAAAAGATTTAAAAATATTTTTTGAGTTTCATTGGAATGGGAAGTTTCAAGATCCCGTGGATTGGGGTGAGAATGACTTATTATGATTTAGATTATTTGTTGAAACTCAGCTAGTGCTCATGGATTTGGGAATGTTTGAGAATTTAACATTTGGGACAACAAACTACTTTTACAGCTACTGCTGTACTATTTGACTATTTGTAGTAAAAGTAACAATAATAAGATACCCGTAAGTATATGAATCATATCGGTATGACAAGGAGTCGTTTCGCAATTTTGAAAAAAAAAAATCGTGCCTGCAAAAATCCAGAGAATGATAACGATAATGATAATGATGATGATAATGAATAACATTTATATAGCACTTAATACTGATGTTTCTAAGCGCATCAATCCGGAAAAAAGAAGTATGACATTGAAATAAAATACAGCATTATGTACATGTACAACTTATGATATATAACAACAGCAACAACAACAACATAATTAAGGTTGAGTAAACAGATAAGTTTTCAACAATGACAGATAATGCGCAGAAAAGACACAGAATGTCAGAACAGATAATTGATATGGAAATTTACAAATCTCTTTAATTTATGGTTCCATGATCAGAAGCAGTACATACAATATATATGATATGGTAAACATGTCTCAAAACGTTCTCTGAATTTACAGTACTTTTGACAATTTTTATTTACAATGACATCATCTTTTAAATGTGTACTTTCTGGTGCGAAATTGTTGACATATCCGAGAAATTGACAGAGATCTGCCAAATAGTGACGCCTGAATGAAGAAACCGGGCACTGAATGCTTCCATCAGAAAATAATCATTTTGTCCAATTTGTCGGCTATTGAAACTTACCGTTTGTTATTTGAAACATATGCGTATTGTTATTTGAAACAAATGCGTATGCACAATGTATATAATAATTATGATTTCCACTTGTCACAATGCATTTTGCAACATCGCACGCGTATAAGCCTTAAAAATCATTAAGATAGACTCAAGAGCCTCGGAACTTTTTGAAAGATGGAAGGGGGAGGGTGTCCAGGGTTTCCCCTCCCCACTTTATAGATAGAAAGTTCTGAGTCAGAGTGTTGTAATTTCTTCCTCCCGATTTTTCTAAGATTTTTCCCGACTTCTTTTACAGACCCCCCCCCCCCCCAAAAAAAAAGTGTGTGTGTGTGTGTGTGTTGGGGGTGGGGGGGGGGGGCAGCCCCCCTCCCCCACCGTTTCCTCGGCTCCTGAGATATGTACTTCACCGGCATAATTGTAAGTGTGTGTGTGTGTGCGTGTGTGTGTGTGTGTGTGTGTGTGTGTGTGTGTATTCACGATTAGGGCAATAATACTGAATACAGTACATTGTAATTCGCACTCCTGCATGAAACTGGTTGCAGTGCATGCGCCCTCAATGATAGGTCAGTATTCCCTGACCCTTCCCCGTCGCTTATACAAGACGTATATCTGTAGTAATCATCAGTCAAAACAAGAATACATATAATCATCAACACTATCAACTTTCATTTTCTTCCTTGTGCGAATAACATTAACAAGGAAATGTCACATACTCTTCAATAAATTCTCAATAGCATGGGAAATATGATATTACACGGTATAATATACTTAGTATTTGAAATATTTTTTGATATGCTTGTCTCGATTATTTCATAAATTTGATATCAAAATGCTAAACAAGTTGCGAAGCTGAGCCAGAGTATTTGGTAAGATTGCGATGGAAGGTATAACATTCACAAGTCACATCACCAAATAATGCATGTCAAACCTGAATCATTTCCAAACACAACGCATACTAAATGTCTTTTGCAAAACCGTTAAACTTTGCTGCAAATCAAGCACGAGATTTACACGATAATAACTGTATTATGCAAGAGAACATGCTATCGCAATAAGATCACTGTCTTCTATACCGCTTCTTTGGTCATAATTCGAGTATTGTGAAAATAATATATTGTCAAACCCTTTCAAATATCAAACAAGGATTTAACTGCTGCTGTTTGTGTGCTATGACAGCGAGAAACTGTACTGCATAATGAATATGGACATTTTACTGCAAATAGAAAAGGTTTTCATTACAATATTCCATTCTGCACATCTGGCATACAAAAGAATTCCATTATATATGAGGCTATGTTCACAGTGATTCAAGAAAAAAAAAATGTTTGCGCATTGTCAAATAGTGTTTAAAAAGTCACTTTAGTCTGTATGAATCACATTGAAGAAGACATAATGAGAAATTAGTACACGATAGAACGAATAAAAAGAAGAATAAGAAAAAATAAAACCACAAAGCCTAATTGATATTATTGATGCTACCAGAACATATATTTTCTAAGTGCTAAAATGAATTAGAATAATTTTTTTCCTTCCTGTATTAGTACAAAATAGTTCCTTGACCTCTCTGACTCTTACACATCGCCGGAAGATAGAAGAAAGTAAATTTTGATTGAGCAACTGACATCTCTCTTAAAACCATTGATATAATGAAATCAATTAAAAAACACACTGATGATATATATAATTATGAATCATAATGACAGTAATAATAGTAATAATGCTTCTGCTGATGATGGTAATAGCAGTATTGATAATAATAGTTCATACGACAAAGAATGAAATAATGATATATCAATTTTATTGATAACTCTAGTAACACTGACAGTACTAATAGTGAAAAGAAAACATATCAAACCAATAGAGAATACACACGATGTTACTTGACGAAACGACAATCACACACTGTAATGAATAAATATCAATTAAATTTACGTCTCGCATTGCTACAGATGTATAGGCGTATGGAGAAACAGCATACCACATTAAAATGTCGTTTCGGAGAGAGCAAAGATGGGGAAAGATGTTGGAATAATAATGAACTGAGATATACAAGGTAACATCAGAATGACGTGAGATACGTGGGCTAATACGTTGCCTTCATTTTAAACCAAACATCGATGGTTTACGTATAGGTCCAGTCACCTCGGCACTTCGTCCAATAGGCTCTTGAATGAGAATCAGACATGCAGATAAAGGGATCTGTCATCTAAAGACGTGGGTCCCGTTTCATAAAACCTGTTGCCAGTAACAACTGCCACATCTCTATGACAAATTCGCTCTCAGCCACTCAGATGCAAGGTTTTCAGTAGCTTATAACAACTATCGTAACTTGTTACATGTATTGATAACAAGTTTTTATGAAACGGGGCCGGTATCGTGGGTATACCATGCTTGGAGTCGAAAGGCTGGCTTGGGTCGGATATATTCAAGAATCCCCGTAACGAATTGTGTACAGCTTGATCACTGACTTATGTATTTAGTATAACAAGAATCTCGACCGGAGTCGACCGTTACCGACATGTGTAGCTTCGATGAATATATTCTCTGACACGTGGCTGACGGACGCTATTCGTGGCTCCAGAATGTACCCCGGTGGGCAGCCGATGAAAATTGATTCAATCAGACCTACCCATGTTTCACCACGCTATCTGGTCATAAAACGCACCCAGCGCCAGAAGCAACCATCTTGTGGCTCAAGACTCAAGACCTGATTCACAATCCCTGTAACTTATTCAGCGTCAGTTCAGTTTGTCCACATCGCTGATCTTGCGTTGTCCTTGGAACACACATTTTTGAATTTTTCTCTCTTTCTTGTAGTACGAATATTCGTCTTAATTAATGCGCTGAGCCAATTTTCACCTGTCCATGAAGCTGATCTTAAGCGGCGCTCCTGGCACGAGGATGCCACGGACGGCGGGCAGGACTTTGTCGTCGCCTCGGTAACGGAGCTCGAACGTTTTGGAGAGCTTTAGAAAAATAAAAGAAACACACAAACAAAACGATCACCTGAAGTACAAACACGAAATCCTCAGAGTATGTGTATAGCCATTAGTTTACTTCAGTTTCAGCTTCATTTTTTTTCTCGATTGACACCCTAGGCTCATAAGTAGTATATCAGTGGGGGTTGGCTGAGAGAAGTTGACGATAAGGGCTGTGCACGTTTAATTACAGTTATAGATATGCTTATATTTTGAAGCAAACTAGTCTTTAGAGCACATTCCAATAAAGTTTACACAATGATTGCTGAAAGATTTTGTTTTGCGGCCCTTAGGTTTATTCTGTTTACTTTATTTTAATTAGTTTTGTTTAGTTTACTAGTAGTTTAGTTTTTGGTTCGATTTCATTATACTTTTTACTTCCTCTCGTTACAGGCCTTCGCGGTTGTCAGTCACGAAGGTGTTTTGCGGCAGTTATGAGCTCTAAATCGCACTGTGAAAGCCATGGTTTAATGCTACTCAATCCAGAACAATAATGTAAACCGTAGCTGAAGGCGAGCGCTGCTGTGCCAAGAATATCTATCGATATATCTGTCTGTCTGTCAGTTTATCTATCTAACTATTAATCTACCTAAAATATAAATGGATATATATATATATATATATATATATATAGAGAGAGAGAGAGAGAGAGAGAGAGAGAGAGGGGGGGGGGGAGAGGGGCGGGGAGAGAAAAGAGATTGTGTGTATGCTTAGCATTTAGGTAGATGAAAACGGGAGGGAATGATCAGAGAGTTTATTCATATTAGATATGTCGATTACAATATCTCACAATATAATTAAAGTAATAACATTAATATAACATAACGATATATTCTATTAAACAATATGAAGAGTTTGAGCACAAAACGCGATAACTCCATTCGTGTCAATTTCATATATTTGTAACTGAAGCTTCTAAAAAATAAAAAGTAATAAGAAAATGAAAAACATTTTTAATCATAACTGCAAAAATATCCCTTGATATGATGTAACAAGTGAGGTATAGTTGGAAAGGTTTTACTTTGCGCTATCTGATGATGAACTTACTTTAAAATGTTTAAAAATGGCGCTTAGCCCAAACTCTTCATATACGCAGATAATGCGTTAACCCATTCCCTATACTGGAACCTGTTGTCCTGTTAGTGTATTATGTCCGCGGAGATTTCGGAATTCAGTATGGAATGGGTTAAAGATAAGCCTTACCCGTGCCAGGGCGAGATGCATCTCCATCTCGGCAATCCTGCGGCCGATGCACATCCGGGGACCGAAGCCGAAGGGCAGGGAGGAGAAAGAAGATACGCCCTCGCCCACTCCCTCGGCCCGCAACCATCGATCGGGTCGGAAGGCGTCGGGATCGGGAAAGAGTTCCGGGTCGTGACTCATCACGTACTGAAGAGAACCGATCATGGTCTGAAAGATTTGAAAAAAAAATCGACAACAATCGCAAGATAACGATTAGCTCCCTCAATGCAAAAAATTGCGAACAATGTTCCCATCCATATTAGTTCTTCTTTCTTCGGTATATCTCAACGTATTAGAAATGATAACTAGGGAGATAGAAAAAACAACAACATAAATTTGTAAGACATTCAAAAATGACAGAATGATTCCTAGTGAGGTAATGAGAGTCATCCGGAGGGTGACACGACATTTGCTCCTGCGACAATTGCTCCGGTCTTTTTCTCCAAGGACATAGAGTTAAAAGGGTTTGGGTTTTAGGTGCAGTTTGATGTGAGGACTAGGATTAGGGTTATATAGGGTTATGTTTGTGGGTAGCTTTCATGCTTAGCTTAGGGTGCAGATATTTCATGGGAGCAAATTGTCGCAGGGGCAAAATATTTATATGTGTCATGGAACTCATCTGGACGGATGTGAAAAGACTGACTCACGTTTGTATCAACTAGAGAGAGTTGAATCTCACTGGAGATGACAATGAAAATATATTGATTACATATGCATGAGATATATAACATATATAATGTAAGACTATCGTTCTTTCGATATGGTTGATTTGATTAATATCACAATGATTTATAATGAAAAATACAACTCCCTACAATATTGGGTAGATGAAAAAGAAAACCGGACATTAACAAAATGTGATTACACATTATAATTGCCAAATTTACACATCGTAGGAACATGTACGCCTACTCTATGAAGCATGTAAAATGTCAGCCACTTACTCCTTTAGGGATGTGGTAGCCCCCGATTTCGACATCTTTGTCCAACACACGGTTATTTGCTGGCACAACGGGGTACAATCTGCGGATATCAAAAGAATGACGACAAAATATTCTATCTGACATTTGCCTCGTAAACAGAGAACTACCGTCTGTAAACCCGTCGTTATTGTCTCCCTACTATAACATTGATAACTGGAACCACTGGAATGGAAATTATTAGGGACGAACACACACACAAAATTAATACATATAAAAAACAAGACATTTCTACTTCGTCCTCGCGAACACGCATCTTCCCATATTACCTCGTGGAGGTTTGATAAACAAAATATTACAATCTATAGGCATTTAGGAAAGACTTCTCTTATTATTCGCTCAAGTCATAGATTCACTAAACCAAGCAGAGCATGAATCTCATTCACTCATTGAAAAGACTCTAGTTTATAATAGCTTTTGAACAAAACTTACACGATGCGACATGCGGTAGTTGTAAGTACTGGGTACATCTCTCAAGTAATTAAACAAATTTCTTCTTTTAACAGCACAATACTATTGCTTGTGCTTATCTACTTGTGTAATGTTTTGTGATCATATCAATCATTGCATTTGTCATTCTTTATGTCTCTGAAATTCATGTTGAATTTGTATTTGCTTTGATGCAGAAATAAACGAAACCAAATCAAACCCGAGAAGGTTTCGAAGCCTTCATCACCCAAACAAAAATGGCATAATTCTCGGAATACTGACCTCAGAGTTTCTTTGATAATTCCCTTCAGGTAAGGCATGTTGGGCAGATCGTCATGCTCCGGAATGTCTCGACCGCTAAGTGCAAGAGCGCCCTCTATTTCGGCGAACAGACGCTCCTGAGTGTCGGGGTGACGGGACAGCTCGTAAAGCGTCCAGGCCAACGTGTTGGACGTCTGTGGTAAGATATAACGAAATATGTGACTTAGCGTTGCTTTTTGACATCATCATCATCATCATCATCATCATTATCATCATCTTCGTCTTCATCTTCTTTATCAACAAGAATAACCAGCATCAATAAAAGCAAGTGATTGGCACAAACTGTGCAGTACTGAAAGGAAAGCACTGATTAGCGAGCTCGCGAAATAACGACAATGTTCGCAAATACCTACTTGTGATTTGTTACATCTGAAAGTAATAACGCGAATGTCCCTATACTGATTGGTTAGGGGGTGATCTGCGTTCGATCTTCCTGTTTTTTGGCAAAGATAGCATATAGCAAGTGATTACGTCATATTTCCTTGCTTAGTTCATTAGTTTCCGCTTAAACAGTTAAAAAGAGAAATATTATAGAGACAGCTCATGTTTCCAATGATTTCTTGCTCACATCTGCTTTTAATACCTTCTGCACTTTGTTTACATTAATCACTGGCACTAAAATGTCCCTCATACTCAACTCATTCTACAGACTGCAACACTTAAAGGTTACTGCCTCAATTACTGACACAAATGTTTTTGCTTTATGATGTTGTAGCCACGGAGCTCGATATTAGCGGTGGCCCTACATGTACATGTTGGCCCGGCCACCAGTTTTTAAGAAAAGATTGTGTAGATTATTTTTTTCATGTGTATCCCACTCAAAAAGGGGAAAATGAATCGGGGCTCAGTGCTTCACAACTGTACGCATTTCAGCAGACACCGCTACCAGGGTTGCAAGATAGTCCTCGCGACAGAACTCGTCTATTTAACGGCAAAATTCCGCAAAGCTATTTTTCTACCTCTCATCCGACTTTTATCTTTCCAAGTATAGAAGCATATATACTCCTATATGTTAAATGAAATCATTTCTTGAATGCGTGCACAGTGTCGTGGAAAACTATGTTTGTGCCTCAATTCAACATGAGCTTGGTAGTTATTATAAGTGACGTTATTTGAATGCCGTTGTCATACTTGTCAATATTCAAATAATCTTTATCATGGGGAGCGGTGATGTGGATACTGAAAGTCAAATATCGATCGTGATTTTGTTTGATACTACGTAATCCCGGGAGAGAAGTTGTGAGGCATCAGGCATTCTGATGTGCACGTTGTTGCGACTGACATCCTTGAGGCATTAAAGCAAACATACTTATTCCAGAGAATTTCATCATGATCATCATCGACCAGTATACATCTGCAATGCGCCATGGTTTATGACATTGTTTTAATGCTTTGTGAATCTTTTCATTTCTATGTTTTCTTTACATTTTTGGGTCACCAAATTTATATGGTCGGGCCACAAAAAACAAAAAAACAAAAAAGCAAAAACGCAATTTGATGATTTTGGTGCGAAAAGTAAAGTAAGTGTCGAGCCTTGTGTGTAGCCATACACGTTTTTAAAGAAATGCTTTCAAAGATTTCCCTATCTCAGATCTTACCCTTTGGCTCCAATTAAAACATTTGGTCAGTGAACAAGACAATTCAGAAGAGTCATACATGTGTAAGGGTTAAGTGCTATCTAGCATGGATTCTCTTTTTTAAAAAGCCTGAAACAAGAGGAGATTACACTCAATGTCTATTGGATGGCTTTTGGTGTTGATAATGCGGCTGATAGACACCAGAGGCTAATCAAAATCAGAGGAGCTGAGAGAAACAACAATTTTGTTGAAAAACAACAAAAACAACAACGTGTGGGAGCAAAACTACATTGACAGGATGACGGACCGCGGGAGAACATCATTCTCATAAAGAGTGTGAGAGAAGAGACAGTGACAATAAGAAGCAGACGAGATCGCCAAATCGATAAGCAAAAGTTCACAGAGTCGAAGGAGTGCCGACTGAACTCTTCATCTTCTTCATTAAAGAAATGGTGTTGTTCAAAAGAAAAACCAGATCAAGGCATGCTAGTTGCCAAAGCAGCACCCGAAGTTCTTTAAGGGAGAAAGGCCAAGCTGGCCCTCTTGGCCTCTTGACGCGTTGCGTCTGCAATTGATTTGTGTCATCAGTGCCGGACCGCCCTTGCGTCTCTTCCGATGAAGGGACATTTCCGCTCCTGATTAAAACCGACTTATCAATGTGGGAAAAACGACTTGCTGATGGGGCTCGCTAGAGATATCTTTAAAGGGAACATTTTATCGCTTTCTAGGCTGGAACGTAATTTTTAAATTCACAACAGATCATTTTGAGGTCATGTGTTCGAATCAATCTACCAAAATGCAAGTCGAGGACGATGTATACTGCTAAGATGAGTTACGGCTACCTTTTGGCACCCCAGGCCGACAGAAACGGGACAGGTGGTCGTGGAGAGGACGATTACACGCCGCTGAGCAACTTAAGTGACATCGTAGGGATTCTCATCAAGGAATGAGGACTATCCGTAGGAAGAATGTGACTACATGTTATTTTCTCCGTTTCGCGCGATCGACATCAGGCCTGGGAACAATATCCGGCCTTCTCATCTTATGAAATGAAAAATGCGCTTTACTGCGCGTAAAACACATTTAATCATAAACAGCATTAGCCATATTCAAGTTTGCTGGAAGAGGCCATATTCATTATTTATTGTCTAGTCATGCTGGAAAGTGGAAGCAATCTGCGCAGTGATTACGCATTAACGCACATCCTGTTATCAACACCGGCATTCGGACCAGCAAAGCAGCACGTGCCCACATCCATACAATCATAACTCTCTGTTTGTTTAAGTTCTATTTTCTTGTTGTTAACTTTGTTGATGCTGTGTGTGTGTGTGTGTGTGTGTTTCTTGATCATAATCCTCGACATGCATGGCAGATGGCTTTAACAGTTTAGCCCATAACTCCCGGGTCCGCTTTATGTCATACTCACTTTCAGAAGTGGAAAGCGCGGATTTGATTCAATGACTTGGTACAAACACAATAAATAATTATCATCTGCAACCGCACAGTCAAAACAAAACAAAATGAGAGAAATATACTTATGTTTTAACGCAGTATAATAATAATAATAATAATGATAATAGTGATAATGATAATAATAATAATAATAATAATAATAATAATAATAATAATAATAATAATACATAATAGATAATATGTCTTTATATATACTGCGCCAAAGCCACTCTGTAGAGTGGTCAAGGGACATACATACTATCACATATAGGCCTACTCGAAATGTCTTCTTAACGTTACTATGACAACAACATGCAGATGAGCCTGGAATGACTGTAAAAGTGAAGGACTTAATCACACATTTATTTTTCAATGGGTTTCTTGTGCTGTGTCCTTATCTCACAAAGAAATATAGCTCGTTTTCGTATTCAGGATAATGCATGTGTGAGTGTTCGATCGGATCGAAAAAAAAGGTATTCACCAAAATAGTGGCTGGAAATAAAAATGAATAATCATGGGATAAGACGTAAAAGTAAAAACAAACAATCAATCAAACAAACAAACAAACAAACAAACAGGCTAGCTTTACGTATCAGACGGCACTTCTAAATCTCAATCACATCATAATCATTTTCAGAGATGCGACTGAGCAGAAGAATAAAACAGATGGATAATCACACTTGCTGGTAGCAGGAGCTGATGAAACAAAAGTTGTAGGTGCAGACATGCAGACAAAATAGCAGTGGTAATAAAAAAGATATACTAGATCTTAAAAACCAGCAGCATTCTACGAAACGAAACACAGCTGCGTGTGAGGACAATTTTGATGCTTGCACAAAGAAAAGAAGAACACGACAGAGATACCATTCAAAATAATTAAACGTTCGTATAAAAAAAAATGAAACGAGAGCGCGGATTTTCCGGGCGCGTACGCGTCGTAATGGTTCAGTTCCACTTTAACAGCACAAACACTCTCCTTATGACACTCGACACTCTGTTCGTATTACCAGAAATTGGTTTATCGCGGGGGAGGGTCAGTCTATTACAATGCGCCCGGTTTATACTTGCGGTAAAGTTGAACTGATTACCATAATTAGATCTGCATGGTATAGGCCATCCAACTAACTCGCAACTTCTGCGTTATGATTCAGCACTTTGCGATCTGTGCAGCACTGTTCATCAACTCGTGAGAACACGCAGAAGATGACATGCATGTAGCTGGTTGGAAGGGGAAGGGGTACAAAATTATAACAAGCGCATAAAGAGTACTCGAATTATTCAGCAGACTGTAAAGTCATGACTAAGATCATTTGAGTAATTATGCAAATCATCTTCATATCTAAGCTCCCTTTCCAAGGTTTGAGTTGAAGGACCGAACTGACTTCGTTTCGCACGTTGTAGTTTCCCCGTGCTTGGCAATGATATGTCCGTTAAATATCTCGGACGGCAAACCGAAACATTATCTTTAGCCCCCGTCCACAGCACTCCACGTCTAAATCACGTACAAAAAGTTATGAAAATCTGGTGGACGTGGTCGTAAGTGGTAACTTTTTGGTCAATTTTGGTTCGGCCGTGCTTTGTACGGGGTATGGCCGTGGGCGGCTGTTCCACTGCTGAAGCACTGCCTAAGCACGGTTAACCACGTCCAGGCACGTGTATGTACGCCGAAAATCCATTTGTCAGTGACAAGCCGCTAAACGCACGCTAGTTCCCGTGATACCAACGCGTAACACCCGTCAGATAACCGTGCTCTGCCCGTGACAGACCTCAAAACTGTCGCGTCTTACTGCGTCTCCCCAAGTTTTAATCACTGCCGGAACACGGACTACCACGTGTGTTTCACGTGTGTTGCACGTCTTTACCACGTATGCCGCCCGTGGTTGTCCGCGGAATAAAGTTTTGAGCAGTTCAAAACTTTTTACCGCGTCCGACGCCGTTCCGATTTTTCCCCGGGTCCTGCCACGTCTATAAATCGACCGTAGCTCGTCTTAAACTCGACATCAACGCGAACAACATCGTCTGCTTCACGGGAGACTACGTTTTGACGTGTTTTGGCCGTGATTAAGCCGTAAAGCGCTGTGTGACCGGGGTTTTTATATGAGCAAAATCCCGGACAATTGTAACTCTTACAAGGCGTGGGAAATCAAGAACATAAATGGTAACGTATCAAGGGTCTTCGCGATGCGTTTCATTCATTGTATTGCGAGAAAACTTTATCCTCTGACAAGGTAAATTCGGAGAGGGAGAAAGAAACAGGAATGTGTCAGGTAGGCACTGTTACATGCTTTGAAAAACAAACTCTCGTACTATTCGCGTCTAATCCAATTTCACAGCACAGACAGGTGTAGACATAAACGGACCAGACGGATTTTCCACGCGCCCATCAGGCATTTCGTTACTCATCCGACCGCAAATGGTTAACGCACAAGCCCACTCCGAGAGAACACGAGTGGAACTATGTGCGTGACCTCTATATCAATCGACACTTCCGACGTAACGAAAAGCGCTCGCAAATTCATCACTACCGAGGTATTTACCACATTTAAACGGCTTTTCCAGATTACTTTCTCTGTTTGTATTTTCTTCTGTATCATGGAGCGAGTTGGGATGGGGAGGGGTTTGGTTGGAGGGGAGAGGAAGGGTTGAATATCATATGGGTATGTTGGACGCAAAACTCGGAACAGAAGACTGTGACACACATTGGGATGGCGGTATAGGGTAAATCGATTCCGCATCACCGGGAGGAGGTGGACTGATTGGATACCTGGATTGCTACCAAGCCAGTCTGATTGATCGGCCGCACAGTATGTCACTATCCCAAGGGGTCTACGAGCGGGCGCTATGGCATCCCGAACACACATGCGATTGACTGCCAAACAGAACGGCTGTTTCATGACTTAAAAGGACAAGTTCACACAAACATACATGTGTGGATTGAGTGAATGCAGCAATATGATTAAGAAAACATCATTGAAAGTTTGAGGAAAATCCGACAATTCGTTCAAAAGTTATGAATTATAATCCAAGTGTCTGTGCAACCATCGCTGGATGAGAAGACTACTGCAGCTTATGATGTCACGTACAACTGTATGTACAACGACTCAAACTTTCACTGATGCGTTCTACCAATATTGGAGCATTCAATCAATTCACGCATTATTTGGGTGAACTTGTCCTCTAAGCGCTCTTTTTTTTGGGGGGGGGGAGGGGTAATCTCAATGAAACACTTATATCGAGCGAAAACGAAAAGCTGTCTGTATTAGTGAAAATCATGTTAATATAACATTTCAAACATTTTACTTTCTTGGAAGCAGCGGCGAAAGAGACAACGAAACAAAGATCGACAGTGACGAGGGCAAAATGTAGTCTGCTGTTCTCAAACGTATGGACGTTTTTCTGTCTTAAGACTTTCGAAGATACAGTGGTTAGTATTACGGAAAAGCAAATAACATTCAAAGATCCATATCATTGTCCCCAGCCTATTCTCTCCCCTCCCTCTTTTCGACTTTTCTCTCTCTCTTCCACAGCTTCTTCACATCATTTTATTTCTATCACGTGAATCGTTATCCCTGTAATGATGACATACAACTGGCACTCTGTTGGTGCACTTTTTTTGTTTGTACATTTTCCTCTTACTTTCGGGTCACATGCACTTTCTTGACACATACAACAACATAAAAGCCAACTGTCTCATCAATGAAACTTTGGATAAAAGGACCAATAGAGGTGCGGGCGGGAAAGAGATACATAGTAACAGCTGGGGCGGAGACTACTAATCCCAGATATTTCCACCACTTCTCGAACATGTCAGCACTGAATCACTTTGCACATCAGCAGCGCTGTCGCTTGATGTAGAACAGACGCCGCACATAAACTACGAATATTGCCAATGGCAGTGATCACTTGAAATTCTTTCTGAATGCTCATTTTCGTTTTTTTAAGGCAATACACCAGAAGAATACAATCACAACATTCTGAAACACACAAAACAAACAGTGAAACGCGATAAAAAGATCTATACACAACTATGGTATAGCGAATCATAATCACAAAGTGCACGTTTGGAATCTGTAGCGATTCACTGTTCAATCTAAAGCGTGACTGCTTCTCTGTGCTTCTGCGAAACTTTCAATTTCCCCTTTGTTTGACTTTTTCAACTTACCCGTGTGAATTAGCGACACATTGCATGATACATCATAATCCCAAATGGATTTTCGGCAGACAAAATAGATTAGATGGCCAACAACAATAGTTAATGTTACGAGGGAAAAAAGGTTTACATCTTACAAGAGGAATGGAAGCACATCTTCGTTCACTCTGAGATATAGGACCTACGCATGTCTCATTCTGGATGGTAATCAACAAGACGATACCATGAAATGAACAACTAAAGACTGGATCAATTTTGCCCATTTTTGACAGTGTTTCTGTATTCTCTTTTTTCTCTCTCTTTTCGGCGAGGCTTACTCATCTCATATACCGAGAGACTAGAAATCTCAACACGAATCTTCCTCTTCGCGAAGTATAATAATGTAATGGTTTCCATGCGCCTTTAAACAGTCCCTAAATTGAATTTGCTCGCGGACAGGAACCAAAACCAGGTCCGTGGCTGATCAGGCTGATAGGGTACACGAATTAACAGGGGCTTTGCTGCAGATCGAGTTACGCGTTTTCCGGAACTCGTCTACAGCGCCTCGTGCGGGGAAGCCGAAACAAGCACACACTCACCACCACTTGTGCTGATTGGAATGAATCTAGTTTTACACGTGAACAAAATCACATTCGGGTCTTTCAGATCGCAACACCCGACTTCTCTCAGTTTCTGCAGTTCATTTTTACCACGAGACAATTTCTCCTCAAGGAAATTGTCGACAAATTGCAGATCACCATTACTTGGGACTCCAAATCACTTCTAGACAAAAATGTTTATTATTCATCATACCTCAGTTATGGCGTATACGATTTGCAAGACGCAAAAGTTGGAATTCTGTTGTGATTAAATCATTTCCATCTTAAAATCTTTGTGTTCTTTGATCCTTGATTGATTCATTTAAATCATTTTTATATTCATCTACAAATTCGTATCGCTCGTAAATCCAACCCAAGCAGCACATTAAGCGTGATTTCTTTTTTCAGCATTAGGGTATATCATCCCTCCTTGATAAGATGCAGTTGTATATGGGAAAGTGCACTACCCGCGAGATAGTTAATCTAACATCACTCAACAAAGGGGCAAATTGTGTTCAACATTTCAAGAAATCTCAGCGGCATTTGAACGAAAATGCATTTTTTTTTTTCACTTTCGGCATATGCATCTTCCTATTCGCCACTCTAATATATCGTTTTATCCGGAGGATTTATGTCGTTAACGGGAGTGGCTATCCGATTTCCTAGAATCTGTAATTCAGCGGAGGTCCGGGGAGAGACAAAAGCACGCGAACTCTCGCCATGTTACCACAAGAGTCTCTTTCTATTTTCTCTCCCTATCTCATATATATATATATATCATCTCTCCCTCTTGCTCTCTCACTCTTCTTCGTCAGAAATACATTCACACCCGCGCTGTCCTTTCTTCCTTAACGGATCTCATGTATCGATCGAAAGAGTTCTGATGTCCATTTATGTCGAGTTTCATAATGAGAACAAAATCCTGAATAAATCAATCCTGACCGGGTTTTCCTCATTCCCCCGTTCAAGTTCTTGTTTCTTGTGATGTGTGCACCATTTTTTTCTCCCTTCTTCTGCCTTGCTGTCTTCCCTGGCCCTCTCATTTAGAGAATGATTTTTTTTTTCTTGGGGAAACGAGTTTTCCGGAGTGCTCCGTATCGAGGAACTTGGTGTTAAACATCGCCGCCCACTGTACACCACCCATCAACCTATATCACCATCATGGTTCCTCGAGTGAAAGCGAACGCTATTCCGTTCCTCCCTGCCCCCACCCTTTGACAGCACTGTTTCCTCTCTCGCAGCTGGTTTGGGTAATTCCCGTGCTCCTTTTTCCACCGTTTTATCAAATTAGAGTTTCTCGTCATCAGCAAAGTAACGTCCGAAATGTTTGTCACTGAACATGAAGAACTACAAAGCTTAAAGGGGATGGCATAGCTTTGGTTGAAACGGGGGATTCAGATCTTAACCTTTTTTTCGCGAGATAATAAGAAACCATTTATGAAAACATGACTTATGTAAAAAGAGCATACAATTCTATTAGGAGTTAAAGGTTCATTTGATGATAATCGAGTTTGAAATGGCTGAGATATCCACAACCAAAGCAAAACAAAGTGGTCCTAATAAAAGGTGGGTCCCACTTTTTTAAGGGCTAGGCCCCTATTTGTTTTGAATATCGCAGCCACTTCCACCAATTTTCATCAAACCAGTTTTCATCAAACAAACTTTGAATTCCTCTTAGATTAGTATGCTCTTTCACTGGTATTTCATGAGAGGTTTCTCATAATCTCACAAAAAGTTAGAAACCTGAAGCCTAAATCTCATCTAAAACTATAACACCCCTTCCATCGAAAGCAATGTTTTAACAGGCTAAGACTAAATCAACCATTATTACTGTCTCCTACCTATTGAATGCATATCCATGGTGCCCTCGTGCAATATCGCTTGAAAAAAAAATGAAAGAATCCTTTAACCAGATGTCACATAACGATATTTTTGGCGACCGTTTAATGTTCTCCTTTTCAAGATATTGAAGAGCCTCTCTCTCACTCTCTGATCCGTATAAACGCCCTATCCCCCGAAGCCTTGTCAGTGAGTTCTACCACCCAGGAGCTTTTCACTCGCCAGGGTGTCGATGAGATGACTATCCCACGTACAATAGGGAACCAGGTCCCGACATCGATGGCCTTGCACTGAAACGTATCTATTTTCAATATACGACGATGTATGGTTCGACTGCTCGTTTTCAGAGCCATGTCTCAACGGCACCACACTGCTTAGGGGCGAATCCAGGAATTCCTTAAAGGAAGGGGGGGGGGGCACATGCATCCCCATTTTTTTTATTTCTTTTGTTTTTAACAAAAATTAAAGGGGAGCCTGGTGCGCCCCTGCCTGGATCCGCCACTGCTGCTCTTCCGCTTTGTAGTCAAGGTGATGCGTTAAAGTGGTTTAGCCGACCCTCACTTGTGTGTGTGATTGTCAGTCAGTGAGGATTAAATCATGACGTCACAGCGTCACTGACTTATGATCACAATTGCATATTATTCCAAATGCATTCTGGTAGATTCAGGCGCGTTCAAAGAAAATTAGACAAATCTGAAGGCAGAAACATTCAATCTCTCACCACTGAACAAACCGACTATAAATGTTTTTCGGCTGCTGCCAAAATGGTATCTTCATAATACGTATACGCGGAAAGTGCGAGGGTTGGGCGAGGGAAATTCCGCCTTTAAAACAAAAGTCCATATCACATTCAAGTTAACTTGAATAAAGCATTTTGAATGAGGAGTTGGTGTCAATATCTCTTATTGGTTTCAACATTAAAAAAGAGTCATTAAAGTTATATTTTGATTGATTATGTAGTGATTAAAATTACTAAGAAATACAAGTCAAAGCTTTTATATTTTATTACAACTCTTTACTCATTATTTACGATCGGAAGGTAACAAAGTGTATTTCTCTTGATTTCATTTCACCAAAATAGAACTGTAGTGGAACTCTGTACATAGGTATAGATGGGGGAATTTGGACTCGATGACATTCTCACCACATCTATATTGCATACACGTCATGGCTATAGCCAACATGTACATCCGTTTCCTGGATATAGTGGGAATGTAATAAGCCAGTATCTCTCTTCATATTCCAGCTTCGAGTTTTATGAAACGTCTATACCATCCGGTTCCTATGACTCACTCTAGATTTCACATCGTTTTATTCAAGTTAACTTGAACATGGAGCGGGATTTCACCTTTGAAGTTTGAAAGTTGTTTGGGCAATAATGTGGATGCCAGCTGTTGTGCGTTACCTCTCTGCCGCCTTCGGACATTGGGAAACACATCAAGCACTGGACAATATATGCTACTTCTCTCAGCTCGCGATGTCCTCTACCCACAGTCAACATGGCTGCTATTTATGGACTGCACACAAATGGCTTTGAAATCAGGAACTCAGATACAAAGGGATGTTCTGTGCACACAAGAAAATGGCCTGAGCAAGTTATTTTCGAGGACTTTAATTAAGGCGTTTGAAACCGACATTGGACATGTTGAAGGGCATTCCTGAATCGAGACTGTGCAAGTCTGCAAGCGACGCTGAAACGAGCTCGGATGAAGCGTTTAACGGGGATAACAACTGGCTAATTTTCATGGTTGATCGGTTGTGGTAATCATACACTTTATGTTTTGATCATTCAATCAATTATGAATTATCCATCAGTATTCATCAATCAATCAACAAATGATCATACGACAAAGTACTATCGTACGTCCATAAATAACATTTTAAAGAGGGAAAGATGATACAAAGTTCGGCAACACCATATAATCAATTCGAACATTTTGATCTATCGGTTACCCATCGTGCTTCGGCATTGACCTAGACCTAACTTCAATATGAATGCTTATTTAAATGTTGTTTTATTTTTTGTTTCATTTGTTTTGTTTGTTTTATGCTCGCTAGTCGGTGGCAAGGTAATGGACGCCGACTTTTGTGGAAACCAGTTCCTATTGGAGAATCCGGTGTGAAAAGCTACGGAAAGGGATGTGGAGCTATTAAAGGGAATCAACCTAGCTGCTGCTAATGCTGAACTACATCTTTAATCTAAAGATGAGCAGACTTGCTCAGCGCCAACGAAACATCCGCCTCACAAAACAATGTATATACACATTGTCGCATCGACCTTCTTTCAATTCGCACACCTTGACCTTCTGACCCTGCGCAGTATAGTAACGTTTCTACGGAGAAGGGGTCCAAAAGTGCACTTCGTTCGATCGCTGAGGGGATGACTCCACAATGACGGGTTGTTTCTGTGGTCATTGACAAGTTTTGGTGAAGATGACTGATGATGACACGCGTTTTCCGTCATTCCACAAAATCGGCTCATGATGAGAAACGAAGCCAAAACAGCTTGTTCGCTGTCATCAGGGAATAATGTCAATGCCTTCTCGAGAGATGACAGAACCCCCCCCCCACAAACCCTCTTATTTCAATTCCTAAGTCAACCTATAAATCAGTCATTTCCTTCCTAACATGCCCCCCCCCCAAAAAAAAAAAAAAAAAAAAAAAAGAAAAAAGAAAAGAAAAAAGAAAAAAAAAAGAAAAGATATCTTGGTAATATGTGCTTTCATACTATTATGGCTACATGCAAATAACCGCAACTGAATAATTCAGAGTTTCTTAGACACCACTGTAAATGAACTACAGCAATGCATTCCACTGCAAGACATAAAGGAATAATGAAGATAGAGTCGTGGCACCGCGTGCTTCTTCAAAAGAGTGGACTTGGCAGCCGGAAATTAGATAGCTGGATCAGACAGCTACGGCTCGTTTCCGAGCGTAATGCCGCCGCACCGCCGCAGAGGCGGCGGCGGCGCGAGGGCGGACAACTCACCGTGTCGACTCCAGCAAGGAGCAGCTCGCAGGCGTTACTGTAGACCTCTTTCATGCTGAGCTTCTGGCTGGCCAGGAGGTGGGTAAGAATGCCGCTGTCCTCCACGGTTTCCCCCTTGGACGCCATCGAGGCTAGCTCGGTCAGTCGCTTGTCCACGCACTTCCGCGCTGCCAAAAAATCCGAACGAAAACAAACAAACAAACAAACAAACATCCGGTTACATTGGCAGGAAACCCTATTAACTATTTCAGGCAAAGAGATAAAGAACGTAGTCCCCCTTGAGTCATTATTAATTTTTCAAACATCATCTATGGGTAACAATGGTCACCGGGACAAAAGGTAAACAAAATTATTGTTCGCCGGAAGTGCTGCTAGGTAGCTTGGGTAGTAATAAATGAAAATGTTCTTAAATTATATTAACTTTCACCCAGTCATGAATACAGTTCTAGGAACCACAAAATACTGACAAAAAACAAACAAACAGACAAACAAACAAAAACAAACAAACAAACAAACAAACAAACAAAAAAGAAACGTTTCTGGCACATGTTACGATACCAAAACATCATCGTCATAAATTATGCGGACAGGTGTACCTTATATTTATGCCTGCATAGATTATGAAATCTCATGAGCATTTTTTTTTAATTCAAACTGAAGTCATGGTTGTAAGGTATTTTATGATTCATCGGTCTGCCTCGAATTCAGGAACAGCAATCTACGTGATCGACAATCAAACAAAGCAGAAAAAAAAAGTTTCTTTGGAACCACAGCAGAATTTGTATATCTTCTGAGCCACTTTGATATCCTATGGTTATCGTGGGCAGTAAAAAATCTTGTAAATATTTCATGTCCTTTAGCAATCTGACATCACAACTATGAATGAAATGATACGTTGATTACGTTCATACTCGGAAAAGTGCAAAGCCATTCATGGTCTACGTGCAGAAATGATAATAGCTATTATTGTACATGAGCATTTCGGCCAACAGCAGAACCGGGAAAACGAATCGTATACGTGACCAAATTGTTAACAAGCACATTGTATATTTGATAGGGCCTCGTCAAGCTCTGCTTATGATGACCGTCCCTTGTGTTGATATCTTACATGTTCCCGTATACATTTACACTTATGCATTTCAATCTTGCTATTGTCAAATATATTGCAATTATCATCTTAGGGACGGTGTTGTTACGATTTTGAAAATTTCTACATTGATTTGTATGTTTCACTTTTTTATCTTTGTATCAATTTGTAAATTACTTGTCCCTGTACGCCTACTTGGAGAAAAAAAGGAACAGAGAAATAAAAACTCAAATAAACCAATGCTATACAGTAAACATGACACAGTGTGAAGAAGAAGATGATTTAAATCAGGAACGCAAGTGAAGAATGAAACTCACCCCTCCCCCCACTTTGTGAATTTCTCTGTGTTTTTCTGGGCGAAACGTTAAGAATACAGTATGTGTAGGTTGATTTCAAGTTACCGATGACGCATTCCTTAAAGTCTCTATTCATAATTATCTGAAAAAAATATACAATCTAAAAGAGAAATAGGAGAGCTGTACGAGGAATGCCTTATGGCCACACGGATAAACGACCGTGTTAAAATCCTCATAAGACAGGTCTATTCATGCGGATATGTTCCAAGGCGATGGCGACTTGTGACATTGAATTTGACCAGTGTGGGGGGAACACCTCTTCCTGTGTGGATGAAAAGGAACGCCTGTTCTCGTTCATATCAAAGAAGGGGAATAAGGAGTTCACGTTCCCGGAACAGAAGTGATATTTCACGGCCAAGCGCCACCTCCGCCCACATCATCAGCGACGCTCGCATTTCACATCATCTCATGAGAAAGGGAAAAGGTCAAACTCGCTTCACCGCGATTCCCCTGCTTGGGCCCGATGCGAGTTTCGACTTACACAAACTTTCCTGAAACCTTAGCACCCTTATCCGGCCATTAAGCAGCGCGACCGATCCTCCGCACTCACCAGTTGTCATGGTAATGACTATTCATTACTCCGGGGGTGACGCGGGAGAAAAAAAAACACACCTACTCGTACCAACAAAACACAAATAACACACAATTCAGCGTGTAACGAATGCGTGCTCTGCACCCGGAGGTATTAACGGACGGCTGTGTAGGCCTGTAAGGTCTCGAGAGAAAAATACAACGGTCATTCGGAAATTCCGTCTCCTCTGGGTGACCAAATGAAAACAAAATTTAACCTCACGGTCCAAGACGAGGATAACAATACAGTAAGCAGTTGGCAATAAGTGCACGAGAATGAAAACAGCTACAGATATACACTCATGGTTTTCCAGGACAATCAACGGCAATGAAAATAACTAGCGAGTACTGCTGCATTTCATGATCCATGTCCCGCAAATTTCACAGCCTTCACTTGTTGACAAGTAACTTAACTCGTATCAAGCGAGTGGCAGGAGAAGGTAGTGAAGGAAATGAAGCGGAAGAGAAGGATTAGGAGAAACTATAACAAAGATACATGAGGAAGTTGAAGGGAAATGCGGAGATACAGAAGAAGAAAAGAAGGAGCACAAAGAATGAGGAGAAGAAAGAGGAGGAGGAGGAGGAGGAGTAGAAAAGGAACAAACACTGATGTCAATGATGATAATGTCATGGGCCTATTCCATCATAATACCTTTTTAGTGCATGTACTGCCAGTTACATTTTGTTTAACTTCTTGTACTATTATTACTAATTGTTCGGAGTTGAAATTGAGCAATTGAGACGCAAAAGGTCGAGTATGATTTGCTATATAGGGGCATATAGGCATGGTTCGTTGGTGAGCTTTGACATATACATTCCAACATCAATTCCACTATTCAATAGAGTCTTCGATGAAACGTATACTATAATCAATTCCGGTGAGATGTTCTGAAAAAAAAATCAAAAGTATGCCTGCTTTGGAGAACCATTCGATCACTCTGTCATTTCGAGACTGACAGGCATCAACAGGCTGTGTGAGGATGACGTGTGTGTTAACGTGGTGAAGGGTTAACCACAATGAATCCGCAGCACCTGGGCAAAGAGCGTCTCGCGACCCGGACGTACAGAAACATCTGTGGAGTATCAAGGATGTTAGAGACACGCCCAGGGGAAACGCGCTAATTACGGGTCTTAACCGCGGCTATAGGTAGAGTAGAAGGATTACTTGCGGCGCGTTAATTGTTTGCGTTTTGGCTGCCAAATATGCCCCAACGATAGCAAGAACGATGGTTGCCAAAAGTTTCCAAAGTTATTCATGGAGGTTGCGTCATCCAACGTGATGCCAAAGCGACGAAAAAGTAATGACAAGTTAACAAGGGGCTTAGAGGGATAAATCGATTACATTCGAAAATTGATTACTAGCGTATAAACGTCATGGTTGTTCCTTGTAGAATCCGCTCATATTGCTTTCGCCTGTGCTAAGTTACGCTCGACCGCGAGCAGCATATATCAAATTTTGGGAGCTTATGATTCAATTGATTTGTCAAAAATAGATAATACAATTACATGATAGCTCCTCATTTATACTTTTTCGCAGATCATTATTTTTCTTGTTAGCAAATATCACCAGTGGTCGGTAATGCTCACGATTTGATAATTCTCCCTGATAATCTTAGTCATGCACCTTTTTTATACATTTTATTATTTGGGAATTCGGTTTGCAGGCATTAGTTGTTGCTACGTCAGAAAATAGTCTCAACTTTTGTTCAGGTAAACGCACGAAATATACGAAATATGAATATTAACAATGGCATATTCTTGTCCTTAAAGAATCAACATAATTCTATGATACATGTTAATATGCATTCAATAATATGTGAGCAGGAAATATTACTGTCAAGTTACTGTGTGAAAAAAAAAGTACGCTGAATTTGTGCTTGTCATCTTCATCCCCGCACTGACCGCTGGAGAAAAAGAACAAAGACTGATTCTCCCGTGTCCGATGACGGACGGTCCACGTCAGCTTTGGCCCTTTGCGGGTCTACGGTTTTGACGAGTTATCAGTCATCAATATATAGTGCACTCATTATCAATAGGTCTGAGAATTCTGTTCGCGCTCATCAGATCCTTGATCATCACAATGAGATAATGTCCTATCAACCCATTAAGTCCTACAAATCATAAATCTTCGGTTTGGAATATCGTCTATTTTTACATCAACTTTTACGATTCACTGTTTTCCCGTTCGTGTTTCATAAGTATGGTTGAGTACAAAAATATGACTCACTTTGTTGTTCATAATATCACTGTTTGCTTCGGTTACATATAATCTTCAAAGCCTATGGAATGCTACATTTACAATTGATCTACAAATTCACCACACATTTCAGAACATTGAAGAATATTACAGTTCCCGTGTCTCTCTCAAATTGGCTTTCTTTTTGTTGTTTTAAAATGCTTTCTGATCTTGTGCGGAGACAGCGTATCTGTATGGTGCATTAATTTATAACTAGTCTTTTTTTTCTATAGTATAATCTGAAGTGAAATAATTTCTGCAGCAGAATGGATTGAAGTTCAAGAATGTGCTGGAGGTGGGGGTGGGAGGAAGGGGTGGAAGCAGAGAACATAGACCAATCTTGCCCATGTTGACAAACCCGACTGCAGCTGGTAGTAAGCGGGAGGTGATGAGTGCTCAGCTTTTAACGTGACTTCCCGGGTCATTTCACCAGAAAAAAATTCTCTCGTGATAAAATCACAATGTTCAAGTCATTATTACGGTCATTACGATATGTGTTACTTCATGTTGCTGTATTATAGTCATTCTAATTGTAGTACAGATGCTCTGGCAAATATCAAAATCGATCAATAGATGTATGTGAATCAGTGATGAGCCCCGGTATCATAAAACACAACATTACTTTAGTGATTGGTTAGGATTACACCATGCTTCTTCGCCTATTTCTTCATTTATCTATAGATCAATCAACTCTTTTCTAATTTATCCATCTTTCATCGACGTCTCAAGTTGTTTTGTCTTTACCGAAGTTGAACATGTAGTCCCATGCGGCCTCGTGGTCGCGCCAGGGCTTCAGGTTCCACTTGCGGAACCACTCCGGGGAGGTGACGAACATGATTTGGCCCGAGGCGAACATCTCTCCCACGGCGTTGATGAAGCGCTGCGACTCGGCCGGGATGGGCTCCTCCAGGCAGCCGATTCTGGTCTCCAGGAGGAGCTTGAAGATCGCTGGGGTGTGGAAGTTGGTATCATAAGACAAGAATGAGAAAGAGAGAAGGTTTAGAAGGGAAGAAAGAGACAGGCAGATATGCACAGACAAGTGGAGAGTAGAATTAAAACAAACGCAAATAAAACAAGAGACCCGCGGGTCTAGCGCTCACCTGAGTATCGCAAGTTCACCTTTCATGCAGTCACTAATCTAAATTATTCACAGCTCTACCAAAATTTGACCAGGCATTCTCAAGTGGAAGACGAAAATGTACAATAAGGGCCCAATTTTTTTAAGATTCCTTAATTTGGGGGGATTGGGGCCCCCTGGGGCCCTCTGGGTGGGGCATGGTGCCCAGTTTGATAAATTGAGATCCTGACCCCTAGGGATGCTACCTGCCAAGTTTGACAAAAATCCATCATGAGGTTTTCAGGAAGAAGATGAAAATGTACAATTCAGGCCCCCATTTGGACCCTTCCAACCAACCCCCCCCCCCTACCCCCAAGAGGGGCACCCCTGGATCTCCTATGAACAAACTTGAAACTACAGTCATTAATGTACTCACTCATAGTATTATCTCAGCTCTATGACTTCTGATTCTAGAGAAGATTTTTAAAGATTCCTTCATTTTGGGGGTTTGGGCCCCCTGGGGGCCCCCTGGGCGGGGCATGGTGCCCATTTTAACAAATTGAGATCCTAACCCCCTAGGGATGCTACCTGCCAAGTTTGGTGAAAATGGGTCATGGGGTTCTCAAGAAGAAGATAAAAATGTACAATTTAGGCCCCATTAGGACCCCTCCTCACCCCCCCCCCCCTCCCCTGGGTCCCAAGGGGGGCACCCCTGATTCTGCCATGAACAAACTTGAAACTACAGTCATCAATGTACTAACTCATAGTATTAACCTAGCTCTATCACTTCTGGTTCTAGAGAAGAAGATTTTTGCGGATTCCTTAATTTTGGGGGGTTTGGGCCCCCTGGGGGCCCCCTGGGTGGGTCATGGTGCCCATTTTAACAAATTGAGATCCTAACCCCCTAGGGATGCTACCTGCCAAGTTTGGTGAAAATGGGTCATGGGGTTCTCAAGAAGAAGATGAAAATGTACAATTTAGGCCCCATTAGAACCCTTCCCCACCCCCCTCCCCTGGGTCCCAAGGGGGGCACCCCTGATTCTGCCATGAACAAACTTGAAACTACAGTCATCAATGTACTAACTCATAGTATTAACTTAGCTCTATCACTTCTGGTTCTAGAGAAGAAGATTTTTACAGATTCCTTAATTTTGGGGGGTTTGGGCCCCCCTGGGGGCCCCCTGGGTGGGTCATGGTGCCCATTTTAACAAATTGAGTTCCTAACCCCCTAGGGATGCTACCTGCCAAGTTTGATGAAAATCGGTCTTGGGGTTTTCAAGAAGAAGATGAAAATGTAAAAAGTTTACGCACGACGCACGACGGACGACGCACGACGGACGACGGACGACGGACGACGGACGACGGACGACGCACGACGCACGACGCACGACGGACGCCGGACGAAGGGCGATCGCAATAGCTCACTTGAGCCTTTGGCTCAGGTGAGCTAAAAAACACACAGACAGAAGGATAATCTCTACATCTTGTAGAATTACGTGACTGCTGACAAGATCTCGGATGTCGTCGTGTCTACATCATTGTCAAGAGATGATCAGAATCAGACAAGATATCAGATAATAACAATATCAGTCATGAAGAATTCTAATTAACTTCTTGTCATCTTATCATTTATTCTACATGATGTGGACATGACAATATAGGAGTTCTTGTCATGTTATCATCTATTCACACAATTTTGACATGAAGAGAATCGAGATATTGTCACCTAGTCATCTGCTCCGCAGGATATAGACGTAACGAGATTTAAGATCTTCTCATTTGATCATCTCTTCCAAAGGATGTCGAGAAAACAAGATGTGAGATCTTATCATCCGACCACGTTTGTTATACTGGATGTCGACATGACGAGTTATTTACCTGGACATCTGGCTGGCACTTTTAAGTTTCCATCGAACAAAAACTAAAACAAAACGAAAAAAACACACATTTTTGTAGTATACAAATTATCCTATAAGCTACATAGCTCCAAGGATTTGACAACATCAAATTCCAGGCTTGAATCACTCATCCTCTTACACTTACATTCCATGGACCACTTGTACATCTCGTTCTGGAGGTCGGGCACGACTCCGTCTTCGCCCTTCGTGTCCCGCACGAAGCGGAGCCGTGTCACCATGTCGGTGACGATCTCGTTGATGAGGCCCGAGAACTTGGCGACCTCTTTCGGCGGCATAATCTTCCGACTGATGGTGCGACGCGCTCGATGCCACTCTTTTCCCTCACTACAGAAAACAACAAACCCAGATAAACAAATACATCGAGCATGGCCTTGACCGATTAAGATCTCTCCCTGAGTTATGGATCAATATACCTATTGAGTCAGATATGGCAGAGACCAAACGCAATTTGCGCAGACAACGTTACACTACTGTCATTGATTGTAGATGGGGATAATAATGAAGGCATTGGTCATGATCATAGTGATAACATATTCTCCGCTAACGAAAACAGAGATAGTAATAGCTGTTATTATGATCTCTGATATCAAATAACGAGACACCCAAATGACAAAACCATTAGTATAATCTATCATAAACGACATGTTATTCTTGTAATCACATACGGAAGTACAGACCCTGTGTGTCCGAGGATGCTCCCTAGATGATAATAAACAACGCTTGGAGATGCGAGATGATAATAAACACCGCTTGGAGATGCGAGATTTCTGCGCGGACTTTCACAACGTTCTCACTACGGATATAGATACGATACGTGTATTGAGGGGATGGACAACAAGCAGGGTGTTGCGGCATCCACTTGCTCGCTTCCCAGGGCAAACTGAAACTTGCTGTCGGGCAAGTAATATGAGTAAGCACTTGCCTGTTTAAAGAACAGAACCCTAGCCCGAAAAAGCATCTTCGGGCAAGTGACAGAAATATCTCTAGCAATGCACTATCACACCAGGTAGTCGTGGTTACTTGGAAGCGGGAAAAAGAATCTGATAGACATACTGGGTGAGAACTCCGAGTGATTCGTCCCGATGAGCGCGGTACACCTTCCAGGGCTTCATGTCCAACCTTCGGGGATACTTGTTGTCATTTCTGTAGAGCGATTCAACCAGTTCCGGGTTGGCGAGGTTGACAAACTCCAGCGAGCCGAGCCGTTCCTTCCAGATCGGTCCATACGTCTTTGTGAACTCGATCTAGATGACAAGGGGAAAGAAGAGGGAGGAAATTAAAATCTTTAGATTTCTTTTTTTTTTCTATTTGAATGATAATGATCAATTTCATCAAAAATTCTGAGTGAACTGTTTCACCATCAATGCACATTAAAGACAAGACGACTGAAGCATGGAAGCTTTCTCTGCGAAATTGTGATTGACAAGGGTGTGAAATATAGTTGATAGGACAGTTGTAGAACAATACAATAATGTACCCTTGTTTCGATAGTAACTTTCCTTGTATGGAAGGCTTTATGTTTCCATGCATTCACAAAAAAAAAAAAATACAGAAACGAAGACAAGAACTATGATGCTGGTACTGGTAATGATAATGTGGTTATGGTGATGATGATGATGATGATGATGATGATGATAATGATGATGGATAATGGGTGACGACGAGAAGTGATCGATCGAAGAGAAAAATTTCGCAACCGAAGAGACATACAACATTTCATTATTTTTGTGGGAGTGTGATCTTCTCTCTCCCTCTCTCTGGCATGACTGACACCGAAAATTCTATGGGCTCTATAAAACATGTATTTTATATTGACATCATTACCCTAAAAGAAAGATGGACAATGACCACACGCCCAATTAAAATCTGTATGTGGTGTAACGTGTATCTCATCGATTTGTGGAATTGTGGAACAATCGAAAAAATTATGCGGAATCGTTTCCCCGAGACCCAGTGAACTCGACGCGCATTGTTCAAGCGCCATGGTTTAGACATTGAGCTACTTGAAGCTCGATGTTTTAAAAGCGTTCAGAGGATACGCTAACCAAGGAGGTATGCGATACCTCCTTGCACTCCAAACTCTATTTTAACCCCGCTCAACTGGACAAATTGGCCGCCACCCCCACACTGCGGAGTTACGACAAAGGGAGCTACCCACCAAATCAAACATATCCGTACGGTTCCCAATCACTCGACCCCAAAACGACAAATTCAATAACACAATCCAACAGGTGGGTGCGGAAAGTCGAGTCCCGCGCGTCCTTTGTTAGGAACGCATCATACAGGATATGCGAAGAGACGCTTTGGGATCAGCCATCGGGATCTTTCCACCTGCAATTTTCCCGGACAACACTCATTCATCATGAGCAGTTTCACCAGACAAATGGCGACGATGACAATCATGTTTAAGATGGTAATAACAAGTCCCAACTCCTTTAGTGTGACCAATTAGTGTTTTCGGTTTTCCCGTCAGGAATAACATTATGTTTTTTACACTTTTACGGCAGAAGAATTTAAGTTTCTTCATTTAATTTTCAAATTTCAGTACACGATTAATAGAAAATGTTAGGTGGAGACATCGGTAAATCACTGATTTGCATAGACTATTCATATAAACTGCACAAGAACAGTTTTCTTTTCTTTTCAAAATTTCATAACTTCCTAACTTATGGTACGATTTTGATCAAACTTTCCCTGATATGCTGGTAAAACTTTGCTCTTTCTTTTCAGTCTAACTTTGAACTGGTACTGAATTTCCTTTTATCCTTGCTTTGCGTCTGTATTATTCGCGCATGCGCTCAGAGTACTACATCCGGGAGTTTGAAAGACTCGCATCCCTGTCTCCTGGTACAGTGATCTCAGCTCAGAGGCATGCATGGCTCAAAACCAAACACAGCGGCGATGCGGGTGCCGTGTTCCATGCCAAGCGCAAAAACCGCGCGGTCATCGAACTGTCAGTGTTTACGTTCGCTGAAACAAAAGACGTCTCAATTTCGGCAGTCTCGAAGCGATCACGCCGCTGCCCTGCTATATTGTCATGGTGGCAACAATAGAAAAGGCGTGATATCATATTTCTTGCTCCGTTTCATGCATATGGCTAACGGTGACCTGCTCAAAGAATAAGATGAAGAAATGATATCGCCGAGACACAATTCACTGGACCAAACCGCAGACAATCGAAAATGCAAGTTGCTTTAGTTACACGCAGAAATAGGGATTAATGTCGGAAAAGTGGGTACACAGCGGAGAATTCTGGTTACATCGTATATGTTTGAACAGAAGTGAGGAGAAAGTGTTATTCTTCTCTCAAAGTTCTTTTCATGCCGGCTTCCTGTCTACTTTTCCTCCCTACTCTTTTCCCAGGCAGACTTTCGCCTGACATAATGATGTCAAGTTTTCGAGCAAAACCTCCTCTCTCAGATTGTCTTACGAGACTCACAATCCAGTCCCCAATCGCAAGCTTGCCATGTAAAATGTCATAGTTTCTTTTGCGCGTTTTATAGACTTGGATCGTTATTTTTTAACACTTCAGATTTCCATTTGCACGTAACGATCGTCATGGCGTAACGTACAATAACATACCATTTTTGATATATTACAGTAGAAGCAAACGAACAGAGTGCTAGACGATAAAAATATCAAAATCGATATTTTCAGAAGTTTCAAACGTTTTACAGAATGGTGATAATATTGGTGCCAACGACACACGCAGTCAACAAAAGTTGACGATGTAATCACCTCTTAAACTCGAATTTATTTCATAAAATTAAAATCTTTGGTCCACAATTTAGCTAGTGTTCAGGTCCCCTTCCCCCTAAAGGTCATTCAAGACTTTAATAATTACACAAAAGGATTTGACGTAAAAGTAGGAAATTCAGTGATGACCTCCTACGATATTATGCGCTGGTGTTTGTGATAAAGAATGTCACCTCTTCCCACAATCATTTCGATGAGGCCTCTATCAGTTTGTTAAACTTTCCTCTGATCATTAACCCTATAAAGCCCAAGGGGGGGGGGGCACATTGTGCCCCCCTACCAGATTTTCATTTGCCACTCCTTCGCCCTTTATTCGATTTCAACCAAATTTGGTGACTTTTCCTAAAATCTTATTGCGAACATTTTGATATATAATTTAGCTATATTTGATGTTGCTGGTTGCCATGGTAACCATAAACTGACAACCATGTCAGTCAGATTTTGCATCTTTTTTCTGTTCCCATTTTATTTAACAGCATTACAGTGGATCAAATGGGTGTTTCTTGGTTGAAATTTATTGAAGGAGCAAAATTTAAAGTAATTATGGTCCTGGAAAGTTTCTCTAATTATTTCCTTTGTTTTTATGAGACAAAGGAATAAAACAATAGATATAATATAGATAATTGAAAAAAATAATGGGCAATTCCATGGGAATGTGGACATGGCACTAAAATTTCAACTTTATCATATTGCAAAAGAATTACTCATTATGTATTACCCATATATTGAAGTTAAAGAACTCAAAGAATTATATCAATCGGTCAAATATTTCCCGAGAAACAGCTACAAATGTTGAAGACAATTTTTCAGTCATCCAAATTGCTAAAATGCATGCTTAACTTGATATGATTTTTGTTAATAGAAAAATTCTGCTAGCACTTCAATTAATTTATTTTAAAGAAGCAAATTGGTTCTACTTCAGTTTCCCATGAGGAAATTTTTATGCCACCTTCAAAAAATTCTAATCACCACATGAAAGTTCAGCCCTTGAGCCATGTAACGCGAGTTACCGAAACAAGAAATATTTTTCATTCTGAAGGAAGCAGTGGAGGTAATTTGTTGGGAATCATAATTTTCTAAATTCATCATACCCTGATACTGTACACAGGATGTTGACTTGAATAAACACTGTTATCACATTAAAAAACGTAAATGAAAAGTGTAACGCGAGTTACCATGTAACGCGAGTTACCGGCATGTAACGCGAGTTACCAACTATAAACACAAGTTTCCCCCAACATAAGCAAATTTTAGCACTTAATTAAGCTAGATTGTGGTGAAAACAATCAAATGCAGTGTTATACACACTATGCTGGACTGAAACAAAGGAGGACAGCCTAATAAACTGTGATTAGCATCAAGGCCACTGATCACATGCCACATTGAAGAGTCTAGCCTGGCTTTCACTGCATACTGTACATGTATCCAGCAGTGAATGAGACCATTAGATTTATCTTTTGAATTTCCTGCATCAGTATTACAGAATTTTTATTACAGAATGCTATAAAGCACAGCAAGTGTTGGTTCTAATCCTTGTTCGGTGGTCTACTGAAGATGACACCTGTCCGGAGATCAGGAGGTTGTGGGTTCGAATCCTGCTCAAGTATGTATGCCCATGATTTTTTATCATGGCTACTAATAAAACACCGATCAATTCAGTGAGCTTATTAACGTTGATGTAGGGCAATTTGTCAATCAGTTGCAATGAAAACATCTCAACGGAAGAATTTCATGAATTTGAATAATTACGCAGTACCCACTGCATGTTATAAGGATTAGAACCAGCACTTGCTGTCGGGCGAAAGCACAGTGGTCTAGTGGAGATGGCACCTGTCCGGTGATCAGGAGGTCGTAAGTTTGAATACTGCTTGAGTATGTACAACTACGCCCATGACTTTTTTTATCATGGCTTCTACTAAAACACTGATCAATTCAGTGCTTATTTACGTCGATGTAGGGTAATAAGCCAGTTCGTATACACTGTAGCTCATGTACACATTGGTACAAATGACCTTTCTTTTTTTCTCAGTTGGTTCGGCACTTCACTTGTTTTCAAAGCAGCATAATGCATAAGCTTGCATGACATAACAATTTATGGAACTTCTGTTCAAAAAAAGAATGAACTTGCATTTAGATCAGGGGATCAGAATACTCCCATCAGTTTATAATTTAGCAGGCATCCATATCATTGTTTTGTATTGAATGCAGTAACAGCTTATTTCCGTTTATATTGCAAAATACCATTCTTGCTGTCAGGTGGATGTGCTGGCAAGCATCATTTAGATAAGGATCGCATGAATAATCATCGCATCACAGATGCTTATGTCAGTGAATTTACAAACCAAAATGCCTGTTCGTACAAATGATCTTTTTTTGTTCATGCACAAAGTGGAATTACGAACTGGTCTTTTTGTCAATCAGTTGCAAAGAAATGTACTAGTTTTCACTCCTCACAAAGATAGGATTTGAATTTTTGAAAGATTGTAAGCTGTTTCGTAAACTTGTAGGGTTTGATACTTTTATGTTTTGTTTTAAAAAGACTTTCAATATTTTTCATCTTTACACTCTGAAACTTACAATGTAATAATACACCTATATCATCTAGTATATATTCAAACATATTCAAGGTTTCTATGAGGAGTGAAGCTCTTATTAGTCTTAAACACACTCTTCTATTGGGTTTATTAGTAAAATATTTGTTTAACATTTATTCGTTTTACTATCTACACAAATAAGTATCTCTCAGATTATGTATAGCCACATTCAGCTGCACTAGCTAGTCTTCCAAGGGGTCCAGTTGGATTGGATGTTAGGTGGACCACTTCGCCGGGTTATGCACCCTGCTCCTTGGGATAAATGAATGAAGCAGGATCTTTTCCATGAGTTGTTACTCTCTCACACACGGGATCTCCATTTTATGCCCTATCAGAGGGACAGAGTGATTTGCCGGGTTGCCCAGTCTGGAATCGAACTCGGGTCGTTTGGATTGGGAGGCAGACGTGCTACCGACTGAGCCAAATCACCGCCCTCACTTCTTGACGAGGTTCCTAAAATGTCGGCAGGAAGATGGTCTCCCACCTCCCTCTTGCGTACGGTAACATTTTGTTTTTGTGTGCTGCTGGATCACAGCTTGTATACATACTTCCAGCTGATCCCACTGACCGACATGATGTTCCCGCATCTCAAACATGTCTGCTCTCCAGTCCCCCCCCCCCCCCCCCCCCCACACACACTTTCATCTTTCATGGCATCCTCCCATTTTCTCCGCCTAGCCCATCACGATCGGAGCCCGGCCGCCACGCCCGTCATGTGGTGCTCATTAGTCCCAAGCGCTCACAACATCACGTCTCGCTACACCGACTCGCGCCCTCCCACCGAGTCACCTTGACATTCAGACACGAACTCGCCCTTGGCACGTCGCCTCCACTTAGCCATCTCGACACCCGACGATCGACTCGTGGCGAGTCGGGCCGACCAGGCCCTAGCTCCTTCACATACTAACCGGAAAGAAGGTAAACCCAATTCAGGACGGCGCGTACCTAGCCGACAATTCCCAATACCCGTGATCAGGTGATTCATCCACTGCTCTTTCTGCACCTCTGCATGGATGCCAGGGCTGCCGCCGTGACCGAAAAAAAGCGACTTTTACTATCGCATTTACTAAAATATGTAACCCAATGTGCCTCTACATTTCTTTTAACATCTACTTAAATATTATCACGGAGGAAAATGAATCATGGTTTCGGTTAAACGAAGACATTTCATTCCTAACAGATTTGATACGGGCGAAGTAGGCTAGCAACTTTTGCGCTTGTTTAATTTCGTCACACTGATTACAAAATGAGCAGATATTCTCCCCCAAATCCGACCATAAAAGAACTCCTGCCGTTGACTTTCACTATTTACTCCCTCGAATTCAAAACCGAAGAGGGACGCGAGAAAGGGAGCTTGCAGAATGTCAAGCGAGAACTGAACTCCTCAGTGGCAAAATTGATAGGCCTTCATCAGCAACATTCTTCAGCAACTGCATGGCTAATTACAAAAATGATTCGTGATCTCACATACTTACACACTAAGTAGGTACACTGTAAGACCATGGACCCGGTAGGTCCATGGTAAGAATGATCATGCTACGGACATCAGATATATCCTATACTTTCTCATTTACTTTCTGATATACAACACGAAACATGAACAGAAGGAGAGAGCTCAAAGTGACTCATAATCCCATAAGAATATTTCAAAGTGAACGTAGTTCTTCAGTTTGACCATGTGAGACTGCTAGCTCCCGATTTTGTCACGTCGACCACGCGTTCTCGAATTAAGGGCTGATATCTAACACGAAGATGAATAAATGAATCAATGAAAAAATGAATATATTGATGAATAATTAGATATATGAATGAATGAAAAAGCAGACAGAAAAAAAAGATCCCTTGATAAAAGTATGGAAATGTATTCAGAAATAAACAAATTGATGACAGGTGGGCTCTGGGGCGAGGCATAAGACCTCATCTCCGCAACCCAGGGACCGGGGGCAACCATAAAGACGTTACAGCAAACTGCTTCGTCATTGTCATTGTCTCACTCACTCAGTGCACCCAAGGTGCTTTTCTTGGTGCACCCTTCCCACTCAACGTGCTCTCAATTATCGGAACGTCGAAACTAAGTTTCTATCGCCTCTCTCAATCTTTTACGTAATCATTAGAACCGGGCACACGTTTCGACAGTTATCACATTCACAAGGAGAAAAAAAGAGTCTGAATCAGGACATTTATGTTGCTCTGGATTTCCCGTTCCGGAGGCTAAACGGGAGGCAATCATTAATCTCAGCGTCAAATTTGGAGATTCCGGACGGGGGCGCTAATCACTCTCAATTGATTTTCGGGAGCCATAGATAAGAGTGGTATAGACATAAAACTGTTGTACAACGGTTGAAATGTCACGCTGTACGCACTCGCTTCCCAACAATCGAATCTCATCGAATTATGCGTCTTTCACGAAATTAAAGAAGTACTGCCACCATTTGTTTACTGAGTTAACTGCAAAACCGCTTTTGCAGATATTATAATTTTTGTTTTTGTCGATCTTGAAACGCAACCAATGATAATAAACCATCATCACCCGAACTAACCGAAGTCCATGGCACAAACTGAGAATAAACTCTTAGAAGTTCATCGCGCCAGGCTTTATTAACGAGTCAGTGTTTCCGATATCACATTTTGACTCGTGTTATTTTCCCGTGAACCATACCATTACAGAGAATAACAAGAGACAAATAAACTGTTTCATTGTTTGTTCACGATAACATACCAGAAAGCAGCCCTAAGCTCCTATGAAAAAAAAAAGGCGACGATATAATGTATACATTCTAACAACCACACTAAAGAGACAAGTCAAAATGCACACAGAGAGCAAGGATGTCAAAAAAAATGAAACTGACCAGCGTACTATACTCCACAAAATCAGGGTAGTTGTGCACCGAATTACTTGGAGGCGTAACCAATGGTAACAGGCGTATAGATTGGGGGGGGGGGGGGATGTGACTGTGTCAACATTCTGGGTTTGTCAGCGAGATAAACCTGCTTTGCTTACATGGTCGTGGGTTGTTTTTGATGACTTGTATTCTTGCAGCATCAAACCAAGATTTCTGTCAAAAGAGTTCACTGGTAAATGTTCCCCATCTATTTTCTCTCCAGCTGATACGGCATGGGAGTCTCCTCATGACAATGTGATTTGCTCTCTTCCTCCTCCACATACCCGTCCTTCATCACAGCATTCATCATTATATTTGGAATGTCTTTGAAATTCTGCTCTGATTTGAACAAAACAATAACAATAACAACATTAGAACACCACGCAGACTAGCCTCCGCGGAGCATATTACCCACGACAACAAGTTACAGACCAATCATTCGGTCAAGCTTTACATGCCCTCGTATACATAATCATGTTCATGTTTTGGACGATTCCTAATCCAGGGCTCGACACTAACGGTGGCCCGGTGGCCCGGTGGCCCGGGGCCACCAAAATTGAAAGTCGGGCCACCAAATCTAAAAAAAGGGCAAATTTGGTGGCCCGCCTCGGGCCACCAAAATTTTTTGAAAAGTACGTCAATTAATTCGTAACTTTTTGCGCCGGAAATTAGCAGTTATATTTGTTTAAAGGATAGATGAAAAGGACTGAATGAGTGCCTGTGAGTGTTGCGAGTTTGTTGAGGTTTATTCATGAGTAGATGTATGTCCAACTTCCAATTCTTACTATGACTGGATAAAACTTAGATATTTGACACATTAAAAAAAACCAGAACGTTTAATGTTTTTTATTGTTTTTTTTTCGGGGCCACCAAATTTTTCTCTCGGGCCACCAAAAATTTGAAATTGAGCATTTTGGTGGCCCCATTGGACCACCAAACAAAAAAAGTTAGTGTCGAGCCCTGCCTAATCAAAACTACGTCTCCAAAGTTTAAATTTGGACATTATTATCATATTTTTTTATGAAGGCGTCGCGACGTTTGAAATTCAGTTGTGTGTTTATCATCAACTCTTATTCCTCATTATTTCATCTGGATTGGTGTCAACGGAAACCAAAATGTCTATCCTTTCCCCAAGTTGTCATTGCGAAATGAAACTTACAATTTTTATGGCATGAATAATATTCTATATATATCATTCTATATACAGCAGATGAGAAATCATTTTGGATTTTGCTGTATAGTGCAATTTGGGACAACGCCTAAACTGGTATTCCCCGCTATCATCATCATCATTATCATCATCATCATCATCATCATAGATATATTTTATTATTCGCAAAATCCACTATGTGGAATGCTCTCATTAGGTGCAAATAGATGGTGATTCCCCAGTGGTTTCCAATCGCATAATGACGATGGTGACATTTTATGTTCTAATATCCCATGCAAGAGTGAGCATGGAATTCCCCACATCAGTCATAATATTCACAGCATTAAAACAGAACGACACAAATTACGCTAAACGAAAACAAAACCCCACAAGATCCCACTATAAAGACTTGGCTACGCCCTGTTGCACCGGCTAGCGAAACATGGTTCCCTTCCATCAATTCTATATTTTCATCGGATCCCCAAATTTGGTCTCCATTACAAGCCAATAATAATGTGTGAATCAACCATTAAGACCAATATACACCATTCCTTCTTCAACAACACTATTTTACTTCTATTACATGTACTTCTGGCTGATGAGATTGTCCCCTGGCTTCCGTGCCAAGATGTTGCTGTCTGTATGATAATATTGTTATCGCCGCGATGCTACAAGCATGCAGGAAAGATGAATGTCTGGGAAGTTTCTCATTTTGCTATCAGTATCTTGGAGCTGGTTTCGATTATCAGTCGTGACAAATGATGAGACAAATGGAATGTCAACGATGAGTGATGATGTCAGGACTGAAAGGTGACGGAGATATGAGTTTCTCTTTTGGCTTGGTGACAACTTTCATGTATGATAAGTATCACAACTACAAGTATAAGAATTAGACCTGTGACAAATAAGAAACAGCAGCAGTACAAACAAACGGAAAGGCAAACAAACAAACAAACACGCACAAACAACAGATATGCACGCACATTATGACACGCAAGGAAAAAAAACCCTCCGGTTACCAAGAGCAGTCTTTGGTTTTTTTTTTCTTCGTTGTATATTTTTTGTCTCCGACTTCTCTCCTTAAAGGACAAGTTGACTAAAAAACATGCGTGTATTGAGTGAATGCAGCAATATCTAGTAGAAGAGAACATCAGTCATGACGCGGTGTTTGAGGAAAATTGGACAATCCGTTGAAAAGTTACAAAAATTATAAAGTTTCAGTGCCGCCATCTCAGGATGAGAAGACTACACCAGTTTGTGACATCATTGCAGGACAACAATAAAAAGAAAATAAAGAGAGAATTCCACAAAATTATTTATATTTCGAATGAAAAGTACACATTTTCTAGACTTGTTACTGCCATATGTTAAGAGTAATATTGTTCCCCCTGCTTTCTGAAAGAGGCAAGACAAGTGCTCTTTCATATTTCAAGAAATGTACGAATACTTTGAATTCTGTTTATATTTTCTTTATATTGTTGTCATGCAGTGACGTCACAAACTGTTGCAGTCTTCTCATCCAGCACTGAAACTTTAATTGTCAAATTTTCCTCACTGATGTGTTCTACTAGTATCGCTGATTCACTCTATCAAACACATATCTTGGATGAACTTGTCCTTTAATTTTCTTCCGATCTGCCAGGGTTTAATTAAGAATCCACTTCTGGCAACTAAACCTTTCGCGATCGGTCGTGGTGTGTGATACTGTATATGGACATATTTCCTCGGTTGGGAGTCACCTTGCTCGGGTTGGTCTTCCGAGTTGTTGTTGTTGTTGTTATTGTTGTTTGAAAGTTCAAGATCTACATTGAAAACAGAGCTGCCCGCGCCAACTTGGTAGCATCTTGCCACTATAATAATTACAAGAAACCTGTTCCTTCTGATATGCAGCATGTATATAAACTATTTAATTTGCGTTATCCATTTTATTCAAACAGCTTCATAATTGCAGATGTTTGCGATCGAATTTCATCGAAAGATGATCTGCAGTGTCAAGTGGGACATGCAACCAAATTTCATCGGTGAAAGGACGACGGGAATGTTTCCTTGCTTTTATCTTCTTTGTGATAAACGTATCTACTTGCTGTGAAAGTTGTCTATGAAAGAGGTTTACGTTACACTGTTACCATGACTAGAAAAACTGTTTACTGCAGTATTCATCAGTGTCAAATGTATAATCGACCGATTTCTGTTTGAGAATGCCAAAGATGTTTGCAACTGAGGGCTGATCCTGCACTTATATCCACATTTAAAGATGGTCACTTAAACCAAGGAAGCTCCTTGCTTAAACTGTGGGGTCGCATGACATCAGGCAGTGGATGATACATGTGTTGGAAAATGAGTAAAGATTCTTTGGACGGGGAAAAAACAATCAAAAACCTCATCATTCAGTCGGGAGAGATGCGCTCTCCCATCTCAGTGTTTCAAATATCCACTTCAGAGTTCGATACGATGAAACGAAAAGGCTGCGATCCCATTGAAGAAGGGGTAAAACGCCGTAACAGCACCCAACATACTTGTAACTCCTGTTGACTTTTCCGTGTATAATGATGTCATTACTGGGAAGAATCTGTCCCCGCATGCGAGGTCTGTTTTGGCTGTATCCAAACTGATTGGATCACGTGACGGCGACGATGGGACAAGCTGCCAATTTACGGTTGAAGCTGCCAATCTAGGGTTTAAAAAAGGAGGACATGTACATAGGACCTCATGAACACTCAACTCGTTGATGAGGTTTTCGCAGGGCACCAAAACTGACTTTCTCTGACCCAGGACTATCGTTAGTCCCGTACCAATTTTTTCAGCTTTTTACACTTGCCAATTAGTCCCGTACTATCATTCTCTTGTCCGGGGCTAAGGAGAAAACTGACCTTTTTACACTCGTATTTCTTAGCCCCGGACTTTCCAAACCACATGAATATTCATAATTACGCTGTGTACTGTACACGTACACGCACGCACCGGCAGCACTTGACTACCTCGTTTCTGATTGGTCAGTGAGGGTCGGACTTCGTCTCCGTCGCTTAGCCCAGGATTATTTTTTCGTTATGTTTACACTCACTTGCTTGGCACCGCAATTGCGGTGCTAACCCCTGCTATTTTGCAAGGCCAGATAGTACCGTACTATCGGTGGGGCTAGCCCACTTTGGCAAAAACGAGTGTAAACAGAAAGTGGGCTAAGGATAGTCCCGTACCAACGGTGGGGCTAAGGCCCCCCCTTAGCCCCACCGTTGGTCCGGGGCTAAGCAAAATTTTTGCCCATCTGTTCGAAAATTCTTCCGAATGTTCTTGGATGTGGCAAAAGTCAATAGAAGTTTCCCATGAAGGAATCTCGTCATCATCGAGAGGGGATAACATCATCCTTTATACTGGTTGGCCTTCCTTTTTTGGCTTTGTTGATAGGGAATTGAGGTCAGGTTAACCTACATCGCGCTCAGCTGAAAGTGTGTTTTGACAAATTGCCGCGAGTCACACACCTGTACATACAATGAACCTTTCTAGACTCCAACAAACTTTCGTAGCAACCTACAACCAGCACATACACACACATACAAAAAAAAACCTTAATAAGTCATTATAAGGGATATCCTTTGATAGCAGCAGTAAGAGTACGAGTATCAATGAGGCTTACCCTATGGCTGCCTCTCGAAAATTCTTTAAACTTGTATAGAATCGCTTCCTGTAGTGACGAGAAATCAATCTTTGGCAGACATTGTCTGATGGTTCGAAAGCCTCATCTTAAAATTTAGTTATACGGACTATTCGACGCATATATAGGCCTACTGTACTTGTATAGGTTTTCTTTAATACGAAATCCGGGTTACGCATAAAAGACGATGAAATCCAAGTGTGTCAAGCAGAGTATTTGAAGTAAGATTGGTCTCTGTAAACTGTGAAAGGATGAGGGTGCACTATACCGTTAGTGATGACGACGTTGAGCTATCTGCGACATGTCTTCTCGACACACCACAGAATCCCAATAATGTGAAGAAACTTGAGTATGGCCGACTGAAAAGAATGCTTATGGACAGATTATTGCTGTTCATGTTTGGAGTTCGTTATTCCGACGGTTCGTTAGTGCGCACCAACTTTACATTTTCTATTATCGAACCTTATTTCAATTTTCGGATTAACGAAATTTCGAATTAACGATTCTTACCTCAGTCAATTACGAACCTTCGGAACAACGCCACAAATCTTCGGATTAACGAATCCTTTTTTTTTTCACTGTGGGATTAATGAACCTCTATGTATGGGGAATTTGTGTGTTTCGCAATAACAAACCTTCGGAATAACGAATTTTATTTCATTTTCGGATCAACGAACTTTCGGAATAACGAACATCACCCGCTGCACCCGCTGCTCATTTGTACATGAATTTATTCATGGTTCGTAGCATCAACACCGTATTGCCACTTAGGTCGATGAAAATGGCTCACTTTTGCTGGTAAAACCTGATTCCCTGGACTCCGATTCAGATATATACTTGAGTCTTGAGTCTTGATGGAGTAATCCCTATAGCAGCTGCAAGCACAGCTAGACTGGGATGGGTTGGTGCAGTGGCAGTATGTGATGGTGCACGTGATGATATCAGTATATATACAATTAAAACGTGATACATGTGCAAGTAAAAGATGCTCTTGAATTACAGCATCCTATCACCAATGGGAGGCTTCATCCTTCGGATGGCTGGAAGGGCAGCCTCTTGGAAAGCAGCCAGGGTTTGCGCTGTTACTGCTTGATGTGGTAGACAGTTCCATATACGGATGGCTCGAGGATAGAAAGAAAACTTGTAGGAATCTATGGTGGCCACAGGTACTGTAAGCTTGAGGCTGTGGTCGTTTCTGCTGATGTATGGGGCTGGTGTTATGAAAGCTGGGAAGGAGATATTTACAAGTTGCAGCCGTATTTTGAAGAACATTGTGGATTGTGCAAGGAGGCGACGTGTGTGCAAAGGATACCATCTAAACTCGGCAAATAAACAATGCTGGGCTCTCCCGATAACAAAATTCATCTCTTTAGATCTTCTTTGGCATTCATAGATCAAAGGTATGAGTTTAAAATATCTCCAGATTCGATGACGAGGAATAGAAACTTTGGTATGTGTTTTCAAATCTTTTCCGTCAGATTCCCACTAGAATTTGTCAGATCTCTAGCTAATTGCATATAGATATTTTAACTTCTATAAAGATACTTTCACTGCTGCATGGCACAAACAAACATATCCATTCCCATTTCCTTTGAATTCGAATAACCTGACTAAACAAAGTTGTCAGGACGTCTCAGAATGCTTACACGATTCAGGGATCTTTTTCTCGCATTGAGCTAATCCTTGTTAGCAGCACATCTATCTGGCTTATGGTAATAACTGAGATGGAATCTTCCCCTTTTCTTGCCAAATCCCATGGCTCGCAGACAAATTTAACGTTTAACCTTGACGGATGTTACCGTGTGTGTGTGTGTGTGTGGGTGTGCGTTACTAAGTGTGAGACTGAACGTGTGATTGAAAGTATGAGAACTTTACGGTTATTAATTGGAGCAAACGATCTACAGAATGATGTGATTGATGGTATTACACTTATGGTAATTAAATGACGTTAGCTACAACCCTGAGTAGCTTTGTGTGAACCCTTCTCCAAGAAGTCATGTCATTATCACCGCACCAGTGTCTCCATCACTGCCCAGGTACCCATTCACACACCTGATGGATCAAGCTGGACCAAGTGGATGATAACATCATGTTCAAGAAAGCTGGGAATTGAACTCGGGTATATACCAGGGAGGTGAGACTCTCACCTCTCTGGGTATCAATACACAATTAACGAGTCTGGAGCCTTGTCCACGATATCACCAGTGCTCGAACAATAAACATTTTAATCATGGCATAAATACGAAAGAGCTTTCGTGAATTAATCTACTCGGGGGAAAAATGGTAGGAGGGTATAACTCAGGCGAACTGATTTTCAAGTTTTGCAGAGGGATTGAATTCTGAGTGCGAAATCGTATACTACAGGTTTTGTTTCAGTTCTTCCCTTTTCTCCTTATCAAAACCAAGGAGTTATGTTATCGCTGTGATAACTCTGCGCTAAAATCATGGATCTACTTGGCTCGATGCTAAAATCATGTGGTTTACAATCAAGGTGTCGGGCTTGTCCAGAGGCGAGGACTTTGCCACCCGCCAAAAATTTGATACAACTTGTCACCGAATTGATGATTTACGCGGTAGTGTCTGGCACAGCAAGAAGTAACGGTGTAGTGTTGATTTTAACAGCACGTCGGGGAGCCAACCGCAGCGGAGCGCCCGGCGTGAAGTACGTGACGATGGCTGCTCATAATTGCTAGGAGTGGGCTGCCTTCTACAGAGCAAGACCACATCGGAAAACATAACAACACATTGAACCAAACGTTGAATCGAAGGAAGGATCTTGCATGTTCGCCAGTCTTTCAAGCGAGTGCATGTACATAGGCCTACATGTACAAGTATTTGAAATTTTCAAAGCAAAGTTGCTGAAGACAAAATCTAGCATAGAGAGGGTAAACTATACTTATTGCAAGTTAAACGAATATCAACACTTTACTTTATGGCTTGAAATGCCAAAAATGTTAATTGTTATCAAAATAACATGTGCCCGACTCTAGTGAAATAAAAAACCAGCTAGTTTATAATTGTGAGTTTTAAAAAGACTCCAGATACTTTCCTCTTTCTACATCCAAATGATGAAAGTGTCATCTGATCATCTTGAAATACGAATGGTCCTTCTACTCTAATAAGGAATGATAGGATTTTCGTTAGGTCAGAGTAGAGTGTGCAACATTCTTGGGAGGAAATACTTCCCCCAAGCGGCCGAGGTGATACTGATATTAATTTCGTCTGGGCCAACTTCTTTCACACTCACGAAGGAGTGATCAATTACTCGCAGTGTCACAAATAGTATTCCAAATCCCAACCTTGCCGAAACCTATCGGGCCTTCTCTGGAATCAGAGGCAACGGATTGGGCACGGGGGACGCGACGCGGTGCTTTACCGTTGAACTTTGAAGAACAATGAGCCTACCTTGACTATTAATGGTTCCCTCCATGTTCCTTTCTCATTAAATATAAACAATCAGGAACACGGACTAAACCACCCGTCACCATTAAAAATACAACAAACCCACGCAAAAAGTTGATTTGACCCGGAAAGTGCATGGACCCCCTCCATACCTCGGTAACTCAGAACATAGAACTCCATGGTCGATGAAAGATAACAGATAAAAATCGTCCTATCGACAAGCTATATTGGGGTTTGATCCAGTCCGCATCATGTCTGGGGGACAGCTGTTACTTGAACCGGTGTGACCCGCATTGACCCAGAAAATGGAACCAAGGAGGTACAAGTTCCATCTCCCTCATAAAAAAAAACAAGAGACCCGCGGGTCTAGCGCTCACCTGAGTATCGCAAGTTCACCTTTCACGCAGTCACCAATCTAAATTATTCACAGCTCTACCAAAATTTGACCAGGCATTCTGAAGTAGAAGATGAAAATGTACAATAAGGGCCCAAATTTTTAAAGATTCCTTAATTTGGGGGATTGGGGGCCCCCTGGGGCCGTCTGGGTGGGGCATGGTGCCCATTTTGATAAATTGAGATCCTGACCCCCTAAGGATGCTACCTGCCAAGTTTGACGAAAATCTATCATGAGGTTTTCAGGAAGAAGATGACAATGTACGATTCAGGCCCCCATTTGGACCTTCCTAACCAACCCCCCACCCCACCCCTGCCCCCAAGAGGGGCACCCCTGGATCTCCTATGAACAAACTCGAAACTACAGTCATTAATGTACTCACTCATAGTATTATCTTAGCTGTATAACTTCTGATTCTAGAGAAAATTTTTAACGATTCCTTCATTTGGGGGGTTTGGGCCCCCCTGGGGGCCCCCTGGGTGGGACATGGTGCCCATTTTAACAAATTGAGATCCTAACCCCTTAGGGATGCTACCTGCCAAGTTTGGTGAAAATGGGTCATGGGGTTCTAAAAAAGAAGATAAAAATGTACAATTTAGGCCCCATTAGGACCCCTCCTCACCTCCCTCCCCTGGGTCCCAAGGGGGGCACCCCTGATTCTGCCATGAACAAACTTGAAACTGCAGTCATCAATGTACTAACTCATAGTATTAACTTAGCTCCATCACTTCTGGTTCTAGAGAAGAAGATTTTTAAAAATTCCTTAATTTTGGGGGATTTGGGCCCCCTGGGGGTCCCCTGGGGGCCCCCTGGGTGGGGCATGGTGCCCATTTTAACAAATTGAGTTCCTAACCCCCTAGGGATGCTACCTGCCAAGTTTGGTGAAAATGGGTCATGGGGTTCTCAAGAAGAAGATGAAAATGTACAATTTAGGCCCCATTAGAACCCCTCCCCACCCCCTCCCCTGGGTCCCAAGGGGGGCATCCCTGATTCTGCCATGAACAAACTTGAAACTACAGTCATCAATGAACTAACTCATAGTATTAACTTAGCTCTATCACTTCTGGTTCTAGAGAAGAAGATTTTTAAAGATTCCTTAAATTTGGGGGGTTTGGGCCCCCCTGGGGGCCCCCTGGGTGGGTCATGGTGCCCATTTTAACAAATTGAGTTCCTAACCCCCTAGGGATGCTACCTGCCAAGTTTGATGAAAATCGGTCTTGGGGTTTTCAAGAAGAAGATGAAAATGTAAAAAGTTTACGCACGACGCACGACGGACGACGGACGACGGACGACGGACGACGGACGACGGACGACGGACGACGGACGACGGACGACGGACGACGCACGACGGACGCCGGACGAAGGGCGATCGCAATAGCTCACTTGAGCCTTTGGCTCAGGTGAGCTAAAAAAACAACCAATGATTGCCGGAGCTGTAACAGGTCCAACCGTTTGAACGTCAGGCTTCCTTATATCTCTTGTACACTGTAAAAACATCGGTGTTAGATTTAACACCAAGGGTGTTAAATCTAACACCGATCAAACTTCAATAAAGGACCACACCCACAGGTGTTAAAAATGCACTGTGATGGTGTTGAAAAGTGTTCACCTGACACTTCGTGGTGTTAATTTGACACTGTACCTGGTGTTATTTTGACACTGTACTGGTGTTAATTCAAAAATGACACCACATGGTGTTGATTTGATATTTGTTGGTGTTAATATCAATGGTTTAACATCCGTCCAGCTTCAATAAGAGACCACACCAGCTGGTGTTACTTTGGTGTAAATCTATTTTCACATTTTTCAAAAATCAAGTATTTTAATGTAAAATTCTTGATCGTCTTGTTTAAATTGAAAATCAACAAGAAGTGCAGTTACTAAGAAACTCTTCAAAAAAAAACAGTTTGAAATTTGGAAATGACACCCGGAGGTGTTAATCTAACACCATAAATGAGCACCGAAAATTTAACACCAGCTCGGTGTTCACTATTTAACATCGGACTTTTTGCACAGTAGCTCCATGCTCTTACACTTCCTCAGTAGCAAATTAAACTTTTCGCTGTGTATCCATTTCTTGTTTGCGCTTCCAAGTTTCCTCAACACGTTATCCTGTTATCCACTTCATTTTGACTAACAATGGTTACACACCCAGAGGTAGGAGGAGTCTAAATTAGTTGTCAACGCCCAGTCTTTAGCAGGATATCATTAATAAAACAAAAATAAACAAGCCCAAGAACAGAGAAGAACGCAAGGCGATGTGTCGGCTTGTCATGAAGGAGATCGTGACAACTGAATCAGGGCTAATTATTTAAGGTCAAGGCCAGAAAAAAAAATCATGTACGCAATCGGGATAAGTGTCATTGTTTACAAAGTCGGTACTAATGTCGTATATCAATTATGACTCAAAATGTGATAAAAAGGACATATTACATATTTTATTTTGCACACTGTACACGTACGTTTGGGGATGTTTGATCGTCGGTAGACTGCATTTGCACACGGAGAGCTACGGTTGTCGACACACTATTATAGTACACTGTAACGCCTCTCTGGGCCCAACGACTGAATATTCGTCTAATCCCCACGTGCTAATCCTACAAATACCATCCAAATCCCATTCTCCACAGACGAATTAATCAATTATACAGAAGTCTGACGTTTACACGGAAAGAACCCCCACCCCTGCCCTACAGAGAGAGAGAGAGAGAGAGGGAGAGAGAGAGAGAAGAAAAGAAAAACGACAGGAACAAAACTTTTCTATGCCCTGTCTCCACTTTCTTCCAAGCCCAAAGAACTACTATGTACTTTCGTCTGAGCCTATTATAAAGAACAGGACTAGTCTCCAAGTCAATCATGGTAACGTGTATAAATGCAACGCTTGAACACTATCATAACGGTTTAAACCTCTAGGGACACCTGAAGACGATATTCTGAGTTTGTCATAAGTCATTAAAATCACGTCCATTTTAGTTGAAAGAGAGAGAGAGAGAGAGAGAGAGAGAGAGACTAAAGGGCTTTTTACACTTCTAAATTTTTGCTTAGCCCCGTACCAACGGTGGGGCTAAGGGGGGGGGGGGGCTTAGCCCCACCGTTGGTACGGGACTATCCTTAGCCCACTTTCTGTTTACACTCGTTTTTGCCAAAGTGGGCTAGCCCCACCGATAGTACCGTACTACCTGGCCCTGCAAAATAGCAGAGTTAGCACCGCAATTGCGGTGCCAAGCAAGTGCGTGTAAACAGAACGAAAAAATAATCCGGGGCTAAGCGACGGAGACGAAGTCCGACCCTCACTGACCAATCAGAAACGAGGTAATCAAATGCTGCCGGTGCGTGCGTGTACGTGTACACTGCACAGCGTAATCATGAATATTCATGTGGTTTGGAAAGTCCGGGGCTAAGAAATACGAGTGTAAAAACGTCAGTTTTCTCCTTAGCCCCGGACAAGAGATAGTACGGGACTATAAGATGGCAAGTGTAAAAAGCTGAAAAAAATTGGTACGGGACTAACGATAGTCCTGGGTCAGAGAAAGTCCGGGGTTAAGAAACACAAGTGTAAAAAGCCCTTAAATGAGAGACGTAGATGGGGGTGGGATGGGTGGGGGGGGGGGGGAGAAGCATAGGCAGGTGATACATTAATATGCACAAGCATTCCAGTCTTGTTTGCTGTTGCATGTAGGTAAATGTCTGCAAGGAATTATTATGATACATGCAGAGGCATTATGTTTGGGCTGGGGGTGGGGTGGGGAGCGGGGGAGGAGGAGGGGCAGAGAAATAGGAGAAGGTGGGGGGGGGGGAGACAGAAGACTGTAATAATATGGAACATGTTTTCTGGATCTCATGGATCGAAAAACATGTGCATGGCAACGAGCCCTCCAGAGTAAAAGCATGGGAAGAAGGCAACAACTGAAGGCAAAGATAAAAGGGCCCGAACGTATACGTGACCCGACGGAACGACGTTTACAAGGAACAGGCCATGCCCCATGTCTACGTGTCGCTGAATACCATCTGGTCTAGCCCTATATCACAGTCTTCTCTTCATTTTCGTCCTTTACATTAAACACCTGTAAATCTCAACTCTCCAATCTATCCTTCGCGTAGAGGTAGCCTAATTCTTCTGTTCTTCTGTAGAGGCAGGCACTTAGGTCGACGGTGGATTAACCCCTTTCGTTACGAGTGTCAGAAATTTCAGTTATACAGTTCGTTAAATTCCGAAGGTTCGTTCTTCCGAACAAATTTATAATGAGGTAAGGTTGGTCATTCCGAAGAGTCGCTAATCCAAAAATGACAAGTAGTTTGTCATTTCGAAGGTTCGTTCAAGGATCCGTAATTGAAATAAGATTCTTTAATCCGAAAGTTCGTACTAAATCCCAGAGTGAAATATGAGGTTCGTTATTCCGAAAGTTATTAATCCTAAAACGAAACAAGGGTCGTGATTCCGCATGCTTGTTAGTACGCACCTTTTTTTTTTTGTACAGTGCCTATTGTATAATATACGTGTGTGGTCATTCTTCAAAAGCTACACACAAAATCATACTTCCATAATTACACTCAGATACACGATAAGTCAAAAAATATAAAATGACTGTAATCATAACAATGTTGTTGTCGTTGATGACTATGGCAATGAATAAGATTCTGCCTTCTCGACTGTGATAACAAGATTATTGAGCACAAATATTGCCTAAGTCAAAGAGCACTATGTTTGGTTCAGACTGTTGATTCACGACAACAAAATAGCGAAACATCGACACATCCGTTCTCCGAGCATTCCCTCACTAAAGTCTTGCAGTATGCAGTATAATGAGATCTGATTCTGAACATCCTTTAGGCTTTACGTTTTACCAAGGAAGTATACCTCCTTGGCTTTACACTCCTTTAGCAGTAGCAAACTCCAGGATTGCTCTACCACTGACAGCAGTATCAGAGATTTCGTCAGGTTGGAGATTACAGGGATAGTATAGTTTCGCTTGAGATGGGGCTTTGGGTTTTTAACGGGTTTTGATGGTGATGTTTTTAGATGATGCGAAAGATCTTATGAAATCTATGAAAAAGTATGGTTATTCTAAGAGGATTTCAAAGTTTATTTGATGAAAATTGGTTTTGAAATGGCTAAGATGGTCAAAACAAAGCGATCCTAATAAAAGGTGGGACCAATCTTTTATTAAGATCGCTTTGTTTCACTATGTCTTTGAACATCTCAGCCTTTTCAAAACCGATTTTCATCAAATATACTTTGAATTCCTCTTAAAATTGTATACTCTTTAACATTTGATAAAATGGTTTCCAAGTATCTCGCAAAAAGTTAAAAGCTGAATCCTCGTCTCAACCAATACTATACACCATCCCTTTAACATGCAGGGATTCAATTGCCTCTGTCAAGACTCACCGAGTATTCAGCACAAAGGGGAAAAGGGATTGGATTTTTGAGGATTCTTGCTTTGTACCAAGTCCTTGGTGCTTTAATGACTTTTCTTGACTCTTTGTGAGACATCTCCTTCAATCCATAATCCTAGACGAATTACTCACAGTTACGAAAATTGAGGATTTCGCCCCAAAAAGTTAACTTAGTGTGAAAAGGTGACATCTATAAGTACACCTTATTACGGACCATATTCTTGTGAGGTTATTCCTTCTGTTATTGTCAGCTTATCGCATTTTGAGAAAAAAAAAATGAAATTCCACATCATATCAGATTACTTACGTGATGACTTGTTTGAATGTTGATCGGGTGTGGCTAATACCTTCTAGAACTAACATTTGTTACAAATTAGCAGCTTGCTCGCTGGGTTGCGGTCTGATAAACCGGTTCCTTTCGAATGTCTCCATCCATTGTTCGACATCACAGTAGGGAGTTACTGCGTGCAGCTTTCAATCATCATGTATTACAACCACTGTGCCAAGGGACCGGCGCCAAGAGATATATGTCAATGGGGGGAGGGGGGGGGGGCAAGATATTAAACTAGCAGTAGTAAGAATTAAACAACAAGGAGGACAACATTAGCAAAACATGCACTCACGCAAACACACATGATAGAAAAACGAAAAAAAAAAAAACCTCAACAAAACAAATACAAAGGCCAATTTGTTCAGAGTGATCCACACGACGTTCTGTTTGCAAACTATGTACTATGGAAGAATGTACTTTTTTATTATTTTCGTAATATTTTCCATCCAGAATAGATGCACATGTACATAATAACAATCATGAAGTTGCTTGAAATCATATAGCATGTACTACTACATCTAATCAGAATGACTGATATCAAATACATACTTTCCATCACATCTCACTAAAACAATGTGTGAGTGCGTTTGTGTACTTAAACCACGTATAGATACACACATTTTCACTGAGAGTAAATGACAACAGGCATTTGTGGATTTAACCATAGTATATGGGATGAAGCGTAAATATAAAACTGGAATGAAGATGAATGATGACTCTACAAGATGTAATTTGCCTCGCCGCAAGTTGGCTCTACGAAGTACAAGACTCACTTCGGAGACGCCTTGGACTCTCGTGATGTTGGTGTCCGCCCAGGGAGACGACCATCCCCCTGCATGGTCATTTGTTTATCCATGGAGGTAGAAATATCTCTTTTCTACCTCCATGGTTTATCCATGGCATTTGCTATACCATGGTTATACTAATGCCAGTTCTTGTAATATACACTCATGCTTGAGAAGTCATGTAAAATCAAATAGAGATCTTTCGTTCTGCAAATTGAGCACATAATCATGATGGGTGTATAGCATAGACTAAAGGCGCCGCTCCGCTATTACATAACACACTTTTGTCTCCTTCTGTATCTCCCCCTATCTCGAAGCATATAGATAACCACAAATTTAACTGTTAACATTAATATTTCGATTGCGATTTGTCATTACAAAACTCGTCAAGAAACATATTTCATCCGTCCATTCATACAAGCACTTTGCAGAAGACTAAATGAATAACGCCTTCTATTTTTTTTTTTTTAAATATGACCACGGTGGGTACAAATCGTCTTGTCCAAGGACGCATAAGCTCCAGACTGGTTTCGAACTCGGGTCCTTATACTGAGAGTCAGAAGTCTTTTCCACTACGCCACAGTGCGCCTACATAGAGCGTTTTGTATACAGGCTGTAGAGTTTAATGAAACACCATGGAAATGACAATCCAAATCAAAACACATCGAAATAGACCCACACTCTCGACTCTACGCTAATCGATCCAGATGTCGCATGTTCGTGGGATACTGCACGGCGGAGCCAAATTTGAGGGTGATTCGAAGCATCAGACCCCATATTATCCCCCCCCCCCCCTTTCATCTTCCGACACACGAAGGCGGGAATGTTTCGCCGCGCGGGGAATGCCCTGCACTATTCATGCAATTATCTAAATCTTACGAAAGTTCTTTAGATCTTCTTTAATAATATCGCGAACCGTTTATCATCGGCTTAACTAATCTCCATGGAAACAAACCCTTGGAGATGGAAACCCGAGCCTTTACCCCCGATAAAAATCAACTATACTCTCTTCCGCGATCGATATGCGTCGGTATGTCATGCAGACATCCTCTGAAGATCTGAAGAGAACACGATTTGGGACTGCCATAAAGGGAAGTTTCCCGTCCCGATTAGGTGGCGTAATTCTAATGAGCAAGGCACGTTTAACACGCCGGAAATGAATCGTGTCGGGAGACATGTACGAAGAACGACAATCGTGCTGGGCGTTCGCTGTCTGATTATTCGAATTATCTCTTTTCTTCGCCCTCTATGGACCTATATTCACATTGCCTGTAGTTATTCATGTCATCGTTGCACTTTCCCCACATTCAACTCTTCCGCTCCCATCAGCAGCTGTTCAATCTTCAGTATATCAAAACGAAGAGTTGATAAGATGGGAACTGGAGCTCTTCTAACGACGTAGTTACGATATAAGGTCATTGCAAAGAGACGAGTACGATGAAATAAGGTTTACTCTTTTTTTCAAGTTTCTAGAAACCCTGCTTTTAAAGGGATAGTATAAAGTATTGGTTGAGATGAGGATTTAGCTTTTAACTTTTTGTGAGATACTCAGAAACCACTTTATGAATGTTAAAGAGCATCGTCATACTAAGAGGAATTCATTAGTTTATTTCATGAAAATCGGTTTTGAAATGGCTGAAACATCCTCATAAAAGATGGGTCCCACTTTTTATTCGGATTACTTTATTTCGGATATTTCGGCCATTTCAAAACCAATTTTCATCAAATAAACTTTGAATTCCTCTTTAGAATTATATGCTCTTTCATAATACTATTAAGAGATATCTCATTATCTCACGAATAAGTTAGAAACCTGAAGCCCCATACCTATCAAAACTATACTATCCCTTTAAACACCTCTGCATTTCTGTATATTTAGTATGGCGGTATCAGACACCGAGATGATGATAGATTTTTACAGACTTTAGTCCTTTTTCACACTACACAGAGCAAATTGAACGTTTGTGTTTTTTTTGGTTTTTTGCTTGTTGTTGGTTTTTTTTGTAGCAAACGAACACGATGATAATTATACAAATAATAAGCTTGATCAGGGTCCCGTTTCATAATACTTGTTGGCAGTAACAAATGCCACATCTCTACGACAAATTTGCTCTCAACCAATCAGATGCAAGGATTTCAGTAACTTGCCACAACTATTGTAACTTGTTATTGATGATAAGTTTAATAAAACGGGACCCTGGGTAGACGCACGATTAACGCAACGATGAGATGAGGGCGTCCTAATATAAACATAAATACACAGCCGAGTCGGGAGGGGAATAGAGAGAAGGCCAAGTGTGAAAGGGAATGAATTTTATGAAACATCTAAGTACTGCATTGAGGAGAGGAGAATTTAATATATTCATGGATTTCATGTTATTTAAAGACCTTCATCAAATCCATTAAAAAAAAACATTCAAAGCGCAACCTACGTTGATGTTGTCTTTTATCAGTTGAGTAACTTCACATAAATACACTTGTATGTGTATCACTTTTGTTTGAGGAAGTTTCTTTAATACTGAGCTAGAATGAAATGATGTGTATGTAGACCTTAAATAATATGAAAATATAATAATGCACTGTTTCTCGTAATACCGTAATTTGGGACAGCTGGGGGTTATATTTTCCCCTCGGGACAAGTAAAAGTAATCTAAAAAGCCAATATCCGTACGATATATTAATTTCTACTCTGCTCTAAATTTGCATCCACTTCCTTTAGAAATTAGAGTTTCTTACTGGCCCTTAAATGTGACAATGCTAATCTATACGTGATTTGCTGCATCTGCACATCACCTAATACCTTGACATTCTGTCGCGACTCGTGGGGACAAACAGTTTGACGCCGCCAGCTGTAGGGCCTATACCTGGAGAAAAGAATGCAAGCACACCTATGTCCAATGTGCGACGTGGCGCTAACGCGTTCTCTGACGTTAATTCCCGCCAAGGCATGCCAGGAGTACGTACCTCGGACTTGGTGTGAGGATGCTGTTACCTATCGACAAGAATAATAACTGATCTGTCGAACGCGCAGGCAGGAGTGCAACATATGCTCAAAATTAGACCTCTTCTTCATTCCAAAGGACTGAAATAATGATGTAGATAAAAGCACAACCAAAAATTTATGCTTCACAATAAACCAACAGCCATAATCGGCAAGAAGTCAAAGTCACACATGACTAATTTTCACCTGCTTTCAATCATCAAGCTTTACAATCATGATAGATGAAGACCTGTCGAACCTTATTCCTTGACAGACAACTAAGTAGCAGAATTCATGTAGGGAATGGTATACCTGCGTGGTTGCCTGGTTGAAAAATTACATGTAGAGGGTGAGTGATGCCCTTGGTTTGATTTCAAAGAACTCATTACAGGATCAACTAGATATTATCAAGCTGCTAACGATAGGTGTTGAGTAAGAAATTGATCTGCCTTCTGAAGCGAAGAGGTATAGGCCCTAAATTTTAGTCGACTGGAGTTAAGCATTCAGCTCCTAAAGCTCAATGTGTCATTTTGGTTTAGACAATTCCTAAGTTAAAGGAAACCCAAACCCAAAGAGCAATGTGGATTGAGTGAAAGCAGCAACATTAGTAGAACACATCGGTGAAAGTTTGAGGAAAATCGCACAACCAGTGCAAAAGTTATAAATTTTTTAAATTTTGGTGTTGTAATCACTGGATAAGGAGACTACTAGAGTTCATGACGTCATGTGTGGACAACAATATAAAGAAATTATAAGGAGAATTCCACAAAAATTCATTTTTCATGAAAATTACACTTTCAATCAACTTGTTACTGACATATGTTATTAGGTATCATTCCCCCTGCTTTCTGAAAGAGGCAAGTCAAGTGAAAACATGCTGGATTTTCTTTATATTTTCTTTACATTTTTGTCCACACATGATGTCATAAACTGAAGTAGTCTTCTTATCCAGTGATTTATACAACACCAAAACTTTAAATATTCACAACTTTTGCATCGATGGTCCGATTTTACTCAACTTTAACTGATGTGTTCTTCTAATGTTGCTGCTTTCACTCAACCCACATTCCTCTTTGGGTTTTGTTCCCTTTAAATACTCTAAGATCTTCATGACTTGGATGCTTTACTTGAATGTTTTCACGACGACTTTGGACACCTAATCACTTTTATTCTAGACAACACGAAACTTTCAAATATTTTCTCAATCCCAATCACATACAAACATAGACAGAGTCGACGTGCAGATAGACGAAAATATAAATAGTAGAGATAAATAGACAAATAGATAAATAAACGACGGCTCTTTTGAATGCTGTGGATCTGAATCACTTCTATAACTATCTGCAGGATACATCTGAAATGTTGCAACTGGAAAAAAAAAAACTAAATTTTGAATTGGTGTTTGTTTTGCGTTTAGGGGCTTGTTTGGGACTTGATTGCGTCCATTCGTCATATTATAAGAAGCGAAAAGCCAATGAATACATGGCTAACTAACCTGAATTGTACAGAAAATTAGCCTTTTATTTGCTCAAGGAGACTTGGGACAGTAGAAAGGAAGGGAAGGACCGCCCCCCCCCCCCACACACACACCTCCACCTACCTGTTATGACGTATACAGTAGTACATGTATTAAACATATTGATTCCCATGCACCTCCTGCCTTCGTCTATCCTTGCTACTTCAACCGGTTAAAAAATTGGGAGGGGAGCGGGTGTTTTTGGATGGTGACTCCACTTTGCTATGCATGTATAGCATTGCTCTATTTTTTAGGTCACAGAGTTGAAAACGCAGCGAGCGGTCGAAATTGATTTACGACAATGTGTGCGCCATCCGTCTTACGACTGTTTTGCCATGTTTTTCTTTTCGTTTTTCTTTCCACATTCCGCACCCTGTTTCCTCCGTAACATGATGAGAGTTACAAAAATTGCTCCCCCTCTCTGTTACAAATAATCATACGGTTGAGTGTACCTCCATACAGAGTACGACAGATAAAAGAAACAGAACAAACTCTATAAAAAATGCAGTTTAGTGATACAGCTGTACTACTGACACAAATGCACACTCACACACACACACACACACACATACACACAGACAAGACCAACGGCATAATTCTTGAGGTCCTTTTGATATGATCATGATACTAGTACTTCAGGTGACAGTTTTTGCGTTCGATTACTCCCTGTTCCAACTTGCATGCGTTTCAACGCAAACAATTGTTCATCTAACCCATCAAAGGTGATCTACCTGGTACAAGTTATTGCTTGAAATGAAAATCCACAATAGAAATTTCAGTAATAGGCCTACTAGTAGAAAGGCAACCTTGAACTGGCTTCTCGAGTAAGGGCAATCATGACGTTGGAAAACTTTATTCCAACTGCAAGCCCATTGTCACTAAACTACAATCATCATTATTATCATCATCATTATCATCATCATCATCATCGTCGTCATCATCATCATCATTCTCATCATCGTCACCCCCACCACCATCATCACAAAATACGAGGCAAAAACATCATCAACAACAATACGCACATGCACATTGATTCTTTTAGTTGGCGCAATCAACGGTATAAAGTTAAGCTCGACTCATGTGTTTAACTGGAAGACATAATTTATTAGTACGGTCTGCTATGTCGAAATATTGGATCCCGTGAGATTTTCGTGCCAAAATTGATTTTTTTTTTTAGCTAACTTGGTCAATTTGGGGGTGCTGAATCCAAAAAACTTTGGTTCCATTTTTTTCGACCACGTCTTCAGCCGCCATTTTGAATTTCAAAATGGCCGCCATAGCAAACTGTATTTTGACCCAGATCTCATAATGTGCGCATCATGGAAGGTTCAAATTTGATGCAAAAAGTATGTTTATAATGTCAGACATTGTGATACACCATTTCCTGATATTGTAGATTGTTTTGATACAATTTGAGGGCTGCCATCTTGAAATTCAAAATGGCCGCCATAGCTAAATGCACTTTTACCTGTATCTCAGGTTGTAAGCATTATGGAAAGTATAAATTTGGGCCAAAAAGCATGCTTACGATGTCAGATATGCTAATATATACATATTTGTTTTAAATGATGGATAATTTTGGTTGGCGGCCATCTTGAAATTCAAAATGGTCACCATAGCAAATGTAATTGGGCCTATATCTCATATTGTATGCATTGTGTAAGGTTCTAACTTTGGCAAAGAGCATGCGTTTGCTATCATACTTTCTGAAACATCTTTATCTGAAATGATGGTCCATTTTGATATCATAGGTGGCCATCTTGAAATTCAAAATGGCCGCCATACCAGAATGTATATTTCGACCCGTATTTCATGCTGTAAACAATACAGAAAGTTCACATTTCGGGCATAAACCGGGCTCATGATGTTGAACATTCAGATGTACTTTGATCCCCTCCCTAAAATTGCAGATCATTTTTGAGGCTGCCATTTTATCATTCAAAATGGCTGCTTTTCAGCTAATATCTGTGGTCGACAAGCAACTTTTAGGCATATCAATGTTTATGGTGGTGTACATTGTACATTATTTTACAAACACAGACACACACACATAATCATATACATTCTGTAATAATGGATTATTCGCATTGGCTGCCACTCATGAAATTCAAGATGATTTCGACCCATATTTGGTACTGTAAGATCTTTACCCTCCAAACTCAAGCATGCTGGAGCACTTTCAAGTAGGAACTATGTGTAAGTCAATCACTTCAATAAATAGTGTTATCATTGCATAGGAGGGACTGCTTCCTGTAGGTACACTGCCATGTTGAAATGCAAAATGGCTGCCATGGGAAACATTCCTTTAAGAGCATTGCATTTGGGTAAAACTTGTGAATGGGAAATCATGTGATTCTGGTGTCAAAGCAAATGACTTTCAAAAGTGCCTCAATAACTGTGTCTGGGTGACTAAATGCCCCCATTTAGACGATTTGGTTGTAGAACTTAAATAAACAATATTAGCCGTGTACTAGAAAATTTATTGGAAATTTACTTTAGTTAATGTCTTCTAGGCTCATTCCCTGCATGTGTTCTTAAAGTCACAGCACTTGTATATAGGGCTGTACACAGGGGAGAATTGGTTCTGAATTCTTCCAGAAACAATGACTTTTGCATTTCTTGTCATTATTATGAACATGATAATGAATTATGTGGCTACCGTTGGTGTAGGAAGCTCAAAGCATTTAATTGCACAGTTTATGTATATCCGCTGGAAATAACTACAATGTACCATATTAAATTCCCCTGTATAGTAGAGGCACAAATTAGGTTTTGAAGGTTTACAAGGTTTGTTCTCTGGATGTGTTGTATCAAGACTCTACGAAAGCAAAGCGGGAGATTGTCCAGGTTGGAGTCATCCACGCCCAACTTCTGGAAGGCATGGACTGTGTCATTGGATATTCTGCATAATTCAAGGCTTAGAGAATTCTTGATCCATCTGCTCTTTGAGACATCCTCAAATTTTCAACTTCATCCTGTGCCATGAAAGGCATGACCAAGCAGACCTGTGTTTTTCGCAACAATTTGCAGAACATAATCTCTCAACATTGTCAATTGTACTTAATTATCTCCCCTTTTCCAGTGATGGAGCAGACAACATGCGATGCAGTATTAAAAGTAAAGCAAAGATCCATTCGGAGAATGAAAATGTCAGTGTCTATACGTAATAATCATCAATATCTCTGAAATTCCCTGTTGCTCTTGAAGTAGCATTTAATACATGCAACGGAATGAGGATATCTGCTTCCTCATTGTGACGGGTGACAGCTCCCATGGCATCTTTGATGAACCTTTTGTTTCTTTTTTCCCCCGTTCTGTGTCAGATGGAATTGACTGATCAGTATTTCAACTTTCAGGCTGATTATTTGGCTCAGTTTTGTGGGTTTCTAAGGCATGGGTATGAAAAATGAACCTTTGTTAGTCAGAATGAGGAGAAGGCCATAAATTGTGAGATGAAGAGTGATTGTGGAATTACTTGATAGAACAGTAGAACTTATAACTTCCGATAATTGTATCCTCCAGTAACGACTGGATAATGACAGGTCTATCAGACTGTTGTACCGGTAGAAGTGTTATAAGAAGGTAGTGGTCTTCTTAAGCTTAGTGACTTTTGATCCAATCTTACATCGTGTATTTCAATTGCAAGAGCTGAATGAGTGGCCTTTCTCATATTATCCCAGACAGATTTTTTTTTTTAATTCTTTCAGATACAAATTCTTAGTAAAGAACACGAAAACATCCATTTTCATCTCTTTCTAGAATATCCTCCTTGAATGTTTCCGATACCTGATTGCCAAACACCACGTTCATCAGTTTCAATGCAGTGATAATTTTTGAGATTACCCTCGTGTGATGGAGTTCTAAATTGTTGAGGAATTCTTATGCATCCAAAGTGCCACAGAACTGAGCTATTATTGCTCCTTGGTAGTTTTAGAGTCATTGGCGGTACAGCAGTAAGCATCTTGGAAGTCTTGATAATTGAGGATGACCCACACAAGGGCAATCAGGAAAAACCTACTCATTGGCATTCCTTATTCATTCTGTGTTATTCCAGAAATACATCCAGCAATTATGAGCTCCCTGATGAGTTGTTTTATTTTGTGGTCAACAAACAAGCTTGTGAATGGGATGCCTGGTAGGGTGACCATGGCATTTCTTGACAATGCGAGACTTTTCCGTGTTTGTCTTCATTCTCTCAAGGCAGCATCAAGTTTTTGAAGATCACCTTTAATTGTATCAATGCTTACTTTTGTACAAATATTTAATAACTGGGATTGAATGTAACTATTGACGAGGTTCCACGAAACCAAATAATGTTTTGCCTGAGAGGCAAAAACAAATTACGTGTAAGCGAATCACATACCCGCTTGGCGCTATTATGGGACGTGGGATGTAACGCTTACACGCTTGCCCACACTTATGGGAAATGGAATGGGACCCCTCCCCTCCCCCCCCCCCCCCCACACACACACACAGTTTTTGCCCCTCAGGATAGCTTGATGACATCATTGGAACCTCGTCCTTACAGTCTGAATTTATGGCGGCCATTTTGAATTAAGAGATGGCTGTCGTTCTGCGTGACCTGAACGTGAATTCGGTCTAACTAAGACAATTTTGGCAAATTTATCTAGGGCGCTTACCACAGTATCATATGTTTTTCTATGGCCACCATCTTGAATTTCAAGATGGTGGCCTATCTAATGATCGACAATAGGAAACAGCTGTATTGGAACGTTGGACACCACTAGCATGTCTATTACTGAGAATTTGATGCTCCTACAATAATTGCAACATGAGATATGGGTAAAAACGCTATGGCGGCCATTTTGAATTTCAAGATGGCAGCCCAGAAATTGTATCAAAACAAGCCACAATAACAGAAAATGATATATCAGAGTGGCTGACATCACAACCATGCATTTTGCACCAAATTTGAAGCTTCTACAATGCTCACTGCATGAGATATGGTTCAAAATACTGTTTGCTATGGCGGCCATTTTGAAATTCAAGATGGCAGCCTAAAAATTGTATCAAAACAATCCACAATATCAGAAAAAGATATACCAGAGTGTCTGACATCACAACCATGCACTTTGCACCAAATTTGAAGCTTCTATAATACTCACTTAATGAGATATGGATAAAATTACAGTTTACTATGGCGGCCATTTTGAAATTCAAAATGGCGGCTGAAGACGTGGTCAGAAAAAATGGAACCAAACTTTTTTGGATTCAGCACCCCCAAATTGACAAAGTTAGCCAAAAAAAAAATCAATTTTGGCACAAAAATCTCACGGGATTACATAGTAGCCTCTACTATATGGTAGAGAAGGCAAATGAAACATTCATCTGATAACTTTCATGCACGGAAATTCAAATTCCGTATATATCAGCTGTTCCATGGCCCCCATTACCCCCCCCCCCCCCCCCCTCCCTCTCTCCGCGCCCTCCCCTCTTTTTCCTGATCCTTCCTCTTGCTCCTTAAAACATTAAATCATATAAATTTTATACTTCAAGGACATTTCGGAGGGGGAGGGCTGTGGTCATGGGGGGGGGGGCGGTGGCCATGAGGAAGGGCTGACTTCGATAATTATAGTCATGTATCTTCACAGCTTATGAATCTGACTTGTGATATTGGAGAACACATTAAAGGTCTTGCAGAGATGATGATCATACGTGATGGCGACTGGTTGACGGTCCGAAGTTCAAAAAATAATGAATAAAATGGTACCACAATTTCGCATGTGCTTCTCTAGTTACGAGCATGGAATGTGGTGTGAACGGAAAGTAAAAGATGGGTGACGCTGTATATACCGATTTTGCCTGTGACACAAACAGGTTAAAAATACCCCGTTAACGAGTTGACGAATGAAGTCTTCAATCAATTTGGCAGATTTGAGAGGGAAAAGCAATTTCAAGCCATTTTCGTATTGCCAATTGAAATGAAAAACTGTAGAAATGAAATGTATTCTCGAATTCCATACCGTTGCCGAATGCAGCAGTCTCCCAATACAGAAGTATTTGCAATTTCCGTGCAGATAACAATATTTTGTAATGGAAGAGCATGCGTCAAATTTCAATCGTTTCAATGGTCAAAGGTGGCGCGACCTTTGGTTACAAACCGTTCTGCGTTTTCGAGCGTATTTTATCTGATGACTATATTGTTCTGCATAGTAACAAAAAAAAAGGCTCTTACCACATTTCGATTCATACTGGATGCACATTTAGAAGTGAAGGTGGAACTTGAATGTACTGGTTAAAACGTGATCGCCGAACATTACAAAAATGTTGAATGTGGAAGGCACACCGTTTATCTCTCTATTATGTTCATACACACAGGCACACATACAGATACAGCGCATGTAACGTTGCATTTCACATCTTCCCATCTGATGTTACAAATGTTTTTGTTTGTTTTTTCAGCTGTCACTATTATCTGACACCACCTCATATCCAGATTTGACATTTACACTGTTGAACACGGTGAGATGACTAAATTTGACAGTGATTTCTCTGACCAGCTGTAAAACCACTGAAGGTTTAGTGTGTGTCGAGATTCATATCTTCCAGTATTTCGAAACTGCGTCTTTTGGTTCCGGTTATCGAGTCAGTTTACTAAAAAGAGAACTCTGATTACAAGATTGGGCGGAAACGACGTCATTTTATCGATCGGACAGGAAAGATGGTCCCGTCGAATTCTGACGTCACAATGCGAGTCACCGCGATAAGACCGCCATGCGTGAAATCGGTCAGTCAATAGGCTTTTCCACGTATAGTGATTGCTGATTTGTTTGTGTGTTGTTCTTCTATGATTCATTCTCGCTTCTCCCCCTAACGGCACGCTCCTTTGTTTACCAGCCCAAATTTCACAGGGTCAAGAAAGGGATCGTTCTTTTCGAATGTCCAGCATTGTTGGCGCGAGACAAGACCTCCTTGTTTAAGGATTTAAAGGCCAGACGAATAAAAGGAAAACAAAATCCCATAACAAACGAAACAAACGAGAGTTCCAAGAAGAATCGTATGTGAACATTTCGTTTTTGCTGGTCTACCAGCTAAAATGGGGGGGGGGGGGGGGGGGGGGGGGGGGGGGAGTGTGGAAATTGAAATTGCAAACGAGTTTTTCGTGTTTATTTTTTTAACACGATAGTTATTTCTGGTTGTCAAATTATCGACAACACGACTGCAATAACCTTATTCATTGCATCTTTCTGTACACCTCACCGTCACCTTTTGCTTGGCAAGCTGCAATAATCTGTCTCCAGAACATCCCAACACTTATTATGGAACATTGAATGATGATGCGCAAGAACAAAGAATGAAACTCCAACAGATATTTCATCGGTATAATTACCTGTTCCGCCTTGAAGTATAAACAATATGGTGTAACAAGTGGCTATAAAATTAGAAAATATAACTGATGTTAGTTTGTAGCTGTTCTTATTTCACACTTATGGTCATAAGGGGGGGGGGGGTAGCCCACCTCACTGGTGAGAAAGACTGGTGGGTCGAGAATCATTATTCCACTAACAATATGCGTTAATTGCTTGTGCGTTTTCGTCCGAAATTGAGCGATGAGTAGAAAATGACAGTAAAACAGGTGTCCGCTCGCCACCTACGCAGCTACTACAGTTTATTCAACAGTTTTATTGTACCATGTACGTTACTACCTGGACCCAGCATGGAGCTACCATCTTCATCGTGGATCCGGACTATTCGGGGATGACAGTATACAGTGTATACTGTTTGAAATCGAACGCATCAAGCACCTGTGATGTAAATGCTCGATGTCAACCGCTGGCACTGAATATAGCCGGTATGTCAAGCACTGATAACTGACAGGAGAATGCATCAATTTGGAGAGTGCATTGTGAATATTGTAAATAATTAATGGTGCTCTACTGACAACATGATTCTTGGCAAACGCTGTAGTCAATAAGATCACTGCAAGGAAGAGGATTAAAGCTTCTGAGAGGTATGGTGTATATTCATCACGTTCAGAGGACGAAAGAAAGATGAACCATGGAGCTACTATGTAGCTCCATGGATGAACTAAATATGCTCATAGTCGTATGAACACAAAACGCAAGACAGTAAGCAAATAATCAACGTTGGTGAAGGTGATTGGACAAACTATCACTTCCGAGGCGATCTGGATGTAGATCGTCGAGGAAGTGGTAGTTTGTCCCATCACCTTCACCAACATTGATTATTTGCTTATTATATATTCCACATACTATAGGACTTCGCTTTCGAGAAATCCATTACTCAAACACGAGAAGATTTGAAGAAGCAGCACTACAGCTGTCATTGTTCATGATCCATCTTTGTTTACCATCTTGGCGCAAAACAACAGAAATACTTCAAACTAGCGAAATGGACTGATCAAGCCAACTTTTTTTTCTCTTTTAAAACACTTCCCGGCAAACAGATGCATGTTTCACTTTAAAGTTTCTTTTTTTTTCTGGGCAGAGGAAATGTATCAAATAGACAAGGGAGACGGGACCTCCCTCAGATACACCCACAGGAGTGTTTTTACAATCCAAAATGGGCATAGGTTGATCGTGATGCAATTTATGAAACTGAACGTTCAGTCCACTTTATAATCAAAATTGCTTCGGTCGTGAACGTTATTTGTGGCATGAGGCTACGTACATTTACTGCTGAGAAATGATATAGGTGAAATTCCATTCACTTACCTGGTGTTCATAGATCCTCTCGAGTCCTTTTCCGGAGAGATACGTTCCCAAGGTTCCGAGAAAAGGCCATCCTTTAGGTCCAGGTATATCCTCGAAAGATTTTGCATGGTCCGTCTGTCCAATCCTCGAATGGGCAATTTCAGAATGGTTGCTAATGGGACAGGTTCCAGTGGAAACGTCCCTGTGATCCAGTGGACAACCTTCAGTTCGTACAGGTTGGGGCTGGACCAGTGAGGAACCAGGCCCTGTGGTTCTCGATGTCTCAGTGGCCGAGGCAGCTGGGAGCGGGTACGAGGAAGCGTAGACATCGTGTGTCGTCTGCGGTTTCATACCTCTCGACGCGCCCGATCGCGCCCGGGAGAGAAATCGCGATAGCCGTGTAGCCATGTCTCCGTAAGACTGAACTTCAGTCGCTTACCGGTAAATCTAACCACACAGTCAGGAGAAGTTCAGGCCAGCTCTCTTTGTGCCACTAAAATAACAAGCTTAGCTACTGCTTAGGGTTATTATTTTCTTTCCCTTTCGGAGAGCTGTACACACACGAGACTGCCTATTACGGCTGACAGCTAGCGAAGCGGAAGTAGGTAGCGCGGAGCTGATTAGGAGCAATCCAATCGAAGAGCCAATTACGCAAGGCAAAGGATGGATTGTTTCCGCTCGCCACCAAATCCGCGCTTGCTGCTGCTTTCAACACAGGCTGGAGCAAGAAAAGCGCTCTCACCCCTTCCATGTAAGCGCACCCCACTCGCTCGAAAACGACCCAACAAAGTTTTTTACAAACCAAGACAGCACTGAACAGAAGAGAGAGGCAAGAGAAGCCGTCCTTCTGCCTTCATCCTCACAGAAAGATGCCTACCTTCAAACAAAAATACGAATAATAAGGAAGCTTCAGTGAAATTTCAGAACAACTGCTCAGCTTGAGCCGGGGTCAGTCTCCCGCTGTCTTGAATATAGGACAGCGGCTTTAGGCGCTTTCGATGGTCCTTCTCTGTTCAATTGTGAGCTTCCATTTTTTTTTTTCTACTTCTGTTTTTTCCCTCGCGCTGGAGGTCTTCAATGGGTCTCTCAAAGATGATTGCTTGTTCAGGCCGGTTCCATAGTCAAACAGAACTTTCACATTTTTTGGTTTTGTTTTGTTTTGTTGATGATGTGCTCGCTGCGATTATCTGTCAGAGAGATAAGGAAAGTGTCTTGTGCCGACGTCCTCTTAACATTTAACGTAGAATTTGAATCTCATTTTGCCGATTAAAGTTTTAAATAGAATTTTGCTCAGGTCTCCGAGGGCGCAAGGGTTGATCTGTGCTCGGCCTTTACCAAATCTTTTTTTGTGTGTGTGTGTGTATAAGGAGTAGCTGCTACGCTCTGTTGCGTAGACGGATTGGATTACCTCCTGCCGTGTCCCTTTGCGTTTAAAGCTCAGTTGTGTAAAGCTTTCTAAAGATATGTGTGCTGTGTTTGCTTCCCTTTCCTTTCTTCTTCTACACTGGTATGATGTTTTAATTCCTTGCCTTCTCTTTCTGCTCACACACAGAAAAGAACACACAAAATACACATTGCGTCTCCAAGTCTTTCCTTTCCATTTTCACAAACTGGTTCCAAATTTAGGTAATGATCAAGGAACTATGACGAGTTAAACATAATTATATATATATGCATCATAAGCTTACTCGCTATGATCTTTTTGTAATTGGTTTATGAAGAATGCCCCCCCCCCTTTCCCTCACTTTTTGTGGCTTTTGTCATTCTTCCTCCTTTGTTTTATTTCTTCGTTCTTTTCGCTAGGGTAATAATAACAGCAGGGTCCTCTGATACAGCAGTGGCAACAATGAAGAGGCTACTCTGGATTTTGAAAGATCTTATTATCATTATCATTATTATTGTTATTATTATTATTATTGTTATTATTATGATTATTATTATTATCATTATTATTATCATTATTATTATTAATATTAATATTATTATTATTATTATTATTATTATTATTATTATTATTATTCTCATTAATGGCATCATTCTTTCGAAATGTTCTCCCAAATTGGTCTGCTAGGTAGGAAAGGAATTGCCTGCTGGTCATATGAAATAGTTATCATGAGATGCATTTTACTAATTGACATCCATATAACGACATTTCTGTATAGGTGTGTGTGTGTGTGTGTGTGTGTGTGTGTGTCAATATATGAGCAAAATGAAATGCGCTATATCGCAGGATTCACCTTCTAACCATCTTCATTTTTTTTTCGTAGCAGTTGGATCAATGAATGTCTGAATTATATATTGGCAGGAGTTCATCAAGGTAATTTATCTAAAGCATATTGAGTCACCGCATGTGAATTCAGATGGAGGTTGCTCAGCCCATTGTTGAGATGCGTTGTCATGCCAACCTCGATGTGATGCGAAGGTGGTATCATCAACATCATTAATTAGATATGGCTCATGTGCACGAATGTATAGTTGAACTGGAGCCCATCGGCTCTCAGATGGACTGTCCATTAATCCACTTTCAATCAGAAGGAAATAATCCCTGATTATGATCTGTTATCTTCACTATATTGACTACACGAAGCAAACCATTGAATAGAATATATTTCAAACGTAACCACTAATTTATACGTTTACGGAGGGGCAGGCAGGCTATCCATCAGTAATCGTACCACATGATTTTTTTTTTGTGTAGACATATGACTCACCAACCAGCTTCTCAGCTTGCAATTGAGACAATTTATATTGGCCATCCATATACACCTATTTTGTTTTTGTTTATTTTTTGACCTAACAGAATCTGGGACCAACATTTTATTAGGACCTCTTTATTTTTGGATGTCTAGGCCATTGCAAACCAATTTCCATCAAATAAACTCTGAATTCCTCTTAGAACTTTACGCTCTTTCATAATCATTTCATAAGTATAGTTTCTAATTGTCTCACAAAAAGTTGGAAACTTGAGGCCCCATGTCAACCAAAACTACACCATGCCTTTGATGAAACCTCTCATTACTCTGATTGTTTGATTTTTACTTCACATATCAAAAACAACTATAACATGGTTGTCTTTTATGATTTGTTTTTCTTACAAAAGAAATCTAATGAATGTTTATGCGCAGGCAAGTTGAAGATAACAGTTTGTCGAACATGTTTAAAGGTAAAATTTCACAGTTTTATGTCTGACTTTGACAGAACTTTCCAATGCTGTATTATACTTGACCGTCGTCTTGTTGACATTATGAATTGAATACGAGGTAATGGAGTTCACATTGAAAGATGGACTGCAAAATGTAAATTTTTCTTTCCCCTTTATTCGTCTGCCCCTGATCCACAGTTTTCCCTCTTCTCGCTGGCTGATTGCATTTTCATTACTGGTCACTTTTATTATCTGTCTGCATAATTGCCAACTCACAAACAACCCATACCGTTCCAAGTCGCCAGGAATGATATCAAGGTCAATTTCTGTACTTATTTGGTTGTTTCCTTCGTTGCGAAAGAATTTCGAATTCCGGAAAATATGTCTCCGTCATACCCCTTTTTACCGGTAAACGGAACGTCTGTAAAGTGGCAGCCTGCTGGCAGAAGAATGTAAAGCGATTTTGACCTTGAACCTGCCGATGACAATTCAAGACGTAATGGCGACACCGTGCGTCAGTCCTGCTTGTAGTTCGGAGTTGAAAGAGGGGTGGGGTATAACAGAGGAGAGCGAGAGAGGGCAAGACAGAAGAGGGGGGGGGGTTGGTGGAGATGGAGATGGTGACACAGTGGCGTTTTGTTATGTGAGATATAATACATGTATCTCTCTTATTTCCCCTGTCCGTTTACATGAATCCCGCACCTACACCCCCACAGACATTGCCGTGTAAGTGACTATTCATGACGATGAGGCAGATGGGTTAGGGAAATTCGGTGGTTTGAATTCGCCTATAGTTTCACTCAAATCTAAACAGCATACCAAATAATAATGTGACGTCTTTTAAGCTCGTACATTGAGGATGATGATACAAATTTGCGACTATCTGGGAAATTGACCTCTTTTTATTAATCTAAAAGATTAAAAAAAAAAGCAAAACGAATACGAGACACCGCGGGAACAGTTTCTTACTCTGACAAGAATATTTGTAGTTGCTAGGATGAATCATCGGTAGGTACATCGTGATTAATCGATTACATTTTTATGTGCAAAATGGTGTTAAAAGTAAAGAATCTTCAAGGCCGGTTGATATAATGTGTCCCTCTTTTTAATTTGTCTGTCTGTTTTTCAGTCTGTCTGTCTATCTGTCTGTCTGTCTCTCCCTCCTCCCCCCCCCCCCTCTCTTTCTCTCTCCGAAGATCTTCTCTGAGCTCTGGAGTCTTAAAAAAAAGCCTTGAAAGGCGAAAAGTTATTGAACAGTTTAATTTTGCTGCCGTCGAGCCATTCCTCGTTATTACTGCTGTTATTTTTCACAACTCATTATACACGGTCCGTCGATCGCTGGGGACGACTTCCAATGTGTCCCAAGCATTGTTCCATTGCTGAAGTTGAAAAACATCTTTGTTTTTCAGAACAGAACAGAACTGAACTGAACCGAACAAGGACCTCATGTTACGGCAAACTGAACTGAACTTGGTAATATTTCCCTCCCCACGTCTCTCTCTCTTTTTTTTTTTTATTTATTTCGTTCCTTCGACTGAGCATTTCTATTATCGGAGTGCGCAGTAGGGAGTACACCGTTGAAAAGAAAAATGTGGTCAGATCAGCTGAAATAACAAAAGTAAGGCACAGCATTCATTTATGTTTCCTCCATGATTTACCTCTCCGCATGAGCGCTTTGTACAGAAAAAAAAGAAAGGGGAAACGAGATTCAGTATATTCCTATTACTGTTATAAAATGCGAGGAGAAAACATAAACGCCAGGCACAACTCTCAAAACCGAATATGAAATGGCGTGATTTTATAACAGAGCATGGCAAACTTTTCGTGGTTGAGATTTGTGTGTGTGTGTGTGTGTGTGTGTGTGTGTATGCTTGTTTCTCCTAGAAATTCAAGTACATTTTCTAACAAATTTGGGGGATGTTTGGTACTCTCTATAAAGGCATACTTAGTAACCGTATTTCTTTATCCAGCTTTAATGCACATGGAACATTTCTTATAATTTGTTCATATGCCCAGGGCCAGTGTTTTCACGATTCGCTCCGACTCTTTTGGCACATGCGCACAAGATACTCCTCTCTTCTTTCTTCCCACGTAATTCATGAAGAATGTGCCTCAAGATTAAAAAATCTCCATGCATATACGAATGGTTTCCTCTGTTGTTTTGATGAAAAAAGCCCTCTTATTTCGGAAAAAGCTTGATCTGATAATTTGTCACTTGATGACAGATTGTACATAGGGCCCCATTATACATCTTCGTGTGAAGTCCACATTCCTTTCCTCTCCTATTATCTTTATTATTTCTATCTCTTTTTTTGTTGTTGAGTGATTGATGTTTCTCTTGAATTCCGATTGGGGGCTATTCAAAAACACTTCTTTATTCGTCTCCCATTGGCATGACGTAAATATGATCATAAATATGAATATTTTGTTCATAGTTATATACTATTCCTATAAAATTATTCAAGTGCAATAAATCCCACATTTTATCATGCACTACGTGATATTATTGGTTATAATCTCCGTGATCTTATGGCGATCAATATATTGACATTAATTTTCATTATTGACATTAATTTCGTGTTGCCTTTTAATGACATATTTTTTTTTAAATCACCCATCCTGCAACTTAACTTACCAACGAATTAACAAATGATTTTATTAAACTGGATGAGCCTCATACCACCAACGCACCTTTAATCACTTTCCCCCCTTCAAACCCTCCCACGTAGATGTAACCCCCCGAGAGTTGAATAAATAGGGAGGAAGGTTGAAGAGAGAGTGGGTCGGGACCCCAATATATCAACATGCTCAGGGGGACACAAACAGCTCGGCATTACTCTATTTTTCTGAGACGGACCAGTCTCACATTTTTTTTTTTTTTTTTCAGGCACACCAAAAACGCAGGATAGGTCTATAACATAATGTATTGAATTTGTCGACAATACAAAATATATAATGAGTGAAAATCTAAGTTAGGATTTAGGGGAAACCCAAGAGATGTTTTAAAGACCATGCAAAAATAATATAGTAATAGTTCTATTCATGTTTGTCTTTAATGATAGGATGTTTTCACGTATATAACAGTGATAACGATCGCATTACGCAAGTATATCACACGATTACCTATAGATTAGCCGATGATGTCATAGAAACACTCACAAGACTTCCATTCAAATGTCACACCTGTATGGCTGTAAACAAAATCGACTAGTCCGAGCACCATAACTTTTCGTATCAAGCTGCTGCACTATGACTGGACAGAATGTACAATTCATGAGCCACATAAGCATGTCAAAAGTTAATTTGGAATGGTTGATGAGGGTGAATTCCTCTGCAAAGTAAACCCCATTGGGCTTGAGGGCTGGACACGCCTTCTTTTGGATTAAGCTGGACTACATTTGATTAGGTGTAGATTCATCAAACATGTCAAACATGTAGATTTTTCGAGTGGTTAAAACCGTGTTCTTTCCTGAAGGGAAATTCAATTGCAGTTCTAAGTTTAGTCTGAAAAGAAGGAATATTGGGAATAACATTATGTTTTACACTTTACTAACAGAAACATTGAGTTTTCGTCTATTTTTGTCCATTATACATGATCAATGGAAAATTGTGAAGTGATGACATCATCAACTCGCTAATTTGTATATTTATGTCAACTGCAGAAATTAGCGAAACTTCACAATTTCACACCTTGCCTGATTCTCATTCGATTTTGATCAAATTTTTCACTGTTGTGCTCCTGCGATTCTATCATTTTTTATTAGACTAATAAAAACCAATAACGGGACTGGAATTCCTCTGTAAGGACCTCTGAGTGGAGTTTGAGCATGCAACCCCCATCCCCTCGCAGTTTCAGGACCGGACTAAAATAAGTTGGTGCCACAGAACTCTACACAGAGTTTTGTTGATGGTGCGCTTGGTGTGGATGAAACAGACCCAGGATGTAAGAGGGCGCTGTTTCATGGACCAACGAAGGGATTCTAGACCCACTAGCAATCCTTCCCATTTGCCTTGCTTCAAACGTCCAAATAAAACCGATTCGTATGGCGAAATACGTTGAAAATGGTCAAAATATTACTTTATTAGCTCGTCTCTTGATTCGGCCATTAATTCCTGGCCGGTGCGGCTTATTCTACATACACGAATCATGCAGTGATGAAGTCTGCTTGCAAGCTATCCGCGGAAACGAGCGTGTAAATACGTGATCTATACTTGGATTGATTCACTCGCTTAACATCGTATTTTACTTGCATAGTTACTTCGGAATAAAGATGGTGGAGATCATCTAGCATCTTCGATCTTGGGTAAGTATACCTTACAAATAAAGTCTGAATGCTTCTTAAAGAAACACTCAGATGTTCTATATTTTTATAAATAAAAAATGAACAGTTATATCATTATATCATTTCGTCAAACGGTTAAGAATTGTCATACCTTTTCAATTACGATTCTTAAGAAGAGGGTCTTGTAGTTACTAAATTTTGGACAAAAAAAAAATTATATTCAGTATGCATTTATGTACAATCCGAAGAAGAGGGAGGGGGCAGCTTACATTACTGGTAGCCACTTCCGGGTTTCATCAACTAACAAGCAAAAATTGTACAATTTGCAAAATAAAGTTTCGACCGAAAAAAAAAAAAAATGGATTTCAAATCCAAAACTTCCTTATTCCATATCCTCCTTGCATATCTTTCGGAAATTGCTAAGTTTGTGGAACTTGAAAGTGGCGTAGCTTTTACTTGAGATAAAAATGCTGAGTTAATTAATACATAGCAGAAAATGAAATGGAAGTATCCCTGGCGGAAATGACAAAACATCTCCGAAATTCTAGCAAGCGCGCCCTCTATAACAAGCGTCTGGAAAAGGCAGAACCACACCACAGGATCCTCGAGATCAACATGATCAGTGGGCAGAACCATCAAACTGCAGCTCAATGATGGTTCTGTATCGTGTGGTGACGGTAGGGGTATAAAGAGGAAGGACACACACACACGCACGCACACACACGCACACACACACACACACACACGCACACACACACACACACACACACACACACACACACGCACACACACACACACAACATCGCACACACTAAAAACATAATGTCTATAATTTATGCAACAAAAAACATTTAGTTGGTAAGCCCCAAACTCTCATGAGCGTATGAAGGGTGATAAGAGCGCACTATAAAGGAAAAGTAATTCTCGGTGTAAAATGAAATGCAATTGCCATGCCGTTTATTTACAGAATATTTTATTCAATATAACTCATGAGGTATAATTCACGTAAATAGCAACAAATCTGGGATAAATAGAGTGAATACTTTGATAACAAAGAACTTAAACATAATTGAGAGACGCACAGTAGCGAAAACATTTGGTAGAGAGAGGTATTACGTGTACATAGACAAAGGATACAGTCTCTTCTTTCAAAAAAAATAGTCCTATCGACATCATAGTCATGATGAAAATAGTGTCTGACTTAAAATGACGAAGAAGATTTTTTGGTGGTAAAACCGATTTTTTTTTTTTCTGCAGGAGTAACCTTCTGTCAACTGCCTAATTAGTTTTGACATAAATGAATATCACTCTGTGCTTTCTGAATCCGACAACTAGACTTACTTACTTAGTGGTGACGTTTTGTCACTAACTACGAATGGTTTCCTTATGGTGTCTTTTTAGAAGAAAGCCAATCTCTTACAAGTTGTGGAGGAGTATTTTAGCGGAACGTCGCGTCGCTAGGAGAGAAAAGGGATGAGTGTTGGTTGCTTTTTTATGACTAAAATCTTACTTAAATTTCAAAAAGATGTTAATGGAGATTTCAGAAAATACTATTTAGAGAATGAAAACTCTATCCGACTTCAATCAAACCTATTGGATGATCTCCATGATTTTTTTTTTCTTGCTCTGCTTCCACTCACAAAAAGAAAGAGCAATCGAGACATTGTGTCATTGATGGTTTTCGCCCTCTACAGTTAATATCCGTACAGTTCCATTGTACACAGGTGTATAAACTTTTTGCAATGGACTGCAATGACCTCAAAATTATACACTTTTCAAAACATGGACTCATGTTTCAATTGGAATAGAAATCGAAAACAGCCAGGCAGAAAGTAGTAGTTTAGATGGATTTGTTAATTTGACTGAGAAGAATAGACATTCATTTGGTACATTTCGACATACACCGCAGTAACATAATTCATACTGGTTTTCAATGAAGACTATCCAGTGTTTGTTTTTTTTTAGTCTATTGCAAAAGAGGGCTTGCAATGGCCTTTATCTGCACATACTCAGCTTGTAAGTGTGAACTGCTTTCTTGGTCATGATTCTAGTTTGTCCCACAAAATCAGATTTAACTAAAATGTGGTCAAAGTCTAATCAATCCAGATGCCAGAGTCCCCTCCTTCCATCCCCAAATCCCAAGAAAGAAAGAAACGAAACGATTCTGCTCGGAAGGAGAGTTTTTTCATCAGTGGTTTTTGTATGTAAAATGATTTTCAATAAACTTACATCGAGACAAATCTAGAAAAGATGTTGAAACAGTTATACATATGGAGATTATTGTTGCAGACAATGATTACGATATACAAAACATGCTCTTGAGTAGTAACTTCAGTTATCCATGTGTTGAATACATCAAATTGAATACCACGAAGTTATGCAGTATTTAATGAAGGGTAAACAACATTTGGAAATGATTATGTAACATTGCTCTTGATTAAACAAGTTATCCATGAAATCGTGACAGTTGTTCATTTCCTTGAAAACGAAGATAATTTCTTAGAGAAAGTAAAGGTAAATAATATGTTGATGACTACTTTATTCGTTCAGACACCAAGCAGGTGTAGACCACTGTCCAGTACTCATTCAGAACCTACATTAATCTTTACGTAGGTACTCCACTGATCTGTAGAGTTACATAGATGAAAATCAGTGAGGTAATCTCTTAGAGTATAGTGCTATACTCTTGGGGTACTCTTCCAACTGCCACATAGGGCGCCATCTACGTTCTTCAGGTTGGATTCAAAACTGTCTGCCGAGGAGCCAGCAGAAGAGCATGAGACCCATTGAGCTTGTCAAGCTCCAGGCTGATGAGGTGCCTCCACAGACGCCGGGAGTGACCGGACGGTCGCCGTCGCCATCGCCTTCGCCTTCATCGTCACCTCCGTCTCCTGGCATGGGAGCCGCATCGCCGTCGCAGATGCCGCAGCTGGCCGGACACATTTTCGTCATGTATTTTGCATTTTCCTCGCACATGCCTTCGGCCTTCCACAGGGCGCAGTTCCCGTTAGCGTCCACGCATTCAGCTGAATTGAGAAGGATTTAAAAAAACCGATTAGAAAAGGTGTTTTGTGGCATAATGCTATGCTGCTAAGCAAGCTTTCCTGTTCACTACCTTGTTGGTAGAAAATGAGATCTGACAAACTCTGACTGTCAATTTGAAGAGACAAAACTTTGTGAATAGACAGTGATGTTAAATGTCATTTGCCGTTCTGATTATTGTATGCAATGGCATTTCTCGTCTCTATTGCAAGGGATGTTAGTAGATCCATGTCATATGTTTTATTAGAAAAAAACATATACATTTGTTTATAATAATAACCACCAACCTAAAATGTTCATACGAAAGTCTGAAGCTCACAGCATTACTAAGACAAACAACGCCATCTACGGGCAACAGGGTTACGCTGTAAGCAATGAAAAAGCCAGTCAGGTGACATACTGCCACTCACGTGTGATGTTGAAGTTTTTCCCGCAGAGATTACAGCTCTCCTGGCACTCGACGTGCATGTAGGCCGGGTTCTTGTCGCACTCATCGAATCGAGCCCAGATCTTACACATATCTTCATTGTCTCTACATTCTATAGGATTATAATAACAAGGATCATCATGATAACAATTAAAAAGAAGACAAAAACAACAATACTGATATCACGATTAGGAAAAATGAAAATGATCATGACAATGATGAGATAGGCTTATGTAATATTTAACAACATTCATAAATGCAATCAAAATGGTAACTAGAAATGCATTGTGAATGAGCTCCGCCAAGGAGCTCACTTCCACCCATACACGCATATATTGAAAATCACCCAGTTTCCCAAAATAAAAGCCTTTTGTTAGGTCATCAGCTTCCAGATAACAACTCTTTGAGTTATTTTTGTAAACAGACACACAAACTGAAATTGAAATTGAAATTGAAATTGAAACAAACCCATGCCTATGAAAACATAATCTCGTTTCTTGGCGGAGTTCATCACAGTAAAATAAAATGTGATATGATACGATATTATAGAGTCCGCCAAGTTTAGCCCTTTTATCGTTTTTATCGTTTCTATCGTTGTTTTCTTGATCATGCCGCTTTAGTAGATGAATATCACGCATAAAAACTTGGCAACAAACAAGGCTTTTTAGCAGTTCCCTCCATTTCCGACATCTTTCCCTTCATACGCTACAGTTCCAGTTTGCCTATGCATTTCCTATTATGCTTTATTTTATTGTAGAAAAAATGATCTGTGTCAATATCGCTTGAATATGCAAAAGTAACTGTCTTTTCTATTTTTTTGTTTATGCAAATGTCATATTATATTGCATACTTTTGGCCGAAATGAAATGCATGTAAAATGAAATGAAATGAAATGAAATGAACTTGTTCATAGGAGGACAAGCCAGAGGATTTCACTCACGGTTCATATCACACTGTCCGCAGCTTCTCCTGCAAAAGGCCAGCATGAAGTCGGGCTCCGACATGCACTCTCCAGCCCGGGCTCTCTCGCCGCACTCTTGGCGCTCGTCCTTACACGGCTCTGCTTCGGAAGATCAATGAACAAAGACAACAGTGGCACACTATGGGGCACCAAGTGTCGCATGGTCTCTTTCGTTATGAAATGACTGATTTCGTAATGAAAGTGACCATGCGACACTTGGCGCCCCATAGGTTAACCATGCAACCAATACGCCACTTATTGAATCCATTGCAACAATTCATACAAGCATGGCACTAATAAAGTGAAATATAAATTATGTGTCAAATTTCATCTTTCCAGTTAAAGACATGATTTGATTGCTCTTCTTGAAGAATAAGAAAATAGAACGGCTGTTTAGCAACAAACTGAATCAGAAACATTGATATATGTAACAGAAAAATATAATATATACATGTCTTCAAAGACCATAGATATGGGTGATGTTTGTTTTCGTTGTTCGTTGATTCGAAAACAAAGGTTCGTTAATCCGAAAATGAAAGGAAGGTGCGCAGTAATGATCCTTCCTTTAAAGAATATAGGAAACAAAAAAACAAACAAAAAACAAACAAAACGTCAGTTTATACCATAGGATTCAGCAACTACATGTTAAACAACAAATAAATGGTCTTCATATCCCTAAGAATAGAACTAGTTTTAGAAATAGAAAGTTTATGTTTGCCGGTCCTAAGCTTTGGAATTCTTTCGATCATTCACTAAAACAAGCACGATGCTTTAAATTTATAAGCTTAAGAAGGTGTTCTGATAAGGTATTCATAATCGGTTTCATGATAGTTAATTGTCTTTGTATTCTAACCACTATTTTCTAGTAATAGGCTTATATTTTTGAAAAACTTCTTTTTTATTTCTTTTTTTTTTACTTCATTTAAAATCTTTATACATGCATAATCTTACATAGTTCATCAAACTCTCTAAAATTACAGGTACCTCGAATCAAGCATAATTGGGGGGATCGGGCTTTTTCATAATATGGGCCCAAAACTATGGAATGGCCTACCAAAATCTCTTAGAGAAGCATCTTCCATTGATGGTTTCAAAAAGAATCTCAAGACGTATATTTTCAATTTGAATTGACAATATTGTATACCTGTATGTATAGTATGTGTACGTATATAGGCCTATTGTTTGTTGGTTTATTGTCTTATTATTTTCTGTGATACTGTTGTAACGTGACACAATATGTACTCTGTTCTATAGCGCCTTGAGTATCTTTTTTTAGGTAGAAATGTGCGCTTTATAAGAGTCTCACTATTATCATTATTATAAGCACACTGTAAATAATCCTGTTAATGTAACGTTGTATTCATACACATCTCTCATAATCAATGATGCACATAAAGTTTTCGTTAGCACTATTTTGGCGAAACTGTTAAACTATACATGAATTTTGTCTAAAGGTGGTCTACATGTGTGGTCTACATGTGTACGAATGTATTGTCCTTGTCATATTTCCCCGGTACACGTGGTTCAATGAACAGTGTCCGGGCACTATAGCATTGGTATTCTATATTTTTTTCCAGACCTGTGTATCTCAAAATAACTACATGTATATTGTTATAGAATAGTATATCATTCACTCATTATTTATCTAGCGATCCACGTCCGACAAGCTTTGCTTTTTAGTGGATCACTATTTTCCATGATCGAATTTATTTTCCGCTCGCCCACGTAGTATTTGTACAGTGTTCCTCTTTATTATTGTACATATTATATGTTGTTCTATAATTTGTCTCGTATATTACATGAATCTTTTGCAAGCGTTTGAACAATATCATTTAATGACATGTATACATTGTACTATGTTTTTGATTTTCGTTGATTGGAAATAAACTATGATTGAATTGAATTGAATTGAATGTTACACGCACTATACTTCTAAAGAGTCCATTCCTAATCTATATTAAAAAAATATCACGACATGCTGTTCGTTTACAATGTAAACAAAGTGAAATATGAATAAAACGTAATTCTATTTCATTTCATTTTATTTGAAGCGCAGGACATGTTACTCCTTTCGATTTCTTGTTAAAAATGATATAGCAAGGATTTATCCACATAACAAGGGAACACCTGTGATGTTCAGGCACAATACCTATTCCAACAGTGCATGTATTTTGGTTGGTATTAATGTCGCTGCTTCGTGGAAAGAAGCGGAATTGTTGTGAGGTTCAGGCACAATATCTATTCCAACATTGCATGTATTTTGGTTGGTATTAATGTTGCTCCTTCGTGGAAAGAATCGGAACTTTACAATTCCGCATCTTGAACGTAGTTTGTATTGGTCATCGTCAATTACAAACTGTGTTCTTTTTTTTTTTTCATGCCTCAAGCGAGGGCTTGGTCAATGGAGAGTATAGAAAGGAATATCCTGTCCTTTGAAGGATGTGGTTTCACCTGTTACCAGAAAATTCGGATGTATAGGGAAATGCGGTGAGGTGTGAGTCATGCAATTATCATAATAAGAGGCAGGCACGTAGGAAATAAGCGTACATACTTGGAAGGACATTCTTAGACAATGCCCAATATCTTACTTTAATTCATTTTATTTATTCATTTTTAAATTATTATCTTTTTTTTTTTTGGGGATAAAATGCCTTCCAGTACAATATTATATTCTCCTCACGCAGCATATGTATTTTACTTTCACTTAACAACATTCTATTTAAAATGGGCGTAGCGATTACAATAAAAAAAGTGTTACTAATACGCACGCATTCACACACACACACACATACGCACACACACGTACAATCAACTGCAATTTGTAGAGCTATTCATTGTTCTGTGCTTATGACCTTTTAAGAACCTTTACAGACAGGTATCGGACTTGATCAGCATTCATGATATTTTCTGGTACCTTTCATCCAGTATTCATGCATGTGTCTTTTGTTATGTATTATGCCATGTAAATATGTGAACTTCCATAATGAACCCCAGCTTCAACTTGCACTTCAACTTCATATATATAAACATACATACATTTACTCGTAATTTCGAGACAAGCACAGTTACTAATGTTAAAACGCATTAACAAAGCAGTGGGATCCTTTGTTGCGTCGTCAGCTTGTGGGATAGCTTTTACTCTGAATTAATTTGGTAAATAAATGATCAGTCGCGTAATAGATGCATCTCAATTAAGGACGGAATGAGATCGGTTGGGGGGGGGGGGGCATTTCAGGAACCGATTTGTCTCATGCAGGGACTTCAGTAACTTACAACAGTTTTTTGCACGAAAAGGATTTCTGACAAAACGCTTTATAGATCCCCCTCCCCCATGCACCCAAGGACGAGTCTAATAAAAGTATCACAGCGCATAACATCTACAGAACAGAGAAGAAGAAGAAGGAGAAGAAGAAGAAGAATATGATGATGATGATGATGATGATGATGAAGAAGAAGAAGAAGAAGAAGAAGAAGAAGAAGAAGAAGAAGAGGTGAACTCACGGCTTGGAGAAGAAACACACTTTCCGCAGCTGACGGCACAGTTTGCCTCCATCCAGGCCCGAGATCGATTCACGCACTCGTTCTTCCCTGCCCACTCGGGGCAACGTTCATGGGCGTCACGGCATCCAGTGCTTGGTTCGGTCGGTTTCGCTGGAGGAACGACAACAACATCAGCAACAAGAAGAACAAAACTGTCAAGAAACTTCCATTTCATCAAGTTATATTCAACTCATTGCAATTCAATACAATTCAATCTAATTTAATCAAATTCAAGTTGTGGATTCACCCCAACAAAAGTTAAGCAAATTTGGTTTGGGTACAATATTGTTCCTTGATATGTTGTAGAAAGTAGATCGATGAAAAAGATCAAGATAAAAAATGTGCTGTTCCAATGCGTCAATCAAAAAATTATACCAACAGCAACAACAACAACAGCAACCGCGAAATACATTAGCAGCATCAACATTCCCTTTGCTATCATTGAAGCACGACAGAAAACAGAAATTCATTTTAAAACAGAGGCATGCACAAAACCTGGACAAACAGAACACAAAGGCTTTTGAAATAAGTATTTTAAGCTGCAACGACTTAGAACTAAGAAAGGAACAGTCGGAAGGACCTAGCATCAAAAGATATGTGTACCGGTATACCGAGCACGGTAACGGTAACGGTCCGTTTTGGTGTTTTGTTTTTGTTTGTTTCTTTGTTGTTTTTGCTTTGTATTGTTTTGTTTTGTTTTGTTTTTGGTGTTGTTGTTGTTTTATTGTTGATTTGTTTTGTTTTGTTTTGTTTTTGTTTTGTTTTTGTTTTTTGCTATGGAGCGCCAAAAGGAATCATGTCCACTTGTGTTACAATAACACTTCTCACTAATAATTCATTTTTGTTACAAAATAATGATTTTGCTGCTCTTGATTCTGACATAAGAATAAAATTTCAGGTGATTTAGTACCAAATTATTGATTGTTTAAAAACAGAACCAGATATGGTTTCGTTTTGGCGCACCATAGCAAAAAACCCCGGACCGTTGCCGTTATACCGTGCTCTGCGCTCTGGCCGTTTAATGCTGATCGGGTAAGAAGGATCACGGAGCCCGTGCTCCTTGTTGGTCTAGTGAATGTGAACAATGATCATGGTGAAGAAGTGCATGTTTCAATGTTCATTGATTGAAGGAAAGGGTGAAAAATACACTTTTTCACACATACACACACTCAAAAACACAAGCAAACAAACAAACAAACAACTTACGTGCTGGCGCTCTCGCACAAGCGCCACAGCTGAGCGGGCAGTTGGAGGACATGTAGCTCTGGTAGTCTGGATGGTTGCAATATCCTCCCAGCGCCCAGCTCGGGCATCCGCTGCTTAAGTCCTCACAAGTTGGAGTCGGTGCTATATGGGACGTGTAACGAATAAATCATTATTCTTTTTTAATCGATTCATGAAGTCATTCTTGTGTATTACTTTTGGCGAAAAAGCCCCACATTTTGACAATGCTTTGAATCCATCCCCTATAAGCATAAATCATTTTCCCCTTGTCCATTTGAAAATATATGCAACGCAGAACAGACACATGATCGAATGGATGTTTATCATACTGAACATGACTGTATGATCTCGTACATCATTCCTGGCATATTTACTTTAACAAATCCATTTTCCTTTCATAATATCATTTAACTTGAGGTACAAAACCCAGATATAAGATCATCTGAGTGCTGATTCTATCCCTAATTTATAAATGACCAAAAAACCCCACTTGTTTTAATTACACACGCAACTATACGTCTATTTTCATAAACAGAGTAGCACTCCAATTCAGTTTCATGTCCCTACATTTGCCCCAAACCATAGTCCGACCCCAACACACACACACACAAACACACACAAACTCACGCACACATCACACGTGTACACACATTGAAAGAAAAAAATAGATATACACATGCATATCCATTGTCTACACATAAGAGATAGCTTTATTAACATGATGAAGGTCTCATAGTGAAAGCCTTGAGGCTTGTTGTTGTTGTTTTTACCTAAACAGTTATAGTAAGCGTTGACTTTGTAGACATCATTACCACTGAAGTCGTTCCTGTCGCCAATCTCATTTGGATTATATCCCGCGGTGAGGAGAGCCATGGTGGGTTGTCCGTTGGAAGAGAAGGCAGTGAGGGGGTAATGCATCACGGACAGGTAATCGTAAGAGGTCCCCAGATTGTCGGTGGCGAATGCATCAAATTTTTGGAAATTGAACTCCATACCTGGAAATGAGCAGTGGTATTTCAAATCACTACTCCCCTTATTACTCTTACAGCCAACCCTGAGTGATAACACACGAGAATGTCCGTACATCTGCTCTAGATTTTATTCATCTATATCTGTCTATCTATTATCTATCTATCTATCTATCTATCTATCTATCTATCTATATACATGCATGTATGTATACAAAACGATAAGGTTCATGCAAGTAGATAACCAGTAATTTATCGGTGCTTTGTACGTTACTCCGAGTTTCACGCAACGCACGTGAGTTGCGATCTGCGATTCGCCCCTTGTTCGTCGCGAGACAGTCGGAGTATAGGAGGCGTCGATAAACCACTATTCATCTACCTGTGTGAACGTTTTAATATTGTTGTTCTACGCTATGTCTTGTCGGCATCATCGAGCCCTCTGTATAGAAAGATAGCCCTCAAAAGTTAAAGGGAAAATATAGTATTGGTGGAGATGAGGATCGCGCATACAACTTTTTGCAAGATACAAAAAAAAAAAAACATTAATGAAATTATACAGAGCATACCATTCTGAGAGGAACGCAAAGTTTGTTAGATGGAAATCGTTTTTGGAATGGTGGCGACATCCAAAAACAAAGTAAAACAAAGCGATCCTAATAAAAGGTGGGTCAAAACTTTTATTAGGATTGCTCTGTTTTGGATATGTCGCCCATTCAAAAAAAAAAAAAACAATTTTCATTAAAAAAAACCAAAACGTGTAATCCCTCTTGGAATTACATTCTCTTTCATATTTCATAAGAAGTTTCTCATCTCACCAAAATATGTTAGAAACCTGAAGTTAGGTCTCAACCACAACTTTAGATCCCTTTACTATATCTAGGTCTGTCTATCTATCTATCTATCTATATCAAGTAAAATGTATGTAACTTGTATCTGACCGTATTGGACGTTTTCCCAGTAGATCCACACGTAGTCGTCGCGATCTGACCTCGACTGCTCGTGCTGGAACCCGATGGCGTGCATGAACTCGTGGACGATGGTGCCGATATTCCAGGTACACGTACCTCCCAAGGAGACTACCTGTCTTCCGCCCTGCCTCCCAACGGCTGAATAACAACTTTTAATCATCAGAGAAAATAGGAAATATATTCAATTATGTTGTAATATATATATATATATATATAATATATATATATATATATATATATATATATATATATAATTATATTATATATATATATATTGAAACAAGGAAGTTTTCGCTATATATATATATATTATATATTTCTTGTGATGCATCTCCTCACACACCCAAATGTATCTAAAGTGATAATGATAGTGAAAATGATAATCATTGACATTTCAATCCTGATGATTATGAAAACAATGATAATTACAATTAATGCAAATATTGAATACTTCGATAGTGACACTGTCATGGTAACACCACTTATAGCAGAATTGATCATAATGATAACGAGTTTTATATAGCCAGAGAAGCCGTTTAATAAAAACGTAAAGGTGACTATTTGAGGGGGTCCTGCTGTTATCATAAATACCCCTGTCTTTCTATTCTCTATTTCAGGCGTTCCCTTCTCTTCCCCTCGTCTCGTCATACTCAGTAGTCCCGTATATTCAATTAAACGTACTCTATTACATTTGCTTTATTTGTAAAACTATGGGCTGATGAAGAGATTTGGTCTTCCTTTCTGCCATGTATAGCTCCTTCAGTTTCAATCAGAAGTTTAAATTATCTGATACATGTTGCTTTATGTTATTCCGAGGCCATCACGCAAGTCAAGTACATTGCTCTTTGAAGACGGTCTCCTCCTTTGGCACTGATTTTCGTAATAAACTGTGTGTGTTCATATGTGCATTTTTCCATACTCCTGTATGTCAATATATATATTATTAGCAAGATAAGATCTTTCTCTCTTTTTTTTTTTGCCATTCTCAAAGTTAAATTGTTATAAAGCTATCCTATTTTTTTTTTGTGTGTGTGAATTGTACAAGTAGGTAATGTTAATAAACTAAAACTGAAACTATATAGGCATCCATTTTTACATCCGTCCGAAGAAAAACTGAACTGAATTGAACTGAACTACTGGAAGATTTACCATGAGTAAATACATGGCTTTACTTCCAAGTCATGCATCGGGTTTATGAGTTCGATGGTCTCCTCGAATACCCCAGTAATCGACTTGACTGACTTCTAGTGGAATGAGTTGAAACATGTTAACTTTAAAAGTTTCAATCCTGATTTTTGCACCAGTAAATAGCAATGAACAGAAGTGCTAAATCGTTGTTTTATTTCACTTCCAACCTTCAGCTCGCTGTCTAATTGTCTACATTATGTATTTGCTTTCTTGAATTGAGGAGAACACACATATTGTTGTACAACAATAGGATTCCGTCCAGTCATTGGCAGTGGGATTGGAAACAGTGTAAAGGGAAAAAGTGATCTTAACTAAATACTTCTTTACCTTTTTCAGATGAATTCTTAAAGTATTGATGAAATATAATAACTATTCAGTTCTTCTAATAATAAAACAGAGAAAATGTAGGAAAGAGCCGTATCATTAGGACCATGAGGAGTAGCAACCGAGATATTGCTTTCTGTCACTCACCCTTCCGTTGGCACTATGTGCAAATAGTCAGGTTCGTTGAATCTTTGCCTGAACTGAATGCAAGTGTAACTGTGATAACGAGCAATGGCTGTCTCAATACGAGTCCTGGACCCAGGATCTAGGAAAAAGGATTAAAAAGGACAAGGAATCGATCAGAAGTCAGCTGAAAAATGTGACTTCACAATGAAAACCGATCCATATAGTAACTAGACTTAGAAATATGTCATAACTGACAGTTTAGTGATCTGTGTAAATGGTGAAATGTTTATCAGAGGATGCATATAGGAACTTGGCATCTAGCACACGATAATCAAGCTATGGGTTCTGCCCATACACGATAAGCATTGCACAACATCTCCGCAAATTGATGACCGATTTCAAATTCAACAACACGATTTGAAGGAATTTCAATAGCAGTATCTTAATGGTATCATGACAAGATCGACGTACTAATATGGAGTTTTCAATTTTCTCGCTGTGAGCACCAAACTTGGTTAAAGGGGATGGCTAGTAACTGATCAGTTGGAATCAATGGGAATGCTGCGGGATGATTGTTCCAATCCTTGTGGGATTCATTTAAGAGTACATTATGTATCTACTGTTTTGTGAAAATTATTTGCTTCAGAACTGTCTCAAATTCGAGTAATGTGCCGATTAATGCCCCGTCACTGACCAGGCACACTAACCTGGGAATATTAAACTGCACATTACTTGAATATGATCAGTTATTAGCCATCCCCCTTAAAAGCCAGTCAAAAGCAAAAGCAAGTACGATATTTTATTAGCATCCTGAGAAACTCCACCGGCGGTTATACGATGGCTTTAAGTAACATGCCCTCACCAATCAAATACCCCGATTTTAATAAGCTCAGATCCGAATTTCAAGATTTCCTTTATCTTCTGTCCATCTTTGCTCAACTTCTGGGCAGTGCAACGCCTGCATAAATCAAGTTCGTGCCCAAATTTGAGCGAAATTGAAAATGCGATATTTGTATAGTCATTGTGAGCCAATTTCGGCACCTATCTACCAAAAAGAACCTACCGAAAAGAACCTACCGAAAAGGTCATCGATCCAGTAGTATACGATGCCATTCGGCCACTGGTAGCCTCTCTGTCGCACGGCGTTGCGACGTAACGTCGATCCAAATTCCAAATCGCCGTATTCCTATTAACCAGGATAGAAACGATAAAAGATACAGACGCTGATAGAAAATGATCAAAAAAACAACAATTTGGAATTACATTTTCCCCAGTTGTATGCAATTAATCAAAGAGAGTTAGTATCACTAAAATTCAAATCATCAACAACAATCATACAAATGAGCTGATCTCTGCCCAATATTGGTTCTACCCAATCATTCAAAATCAAGATTCACATTCTTTGATTTGTTGAGTCTAACCTGCTCGCAAGGTTTCCATTTATTGTTGAATGTATGAATTTTACTATTAGTCATGATGTTATTGTCCATATCATGGCGACGCATTCATATAATTCATAATTTATCATGAACAAATGGTAGAGTGTAGTATTAACAAAATAAAGTATCATCAACTGCATAATCATAATTAAGTCACGATCATTTTGAATATAGCTATATTGATAATTAAAGAATGAAGAATAGAATGTAAACGTCATTTGACTACTAAAAACAGAGTTTAAGTCATTTCGTAATGACAAAAGAGCTGCCACCTCATCAAGCATCGGTTTGAACGCTTACTGCGGGGGCCCATATTCAAAATCAAACAGAAACATGGAAGAGAAAAATGCAACAATTTACTGCATATACTGTATCAAAATTATTTTTATTGATTTGATGATTTGATGAATGTCTTGATGAAATGATTTATAGAATTAGTTTGAATAACTTTTACTTTGTCAAAATCTCTGTATCATAATTGAATATTAGCTTTGATATTCATTTTTTTTGGAAGAAATGTTGCAAAATTAAATTGATATTGAAATTGAAATAGGTTGGAATAGGTTGGAATAGATTGCAAGCTTAATGGCTTTCCTCTCTACTAGCTTTTATTGATTGATCCGCTGATCTATTGATTGATCGAATGCATTGAAATGACTAATCTTATCTTTGATTTATTTAGCTATTTCTATTTATCGGTAGCAATGAACCCAACATTCATTTTTGCAAAGTGAGATTCTTTGGTCGAACCCATCCTGTTTAAACACTTAATTGGTTGCCTTCAAATAATAGCCATTAAAATAAGAATTAGAACAAAGAAGGATGTGTTATAGGCTCACCGTGACATTGTACGGAACCCAAATATCGTATTGCAGAAGGTGATCTTTCATACCTGAAAATGCACATAAAACAAAACAGTCTCATAAACTGAATATGAAAAAAAAAACGCAAACAAACACGAAAACCAAACAAACAATGAATACCATATCACTACAACCACAATAGCTCCAAGTGCAAGAATAGAGCGATTTTTACGATTTCAAAGTGAAAAAAACCCCGAATTTAAGCCTTTGATGGGTTGAACCCTCCCCCCCCCCCTCTCCAATGCCTTCGTGTATCCATGGTTAGGGACTGGCGCCTCCGCGATGAATGGGTGAGCAAGATAAATTTATTTTGAGAGCCTGCATAGATCCAAAGCTTGACCATGGCCGTACGCAGCGGGGTTGCAGGATGGCGGCGGCTCTGACCAGTTCAAACACTATACGGATACCTCCTTTATTTTTCTTTAGACTTGGACATTAGAATTGTATCCTATTCTATTTCCAACAACACAAAAACATTAAAGTTTATATTCACATAATAACATAAAAATCTGTACAACACTGTAACGAAAAGCAGTGAATTATTACTGAATTTAAGCAGTTTTCTTTTGATTTGCTAATTGCCTATCTCGTTATCCAATCGTGAGAATACAAAAGGCGTTTTCGTGACTGTGTGTCACCAATCCATTCATTGCCGTTTACATTCTTTCAAAGTCGGTTCTGTGAATATCTATCATGAAAGGTGTTCATAAGAAAAGTTCTAAAATGCAAAGTTCCCTCATGTGGGAAGGGGATATCCCAGCCCCTCTTCCCCTCTCGATTCCCCCCCCCCCCCCGTCCCTCCCCTTCTATCCCTGCGAGCACAACTCTGCAACATCCCCCTTTTCTGCGTATATGGCCATAAACTCGACAAAATATCTCTTGAACTCATTCACATCCTTTAACAAAAAGTGATGAACCTGTATGAAAAGATGGTTGATATCTTCAGTAATACAAAATAAGGAAGGGTATTGCTGAGCTTGGTGTAAATATTACGTTAGAACTATCCACTGTAGGCACAGAGAAGAACATATTCTTTTCTTCATGGCTGATGCGTGTGTCACACCAACCTATTACAGGTGAAACTGTAGCGATTTCAAGTTTAACATCATATAGGTCTACGTCTGCCAAACCGTACCCGTCTCGGTCGGTCGGTTTAATCGCTCAGTAAGATCAACTATTTCCAAATTTTAACCAAGTTATGCGTCTGCTATCATGGCATAGTATTATTCACTTCAAGATACAGTACAGTTGGTTGTCTTTCAGGTAAATCAGTTCAGGTTGTAGTGACTATAGTGACATATTGTCGAAACAATATCATAATATGTTATAGTCAACAATCCACACTTACGAGTCGTCATTCTGGTATTGATTCTTAAGATTTCACTCATCGTGTCGTCCTGCATGTAGGTGCCAAATTTCTGGAGGTCTAAAAAGATTGAAATAATTTGGAAAACATGATTCTGAAGTCTGATAATTCAGATGTTAGTCAGATTCAAAGAAAATCAGACATTTCTCGTTATGGATCTCAGCATTATGAAGGAAAAAAAATCAAGTCATAAAGTAGATTGGACGTGACTAATGGACAAACCACTAGCAAAATGAAAGCTGAAACCCGTTGTAATAAAATAGCAAAGCTGGTTCTGGTAGACACATATTTCAAACATGATGTACATGATTTCGAACTCTTTTCTGCGCCTGGATATAACGCTAAAATCCTATTGGCTCACAAATCCTATGAACCTGAAGTATGGACTGCTCTCTATGCATATAGCCATTTAGAGCCATTTCCGAAACCTTAAAAAAAAATTATAATGATGATACACAAGCACTCTATTTTTTGTATTAATAATCAAACTCATCAAAAACATATTGAAATGATAATAGAGAAGTACAACTGTATTTACAACGACCACAACAGAAAAGCATAATCATATTAACTCATTATCACTTAAGTAAAATGATTTTCTTTTTCTGGAGTAAATTCAAACCAGGCTATTACTGCCCCCCCCCCCCACACACACACACTTTTTTTCCACCCTTCTTGTGTGTAAATCCCACGGAACAGGTTTTTCTCGTCCTGTCCTGAAGGAGGCGTCTCCTCAATTATACTAAAAAATCATCTCCTCAAGCATCATTAATTATGTAGGCGATAGTTGTAATGGCCTCAACAACAATTATTGTCAGCTATATCGTGGAAGAGAAAAACAATAATCTACAGTCATAAATATACAATAATAAATGATTTATCAAATTTGTTTGGAAAACTTAATGTTTTGTTGTTGTTGTTTTACCAATGGGTCTGTATTTTCATTTGTATATCATAGTCTTAGAAAAAAAAATCAGAATGAATGAAACTGAAATAAAAACAAAAAATGCCTTAAACCACACAGCCAATACAATCATCATTTTCTTCAGCCTAGAGAGCATCTGTCGTGTAAATATAGCCATGACTGTAATAATTGTAACAATAATTCATATGACTTAATGTGCCAAACCCATCATCTGTGGAATGCTTGAGAACACAGAAACCAGAGAAACAAATTAAGGAACACAACGCATTAATGACTGACTTTGTGAATTTAAACGTTAACAGGAGCGTTCGCAGATGATTATTACTTTTTTCAACTGAAGCATGACTTTGTATTATTTTTTTTTGCCAGTATGCGCTCCTATGTTTATTGATACCATTTATTAATTAAGACAAATGTTCTTTGTTTATGATGTAAAACCTGATTTATCTTGTGTTATGTTTTTGTTGAAAAAGAAAAAAGAAGAAGAATGAAAATAAATGAATTGAATTGAATTGAATTGAATTATTACTGATGTGTCATAATCAAATCCCCAATTTTCAACCGTTTGGCTGTCATGTCGGCGAGAAACAGAGAATAATGATAATGAATTAAGATATGTGTAGTCTATCTATTACTGGCCTCGAAAAAAGCAAACAGAAAAGCAAAAGAAAAAAAAAACCCAACCCGAATATGAGCCAAAGTGGGCATCGGGTTAAAAAAAAGAAAAGAAAAAAGATTGAGAAGCCCTGATTTCAATCATCGCAATTAAGTTTTCATGAATGGTATTCCTTAAGGTTAGCATACTCTTAAAGTGTGAAGGTTCTTTCTCCGCATTATGTTCATTGTATAATTTTCTTGAGCCGACTTTAGTGAAGTTGCAGACTAAAAATGATGCTACAGGTTTGAGACACATTAATAGTATGTCCCGAGAACGAAATTGGTATAATGTGTTTTCATACAAAAATATAACACAAAAAACGTTACAATTTCCTTCCGATCTGACATGTCTAAATTAAAAATAACATTATTATCTACTAAACTGACTGATTTAAATGAGGAACATACTCACAAAGACAAATGTTATCTTAATCAAGTGCAGCTTTTCACATATCCATAAATATCCATGGTGTTGTTGTGCGGTAGTGATGTCGTGTTTAATGGGGAGGAAAGGGAAAGCTATACCTATCTATCAGGTTTCCTTTCCTGGGCATGGCTTAAGTGCAGAAAATAATATCAAGAGAAGTGTCTGTTTTTAGACGTTATATGAAGAGAAGTGACTGTTTTTAGACGTTACGCGACAGGAACATAACAAAGATTACAATGACAACTCGAATTCATTTATAACGCAAAATTCTCTCAGGTGTGAATGAAACATCTGGCACGAGTCAATTTCAGTATAGATCATTGTTCTTCGCCCTTGCTGGCACATTAATTCTCTCAGACATCCTGATGTTACCAGAGGATTAAGTCTCGTATGCAGAATGGCTAACGTACGATTCACAACTATCATGACTATTATGTATATATATATCCTTCGCTTTGGATATGCGGAATAAAATTGCTATGCAGAACTCAGTTCAAAAGAAATTGGGCGAAAGTGAAATGAGCTTATCGATGAATGACTATACGTGAAGCAGTATGAATAATATGTTTTCTTACCATCCTTTGACGGAGTTCTTTGGTCGATCTGGAGGAGAATGGAGATAATAGAGAAAGATATACATGTATATATATATGTACATATATGTATATTATATATGGAGAGAGAGAGAGAGAGAGAGAGAGAGAGAGAGAGAGGCTGTATCATGTACTCATAGTACCACTGAAAGCCTAACATACATCATATAACATGTATCTTATCATAAATCTAATCAAATCTATCAAATCTTAAAATGCATAATCTGTATGTGATCACCTGAGAAACGTGATCATGAAAATTCTCATAAAGACTTGGCAATAGCCAATCAAAAAAGGACGTTGTATCATCTAAGTAAGGTAATAAGTATATGTTTAATTCGTACGCATAAACGAGCAGAACACGGCTGGGAAGAGTTGTGCCTCGATGACGTGTGACTCTCCGCCAAGACTTGCTCATTAGCATATTCACCATGCAGACTCACACTTTTTCAACCAAAATTTACGAGCTTATTTGGTGATTTGAAAGTTTGTTTTTGGTGAAAATAGTTCATTGGAGGTACCAACAACAACATATTCTTCTTCTTTTTTTTCAAATTCGTGAGGACTGCCTCACTTAAAAAAAACCCCACAAACAACTCGTCGTTTTTCTTGTTGGTATTGTGATTATGATTATACATTTCCTTCTTTGAGCCACATTAATCTAGCAATTTATTTTAAGATGTCTTGACTGATCTTGAGATGTTTCCATCCAAAGCAAAACCGTTTTCCGTTTTCTCATTTTAATTTACCTTAAAAAAAGAACTAAATTAATGTTGTCGTGAGGATCTGGAAGCTGTCAGGTTTATCAATAGATATGTGCCTTGCCCATTACCCGTTAGTGGATGCGTTAACACTTTACAGCAGGAGTCAAAAGAAAACATAATAAAAAGAAGACAGCAAATAAACGTATCTGTTTACTGAGCATGTGCGTATAAAGACAGGGTGAATGACTTCTAATGACTGGAATCAAACGTGTTTCTGGGTATACTTATCTGATCCTTGACACAAAATAGTTCGGACACATCCGACGCTGAATTTTCCGGGAAAGCGCACTTTTATATATATACATCTATCAGTCTACTCAATGAGTCACAAACCAGTATTACTGATGTTCTCCATGGTCAATGCACTGGTCACTTCGTCTCTCTCCCATACATTTTTATATGAACACACATTCGGATTCACTTCTCAGACAATTAAGCTTTGTGAACTTTCTTATGTCAGAACAAGAATGACCACACTTTTAAGCGTGAAATGTCAGCATTCAATGCTCCCGAATCCAATATGGGACATGACGACATCGTATACCACGGCAATTATTATGATAATGATTAGATGGCACAATATTTTCAAATCATGATGATTTTATCAACGTACTTGTTATTCACACGTCGGCGAGTACTATGGTATATCGTGGATACTTTTGTGGAACTTACACAAACAGAAATGCTTTATCTTAAGTTTTGCCTGGCTCATTCAGTACTGACCAAGAATGGATATATCTGACATCTTGATGAACGGTACTGTTTGTCAATGGGAGCAGTGATTGCTAAAATTTTCAAGTTATCACATTCATATTTTGATGCATAACTATGTGTAGGTCAGTTGTATCGAAAACATCCTATACTATATTAAAAAAGTTTGCAATAAAGCCTAAAAGATATAGGATATAAAGATATCACTATTTTTCTCAATTAACCACAACTGTAGACGGTCTATTCTAAAAGCAATTTTATCATAACTATCGTTAACATTGTGTACATTTAACAATACTTAACATTGATTGTACTGATTTACATTTTTACATTGGGTTTTTTTTCCTTTCCCTAACTCACATTGATTTTTATAACTATTTTGAAGTACCAAAGCTGGGTTTTGTTTCATCTGCAAATGATAAATAATACCTTTAAGCTATAAGGGTATGGGTGGGAGCCTCTCACATTAAAGTCCCATGGAGGATTATCTCTGTGCGGAAAAAAAAAGGCATGCTATATGGCACTTTTTCTGTAAAGAATATATTCAAGTAAGACAGCATAAACTCTACTAAAAACACGTTAAAAAATAAATTCCACTAATTTCAGTAGTGGGGTGGGGAGGCTTGTTCCTTAATCTTGACCCTACTATAGAGCAGTAGCTGTAAAACGGATGTTATCAACAGGCACATTATTTTGATTTGATTTGATTGGATTGGATTGGATTGGATTGGATTTCTTAATGTCTTTTTTATACATCTGAATCTGACAGTTTTTGATAGCATAACTTCTAACTGAATAGTGATTATAAACTATAACTATAAACCTTATCTGCTAACTTCTCCAGATTACAAAACATACTTTTCACATCGAAAAAAGACTTACCACAAGCTGTGGCACACCATTTTCATTTAGATCGCCAGTGATGTTATAGTTCTCCTCGGTATACGATGGTGTGCTGGGGGGAATGGTTGACTCCTACGAAGGAAGAAAAAAATAGCAACAAAAACAGAAACAAGAACCGCAATTATAATTCGGGAAAGCCAATGGAAACCATTCGGATTTGTGTTATGTTCAATAATAAAAAGTCAAATCGACAGGATACGCAGCGTTTTGAAAAAAAAAAACTAACGTTGTCATGGTTGTCAAATCTTGATATGGAAATTTGCCAAGTTTGTTGACGATGTTCTGTTAATTGCTTTGCATTATTTGACTTGTCATGCACGATTTGTGCATGCAGCATGGGCGTAAATCCCGGGGGGGGGGGGGGGATGGGAGGATATATCCCCCCCCCTGAAATGGAGGAGGGGGGGGGGGATGGCCTGTACAATCATCCCCCCTGAAATTTTTGTATCAATTTTGGCATAATGCATGACGCTCGTACGCCCGCCTTCAGACAGGTAACAGAACTGAACAGTATTCTATCTTGTAGGATAATGTATACATAATTTTCTCAAGTGCTCGCTCGCTTCGCTCGCTCGCGGAGAAAGTAATATCGACATAAGGTATATGGTCCAGACGTTGACAACCTCAAATAGCATAGGTTTACATGTGAACATGCTATAAAGCGAGCAACTCGGGACCATCCGCAAATTATGTACGAAAACAAACAAACAATAACAAAAACTATACCTCCATATTTGAACCCCCCCCTCCATTTCCTGAATCATTCCTGAAACGATGATGACTCTGATACATTTATGGGCATACCCAGGGATGATCAGAGGCGTCGAATCTATCTCGGGAGGGGGGGGGGCATATACCCCGCCCCTACGGAAATGTTGGGGGCAGACAAATCATTTGTCCCCCACATGAGGACAAATCTCGAACTTTCTTTATGGAAAATTGTACAACTACCGCCAGAATTATGCACCGGATCGCTGAATTGCAATCATATGCAAAAGCTCCGCTGCTGGGTCCCTTTCGATAGACTTTGTACACTTTTGAGATTGACGTTTTATTTCCTTATATTTATCAAAGAGTGAAAGAGTGTGCAGCAGATCTTTCACTTACAAAAGCTCCCTCATATGCAGAGGCGTCGATGGAGGGGGAGGAGGATAGTTCCCCCGTAAAAGTATTGGGGACAAACAGATCATTTTGCTCCTCCTCGTAACTCCCGAGATGTGGAAATGTTCTTACTTTTTTGATAGAAAATTGTCTAAATATTTCAGCCAAAGATGGCTGAATTTCAATTCTGAAAATACAAAATCTCCGTCGCGTAAGAGGGGGATAGGCCTTACCTCTCCCATACCCTCCCCGTTCAGTCATTTCTACTTAATACACTTTAGATTGACAGATTTCAAAATGTTTCATCTAAATTGTGCACCAGGTCTGTTACTTCAGTTTAAAGAAATGCCAATGTTCCTTGGGTGGGAGGAGATATCTAGATACTTTCAATTAACGGAGGGTCCCCCCCCCCTAAAAATAGTATACACTTCTGAGATTGAAATTTCCCCAGATTACATCATAGATGTGTTTACAAGATATTTTCATCTGAATTCTAAAAATACAAAAGCACCCTCGTATGTAGGGGCGTATAGTAGGGTAACTACGGGGGGGGGGGGGGGATGTGCCCCCCCCCCCCCCAATCCGCTGGGGAAAAAAAGACTTCCCAAAATGGTAATTCACGGGTTTGGTAAACTGCTTTTCAAATCGACATGAAATGGTGATCAAGAAATAGATATTTTTCTGAGATTTCTTTTAACCATAATTAAAGAGGTATACTGTGAAACATTGTTCAAAAAGCCCGGAGCCGACAAAATATTGTGATTCAGCGTGATTTCTGGTTGGCATTCGGAATATAAGCAGTATGTGCGCAGTGTACTTAGAACATCCGAACGGCAAAAAAAGAGTCGCTGCAATGTTGTCCAATGTGATGTAGAATGTACACCTTCGTACCTTACGCTTCATTATATCAAAGCTAACTCATTGATTTTGCAGTGTTGCTTTACATACTTGTCTATATTAAAATGCCTTGCATTGTCAATAATAAGACTTGACCTGGGCTATTTCCTAACTTTTCCATGCATCTAAAACACGCATACACACAAACACACAAACACATGGAAATAACAGGTCACATGTTTCGCTGAGGGAAATCTAAAGTGCAGATTTTGGACATCGTTCCCCCGCTTGGTCACTTCGACGCCGCCTCGCTGGTCATACCTCCCCCAATCATGAACATAAACCGACACCCTTGACTATATACCAGTGGCAGATCCAGGGGGGGGGGGGGGAGCGCATCGGGCTCCCCCCTTAATTTCCAAAGCGAAAAAAATGTAGCTACAAACGGCAGTTTTAGGACTGTAAAATTTTGAAGCTAGCTCGCTCTCCTGATGTTGCTGCCAGTAATTGCCAGCAGTTGCGCCCGGTGCGCCCCCATCCCTTCATTTCCAAAGCGAAAACAGCATAGCTACAAACGGCAGTTTTTGGACTGTAATGTTAATGTCAAAATTTTCAAGCTCGCTCGCATATAATCGTTATGTCATGCTCCTGATGTTGCTGCCAGTAATTGCCAGCAGTTGCGCCCGGTGTGCCCCACCCCCTTAATTTCCTAAGCGAAAAAATATAGCTACAAACGGCAGTTTTTTTACTGTAAAATGTCAAAATTTTCAAGCTCTCTCGCTTCGCTCGCTCGCTCGCATTTCATCGTTATGTCATTCACCTGAAGTTGCTGCCAGTAATTGCCAGCAGTTGCGCCTGGTGCGCCCCCATCCCCCTCAATTTCCAAAGCAAAAAATATAGCTACAAACAGCCGTTTTTGGACTGTACAATGTCCAAATTTCCAAGCTCGCTTCCTTCGCTCGCTCGCATTTAATCGTCATGCCATTCTCCTGATGTTGCTGCCTGTAATTGCCAGCAGTTGTGCCCGGTGCGCCCCCCCTTAATTTTCAAAGCGAAAAAATATAGCTACAAACAGCCGTTTTGGGATGGTACAATGTCAAAATTTCCAAGCTCGCTTGCATTTTTAATCGTCATGCCATTCTCCTGATTTTGCTGCCAGTAATTGCCAGCAGTTGCGCCCGGTGCGCCCCCCTTAATTTCCTAAGCGCAAAAATATACGTACAAACGGCCGTTTTGGAACTGTACAATGTCAAAATTCATGATCGCGTTCATGAATTTCAGTGTATGAATAGTTTGATACAAGAAGTTTATCTAAATTATACCATTTTAAAGGCAATATTGTTCAATAATAATCTACATAAAATGTACTGCTACCTTAAACATGTTGGACTATTTCAAGTCGATAAAACACGCAAAAATGCATCAAATTGCACCATTTACAATATCAATATGCAAAAAGTTCTCACTGTGGAAGGGGGATACCCCCCCCCCACACTCTCCCCCGCTAGGCCGCTCCGCTCCCTCGCACAGATATTCAAACTCCAATTCCCTCCCCCACCCCCCACCCCATCATTAAAACGGAACGATGGCCCTGGGATGATTGCTTTATTGACTTAAATGAAGAAAATTTAAGAATACAATTAATAGCTACAGGAAAATATCTACTACGTTATTACATACAAAGAAATGGATATCCATATTAGCATTTTTTATTGAATTTATTTGGGCATTATTCAGGACTGCGTTACGTTTTTGAAAGGGGGAGTCGCCTGTCAGTCAAAAAGAAAGAACATCAAAAGACAAGAGAAACAACAACAAAAAAAGTCTTCATACTTTTAAGGTCTGATTTTCCGCCGAAAGTCGGCTGATAACCAAGAAACACACACACACACAAACAAACAAACAAACAAAAACAAGAACAAAAAGTCTTCATATTTTTGCTGCCACTTCCCTCCCACTTTGCATGGAAAAGAGTGGGACATTTGATCCCTGTGAAGTGTGTGAAGTGTGTGTGTGTGGGGGGGGGGGGGGGGGGGGAGCTTCTCCCCCCCCCCCCCCCCCCACAAGGGCTGCGCCGGTCCGTTTATGGGTTTGTAATCGTGGTGATGGTGACTATCGCCGATCACCCCCCCCCCCCCCACTCCTCAGTACGGATTTACGCCGTTGGCATGCAGTGGTAATCTTAATGAAAATTTATTACCAGCATTGTGTCAGGTAACTACTTAGAAGTGATATGCCATGCTGTATAACAATCATTAGGTTCATTTAAACTATATCTAAACAATGCAAATCAATTAGTTCGGTCGAACAAAATTTTACTTCAATTGACCAAGAGGGAGCTTTTGCATATTTTCAAGTGCAAAGTGTGGGCTTGTATAAATAAACATTTTGGGAATACTTTCATTTTGTTCCATGAAAGGCCCTTTTTGAGAATATTTTAGTACAACATGTTCATTAGATGTTTAATCCAAGGGAAATAACACGTCCTATATAGAAATAACAGGTCACATGTTTCGCTGAGGGAAATCTGAAGTGTGTCATTATTATTTTTCCGGTTTGCATTATTTCTTACGTTTTCACTCATTTAAAGATACCATAGATGTTTAACGTTGTTGTCTGTGCGAAACTGATGTTTGTTTGTTTGTTTTTTCCGGTCTTTTGTAGGAATCCCCCAAAATGACTGATGTCTGTTAGTGGAGATGAGAAAGAAAGTTTTCAGTTCCTGTCAAAGAAGTAAGTTAATCAAGAGTATAGAAGAAGTGAAATATTTAGGATTTTCGTCTCAGGTTGAAATTGCACAGGCATGAATTATTAGTATTGGTCGGTCGCAATGTGCGTGATGGAAATGTTGAGTGAGCAAGACATGCAATTTTACAAACTTCTGTCAATGAAAGTCATTAATTTTACAGCTACATGTATAAACCAGTATTGCTAGTATATGCAATTACGTTTACTTGCACGCATGTCATACATGTAATATAAAAGTTCATGTTCGGTTGATGCATGTTGAGCAAGGTTGCAACTGTCATAAACGAATCTCAAGTTACACAGGAGGTTAGAGCATGGGTAGATCTACGTTTCCTAGACATGCAAAACGAAAGAAAGAACCTTAAAGGCATAATTTACCATTTGCAGATGAAACAAAAATCCAGCATTAGTGCTTCAAAATAGTTCTAAAATGTGACTTAGGGATAGAAAAAACCAATGTAAAAATTTTAATTAGTATAATCGATGTTAAGTATTGTTCAATATACAAAAAGTGAACAATGATTATAACAAAAATGTTTCCAGACTAAGCCGTCTACAGGTATGGTTTATTGAGAAAAATTGTGATATCTCCTTATATTTTAGATTTTATAGTGAAAATTTTATATGGTAGGATGTTTTGTGATACAACTGACGTACACATATGCATCAAATGTGATATCTTGAATATTTCTTAAATCACTGCTCCCAAAGGTAAACGGTACCTTTAATTCCAGTGAGGAATTCCCTTTGCGGTTGTGAAACAATACTTAGTAATCATGGTATACAGCCGTAAATAATGGTTCGTTGACTACAAGTGCAGAAATAAATTTGAAGCACTGTTGGATAGCTGAAATACAGCTGTATTATGCTGTATAGTCTGTAATAAGTTCTGAATTTCAGACTAATTCATATACAGTGGTAATAGTCATGAACAAGTATTCATCCTCCAGGCAAGGCTGAAAATGTTTATATGACAATGGAATTGTAACATAAACTATGAATCAGCTTGAAGCTGATATGCACTGCAGAAGGGGGTGTGTCTGTATAATGGTTATGATGAGATGTATGAAAATATAAAACAATTTATGATACACGGAATGATAAGCAATTTAATTATACATATATCACATATAATGGTAGTTAGATGTCCATACAATCATGCAATTAGTCATTTGGAAATGATAATCCAAAGGTGCAGGCTATACCCTCGCGGAATATAAAATAATAATATAGTCTGCGAGTACAGGGAAGGGAAAATGTGCAAAAACAAATAAACAAACAAAACAAACAAGCAGAAGGGAAGTTAAAAAGTTAATCCCGATGAACATTATTAGATGGCATTAGGTGAGATTCGTCGCATTTTACTACGATCAAAGACGATCTGATGCAATGATCACGATTTAATAGTGTTGATTATTAAAAAATATAAATTGAACCGTGTAAAAATTTTCTGTGATTAACGCGATAGCCACAACTGACCTCAAAATATGATACGATCTGATACGATTTGACAATGTCACCAGGATTGCTCCACGATTAAGACCACGATTTTTTTCAAATCGTGGCGCCAACCGTGGTAACGGAAAATAAATTTGAAACACTTGTAGGTGATATACGGCTGTATTGTGCTGTAGTCTGTAGTTCTGAGTTTTAGACTTATTCATACAATGATAACAGTCACGAACGAGTATTTATCCTTCAAACAAGGCTGTAAATGTTTATGATAATGGAACTATGACATAAACTGTAAATCAGCTTGAAGGTGATATGCACTTCAGAAAGGAGTAAAATTAGATTTGCAAAGAGCTTGCAGCTACAATGTAATGATACGCTTTGAGTGAAATAATTATGTAAACAAGGAACAATTCGATCAGTTTCATGATTTGAGTAAAGACACATTGTATTACTGTGAATCAGCTTGAAGCTGATATGCACTTCAGAAAAGGGTAAAATTATATTTGCAAAGAGGTTGCAGCTACAATGCAATTATACACTTTCAGTGAACTATGTAAACAAGGAACAATTGGATCAGTTTCATGATTTGAGTAAAGACACATTGTATTACTGTGAATCAGCTTGAAGCTGCTATGCACTTCAGAAAGGAGTAAAATTAGATTTGCAAAGAGCTTGCAGCTACAATGTAATTATACACTTTCAGTGAACTATGTAAACAAGGAACAATTGGATCAGTTTCATGATTTGAGTAAAGACACAATGTATTACTGTGAATCAGCTTGAAGCTGCTATGCACTTCAGAAAGGAGTAAAATTAGATTTGCAAAGAGCTTGCAGCTACAATGTAATTATACACTTTCAGTGAACTATGTAAACAAGGAACAATTGGATCAGTTTCATGATTCGAGTAAAGACGCTGTGCATATATTTGAAGTATTGCTATTTGAAATACTCGAGATCAAAGAGTTGCTTATAGTTCATTATGTTCATTGCATGAAAGGCACGCAGTAATGCCAACAGTGTGAGTAGAGTATATCGGTATGCCAATTCGACTTAAACCTATGGGTATGCACACAATGTGTGTACCGGTATCGGTTATGAAATCCTACACATCAAATTATACAGCATAATGGGACAGTGTGTTCACGAAGTGTAATAGCAAATAGATCTTACACATGCATATAAGAGGTGACAATGTGTGATTACAAAGCAAATTACGGGTTTTTATATGACAGCAAATATATACTGTAATAAGCAGGAAACATTCAGGTTGATTGCAGGTTGATAAGAGTAGCCAGTACGACATCACTCTCTTGTGGTAGCATGCATTAAGCATGACGTGTACTATTCTCAAGACAATGGGTTTATGATAAAACTGTATAAGTTGATATGAAGAAATTTTTGGAAATAACAAAGTATGCGTTATATACCGGTATACAGACAAGTGTGAAAAGAATACGCATGGAGGCAACATTTATCTCTTGAAGGTGTATATTTATATTGCTAACCTACACAGATTGAATCAAAGGTGACCAGTGTACTTTAACTTTTAGAGAAGCATTAGAGAAACAGATATCACAATAATCTAATTTCGAAAAGGATCTACTTTCATCTTGAGCCACCCATCACTTAATTTGTGTAAAGTTCGTCATTTCTCACGGAGTTCACGTACAGTATTCGTCAACTAGAAATATTGTTGGAAAAAAAAGGAACAGCAACAACATGTTGCCCTGATTTCATTAATCCTTCGTTTTGTTGTCAGGGCAACGAGTCCTAAACAAATCTGGAATGAGTTGAGTACCTTCGTGCGATGTAGCCCTTGTACGTTTCCTATCATTAGTGGCGTCACAGAGTATACCAACTTCCGGAAATCTGGCTGCATCCTCTAAAACATCAGGAGGTAAACTCATCTTTAATTTGGAATGATATTATATATATAAAAGAAAGAAAACAAAATAAAAATCTTGGAAACGTGTCTGCCTACCTTCTGGTGTCCGGGATGAGAGTACGCACTGCAAGGTAACGCTACTAATCCACAAAGCACCAGGATAGCAAAAGAAAAATCCATTATTCAAATCAGTCTAACAACTGGACGTTGTCGGAAAAGAAAAAAAAAAGAAATCTTACGAGCTGTACTTCTTTAGGAATTTCCAAACAAACTATGCGTAATTTCTGCTCCGTCAGGGATTTGTCTTTCTTTATATATCAAACGAGATCAATCTGAACAGAACTTAAGAATTAAAAACATAATTAAACAGTTATGTTACTTTTGTTGGCTCGATTCAGTAAACCACATAGATTTGCGTGGTTAAATTGTAGTGTCCTTGAAACTAAGCCCCTTACTACGAACCTGTCGTAGATAAGAGTCAATATTATTGAGAGATTGCTATATTCGAGAGTGTACAAATTTCAAGGCCGCATGAGGTTGGTTTTACCACCTAGCAGCATGAAGTTAAGCCGAGGAATTAGTCTGTTCCTGATGTGGCCAGTCTCTTGCAAAGGTTGTATGCCATTTATGGTGTTTCTATTCAAATTGGCAAAAACAGTTAATGTTAAGATATATATATATATATATATATATATATATATATATATATATATATAAGTAAACGAATCAGTAGAAAAAGAACGCCGTAAAAAATAATAATAAATCCTAGATCTTGAAGATCTTAAAAACGGAGCATAGCTCTCAAATACTGAAAGGCAAGGTCACACTCTTCATCAGTGCCCATGGTGTGACAAAAGATCTTAATCAAACCCGTTTCTGAAACAGACATGAAAACACGTCTGATCATGGGCAGACGGATTTTGAAACTCACCTTTCAAAGAAGTCACTGCGCTAAACAGATGGAGGTAGCGCACAGTGTCCATAGTGACGCATCCAATGACGCGTAGTCATGACTGCAAGATGACATGGCAAATCTCCGGCTCCAAAACAGAGAATCTGAAAAGGGCCTCATCGCCAACAGTCGGAAGAGTAGCAGAAAATGTACACAGTACAGAAACGTAATAAGAAAATTGGTCTGCTCGGCATCTTGATGATAATAAGTAAACGAATCAGTAGAAAAAGAACGCCGTAAAAAATAATAATAAATCCTAGATCTTGAAGATCTTAAAAACGGAGCATAGCTCTCAAATACTGAAAGGCAAGGTCACACTCTTCATCAGTGCCCATGGTGTGACAAAAGATCTTAATCAAACCCGTTTCTGAAACAGACATGAAAACACGTCTGATCATGGGCAATATATATATATATATATATATATATATATATATGAGATCTGATTGATTGAAATATGTTTCCGTAACAGAACAAGAAACTATCTCTGTTTGGAAATTGCATGCTTTAGAATCTGGTGATGAGCTCTAAAGGAATAATAGTTTACTTGATCATGGACTTATTATTAATCTGTTATGTATACTCCAGCCAAAATATCATTTATATCTATCCATATTCAGGTCTCAGATCTCAAATCTCAAAATCCACACCATGTTAACACACTGATAGAAGTTTCATCTTTGATCGGATATAAAATACAACATTATTTTAAGGTTAAAGTTTAGCATGTTTTCAACAACAAAAAACCACACACACACAAAAAACAACTGCAAGAGGTACTGATGCTGCAACCACAAATCTTTTGAACAAAATACATAGGCTTACAATTCACTAAGTAATGGTAGATAATGTATGAAAAAACATACAACTTTAGAAAAGATAGATAGATAGGCGAACAAATACACACTAGACATCATATTTTCTTTTTTTTCGAATGACGCTATACTGAACATCGCCCGAAACGCAAAACAACCGTAACGCAATGGGACATAACACATTTTTAATCTAACTAGCATCCACTCCGTTTCAAAAAGTTTTTTTTTTTTTTTTTGTAGTCCACATAAGAGATTAATTGTGGACCAGATGTAGGTTTTGAATAGTACTGGAATCGAGTATGCTTGGTGAGAAAAAGATGATGTTATGACCACCAATTGTACTAGAAGCTTTAAGATCCATCATATTTGACAGTTCAATGTCTGTCATCATGCAAAACCAGGCGATGGTTGTCATATCAGAGAATGTATCTTTACTTTGAATAATTTTGATTTGATTTGATTTCTTAATTTCTTTTTCATACATAAATGATACACAAAGTCAATTAAACGAACTAATTGAGCACAGTATGATTTGAATCTGACAGTTAAAACAAATGAATAATTCAAATATCCAACATTTTTTCTAACACCATGCAAAATGAAAACAAACAAGCATTATTCTATGCATATATTTATGCAAACATAGGATCCCGTATATCGTTCAAAGACAAATTAAGCAACTCTTGATGTATAGAAATTCAGGAGACCGTCATCATAAGCAAACGCTTGACGAGGAAAACGACCTCAGAAATGATTGTCTTAAACAATGCGACATCGTAAGAATACAATATACAAGTCACCACTCATTGAGTGACGATAAAGAAAGAGGGAGGGAAGAATGAAGGGGGGAAGAGGGGAAAAATGCAGTGGTGCATTGTGCAAGATGTGGAGAATTCGCCTTCAAAAGGACTTTTTTATACTTGACTAATGAACTTGACAGGAGGATGCTTGTCTCACAGCACGTAGGCAAAACAAACACAATACTGAGTAAGCAAAATTTCCTGTTTTAATGCTTATCTTGGAGAGAAAAGGTGGTTTGACATAGGAACAGATAGCACGAAATCACTGAAATGGTTTAAAATAAGTCCCTAAACTATTAAAGACATGCGTACAAATTAGCAATGTGGACTAGATTCAAACCACCTTTATGAATTTCTGCCAAAAATCAAAAGCTGGCGTGGAAAATTTGCATGCGACGTACATGCATGTTGGAAATTCGAAATTTTGAATTTGCAAAAGTCAATGAAAGTTGTTGGTTTTTTTTTCTCCCGATATTCACCCATGATTACTAATGCACAACCAATATCATATGGGTAACAGTATCACGTAAATATTGTCCAGAGTTTTTGTGTAATATCAACATTTCCATATAATTATTCACATGTCGATTCCATTCTAGTTTGGGTGCAACTTCAACTTAAAATGATAACGACATAGAGGTTCCAGTGTTCACTTACCACTGAAAACGGTATGTGACGACGATTATATATATATGTATATATATATATATATATATATATATATATATATATATATATATTTATACAACATAATCAGCACACATGCTGACTATGTTATATAATATGTTACAAGTACTTTGAAAATTTCCTCTAATCCGAAATGAAGCGAATATAATTACGCAATAAGAAAATCAACATTTCAGAAACTTGAACAAGACTCATTATGAAATTTTGATAAAGTATAGAGAATGGGTGGCCTTGTAGCTGGGATATACTTTCACCTTCCATTCTTTACCACCCTTGATGACTGTCAACGAACACGTATGATATCCTTCACTAATTTCGCTAGTAATCCTATAATCTCATTTGCGGTATTACACCGCGGGCAAGCATCATGATCTTATTATTATGACTGCGCAAAATAACTCTAACTGAATTACGGATGAGGGGCGGGGGGGGGGGGGATTTTCCAAACCCCCAAACGCAATGATAGAAACAAAGCAATCAAGTCAAAAGCAAAGTGTTTCTATTGAGGCCTACATAATAGAACCTCTTTGCTCACAAGCCACATTTAAACCACCAATTGAAGGTAAACTTTTTGGACATCCGATTGCCTCAGTATTTCTTCATGATTCACGTGCAAGCACTAATAAGCATGCACCCATTTAAATCCTTTCTCACTGGCGGATCCAGGGGGCAGCGCACCTGGGACACCCTCCTTTATCTTTTGTTAAAACAAAAGAATTAAAAAGGAAAAAAAATGAAGGGGGTGCGTGCGCCCCCCTTTTTTTTTTACGGAATTCCTGGATCCGCTCCTGTTTCTAATGTGGCAGAAAAACTGGTCGAAAATTTGACCAGTTTTTCTTGCAGTTTTGTCCTAGTTGTTGTACAATGTACTTGTGAAAATATGAACATTATTTTCAATCTTGGAGCCAAATGGCATTCCGGGTTATTGGTCCAGTCCCGTTTCTCACCGAGACCGTTTTGGTGGTGTTGATAACTGGTTGCGCAGGCGCTTAACCCATTTTCGCAACCTGTTCCAAGCGAAATGATCTATGCAACACCCGAGATTGGACGAAATCCAGGGGATAAACGGCCCTGGCTCATAGCCAATGGCGATCATAATATTTCCGTGGAATACCAACTGCCACCCCCACCCCCTCCCCTCCCCCTCCCTCCCCTCCCCCTTTTCTTTACTTAACATGGCTGCGTACAAAGAAAGAGATCATAGTTATAACCAAACAAAGCAAATGAACAGTAAGCAAGCGAAACAAGATCTCACAAAGCTAGAAGCTCAACTTCAGTTCCAGGATGTCATTTTTTATAGGTATAGAATATTGAGCACTCTAATTCCCAGGGAGGTTCTTATGCTGTTGGAAAATACAACCAGAACTGAACATTCATAATGAGTTGAAAAAAAAGAAGAATACTTTCCAGGTTTAGGTTTTTTTTTTCTCAGTTTCGGCTTGTTTCATTTCTCCAATTGTACGACTGAAATCTCATGACAAATCAACAGCTACGTTGTCATCTTGTCACCTAAATGTGAATTAGGAGATTAGAGTGAAATGGAACAAGAACATGCATTTTATCGTATTTGAAGGTACGGTCGGAGGTCGGAGTCATTAAATCAGTTTGCGCCACTGGAATAACGGCCTATGGGCGATCTGGCATCTTTAATTCTCTCTCTTTCTCTCTCCTTTTTTTTTTAATGTGACTGACGATCGACACAGATATACATGACATAACTTAACCTCGCGTGCATTAATTTCAATTGCATTGAGACGAGGACGTAAACACAAAGGAAATGAAACTAGACAAAGACAACGTGCAAGACGACAAGAAGGGACATAAAACAGCGTTTGAATAGGGAAGAGCAAAAAATAAATTTAGATTCCTTTACTCGTCGCAGTATGAAAACCGGAATGATTGAGTTCCTTTATACACGTTATATTCAGTGCGCCTGTGATCATTTATCTTTATATACAACCGTCCACTTGAAGCTCTAGTCAACATCATAAATAGGGGAACTGCGTATATTGACGAGAATCTCTACGAAACGTGCACATAAATTTGAAAGATGTTTACATCCATTTCTGTGACAACTCAATCACAATTATCATGATTATCATGCGTGTATATTCACAGTGTTCAACTGCTAATGTAACACTATAGCTTTGCACCTTTACACATAGTCATGAGCACAAAACCCATACATTGTTTACGGAATGAAAATACACTGTACATGCGTACATATTGTGCTTGGGCGATTTCATACTGATTTAAAAAAAATATGTAGATATACAAGCCATGTAAAGATAAGGATAACATTCTATATGTTATCGATCAGATTTGTTCAGATGCTATAACGTTTGGTGGTGTCAGTTTTGTTTAAAAAATGTTCCTCCGTTTTGTTACTAGTCTAAATCATAGACGGCATGTAAAATAAGGTTGTAATACCGCTGGCAAGGTTGTGTTATGGCGTAAATGCACTGCCAACATCTTATCTGGACTCGGAAAAAGGAACATCGCTAAATAATTAAGTCTCATATTTTACCAATGTCATCTTCACTGAAAGATGCAATTGGGAGAACCTTACACTTCACCTGAATTTGATCATATTTTTATAAGTCTCATGGCTGGGATTATTGGCAACAGCAAATTAATTGTTATGAAAAATCTTTCGTCAACTTTCGCTCCCTCCCCCTCATACCCAACCCCAACGTTGTTGAGACGGGTGATATAGAAACCGGACGGAATTCAACATGTAAGTCACATAGGCCTATTGCCTTTTTTGTCAGTCCAATGACAAGAGTGTGTAGTCATTACATTCATCGTCTAACGCCATTATATTGAACTCCCTGGGAACTATACGCCATTAGAAAGTTCCTGGCAATGGTTCAACAGGATGTGAGGGGAAAAAAAAAGAAAACAAAAATCTTTCTCTTTCTTTATCGGAAAATATATACATTTTTTTGTATAAGAATGACAAAGTAAAATCATGAGTTCGCACACATAGCAACATTTTCCTGTTGTGGCATAAACTCATTATTTTCATTCAAGGCGTTTAAAGCGTTTGCGGGCCAGTGGAGATGGGTTCAAGGGTAAACGCATATTTTTTTTTCTTTTCAAGATTTAAAACATGGGGTGGGGGGGGGGGCTGTCCTCCGCCTCATTCCACGCCCCCTGTACTGAAAAAGGACTATCGGAGTTCTCATCGTAGATTAGTAATCAACGTGACAAATGTATTCATTATGCTATTACAAACAAACACACACATCCGAGTACGTCCAAACACTAACCATGCTAACATTTGTCACCTACATAGCAACAGTAAAGTGCCCAATTTCGTTATTAAGTGGTTTCTCCAGTGGTAGAAACACCTGTAATTTCCCTCTTTAGATTGAAGAAAAAAAAATCATATTTATAGCGACAGTTATCTAAGTTTTGGTGAAATAATAGGGGGAAAAAGATGTTTATGTGTTGTTTATGTGAATCACGAAAAAAAATCATGTGAAACCAAGGTTCCTTGGGATTAAACTAGTCACTTTTGATCAAAGGAAGTGTAATAAGCAGACAACTGAATTTCCAGGTTGATCCTATATATGCGATGTAATTTCCGTTGTAGGAATTTGTTACGTCCGAAAGATTTAGTGGATTTGAAAACGTGCCAACGTGCAGTTCTTTTTCTTATCATTCCCAGGCTAGCCTTTAATTGATCAACTAAGTCTTACTTACTTTTTACTATTAACTCCTATATTACTGCACTTCAAAGAAATGAAGAAAAAACAACAACCCAAAGACAAGGATGCATTTTTACATCATGCTGCAAATATCTTTTTGTTACTCGAAACCTAGGTCACAAGCTATGAACTAGAAAAGAAATATGACTGCAATATTTTGCTTCAACAAGTTATTCATCAATGATCAAGCTATATATGGCAAGTTTCGAGTTGTGAAATTTTCGTTTGTTGGACATTGTTTCCATAACTTTACAGAGCAGCCGGTGTGACAGGGCCCCTGGTTCGATGCCACTGGCGGCTGGGGTGGTGCTCATGGACCAGCTGGGTTTGAGTGCTGTTTTTGTATGTTTATGTCTATTTCAGCATTATCTGTGGGGTTTCAGTAAGTCTATAACAATAATTAATTTATGCACTGACATAGCAATGCATCTGACTCGCTGCATAACCTATTGAATCATTATTTCTTTTCTATTTTTTTAAGCCAACCATTACCTATGGCCGACACAAGTTACAGACAGTTACGAACTGGTCTATATAGGCAGGGCACTTTACTCTCATGGGACTTTCAAGATGGGCCATCCCTTTTCAATGCCTTCCCAAATAGCACAGAACATGATATATTCCACCAGAATGACAAGACTATTGTAAAGCTAGTCTAGTAGTATAACCTTTATGTGATATTTGAAGGTTGTTAGCCGTTGAAATTCAAATAATGCACCAAATGCTCACCGAAACGTATTCTGTGTACGAGGAACAGCTGCATAAACTAATCCTCCTGTGGTTGCGATATGATACTTATACTTCGAACAAAAGATATGCCTTTCAAAGCTGTCAGAAAGGAAGAATTCACTAGCTTCTTTCACTTTGTTATCTATGGCAAATAGCAACGGTTGCAGCTCGTTATTCCGAAGGATCGTTATTCCGAAGGTTTTTTAGTCCGACGGTTCGTTATTCCGAAGGTTCGTTAATCCGAAAATGAAATAAAGTTCGTTATTCCGAAGGTTTATTAATCCGAAAATGAAACAAAGCTCTTTATTCCGAAGGTTTGTTACTGACCCTATATCACTTCAGATCAACGAACCTTCGGAATACCGTACCCTATTTCATTTTCGGATTAACGAACCTTCGGAATAGCGAACCCTATTTCATTTTCGGATTAACGAACCTTCGGAATAACGAACTTTCGGAATAACGTCACAAATGTTCGGATTAACCATGGAGTTACAAAGTGTACCTCCATGGATTAACGAACCCCTTTTCATTTTCGGATTAACGAACCTCCAGGTATAGGGAATTTGTGTTTTTCGGATTATCGAACCTTCGGAATAACGAAACTTCGGAATAACGAACCTTCGGAATAATGAACAGCACCCATAGCAATACGCCACTTACACGAACTACATAAGTGCATCACACAGGTCTTTAAAACTAGTAGTTTAGATTTGTATTTTTTTTTTTCGTAGTACGAAAAAATCATTCGAATCTAAACGGTCAATTTAACTCAACAAATAAAGACCCTCTTGAGTTCAATATTTACAGGAGGTTTCCAAATAGTATTTTCTTCAATACCTAAGTGTTCTCACCATATTTTTAAAAATTTGCATGCAAAAGGGATGATATGTCTAGGTCTAGATATAGGTCCAGTGATAACTTGTTATAGGCATGTTAGTATTTATTTTTTGGCCACATTCATTAGTTCAAAAGACACAAACAAACCGGTTTCAACAGGTCTATGAAGAAACCTGAAACTGAATTCATTTGAAAGTAAACTTTGATAAAACTTTATACAATTTCGTTTCATCTGCACTATGACAGTAAAATTACAATATTGTCACTTCTTCATGTTCATGATAATTATTTCAGTTCAGGTGCCACGAATAGAATTTTTACACACACAAAAAAAAAACCCCAATGTTAATATTCACACGAAAATATACGATAACGAAACAATTTCTAGTTTTTTGACACGATCTGTAGAAGTAAACTTGAAATCATTGGAATACACACACACACACATACACACACACACACACATATATATATATATATATATGTATATATATATATATGTATGTATATATATATATATATATATATATATATATATATATATAAAGACATCAAGAGGGGCAGAAACGAATGGATTCACGAACTCAACTATAAAACATAACGAAGAAGAAAAATTTGTATCTATGGATTTGTATAATCGGGTATAATTTCCAATTTGTTATGCTGTGGGCGCTCGGATACGTTTTATGGCCATGCAGTGCTGTAAATATCGACTTTTATGCTTCCTTTGAAAATGTTCATCTGTTTTTGAACATGTTCATCTTTTGAATTAAGGAAACCTGAGAACTTAAGAAAACAATGCATTTTTTAAATTCATGATGATATATTGATATATTACAGATTTCGTGATGATGATTGCAAACATATAAATTCTATAACATAAATAAGAATATTATAGAATACAGTCATGCATGTCAGGGAAAATTTGTGCGAAGTGTAGAGGATGGGGCGCATATGCACCTGATGTATTTCAAATGGCACACATTTCTTTAAATAATGATTCCATTTGTATGTATGCCTTTCCTTAAAAGAAGAACATTAGTTCCACCTCTCTTTCTTTCCCTGTCGTATCTGATAAGGGTATGATTCCAATCCGTATTACCGCGACAACTTACGCAGTCTCGTGCTGTGGATATTATTTTGCCCGACACCGTATGTGCACAATTTAGATGCTGGATCTCCTGTCGGCAGGGTCTAGGTTAGGGTCGCGTTGGGTAGGGGGTCCAGGGCCCGTCCATCCGTCTTGAATCACAGCCGGGTTTACCCTTCTTCCAAAAACAGCGAATTCCTCTTCGGTTGCTCCATGGCACAGCACTGAATACATTTATAATGAGGCATTTTTGTCATAATTATCTACTAAATTGAGTGAAGAAAAGTAATATTTACCGATGCTTTTTTACATTGAAATCTCATGAGTGAATACGTTTGATTGATATGGCGCACGACAAACGTACAAATTGCTTCCTTTTTAATTGTTATTGACTATGTTGAGATGGAGAACAAATTTGATAATCTTGAAACCTGAAACATGAATGACAAAAATATCCAGGGAATTAATATCTCAGTTTTTTAATAATTTATTCAAACGCATTGACGTTTTATAAAGAGATTTTGAAAACAGTATTTAAAGCTTAAAGGTATGTAAAACTAGACTAGTATTTTAGATTTTTTTTTTTGTGGTACAAAAAAATTATTCGAATCTTAGCAGTCAATATATCTCAACAAATAAAGACCCTCTTGAGTTCAAAATTTACAGGAGATTTCCAAATAGTATTTTCTCCAATACCTAAGTGTTCTCACCAAATTTTCAAAAATTTGCATGCAAAAGGGATGATATGTCTTTAAATCGCAGGTCCAGTAATAGATTGTTATAGGTATTTTAGTATTTATTTATTGGCCACATTCATTTATCCAAAAAGACACAGGACAACCCGAGATTAAGTTTCAACAGGTCAATAAAGAAAACCTGAATTGAATTCATTTGAAAGTAAACTTTCATTAAACTTTATACGATTTCGATTCATGTGCACTTTAACAGTAATTGAGTTCAATTCAATTCAAAGTTTATTTCATTTTCGACAAAACATATGTTTCACTTCCTTTGATAACAGAGAATAAGGTGAATAGAACATAGTGAAACAAAAGATTGTACAACAATTGAGGACCTATAGTAATCATACATTGTATAGTAAAAGAAAACCAGAAGTGATCAAAGTGAAGTACATGTATACCGTTGCTTAAAGTGCGAAAAAAAAAATTAGCGTTTCATAAACAGTATTCAAAGTTTTAGAGGCTAATGGACTAATCACGGCTCACTGCTGCGCTGCTCGTGCTATTCAGCGGCAAATCGTGACTAGGTGACTTAAGAGTTTATCCAGAATTCCTGCGAATTTACAAAATTTTCTGCAGTTTTGTCCAAAGTGAATTTAACCAACAAATTTTGACATTTTCAATTAGTTAAGGGAAAGATAGTTTTGGACTGGAATTGCCCCTTAAAATCATGCTTTCACAAATCTCCCGGGAAATGGCTTATTGATTGCTAGGTGAAATCGCTTCCTTCACATGAAGGAAGCGATTGGGATGTTAACAGGAATCCTGAACTCGTTTGATGACCTCATATCAGCGGTCAGGTTTAATACTTCACTGGAATTGCTCATCTTCCACTGCTAAATACCCGGTGTGTTTACATTGAATGAAATTACTTGCCTCAAACAAGGAGGCACCTCAAGTCTGTGATTTAGACAGACAGAAAAAAAGCAAAACAAAAGCAACGGAACAGGTTCAGTTCAGTTCAGTTCAGTTCAGTTTTTATTTCTGCATTTCAAAATCAATACAAATCAACAAATCAACAAGATACTTACATAGTCATTTACACAGCTAATATTCGTAACGTTTGGATCTTACATACATTTTCTTTTTTTTTTTTCAAGAACGAATATCATATATGAAAGGAAGTTCCAAGTTAAACTCTAGTCAATTGTGATTCCTAAGAATTTAGTAAATCTTACTTCAGTTAAAGATAATCCATCAATATTGATATTATAACTGCTGTTAATGTTCTGTGAAGCAGTAGGTTTGAAACGTATAAAATTTGTTTTAGAGACATTAAGGGATAATTTATTACATATAAACCATCGGGAGACTTTGTCTATTTCCGTGTTCAGAGTATTAAACAGTGTTTCAAGGTTCTCATGGGAGTAAAAAATATTAGTATCATCCGCAAAAAGTATAAATTTAAGAGTTTTTGATGTATTTATTATATCATTAATATATACAAGGAACAGTAGGGGGCCAAGAATTGATCCCTGGGGAACACCACATACAATATTAGAATTCGGAGATTTAGATGACTTAAATAGTACATATTGCTTTCTGTTGGATAAATAATCAATAATCCAAGAAAGTGCTAAACCACGAATACCATATCTTTTTAATTTGTAAATTAATATATCATGATCTATGGTATCAAAAGCCTTTGATAAATCCATAAAAATTCCTATAAAATGTTTTTTATTTGCAAAAGATTCAGTAATCTTATCTAACAATTGAATTATAGCTAAATCGGTGGAATGGCCCTTTCTAAATCCAAACTGATTAGGTATAAGTAGGTCATTTACATGAAGAAAAATGTACAGGCGTTTATGAATAATTTTTTCCAGAATTTTAGAAATACTAGGTAGTAACGATATTGGTCTATAATTTGTTAAAAGAGAAGGGTCGTCTTTTCTTTTGAAAATTGGAACTACTTTCGCAATTTTTAATGAGTTTGGGCATATTCCAGAAGACAGTGAAAGATTGAAAATGTAAGATAAAGGTGTGGTTATTTGTTTGATGATTTTTCTTCAGTATATAAACACTTATTTCATCATGGCCACTAGATCTACTTGGCTTTAATCTGTTAACAATCTCCAGTATTTCTTCCTCATCTGTTGGGGTAAAGAAAAGGGATTTGTCGCAGTTTGGTGGAAGAAATTCAGTAAAGTTTGAATGAACATGTTTGTTTTTTATTTTTGAAGCTAATTGGGGACCAATATTTACGAAGTATGAGTTAAAAGCATCAGATATTTCATCAGGGTTTATGAGTTCTTTGTTGTCATTATAAAAAACGGACGATGTTTCCTTATTATTTTTACCTGTTATTTCATATATAATTTCCCATAAACCATTTACGTTATCCTTTTGATTATCAAACTTATCAGAATAATACATTTTACGAGAAATACGAATCAAATTACTGAGTATATTTCTATACTTTTTGTAATCTGTAAAATGTTTTGTATTGTGGGTAGTAATCGCCAGTTTATACAATTTATTACGGGTTTTTATTGAATTGATGATTCCCTTTGTAATCCAGGGATGTTTGTTCTTTCTGCGTATTGTTTTCTTAACTAAAGGAATGTTTTTTTTCGATAATAATATAAAAGTTTATCTAGGAAAATATCATAAGCTTTATCGGCGTTATTTTGAAGATACACTTCTTGCCATTCTTCCTTCACTAAATCAAGATTAAGTAATTCAATATTCTCGTCTGATTCTTTTCTGTACATTATCGGCCTGGGTTTTGAAATACTTTTGACGTTTTCAGAATAACGAAGAATAATGAATATCGGTAAATGATCAGATATATCATAATATAAAATACCATTAATGAATTTATTTACAGAAAAGTTATTAGAAAAAATATTATCCAACAAGGTTTTAGATGTTTGGGATATTCTTGTTGGGTTATCAATATGGGAATGGAAAGCATATGAAAAAAGAATAGTTTTTAATTTTACCGCTAAAGTATCTATTTTCGTCATATCAATGTTATAGTCGCCCATAATATAAATTTCCTTATTTTCTTGTGTAATCGTGTTGAGGCATTCATCAAAATTTTCTAAAAACATTTCGGTTTTATGATTTGGTGGCCTGTATATAACACCAATTATCTTATTTTTCATTTTATCATTAATGATTTCCACAAACAGGCTTTCACAACCTTCAATATCAATATCAGTTCTTATTTTTACTCGCAATTCGTTATATATATATAGGGCTACCCCTCCCCCTCTACCTCTCTTACGATCAGAGCGAAATATTTTATATCTATCAAGGCTAAACAAATTTGGAGACGTGTGCCCTAGCCAAGTTTCAGTTATACCGATTGCGGAAAAGGGAAAATTTTGTAAAGAAAAAAGAAGTAGTTCAAATAAATCAAAATTTTTGTTTAAGCTTCTAGCATTCCAGTGGAATAAGCTAAAATCTTTAATGGGGTTATAATTAGTGTCATCATTCCTATTTGTGGAATTACTACGGGAATTATTAACATGACTTGCAGTGGAATCAAGTGAAGATTTGAACATATTATTGAAATCCGAAATAGTGTAGTACTTACTGTGATTACTTATGATACCCTGGTCAGGATGATCGTTGTTATGAGTCATGAGGATTTGAGTGCAAAGTTGAGAATGGTTGTTCTGGGGCCATGTATTTTGTGTAGTACGTTGCAATGTCTGTGCGTGAATGTAAATGTGAGTGTGTGCATGTGTGGGGGTGTGCAGTGCATGTGCGTTGATAATAACAATAATGATACTGATACATTTTTACGTTATACAATAGAACAAATGTTACATCATATAGTCTCGCTAAATTTATGTCTACAAAAGTAAATGGAATCCTCCTACACTTAACGTTGGTGAGGTAAATTCGTATGCGTAATATGAAATGAAAATGATTATAAAAGAAGACAAGGCGCTTCTATGGTAATAACAGAAATATAATAACTCCAATAATAGCATACGAACGAGGTGTTCTAACAGTTAAGGTAAAAAAATTAGATTGGTTGTTTTACAGAGTCATACTGACAAGCCCCTTCGAACGTCTATGCATTTACGTAGAGATAGTTTGTGAAGGTGAGACATGAAAGAGGAATGTACATCTGGAGAAAAATTCTTGTGTCAAACTACAATGAAAGGGTTCACAAGTTTACAAGAGTGCAAACGGAACATTCTTGAGTGATTTATAACTGTGCACGGACACAGTCTTGACAAAAATAAAAAATTTTTGTTATACAATAGAATAAATTTTACATCATATAGTCTCGCTAAATTTATGTCTACAAAAGTAAATGGAATCCTCCTACACTTAACGTTGGTGAGGTAAATTCGTATGCGTAATATGAAATAACAATGATTATAAAAGAAGACAAGGCGCTTATATGGTAATAACAGAAATATAATTACTCCAATAATAGCATACGAACGAGGTGTTCTAACAGTTAAGGTAAAAAAATTGATTGGTTGTTTGACAGAGTCATGCTGACAAGCCCCTTCGAACGTCTATGCATTTACGTAGAGATAGTTTGTGAAGGTGAGACATGAAGGAGGAATGTACATCTGGAGGAAAATTCTTGTGTCAAACTACAATGAAAGGGTTCACAAGTTTACAAGAGTGCAAACGGGACATTCTTGAGTGATTTATAACTGTGCACGGACACTGTCTTGACAAAAATAAAAAAATTCATTCTGTATACACTATCTACTGGTAGCTTAGGAAAATCCAGACCAATTGAATTTGTCCCGATCGTCAAAAACATCAGCCGTTTGTTTATCTTATACAAAATTTTTAGAATCTGATTTAAATGTAAGCTGGTATGTTGTTTGATTCGTCAGAAGCGGAAATAAATGATACTCTGCTGATCAATAGTGCTCTATGGGGAAGAAGTTCAGTTTAAACAACAAAAAAAAAAAAAACAAACAAACAAACAAACAAACAAACAAACAAACCAAGATGCGGCCAACTGATGTCATTGTCAATATCAAGGTTGAAAGGTAAGTGCAGTTTAGGTATAATCAGATATGCACGTAAATAGAAAGTCTTTCCGGTAATGCAGCGGCGCCGGCAGGGCCCGGCATTCGGACGAAAGGGTCATAAGAAGATAAAAAAAAAAGAATATCTCAGTTGCTATTACTGAGTCATGCTGCTTAACCCCTGCTAACGACTGTGCACTAGCGGAGAGAAACTTTGTGCAAAGTTCATGCATTCTAAGTAGTAATATGACAATAATAAAATTATATTATAGGTAACAGAGAAAGATGCATGGTGATACGAAAAACTATATAGTTTGTCAAACCACATATTTCATGGGCAGCGATTTAAGAAGAAAATTGTTTGACAGGAACTGAAAGCTGCGATGATATCAACTATCAGTGGGTTCAGAGAAAATTCTACGAAATCATTTTTATTCGTATCTTTTGTTTTTATTACAAGATGCAATTCTTAGGGCCCATCAACCATCACCTGCTTATCCTGGAAACTGAATGTGAAGAAATGAAAAGTCATGCTATATATCGACTGCAATCAAATGTGCCGAGCTTAATTCAAATGCGCAACTCCTCCCAAATCTCCTTAAACAGAAATATGATAAATATATCGTCATTGATATACATTTCGCATACTAGTATGTGAAATCGCTTAAGTCAAAAACGATCTCTTAAAGTCAGTAAGGGAAAATATGTAGTAACATAGATGAAAGCTGAAATGGATTTTGTTTTCTTCACAGCTTGTTCTATTGTCTGTGAAACTATTTCTTGTTTGTACTCGTTTGACTAAATACTTTTTTTCCCCAGGCAACTACTGTATAGTCTTTTCATTCTACAATGTTCTTTTTACCTTATTTTCTGTTATCAAAGGAAGTGAAATATATATATGATTTGTCGAAAAATGAAATAAACTGTGAAACTGGAAAAAAAAAACCCACTTGAATATGGAGCTATACCTTTCCCCCTCTGACATGAAAATTTTATATCCAAATGTTGTGATTTCATCTGACTTGAATACAAATAGGAATATAAAAGTTTGATTTTCCTGGTTACATTTGAAGTTAAGTCTAGAAAAGGACACTCAAAACCAAGCTGTAGCATAGTCATTAACATTGTTATGTCTTTTCTATTTTCACATATATTTTACGTTAAACGAGAGCGTTAAAGAAATTTGTTGCACTATTACCATTCAAAGTCGAACAATTCAATGCAAATATTTACATATAGCTTGATGGGGGTAGAATTATTCAAGGTTAAAAAATGAGCAATGGTAATGAACATGATTATATCTCATCCTCTCTCTGTATATATGGCTTATCAATTCAATGTTGCCTTTAATGTTTCCTAAAAGGGATCGTACAGTTTTGGTTGAGATTTAATTTCAGGTTTCTAACATTTTGGAGAGATAATGAGAAACCACTTATGAAATATGAAACAGCATGTAATTCTATGAGGAATTCAACATTTATTTGATGAAAATTGGTTTTGAACTGGCCGAGATTTCCAAAAAAGAGCGATTCCAAATAAAGTGTTGGACCCACACTTTATTACGATCGCTTTGTTTTACTTTGTTTTTAGATGTTTCATTCATTCCAAACCCGATTTTCATCAAATAAACTTTGAATTCCTCTTAAAATGGTATGCTCTGTACTATATCAAAAGTGTTTTCTTGGTATCTCACAAAAAGTTAAAAGCCAGATTCTCATTTCCACCGATACTGTACCATCCCTTTAAAACAAACACTAAGTTTGTTTGCGGTTCAGGGTCTGGCTGCACGTGCACGGTAAGTTTTCCGGTTACAAAGAAATAATGAGCTCTTGTATTCAAATGTTATGTTCCTTTCACTTTCCTCCCTCATGCTATGTCATTTTAATCGGTATTCCGTTATATTACTCTTGTCGTAACCACAACATTAATGTATACTTTCCTCTCTCTTCTTTTCTTTCCATCCGTCTCTCTCTGAAGCCTTTTCTCTCTAATTGCCTCTCCATCCTTCCTTTGCCTACGCACTTCTGATGTCTTCAAAGTTTTTTTGTCTGCGAGAAAAAATTGCAATATTTTCCAATTTCGCCCTGACCTTTGACATAGATGACTCGAATAAGGCAGGAGGTGGAACTCTAATTTCACTCCTCAAGTGTCGTTATTGCCATTGACTGATAGGCAATTACATACTCAGTTGAGTAAATGCAATTGTTGATAAAGGACTTCAAAACCTTTCATCTTCATTTATTGTCAATTTCCGTATTACCTCTATGTAAGTAACAAAGGTCCTTGATAAGTCCTAGCTTAAAATGGTTACTGTGTACTACACATAAACAAAAAAAAAAAGGAAGAAGCAAATTTGAGGTATCGAAGAAGAAATACAGAAACATTATAAGTAATTATGATAAGATATAATTATCATATTTCTAAATCATCATGATATAATTTTCCATATGAGCTTCTTGAGAATCGAGACTCGTGTTTTCCAAGAGGATGCAAATATTATACCAGGGCCCTGTTTCATAAAGCTGTTTGTAAAGTTACGCATGACTTTACGAGCGATATTATGTGTGTCCATTTTTTCCTTACATTTTTAGCAAAGTATGACTGTATGTCAACATTTTCATCTACATTGGGGCAAAATACACTTTCAACTAAAAACGTGTATTAACATGTAGAATAAAAAGTTCAGCTTTAGCTACTGAAATTCACAATGATTAATAAAACCCACTTGGCTTGCCATATTCAATTCGTTCGTAACTTTACGAACAGTTTATGAAACAGGACCCAGGTACATGCATCCTTTTACAATCCACGTGGGTTTAAGAGGAACATGGTCCTACTATAGTAACAGACAATTCTGTCTACAAAGGAGAAATAACATTAAGCGCCGAAGAGGATTCCAATATTTAATAGGTCATACAAAAGCGCTCTCATTTCAATTTCCATGTTTTTTTATTTCACGTGTTTCTACAAAAATACACTTTCAACTACTTTCTACTCCCCATATGATTTACTTGGTGCGAAATTCAGTATCATTTCCATGCAGTCTATGTCTGCTCAATAGATCCATCGCCATAATGAGGGGCAGCCTAAAGTTTAACACTTATATATATATATATATATATATATATATATATATATAGATTTAATTATTGATGTATGTCCTAATACGCTAACCAAAGACATTGAAATGCACTGTAATGTCTGTTGTGGGAATCTCTAGTAGCATATAAACAGGCAAGCCATGTTCTGTTTAGGTAGAGGTGCATTCCAATGTCATCTGTGGTTGTTGTTGTTGATGATGAATTAGATGAAACAGCATTTATAGCTCCGTTGTTAACTATGCAGCAATTATGATTGACAGATGATGTCATTGAAAGAATCTTGGTTTTCAAGTTTATTTCTTGTGGGCCTATATCCAATCAACGTGAAGAAAAAAAAAGATAAGAATTGCAATAAGATACACGGCACGTATTTAAATATCATTTTGCCACGTAAGTGATATTGAGAGTATCACCCATGAATCAACTTATTTAAAGTCAACATGTTTTGTGTATTTGCACTGCGTATTGTTTAAAAGGGAATGTTGTGATGAGGAGCTAGCGTTATATACGCAGAGCAGCGTAAACTAGGTCATAAAGAGGGCGAAGGGTAACAAATATGACCAGAAATGATTAGATTTGATTCCCGCTATATGTTAACCAGCGGGGGTGAGGGTGAGAGGCGAAATTCAAGGGAAAGGTGAGGGCACTTTAACTCTCTGGAGGAGGTGAAGAAAAAAAAATAGCACAGAAGAGGTCAAACAGAGTTTAAAGAATTGGAGCAAAATATATAAAGAACGTGTGTCTATTGACAGACGATTTAGAATGATTTGAAGCCATTCACTATTCAGTAATAAACTAGAAAAGAACTCGGAGAATGCAGACCTTCACAAAGCAGCTCATTTCAACCTATAAACACACATCCATATGATAAAAGTGGTCCTATTTCCCAATGATAAGGAACATTATATTTGTACTACGCAGCTACATAGAGGATCGACGGGCCGTTTTACAGAGGGGTCCCGACCTCCTGCGGCTGTGCATTCGGTATTTTGTCGATATGAAAACTGTTATTGCCTGGAGTTGACTCGGACAAAAAGTCGGAGATGCAGGTTGGATATAGGAAAACGTGGATCAAGCTATTTTTATGATTTATTTAAAGTGCGTGACAGACATGACAAAAGTGTGATTTCCTGAAATTTCCTGAAGATTGGCAACGTTTCCTACAGAACATTACTACATATTGCCATCACTGCCATGACACATCTGATTTTTCATTTTCTTTGTGTGTTTTTTTTTTCTCTTCAGCGAAATCATTTAAGTCTAAACAATGTCTACCTGTTGGGGAATTAAGGTATTATACTGCAAAATCACAAAGCTGCAGTAATCCACGAAAACATCCATTTTCGAGTCTTGATTCTCTTACACTGCTATGGAACATTCATGTATATAGGCCGATACATGTCTCACACCTGAAAATAGACTAGACTTTCAGAGACATATATCTTCGATGCGGTCTAATACTGCATCATCTTCATGTCACTTTTAAGAATTGGAAAGTCCTGAGTACGATGGGTAGTTCACGGAGAAGGTATTAATCATGTCTAGTAGCTCTATGGTATACATATATCATCTTTCGTTTGTTCAGCGATCTGGGAGTTTATGTCGTTCTAAATTACAGGGGTACGTTCAGAATCTAGACGAGTTGTACGACACAGCTTTGTGGTTGTACTACAGGGTGGCGCGAAAAATGAAGGTTATCTTAACAACACAAGAAAGGCATTATACAAAAACAAAATAGAAAACAGTAATTAATATCCATATTTCCTCACATTCGAAAGTCCCTCGTCATTGTACTAGCCTTCACCAAATCACATTATAGAGAGGATGAGTGGTTGTCTTTTTTTAATCTCTTAGTACATGACTGTGTTGAGTACTATTTTTTTTTTCGTGTATATTATGCTAGTGTTTTATTAGGGGAATGATGGAAAATGGAGTTAAGTTCTGTGAACTGTCCTTCGTAAATTTGCTCGTCACTAGTGCTTTCTCACACTTTCTGCCGAACCGTAGGCGGCAGGATATAGGCCTACCGTCGAGGAAGCGACAGGGACCCCGTACACTCATCCTGCTTTTAGCAACCTTGTGTAGGGTATTCCGGTGTCTCGAACAGATTAATTTCCGGCACGATCGATGTCTCTACTAACATTATTGTCTATATCATAGCTCAGGACACAATGTTAACCCTGGTGTTTAAACTGTGCACTTTGATTTTCCATCTGTTTGTTCATTTACTTCAACGGTGCTATCCCTGTATTTCATTATAAACATTTCAACAGGTGTACAATATTCCTTTTTTCTACAAAAGAGCTGTCTCGTGTTTGTTAATGTGTCTTCTTTGTCTCGCTTTATCAGTTTTGTAACTACAGTTTCTTATGAGGAGACTGCTAACTGCAAACTCTGTTTTTTGGCAGTCCCCTCCATTTCCAACCATTTTTTCTGTACTTGTCTTGAAATTACAAAATTTGTATCGTAGTTTGTTTTTTATTACATTGTTGTATCATTAGTATATTGTGTATTCAAATGTTGTAGTCATAATTACGTGTTAGAAATGAAATAAAATGAAGCGAAACAAAACGATTTAAGTTCTCTCAGATTTATTATGATTATGCTCGCTGAGTCTATTAAGCACATACTTATAGTACTTTCTCCATTCATCTGTAGTATGTCTGAACTCTGAATGACTCTCATACTTGCGAGAGCAATCCCTTTCTTTTCACTTTGTGAGATCAACTTTCAATACCTAATTTGGCTGTTCACCATTCACAATGAGTCATAGCTGAATGACAACAATCGAAGCCATTATACATATCTCTCTCGACGAAACGCGGGTTAGGTTGGATGTGACACAGAGTCAGATTCATAAAAAAGAATACGCGTCATCGCTCTGCAATGTCCTGCCTGGGTCCTGCCATGACCGTGTTTGAACTAGTCTCACTATGCAGACTCGATGCTAATACTTATAAATCATTACCCGGACCAAGGAGCTTAGTTTTGAAGCTCCTTGCCCGGACATCTAGTAAATGCAACCGCACTTGGCGCACAGGACAATGTCACAGACAAAATGCTCTATAGCCATGTGCATATATACTTAGTTCATGTAATAAAATGGTGTCTCCATGGAGACAATTTTTTTTTTACTAGCTCAGAAAATTATCGATTAAAATTTTTGAATGAAAATATTCCCGCAATATCCCTGAACAAAACGCATTCGGCTAAATGATTCCACCTGTGATAAACTGTTATTCCAGTCATTACATAATTTTGTTAGCGTATGTTTGTGTGTTTGCATGTGTGCGTGTGTGTGTGTGTGTGTGTGTGTGTGTGTGTGTGTGTTTGTGTTTGTGGAGGTGAAGGGTGTTGGTAGAGTAATTAAAAAAATCCCCAAGTTTGTGTTCGTTTGAATCCACCTTCGAAAGACGGTAATAGAGCTGTTTACAGACGACTTATATTTCAATATACATAAATTTACATCAAAGATCGTCATAGCTAAACTGTGTATCCAAGGTAGATTCAAAGTCGTTGCATGTAGGCCTATGCTTCAAAAGTGAAAACATGTCGTCAAAACTCATCAAAAGTTCCTAGAGAGAGGATTAGAAAATTGAGTTCATTTTATTAATATGACTTACTATATTTGCAGGGTCAATATTTACTTGAATCACATTGCGCCATGGTGGACGGTTTGGACTAAGCAGCTTATTACCTAATATGGACAGATTATATTTTCTCATTGTGTTTCCATTAGGTGGACTTTTCCGCTTACCATTTCATTACAGTATCCGAGTTATTGGTCACGGGAAGTATGGTTTGCACAAGCTTTTCCACAAATCCCTTCCGCCGATCGAATGGTTCTAATCTACCTGGTTTGATCATTCTGTAAGTCTTTCAGTGACCCTGAAGGTGTTGAACGCGTGCACTTTTCTACTGAACTCATATCCGTGATTTTCAAATATTACACTATAAGTCATGCATTATGAGTAACAGATTAGTCACTGTATGGAGCAGGCAGGCTTAAACGTTATTATCACCAAAAAATGTACGAATCCGGTGATTATGACATTACAGTCCATAAATTCATATTTGCCCGCACTAATGTATTAAAAATCTACCCAGTTTGAAAAGAACAAAATGAGAACTTTTTAGTGGATCGCTATTTTCCATGATTGAAGTTATTTTCCGAACGCTCACGAAGTATACACGCATTGTTCCTCGTAATTATTGTACATATGTTGTTATGTATAATTTATTTCATATACTACATGAATCTTTTAACGTTTGGACAATTTTATTTCATGACATGTATACTTTGTATTATGTTTATGATCTTCGTTGATTGGAAATAAACTATGATTGAATTGAATTGAATTGAATTGAATTGAATTGAATTGAACTCAAAACCTGAATAAAAAAATACATTTCTGGATGGCTATAGTTTGTTTACCATCTAAAGCTATTTTCTTTATCAAAATACGCAAGTTCGCCTCAATAGACACAGATATAATTATAATCCTAAACTGTGATGCTCAGTTTGCTTGCTAATATGAATTTCCTCTATAACTTGTGGTATCGACCACCGAAACTCAATAATGATTTTTTTTTTTTATGCGAAATCAGGCACTGTTTTTCGCTAATGTCTTCAGATATTGGATGCTATATCGCGCATAGACCTAACTCATAAGCCGGTTGCCATCACTTAATTATCAGAGATACATGGAAAGAAAATAAGAGTTATTTCTTCACATTTGACGACAAGGGTGAGATTACAATAAAAAGTAGGAATATGGATTGTCAAGATGTACCGTGTTATCATTATGATAGTTATCATTTTTTGTTCGTTTGTTTGTTTCTAATTTCAGTCTCCTTTATTGGTATAAATTTCTATCCCTGGCTTCACAAAGAGATAATCTGCTATTCTCGTTGAAATCACTCTTTTAGCAGGTCAAATCGCTCAATATTCATCTGACGGATATATGCTGATATTTATATATTTAATTATTTATCTATTCATTCATTCATTCATTCATTTTTTTATTTCCAATTTGATTTAATCAGCCCAGCTTCGTAAGTTACAAAAAAAAATGCTTTCATTTGGGGTCCTGCTGATGGGATCATTGTACATGTATTTCCTGAGTGAGAAAGGACATAGTGCATCTCTTTTATTTTGTCAATGCTTTTACTATAAAGTACAACAGTTACCTGATTTTATCCCTTTTTGCTTTAAGTATTGGATATTCATTCTGCAATGATACAATATTCTATCTGTATTTTTACACACGGTGAATTGTCGGAAGGATTATTCTACAGGAAGGTATCATATTTTGTCTCATGTCACTAAAGTTTCCGTTCAACTATAAAGATTAAGAGATATCCAAGCATGAATTACATCAACAGCTCAAGCTCCAAGACAGTTTGTCATGAAATCCAATAAGAATATATACGTAACTATATACACGGATAGAGAGACAGGGAGACTTAGAATTTTATACTTGTTAATTGGCAGATGTTCGAAATTCATGTTCCGAAATTGCTTATGATGATAACATAAATCTATTTTTACCAAATGTTTATCTTTTTTTTTCTCGTTCTTCTGTATTTGCGGACACGATACAGTGTACAACGTGTATACATGTCATATGCCCTGTGTGCAGTCAAACAGTTTAATAGGGAATAGTTACGATTTTTTTTTTTGTAATACGGACTCTTTCGATAAATTTTACAATTACATTATTTCATTTCATTTCATTTCATATATTATGTATTAAGTTTCCACACAAATCATACAAGGTTATATTTGCATCCTCCATCCATGACAATGTAGAGTAACACATAAATTGTAAGTTATAAGTATACAAATAACATTTACATGACGCAAAATCAATTGAAATCATTCATAAGTATATTATGTTCTTGACGGAAAGATAATATTGTGTGTGGTGGGAACCTATATACATAGAAGCAGATGGCTGTAAGAGTAGGTTCCCCGAAAGAAAGCCCTTATGTGTGTACTGAATTTATTACTGTAACTAAATTTAATAAAAGACGCCAAATCATAACAGTATATGTTTATCAAATCATGTACATTGCGGTAACATATTTCAATTAATTATATTTTACCACACCTGTATGTTTAGGGAGTTTACAAATTTGAACAATGTGCAAATTGATGCTAATCAATAGAGGAAAATCTGGAAAAGTTTGTGATTCCGCATTTTCTGTTTAGCAATTTTGAAGAAACCTCAACTACTCTGTTGGTCTTTTGTTCCTGACTTTACTCATTCATTAAAGCTATACTTCACGGTGAGAAATGATAATTCAATGAAGAGAACTAAAACGAAAAAAGTAACCCATCTATCTGTAGATATGATATTCCTTTTCTGATATATTCCATAAATCTACGGAATTCGGCAATTCGAATTTACTTCAGAGTAGGGTCAAACAATATAACAATAAAGTAAAAATCATTACAACGCAATTACCTTAATTTAAAAAAAAAATAGAGTTTAACCATGTACACAGTAGACAATAATTATATATTTCCTTTTTTTTTGTTCTATTTGAATCAAATGAAAAGAAATAGATAAACTGTCAATTCATGCCTAATTCTAACAACGAAAGAAAGAAAGAAAAAAAAAAGAAAAATTATATTGTTAGCTGTCACTGGAAACCACCTACTACCACGACTCGAATGACTCTTTCTGATTGGCTATTGGTGATGTCATCCAGAGCTGTCGCTCACCGCGATTGGGAACCAGTGCGTAAACCGGAGACTAGTGCGGTCTCGCCAATGCAAAAAAAAAAAAAGACCAAGAAGTCTGGTGCTCAGGGAACTCTGTAGATGGACGTGCAGAATCAAACACTATAAATACACTTTGCTTTGGCAGTCATCATATCAGTAACCAGTGAGGACTTCGAAGAGACGACAGGTGTAGAAAACAGGCGAACAAGTGGCGGTAACTATACCACAACGAGATTTTGGCAAGTGAGCTGTAACACCAAGAAGATTGAGAATGGCGCACATCACACCATTGGTGCTGCTTCTATGCGTTATCGGGATATCGAACGTAAGTAGATCTAGTGCACTTCCATCAACTTCGAGTTAAACTAAGAGGTTATTGTCAACTTTCGATCCTTAGCATTAGACATTTGTGCCCTCATCTCTTCTCCTTCCATCTTGCCTTTTCAGGGGATATGAATTTGACGAAATGTATACCATTTTAAACGATACTTACGTTTACAGTCCAAGTTGAGGCATATGACTTGCCGAATTTGAATGGCAAAATATTGAATTTGTAAGCAGCAGCGATGAATTTCGGTGACAATTGAAGAGTTTGTTTGATTTTCAAATATGATTGACAAAATACGAATATGAATGGCAATCAATAAAGCAAACCTAGGCAGTAAGGTTGTACGGACGAAATATTGTATTGAAAACTGCGAAAGTTATGTCAGTCCACATAACGTACGTTCACCTCTAAGTCTAGAAATGGTATGAGACACATTGTCCAATAGAAATTAGGGGCTGACATTGTCTTTTCTGTCTTTTCTATTCAATATCAGGCCATTTAGTTTCAAAACAACAAATTTTCAACAAACATTTATCATTTCACCTTCATATGTTACATAGATGTCAGTCCCTCTTAATGTATGTTCGCCCAAGAATTTTTATTTTCACATAAATTCCGATATTTTGCTTGTTTGAAGAAATTTGGGGGCAAAGTTATCTTTCATTAAAGTGTTCTCAAAGATCCATGGGGAAAGCAAATTGGAAACAGAAAATAACCTGACATCCCTGAAATGTACCCTTTTACCTAAAAAATGCCCATTTACTTGCATCAAAATAACTTTTGCCATCATTCAAGGCTCAGACACTCAAAGATAATTGTGATTTCCATAAAGTCATTAAAAGTCCCATGGACTACATGCATTTCAATGAATTTGAAACTTCATGGAACGTTGCATAAATTTCTCTATTTTGTTCTTGTTTTTTAATCTGAGCATTGTTCTATCGTCCAGTTCATATGCATCAATTTTACTGTCTTTCCAGAATATCATGATTTTTTTTTTTTAAATTCAGTTTTATCAGCGTGTCGTGTGCAGCCTACTAACGTAAATGATTTTTTTTTGTCTCCGATTGCAGGCAGCATATGACTACAAGGTCGGACAGGTTAACGCACGTGGCGTTCGTATTGGCTCAGTAAGTATACATGTACCAACACTTACCAAGATACTTTCTGTATATATTGAAAAAAAAATCAAAGTTAATGACGCGTAGGGTGGGAAAACATGTGAAGCGGCTATGGCAGCTTAGCCAAGAAAAGGGGAGAGTATATTTTGTTCTTTCATAATACGTCAGAGCAGGGAGGTGAGACTTGCCTTTTTTTCCCTCTTGATGGGTGTCCGTGATAACTTTTGATAGTTAAGACGCAATACAGGTTGAGTGTATTCAACAATAGGTATTTTGGACTTCGTATTTCATGAATTTCAGATTTTCCTTGTACACATTTTCCCCCATTTCGCTCAAGTACCTGTTTTCTCTATACGTGCCTATGTCACATCTACAGGTGGATCTAGTACAGCCGCCAGCAGACAGTAAGACAAATTTACATTTTATTTTAGCCATCAGACGAACTGTATTGGCCATAATGTATTGTCATCCAGAGGACCTGTATATCTGCAGTTATAATAATGTGCCTGTCATAACAAGACAATTCATATCACTATCATTATTAATTGAACTGTTGTGCTAATGTTAATTTTTTTTTGGGCCATCGTTTTTCAATCATGATCGCTTTTAGTTCTGTCTGTGTATTTGTGTGTGTGTCTGTGTGTGTATGTGTGTGTGCTTGTTTGTTTGTTTGTTAGTTTGTTTGTGCTGACAGGACCATTTTACACATTAACGCCGAACAATTCCAAGGAAATTAATCCTTTTCATTATATATATATATTTTTTGTCGACATGTATGACCGGACTCCGTTGGTTGAAGCTAACTTTCTAACATACAATTAATATCCACATTGCTCCTTGCTGAATATTGCTAATTGGGTACATCTGCTTGCTTGCGTTTTCTTTGCTTGACCTAAACCGCAGCAAAGGAAGTTCATGTAATATCCCTATAAAAAAAATAATAGAAAAAAAAAACTTTGTTGCAGCAGCTTGGTATTCATTCTCTGATCGCTAGTTTTGCTTGATACTTACTATCTGTCATTACTCTTCTTTTAATGGTGCTCCTGACAGGGTTGGTTTATATAAATCTACTCCAGAAGAGAAAAAACAAAACCCATAAAAAACTTCGTGGGTATTTGATTGATTACTTTATTGTCAGCAACGGAAATTCGTCGTACAGTGGATGTTAAAACAAATATACAAGAAACACATTACATGTATACACCCAAAACCACAATCACAAAGTGCATCTGAAACTGAAACAGAAGCATATTAACATATCATACAATATCTCATACACCATAACAACGTTGTAATGCCGATTGACCCGACGTGTACTAACTGTAATAAGAGACTAAATGTTGCCATATATCATTTCTATCATATCATCTTGATCCCCTGCAGCGTCAGCATCTTAATCCGCAACTCGATTTTTTGAACACTTATTAAATATTTTACAACTTACTGTTATACGCATCCTGTCATAGTTATCAGGGGTCAGACTTTGTTTAAACCACTTTCATTATTTTCGTTTTCATTTCTTTTTTTGCGTATTAGTCCAAAATATTGTTGATACATATATCTTTTCCTATCCATCTGGTTGTTTTCTTTGTCATCTAATCCATATTAGTATTAAATCGTCATTATTATGTGTGATTGTTAACGTTTTAAGTGATGTTGTGAAAAGCCAAGCAATCATTAAAAAAACACCAAGGTGTAGAAGAAACGAATAAAGCCCCTTTAAACATGTTTCTCATATAATTCTCCCCTTAGAGTGAATAACAAAATTCATAATCGCAGTCGCGCATGTGAAAATATACTCCATTGCCCTGTTCACTAACACAATTCTGGAATTACCTTTTACTTTCAACATAACATTCATACTTATGTTATTTATTGTTTGTTTTCAGTTATACAATTTGCTTTGTTTCATTAAAAAAAATATTTCGTCACATTGCTTCTCGTCCTAAAACTAAAATACCATGTTAACTGATTGGTTGACCGGTGGGTGGAATTCACGTTTTACTCTTGTTTCCATCTATTTCGTAATGAAGCAAGGAACATACAGACATGACAGAGATATTTTCTGAAATGAAGATGAATTAAAGTGTACCATTGGAATTTGAAGATCGAGCACTCCTATCAGCTTGATTTAAAAAAAAAAGTATTCCTTCCAGATATTTATTTATAGTCAAGATATCGATACATGAAACAAAATATACGTTATTTCAACCACGTCGTTGATTACGTCACATCGATCCGTCATAATTATTGTCTGTGTTCATTATGTTTTGCCTCCTGTAGAACTACGATTTTTCGGAACGCCGCGAGAAGGAGATGCTATGGAGCACATCTTAAACATGAACATAGAAGCCATGAACAAGTCAAGTGGTAAGAAATCCTTCAGCTTAAGTTTGTTTTGAGCAAGAAAAAATAGTGACAAATCTGTTGCTAATAACAATAATGATTGAATGATAATCAACAACTTGTCAACTGAAGATTATTTGATTATTGCAAGAGTGCTTAATAATGTGTTTGAATATTTTGATTTTGGTGTCCTGAAACCTTGAATAGACCTTCGTCATCAAAGCGTACAATATTCATATAGTGTCAGCTTGTTTAGATTGTGATTTCAAATCTGTTCAATTGATGTCATAGGTGAGAATGAATGCTCATGTAAGTATAATTAATGATTTGATTAACTCTATATGACGTTTTTGAGCCAAATTTCGGGAAAACTGTAGTCTAGTATTGTGTGCACAAAACAAATGTTAGAATACCAAAAACAGTTCCATGTACAATTAGTTTCAAATTACAAGGGTAAAGTGACATGATCTGTTGCTTCACACCAAGTTCATTCTCCAACAATCCACCTTCCCCTAAAAAGACACACACACACACATACACACATACACACACGCAGGTGGGCTGTGCCTTATTATTATTATTTCTTTTTGCACTGATTGTATAACTCCCCTGATTTACGTGTTTGTTTGTTCGTTTGTTTGTTATTGTAGAAACCGGTGAGGATACCACGTGCCTCTCGGAGGGGGATATTGTCGTTCCCTGCGGGGATACGGTAAGTTCACTCTCGCTTTAATATTCCTCCAATTATATTCTTGACATGCACCGATAGATGTCTGCAGCATGATTGACCAATCTTTCAATTCCATTCAATTCATTTATTTCATTTTCATTTTTCTTCCAACAAAACATAACACAAAGTAAATCTTGACGAAAGTTACTCTTTAAATATTGTTATATACCTCTGAAAATAAGTTGATATGGTTTCAAATAAGATCAAGCAAAAATTGCACGAATTTTGAGAACCGAGCATGAGGTGGAAATGATGTTACAGGTTTTCGTGTTTACACGAAACAGTGCAATCGCGATATAGTCACATAATAATGCAAATTAAGGAATTCCGTGATGTTGACGCCTCGCTATCAGTCTCAAATTCATCTGTACAAAGAAGCTTTACTAAATATCCCGTTTTTGATTAAATCTATAAGAAAATACATTGATGTTATTCTAACTGTGTAATAGCTTTGTTTCGACAACCTTTACAGAGTAATATGGAGTTGTGAAATCATTGACGTAATCCTTGTCAATTGTTCGCAGGTACTTATTCGAAGTTCATCTCGTTTTGACTGATAATGTTGATAATCTTATTCTTCGCTCTCTGTACGATCACAGATCGCTAACACTCCCTCTAAATGCAAGTTTCATATTCTATGTGTAATTGAACATATTAGGTAAAGCATTCTGTTCATGAACTGACTTTGTAAGGATTCTTCTTCTTCTTCTTCTTCTTCTTCTTCTTCTTCTTCTTCTTCTTCTGATTTGATAGGGAGGAAGGGGGCGAAGAAATGCCATTCGCGACCGCTCATTGAGATGGCCAAATGGGGTGGTTCCCTACACCATCGATAACCGATTCGGTAAGTCCCGCCGGAAACAAACTCAACTGCGCAATCACACGAACTCTTTGAACTTCCAACCCGAGTCCTGTCATCATAATATCCGGTTTACAGTTCAGACATTTTTCAGTAACTTCATTGACAGGCGATCACTTTATATATTGTTTTTCAGTAGAGCATTCATATTCTATGAACATTTTGGTCAAAAAAAAAATTGCCCTCAACCACCAAAGAGGTTGCCGAGAATTGCTTTTCAAATTCTATGATAAATTGCTTCTCAACCCAGCATTGCTTTTCCAACAATCGACTCACAGCTCCATTCGCCTTCTTTTGTCTGAATATAAGTGTCACTTGTTTCTTTCGAACCATGATCACGCCATGCAGACTACGGGGCTCGCCAGCGTATCCAAACAGCCATTCAGAGGTACCATGACACCACGTGTATTCGCTTTGTGCAGCGGACCAACCAGCGGGACTATGTCGAGGTCTTTCCTGGCAACGGGTAAGAAAACAACAAAAGAAAAACAAAAGCAAACAAACAAAACGACAGCGACGTGACAGAGAAAAACTACAAAAGGAAGAGACAATCACCAGGTCTTTCCTTCCAGCTAATTGATCAAAATTCCACTGACAAAGCACTTGCTATTTTGGCAGATAAGACTCCGTGTGAACGAATCGCAGTGACTTAAAGGTCCTGTTTACCTTTAGGAACAGTGATTTGAAAAAAATGTTCAAGATATCACATTTCGTGCATATGTGTTGGTCAGCTGTATCACACAACGTCCTACCATATAAAATAAAGCAATAAAGCATAAAATATACGGAGATATCATTTGTTTTTCTCAATAAACCATAACTGTAGACGGTTTGGTCCGGAAACATTTTTATCATAACTATTGTTCACATTTTGTATATTTAACAATGCTTAATGTTGATTATACTGATTCAAATTTTTACATTGGTTGTTTCTATCCCTAACTCACATTTTAGAACTATTTTGAAGCACTACTGTTTGGTTTTTGTTTCATCTGCAAATGGTAAATAATGCCTTTAAACGTATGACCGCTGTCCATTTTGGTATCTACATTGTATAACTCTTTACTCCTGTGCTCACACGCCGTTTTCTTTTCTTCTTCTCCCGTTACCTTCAGTCAATCTTCTGCATATTAATGTTTGATCAAACAGCTATCAAGCTTAAATTGCACATTGATGGGTATTCCACGTGACATTAGCTTTTTTTAAAACAAAGTGTATATCACTCTGTTCTATGCTCTATATACGTAGCTGCTATTCATTAGTCGGGCGTGTCGGTGGTCGCCAGCAGCTGTCTCTCGGGGTGGGCTGCACGACAAATTTGGGCACCATCATCCACGAATTCATGCACGCCATCGGGTTCCAGCACGAGCAGACCAGAGCTGATCGAGATAGCTTTGTCTACATCTACACCCAGAACATCATCAGAGGTAACGACCTCTAGGATTCCCAATCTTGAATATTAGCAATTATAATCATTATAAGCTATTGTAGTTGATAGTATAGTGCTTTACTATTACTAACTCAATGTGATTTCAATTAGCACAAACGCAGAAATACCCCCCCCCCTCCCGCAAAACCCCCGAGGCCCCGACAGCAGCAGCAGCAGTAACAGTTTAGTATCGATTATACAGTTTTATTTCCCTAGCAATTGTAACTAAATCCCAAGTAAATGTAGTACAAGAGACGAGAGATACACAGCGATAATCAAGAATGAGCTTTCTGCCTCGAATCACTTGTAAACGATCGAAGCATTTCCTCTGCAGTGTCGGTTGTGACCATCTCTGTAGTATCGATAGCAGTTGAGTCCAGCAAGAGTGTCATCACTTTCACAACTTTTGTCCGATTTAAAATTCCGCAGGGCTCGAATACAACTTCGACAAGTACGATCTGACTCGGATCAACCACCTCGGCACTTCGTACGACTACTTCTCCGTCATGCACTACCACATGACCGCCTTCAGCGCTAACGGCCAACCGACCATCGTCGCACGCGACCAGAGAGTGCGACTCGATTACCGGTCCGATTTCAGCAACGTTGACATCGACGAAATCAATATCCTCTATGAATGCAGTGAGTGCAACGGTCATTTCCCTTCTTTGAGTAGGGCAGAGTTTGACTGGCTTGGACTAACTTGCTTTTATCTTACTTGGACTAACGCCTGAGCGGATCCGAGGGAGAGAAGAATAGAATCATTAAATGAGAGAAAGATGTTATTTAGAGGGGGGAAGGTTCAGGTGCCATTTTCTTTACTTTGTCTCCCTCCACGAATTAAATTTGATAAGATCGCAACTGCTGATCTGTAAATTAAAAAACATGTCGGAAAGCAGTAGATGACAGGTTCGAGTACCACTGAATCCTTTTTTCCGACATGCTTCTTAATTTACAGATCAGTAGTTACGATCTTAACAAATTCAATTTGTAGAGGGAGACAAATTAAAAGAAGATGGCACCTAAATAGAATCACTATCAGAATGTAATTACGAAGTACCCACTTTTGCACCTTTTGTAGCATGCTACATATATATATATATATATATGTATATATTTTTAATGTCAAAAAATGCAAAACGTTGAGCACTTCTCTTTATTCGGCATTTCTCTTTCCACACTCCATATTGCACCAGGTTGGTCTCTTGCAATATACACACACACAGTTACCTGTATTTTATAATGGCCTTATTCTCATACCGCTTCTGCAATTTACCATTCACGTAAATACAACAATGTCTTCAATTATATTCCTCTTGACGCTTGTCGTGAGTGCGGCAGTCAAGTAACGAGCAGGAATAATCCTTACATCTGTACAATTATGAAGATAAAAATGAAAGTAGCAAAGACAACCCTGCATGGATGCATATTCTTAAAACCCATTTTAGTCATTCTAAGTCCATTTATTTATTATCCGTTGTTATGAGATTTAAGCCAAGAACTTCATCAAGATGGGAAAATGAATTTGATTGCCATGACCTTTTATGTGAGTCATATAGGTGTATATAGGTATATACATAAATATACATACATAGATTGATTGATTGGCTCATTAATTAATTAATTCATTCATTCATTCATTCATTCATTCATTCATTCATTCGTTCAGTCAGTCAGTCAGTCATTCGTTCCTTATTTACTTATTTTTTTCTCCTTTTTTTTCGCAGGCAACACCGGTGGTGGTGGAGATGATGGGACAAACCCGACAAGTAAGAATGAGTGGTAACTTCATCTTTGAACACCAAGAGTATCAACACACAATACGATCATATAAAGTCCCACTGCGTACCAAATGGAGTGCAGACCGCTATTATACGGATTCAGGCAAAACACAGAGAAATACACGGATGTCCCCATTCCTATACTGCTTCAGCACTTCCAGTGATGCAATGTTATTAAAGCATCAATTTTGAGGGGTTTGCTTTGTTTCTGATGTACTGTTTTGTCATTTGACGCTCCTCTTCAATTATCGAAGACAACTTGATTCCCATAGAACAACGTCAATCCCCACCATTCGTCAGATGTTTAAGGTTTCTTTCTATATCTAGCTATCTATTTATCTTCTTGATTCATTTGTCCTTATGTCCCCATTAATTGTTTAGACCCAGATGATTGTGTTGACAAGAATGAATACTGTCAGGCCTGGGCCGAAGCGGGTTTCTGTCAGCGTAACCCCCAGTGGATGTTGGCCAACTGTCTCATCAGCTGCGACGTCTGCCAACCCGATACAGGTATCAGAGAGTAATTTTTGTGGCTTCGTGCATGCCTCATGTCTCATGCGATCATAATTACAATCTTATGCTGCTCTTTTAGCATTCCTCCCCAACCCAGCATTTTCATAAATTCAAAATGTTTTAGTCGTTCCTAATTTCATTTTAGTTGTCAATGGCATACTTATAGATTTTACATAAGGTCATTATACTTTGAAATGTCAATATATGCACTTATCTTCTGTTAAAGAAAAGACATTTACATGTTTTGTTGGAGATGGATAATGAATAAACTATGGAACGAACTAACGAATGAATGAATACATGGTTAACGCTGTCAGGAATATATGCAAATTAATGACCGTTCTCTTTTCTCCGCTTGAAAAACCAGAGAGACATCACACCCACGCCTCACCCCTTTTGAAAACAGTAGTAAACTTTAATCTGTAATGCTGTAATCTGTACTGTAACGAACATGACTCAGAAGCAGAACCCGTAGAATCTTCTGTGATCTTTGTTGTTTTTTTGACGAACCACTCTCCTATTCTTTTCTTTCTTTCTATTTTCTTATCAGGCACCGGCGGAGGCAATGAAAGTGAGTACGAGGCAGATTTAGATTATTCAGACATTCCTTAGCGTTACATCAAATTATAAAAGGATACTTTCAATCAGTTGACGTCTTAGAAGATCGTATGATTTTTTCCCCATATGATAATATGGGCCTTGCGTTCTCGAACAATCCCAAAGTAATGAATTAGACTGAGAAGACAAGTTAATTAAACTCGTTAATTTCTGTGTACTTGAAAAGTACTACGGGGAAAAACATTAAATCGCATGGTGCATCGCTCGGATAGGACATAAAATGGAGGTCCCGTGTATGAGAGAGTCACAGCTCATGCACGTAAAAGATCCCGCTTCATTCATTCATCGCAAAGAGCAGGGTGTCTAACCCGGTGAAGGGGTCCTACCCCACATCCAACTGGACCCCATGGAAGACCAGCTTAGTGTAGCTGAATATGGGTTATCCAGCCATCTTCACAGATGGAAAATGAACAACAACAACAACAATAACAAGCATCAAAGAAAAAATTGAAACGAGTCTTCATCTCAATATACTGACGCTACAAAACTTCCGTCCTTTTTTTTTCACGTTCATTAAAACCTTGGAAATAACTTCAGTGTGACCATACAAAAGTCATTGCTTTTATAATGACCTGTATCTGAAAGGCACCGTTGTACATTTGAACCTTTGTTATTTTGTTTTTCGGTCTAACATCTCCTCTACTTCATTTTCTTCGTGTTGACAGACTGCAGGGATATGGACGAAAGCTGTGAATACTGGGCAAGCATTGGTGAATGTGAGGCCAATCCATCATGGATGCTGCCAAATTGTCAAGTCAGCTGCAATCAGTGTGACGTCGTAACAGGTGAAAATGATGGACAGACAGACAGACAAATAAACAAACATACAAGACAAAATCAAAACGCACCAATAAAGCAGCCGAAACTCTTTTGTGGAATCTATGGCAACTACCCCCTGGGCAATTACCCCAGACCCTCCCCCTGATCTTCTTATCCCAATCCTAATCCTGAACCTAATCCTAACTCTAACCCAAATTCTAATCCTAAACCTAGCCCTAATCCTAATTTTTACTCTAACGTTATCACTAACTAGTATTTAGCCGGGGGTTATTGATTGACGCTTTCATGAGTGTGTGAGCGTCGAAGAGGATGCTTCACACATGCTGCAGCCAGAGCCCAAGAGTCCCTTTATATCTCTACCAACGACCAGTGACCTGTATCAGGGCAATTACCCCCCCCCCCCCCTTCCCGGCTAAATACTGGTTAGTAATAAGGTTAGAGTCAAGATCGGGGTTAGGGTTAGGCTTAGGGTTAGAGTTTGGGTTAGGGTTAGGATTAGGTTCAGGATTAGGATTAAGGTTAGGATCAGGGGAAGGATCCGGGGTAAATGCCAAGGGGGTAATTGGCCCAGACCCCAGTGGCCACGAAGATCACTTCACGGGCACTGCTAACAGCCAGCTAAAACCCCCTAGCTCTAATCATGGAGCTTCTGTAGCAGCTCCATGCTCTAATGAGGGCGCTACTCTGAAAGTTGGACCAGAACCATCAAAACACAGCTGAAGGTTGGCTGACAACCTGCACTATGCTCTAATGTGCATTATGGCGACATGATCCTTTCTTAGACAAAGTATGTAACAAAGGAGTACACACGCCATCATGATATTGTGACTGACTGAAACCGAGTTGACCCTTCCCTCCCCCCCCCCCCCCGACTGTGATTCTAATTGTAAACCGTGACACAATAATTGTCAGCGGAAGTCAGTTCGTAATGTAGGGAATAGAAATGATTTTATGTCCTAAACATACCAATTAGATACACCAGGTGCATACATAACTTAGTATGAGAGTGCAAAACAATGAATTTATGAAAATATGTTACCTTATGCCAATTTGCAATTTGAATGATAGCAATTAAACTGAGAAACGAAATTGTGAACGTTGGCATGATGGAGTAAGTGGTATCACTGCACACAATCACTGACTACACATTTTATTCTAAAGCATTGTTTCATGTTTTGGCATATACAGTAACTGGCCACAGGGCTTGATATCGGTACGATGAAATCATCCCTAATTAAAACTATGTGTGCTCTCTTCTATGCTTGACCAGAAAACTGCGTGGACCTGAACGACAACTGCGCCCTGTGGGCTCGATTTGACCAGTGCTCGGTTAACCCAGACTACATGCTGACGAACTGCCCGAAATCGTGTGGGCAGTGCAGTGAAGGCCTAATGAAAAGTAAGTGCATAGCGCCATCTACTGTCGAAAGCTCAACTTAAAGGGATGATGGTATTAGTATTGGTGGAGGTGAGGATTGGGCTTTTAACATTTTTGCGAGATACTAAGAAACCACTTACGAAATAATACAGAGCATACCATTCTAACAGGAATTCAAAGTTTATTAGATGAAAAATTGGTAGTGGAATGGCTGAGACATCCAAAAACAAAGTAAAACAAAGCGATCCTATTAAAAGGTGGGTCCCACCCTTTGTTAGGGTTGCTTTTTTTTTGTTGATATCTCAGCCATTTCAAAACCAATTTTCTTATATAAACGTTGAATCCCTCTTGGAATTACATGCTGTATCATATTTCATGAGATTTTTTTCAATATCTCACCAAAAAAAAAAAAAAAATGTTAGAAACCCAAAGTTAGGTCTCAACCAAAACTATACGATCCCTTTATGAGTTGGATAAAAGTATAATGTTGTGTGTGGTATCAAACCCACTGTTGACCGTTGAGTTTGATTCAGCTTACAGCGGTAAAATGACAGAAAAGAGATAAGAGATTCTTCTTCAAATTTAACGAAACTGCCTCACTTATTATTAATTTGATTAATATCATCATCGTCGTCGTCGTCGTCATTGTCGTCGCCACATCAATCACCTTCGTGTCTCTGTCATTTATTCGTGTTTCAAAGGTATTGAAGTGTAGATAATGTCTTCGAGACCCATGCGCGAGGACGAAATTCAGAAGAATATCACTTTATAGAGTAGCGATTCTCATAGAAGAAAAAAAAAAACCTCACCAAACAAACAACAACAGCAGCAAAATCAAAAAGTAAAGACACCACATGCACGTAATAAGATCGCGCTTTTCATTCATTCATCGCAGAGAGCAGGGTGTTTAACCCGGTGAAGTGGTCCCGCCCTCTTGGCCAACTGAAACCCATGGAAGACCAGCTCGTGCAGCTGAATATGGGATATCCAGCCATCGTCTCAAATGGAAAAAATGAAATAACAAAAGGAAAAGGCAACTCAAGAACAAAATTGGGTCTTACATTCTCTAATTAGTACTTTTGATTTATGCCTCATATTCTTCCTCCCTCCATTTATTTTTTACAGGTTGCGAAGATTATAATGAAAACTGTCCTGATTGGGCAGCTTACGACCAATGCGACCTAAACCCGGGCTACATGAACTACAACTGCAGAAAGAGCTGCGGGCTCTGCACGGCCAGCTCACCTCTTGACCTCGTGCCGCAAGGTAGGCTAAAACAAAGCTATCCGTACACAAAATTTGGCCGACTCGGTTTCAGTTGGGCACGACATGGCGTATATTCCTTTGCTACTTTATTGTATAACAGAGCATTATGCCGCCATATCGTTACCCAGTGGAGCAGAGTTGGCCAAACTTTATCATTATGACCAGATGACACTGGGCGAAAAAAAAAACAACTTAAGAAAGGCCCTCTATACTCGGAGCTTCACGAAAAAAAAAGTTGCAGGCTCATTTACCGCTTTGAACCAATAAACCCCCCCTCTCCATCCTCATAGCTGTATCAAGATTAGATTAATTGTCCAAGTGACACAATTAACATGGAATATATAGAAGACACGTTTTGACGTAAAGGATGGTGACGAAGAACACAATTGTTACCATGATCTGAGATAACAGAATGCGATTAATGAAAGGTTGATACGTAAGGAAACGAGACAAGTAATGTTTTTTGTTTGTTTGTTTGTTTGTTTGTTTGTTTTATTTAAACACGGGTTAAAATTTGGTTATATCATTGAGGATTGGAAAAAATAAGAAAATAGAGGAGGCGGAGAGATGACGCAGATGTCTTTGTGATTCTGTAAGTCTCAACATTACACAGTGAGGTTAGAGGTTCGAGCCCCGGTAACCGGGAATAGAATAGGAATTGCTACATTATTATGGTGGGTATGTATCATTCATTGACGATTCCGTATACATTATGTACTTGGGCGGTCGGTCAAAAACGTTCCCGTGCATAGGTACTGAAATGTTGAAGCATGATTTTACAGGACCAGTATCGATTATTGACAGTATGGCTTATTATGTCGACATGATGAGAGTGAGTCAAATTGCGATAATGTACTAGTTATGATAATCAATGTAATTATCATCTTCATTCATTTCTATCATCGTCATTATACGCTTTCGCAGTGACGGAGGAGTGTGGTCAAGAAGAATCGCTATGCAATTAGTGGATAAACGCCATCTACGTCAGGGGAAGAGCGTTACTTTCACTTGCATCCATTTTTCTTTTTCTTTATTGGTTAAAAAAAAAGAATCAGTGCACGAATCCTAAATTGTCAAAGTGGCCCTTCTACTAGTCGTTAGCATTCGAGCCTCAAAGAGCTGCCTGGCCTTTTCAGACGAATAATCCTCACTTCGACTCCACCCAACATGGATGTCCAAGAATAAGATATGCATCTCGTATGTCTGATGAGCATTCATGCATAATCAGTCTGTGTGCATCGACTTTTATTGTAGCTCCTTTACACAGACATTAATGTACTCCGCCTTTCCTTTTTCTCCCCAAAATTTAGCGCAATGCCAAGACACCAACGGTTACTGCTCAATCTACCAATCACAAGGCATGTGCGAGAGCAAGCCGGAGTACATGAACATGTTTTGCCCGTCGACTTGCGGGATGTGTCCGGAGCAACTCTATGCCGGTAACGGGGCGAGCGGCCGCTGGTCTCTGCAGCAGTGGTTGGTGGTTGCACTGGCCACTGTTGTTCTTCCCAGATTGGTATAGCCATGCCTCCATCCCTGCTTTAGATGTAACATTTTGTATAACCCAATTCTGATTAATGTCGACATCAAATCTAGTGTCAGTATTCCAAGAAATGCGTAAACATTACTTACTGTCAATGTTCATGGAACCCCTACAGGTCCTAATGTAGGAACGTGAGGACCTAACAAAATAAAACGCAGAAATTCAGTCATTCAATGTCTTACAAACTAAGCAGTGTTCTCAATAACACAAACATCCTAATCTTCGTGAACCCTGCTACAGAATTCTTTAGTTTGACACAGCAGCTGTCTCGTTGTCAAATGATTGCAAAAACAGGTTAGGCCTCTAAGTCTATTACACTCATTACATCTTCTGAAATACGTGACGGTGTTTAAAAAGTCACTGTGACAAGTGAAATGTGACGAAAGACAATTCAGTCATTCTTTTCTTCGTCATCATAGAATTATTCAGTGACAGAAAGTAATCAGAATGATTAAGATGTAATATCCACCAAAGCTCAGTAAGGGCTGTTTATATATGACAATGCAATGCTTAGTACTTTTGTTAATTTGAGATGATCTTTTCTGTACTTGATGATCCGTAAACATTGTGTCACAATCACAATACTAGCACTATGGATTGTTATTACTCTCTTACTGGTATTTTGTTCAGCTTAGATGAATGATGTAAATGAAATTAAGTTATTACTATTTTTTTTATACAATATGAGTACTGTATGGTCATTACTATAAGAGCAACACAATCATGCGCCGGGCGCATTTTTTTTTTATTCATTGTGTGTGTATTGTAATATGGTAGATTGTATTTTTACTTGTGACTGAAATAAATTATTGTTTTATAATACATTTGTAACAATGTAACTGTTTCAAAGTTTTGCATGCATTGCGGGCTGTTTCGAGGTTCGGAAATTGTGGTACGTAGAATTTATGAAAAACAATTTCGGTACGTTAACATTGTATTATAGTTGGGCATATAAACAATGCACAATCATGTGTGTGAATGTGTGTGTTTGTTTGTGTGTGTGTGTGTAAATTATATATGTATATATGATATGTATATCATATTATATATATATATATATATATATATATATATATATATATATCATATTATATATATATATATATATATATATATATATATATATATAAGTATTGCAACAAGTTCACTCGGTTGACATCAGGTTCATCCTTATTTTATTGCTACTCGGAGTTTCATGCCACCTTCATTTAGGGGCAATCATCAGGCCTGATGATTGCCCCTAAATGAAGGTGGCATGAAACTCCGAGTAGCAATAAAATAAGGATGAACCTGATGTCAACCGAGTGAACTTGTTGCAATACTTCTGTCTAAAGCTCTTCCTTTGAGGATATCGAGCACTCTTCATAGAAGGATAGAATCACCAAGTGTGTATATATATATATATATATATATATATATATATATATATATATATATATTATGTTGATAAGGTAGTCCACGTGTTGGCAAGATAAAAAGATAAGTAACAAAACTGCAACAAAGGCTTATTGGCATATGAAATGTACAGAACATAACAGGGAAATATACACAAAACAAAACGCAAACAGTATATACAAGGACAGTTACAATAAAATATAAACAGTAAAAACGGTAAGAACTGCAGCAGATGTGAAGGAATGACAAAGGCCATTGACAAATCAAAGGTCAAACCCTTTGTGGATTACATCTTACAAGTTTGCGTTTTAAAAATTGTGTTTCTTAAGTTATAGAAGACAAATGCAGGTAAATGAACATGAACGGAGACAAGGTAAAAGACAGTCAGGCAATATGAAAATAAAAAAGAAAGAAAAAAAAAGAACATAACGTAGGCCCAACATTATGATATAGGGCCTACATATACATGAAATACATTAATTTAGTGTTGATCGATGAAGAAAATGTAATCAGTGATTTGATAATGTAGATACACATATTGGTTGAATTTATGAATTTATGCTCTCTTTCAATATTTTCCCCTATTAAATCAGCGTTTAAATTTTACATTAATTGTCAATTTGCATATAAGCCATAGGTAGGGGAGACCGGGTCTAGTTGTTACACGGGCAAGTTGTTGCACTGTCATTTTCTCTATAAATGATCAAAAGAGGGCATTACAAGTAATATCCATAGAGATATATACTAAGAACACTAGAGGGCGGACTCCGTAAAATCCCTGTGACCGATAGAGGGCTCACACGGGTAAATAATTCCCCATAGAGACGTGTGTTAAAATTCAATTTCAAAAAATTCTGTAAAATAGCTGGGAGAAATGAGGTGTTTCATCTTCACTCACCTGAATAAGTGAGATATTACCTTTCATCCATCAGATTGCAAGGGTGAGTTGTTCTGCTCTAATTCTGTCCAGGGGTCCGCAAAGCCAGACTACGAGTTCTTGTCACTCAAAAAATCACCTATTTTCCGTACACGTACCCAATGAAATATAGTCCCCTCAAATTCCATCAGAAAAGCTTTCATCTTCCAACCAAAATGCAGTTTGTAGAGGAATTCATACTCAATATCTACAGCTATTCAGTTTTTTGCCAAACTACATCATTGATTTTTAATCAATTTTTTTTCTTCATTTATTTTGGTATCTTTGGTACGAATTTGTGAAGGGGTCTGGGACAGTCCATTTTATTTACAGGTGTGAGCCCTATAGTGGAGGTCATATTTCTTATTTGACTTTTAAACATCATAAATGTGTTTTTTATGATATTTGCCCCTACATCATATGAGAAATTACACTTTCAAGGATTATAAAGCTTCTCAAAGGGACACTTTTAGAAAATCATGCCCTTTAGGGTTTTTTTTTAAATAAATCTTACAGTTTTGATCAGTTCTTCATAAGATGAATGCATAGATCCAGGCAGTTATCCTTGATTGTGGGTGTGCCATCATCACCTTATAGCCTACAAAGTACTTGATAAGACTTTGTTTTGTCAAACAGACTAACTTTATGTATTTTGAGCTGTTTCAGTGGTAGCCAAAACAAAGAAATACATTAAAATAACACAGTCATTCAAAGTTGTGTGATACTGATGACTGACAGCTATGTACTAAGATCTAGTGACAAGAACATAATATTAAGAAAAGAAATAGTAGCAAAGCAGATGAGGAGGGGGGGGAGTAGAGGAGAGAGGTAGAGAGAGGGGGGTAGGGAGGGGAAGGGGAGGGAGGAAGAGATCTGACACAATACAAGATACACAATACAAGATTAACAGTCATTCAAAGTTGTGTGATACTGATGACTGCTATTTACTAAGATCTAGTACCACAAGAACATAATATTAAGAAAAGAAATTGTAGCAAGGAAGAGTGGGGGGGGGGGAGTAGAGGAGAGAGGTAGAGGGAGGGGGGGTAGGGAGCAGAAGGGGGAGGGAGGAAGAGATCTGACACAATACAAGATACACAATACAAGAAGTCATTCAAAGTTGTGTGATACTAATGACTGCTATTTACTAAGATCTAGTACCACAAGAACATAATATTAAGAAAAGAAATTGTAGCAAGATAGAGTTGGGGGGGGGGGGAGTAGAGGAGAGAGGTAGAGGGGGGGGGGAGTAGGGAGGAGAAGGGGAGGGAGGAAGAGAGATCTGACACAATACAAGATCAACATAAACCAGCAGAGCTTGTATGGGATGAATACTTCCCATAGACTTGCATGTATTGCGTGCATTCTCTATAGGGCTCACACGGGTAAATAATTCCCCATAGAGACGTGTGTTAAAATTCAAATTTCAAAAAATTCTGTAAAATAGCTGGGAGAAATGAGGTGTTTCATCTTCACTAACCTGAATAAGTGAGATATTACCTTTTATCCATCAGATTGCCAGGGTGAGTTGTTCTGCTCTAATTCTGTCCAGGGGTCCGCAAAGCCAGACTACGAGTTCTTGTCACTCAAAAAATCACCTATTTTCCGTACACGTACCCAATGAAATATAGTCCCCTCAAATTCCATCAGAAAAGCTTTCATCTTCCAACCAAAATGCAGTTTGTAGAGGAATTCATACTCAATATCTACAGCTATTCAGTTTTTTGCCAAACTACATCATTGATTTTTAATCAATTTTTTTCTTCATTTATTTTGGTATCTTTGGTACGAATTTGTGAAGGGGTCTGGGACAGTCCATTTTATTTACAGGTGTGAGCCCTAGAAGGAGGCGTTCGCCATTTTGGTCCGGGCAAATTTCGACTAGCGACCGTACCGATAACGTGTAGCGCTAGCGGAGCATGCAGGGAGATCGACGACGGGATGCAACGGCAGTAGGCTAGCATCTATGCCAAGGTCTCCATCGGAGTTTGGAAATCGAAAATGTTCTTAAATTCGCAAATTCTACTTAAAGTAGCATAGATCTATGTTGCAAAATGCCTGGTTCATGTGCTGCTTTTGGATGTAGAAACAGGAGAAAAGAAGGGGAGCGGAGTTTCCTTTCACAAGTAACTAAAATTACATTTATAGTGTGTGTTAAACAGATTGATTCAAGACCAAAAAAGAAAAAAGAAAAAGAAAAGAAAAGGTCTGGCAAAATTCTTCGTCAGGGGCACTCCGCCCTCCCTCAGCTATTCTCGATCTATTGCTACTATATACTGTTAAGATAGCTAATACAGCACATAACTATATACAAGGTCGGTGGAACGGGGGGGGGGGGGGGGGCGGGGGCATTTGCCCCATTTCCAAAATTTAAAAAAAAAAACTCCCCTTTTTAAGTTTAAAAAGTGCTCTTTTCTAAGTACCCTATATATTTGGCCCTTGAGCCCCCCCCCCCAAAAAAAAAAAAAAAAATCGTTCCTCCACCCTTTGCTATACCAGTAATACGAGCAGTTAATTTTCACGATAGTGATAGTGTGAGAAAAGCTCAGAATACCTAATATATGCCTGGTGACAGGACATATTATGCTCCGGCATTGATATCTTTCTGAAAATAGAATTAGCATCATAGGTCTGATTGGGCTTTTGGTTCAAGGCAGGGTGAGGATTAAGATTAGGGTTAGGTGTTATGATTTGGGTTAGGGTTTATGTAAGCTTCAACGTTAGCATTTCGAGCTTGAACATTAATAAGTATGTCATGGAACCAATATGCCTACACGTACTTATAAAAATGATTTATTTCATTTCCACCACCACCACCACCAAAAAAAAAAATAAAAAATAGAAATACAATGAAACACTCGTATACACAGATACGACTACAGAATGCAGTCCCCTCATACAGAAAAAATATAATTGCAAAAAAAAATACAAAAATTGACGCAGTATACTGTATCACAAGGGGCATCCGGCTGTCTAGAGACCAAGAGAACCCTTTGTATTGCATGGACCATGGTCGTGTTGGTCGGCTTGAAAGTATTACCTCGTTGAGAATAAAGTAAAATTTTGTTTGATTTTCATTTTCCTTACCACTCATAATAAGAGATTGCTAGCAACTTAAATTTTGAGTTGTTTCCTTCTCTCATCTCCGACCCCCCTCATCTTCTTGCTGAAAGCCAATACGTGTTTGAGCGCTTGTTGCATACGTGTTCACGTGCGCTGCCCGGACGCGATGTTTGTTTTTGCCCGGACAAAGATGGCGCGCGGCCTCTTCATCTCGGCACACGAGCACTGCGTACGCGCCACACGCAGTCCGCGCTCTAGTATATTATTAGTATACATCTCTATGGTAATATCAAATCAAAACGTATAGACCGATTCAAGCGACTGTTCATGGAAGTGCGCCCTCTTAAGGCGACGCCATAACTGGGGGCCAAACAGGCCGGGTCGGCAAGCGCCGTGCGTGCATGGCAAGGGTGCCAGCGGCAGCCAGTGCTTTTTACCACCCGGCGCCAGCCGGCCAGCTAGCTATCTCTGGCGCTGGCAGCGATCGACGCATCTGGATTTGTGACAACTAGAGTCTACTTTTGTTTTGCTAGCTACTTAAAAATAGATAAAATCAAACAACTTATACCGACTATGAGCGAATGGGTAGATGACATACGGCTGTAGCCAAAACTTGAATTTCAAGGTAAATATCGGTACGATCCGTGAATGTTTGTAGACTCTATTTCTTTGGCGATGACTTGGGTACTCGCGTGTAAGCCCCGTACGGTATTCACATTCGTGTAAGACTTGCAAGAGAATAAAAGCCGCTGGGGAGAATTGTTGCTAGGGACAGGCAGACGTCTTGCTAATAAGCCTAGGCTGTTGTCAAGTTAACTGATATAATTAAATACAAATAATGAATAAGAATCTTGAGCTCGATTATGGCACGATAAATTACAAGCTAGCCTATCGGTTAATTCAACCTTTTTAGGGCAGGCTTTTGCCTTTACTCGGGGAGTGTCGGGCCAGTTGCAGGGTAGAATCTGTCTAACATTAGATCTTGTCTAGAAATCTAGGCAAGATTCCAGACTAGATCTAGACCTATTGACTTCTAGAACCCTACATCCTATATCATTTTCGGATGTCGATAACTTCAGGCAAGCCTATAACTGAATAAACCAAACGGAATATAAATCTAGGCGTTTCTAGACCGTATAATATGCCTAAACTTAAGTTACGACTACGTCGCCTGATGTCTACAAGCAAAACTTCTACTGTTTTAGGTCTAAGTAACCTTAAATAGCATCATGCTAACACATGGACAATCTACAAAAGTGATTTTTAAGTCATACTTTCTTAGTATTATTGTGAAACGGATGTTTGCCACCATCCATGGTTTAATGGTATCACTTTATCAAAAGTCAAATTCAGAGTTCCAGGCCAAAATTGAATAGGCCTAGATGGTCAATTCAGTGCTGAACATTGAAGAAGTGAAAACAATATAAGAATTTAACGCATCTTGAAACATTTATTTAGCTGTAGTGTAGGCTGTAAAATGTTTGTCATAATAATAAAGTCTAGCCAGGAAGTGTATTCTAACTTTGGCAAGTAGGACACCAAGGATAAAACAAAACAAAACAGTGAATTATCATATTCTTTGATCTAAACTTGTCTTCTAAGATGAACAACATTTTACGAATATGCAGTGATAACCTAATTAGAGAATCTAGAAGACATAGTTTGTTTTGAAATCTTTGCATTTTTATACCGATGTATTTCACTTAATTGTCTTTAATTTTGCCTTAGTTTGTTATGCGTCAGCGGTGTCTGAATTTCACACACTGCCGTGTAGCTTCCATTTCCAGTTTTTTCTGTTATTTGTGCACCCAACAACTGCACAATGTGTTTTCCTGATCTTTCCTTTGAAGCCTTCAAAGTAGATCAATATGTCTGAATCACTCAAATTGTCCAACAGAATGGCATTAAAAGCCGCTGAATGACTTTTCCACACAGTGAGTAAACAATCACAATATTAGCGCGGCGCCAGCGGTCGCCGGCCGCGGCGCAGCGCTCGCGCTCGGCTAACTATGCGCGATGGGTACGCTAGGCTGCTGAGCTGCAAGTGCAACTCGCTGATGGGTAGCTAGCTCGCTGGGAAGCCCCGTTGGCCCCCAGTTATGGCGGCCGCTATAGCGCCGCTAGCGGCGGTAGGTGAATAGGTCATCGAAATTGAATCGGTCTATAGCCAACGATCTCTGCATGCGAAATCTGGCGTTGCCTGGACGTCACATGTAGAATGTAGGTCCAAAAAACACTTCGATTTTTCTTTATTACACCAAATCCATTCTTCTCCAGTAAGTGATGAGTATGTGGTTGAAAGAAGCGTGTTTTGGCTGTCTTTTGGTGAAAGTAGCAACACGTAATGTTTGATTGTTTATTGGCCACACGTGTGAAAAGTTTTTGAAAACGCACTGGGTCAAGTTGTTACAACAACTTGACCCGTCTGGAGAATCGAGTGGTGTAACAACTTACCCCAATGCACTTTCAATTGAATTTATGGTTATACACACACACACAAACACACACACACACACACACACACAAACACACACACACACACACCCACACACACACACAAACACACACACCCAACACACTCATACACCCCAGCATAGGCTAACATGCACACCCAGACAGGTTAATATTAAGAATTACCTAACACGTCAGATCTGCATTACCCGATTTGAGTTGACTTTCTACGGTGTAACAAAGTACCCCATGTGCTGTCACAACTTACCCCAACATCGGGGAAAGTTGTTACAAAATTTTGTGTTTATTGATTACGTAATATCTTGTTTATATTATCTGGACTTCCAAAGTTTGTACTGTTTTTAATTAAAGGGGGAAATAAGGTATCCTCAAAGCAAAAATGAAGCCGATTCCTCTATTCGTTGTTTGTACAGACCTAAAAATGTGAAAATTGTAACAACTAGACCCGGTCTCCCCTACTTCGTAATCTTAAAAGTAACAGAAGCGGATCTACGGCTTATTTATTGAAATGAGTTTTAGGTGGATTAACCTCCTTCCCCATCCTTGGGTTGCTTTTTGATATCTATTAATTATTCAATTAACTATTTTATTTGTTTATCTATTTATTTATCTATTAATTCATTCATCATCAATTCATTCATCCATTCATTCATTGTTTGTCAAGGGATTAGGCGAGAGAAGTGGAATAAAAAATGTGATTTTTTTTTTTTTTTGGGGGGGGGGGCTTGAATATATCTAGTTTTATTATCTGTCTGTTCCGTTCCTGCTTTTGTTCTTGTCCTTGTCATAGTCTCTTTTTTATTTTCTGATTATTTCGCCTGATATCAGGATATAAAAACTTTATACATGGAGTCCTTAACGGATCTTGAGATGCCCTCACCTTCTAGAGTAATTCACAAATTTTACAAGCCATGCTTTTCTTGTGAATTCCTCTTTTCCATGTAGAGTTATAGATTAAGATTGTATTGCTTACTTGTTTATTTAGCCAAACCAGAGTTGATATTATAATAATTGTATTCATGTTTTGTTGAAACGTACGTGATTCAAAGTTACTATAAATGTTAAGTACTCATGTAAGCGTTATGTATATTACTTTGTATTACTTTATATGGAAATAAAATCATTTTGAATTTGAATTTGAATGTTGAATATACTGTAGCAGAATTAATCTCATTGCATTAGCATGTTTGAATGATGACTGTAATATCGTTCGCAAATAGCAGCAAAAGTTACATGTCAGGAATGAATAAATTTGTCAAACTGTTGGCTTGTTTAAGGCTCAGTGCATTAATTATATTCCAACAAAATGTTTACGTTTTGCCTCGAGACTTCTCATTCTGCCACCGAATGCTGCCGGTTGTACGTGTATGGTATTGTATTGTGACATGGGTGGTGAGTAGTAAAAGAAAGGTGGCTGACATAAAAAGTGCGCTCTGTGTTTATTCGGGAAGGTGATAACGAGGACAATCTTATCAATACCAGCCCTATTTTGGTCCTTTCTATCATGTTTACTTTCCCATCATTACACCCCTTGCATATCTTTGATGTCAAAACAAAAATCAATAGCAAAAGGTTTGGCAGCAACATAAAAACCTGTTATGAAACTATTCACAACAAGAATGTTCATTTTATTGAGAGCAGCATGCACTTGTTTTTCTTGCTTATTGCGTTTCTCAGGTGATCATTATTTACCTTATGACATATAGACTAGGACAAAATCTACAGAATTTCAACAATGTTCATCTGAATTCCTGTATTAATCAAAGTGGATCTTGCGTTTACATTCTCGAATAAACCAGCAAAGACAAAACTAAAAACAAAACAAAATTCGGACAGAAATGACACGGTATAATCTTAAAATAATATTTTCGGGCTAATCTGAAAATTGAAACCTATAGAGGATATCAGCAACGGTAGGAAAGATGACGTAGATATGTTAAGGGGCACTTCAAATATGTCGTCGTCGGCGGCGTCGTCGTGATGAATGCATCGGTTACCAGACCCTTTGCCAACTGTATTCCTTCCACAAAATGCACTGAAGTAAAACGACTAGTTCAGTGGGACCATCCAGCTGAACCTGCTACCTTTTTTGTCGTTAAAGGGCGTCAATATTTTAGGAGAGAAATTTGATAGTACGAACAGACGGTCTGGACGGTCTGGAAGCCAGACAATCAATCGCCATTAGTAAATACATGTATTCACAACTGAATGACACACGCCTTTAAGATCAAAGTAATGATAACAACAACAACATTCTCGACAGCACTTAGAGTGGATTGAGGACGTTGGCGCTGAGGCAGAGGCTACCCTATTCTCCCTTCTGGCTCTCTTGTCAGCTTACTGATCGTTTCTTGCAGCTTCAGCCCACTTGACTGGCGCACGTCACGAGTTCAACACCCACGAGTCATTCACTCCACGAGTTAAGCAGTCCACGAGTTACTCAGCCCTTGAGGCAAATAAGGCCAACGAATACGACACCTAATAGTCATACAAGGCCCACGAGTAGGACACTTAATAGTCACACACGGCCCATGAGTACGGTACTAGTCAAACGTACCCACAAGGTCGACACTATATAAGCGATAAAAGACCCACAGGACGGAAAAAGTAAACTTCCTGATGTAGGCCCTGTTTGCCTACTGTCGGACTTTTAGGCCTTATTTTGACTAGTGTCGAACTTGCGGGCCGTATGACTCATGGGTGCCAGTTTCCTGGGATGACCTCCCAGGTGTTGGGTTCGGGCTCAGTTATCTTCATGTCGCGTATGCATACACATTTGAAATGAAAATGCGGTCTTTCTCTCCATCTCTCCATCTCTCCATGTAGCATGTCCATCGGTATGCTACGATCTGGTTCCATAGGTTAGGATTGAAGGACATCTCTGTTGATCACCTTGTCCTGCCACTGACTGCAAAGGAAGCGTCCATTGCAGCGGAGGTAGAAGGTGTTGAGCCTTTTCTCCTGACCAGCATACGTTGTCCACGACTTGCAGTTATATAGCAGGGTGCTTAATCGGAGGCATGCATGCGAACCTGGTAAACGTAAGCTTAGTGTTCTTACTCACCCGACTGTTTTCTCATACATTTTTGTTCGGCTTGGCCATGACTGCGGCAGTGTCGAGTTAGTTTCATATCTCAGAGTCAAGGGAGAGGGAGCTGGAGGTGGTCGACCCAAAGTAGGTGAAAAAGTCCACTTCTTCAAGATGCGAGTCGTTGATGAAGTCAGTGGCTTGTGCAGGGATTTAATCTTTTCATGGTGATGGTCAGTCCAAATTCCTCATAGGCACGGGACACGCAACCAACCACCCTCTGCAATTCATATTCGGCCTCTGTTTGCGATATTTGTGTAGCGTCGTCTGCGAACAGCACAGCATAGATGCCACCTCCTACACCTGGTTTTGGCGCGCAGTCGCGCGATGATGACTTTCCGTCCGTTCTATATAGTATGGATGCGGAATCCTGTGCAGTCGTCAAAGACATACTGGAGGAGCATGGAGAGGGAAAAAAGTGTCGGAGCTAGGACGCAGCCCTGCTTCAGTCACCATCGCTATAACATGGAAAGAATCGGAAGATCCGCCGTCATTGTTGCAGACGTTCCTTTGCATGTCCTGGTGAAAGGCCGTGACAATCTGGGGCAGTCTTGGGGGCAACCTATCTTCTGCAGCTTTTGCTGCTCTCGGCCTCGTCCTCCAGCTGGCAAAGTGAGGAGATTATGTCCGCTGGAAATCGACCTGTGTCGAAGCTACACTTCGACTCTGGATACATCCGGGAGGCAAGATTCTGCAGGCACATACCAGGACGACATGGGCGAAGACAGTCCCTACAACGCTGAGGAGACCGGGATATGCCTCGGTAGTTATTGCAGTCGCAGTTATTCTTGTAGGTGTAGTGACGATCAGTTGTCATCGCTAATGTCCGTCCTGGCTTTTCTCCCAGCAAAGAGCACAGGAGCTCGTGGAGGTACTGTCTGTGTTATAGTACTGATGTGCCGCTCTTCAGAACCTCTGGCGGGATGCCATCTTTCCCAGGAGCCTTTCCACAGGAGAGACAGTCGATGGCTGTGCTGAGTTCTTCTGTTGTACTTCTGTTGTCCTCTACATGAATGAGAGACTGGCTAAGGTGTCCAAGGCGGCATCTGTCACCACATATCTGCATATATAACGTTGCGTACAGCTCCAGGTAGTGTTGCATCCAGCGTTCAAGCCGCTAGCACTGCTCATTTTTGTGCAAAGCCTCTAAAAATTCAACAAACTTTAAAATATTACACGAAAGGTAAGATCTGACAGTTTCTTTGAAGTCCTAGAACACATTACCATCATTATTTCAGTCGGCACAAATATTATATAGTGCTGTGACTTGAATGGAGTTCCTGCCAATCTTTCCTCTCTGTTTATCGATGAGAGGCTATCAAGTCCTCTATACAATGTATTTTTTTAAGTATTTCCAGTAAAGGTTGTTATTGGTCTCCTTCGTCTCTTTCGCCTTCCACTTCCCACTGAATAAAACTCTTTTGCATATGATTTCTTCTCATAATGAATCCAATAAGTCGGAACTTTTGGGTGATTACCACTTTTGTATGACTAGCCCTGATCCAGTTTTCTCTATAGTGCCCGGTTATTTGTCTTGTTCGCTCTGAGGTTCCATGAGATTCTAATCATTCTGCGGTAACACCACGCATGCCAACTGCATTCAAGTAGCTTCTTGCAACCAACCTGTTTTATTACTCACGTCTCACATCCCTATGGTGAAATGGAATTCAGTTGTGTGCTGATTCCTTTGCTTACCCAAATGGTATGTATTTTCTGCACTGCATCCCTTGCAGTAAATATACATTGAACGCTAGAGTTCTTAGTTTCACATGTTTCACGAAACATTGATATCGGTTGCAACAACATTACGGCCACCATCACAAGAAATGATGTTTCCATTCGCCTTAGACTCTCCAATTCCATCAATTTGTGGATGATCATGCAATCATTTTTTTTTTGCCTTCGATTTAGCCACTGTACATTTAAAAATGACGTATCTTAGAAGTTATTACAACTCTTTGAACAAATGTTGTTATCGACAATATACATGCAGATTACATACTTGTAAACACATTTAATTCTGTTCACTTTTTTCACATATTAAATATAGTATATCCATATGTATGAACTTCCCTGTGAAATCAATACTTTCGCTAAGATGTTGTCCGAGTCAACGAAAGAGGCGAACAATTTCGCTGATAATATGTTTTCCTTCCTGACACATCTCTCATCAAAAGAATGTGAATTATTATTTGAATAACTTTACATTTTCCCCTTTGAACATTTTTGGTCGATTGTATTTGTTGTTTTTTTTTAATATTTTTATAGTATACAAGCTCTGCCTTTAGTGGAGTCTCACTCTTTTTCTTCCTCAGGGTATGGATCATGTAACAAAATTTGTATACATGCTTTTAATTCATGAATTCTCCTCGCGAACTCAACTATTGTGCACTCAAGATTTTTGGTTGGGTTGGTTTGATTTTATTTCCGCATTTTCTTTCTCCGAATACAATATCGAATGAAAACAAAGTGATACAGAGTATGCAAAAAAAAGTAGTATAAAAGATAGGACAACATATACAAATCAATACAAGAAGTGCCAATTTCGTAACGACATCAGTCTGTAATAACATATGAATAAAAACAATCATGTCAAGGTATACTGTAGGCCTATTCATATGTGGACAAAGGAGAAATCAATCCAGGGAACCATCATAAGCAGAGCTTGACGTGGATGAGGCCCTATCTTATGTACCAATATAATACAACACCAGTAACATAAAACTCTTAATCTTAACGTTGTATACCAAATACGTTTTCTTTTTTAAAAAGTGATGAGATGATTTTACAATTTTCGTATATCATTAATGCTCTGTGGAAGAAGAACAATGGAAATAAATAAAATTGAATTGAACTGAATCAGAATTGGGCAGTTTCACCAACTCTCTTCAAGCGCTTGTTAAATCTTAACTCCAGCAATAAGGCTGTGACTTATAGGAATGTTTGCTAAAGTTCAAACCCCTATAGGCTATACTATAAAAGAACCTACGAAAATGAACGTAAATGCCTATTATATATTGATATTGCACTGACGAACTTTTAGTAGATCTTTTCGATGTGTTTATCACATAAGAATAGTTTATTCAGCCAAGCGGTGTAGTCTTGTTTTAAATCTCAGGGGCGTTTGATTGATGCGAAAAGAGCTTCCTTCAATGATATCAGCAAGGCTATGAATCTCCACGTTAATCGACCTTGTCCACGCAATCATTTCCTTTGTGGAAAGAAATGAGATAATTTCCTTTCAGGTCCGGCATAGACTGTGAAACAATGGACTCTGCAATCCGAATTCTCTTTCTCTCGTTGTAAAGGCATGGCTGCCTTTTGAGCAACACCCTTAAGGACAGGGGAGCAGAACAAGTGAGAAAATGTGCGTATACCTCCCTGGTATAATGTATGTATAACACCAGGGGCGGATCCAGGAATTCTGTTAAGAGGGGGGGGGGGCGCAACTAATATTTCTGGTGCCACTTCCGGGTTTCATTTCATTTTTTTCTTTTTATTTCTTTTGTTTTTAACGAAAAATAAAGGGGGCGTGCCCCACCCCCTCTGGATCCGCCACTGAACACACACACACACACACACACACATACACACACACACATATATATATATATATATATATATACATATAATGTGTCTGCAAACTTTAATTTCCAAATATGTGTTCACTCACAAAGGTATTTCAATCAGTTCTTCAGAATAGGAAAAGTATTATCATAAATGCCAATTAAGCAGTCATTAATTACTTTGTCGTGTTAACTCCGGTATCTTCATAGTAAAACACTAATGCGTCTTGAATCGACACAGTTCCTCCTCGAGGATGAGAAATGACAAAAAATTCACAGAATATGACATGATTGAAGAGAGAATGAGATGATGGGTAGGGTAAAAACAATATTATATTCATGAATATTTCTATTTATATAGAGTGTGATTTTTTTTCAAAACTTTTTTTAGCCCTCCATGGACTATTTTCTTATCTCCATGTCAACATAATACAAACTCAAAACATTCAACCATAATCTATAAAACCATAAATAAACATGTACGGTACACAAACAAATGTTGGAGTTACTGCCACTTTAAATTGAACTTGTTGAGAGTACCCGATACAGAAGAAATATATATCTCATCTGCATAGTATTCAATATTTTTTTTCTTCATAGAGTTAAACCTAGGGACATTGTTTTTTAACTTTGGTACAAACAGTTGTTGCTTAATCAAAATCACAACACAGTTTTGAGCATCATTTCTCTTTTCTCTAAAACCAAAATCCTATTTACCATTTTATCATTTTATACTGAAAATATCTGAACCCAATGTCCACAGTAAAACGAAATATCATAATGTGATACTTTTCCATTTTGACAGATTCAGGGGACTATCTAAATGTCTATCTCATTTAAAACATAATCAAAGGTAAACATTTTGTTTTTCCAAGAAGAGCTTTTCAAATACACCTTCATCCTTTAAATTTTGCAGTAGTATTTTAATATGTGATGGCAATAATGGATCTACAATACTTTGTTCACATCTTTGAAAATAACCACCAAACCGACACTTAATTACTTGTCTTACTGAATAACATGACAGGTAATTAAGTTTCAAACAAAGTCCGTTCACAACCTCCACGGGTCAACAAATTTCCCTTGTTATCAACCAAATCGTTGATATACCTGATACCTTTTTCATTTTTATGCCCGATTTGAGTAGAACTATTTCTCCACAACGGATAAGTTAAAAAATTAGATCCCTCTGAACGACATAATAGGGACATGGCATAGAATACATCTTTCCAAAATGGATTTTGAGTGTGATATGACTTCAAACATGAACGTCATTTTAGAGGTATCTGTAGCTATAGTGCTATAGGGAGTCTCGTTTGAAAAATAAACAAACTCTTGCAATCACTAATTGTTGCTACTTCTTAAAACTTTTCAAGTCCTCTCCCCAAGTGCGTGTGTGTTCACAAAGCAGTCAACATTTAAAATGAACATAATAATGTAGATTACCACTAACAGACGATAAGTTGTGCGTATGGCGTGCCCAATCATGGGAGGGAAAGATGGACTTTACAATCTGCTACGCAAGGAATGGCCTCTGCGCCTGAATTTGATTTGATTTGATTTGTTTGATTTGATTTGATTTGATTGATTTGATTTATTCAATTAATGTTTATTCATCAATGTCATTTCATCAACGTTGTATCCACGAATATGGCATTACACAGTAATACAGCTATTTTCAACAATTGCAACAATTTCGTTGCATATAATAAAACGCATTTGTAATGTAATAGCTTGTGGTACATGGTAATTTGCATACAGCATTCGGGATTGAAAAAAAAAATAAGCACAAAACTTCACTGTATGGTAACCAATAGTAGACATGATGGATAACTTCAATGCAATTAAACAAAACAAGGGGGTCCAACATGATGCTTCATATGTTAGCGCTCGATCTGCATAATACTTGGTGACTGGACTACTTAAGCCCTTTTTACACTTGTGTTTCTTAACCCCTCACTTTCTCTGACCCAGGACTATCGTTAGTCCCGTACCAATTTTGTCAGCTTTTTACACTCGCCAATAAGTCCCGTACTAAGCTCTTGTCCGGGGCTAAGGAGAAAATTGACCTTTTTACACTCGTATTTCTTAGTCCGGTACTTTCCAAACCACATGCATATTCATGATTACGCTGTGCACTGTACACGTACACGCACGCACCGGCAGCACTTGATTATCTCGTTTCTGATTGGTCAGTGGGGGTCGGACTTCGTCTCCGTCGCTTAGCCCCGGATTATTTTTTCGTTCTGTTTACACTCGTTTGCTTGGCACCGCAATTGCGGGGTTAGCAATTGCTATTATGCAGGGTCAGATAGTATGGGACTATCGGTGGGGCTAGCCCACTGTGGCAAAAACGAGTGTAAACAGAAAGTGGGCTAAGGAAAGTCCGGTACCAACGGTGGGGCTAAGGCCCCCCCCCCCCCCCTTAGCCCCACCGCTGGTACGGGACTAAGCAAAAATTTGCAAGTGTAAAAAACCCTTTAGTGGATCCAAACATCATTAATACAACAGGTCAGTACTGATAAAGATCATTAGTTCAGGAAGAGATGTCATCAGAGAGTAAGGCCAATTAAACCAACATAGTTATTTTCTGCAGACTAACGCTTGCTGCCAAAGAAGCCGGAAGTCCGCTGGAAGAGAGAAAAAAAGTGGACAGTAACAAAGAACATATTGATATCACAAAACTTCATCAGCCCTGACCACTCTATCCTGTTCGCGTAATCACGGAGCTGAATTGTTCCATGGTATAATGACCCTTGCCCACCTCTTTACTTGAAGTCAAAGTCCGGTGACACAACCACCACAACGTCATACGATTCAAAGAAAACAGTTTATCCCCCTTTGCTGGAGCACGTATTTCTTCTGAAGTTCACCTAAACAAAATGATTATAAGTTATATCAAGTGAGTGATTATTACTGTTGTAGTGGTATAAGATAGGATAAGAAAAAAGCAAAAAGAAGCAAATCATCCGAAGAAATGAAAAATTAAACAATCAATTTTGAAACAAGGATTTGGGATACTAATCCTTGGTGATGGTTTTGCTTCTTCTGTATAATTTGATATTAATGATTATTATTCTCTCTACTCAACACAAATGAAGAGTGAAATTTTCAGCTGTAGGGTTGGCGTTCAGTGGACTTGTCATGAGTATTGGTAAAAGATGTCTTTTGGAATCTGTTGAACGGCGCCGTGCATGCGTGTTGCAAATATAAATCCAACATTCCCTGTGAACACATACGTTCCGTAAATAACGTCTGTGTGGCGTCTTGCTCAAAGCCTATGATTCAAATGAATATATGCTACGGACATTTTATACACTGCACAGGGATCTCCAAGCCTTTTGGATATGCACCTTTAGATGGAGAAAGGAGAAAGAATAAAGAGTTCTAGGCTTTTTTTGTTAATGTTTACAGTGTTTGGGGAGCCACATTTTGAAAATCTCAAATTGGGGTTCTTCTGCTGTCCTTTTGCTACACACACACACACACACACACACACACACACATATATATATATATATATATATATATATATGCATAATGTACATATGAAAAAAATGATTCTGCATCATAAATGATAGTGGCGCAGTGACATTGGTATGCATTTGGACCATTGTGGACTGTGTGGTGAGAATGCCTTGCCCGAGACTTCTGTAATGTCTTTCAGACGTTGAACCACATGTTCCTCATCTTATTGGTATTGCCGCCTGCCAGCTACTAGTAGTAGGCCTAAACGTGAATGCCATCATACGAAGGCGAGGTATTCTAAAGTATCCAATGATAATTCAGGCTCGAGTTTCCGTAATGTTTTGAAGAAGCATTATCATTGAGGTGACGTGCGCTAAATCTGTTACGTAACTTTGAAAAAAATTTGCATTTTTCACACGACCCGAAACTTTCCTCTCAATCATTGCACACACACAAAAAGTAATCTCGCCAAATAAGGGCAGCCACCTATATTGCGATAGCTGGCTCGACCAGCAGAGCGGAATGTCAGTAAACTGGTCAGTCGATAAACGGAAAGACTTATCTGAAGTCATGCAAGATTTCAAAGGAAATCATCTACAAACAAGTTGCGACGAAAGTTCTTCAATATTGGTGTTTTGTTGTTTTAAACAGAAAAAGCAAAGAAGAGAGAAAGAATGGGACCCCATTGAACAATAATTTGCCTCAGACGATACTGTAACATCAAAAGATCAGACAATAATGAATCTTAAACAAATCAAACATATTATTAGATATACGATATCAAGTATCTAAAAGGGAGCTCATAATGAAATAATGTCTTCACGAGGGGGATTTAAAGGAAACCAACACCCAAAGAGAAATGTAGATTCAGTGAAAGCAGCAACATTTTGTAGAACACATCAGTGAAAGTTTGAGGAAAATCGGACAATCGATGCAAAAGTTATGAATTTTTACAGTTTTCTTTTTGTGTTGGAACCGCTGGATGAGGAGACTACTAGAGGTTGTGATGACGAGTTATGTATAGACAACATGTAAAAAGAAGATATGAAGGGATTTCCACACGGGAAAAAAAATCACTTTTCAACATAATGAAAGAGCAATAGATTGACTAATCGTTTTTAGAAAGCAGGGACAATAATTGCTACCAGTATCAAGTTGATGGAATGCGTAATTTTCATGAAAACAAATGAAATTTGTGGAATTCCCTTAATATTTTCTTTTTGTTGTTCACACGTGACATCATGACATCTAGTAGTCTCCTCATCCAGCGGTTCCAACACACACACACAAACAAAATCATAACTTTTGAATCGATTGTCCGATTTTCCTCAGACTTAAACTGATGTGTTCTACTAATGTTGCTGCTTTCACTCTATCCACATTTCTCCATTAGTTTTGGTTTCCTTTAGTATTGCGAAAGGCAATATGAATGTGCCCTCATCCAGATCCCCCTGAAATCCTTAGTTTGAGGATGTTGATTTCAGTTTTTAGGGGGGTAAAGTGACACATAACATTTTGTCTCTTTCTTATAGCTGAATTATTGACAAACACAGCATCTTTCTCCAGTTATCACTGACATTTGTTCAGAGTGAACCAAAGATATACATCGATCAGTTTTTAGGGGGGTAAAGTGACACATAACATTTTGTCTCTTTCTTATAGCTGAATTATTGACAAACACAGCATCTTTCTCCAGTTATCACTGACATTTGTTCAGAGTGAACCAAAGATATACATCGATCATGACAATCAAATTATAATCTGTAGTTAGGGAAAAAATATGCTACCGCTAGTCACATCAATCACCTCTGAGAGACATTGAATACCGCAAATGACCAGGATGATTATGAATATATGCTACATCATTACATCGCACCATTCGCCTATCTTCCATGATTTCTTCATTTTGCTATAGAAAAAAAAAATGTGTATTCATGGACGAAGTCACGAAAACTTATCTTAATGACCGACAGTGACTCACCTGCATAACCCATTCTGATTGGCTGTCAATGATGTCACTGCAGTGATAAAGATCTTAGAACGGATGCTGCTTACCATTCTGGGCAGCTGTCTCAACCCCCTCAACAGCCTCAACAGTCCAGTGGCAAAGGTCATCGGATCATACCTGGTCTGGTTCCTGGCTTTAATCGACGTAAGACCGGTCAATAAATAGGGACTCCTCAGGTGGTCTCCAGAGCAGAAGCGCATTTGGACTTGGTGGAAGCGTTCAGAACAGATAACAGGTGTATAAACTGGTGGAACTACGCTTTAACGATTTGCCGAGTGGACAGGAATATTACCCAAGCTGAGGATGCTACGAGGGTGCATTGCGTTTATGGTGCTGTGTCTGGGTGTAGGAGTGTCACATGTAAGTGAACTTTTCCACTGTTTATGATATGTGTTTTAAGTGTATACAATTATTTCACTGTGAAACACCACTGCCTGGTAGAATTTTGCATCTTTAAAAGCAAACTCTGTCTCTCTTCGTCGAACATCGCACGTTTGCTGACAAAAGAAATTTACTATTATATCAATATCAAAGTGATGTGTGTGTGAAAGAAAAAAAAATTGTAAATTCACTCTGCACATAGAAGAAGAATTCTGCCATGCTTTCTTTTTTAACTTAGATAGAGGTTTCCCCCGCCCATTTTCGTCGTCATTTCACTCTATTGAAAATAAGAAGATATTGTCGATCTCGTCACAAAATGCTTGTTTCGATCTCATCTCTTGTCCATCAATGTTTAAACATTTTCGTGCACTTTTCACCATGTGTTAATTGTAATTCAAATTCACTAAAGGAGCTAAGATCAAGACAGTAGAATCAATCTCACCTATTGGCATTCAGCTTCTCAGTTTCATCCAAAACTGTCTCCCAGATTATATGGTATAAGGCTATGAAATTATTCATTTGCCTTTCAACAGTCTAACCAAAGAGGTGAACGTTAGCTCGTCGCATTTACCATGATAGGGCACCTTTATCATACATAAAAACCCCGCATTTTCCTATCACAACAATTATTCGCTTTCTCAAATTTATCCACTCGATCGACACAGAAATGAGTAAGGCTCTAATTTGCCCTCGACATAAAGGTCCATATATCACTTGCCGAATTTGAATGGCAAAATATTGAATTTGTAAGCAGCAGCGATGAATTTCGGTGACAATTGAAGAGTTTGTTTGATTTTCAAATATGATTGACAAAATACGAATATGAATATCAATAAATGAATATCAATAAAGCAAACCTAGGATTTTAAGGCAGTAAGGTTGTCCGGACGAAATATTGTATTGAAAACTTATTGTCAGTCTACGTAACGTACGTTCACCTCTAAGTCTAGAAATGGTATGAGACACATTGTTCAATAGAAATTAAGGGCTGATATTGTCTTTTCTGTCTTTTCTATTCAATATCAGGCCATTCAGTTTCAAAACAACAAATTTTCAATAAACATTTATCACTTCACCTTCATATGTTACATAGATGTCAGTCCCTCTTAATGTGTGTTCGTCCAAGAATTTTCAATTTCGCATAAATTCCGATATTTTGCTTGTTTGAAGAAATTTGGGGGCAAAGTTATCTTTCATTAAAGTGTTCTCAAAGATCATATCATATTTATGGGGAAAGCTAATTGGAAATAGAAAATAACCTGACATCCCTGAAATGTACCCTTTTACCTAAAAAATGCCCATTTACTTGCATTAAAATAACTTTTGCCATCATTCAAAGCTCAGACACAAAAAGATAATTGTGATTTCCATAAAATCATTAAAAGTCCCGTGGACTATACATGCATTTCAATGAATTTAAAACTTCATGGAACGTTGCATAAATTTCTCTATTTTGTTTTTGTTCTTTTAATCTAAGCATTGTTCTATCGTCCAGTTCATATGCATCAATTTTACTGCCTTTCTAGAATATCATGATTTTTTTTTTTTTAATTCAGTTTTATCAGCGTGTCGTGTGCAGCCTGCTAACGTAAATATTTTTTTTTGTCTCCGATTGCAGGCAGCATATGACTACAAGGTCGGACAGGTTAACGCACGTGGCGTTCGTATTGGCTCAGTAAGTATACATGTACCAACACTTACCAAGATACTTTCTGTATATATATTGAAGAAAAAAAAACCAAAGTTAATGACGTGTAGGGTGGGAAACCATGTGAAGTGGCTATATGGCAGCTTAGCCAAGAAAAGGGGAGAGTAACTTTTGTTCTTTCATAATACGTCAGAGCAGGGAGGTGAGACTCGCCTTTTTTTTTCTCATGATGGGTGTCCGTGATAACTTTTGATAGTTAAGACGCAATACAGGTTGAGTGTGTTCAACAATAGGCATTTTGGACTTCGTATTTCATGAATTTCATATTTACCTTGTACACATTTTTCCCCATTTCGCTCAAGTACCTGTTTTCTCTATACGTGCCTATGTCACATCTACAGGTGGATCTAGTACAGCCGCCAGCAGACAGTAAGACAAATTTACATTTTATTTTAGCCATCAGACGAACTGTATTGGCCATAATGTATTGTCATCCAGAGGACCTGTATATCTGCAGTTATAATAATGTGCCTGACATAACAAGACAATTCATATCACTATCATTATTAATTGAACTGTTGTGCTAATGTTAATTTTTTTTTGGCCATCGTTTTTCAATCATGATCGCTTTTAGTTCTGTCTGTGTATTTGTGTGTGTGTCTGTGTGTGTATGTGTGTGTGCTTGTTTGTTTGTTTGTTAGTTTGTTTGTGCTGACAGGACCATTTTATACATTAACGCCGAACAATTCCAAGGAAATTAATCCTTTCATTATATTTTTTTTTGTCGACCTGTATGACCGAACTCCGTTGGTTGAAGTTAATTAACTTTCTAACATACAATTAATATCCACATTGCTCCTTGCTGAGTATTGCTAATCGGGTACATCTGCTTGCTTGCTTGCGTTTTCTTTGCTTGACCTAAACCGCAGAAAAGGAAGTTAATGTAATATCCCTCAAAAAAAATCATAGAAAAAAAAACTTTGTTGCAGCAGCTTGGTATTCATTCTCTGATCGCTAGTTTTTGCTTGATACTTACTATCTGTCATTATTCTTCTTTTAATGGTGCTCCTGACAGGGTTGGTTTATATAAATCTACTCCAGAAGAGAAAAAAAAAGCCAATAAAAACTTCGTGGATATTTGATTGATTACTTTATTGTCTGCAACGGAAATTCGTCGTACAGTGGATGTTAAAACAAATACACATGAAACACATTACATGTATACACCCAAAACCACAATCACAAAGTGCATCTTAAACTGAAACAGAAGCATATTAACATACAATATGTCATACACCATAACAACGTTGTAATACCGATTGACCCGACGTGTACTAGCTGTACTAAGAGACTAAATGTTGCCATATATTATCATTTCTACCATATCATCTTGATCCCCTGCAGCGCCAGCATCTTAATCCGCAACTCGATTTTTTGAACACTTATTAAATATTTTTAACACTTACTGTTATACGCATCCTGTCATAGTTATCAGGGGTCAGACTTTGTTTAAACCACTTTCATTATTTTCTGTTTCATTTTTTTTTTTTCGTATTAGTCCAAAATATTGTTGGTACATATCTTTTCCTATCCATCTGGTTGTTTTCTTTGTCATCTAATCCATGTTAGTATTAAATCGTCATTATTATGTGTGATTGTTAACGTTTTAAGTGATGTTGTGAAAAGCCAAGCAATCATTAAAAAAACACCAAGGTGTAGAAGAAACGAATAAAGCCCCTTTAAACATGTTTCTCATATAATTCTCCCCATAGAGTGAATAACAAAATTCATAATCGCAATCGTGCATGTGAAAATATACGCCATTGCCCTGTTGAGTAACACAATTCTGGAATTACCTTTTGCTTTCAGCATAACATTCATTCTTATGTTATTTATTGTTTGTTTTCAGTTATACAATTGGCTTTGTTTCATTAAAAAAATGTTTGGTCACATTGCTTCTCGTCCTAAAACTAAAATACCATGTTGACTGGTTGGTTGACCGGTGGGTGGAATCCACTTTTTACTCTTGTTTCCATCTGTTTCGTAATATAATGAAGCAAGGAACACACATACATGACGGAGATATTTTCTAAAATGAGTACACAAACGTGAAGATAAATTAATAATAATAATGATATACATACAATTTCAATAGCGCCATTCTCCACTCTGAACAAATGCTCAAGGCGCTTTACATCAAAGCAAAAAGACTGAAAATACATACACCGTAATAGAAGAAAATGAAAAAGAAAATGTGTATTATTGGAATTTGAAGATAGAGCACTCCTATCAGCTTGATAGAAAAGTGTTCCTAGTAGATATTCATTAGTCAAAATATCGATACATGATACAAAATATACGTTATTTCAACCACGTCGTTGATTACGTCACATCGATCCGTCATAATTATTGTCTGTGTTCATTATGTTTTGCCTCCTGTAGAACTACGATTTTTCGGAACGCCGCGAGAAGGAGATGCCATGGAGCACATCTTAAACATGAACATAGAAGCCATGAACAAGTCAAGTGGTAAGAAATCCTTCAGCTAAAGTTTGTTATGAGCAAGAAAAAATAGTGACAAATCTGTTGCTAATAACAATAATGATTGAATGATAATCAACAACTTGTCAACTAAAGATTGTTTGATTGCTGCAAGAGTGCTTAATGTGTTTGAATATTTTGATTTTGGTGTCTTGAAACTGAAATCTTGAATACTTTGAAACCTTGAATAGACCTATACGTCATCAAAGCGCACAGTATTCATATAGTGTCAGCTTGTTTAGATTGTTATTTCAAATCTGTTCAAATGATGTCATAGGTAAGAATGGATACTCATGTAAGTATAATCAATTATTTGATTAACTCTATATGACCTTTTTGAGCCAAATTTCGGGGAAACTGCCTTCTGGTATTGTGTGCACGAAACAAATGTCCGAGTACCATAAGAGTTCCATGTACAATTAGTTTCAAATTACAAGGGTAAAGTGATATGATCTGTTGCTTCACACCAAGTTCATTCTCCAACAATCCACCTTCCCCTACAAAGAAACACACACATACACGCAGGTGTGCTGTGCCTTATTATTATTTCTTTTTGCACTGATTGTATAACTCCCCTGATTTACGTGTTTGTTTGTTCGTTTGTTTGTTATTGTAGAAGCTGGTGAGGATACCACATGCCTCTCGGAGGGGGACATTGTTGTTCCCTGTGGGGATACGGTGAGTTCACTCTCGCTTTAATATTCCTCCAATTATATTCTTGACATGCACCGATAGATGTCTGCAGCATTATTGACCAATCTTTCAATTCAATTCAATTCACTTATTTCATTTTCATTTTTCTTCCAACAAAACATAACACAAAGTAAACCTTGGCGAAAGTTACTCTTTAAATATAATAATATACCTCTGAAAATCAAAGTAGATATGGTTTCAAATAATATCAAGCAAAAATAACACGAATTTTATGAGAATCGAGCATGAAGTATAAATGATGTTACAGGTTTTCGTGTTTACACGAAACAGTGCAATCGCGATATAGTCACATAATAATGCAAATTAAGGAATTCACTGATGTTAACGCCTCGCTATCAGTCTCAAATTCACCTGTGCAAAGAAGCTTTACTAAATATCCCGTTTTTGATTAAATCTATAAGAAAATACATTGATGTTATTGTAACTGTGCAATAACTTTATTTCGACAACCTTTACGGAGGAATATGCAGTTGCGAAATCATTGACGTAATCTTTTATTGTTTCGCAGGTACTTATTTGAAGTTCATCTCGTTTTGACTGATAATGTTGATAATCTTATTTTTCGCTCTCTGTACGATCACAGATCGCTAACACTCCCTCTAAATTCAAGTTTCATATTCTATGTGTAATAGAACATATTAGGTAAAGCATTCTGTTCATGAACTGACTTTGTAAGGATTCTTCTTCTTCTTCTTCTTCTTCTTCTTCTTCTTCTTCTTCTTCTTTTAATAGGGAGGAAGGGGGCGAAGAAATGCCATTCGCGACCGCTCATTGAGATGGCCAAATGGGGTGGTTCCCTACACCATCGATAACCGATTCGGTAAGTCCCGCGGGAAGCAAACTCAACTGCGCAATTACATGAACTCTTTGAACTTCCAACCTGATTCCTGTCATTATAATATCCGGTTTACAGTTCACACATTCTTCAGTAACTTCATTGACAGGCGATCACTTTATATAGATTGTTTTTCAGTAGAGTATTCATATTCTATGAACATTTTGGTCAAAAAAAAAGTTGCCCTCAACCACCAAAGAGGTTGCCGAGAATTGCTTTTCAAATTCTATGATAAATTGCTTCTCAACCCAGCATTGCTTTTCCAACGATCGGCTCACAGCTCCATTCGCCTTCTCTTGTCTGAATATAAGTGTCACTTGTTTCTGTCGAACCATGATCACGCCATACAGACTACGGGGCTCGCCAACGCATCCTTACTGCCATTCAGAGGTACCATGACACCACGTGTATTCGCTTTGTGCAGCGGACCAACCAGCGGGACTATGTCGAGGTCTTTCCTGGCAACGGGTAAGAAAACAACAAAAGAAAAACAAAAACAAATTAAGAAACAAACAAAAACGACAGCGACGTGACAGAGAAAAACTACAAAAGGAAGTCTTTCCTTCAAGCTAATTGATCAGAAATTCCACTGACAAAGCGCTTGCTATTTTGGCAGATAAGACTTCGTGTGAACAAATCGCAGTGACTTAAAGGTCCTGTTTACCTTTAGGAACAGTGATTTGAAAAAATGTTCAAGATATCACATTTCGTGCATATGTGTTGGTCAGCTGTATCACACAACGTCCTACCATATATATTTTTTTGCAATAAAGCAAAAAATATACGGAGATATCATTGTTTTTCTCAATAAACCATAACTGTAGACGGTTTGGTCCGGAAACATTTTTATCACAACTATTGTTCACATTTTGTATATTTAACAATGCTTAACATTGATTATATTGGTCAAATTTTTACATTGGTTGTTTCTATCCGTACTCACATTTTAGAACTATTTTGAAGCACTACTGTTTAATTTTTGTTTCATCTGCAAATGGTAAATAATGCCTTTAAACGTATGACCGCTGTCCACTTTGGTATCTACGTTGTATAACTCTTTACTCCTGTGCTCACACACCGTTTTCTTTTCTTTTTATCCTTTTGCCTTCATCTGCATCTTTATGTTTGATCAAAGAGCCATCAAGCTTAAATTGCACATTGATGGGTATTCCACGTGACATTATCTTTTTTTTTTTTAAACAAAGTGTATATCTCTCTGTTCTATGCTCTATATACGTAGCTGCTATTCATTAGTCGGGCGTGTCGGGGGTCGCCAGCAGCTGTCTCTCGGGGTGGGCTGCACGACAAATTTGGGCACCATCATCCACGAATTCATGCACGCCATCGGGTTCCAGCACGAGCAGACCAGAGCTGATAGAGATAGCTTTGTCTACATCTACACCCAGAACATCATCAGAGGTAACGACCTCTAGGATTCCCAATCTTGAATATTAGCTATTATAATCATTATAAGCTATTGTAGTTGATAGTATAGTGCTTTACTATTACTAACTCAATGTGATTTCAATTAGCACAAACGCAGAAATATCCCCCCCCCCCGCAAAAAAAAAACCCCGACAACAGCAGCAGCAGCAGGAGCAACAACAAGTATCGATTATACAGCTATATTCCTCAGCAATTGTAACTAAATCCTACGTAAATGTAGTACAATAGACGGGAGATACACAGCGATAATCAAGAATGAGCTTTCTGCGTCAAATCACTTGTAAACTGGGAAGCATTTCCTCTGCAGTGTCGGTTGTGACCATCTCTGTCGTATCGATAGCAGTTGAGTCCAGCAAGAGTGTCATCACTTTCACAACTTTTGTCCGATTTAAAATTCCGCAGGGCTCGAATACAACTTCGACAAGTACGATCTGACTCAGATCGACCACCTCGGCACTTCGTACGACTACTTCTCCGTCATGCACTACCACATGACCGCCTTCAGCTCCAACGGCCAACCGACCATCGTCGCACGCGACCAGAGAGTGCGACTCGATTACCGGTCCGATTTCAGCAACGTTGACATCGACGAAATCAATATCCTCTATGAATGCAGTGAGTGCAACGGTCATTTCCCTTCTTTGAGTAGGGCAGAGTTTGACTGGCTTGGACTAACTTGCTTTTATCTTACTTGGACTAACGTCTGAGCGGATGATCCGAGGGAGAGAAGAATAGAATCATTAAATGAAAGAAAGATGTTGTTTAGAGGGGGGAAGGTTCAGGTGCCATTTTCTTCACTTTGTCTCCCTCTACGAATTGAATTTGATAAGATCGCAACTGCTGATCTGTAAATTAAAAAAAACATGTCGGAAAGCAGTAGATGACAGGTTCGAGTACCACTGGTTCCTTTTTTCCGACATGTTTCTTAATTTACAGATCAGTAGTTACGATCTTAACAAATTTAATTTGTAGAGGGAGACAAATTAAAAGAAGATGGCACCTGAATAGAATCATTATCAGCATGTAATTACGAAGTCCCCACTTTTGCACCTTTTGTAGCATGCTACATAGATATATTTTTTTTTTATGTCAAAAATGCAAAACGCTGAGCACTTCTCTTTATTCGGCATTTCTCTTTTCACACTCCATATTGCACCAGGTGTGTCTCTTGTAATATACACACACAATTACATGTATCTTATAATGGCCTTATTCTCATACCGCTTCTGCAATTTACCATTCACGTAAATACAACAATGTCTTAAATTACATTCCTCTTGACGCTCGTCCTGAGTGCGGCTGTCAAGTAACGAGCAGGAATAATCCTTACATCTGTACAATTATGAAGATGAAAATGAAAGTAGCAAAGACAACCCTGCATGGATGCATATTCTTAAAACCCATTTTAGTCATTCTAGTCTATTTATTTATTATCCGCTGTTATGACATTTTAGCCAAGAACTTCAAGATGGGAAAATGAATTTGATTGCCATGACCCTTTATGTGAGTCATATAGGTGTATATAGGTATATACATAAATATACATACATAGATTGATTGATTGGTTCATTCATTCATTCATTCATTCATTCAGTCAGTCATTCAGTCAGTCAGTCAGTCAGTCAGTCAGTCAATCAGTCAGTCAGTCAGTCTGTCTGTCTGTCAGTCAGTCAATCAGTCAGTCAGTCAGTCAGTCAGTCAGTCAGTCAGTCAGTCAGTCAGTCAGTCATTCGTTCCTTATTTACTTATTTTTTCTCCTTTTTTTCGCAGGCAACACCGGTGGTGGTGGAGATGATGGGACAAACCCGACAAGTAAGAATGAGTGGTAACTTAATCTTTGGACACCAAAAGTATCAACACACAATACGATCATATAAAGTCCCACTGCGTACCAAATGGAGTGTAGACCGCTATTATACGTATTCAGGCAAAACACAGAGAAATACACGGATGTCCCCATTCCTATACTGCTTCAGCACTTCCAGTGATGCAACGTTATTGAAACATCAATTTTGAGGGGTTTGCTTTGTTTCTGATGTACTGTTTTGTCATTTGACGCTCCTCTTCAATTATCGAAGACAACTTGATTCCCATAGAACAACGTCAATCCCCACCATTCGTCAGATGTTTAAGGTTTCTTTCTATATCTAGCTATCTATTTATCTTCTTGATTCATTTGTCCTTATGTCCCCATTAATTGTTTAGACCCAGATGATTGTGTTGACAAGAATGAGTACTGTCCAGACTGGGCCGAAGCGGGTTTCTGTCAGCGTAACCCCGAGTGGATGTTAGCCAACTGTCTAATCAGCTGCGAAGTCTGTCAACCCGATACAGGTATCAGAGAGTAATTTTTGTGGCTTCATGCATGCCTCATTTCCCATGCGTTCATAATTACAATCTTATGCTGCTCTTCTAGCACCCCCGCCCCCCCCCCCCATCCCAGCATTTTCATAGATTCAAAATGTTTTTGTTGTTCTTGATTTCACTTTACTTGTTAATGGCATACTTATAAATTTTACATAAGGTTATTATACTTTGAAGTGTTAAGATGTGCACCTATCTTCTGTAAAAAAAAAGAAATATATGTATTTACATGTTTTGTTGGAAATGGAAAATGAATGAATAAATGGATGAATGAACGAAGGAACGAACTAACGAATGTATGAATGAATGAATAAATTGATTAATGAATACGTGGTGACCGATGTTATGAATATGTATATATGCAAATTAATATATACATGATTTGTTCGAGGAAACTCAAGTAGATGGAGAAGTTTCTAGAGAGGAGATCGCAAACATGGCACACACTCAGCATTCAGATAATAATTACATGCATTAATTTTTCATGCCACAGAACACATCTTGATTCTCAGAGAATTTGAGGTGTAGTGGATAAATGGTCTGAATGATTATTTAACGGGGTCAGATACTGGGTTCGGTCGACTACTGGCTGGCGAGTTCCTACAAACGCTCCTGGACAGGGTGTGTTATCCACAATGTCCCTCTTGATCAAGGGGTATACCTCCACTAAATGAGGGTCTGGCTGTGCTAATATCAAGTATAGATGGGACTGAGGACCACGTGTTGACGCTTAAGAGGCTATACCTGGATACACACAGAGATATCGCTTAATAATAATAGATGGTATTTTAAGAGCGCCATTTTCACTGGATGTAAAGTCGATATCCATGGCAACATAATAATTATAACCGTTCTTTTTTTTCTCTGCTGTGATAAACCAGAGCGACATCACACCCACGCCTCCCATCCCGCTTAAAAACGTAGTAAAATCTAATCTGTAATGTGTAATCTGTACTGTAACAAACATGACTCAGAAGCAGAACGCGTAGAATCATCTGTGATCTTTGTTTTTGACGAATCACTCTTCTGTCTTTTTTTTTCTTTCTATTTTCTTATCAGGCACCGGCGGAGGCAATGAAAGTGAGTACGAGGCAGATTTAGATTATTCAGACATTCCTTAGCGTTACATCAAATTATAAAAGGATCCTTTCAATCAGTTGACGTCTTAGAAGATCGTATGATTTTTCCCCCATATGATAATATGGGCCTTGATATGGGGCTTGCGTTCTCGAACAATCCCAAAGTAATAAATTAGATTGGGAAAACAAATTAATTCAACCCGTTAATTTATATGTACTTGAAGAGTACTGCGGGGAAAAACAATAAATCGCATGGTGCAATAACATGCATCACAGAGAAAACTGAAACGAGTCTTTATCTCAATATACTGAAGCTACAAAACTTCCGTCCTTTTTTTTTTAATTTTCACGTTCATTAAAACCGTGGAAATAACTTAAGTGTGACCATGCTAAAGTCATTGCTTTTAAAATGACCCGTATCTGAAAGGCGCCGTTGTACATTTGAACCTTTGTTATTTTGTTTTTCCGTCTAACATCTCCTCTACTTTATTTTCTTCGTGCTGATAGACTGCAGGGATATGGACGAAAGCTGTGAATACTGGGCAAGCATTGGTGAATGTGAGGCCAATCCATCATGGATGCTGCCAAATTGTCAAGTCAGCTGCAATCAGTGTGACGTCGTAACAGGTGAGAATGATGGACAGACTGACAGACAAACAAACAAACAAACACACGAGACAAAATCAAAACGCACTAATAAAGCAGCCGTAACTCTTTCATGGGATCTAGGGCAATTACCCCCTGGACAATGCCCCCGACCCCCCCCCCCCCCCTGACCTTAACCCTAATCCTAATCCTGAACCATATCCTAACCCTGACCCAAATTCTAATCCTAAACCTAACCATAATCTTTACTCTAACCTTATCACTAACCAGTATTTAGTCGGGCAATTGCCCTGATACGCTTTCGTGAGTGTGTCAGTGTCGAAGAGGATGCTTCACACATCCTGCAGCCAGAGCCCAAGAGACCCTTTATAACGTTCTCTACCATCGACCAGTGGTCCGTATTAGGGCAATTACCCCCCCCCCCCCCCCCCCGGCTGAATAATGGTTAGTGATAACATTAGAATAAAGATCGGGGTTAGGGTTAGGTTTAGGGTTAGAGTTTGGGATAGGGTTAGGATTAGGTTCAGGATTAGGATTAGGTTAGGATCAGGGGAAGGGTCCGGGGTAATTGCCCAGGGGTAATTGCCCTAGACCCTAGTGGCCACGGAGATCATTTCCACGGGCACTGCTATAACAGCCAGCTAAAATCCCTAGCTCTAATCATGGAGCTTCTGTAGGAGCTCCATGCTCTAATGAGGGCGCTACTCTGAGAGTTGGGCCAGAGCCATCAAAACACAGCTGAGGTTGGCTGACAAACTGCACTATGCTCAAATGTGTAGTATTATGGCGACATGATCCCTTGTTAGGCAAAACATTTAACAAAGGAGTACACTTGTCATTATTATGACTGACTGAAACCGAGTTGACCCCCCCCCCCCCCCCCCAATGTGATTCTAATTGTAAACCATGACACAATATTGTCAGCGGAAGTCAGTTCGGGATATGGGGAATAGAAATAATTGTATGTTCTAAACACAGCGATTAGATGCAACACGTGCATGTACTTAGTATGAAAGTGCAAAACAATGAATTTATCAAAAAATATGTTACCTTATGCCAATTAGCAATTTGAATAATAGCAACGAAACTATGAAACGAAATTGTGAACGTTCGCATGATGAAATAAGTGGTATCACTGCACACAACCACTTGCTGCAGATTTTATTGTAAAGCAGTAATTCATGTTTTGGCATATAATTGGCCACAGGGCTGAATGTCACTACGATGAAATCATCCCTAATTAAAACTATGTGTGCTCTTTTCTATGCTTGACCAGAAAACTGCGTGGACCTGAACGACAACTGCGCCCTTTGGGCTCGATTTGACCAGTGCTCGGCTAACCCAGACTACATGCTGACGAATTGCCCGAAATCGTGCGGGCAGTGCAGTGAAGGCCTGATGAAAAGTAAGTGCATAGCGCCATCTATTGCCAAAGCTGAACTTAAGAGTTGGATGGAAGTGTAGTGTTGTTATTGATCTACTCACAGTGTTTGTGTGTGGTATCAAACTCACCGTTAAGCGTTGAATCTACCACCAAGTTTGATATTCAGCTTATCGCGGTAAAATGAGAGAAAAAGAGACGATTGTTCTGATGAAACGAAACTGCCTCACTTTATTAATTTGATTAAATTTTGATTAAAATCATCCTCCTCATCGTTCTCATCGTCGTCGTTGTCGTCGTCACCACATCGATCACCTTCGTGTCTCTCTCAGTCATTCGTGTTTCAAAGGTAATGAAGTGTAGGTAATGCCTTCGAGACCCATACGCAAGGTCGAATTTCAGAAGAATATCATTTAGTAGAGCAGCTCTTCTCACAAAAGAAAAAACACCAAACAAACAACAGCAGCAGCAAAAGCAAAAACTAAAGACATCTCATGCACGTAATAAGATCGCGCTTTTCATTCATTCAACGCAAAGAGCAGGGTGTTTAACCCATTGAAGTGGTCCCGCCCTCACATCCAACTGAACCTCATGGAAGACCAGCTCGTGCAGCTGAATATGGCATATCCATCCATCGTCTCAAATGGAAAAATGAAATAGCAAAAGGAAAAGGCAACTCAAGAACAAAATTGTGTCTTACGTTCTCTATCTAGTACTTTTGATTTATGCCTCAAATACCTCATATTCTTCCTCCCTCCATTTATTTTTTTCAGGTTGCGAAGATTATAATGAAAACTGTCCTGATTGGGCAGCTTACGACCAATGCGACCTCAACCCGGGCTACATGAACTACAACTGCAGAAAGAGCTGCGGGCTCTGCACGGCCAGCTCACCTCTTGACCTCGTACCGCAAGGTAGGCTAAAACAAAGCTATCCGTACACAAAATCTGGCCGACTCGGTTTCAGTTGGGCACAACATGGCGTATATTCCTTTGCTACTTTATTGCGTAACAGAGCATTATGCCGCCATATCGTTACCCAGTGGAGCAGAGTTGGCCAAACTTTATCATTATGACCAGATGACACTGGGCGAAAAAAAAAACAACTTAAGAAAGGCCCTCTATACTCGGAGCTTCACGAAAAAAAAAAAGTTGCAGGCTCATTTACCGCTTTGAACCAATAAACCCCCTCTCTATCCTCATAGCTGTATCAAGATTAGATTAATTGTCCAAGTGACACAATTAACATGGAATATATAGAAGACACGTTTTGACGTAAGGATGGTGACGAAGAACACAATTTTCACCATGATCTGAGATATCAGAATGCGATAAATGAAAGGTCGATACGTAAGGAAATGAGACAAGTAATGTTTGTTTTGTTTGTTTGTTTTATTTAAACACGGGTTAAAATTTGGTTATATTATTGAGGATTGGAAAAAATAAGAAAATAGAGGAGGCGGAGAGATGACGCAGATGTCTTTGTGATTCTGTAAGTCTCAACATTACACAGTGAGGTTAGAGGTTCGAGCCCCGGTAACCATAATAATCATGTTCATCCTCAGACAGAATAGGAATCGCTACATTGGTGGGTATGTATCATTCATTGACGATTCCGTATACATTATGTACTTGGGCGGTCGGTTAAAAAACGTTCCCGTGCATAGGTACTGAAATGTTGATGCATGATTTTACAGGACCATAATCGATTATTGACAGTATGGCTTATTATGTCGACATGATGAGAGTGAGTCAAATTGCGATAATGTACTAGTTATGATCATCAATGTAATTATCATCTTCATTCATTTCTATCATCGTCATTATACGCTTTAGCAATGACGAAGGAGTGCGGTCAAGAAGAATCGCTATGCAATTAGTGGATAAACGCCATCTACGTTAAAAAAAAGAATCAGTGCACGAATCCTAAATTGTCAAAGTGGCCCTTCTACTAGTCGTTAGCATTCGAGCCTCTTTTTCAGACGAATAATCCTCACTTCGACTCCACCTAACATGGATGTACAAGAATAAGATATGCATCTCGTTTGTCTGATGAGCATTCATGCATAATCGGTCTGTGTGCATCGACTTATGTCGTAGCTGCTTTACACAGACATTAATGTACTCTGCCTTTCTTTTTTCTCCCCAAAATTTAGCGCAATGCCAGGACACCAACGGTTACTGCTCAATCTACCAATCACAAGGCATGTGCGAAAGCAAGCCGGAGTACATGAACATGTTTTGCCCGTCGACTTGCGGGATGTGTCCGGAGCAACTCTATGCCGGTAACGGGGCAAGCGGTCGCTGGTCTCTGCAGCAGTGGTTGGTGGTTGCACTGGCCACTGTTGTTCTTCCCAGATTGGTATAGCCATGCTTCCATCCCTGCTTTAGATGTAAGATTTTGTATAACCCGATTCTGATTAATGTCGACATCAAATCTAGTGTCAGTATTCCAAGAAATGCGTAAACATTACTTACTGTCAATGTTCATGGAACCCCTACAGGTCCTACTGTAGGAACGTGAGGACCTAACAAAATAAAACGCAAAAATTCAGTCATTCAATGTCTTACAAACTAAGCAGTGTTCTCAATAACACAAACATCCTAATCTTCGTGAACCCTGCTACAGAATTCTTTAGTTTGACACAGCAGCTGTCTCGTTGTCAAATGATTGCAAAAACAGGTAGGCCTCCAAGTATATTACACTTATTACATCTTCTGAAATACGTGACGGTGTTTAAATAGTCACTTTGACAAGTGAAATGTGACGAAAGACAATTTAGCCATCCTTTTCTTCGTCATCAAAGACTTATTCAATGATAGAAAGTAATCAGAATGATAAAGATGTAATATCCACCAAAGCTCAGTAAGGGCTGTTTATATTTGTGACAATGCAATGCTTAGTACTATTTTGATTTGAGATGATCATTTTTGTACTTGATGATCCATGAACATTGTGTCGCAATAACAACACTACTAGTACTATGATATTGTTACTCATATACTGTTATTTTGTTCAGCTTAGATGAACAATGTAAGTGAAATTAAGTTAATTTTCACAATATGAGTACTGGTCATTGCTATAAGAGCAATACCATCTTGCGCCGGGCGCATTTTTTTCCGCATTGTGTATGTATTATATTATGCTAGATTGTATTTTTACTCTTGACTAAATTAAATTATTGTTTCATAATACATCTGTATAATCGTGTCAAAATTTTGAGGTTCGAGGTTCGGAAATTGTGGCAAGTAGAATTTCTGAAATACATTTCGGTACGTTGACATTATGGTTGTGCATATATAACAATGCACACGTATATATATATATATATATATATATATATATATATGTGTGTGTGTGTGTGTGTGTGTATGTGTGTGTGTGTCTATGTGTCTAACATATATATTTATATATGTATATATATATATATATATATATATATATATATATATATGATATGCATACATATGTCTTCGTGTAACATTCATTCATTGTCAATAAGGGAGTTCATGGTTAGTGCATGTCTCATTTGACCCCTACACCACAGACTTTGAAATAACATGGACATGTGTTGTGATCAAGAATTCCTTCTCGAAGCATGTCATCTTGTATTAAATCAATGTTGAGAAAGTGCATGGAGAGATTATGCTAAACAGTGTTGATGAATGACTTACACCTGTACGTTCTAATTTAGTCTGAAACACAAACATTGTACTGACATAATTCTCATAGTTGCTCGAGACTTCTTTACGTTTTAAAGTCAGTGGCAAATACACAGACATTCTCATTTGGCATTTGTTCTGCACATGCACAAATCACAACCGTGAAACTCCCTTATTTGCGAATAAACCATAGGCACTTTGTAAACTGGACATGTTACTATTTTGGACCTCAACATCTTACAAGTAACAGTGGCGGATCTGCAGGGGGAGAGGATAGGCGATTTAAATACTGTTTGGGCTTCTTTCTTCTTCTTTTTTTTTTCGTTGCTGGCTAGGGGGCTTTAGGGGGATTAAACCCAACCTCGGGCTGTTTTTTTATAATCTCATTAATTATTTAATTAATTAATTGATTAATTAATTGGTAATAAATTAATGACTTTATTTATATATATGCTTATCTATTTATTTATTCATTTATTCATTTATTATAGCTCTTCAGGGGTTTTGGGAAGAGAATTAGTGGCATTAAAATTGTGAAGATTTGTTTACATATACTATAGCAGAGTTAATCATATTTAATTAAAATGCTTGAATGATGACTTTAATATCGTTCGCAAATAGCAGCAAAAGTCACATGTCAGGGATGAATAAATTTGTGAAACTGTTGGCTTGTATAAAGAAGGCTCAGTGCATCAACTATATTCCAACAAAACGTTAACGTTTTGTCTCAGGACTTCATTCTGACACCGAATGCTGCCAGTTGTACGTGTATTATATTGTATTGTATTGTATTGTATTGTATTGTATTGTATTGTATTGTATTGTATTGAATTGTATTGTATTGCGACATGGGTGCATGGTGAGCGGTAAAAGAAAGGTGGCTAACATAAAATGCGCCCTCTGTGTTTATTCGGGAAGGTGATAACGGAGGACAATCTTATCAATAACAGCCCTATTTTGGTCCCTTCTATTATGTTTACTTTCCCATCATTAACCGCTTGCATATCTTTGGTGCCAAAACAAAGATCAATATCAAAAACAAAATTTAGACAGAAATGACACGGTATAATTTTAAGATCATATCGGGCTAATCTGAGAATTGATACATATGAATGGGAGGATGTCAGCAACGGTAGGAAAGATGACATAGATCTGTTAAAGGGCACTTCAAATATGTCGTCGTCGTTGTCGTCGTCGTCATGATGAATGCATCGTAATCTGGTTTCCAGACCCGTTGCCAGCTGTAATCCTTCTGCAAAATGCGTCCTCCGCGGCGACGAAGTCACGGCCTTTGCCGAAGGACCATACAGCTGAACCTGCTACAGCTTTTGTCGTTAGAGGGCGTCAATATTCTAGGAGAGAAATTATTACGAGCAGAAGGTCTGGAAGCCAGACAATCACTCGCCATTAGTAGATACATGTATCCACAACTAAATGACACGCGCCTTGAAAATTAAAATAATAATGATAACAACAACAACAGCTCCTGATGGTGCCACTCTCGAGTGGCAATCTCTGAAGCACTTGGAGCAGATTAATGAGGCTGGCGCTGAGGCAGGGGCTGCCCTAGTCTTCCTTCTGGCTCTCTTGTCAGCCTGCTGATTGTTTCTTGCAGGTTCAGCCCACTTGACGGGTGCACGTTCGACACCCACGAGTCATTCAGTCCACGAGTTAAACAGCCCACGAGTTACTCAGCCCTTGATCTCGATACTAAAGGCAAATAAGGCCCACGAGTACGACACTTAATGGTCACACAAGGCCCATGAGTTCGGTACTAGTCGCACGTACCCACAAGCTCGACACTATATTAAGCGATAAATGACCCACAGGACGGAAAAAGTAAACCTCCTCATGTAGGCCCTGTTTGCCTACTGTCGGACTTTTATAGGCCTTATTTTGCCTAGTATCGAACTTGCGGGCCGTATGACTCATGGGTGCCAGTTTCCTGGGATGACCTCCCAGGTGTTGGGTTCGGGTTCAGTTATCTTCATGTCGCGTATGCACACACACTTGAAATGAAAATGCGGTCTTTCTATATGGGACGAAAACACTCGCACATCTCTCCATATAGCATGTCCATCGGTATACGATCTGGGGGTTGTTTCATAAAGCTGTTCTTAAAGTTACGAACGACTTAAGAACGACTGGTGATCAGTTCCTGTGCTGAATTATTGAAATTCTGATAAGTATAGCACATCAGAACTGATCACCAATCGTTTTAAAGTTGTTCGTAACTTTAAGAACAGCTTTATGAAACACCCCCTGGTTCCAAATGTGAGGACCTTCAGGACATCAGGACCTTATCCTGCCACTATGAGCAGGAAATATCTAAAGCAGTGAAGGTAGACGGTGCTGAGCCGCTACTCTTGACAGGAGTAGGTTGTCCAGGACTTGCATCCGTATCGCAGGGTACTGGGGAATCGGCCTACCTTCGACTCTGGATACACCCGGTAGGCATACAAGATTCTGCAGGCGCCTGCCAGGACGCTGGCGAAGACTTTCCATTCAACGCTAAAAAGGGATATGCCTCGGTAGTTACGTTAGTCGCTTCAGTCTCCCTTGTCATTGTAGGTCTAGTGACGATTGGCGTTGCGTACGTCTTGGGAGACGCGACCCTTAAATTCTCCCAGCAAAGGCACAGGAGCTCGTGGAGGTACTGTCTGTGTTAAAGTACTGATGTGCCGCTCTTCAGAACTTCTGGCGGGATGCCATCTTTCCCAGGAGCCTTTCCACTGGAGAGACAGTCATGGCTGTGCTGAGTTCTTCTGTTGTTCTCGGGACATCTAGCTCCTCTCTGAATGAGAGATTGGCTAAGGTTTAAAGTGATGAGATGATTTTACAATGTTCGTATATCATTCATGTTCTGTGGAAGAAGAACAATGGAAATAATTATATAGAATTGAACTGAACTGAATCAGAATTGGGCAGTTTCACCAACTCTCCTCAAGCGCTTGTTAAATTCTAACTCCAGCAATAAGGCCGTGACTTATAGGAATGTTTGCTGGAGTACAAACCCCTATAGATAATACTATAAAAGAACCTACCAAAATGAACGTAAATGCCTATTATATATTGATAATTGGGCTGACGAACTTTTAGTAGTATCTTTTCGATGTGTCTATTACACAAGAATAGTTTATTCAGCCAAACGGCGTAGTCTTGTGTTAAATCTCGGGGGGCGTTTGATTTACGCCAAAAGTACTTCCTTCAAATAATCAGCAAGGCTATGAATCTCCACGTTAACCGACCCTGTCCACGCAATCATTTCCTTTTTGGAAAGACATATCTGAGATAACTTCCTTTCAGGTGCGGCATAGACTTTGAAACAATGGACATGAATCGTCCAGGTTGTCGTATCCAAATTCTCTTTTTCTCGTTCTATGTAAAGGCATGATTGCTTCTTGAGCAACACCTTAAAGGACAGGGAAGAAGAACAAGTGAGAAAATGTATGATAAAATATGTATAACACACACACACACACACACACAGACACACATACATATGTATATATGTGTTATACAATGTATATTGATATACATATAATGCGTCTGCAAACTTTAATTTCCGAACATGCGTTCACTCACAAAGGTATTTTAATCAGTTTCTCAGAATAGGAAAAATAATATCATAAATGCCAATTAAGCAGTCATTAATTGCTTTGTCGTGTTAACTCCCATATCTTCATAGTAAAACAATAATGCGTCTCTAGAACCTTCATTTATCCATTTTTCAATTTCAGTCCAGATTGACTTACTAGTTCCACATTCATAAAAGAAATGTACAATATCTTCAAACTCTTCTATACAAAACGAACATTTATCACTACTAACATTTTCCATATCTTATACAGGCTGCTTATATAAAAACAAAATCCTATTTACTATTTTATTATTTTATACAGAAAATATCGCGACCCAATGTCTACAGTAAAACGTAATATCACAGTGTGATACGTTTCCATTTTGACAGTTTCAGGGGGACTATCCAAATGTCGTTCCATTTAAAACATATCAAAGGTAAACATTTTGTTTTTCCAAAAAGAGCTCTTTGAATAAACCTATATCTTTTAATTCTTGCAGAAGTATTTTGATATGTGATGGCAATAATGGATCTACAATACTTTATATTCTTTGAAAATAACCACCAAACCGACACTTAATAACTTGTCTTACTGAATAATATGACAGGTAATTAAAGGGAAGCAGTCCTAAGATTTTCACCGTACTGATAATTAAGAAGAGTAAAATATATAACCTTTCACCAATTTATACGCGTGGACATCAAAAATTGTCTCCGTACGCGATTTTTGAAAAATAATTCCTGCAAGCGATCGTGTAAGAGCCGGCAAAAAGATGGTACGTCATGCATGCCCTACTCACCAAGTTGACAGCTGTGCCTCTAAAAACCAATTTAAGTGTTCAAATGATTAGTTGCAATTTTATCATATGATGTGAAAGTTTGTGGTTTTATAATTTCAAACAAAATATTTCAAGCTTAGATATATATAATTCATGAAAACTTAGTATTGTTAACATAAATTTATATGTATTTTTAAACTAAATATACCATGAACTTGACATCAAATAGGCACGGTCCTTTTCTAGCTTCTGTCCGTGTTGCATACTTCTTAGCGTAGAAACCACTCGCGCGCGCGAATCCTTACCATACTAATGTACACAGTACTCCGTCCAGTTGATTTTGGCATTCAAACCGAAGATAACCTGTGCATGAGAGAGTCGAATTCTTCAAAGAAAATATTCTTTGTATCTCAATATTTCTGTAAGTAGTCAGATATCGCCTTTCCTCGAAAAAAAAAAATATGACGTGAGCCGGGAAGGGTAAACACAGGGGGTCGTAGGGATATGATTTCGCTCCACTTTGCCGAGCATGTCCAGTTGGCACTGGCGGTAGCTAGCTCAGTGGCACTGTGCTGCAGTCCAACCCCGGCTGCAGGCCCACGGTAAATTAAACATAGCTAGCCACTTTCCTTACCTCTCTACGCTTTTTTCCCTCGGTTCTCTTCGAAGTCGATGCTCGAGGTGTTTCTGTTTTATAACTCATGTGAGCAAATGGTCGGGATTGCATCTGGTTTCAGGAGTTTTCTCGGTTTAACCAAGGGCCACAGCCTCCCGGTCCACGTAAAAACATCGGTTCTCAAATTGTCCACGCACAGGCAGGTCACAACACGATTTCGAGATTTTGTAGGCCCTAAGTTTCTTATGTTCGGCATCGTTGTACCGAGATTTCCCAGCCATACAGCTCACCTTTCACGATACTTTTGTGGGTCTGGGACGGAAAAAAGGATTTTCCTGGGAAATTTTCTGCAAAACTACTGATGTATGATAGCCTGACCAGACGACGCTGAATGCGGTCGCCCCTATAGTGTACTAGCACGCCTGTGTAGAACCGTTTCTACCTATATGTACAATCTGTACGTACTATAGAACATGCGTGAGCGGCGACAGGGCTGCAGCTGCGCTTGAGACTTGAAAAGTGCGAAGGGCAAACCGCGTACGGGGTGCGTACGCGTATCTACCGTAGATCTAGTTGTACCGTCCACACGTGTACTGTGCGAATATAATACACAATACATACACACACACACACACACACACACACACACACACACAACGTAGAAACAATGTCAAATACGAGTCGGAGTAGCCACCGATGTCTTCATGCATCCGGGTAACTAGGGAGCGTACGGATAACGAGCAGAACACGGCTGGGAAGAGTTGTGCCACGGTGACGTCTGACTCTCCGCCAGGACTTGCTCATTAGCATATTCACAATGCAGATTCACACTTTTTCAACCAAAATTTACGAGCTTATTTGGTGATTTGAAAGTTTGTTTTTGGTGAAAGTAGTTCATTGGAGGTACCAACAACAACATTTTTTTTCAAATTTCGTGAGGACTGCGTCCCTTTAAGTTTCAAACAAAGTCCGTTCACAACCTTCACGGGTCAACAAATTTCCCTTGTTATCAACCAAATCGTTGATATACCTGATACCTTTTTCATGCCAAGATTTGAAAAATACAGTTTCATGCCCGATTTGAGCTATTTCTCCACAATGGATAAGTTCAAGATCAGATCTCTCTGACGACATTATAGGGATATGGCATAAAACACACCTATCCAAAATGGATTTTGAGTGTGATATGACTTCAAACATAAACGTCATTTTAGAGGTATTTGTAGCTTCAGTGCCATTCGGGGAGTCTCGTTTAAAATAAACAAACTCTGGCAATCACTAATTGTTGCAGCTTCTTAAAACTTTTCGAGTCCTCTCCCAAATGTGTGTGTGTTCACAAAGCAATCAACATTTCAAACGAACATAATTACATGGATTACCACGAACAGACGATAAGATGTTTGTATGGTTTGCCCTATAAAGGGAGGGGAAGATGGACTTAACAATCTTGCTGCTATAGATACGCGAATGGCCTCTGCGCCCGAATCGGTTCTGTGGTACGCTTCCAAAGCCAAAACGCACAGAGTTAGGTGTAACAGGCTTGATTTGATTTGATTTGATTTATTTCATAAATATCTATTCTCAAAAATCTTTCTCAAAATATTCCTCTTTCTAGTAAATCTTTTAGTGATTTTTTAGATACACCTAACTCTAAAACTATATTTCTTGACCCAACATATAAAGAAGAAATAATAAAGATTGTTGCCAATTTGAAAGAAGGTAAAAGTCCTGGCCACGACGGAATTGACAACTATTTGATAAAAAACATAATTCCTCAAATAGTGGATCCCTTAGTACATATTATCAACTCATCGCTTGCAACTGGCCATGTGCCAAATAGCATGAAAATTGCGAAAGTAATTCCTATTTATAAGAAAGGGGAGAAGGATGATGTCAATAACTATAGACCCATATCTTTATTATCTTCTATTTCTAAGATTCTTGAAAGAATAGTCTACACCAGGACAGTACGTTTTCTTAAAACCTGCGACATATTTTCAAACTTTCAATTTGGATTCAGGGAAAATCACAGCACAACACACGCACTACTTGCCCTCATCGACAAAGTCACACACGCACTCGACACACGTTCACACACAATAGGTATCTTCTTGGACTTCTCCAAGGCCTTTGACACGATTAACCACGGAATACTTCTCGCCAAACTGTCTCATTATGGAATACGTGGAAAGGCCTTGGAGTGGTTCACGAGTTACCTATCAGAAAGATCCCAATTTGTACATGTCAACGGCTTTGACTCTCAAAGTAAAACAATTGCATGTGGTGTTCCACAAGGGAGTTTATTAGGCCCATTGTTATTCATTATTTATATTAATGATTTTCATAGATCCTCGGAGAAACTATCATTCATATTATTCGCGGATGACTCTAATCTTTTTTTTTCCCACCCTGACCCAAATATCTTAATAAGAACAGTCAATGAAGAATTGATAAAGGTCATACAATGGATATACGCAAACAAATTGTCATTAAATATTCAAAAAACAAAAGTTATGCTTTTTAGTAATTCTTTAGATAGCCTCCCAGGCAATATAACATTTGATACTACTCCCTTAGAAGAAGTTTCTTCTTTTAAATTTCTTGGTGTTTGCGTTGATAACAAGCTTTCATGGAGGAATCATATTGATAACATATGTAAAATTATTTCACGTAACATTGGCGTAATGAATAGATTAAAATATTATCTTCCTTCATCTGCATTATTAACTCTTTATTCTAGTTTGATACTCCCTTATTTAAACTACGGGATTCTTGCTTGGGGTAATACATACCAGATGTTACTTGATAAACTTCTTTTATTGCAAAAGAAAGCGCTTAGAATTGTTTTTAATTTACATACCCGAGAACATACAGATGCTTTGTTTTCTGACCATAAAATATTAAAAGTAAATGATTTGTATGTGTTTCAACTTGGTCAGTTTATGTTTAATTACAACAGTACCTTTTTACCTAAAATATTCCACGATTTATTTCATCGAAACAGTCATGTTCATAACTATCCCACGCGACGATCCGACGAATTCCATCTTCCGTTAATGAGAACCGCACATGCCCAAAATACATTTCTTTATACTGGACCCAGACTTTGGAATAATTTAGATAATAGTTTAAAAGATTCCCCCAAATTTGTCACATTTAAATATAAACTCAGAAAACATTTACTTTCTACTTATAATCTTAGATAATTTAAATTGCTATAATTTATGCTTGAGCTTTCACCTGTCCTGATGTCGCAGCACTTGGCGTGTTCTGTGTGCAGACCTCTCTTCTTTCTTCTCTCCTTTTCCTTTCCTGTCTATTGTTCTTCGTAGACTTGTATTGTTACCGTCTTCTCTCCTCTCGGTACTGTCTCGCGTCCAACAGTGTATATGCGTGTGGGTAATTGAATGTGTGTACGAATGTATTGTCCTTGTCTTATTTTCCCGGTACATGTGGTTCAATGAACAGTGTCCGGGCACTATAGCATTGGTATTCTATATTTTTTTTCCCGACCTGTGTATCTCAAAATAACTACATGTATATTGTTATAGAATAGTATATCATTCACTCATTATTTATCTAGCGATCCACGTCCGACAAGCTTTGCTTTTTAGTGGATCACTATTTTCCATGATCGAATTTACTTTCCGCTCGCCCACGTAGTATTTGTACAGTGTTCCTCTTTATTATTGTACATATATGTTGTTCTATAATTTGTCTCGTATATTACATGAATCTTTTGCAAGCGTTTGAACAATATCAGTTAATGACATGTATACATTGTACTATGTTTTTGATTTTCGTTGATTGGAAATAAACTATGATTGAATTGAATTGAATTGAATTGAATTGAATTCATCAATGTTGATTTTCATTAACAGTGTAAACATGAATATGGCATCATAGTTACACAGCTATTTTTTTTTTTATTCCAGCAATTTTGTTGCATAGAATATACCCGCATCTGTAACGTAATAACATGCGGTACATCTTAATTTCCATACAGAACACTTGCCAAAAATAAACACAAAGCTTGACTGCATGGCAACCAAAAGTGTGGACATGATGGATAACTTTAATGCAATTAAACAAAACAAGGGGTCCAACATGATGCTTTATATTATGTTAGCGCTCGATCTACATAATACTTGACGACTTGACTACTTAGCGGATCCAGACACCATTGAAAGAACAGGTCAGTACTTTAAACATTATCTCAGGAAGAGATGTCATCAGAGAGTAAGGCCAATTAAACCAAACATAGTTATTTTCAGCAGACTGACGCTTGCTGCCAAAGTAACCGGAAGTCCACCGGAAGAGAGAAAAAAGTGGACAGTAGCAAAGAACATATGGGTATCACAAAAATTTCATCAATCCTGACCACTCTATCCTGTGCGCGTAATCACGGAGCTGAATTGTTCCATGGTATAATGACCCTTGCCCATCTCTTTACTTGAAGTCGAAGTCCGGTGACACAACCACAACATCATACGATTCAAAGAAAACAGTTTATCCGCCTTTGCTGGAGCACGTATTTCTTCTGAACTGCACTTACATAAAATGATTATATCAAGTAAGTGATTCAAGTTGTAATGATTATAGTGGTAAGATAAATAAGATAAGATCTTAAAAAAGCAAAAAGAAACAAACCATCCGAAGAAATGAAGAATTAAACAATCAATTTTGCAACAAGGATTTGGGATACTAATCCTTTCCTGATGGCAGTCGAATCCTGATGATTTTCTCTCCACTCAACACAATTAAAGAGTGAAATTTTCAGCTGTAGGGTTGGCGTGAGATAATGATGTGGCGTCTTGCTCATTGTCTATAATTCAAATGAATATACTCTGATGACATTTTATTACACTGCACAGGGATCTCCGAGACCTTGGGATATGCACCTTTAGAAGGAGAAAGAAGAAAGAGTACTAGGATTTTTGGTTAATGTTTACAGTGTTTGTGGAGCTATATTTTGAATATCTCAAAGGGGTGGGGATGCCTCTGCTATCACTTTGCTGCTTTCGACCACGCACGAATGACCCACACACATGAACACACACACACACACACACACACACACACACGCATATATAGATATAAATAAATATATGTATATATATATATATATATATATATATACATATATATAATACCCGCACATAATATGTACTTATAAAATAATTCTGCATCATAAGACTTAGTGATAGTGGCGCATAGTGACACTGGTATGCATTTGGACCATTATGGACAGTGTGGTGAAAATGCCTTGCCCGAGACTTCTGTAATATCTTTCAGATGTTGAACCACATGTTCCTCATCTTATTGGTCTTGCCGCCTCCCAACTACTAGTAGTAAACGTGAATGCCATTATACGAAGGCGAGGTAGTCTTAAGTATCCAGTGATAATTCAGTCTCGAAGGCCCGAATTCATGAAGGTGGTACAAAATAATGAAACCATGGTTTAAACCATGGACAAAAACCATGTCACATGGAACATTTCGTTACGAAATAAGTAATTTCGTCGATGAAATGATTATTTCGTAACGTAATGACAACATTTTGTAACTAGATGAGTATTTCGTCCACGAAATGATAATTTCGTTTACCAAAACAGTCATTTTGTCGACGAAATGACTGATTTCCGTGCTACACTTGGCGCTCCATGGTTTTGTCCATGGTTTAAACCATGGTTTAATTTGTACCACCTTCGTGAATTCGGGCCAAAGGGTTTCCATAATGTTTTGAAGAAGCATTCTCATTGAGGTGACGTGCGCTCAATCTGTTACGTAACTTTGAAAAAATTTGCATTTTTCACACGACCCGAAACTTTCCTCTCAATCATTGCACACACACAAAAAGTAACCTCGCCAAATAAGGGCAGCCACTTATCTTGCGATAGCTGGCTCGACCAGCAGAGCGGAATGACAGTAAATTGGTCAGTCGATAAACGGAAAGGCTGATCCGTACTTTGAATGAGTAGTCATGATAGATTTCAAAGGAAATCATCTACAAACAAGTTGCGACGAAAGTTCTTCAATATTGTTGTTTTGTTGTTTTAAAAAGAAAAAGCAAAGACGAGAGAAAGAATGGAACCCTATTAAACAATAATTTGCCTTAGACAATACTAACATCAAAAGATCAGACAATGACGAATCTTAAACAAATCAAACATTATTATTAGATATACGATATAAAGTGTCTAAAAGGGAGCTCATAGTAAAGTAATGTCTTCACGAGGGAGATTTAACGGAAACCAACACCCAAAGAGAAATGTAGATTGAGTGAAAGCAGCAACATTTAGTAGAACACATCAGTGAAAGATTGACGAAAATCGAACAATCGATACAAAAGCTATGAATTTTTAAAGTTTTTTTTTGTGTGTGTGTTGGAAAGGCTGGATGAGGAGACTACTGGAGGTTATGATGTTATGTATTGACCGATTCTGTGACGCGCTCAAAGAGATTTTTCTCCTCCCCACCACTGGGGAAAATCTCTTTGGACGCGCTATGTGTATTTTTGGCATGGGCAGCGCCATTACTCGGTGTCTCAGCCGACCCCCCGCCCCCCTTCCCACTCCCCACCCCTCTCCCTACATTAGCACGCGCGCAGAATGAAAAACTGCTTTAGCCAATGGGCGTCTCGTACTGAGTGCGCGAATGCTTGCTTAGTGCGCGAACCTTTGTTACAAGTGCGTGATAGACATGTTGCCTGGGGTGGGGGAGAGCAGGGGGGGGGGGGGGGGGGGGGTTGGCTGAGACACCCACTATGGCTGCGCCAAAGCTGCGCCCAGTGCCGTGAAATGTCTGCTGCCCTCAACGAACCCGAATCGGTCAATAGACAATAATGTAAAAAGAAAATATGAAGGAATTTCCACCAAAAAAAATCAATTTTCTAGCATAATGAAAGAGCAATTGACTAATCGTTTTTAGAAAGCAGGGACAATAATTGCTACCATTAACATACGTCAGTATCAAGTTGATGGATTTGTGTAATTTTCATTAAAAAAAAAGAATTTTGTGGAATTCCCTTAATATTTTCTTTTTGTTGTTCACACATGACATCATAACATCTAGTAGTCTCCTCATCCAGCGGTTCCAACACACACACAAACAAAATCATAACTTTTGAATCGATAGTCCTATTTTCCTCAAGCTTTCACTGATGTGTTCTACTTATGTTGCTGCTTTCACTCAATCCACATTTTCCCCTTAGTTTTGGTTTCCTTTAATATTACGAAAGACAATATGAATGTGCCCTCATCCAGATCCCCTTAAAATTCTTGGTTTGAGGATCTAAAGTGACACATAATATTTCGTCTCTTTCTTACAGCTGAATCATTGACAAACACAGCATCTTTCTCCAGTCATCACTGACATTTGTTCAGATCATGACAATCAAATTATAATCTGTAGTTAGGGGAAAAAATGTGCTACCGCTAGTCACATCAATCACCTCTGAGAGACATTGCATACCGCAAATGACCAGGATGATTATGAATATATGCTACATCATTACAGCGCACCATTCGCCTATCTTCCATGATTTCTTCATTTTGCTATAGAAAAAAATTGTGTATTCATGGAAGAAGTCACGAAAACTTATCTTAATGACCGACAGTGACTAACCTGCATAACCCATTCTGATTGGCTGTCAATGATGTCACTGCAGTGATAAAGATCTTCGAACGGATACTGCTTACCTTTTTGGGCAGCTGCCTCAACCCCCTCAACAGCCTCAACAGTCCAGTGGCAAAGGTCATCGGATCATACCTGGTCTGGTTCCTGGCTTTAATCGACGTAAGACCGGTCAATAAATAGGGACTCCTCAGGTGGTCTCCAGAGCAGAAGCGCATTTGGACTTGGTGGAAGCGTTCAGAACAGATAACAGGTGTATAAACTGGTGGAACTACGCTTTGACGATTTGCCGAGTGGACAGGAATATTACCCAAGCTGAGGATGCTACGAGGGTGCATTGCTTTTATGGTGCTGTGTCTGGGTGTAGGAGTGTCACATGTAAGTGAACTTTTCCACTGTTTATGATATGTGTTTTAAGTGTATACAATTATTTCACTGTGAAACACCACTGCCTGGTAGAATTTTGCATCTTTAAAAGCAAACTCAGTCTCTCTTCGCAACTGATTGACAAATTGCCCTACATCGACGTAAAGGGAAATTTGTCAATCAGTTGCAATGAAAACATCTCGACGGAAGAATTTTCAAGAATTTAAATCAGTCTCTCTTCGTCGAACATCGCACGTTTGCTGACAAAAGAAATTTACTATTATATCAATATCAAAGTGATGTGTGTGTGAAAGAAAAAAAAATTGTAAATTCACTCTGCACATAGAAGAAGAATTCTGCCATGCTTTCTTTTTTAACTTAGATAGAGGTTTCACCCGCCCATTTTCGTCGTCATTTCACTCTATTGAAAATAAGAAGATATTGTCGATCTCGTCACAGACACTCTCGATGGTGGAAATGCTTGTTTTGATCTCATCTCTTGTCCATCAATGTTTAAACATTTTCGTGCACTTTTCACCATGTGTTAATTGTAATTCAAATTCACTAAAGGAGCTAAGATCAAGACAGTAAAATCAATCTCACCTATTGGCATTCAGCTCCTCAGTTTCATCCAAAACTGTCTCCCAGATTATACGGTATAAGGCTATGAAATAATTCATTTGCCTTTCCACAGTCTAACCAAAGAGGTGAACGTTAGCTCGTCGCATTTACCATGATAGGGCACCTTTATCATACATAAAAACCCTGCATTTTCCTGTCACAACAATTATTCGCTTTCTCAAATTTATCCACTCGATCGACACAGAAATGAGTAAGGCTCTAATTTGCCCTCGACATAAAGGTCCATATATCACTTGCCGAATTTGAATGGCAAAATATTGAATTTGTAAGCAGCAGCGATGAATTTCGGTGACAATTGAAGAGTTTGTTTGATTTTCAAATATGATTGACAAAATACGAATATGAATGGCAATCAATAAAGCAAACCTAGGATTTTAAGGCAGTAAGGTTGTCCGGACGAAATATTGTATTGAAAACTTATTGTCAGTCCACGTAACGTACGTTCACCTCTAAGTCTAGAAATGGTATGAGACACATTGTTCAATAGAAATTAGGGGCTGATATTGTCTTTTCTGTCTTTTCTATTCAATATCAGGCCATTCAGTTTCAAAACAACAAATTTTCAATAAACATTTATCATTTCACCTTCATATGTTACATAGATATCAGTCCCTCTTAATGTGTGTTCGTTCAAGAATTTTCAATTTCGCATAAATTCCGATATTTTGCTTGTTTGAAGAAATTTGGGAGCAAAGTTATCTTTCATTAAAGTGTTCTCAAAGATCATATCATATTTATGGGGAAAGCTAATTGGAAATAGAAAATAACCTGACATCCCTGAAATGTACCCTTTTACCTAAAAAATGCCCATTTACTTGCATTAAAATAACTTTTGCCATCATTCAAAGCTCAGACACAAAAAGATAATTGTGATTTCCATAAAATCATTAAAAGTCCCATGGACTACATGCATTTCAATGAACTTAAAACTTCATGGAACGTTGCATAAATTTCTCTATTTTGTTTTTGTTCTTTGAATCTAAGCATTGTTCTATCGTCCAGTTCATATGCATCAATTTTACTGCCTTTCTAGAATATCATGATTTTTTTTAAATTCAGTTTTATCAGCGTGTCGTGTTCAGCCTGCTAACGTAAATATTTTTTTTTTTGTCTCCGATTGCAGGCAGCATATGACTACAAGGTCGGACAGGTTAACGCACGTGGCGTCCGTATTGGCTCAGTAAGTATACATGTACCAACACTTACCAAGATACTTTCTGTATATATATTGAAGAAAAAAAAACAAAGTTAATGACGTGTAGGGTGGGAAACCATGTGAAGTGGCTATGGCAGCTTAGCCAAGAAAAGGGGAGAGTAACTTTTGTTCTTTCATAATACGTCAGAGCAGGGAGGTGAGACTCGCCTTTTTTTTCTCATGATGGGTGTCCGTGATAACTTTTGATAGTTAAGACGCAATACAGGTTGAGTGTGTTCAACTGTAGGCATTTTGGACTTCGTATTTCATGAATTTCAGATTTACCTTGTACACATTTTTCCCCATTTCGCTCAAGTACCTGTTTTCTCTATACATGCCTATGTCACATCTACAGGTGGATCTAGTACAGCCGCCAGCAGACAGTAAGAAGAATTTACATTTTGTTTTAGCCATCAGAGGAACTGTATTGGCCATATACATGTATTGCCATCCAGAGGACTTGTATATCTGCAGTTATAATAATGTGCCTGTCATACCAAGACAATTCATATCACTATCATTATTACTTGAACTGTTGTGCTAATGTTAATTTTTTTTGGCCATCGTTTTTCAATCATGATCGCTTTTAGTTCTGTCTGTGTATTTGTGTGTGTGTCTGTGTGTGTATGTGTGTGTGCTTGTTTGTTTGTTTGTTTGTGCTGACAGGACCATTTTATACATTAGCGCCGAACAATTCCAAGGAAATTAATCCTTTCATTGTATTTTTTTTTGTGGTCGACCTGTATGACCGAACTCCGTTGGTTGAAGTTAATTAACTTTCTATACATACAATTAATATCCACATTGCTCCTTGCTGAATATTGCTAATTGGGTACCTCTGCTTGCTTGCGTTTTCTTTGCTTGACCTAAACCACAGCAAAGGAAGTTAATGTAATCACCTTAAAAAAATCATAGAAAAAAAATTTTTGTTGCAGCAGCTTGGTATTCACTCTGTGATCACGGATGGCGACTGGTTTTGCTTGATACTTACTATCTGTGATTACTCTTCTTTTAATGGTGCTCCTGACAGGGTTGGTTTATATAAATCTACTCCAGAAGAGAAAAAAAAACCCATAAAAACGGGTATTTGATTGATTACTTTATTGTCTGCAACGGAAATTCATTGTACAGTGGATTTTAAAACAAATATATATAAAACACATTACATGTATACACCCAAAACCACAATCACAAAGTGCATCTGAAACTGAAACAGAAGCATATTAACATACAATATCTCATATACCATAACAACGTTGTAATGCCGATTGACCCGACGTGTACTAACTGTAATAAGAGACTAAATGTTGCCATATAATTATCATTTCTATCATATCATCTTGATCCCCTGCAGCGTCAGCATCTTAATCCGCAACTCGATTTTTTGAACACTTATTAAATATTTTAACACTTACTGTCATACGCATCCTGTCATAGTTATCAGGGGTCAGACTTTGTTTAAACCACTTTCATTATTTTCGTTTTTATTTCTTTTTTTTTTGCGTATTAGTCCAAAATATTGTTGATAAATATATCTTTTCCTATCCATCTGGTTGTTTTCTTTGTCATCTAATCCATATTAGTATTAAATCGTCATTATTATGTGTGATTGTTAACGTTTAATTTAAGTGGTGTTGTGAAAAGCCAAGCAATCATTACAAAAACACCAAGGTGTAGAAGAAACGAATAAAGCCCCTTTATACATGTTTCTCATATAATTCTCCCCTATATTTATAGAGTGAATAACAAAATTCATAATCGCAATCGTGCATGTGAAAATATACGAAATTGCCCTGTTGACTAACACAATTCTGGAATTACCTTTTACTTTCAGCATAGCATTCATTCTTATGTTATTTATTGTTTGTTTTCAGTTATACAATTGGCTTTGTTTCATTAAAAAATGTTTGGTCACATTGCTTCTCGTCCTAAAACTAAAATACCATGTTGCCTGATTGGTTGACTGGTGGGTGGAATTCACTTTTTACTCTTGTTTCCATCTATTTCGTAATGAAGCAAGGAACATACAGACATGACGGAGATATTTTCTGAAATGAAGATGAATTAAAGTGTACCATTGGAATTTGAAGATCGAGTACTCCTATCAGCTTGATTTAAAAAAAAAAAGTATTCCTAGCAGATATCGATTAGTCAAGATATCGATAAATGATACATAGTATACGTTACTTCAACCACGTCATTAATTACGTCACGTCGATCCGTCATATTACTGTCTGTGTTCATTATGTTTTGCCTCCTGTAGAACTACGATTTTTCGGAACGCCGCGAGAAGGAGATGCCATGGAGCATATCTTAAACATGAATATAGAAGCCATGAACAAGTCAAGTGGTAAGAAATCCTTCAGCTAAAGTTTGTTATGAGCAAGAAAAATAGTGACAAATCGGTTGCTAATAACAATAATGATTGAATAATAATCGACAACTTGTCAACTGAAAATTGTTTGATTGCTGCAAGAGTGCTTAATGTGTTTGAATATTTTGATGTTGGTGTCCTGAAACTGAAATCTGAAACCTTGAATAGACCTATACGTCATCAAAGCGCACAGTATTCATATAGTGTCAGCTTGTTTAGATTGCGATTTCAAATCTGTTCAATTGATGTCATAGGTAAGAATGGATGCTCATGTAAGTATTATCAATTATTTGATTAACTCTATATGACCTTTTTGAGCCAAATTTTGGGGAAACTGCCTTCTGGTATTATGTACACGAAACAAATGTCCGAGTACCAAAAGAGTTCCATGTACAGTTAGTTTCAAATTACAAGGGTAAAGTGACATGATCTGTTGCTTCACACCAAGTTCATTCTCCAACAATCCACCTTCCCCTACAAACAAACACACACATACACGCAGGTGTGCTGTGCCTTATTATTATTTCTTTTTGCACTGATTGTATAACTCCCCTGATTTCCGTGTTTGTTTGTTCGTTTGTTTGTCATTGTAGAAGCCGGTGAGGACACCACGTGCCTCTCGGAGGGGGATATTGTCGTTCCCTGCGGGGATACGGTGAGTTGACTCTCGCTTTAATATTCCTCCAATTATATTCTTGACATGCACCGATAGATGTCTGCAGCATGATTGGCCAATCTTTCAATTCAATTCAATTCACTTATTTCATTTTCATTTTTCTTCCAACAAAACATAACACAAAGTAAATCTTGGCGAAAGTTACTCTTTAAATATTTTAATATACCTCTGAAAATCAAAGTTGATATGGTTTCAAATAAGATCAAGCAAATATTGCACGAATTTTGAGAACCGAGCATGTTGGTGGAAATGATGTAACAGCCGGTGAGTGCAATCGCGATATAGTCACATAATAATGCAAATTAAGGAATTCAGTGATGTTAACGCCTCGCTATCAGTCTCAAATTCACGTGGACAAAGAAGCTTTACTAAATGTCCTGTGTTTGATTAAATCTATAAAAGAATACATTGATGTTATTCTAACTGTGTAATAACTTTGTTTCGACAACCTTTACGGAGGAATATGCAGTTGCGAAATCATTGACGTAATCTTTTATTGTTTCGCATGTACTTATTCGAAGTTCATCTAGTTTTGACTGATAATGTTGATAATCTTATTCTTCCCTCTCTGTACGATCACAGATCACTAACACTACCTCTAAATGCAAGTTTATATTCTATGTGTAATAGAACATATCAGGTAAAGCATTCTGTTCATGAACTGACTTTGGAAGGTTTCTTCTTCTTCTTCTTCTTCTTCTTCTTCTTCTTCTTCTTCTCCTCCTCCTTCTTCTTTTGATAGGGAGGAAGGGGGCGAAGAAATGCCATTCGCGACCGCTCATTGAGATGGCCAAATGGGGTGGTCCCCTACACCATCGATAACCGATTCGGTAAGTCCCACGGGAAACAAACTCAACTGCGCAATCACATGAACTCTTTGAACTTCCAACCTGAGTCCTGTCATTATAATATCCGGTTTACAGTTCAGACATTCTTCAGTAACTTCATTGACAGGCGATCACTTTATATAGATTGTTTTTCAGTAGAGCATTCATATTCTATGAACATTTTGGTAAAAAAAAAAGTTGCCCTCAACCACCAAAGAGCTTGCCGAGAATTGCTTTTCAAATTCTATGATAAATTGCTTCTCAACCCAGCATTGCTTTTCCAACGATCGACTCACAGCTCCATTCGCCTTCTTTTGTCTGAATATATGTGTCACTTGTTTCTTTCGAACCATGATCGCGCCATGCAGACTACGGGGCTCGCCAGCGTATCCAAACAGCCATTCAGAGGTACCATGACACCACGTGTATTCGCTTTGTGCAGCGGACCAACCAGCGGGACTACGTCGAGGTCTTTCCTGGCAACGGGTAAGAAAACAACAAAAGAAAAACAAAAACAAACAAAGAAACAAACAAAAACGACAGCGACGTGACAGAGAAAAACTACAAAAGGAAGAGACAATCACCAGGTCTTTCCTTCCAGCAAATTGATCAAAATTCCACTGACAAAGCACCTATTCCGGAAGATAAGACTTCGTGTGAACGAATCACCGTGACTTAAACGTATGACCGCTGTCCATTTTGGTATCTATACAACTCTCTACTCTTGCTCACACACACCGTTTTCTTTTCTTCTTCTGCTGCTGCCTCCAGTCAAACTTCTGCATCTTTATGCTTGATGAAACTGCCATCAAGCTTAAATTGCACATTGATGGGTATTTCACGTGACAGTAGCTTTTTTTAACATAGTGTAAATCTCTCTGCTCCTTGCCCTATATAGCTGCTATTCACTAGTCGGGCGTGTCGGCGGTCGCCAGCAGTTGTCTCTCGGGGTGGGCTGCACGACAAATTTGGGCACCATCATCCACGAATTCATGCACGCCATCGGGTTCCAGCACGAGCAGACCAGAGCTGATAGAGATAGCTTTGTCTACATCTACACACAGAACATCATCAGAGGTAACGGCCTCAAGAATTTCCAAACTTGAATATTAGCAATTATTATAGTTAAAGCTATTGTAATCATTATAAGCTATTGTAGTTAACAGTATATATAATGATTGACTAGCATGACTAATGCCAGCTCAATGCGATTTCAATTTGCACGAAAGCAGAGGACAACTCCCCCTCCCCCTAAAAAAAGGACGACGACAACAAGAACAAGAATCGATCATACAGCCATTTCCCCAAGCAATTGATCTATTCCTTATGTACGTGTAATACGATGGACGGAAGTTATTCAGTGATAACCAAGAATGAGCTTTCTGCGTCAAATCACTAGTAAACGAGCGAAACATTTCCTCTGCAGAGTCGGTTGTGGTCATCTCTGTAGTATCGATAGCAGTTGAGTCCAGCAAGAGTGTCATCACTTTCACAACTTTTGTCCGATTTAAAATTCCGCAGGGCTCGAATACAACTTCGACAAGTACGATCTGACTCGGATCGACCACCTCGGCACTTCGTACGACTACTTCTCCGTCATGCACTACCACATGACCGCCTTCAGCTCCAACGGCCAACCGACCATCGTCGCACGCGACCAGAGAGTGCGACTCGATTACCGGTCCGATTTCAGCAACGTTGACATCGACGAAATCAATATCCTCTATGAATGCAGTGAGTGCAACGGTCATTTCCCTTCTTTGAGTAGGGCAGAGTTTGACTGGCTTGGACTAACTTGCTTTTATCTTACTTGGACTAACGCCTGAGCGGATCCGAGGGAGAGAAGAATAGAATCATTAAATGAAAGAAAGATATAGAGGGGTGAAGGTGAAGGTTCCATTTTCTTCACTTTGTCTCCCTCTACGAATTAAGTTAGTTAAGATCGCAACTGATGATCTGTGAATTAACAAACATGTCGGAAAGCAGTAAACGACAGGCTCGAGTCCCACTGGTTCCTTTTTTCCGACATGTTTGTTAACTTACAGATCAGCAGTTGCAATCTTAACAAATTCAATTTGTAGAGGGAGACAAAAATGGCCCCCCAAAATACAATCATTATCAGCATATAACTACGAAGTCCACACTTTTGCACCTTTTGTAGCATGCTACACAGACATTATGTCAAAAAATGCAAAACGTTGTGCACTTCTCTTTATTCGGCATTTCTCTTTCCACACTCCATAGTGCACCAGGTGTGGTTCTTGTAATATACACACACAATTACATATATCTTATAATGGCCTTATTCTCATGCCGCTTCTGCAATTTGCCATTATTACAACAATGTCTTCAATTATATTCCTCTTGACGTTTGTCCTGGGTGCGGCAGTCAAGTAACGAGCAGGAATAATCCTTACATCTGTACAATTATGAAGATAAAAATGAAAGTAGCAAAGACAACCCTGCATGGATGCATAATCTTAAAACCCATTTTAGTCATTCTAGTCCATTTATCTATTATCCACTGTTTTGAGATTTAAGCCAAGAACTTCATCAAAATGGGAAAATGAATTTGATTGCCATGATTTTTTTATTTGAGTCTGTATACACATCGTTATATAGGTGTATATAGGTATATACATAAATATACATACATAAATTGATTGAATGGTTCATTAACTCATTCATTCATTCATTCATTCATTCAGTCAGTCAGTCAGTCAGTCAGTCAGTCAGTCAGTCGTTCCTTATTTACTTATTTGTTTCTCCTTTTTTTTCGCAGGCAACACCGGTGGTGGTGGAGATGATGGGACAAACCCGACAAGTAAGAATGAGTGGTAACCATGACGATTAATGTTTGAACACCAAGATCATCAACACACAATACGTTCATATAAGATAAAGTCTCACTGCGTACCAAATGGAGTGCAGACCGCTATTATGCAGATTCAGGCAAAACACTGGGAAAATACACTGATGTCCCCATTCCTACTGCTTCAACACTTCTAGTGATGCAATGTTAATAAGCATCATTTTGTTTTGTTTTGTTGTTTGTTTGTTTGTTTGTTTGTTTTTTTTTTTTTGGGGGGGGGAGGGGGTGTTAAATTATTAGTTCCACAGTATGAAAACGTTAATTCTTTGCACTCACATTAATTTTCTGAACTCGGCGTCATTTCTCTTCTCTAATTGGGTTTGGAAATTAAATCCTATCTAAGAAAAGAAAAGAACACAGTCTTTTTGTTCTCCTTTTTTACGTTTTCATGTTGCGGGTTATAAGTCATTACAACTTGTCCAGTGTGCGTGACCATAACGACTTGGATCAACATCAGACATCCATTATTTTTACACTTTGTTTCTGATGTTCATAGCGCGTTTATTGTTTTTTCTTTCTTTTTCATTTGACGCTCCTCTTCAATTATCAAAGACAACTTGCCGGCAAAGTGAAGCTCCCCACAGAACATCGTCAATCCCTACCATTCGTCAGAAGTTGAAGATTTCTTTCTCTCTATCTTTCTATTTATCTTCTTGATTCATCTGTCCTTATGTTCCCATTAATTGTTTAGACCCAGATGATTGTGTTGACAAGAATGAATACTGTCAGGCCTGGGCCGAAGCGGGTTTCTGTCAGCGTAACCCCCAGTGGATGCTGGCCAATTGTCTTATCAGCTGCGACGTCTGCCAACCCGATACAGGTATCAGAGAGTAATTTTTGTGGCTTCGTGCATGCCTCATGTCTCATGCGATCATAATTACAATCTTATGCTGCTCTTTTAGCATCCCTCCCCAGCCCAGCATTTTCCTCGATTCAAAATTTTTGTCGTACTTTATTTCACTTTATACTTATAGATTTTACATAAGGTTATTATACTTTGAAATGTCAATATATGCACTTATCTTCTGTTAAAAAAGATATTTACATGTTTTGTTGGAGATGGATAATGAATGAATAAACTATAGGAACGAACTAACGAATGCATGAATACATAGTTACCGATGTCAGGAATATATGCAATTTAATGACCGTTCTCTTTTCTCCACTTGAAAAACCAGAGAGACATCACATCCACGCCTCATCCCTTTTGAAAAACAGTAGTAAACTTTAATCTGTAATGCTGTAATCTGTACTGCAACGAATTTGTCTCAAAAGCAGAACGCGTAGGATCTTCTGTGATCTTTGTTTTTGACGAATCGCTCTCATACCCCTTTTTTCTTCCTGTTTTCTCATCAGGCACCGGCGGAGGCAATGAAAGTGAGTATTGAGGCAGATTTAAATTATTCAGATATTACTTAGCGTTACATCAAATTATAATAGAATCCTTTCAATCAATTGACGTCTTATGATCGTATGATTTTCCCCATATTATGATGATATGGGCTTGCGTTCTCGAGCAATCCCAGAGTAATAAACTAGTTTGGGAAGTTAATTCATCCCGTTAATTTCTGTGTACATGAAGGGTACTGCGGGGAAAAACAATAAATCGCATGGCGAAATAACAAGCATCAAAGAGAAAACTGAAACGAGTCTTCATCTCAATTTACTGACGTTACAAAACTCCTGTTTTTATTTTCATGTTCACTAAAACCTTGAAAATAATTTAAGTGTGACCATACAAAAGTCATTGCTTTTATAATGACCTGTATCTGAAAGGCGCCGTTGCTCATTTGAACCTTTGTTACCTTGTTTTTCGGTCTAACATCTCCTCTGCTTTATTTTCTTCGTGTTGATAGACTGCAGGGATATGGACGAAAGCTGTGAATACTGGGCAAGCATTGGTGAATGTGAAGCCAATCCGTCGTGGATGCTGCCAAATTGCCAAGTCAGCTGCAATCAGTGTGACGTCGTAACAGGTGAGAATGATGGACAGACAGACATACATACAGACAGACAAACAAAGAAACAAACACACAAGACAAAATCAAAACGCACCAATGAAGCAGCCAAAACTCTTTCATGGGATCTAAGGCAATTACCCCCTGGACAATTACCCCAGACCCTTCCCCTGATCTTAACCCTAATCCTAACCCTGAACCTAATCCTAACTCTAACCCAAATTCTAATCCTAAACCTAACCCTAATCCTAATCTTTTTAATCTTGTGATAAGGTTAGAGTAAAGATCGGGGTTAGGGTTAGAGTTTGGGTTAAATTTAGGTTTAGGATTAGGTTCAGGATTGGGATCAGGGTTAGGATCAGAAGAAAGGTCCGGGGTAATTGCCCAGGGGTAATGGCCCTAGACCCTAGCGGACACGGAGATCACCGAATGTGATTCTGATCGTAAATCATGACACAATTGTCAGCGGAAGTCAGTTCGGGATATGGGACATAGAAATAATTTTATGTTCTAAACACAGCAATTTGATGCAACAGGTGCATGTACTTAGTATGAAAGTGCAAAACAATGAATATATGAAAATATGTTACCTTATGCCAATTTGCAATTTGAATGATAGCAATTAAACTAAGAAACGAAATTGTGAACGTTCGCATGATGGAGTAAGTGGTATCACTGCACACAATCACCGACTGCAGATTTTATTGTAAAGCAGTAATTCATGTTTTGGCATATAATCGGCCACAGGGCTGAATGTCACTACGATGAAATCATCCCTGATTAAAACTATGTGTGTTCTTTTCTATGCTTGACCAGAAAACTGCGTGGACCTGAACGACAACTGCGCCCTGTGGGCTCGATTTGACCAGTGCTCGGCTAACCCAGACTACATGCTGACGAACTGCCCGAAATCGTGCGGACAGTGCAGTGAAGGCCTAATGAAAAGTAAGTGTATAGCGCCATCTTTTGTCGAAAGCCAAACTTAAGAGTTGGACATGATCGATATAAGTTACTGGAGTACACAGAGTGTTGTTATCAATTTACTCACAGTGCTTGTGTGTGGTATCAAACTCACCGTTGAGCATTGAATCTACCACCTAGTTTGATATCCAGCTTATCGCGGTAAAATCAGAGAAAAAGAGACGATTGTTCTTCTGATGTAACGAAACAGCTTCACTTTATTCATTTGATTACAATTTGATTAAAATCATCGTCCTCATCGTCGTTGTTGTCGTCGTCGTCACCACATCGATCACCTTTCTGTTTCTCTCAGTCATTCGTGTTTCAAAGGTATTGAAGTGTAGATAATGCCTTCAAGATCCATACGCAAGGTAGAAATTCAGAAGAATATCATTTAGTAGAGTAGTTTTTTTCACAAAAAGAAAAAAACAAACAACAGTAAAAGCAATAACTAAAGACATCTCATGCACGTAAAAAGATCGCGCCTTTCATTCATTCATCGCAAAGAGCACATCCAACTGGACCCCATGGAAGACCAGCTCGTGCAGCTGTATATAGAATATCAAAACTTTGTCTCAAATGGAAAAATGAAATAGCAAAAGCAAAAGGCAACTCAAGAACAAAATTGGGTCTTACGTTCTCTATTTAGTACTTTTGATTTATGCCTCAAATACCTCATATTCTTCCTCCCTCCATTTGTTTTTTTACAGGTTGCGAAGATTATAATGAAAACTGTCCTGATTGGGCAGCTTACGACCAATGCGACCTAAACCCGGGCTACATGAACTACAACTGCAGAAAGAGTTGCGGGCTCTGCACGGCCAGCTCGCCTCTTGACCTCGTGCCGCAAGGTAGGCGAAAACAAAGCTATCCGTACACACAATTTGGCCGACTCGGTTTCAGTTGGGTACAACATGGCGTATATTCCTTTGCTACTTGGACAATTAATCTAGCTTAGCAGAGCATTATGTCGCCATATCGTTACCCAGTGGAGCAGAGTTGGCCTAACTTTATAATTATGACCAGATGATACCGGGCGAAAAAAAAATACAACAACGAAAGAAAGGCCTCTATGCTCGTAGCTTCACGGGAAAAAAGAGTTACAAGCTCATTTACCACTTGGAACCAAAAACCCCCTCTCTATCCTCGTAGCTGTATCAAGATTAGATTAATTGTCCAAGTGACACAATCAACATGGTATATGTAGAAGGCACGTTTTGACGTAAAAGATGGTGACGAAGAACACAATTTTCACCATGATCTGAGTTATCAGAATGCGATAAATGAAAGGTTGATACGTAAGGAAACGGGACAAGTAACATTTGTTTTGTTTGTTTGTTTGTTTTAAACACGGGTTAAGATTTGGTTATATCAGGATTGAGAAAAATAAGAAATTAGAGGAGGCGGAGAGATGATGCAGATGTCTTTGTGATTCTGTAAGTCTCAACATTGCACAGTGAGGTTAGAGGTTCGAGCCCCGGTAACCATTATAATCATGTTCGTCCTCAGACAGAATAGGAATCGCTACATTAGTATGGTGGGTAGGTATCATTCATTGACGATTCCGTATACATTATGTACTTTGGCAGTCGGTACGAAACGTTGCCGTGCATGGGAACTGAAATGATGATGCATAATTTTACAGAACCATGATTGAAAGTTTGGCTAATTATGACGACATGATGAGAGTCAATCAAATTGCAATCATTTACTAGTTATGAAAATCAGCATGATTATCATCTTCATTCGTTTTTATCATCGTCATTATACGCTTGCGCAGTGACGGAGGTTGTGCTCAAGAAGAATTGCAGTCCTATGATTGGATAAACGCCATCTACGTCAGGGAAAGAGAGTTACTTTTCACTTGCATCCATTTTTTTTTTTTCATTATTGGTTAAAAAAACTGAATCCTGAATTCTCAAAGTGGCCCTTCTACTAGTTGTTAGCATTCGAGCCTCTAAATGAGCTGCCTGGCTTTTCAGACGAATAATCCTCACTTCACCTCCACCCAACAAGGATGTACAAAACCATTAAAGATATGCATTTCGTTTGTCCTCTTTGTCAGAATCAATCTGTGCGTATCGACTTTTGTCGTAGCTGCTTTACACAGACATTAATGTATTCCACCTTTCCTTTTTCTCCCCCAAATCCAGCGCAATGCCAGGACACCAACGGTTACTGCTCCATCTACCAATCACAAGGCATGTGCGAGAGCAAGCCGGAGTACATGAACATGTTTTGCCCGTCGACTTGCGGGATGTGTCCGGAGCAACTCTACGCCGGTAACGGGGCGAGCGGCCGCTGGTCTCTGCAGCAGTGGTTGGTGGTTGCGCTGGCCACTGTTGTTCTTTCCAGATTGGTGTAGTCATGTCTACACCTCTGCTTTAGATGTAACATTTTGTATAACCCAATTCTGATTAATGTCGACATCAAATCAAGAGTCAGCATTCAATGAAGTGCGTGTACATTACTCACTGACAACGTTCAAGGAACCTCTACAGGCCTTACCTGTTGGTCCAAGAACGTGAGGACCTGACAAAATAAACGCAGATGTTCAGTTATTGAAAGTGTTACAAACTATGCAGTGTTTTCAATAACACAAAATACTGTAATCTTCGTAAACCCTATTACTAAATCCTTCAGTTAAACACAGCAGTTGTTGTGTTAACATACGATTGCAAAACACGAGAGGTTTAGCAAGCTTTATCACATTCATTACACCTTCTGTGTGAAAATTGAACACAGTACTTTGTTCTTCGTAATGATCAGCTGTAACTCTAACTTGTCGTAAACTTTGGCAATCATTTCGTACCCAAAGTGACTGTAAGATCGTTATGCTCAGAGGAAAGAGAGAAACACTTTACTGCATTACCGACGAATCACCATGGTAACGCATGCGTGTTTCAAATTGTCAAGTGCAATTAACCAGTTGAACAAAGTTAAATAAAAACAAACAAATACAATCCAAAAACTGAGGAGAGCTGCTGTAGTATCTACAAATGTAATTGATCCTTGTGAGCACGCGCTTAAATTTTGGGTTGTGTTTTGCTTAGCAATGATCGAGGATCTAAAAATCAAAAAGGAAACATGTATAGCAGTCATACTCTTCAAATTTATTTCAAGAATTTGTTAGAGTAAGATCAGTGATTGAGAACGAATATTGAGTTAGGGCGCTGTGCCTACACAACAGGACTGAGTTCTTCGCGAAGTCCGCAGTCTTGTTATTGTGTCAGTGTTTCACGTGTTCCGTAAAGTTGTTCTGGTTAAACCATTCGGTTCCAGGGATGTCGACAGTGCGTACAATATTCTATTGGGTATTCTGTGTCAATCATTACTCAAGGCACACAAAAGAAAAGGTTAGGGCCATGTAAATATGTGTCAGCGCCGCTGAGCGGTGCTCATGACGTATAGAAAATGAAAAAAAATACAGTAAAACAAAAAACAGAGTCCTGTTACTAGCTTCGCTTTTCTGATAATCACTTTTACAAAGTATACAAACAGGACATAAATTTATACTAACAAGGTCTTTGTACTAATATTGATGCTGTACAATGTTTTCGTGTTACCATAGTACATGTAGTATATTATATACCTGTGAATAAAATTCACTCCTCCTGTCGTTAACACATAAAGAGAAATGTCGTACATATATTTTTTCCCTCCTGCTTTTCCAGTCGTGTGTTGTACGCTAGTTGTATGGTGGACGTTATGCAACGCAGATGATTGCGTAGACACGCGTTGCTTTTTGTCATCTGGAGTAATGATTGTATATGCGGAGTGGATGTTTCCGAAGACATCAGATGATGAGAGAATGCTAATGATGGTGCGAGATATTCTGCCTCATACGATGTGACGAGGGCAAAGAGAGATTGACGGAGTTTCTGATATTTAAGGTTATTTTTTTTCCATTCTATCAATTATACCTATACAAGTTTTGACGCAGAATATGAACCTTTCGTGTGTGTTTTTTTTTTTTCGCTCTGCGGCATTGGAAGTTTAACTTTTCAGAGTTACAGCGGTAACAGCTGTTGTATCCGCACAGACACACACAGACACACACACACACACACGCACATAAACATGCATTATTACAATGTTGATCTTTACCAGCTCGCAAAATTTCGTCATTGCTTCATCCTACTAAGATGGCATGGAATGACGCAGTCTTGTAAAAACATTCAAATGAATGTATTTAAAACAACTCAAATATACGGATATATAAAATTATTAGTGATATGCAAATTGTACAATCCTAGCAAATAAGTATTTAGTGTAGGAGATAAGTGGTATGATCAACATGATCCGAGCAATGATACACACGACACAAGAACTAAAGCACTCGATTGTGATGGATTAGAGTGTGAGTCTGGGAAACTAAAATAATGTGAAAAGCATAAAAGAAACTTAAGAGGTAAGTATATGGTAGCACTTTTGTATGTATTCGTCCGTTTCTGTTTATGATAAATATATATATATATATATATATGCACATATGTATTCATTTGTATACATATAGAAATATAATATATATAATATATATGAGTATATATACATATGCATAAGTATATAAAACATCATGATTGTATACTAGTATATTGTATATCAGATGTTTTGTATGTGTGTGTGTGTGCATAATTAAATTTCTCCCCCTATTGTGTATTTATATTGTGTTTTCGCAAATTAGAGCCACTATATACTTTGAAGAAAATCTTACCTTCAAAAATACACGTCAAAGAGGGAGGGAGGAGGGAGAGGCTTCGCTAAGAAAGGAATTGTATTCGTCGTAATACAAAATAAACACCCACCACAACACCAGGAAACGTTGGCTTATAACGCTGCATTAACTCAGCATGAAGAAGACGTATCAGCTCCTGCTATTTTCAAAGACCACCAATGCCTTGACCCAACGAGAGAAATTGAAAAGTCCATTGGATATCTTTTTTCTTTCCTTTCCGTTTTTTGCACTGAAATGCTTCCGAGAAAAAGAGTACAATGTATATCAGATATTCTGACATCAGCTGTTATTATCAAGGGGAAAACGTAGTGTGAATTGAAAAGGCTTTGGGAGATAAGGGGCTTTCACCCGTTAACGATTCGTTCATTTCTAGTTCAATTCACAATGTATTGATTGATATCAACGCAATGTCCTCAGGTTAAACCCATCAGTTATTCAAACAATCTTATACTAGAAAATGCTGAAACTAGATTTGAATAGAGGAAAGAATTGCTGTTGCTGTTTCCGATGAGGAAACAGTGTTGCTATCATCGCGTTTCATTTATTTTTCATTTCCAGCGAAATTATAAAATACAACCACAAACACACAACATGGGTATATGAACACAATGAGTACATTTTAGGTATTTACATGAATTACGTAAGTGAATTGTTACATGATAAAGGTAGTAAAAATTAAGCTGAATCATATGGAATTGAAGGCATAATTTACAATTTGCAGGTGAAACAAAAACCCACCTTTAGTGCTTAAAATAAGTTATAGAATGGGAGTGAAGGATAAAATAAACGAGGTAAAAAGTGTAATTATTATAACCAATGTTAATTATTGCTAAATAAGATAATGCCAAAAAAGAACAATGATTATAATAACATTGTTTCTGTTTATATAGACTAAATCGTCTGCAGTTACGATTTAGTGAGAAAAAATAGTGGTATCTCCTTATATCTGATGCTTTAAAGTGAAATGTTTATAACTAGGATTTTTTGTGAGTGATACAACTGACCTACACATAGTATCAAATGTGATATCTCGGACATCTTTTTAAATCACTGCTCCCAATGGTAAACAATACCCTTAAGTACCACTGTATTAAACAATGGGTAAACATGTAGGCTGTTGGAAATGGAGTGATGGGAACAGTGATTAAGTTGTCTTTGCTGGGTTGTGATATCCAACATAGACTTTCCACAACGCACACCAGCTTCTCGCATCAAATTTCCAGATTTGACATCACAGGTTAATTAAACAGGCGTAAAACTGGTTTAACGCATATGGAGAGGAATAAATTCATAAACTGCAATTTGCATTGCTCGTGTACTACCGACATACAAAGACGGCATGCTTTTATAATTTGTGTCATGCATCATCATCATCATCATCACAATGATAATACTACTACTACTACTACCACTAATGACAATAATAATAATAATGATAATAATAAAGATAATGATAATAATAATAATAATAATAGTAACAATAGTAATAATGATAAGTTAAGATAAGAAGAATAATGGTAATAGTATTGATGATTATTAGTATTTGTATAGTAGTAGTAATAATAATAGCAGTATTAGTACTATCGTTATTGCTATTTTAGTATTTCCATCGTAACTATCATCATCATCATCATGATAATTATCATTACATCGTCATAATTTTTCCACAAATCTCCAAAATCACCAGTGAAGCACCCTCAACGATGAATTCTGAATAAAAGGGACATTTATTTTCTCTTTGAAATGTTGAGAAAGACAGAAAAGGCAGATAGTTTAGGTATCATTATTACAGAGAAACATACATATACATTAATATACAATATGCATATTATCTGTGTATTATTTCTTTTTTTTTCACACTGTGATCGTCTACTTAGTAATGTTTCCAAACTCGAACTTACTGCATGAATCACCACAGCACAGCTAAGCACGTTGCATTGATATGAATAATGGAACAGAAGTCCAGTATTGAACGAGGAACCTTATAAGAGCTCAAGGTTAGGTATATGAGCACCACGGCTTTCAGTGACACGGCGTGAGTCGTATTGTACTTGAACTATCGCCTACCTGGTGGTCACTGCTCTGTTGTGATGGTCATCCTTCCCAGTGCTGACGACAGAAATAAATCAGATTCCTTTCATGCCTTTGAAAGGACCTCAATACCAGAATAGGCAGAGAACACTTCAGTCAGCTAGGTGTCTACGTGAATAGTGTTCTTTTCCTCTCTCCCTCTCTCTTTCTCACGAAGTGATGACGCCTTTGAAAAAGTGGTTATTCATTCAGTGATACACAAATAACAAGGATACGATATACGGGTTTTATAGTGCGATGTCTTTCTGTTATACTGGAGCATTTGGGATAAGATTGAAAGTATCATAATTGATCATGGTATAAGTGAACAGCAGTAGGAGGGGCGTGTGCAATGTTATTATTCGTTACCCTTGCAGGATGAGCTTTAGCCAGTGTGGAAAGAAGGTGTAGTGATGATGATGTCTGCAAAGGAGATTATCATAATTGGCTCCTTGGAAGTACCATCAAAATGATAGCTGAGATTATGCATTGTTTTGAAGCTCACAATTAGTAACTTGAACATGACACTTTAACATATGTCAATAAAACCAGTGGACGTCCCCTTGCATTATCATATCATTATCAATCCATTTGATGTTTCCTTTTCCCGCTTTTTCTAGGTGCAATCAACGTCAAAGTGCACTTCGCATGGTGACCCATCTCTTGGCATGCGCACAGACCGGGAGGTCGTGATCTTGATTGCTCATCGACACTTCCATAACGGTCGGAAGAATGATATTGTGACAGCCTTTAAAGGACAAGTCCACCTTCATATACATAAGGATTGAGAGAATGCAGCAATATTAGTAGAACATTTTATATCAGTAAAAGTTTGAGGAAAATTGAACAATCCGTTCATAGTTACGAATATTTTAAGTATTTGCGCAGTCACTGCTGGAAGAAAAGACTACTACAGTGTATGATGTCACATGCGTACAACTATATAAGGAAAATAAAAAGAGAATTTCACAAAACTTTACTTTTTGAATAAAGTGCACATTTCTTCTGACGTATGTTAAGGGTAATATTATTCCCCCTGCCTTCTGACAGAGAGAAGTCGAGTGTTCTTTTGTTATGCGAGAAAAATGGAAATATGTTGAATTTTCTTTATTCTTTCTTAATATCGTTGTACTCATGTGACATCACAAGCTATATAGCTGTATGCAAACAATGCATACAAGACAAAGATACTTGGGCCTAGCTAGAAGCGTTCTCGTCAACTGGAGACAGTCAACGGCTTCTCTATTCAACCATGAGTAATAATATCTAAGCTTTAAAAAAGTGTAAAAAGAATTGAAATGAGCGAGATATTGTTGACTAAAGTTAATGTTATTAGAAGGCGTATCTTAAGAAGCCTCACAAGCTTTCAAAGGCTATCATCGGCGTCAAAAGAAATCAAACAATAAACCATCCCCCTCTGCTTTCACGACTTGTCATTGTTTTGAAATGCTAGAGAGCAAGACGACGGAATTGAGGAGGAAACAATTGTATCCTGGATTGTACATAGACAGAAATTCCGCCGATGTTCACCAATTCATTAAAGTCTGAGGTATTCACAGATCGTTCATTCCATTGACTCGTCTGTGCCCAATTCGATGACGTGAGCAAACCTTTTTCTTTTTATGTGAGTCTGTGTGTGTGCGTGTGTGTGTATGTGTGTGTATATGTGTGTTTGTTTTGTTTGTTTTTTTACATTCATGAGATAGCGAGTTGGATATGTTTCCTCTATTCGGAATGAGAGATTTCCTTCGATGATATGTTTTATGGCCATTAACAAATAATTTCATGTAGTGTAGGGGGAATTTTGGTCCGTGCTTTTCCAAATGTCAGTGCTTTATGCATCTATATTTGTTTTTGGTCTCTTTTTTTCTTCAAAAGTGAATGGCCAATTTTTTTTTTTTGTTAAAGTCTTTAGTTGCTGTTTTTTTTCGAATTTGAGGCTGATTACGGTTCCTACGTTATTTCTCTTCCCCTGTCAGATACAGTAATCTTCATAAAAATGTCATTATTATGACTTAAAACAAAGAACCTTATTCTCCCTAGAGCACTTCCAATCTTATATCTGTAGACGTTAATTTGAAATAAGGCAATTTCCCGTAGATTTACTTTATAAAATGAGTTGATCGCTACCCATGTCGGAGGTATCATTGCCCTTTGTCAAATCACATTCGTCAATATCTCGAGGTTAGACTAACCTTTTTTTTTCTTTTCAAAACGTTCTATTTCTACGTGTCATTATCTCATACTGCTGCTCTGTGCATGTTTAAAAATATGAAGTGTAAGTAGGCCTATTATGATTTCAATCTGGTTCTTGTCTTTACCAGAAAAAGTGAAGTACCTTAAGTATGGTTTAGAAAGATTTATTTTCCTTGAGATCTTAATGTTATATCTAAATTACCTAATTCGTGGAGGTTCATATTCATTGAAATACATAAATGACATGAGTATTTCTTCCGTGCCTTAATCAGTTGAGTTTCCATTTAAAGTTAGTCCACTGCGGACTCTGTAGGCCTATATAACTATGTGACCAAGGGCTTGCTGCATAAAACGTTGAACACGAGAAAAACTCTGGGAAGAATCGAAATTTCAAGTTAATGATCCTCGCCCTCCCCAATTATTGACTTAACACAAAGAGAAGCTTTGCTATATATCAACACACGTTTTTCTCAGGTACTAAGTTTTACGCAACAGGCTCCACATTTGCTATCTCGTGAAGATATATAGTGGATAAACATCACATAGAAATTCAACATGAATTGAATACCCATGTCATATATGTCGCCATCTTTTCATTGATACGATTCAAATACAGTTTGCCTTATATGCATTTCCTTAAACAACATTTTGTTTTATTGTAAAAAAAAACTGCATTAATTTCGCTTGAAAATGCATGAGTCACATTGTACTCTATGGTTTTGTATATGCAAATGCCATATTGCATTCTGTACTTTTGTTGGAAATGAAAAGAAATGAAATGAAATGAAATGAGATAGAATGAAATTAAGATGACTATGCTAATTAGAACCTCTCACCTTAGGTGTCGATTACATCTCATCATATTCAGTATACATCGTGGCCAGAGTGTGCGGATGAAGTACCGAGCAGCAGCAGCGAGTGGTATACTGCGCCGGATTCGTCGCACTTTTTTCCCCGGCAGGGAACTAGTACTTGGTCACCCGTTCCAAGTAATATGATTTCGTCGACAAAGTTTGGCCCGCCGCATAGCGAGGAGGAGGAGGAGGAGGCTGTTGACAGCGCCGCCTAACGTCCGGCGAACTGAGGGGGCACGTGTCGGCACAGGGGGGTGCTACTGTCAGGGGCCTCCACCGACTTGAAGGAGAAAGAAATAAATTACTCGTTTGTAGCTAAGAGCCCATTGTGCCCGCGAGATATTGGCTGAGATCCCGTCATTGTATATCTCGCTGCCTCTTCACAGATTCAATGAATTTTCATCTCTCCTTCCACCCCCCCCCCCCCCTCTCAATCGGCGGGAGAAATTAACGTCAGACGATGTATTAACGCACTGCCACTGAGGGGCTTTATCACGCCTCCACGAAGTATACGTTTGAAGCTTTGATACCTTACTTTTTTTTAAAGTCACGTGAACATGTCTTTACACAGGTTTCCATAACAGACAAACTTGAAACTCTGCAGGGCAAAAGAACAATTGCAACTACCGGTCAGGGGAAAACGTGGTTATCAAAACGAGCACGTTTCCAACTTTCTGTTAGTTTATAGTGCAAAGCTTGTATGGAAATATTTTTGTGAAGTACACTTTCTTACTACTCCGTTGATTTTTGTAGAAGGAAAAAAACAACAACACACCACTCTGCTCAGAAAAATTAAGATGCAATACATCGCATGTTGTAGGCTACGTGTCATTGACTTTCTAAATGCCTATATACGTGAATGGAACAATCGCAAGGTCGAAAAAAAATGGATAGTTATGCTTAAGTATCATCACGAAGGCAAAATAACACATGCACTGTAACATCAAATTGGAGTCAGCACCAGTCATATAAGATTATTTTATTTGTGTATATATTAGGACTGAATCTAGTGATACGCTCCCAGAGTCTTTTATTGACCTTGATTCCTACTGGCTTTATATGGATAGAGACAAACCTTCAAAATAATTTTGTCGGCTAACTGTACAGCAAATTTTCAAGCACACTCCTCACCAATAAGTAACTTTGGCTGGTGTGGGCTCTGGCCACCTCACTTCTGGAGTTCACTGGCTTTTTCCATCCTTCTTTGAAGAAAATCTTTATTTCCTCAGGCATCACTTCTGACCTGTAGGAATAATCTCATCAAATCAGAAAGTGAATAATCTTGCCATTCATTGCATTGTTGGCAAAATCCCAATTGTCCCCCTCCTACGGAATCGAGCGTCAATCACTGCGGCCGGCCGAAGTCCTCTTCGCTGCACGCGCCGACGGCTGTGGCTGGACATAGCAGCAGTGGCACGGTGAAAATGGGTACTGGTAAGCTTCAGCCAAATTGATAGACCCGATATTGACCGAGAGAGTCATCCTCGGCTAGATTTTACGCGCCAAACGTCCACTTTCAGCTCTCCATACCCTGTGCGCCCTGATCGTCTGCCGGTGACCCTCCCGCGAGGCGCTCGCTCTGTCCTCCCTCGGAGTCAGACGAACGCAAGCACCCACGCGCCGGGCAGGTCCCACTGCGGGCTAGCACGCGTCGTCCGCACCGTGGTCTCATTAAAAAAACGCGCCAAACGACAACCAAAGGAGACGTTTATGAGGGCCAACAAGATCTCTCGTCGAACACTTGAGCCGTTCTCTCGGAGAAAAAGGGAAATTTTTATATTGCAGCTCCCCCTTCGAGTAACCTGAACGTCTTTAAACATGGTCATGTGCAATTAATAGATCGTTTTCTTTTGTCTGATACCGACGCAAACCAACTTTGAATAATGATTTTTTTCCCTGTCTCTCTCCAACACTTGGAGGTCTCGAGAGGAGATGAAGTACTTCACGACCGCAGTGCGATGAGGTGAGGGTTCTCACAAAGTCAATTTCAAGCACGAGATGGAGCAAATGAAATATAAATGAGGTGGCTGGATTCGGAGAGCGAACTTCAACGAACTCGATAAGAAACGTCCATGAGGGGAGGAGTGATAATGGTAATTCAACAATAATGAATACGATCAAAATCATCACTATCGTCTGTAACATTATGACACTTTACGCTGATGATAATGGTGAAATGACAATAATTGAACAATAGACCATTATTGTGTAGTACACTGTATTCGTTTTCGTAACAAATATGATAGTCGTCCTCATTGATAAAACTACGACAATGATCTGATAAATGTAGAAAAATGTTTTCACAAAATCTTTCAAAAATTGTATTTGGCAACAATTTGAGTTACTCGATACCGATATTATTATCAAAGATTTATATATACACGTGTATAATATATAGAAGTGGGGGTATGTCCCTGTGTTTGTGTGTCTGTAGATATGTGTATGTGTGCGTGTGTTAATGTGTTTAGTATAGATATTTAGACAAGATGATTATATCCTAAACCGTAATAGTCACGATATAGGCGTGCCGCATATACCCTCAGAGATCAGTGAGGAAAATACGTGTTATATTGAAAGCAGAGAAGATGCCGCTGACGATAAATATTTGCCTCAAATTCATGAATCGTTGACAAAAAATGTCAGTACGAAGGTATACCTGATAATGTTATATGATTTGACAGTTGTTATTTCACCGAAATATGACGATGTTTGCTCCGTGATTGCAGCGGGATATCAGCATCTGATTTATCGCTCTGCTAATCTTTGCTTTGCTTGGAAGACAGGACATCGATCATCTCATAAGTGTTGCCGCCGGCACCCCGTGGACTGATGCGTACAGAAGTATGGTCGATTGCAAGTGGTAGATGCATGTGTGTATGTATGTGTGTATGTGTATGCAAGTGTGTGAGGGTTGAATGTGTGTTTGTTTGTGTTTGTCTGTCTGCCTGTCAATGAATGAATGAATGAATGAATGAATGAATGAATGAGCGCGTCCATACAATAGATTGGGTCAAACAGAAGTATATGTGAAGGTTTGTACACACGATGCTTAATTCCTAGTACCTAAACATCATGTACAATGAGAATAATGCAAGCCAGAAACAAACAAACAAACAAACAAACAAACAAATAAAAAAAATCAAAACAAAACAAGGGAAAACAAATGAGAAACTGCTCTCGTGCATTTGCGGAATGGCTTCATTTTTGTCTTTTCAGAGTTCTATTGTTTCCACTCGCCATGCAGTTCTTATTTCTTTTCCTTCACCAAACTATAAGGATGATTCCTCATTCCTTTCCATATCCTCCATTCTCTTCTTCTCACCACCATCATCATCATCATCACTATCATCATCATCTCCTTTATTTTTCTTCCTGTCTCCCCTTCCCCTCCCTTAATTCTCTCTGTCTGCACTCTAGTTCTGGCATCGGCCCAGCCCATCTCTTCTTCTCTTCCTCCTCCTCCACCTCAGACCTATGTAAGCAAAACGAATGAGCTTTGATGAAATGGGAAACATATATCGTGCGGTGTGATCAAGTACTTCCTCGCTCTTAAGTCCGACTTAAAACTCAATATTGGGCTCGTTGACGATTGCGGTGATAACAAATCGACGCTGCTAGCCATCCATCACTGGCGGGGGATCCGCCTAGGCACCGGCCGGCCCGCTGGCTGCTCCGGCTCATTTTGGCCTCTATCATGAGTGACGAGCAATTATGCTAGCGGCAATGTTAAGAGAAAAATCTTTCTTCTCTCCCTCCCTGGCCCTCTCTTCCTCTTCCTCTCTCTCCCTTTCTTTCTCGTCTTCCTCTCCTCTTTGCTAAGCAATCCATATTTCATTAGATCACCTCATCCCCCTCATCATTTCATGTCAGTGGAAAGGACGAGGAGCAGTGTTTGATTCGCGGCGGACGAGCAAGGTGTCGGATCGGGACATTATGAGGGGGAAGAGGTGGGGATATGGACTGGAATAAAAACGAAAGGGATTGTGTGAAAGTGCACAATCGTTCTTTATAGTCACTTCAATGTTCAAACATCGGAGGTGAAACATATACACGGACTGGTCTCATTTTAAGTCATGCATATATTGACATATCATAATGTTTTAACCTATGCTCAGTGAAAAGGGCAAAAACTCATCACTTATACGGCATTAGGTGGTGAAGTTCGCTTTTCAAGAAACGGCATTGCATCACACGCCCTTGATACTGCAAGACATAGGCAAGGTTAAGCTCTTTCCATTCGTTCTACGGAATGAACGCAGAATATAAAGCGATTTTGACCATAATCCTCAAATCTAGACGAGACAATTGATTTCGAATTGATGTATCAATCAATCAAGAATCCTTAGTTATAGAGAGGAGTACCAGGCCTTTCAGCATTCATTTCCTCTTGAGAGGATGAAATATCAATATGCCTTGTATCTCTAGCAGACCTCCTTTATGGCCATGGACATCAGCTGAATTGGCCAAGGATTGCTCGTTTCATGCCATAATGATAATTATCATTCTTTCCATTCTCAGAATATTAGACATTATAAGCATTATCGCTCGTATCACTTTGGTATGGTTTCTTCGACCCAATTACACTCGACATGGGCCCATCGATCACAGGACAGCGAAAGTGGTTTGGTGTCTTCAATTGTGTGTTGCTTTGTTATCTTGGGGGACTAATTTACTAATAAACTTTGTGTTAAATAATGTGCTTCTGTAGGTGCGATTGTATTATCTTTGTCAATGTACACTGTAGCATCTCGTATCTTGTGCATGCAAGTTGATGCAATTCACATTGTAATGGCATGGCTATTGCAAATGGAAAGTTCATCGCAGTTTGCTGCTCGTACTGTTTCTTCGACACCACACCTGATGATGTCCGAGGAACCTCGCCAGAGTCCACGCCCAGTCACACCCATTCGACCACTCCTCCGAGTCCCCGTACCGTTCAATGCCGTTAGACCTCTGAGCTCCCCACAGCACTCATTACTCTCCCTGCAAAAGCCGCACACCGAGAATCCTTCGGCACTCTCCACAATGCTCTCGATGCGATCGCGGCAACCCTTATTGTAGAAGTTTTGTCAACCAAGGGGCCAGTCTCATATACTGGACGTGTTTGCCAATCGTTTACTCTTCTCGCTTTTATAACTGTCGACATGAGTCTGACATATATTGTCTCTCTTTTTCGCAAAATACACCCCTCAGGACTTGCGAAGATTAGATTGTAATTAGCAAACAAGATTATAGTGTATTCTAGCGATAATTCACATCCATCGAGGTTTGTCTTCTTAATGCTCTCTCCCCCTTCTTCTCCCCGCCTCTTATCCTCTTCATCTTTCGTCCGTTGGCCGGAGCCTGCCCTCTTTATTTCACCTTGTTTCTTCGCGAAGTACTTTCCATTGTTGTGTCGACACATTGACCTAAATTCCCCCGGTATTGAAGCTCAGGCGAGAGGGTTTGTTCAGGAAGTTGACGCAAGATATTATTATCAAAAGAGCATGCAATGGAACGCATGCTCCCTTGACGTCGAAATTTTGGGAAGCAAACGTATACGGGTATAAGAAAGAGGACGGGAGTGGGACCGTGCATGCTCAGGAAGCGAGCGCCCCGCTCAGCCGGGGACTTTCTGTCGCGCCACTCTGGATGATGGAAGAAGCCTATCGGAGAAATCGATTCTCTACATCACTGGCAAATTCGTGCCTTCGCCTCGCCTAGCCGAGCTCTGAAGAGACTAATCGTTCGGCAAATAGAAATCTAATTGTTTCCTAGCCGAAAGCAAACGGGTATCACTTTACTCGTTAGATAGAATATGGCGGATGCTCATTACGAGTTATGATATTGACTCCGCAAAGAAACACCCGTGCACTGTGCGATGTTTGCCTACCGAGGCCTGTCGGCTCGCAACCGACGCGCCACTGCTGTCCCTTTGCTTGCATCGCACTGCAGTATCAATATTTCGGTTATCCGAACATTCACCATGATTGCGATGGAGATATTTGAACTCTGACGCAACCGAGAGGAAAAACTTTGTGAGGAAAAAAAAGGGTATTCCTACATCAGTCGGAGCGACGTAGCCTTGTACTTTACACCCGACAAACACCCCCAAACGGGAAAACTAATCAATTTGATTGGACTAAACAGATAAATACAGTTCATAACAACACAAATGATGGCATAAGAATAACTATTGTGGGAACTATGGAAATATATCGTACAATTCTGTCAAGTTCTCTCGTCACCGCATACAAAATAGCAACTGCACAATGCACACATAACACTTCGCGTGATGGGTTTTCTCAGCCAACCTTGCCCTTAAACGCAGTAGGAAAAAGCAGCTAGTTAATCACACCCGTAACTATGGCAACACTGATTCTCTGTATGGAGTCCAGTTCAGCCAAGACTGTCATACGACAAGAAACATGACCAAGTAAACATCCACGTCATGCAAATCAAAACGTAGTGACAAAACTGTTGCGAAGAGTGAAAAACGACTATTGCAATAATGCTCGATCTGCCATTTTGCCTCTCTTGTATTCGACGAAGATTTCTCGAGGATGAGATTAGATAGATGCATGATAAGCGAAGTTTTAATGAAGTCAAAAGTGCTCCTTGGTGCTCAAAAAAATCACCAGTTTTTTATCAAGCCATTTGTAATTCTGTCCCCCATCCCTCCTTCTCCTCCCCCTCATTCTCCTGATCGCCCTCTTGGGGGATAGAATGAGCACAAAACACTTGAAGGCATGTTTGACATGTATCAAATGAAGAAACTACCGACAAAGTCAAACGAGAGGAAGTGAATTTATAAATCGATCTTACTCGACTTCAAGCCGGAAGTGTTGGCTGGGTTTGGGGCATGAAGATTCAATCACGCTCCATCATTATTGTTTGACTTGTTGAGGAGCCCGAATTCGAAATCTTCGATCGATTTTTTTTTCTCTCTTTTTGCAAGAGTCTCAACCGAGGAAGGAGGAAAAGGAGGAGCAGAATAGTATCGGAGGAAGAGAAGAGAGGGCGGGAAGAGAGGGTATCTACATCGACGGGAGGGAAGGAAAAAAAAAACATGGGGCATCTCAATAAGGTTCCCGCCAGTTCGCTCTCTTCTCCATCTCGGCACAAGTGCGATACTGTTACGGTTTTATGGATCGGTACCTATCGCGTCGAGTACGACAAACTCACGCTCAGAATACCAATCATGCGTGATCAAAGCCAGGTTCTAGAGATAAATGCATCGCTCGTTTAAAATGGAGAACGCCAGCATATTACTTTCGCTTGAGGTGTGTATGACTTGGAAAATGAATCCAGTTGATGAAGTCTGAGACGGTGTTCAGCGCAATATCTGGCGCTTTTCTCTATGAAAATGTGGGCTGAATCTTTGAGCGGAAAGCTCGCGGAGCTGAGCACAGCTTTGAATTCAAAATCATAACCATGCCACATGCCCCCTCCCCTTCGTTTTACAATCTTTGCCAGTTGTACTATGTCAGAAGTCAAAGACCCATCTGAGGATAACTATCTGCTCACAAGTAAAGTGATTCGAAGACTTTGACAGAAATTACTCGAAAGGTAACTGCCAACTGTCAACATTTACCATTCACCGTGACGAGCTACAAAATATGATGTAAATATAGTTTTATTTCTTCAGATTTCGACAAATGTGTGTGATGCTCTCATACTACTGAGCATATCACCACATTGACGTGACACTGTATAATAGAAGTTAGACTCGAGTAGTCAATGTTTAATGGCTATAATTTCACGAGATATCAGGTAACCATGATAGATGCCCTCATTCTCAACTTTGCTTTGAATTCATTAGCATACCGTTTGCTCTGTTAATTGTCTTTAATCTTGAAATTTCAATTCAATCAAAATAAAAAAGCTCATTAATTTTGTTGCAGATAAATCCTTTCTTTAAAGATGGACAATAATATGGTTTAATTATATCCTGGATCATGATTATGTGCACATGAGCCCATGAAAAAAAAAAGTTCTTAAAAAACGACATTTGTTGCTAAATGTGTCGGCACGATATTTCTTAAATTTGAAAGAATTTGAGGTAATTTAGTGATTAATGCGTAATAACACTTGTTGGCTTTAAAACGGTATAAAATCAAGATGTCTCTGCATTTGTAGAAGTGTTGTTTGCCGAGCAGATGCTGCATTTGAGGGGTGAGTCCATGGGTAGGGACAAAACCTAAATGAATTCATCGTGAGGGTAAGAGATAGACTCCTTGGTGTGACTATGTTTATTGCTTTTTTACAGAGGCCCCTTCTTGCATGCTGGGCGCACATTATCAATATTTGAAACCTGTTACATGGCTGAATATCAAAGACATTTTCAGATTTGTGACTATCAGCTATAGTTGCTTCATCTATAAAGAGTGTTTAAAGATTTCCAATCAGGATCAAAAGTAAGATTTATGTTGCTGTACTATGTACGCTCCATCAAATACTATTTTCCATCGCTATATTTTCTTTTTTTGTGTTTCAAAATATGAATTGCTTTTATCATTATATACCTATACATGAAATTTGTATAACATTTTATGATTTGTACTTTTTACATATTCTTAGGTTATATAAAGTGTCAAATGTACACTTTGTATTATGTATCTACTTCTTGCTGGATGGAAATAAAGTATAATTGAAATTGACATTGAAAATATATATGCTTTTAAAATATCATATCACGACTGTTAGTATCTTAACTCTGTACCACCGTGTCCCTCATTACTATTATTGCCGACGACAATATCATATATTTATATAACTCGAATGATAATCTTTCCGGTTAAAGTTAATGCTTTCCTTCAGCTATCTTCATCCATTCTTGATTGCTGTGCTGAAAGTGACCGACCGCTACGATTTGTTGAAGCTGTTTCTATTTATGATTGATGATTTACTACGATTGTGATGATATAATGCATTGTGTCTGTTGATAGTAGTGAAATAAATCATGAAGAAAAGAAATTATACAGTTCTGCCTTTCGAGTCCTAAATAACACTTTAAAACAGGTACTAACACCTTACAGGCAAAATCTATCATCATAATCACAGTAGTGATTTTTGTCGTAAATAATCATCATTGTTCTTATAGCTAGTGAGAGTGCAATGAGCAATGCCATGATGCATGTTACGTAAGCTATATGAATATTTACATATATGTATGTAACTATATCCACACATATATATAATATATATGCATACGTACATATTATATATATATATATATATATATATATAGAGAGAGAGAGAGAGAGAGAGAGAGAGATGGAGAGAGGTAGAGAGAGAGAGGGAAACAGACAGACAGACAGACAGACATACAAACAGAAAGAGAGCATATGCCTGAAGAAAAGTTACGTCGGTTTTTCTTCCATCGTTGGCCGTCTTCAAAAGATAACATGTTCGTCTCTATTTCCATTGTTTCTGTGGTTGTTTCAGAGCGTAACTGCAAAGCCATGATCTATTTCGTCAATATTTGAGCTCTAACCCTGGCATGACTTCGCACACTTATACTTACAGGGGTAAAAAGTCACATGACCTTTTCACCCCTTCCCATTCTCTCTCCCAGCTCCCTCTTTCTTCCAGTTCCTATAATCCATTTATTTTTCAATGCACTGAGAGAGAACTGTTTTGTAATCGTGGTGGTAACATAAAATGAAAAGCAAATTAACCAATGTGTTCTGGCTGGGAATGACGCATCGATCACTATTGTTTTATTTTCATTGTGTTTTGTTTTGTTTTGTTTTGTTTGCTTTTGTGTTTGGGATTTTTTTCTCTCTCTCGAACAGACCTCCTTATAAACGCATTGATCAAAACAGGTAAACTATACCAGCACACACGCACACACGCACACACACACACACACACACACACACACACACGCATCACGCACAACTATCAAACGTTGTCTTTCAAGAAGTTCAAAGAAAAAAAATAATGCCATGGTAGCCGCAATGCTAGGCAAGATCAAAATGATACAATTAATCATCAGCCAGCCTCACGTAATACTTGAAATTGTCGTAAAGATCTCCTTGTAGAAGGTATCAGTATAAAATGCCCTTAGATCTTGCGTCTCTTATTTTGAAAGGAGACGAGCAAATACCAATCAACTATGAATATGGTTCCCCTTAAATGTCACAAAATAAGAATGTCTCAATGTGCCTAAAATGTTGTACATTCTGTTTATGTGCTCATCACCGTGAATCATATTGCTGTTCATGTTGTATAACAAGACCATTCTACTGCCGTTTATCGTAGTAAGACGTCACAACTCACATACTTCTAATATGAAATGGTTTATTGTAAAATGTTGTCGTGTTTCTGAGATGGAAAATCAATCTCTACATACCATATATTCTTCATCCCTCACCGAGCGACTGCCAGAGAGGGAGAGAGAGAGAGGTAAAAGGGGATCTGAGAAGACCCCACTTTGGTGAGGTAATGCAAGATTTGGACATGGAGAGCGACACTTACTTTTCTGGTTTTGATAACCTTTTCGCGTTTATTGAATCGATAAAGCTGCGTAGCGACGCTAAAATGGAGAAGAGAATTGAAAAAAAAATCCTTTTTCGGCGTTAGCTTCTTTTCAACAAATTATCAACGCCGAGATTCAGTGGACGTTCAAACTAGTCTTACGATTTCAGAGCGATTTTAGTGTACTGTGGGTTAATTGAAATTCACTGAGTTATTAATCACTTAGCAGACACTAAAAGTTTGTTGTTGTTCTTTGCAAATCAGAACATACGATCCTTTCGTCGCATTGTCGACGATACTGCTGAATTAGTACCAGCTTACACAATTTCCCCGTCTTGCCCCTTTAATCATACACCCATCCCTCCTCTTGAAACAATAAGACTTTCACATTGTGGCGTGTGTCTATTAATTGAGACAATGCTCTATCTGTCAGTGCCAATGTTCAAGATCTCTGAAATCGAATTTTTTTTTTTGGATTTCTTTTATTATTAAAGAATTAAGATGAGAAAAGGTAGATGGCGAAATTTATCTTAGAACAGTTCCTCAATGAGCGTGCCTTTGAGTGAATCGTGTGGCATCATCGAGACAGGTTTTGTTTCTTTATTTGTTTGATTATGAAGAATTTAAAGAGTTTGGCTGAGACATGAATATAACATTCCATTCCATGTAATAAAAAGTGTATTCACCTTAAAACTGTACATGGATTCCTCTGGAATGTGTTTAACGGATGTTCGAACTGAATTTAAAGGTTAATTTCCACACACAAAAAAAAAAATCTGAACCTTGCCTTCTCATTTATATACCTTTCTTTGGATTCATGAGGAGGAAGAAAATCAGAATATTATTGTGATTCATTATTCAGGTTGACACGTTCTTTCTTTAATGTCATATAATGTATAAAACAGTCTGTACAACCTAGACTATATGACTGCTGCGCTACCATTCTGAGAAAATCCGCGCGTGTGTATTGAGAAGCAAGTGGTGTGTAAAATGCACGGAGAAAAAATCAACCGCGCGCGGTTAATGCTATGTCGTAATAATGCGTACCAAAATACAAAATATGTGTAATTTAAACGACAGGCTAAAATTGATATATCTCGGGAGGAGGGGCATGACTAACGCGGAAATGTGATGATTCGTGAAAACAGACGATTCGGGTTTGGCGGGAAAAGTCTTGCAAGCTCTCTCCAGCTCTTTGAGCATGTTAAATGAAGCGCAGGAATATCAATTTCAGTCGAGTTAAGATGTATGGAGCGTGTTCAGACGGGAGGCAGAGTCATTTTCAATCATTATTAGCTCTCAGTTGACGTCCAATGAAAGTTGTGTTATTTTTTTTCGAACACTTTAATCTATCGTCTGAGGACCTTTGATACAGATAAGTCCCTTAAGGTTTATTTAGCTGCTTCTAGTGAATACGTCTAAGTTTTACCAAGACATTGAAACAAAGCTTAAACCCCGATAAAGGAAGGGAATTGCTTGAGATATAAGAATAAACCCTGCATCAAAAACAATCACTAAAAGAATGTCACAATTTAAATATTTTCTCTGAGGAGTACTGCAGAAAAAACAGGTACTGTCCATTTTGTCTATTTTCTGGGTCATTTATGTAAAACAACAACAACTGATTTCTATATTCACTTTTCTCTTTGTTTTTGATAAAGATGATATTATTTTTTTGGAGGTTGGACAATATGCTAACTTTTGCCTCATAAGCTCCTTGAATCCATAATCAATGAACTGTTAAAATAAGAACCATGCCTCAATGTTTAAGCAGAAAAGCTTTATATAGCCATTCGCATTTTTTTTCCTACACTCTAAAACACAATATGATTCTGGTGCAATAATGTCGGTCTGGAAGTATAAGTAAGAAATGATCGCTTATCTTTTTTATTTTGTATTTTTTTGTCATATATATAGGCATATATGTATATATATATATATATATATATATATATGAAGAGCTTGCTTCCAAAAGGCCCTAAATCTATTTAAAAATGACGGATTTAGCGCCGTTTGGAAGCAAGCTCTTCATATATGGGTCCTGTATAAAGGTTTTTTTCATATTTACGGCTTGAATTGTTGATAGCTTTCAGTTCGTGCAGACGAAAAAAAAAGTTGTTTACCACAGAAAAACAAAATTATTCACTTTTGAATTTCTGATTAACAAATGTACCCGTCTTTCTGATTATTGCCGTTGATTATGTGACCATAATAGTATTGACTGCGAAACAAATCAACAGTAAAACATTCACAGGATTTTTTGTGATTAAACATTTTTAATCTTAATCACGTTTTATTGTCAAAATGTCATATTTTGCTTTATAACTGCATGTGGTATTAAATAGAAAGAGTGTTTCCGGTATCATGAAGACTAGCAACATGAATAATGTTACATTATCATTATTTCAATAAGTGCCAACACTAGTCTCAGGGTAGCTAGTATTTGTTGAGTATTAGTTTAATGTGAGGAAACTGTGGAATAGTGGATAAGGTTTTTGACTTTGGAACGGAAGTCCCGAGTTCGAGTCCTACTATAAGTGCTATATTACGTTCTTCGACAAAATGTTGTTATACCTATACAATATCCCTCTCAACCAAGGGGTAATAATGGGTATCTTGCAAAACTGGGGTAATATCAATGGTAATGTCCCTCTGGAAGAAGAGGGATAAGAGGGAAGAGGCTCCCCTGCGATGGGCTAAATGAGACCATAACATTTCAATTTCGCGCGCTTTTCTCATCAGTGAATATGTCAACAAACTTTATTACACAGTGAGACAAAAGTACGCGATCCCAAAGCAAAACAGACACAATACGAAAATTATTTTTCTAAAGGAAATTCACATGTCTATCTATTTTTAATCTGGTTTTACTCGATACGTACAGTACATTGATAGGGAATAATTATAATAATGATAGTAATAATGATACTAATGATAAAAATGATAATATTCACATTTTTACCGCACTTAATAAAAATTTCCTGGGGGCCTTGCAAAATTACAACAGAAAAGAGTTGATATCAGGGAATATATGGTTGGAATTCCAGTTTTGCTTCATGTAGATCATCATCTTCGTCGTTTCTCTCAGGAATATCTCCTGATTCAGATAAAAGCGAGGCTGTCGTCTGAACACCCTTCAATTTCCCGCGCTTTTGAAATGACAAGAGGGAGGAGAAAGAGAAAGAGAGAGAGAGAAAGAGGGAGAAGAAAAGTTACCTTGCTACAAGGAATCTCGCTTTGTTGACCTCCGTTTATAAAACACACGTCTCCATCAAAAGTGTATATTCTATTTATGGTGTATACTCTCCCGGCAAAAGGGGACAAAGCGGTGATATTTCAGATGACTCGGTGAGAGAAGGCTCGTGAAATGCCACGATACAACGCCGCTTTATATCTCAGCTCACAAAATGTCAAGTTTCCGGTGCCGGAAAAAGCCCATCATTTGCATACGAGAATGAAAAATGGCGAGTGGATAGAAGAGAATCTTGTATCATTTGAATTTCTGTTTCTCTTTAAATGCTTTTATTGAATTTTCCTTTAAAAAAAGGGAGAGAAAAAAAAAGACGCGAGGGAAAAAAGAGATGAGAGAAAGGTATAGAGAAAGAAAAAAAAAGAAAAGGCGCAGAAGAATGAGAGCTGTTGGACAACAGCATCGTGAGTTAATATACTCTTCTTTGTCGTGTAGCTGCCGTGTTCAGTGTTGGTGAAAGAACGGACTGTGAACCGAGAGTGTAGACATTCGGACGTATTGGGGGGTTTAGTGAGAATTGTATGGTGTTTCTGATACCCAATTTGCAGCTCGATCGATGGGCGAGTCCCCCCGCTCCGGCGGCACAGCGTGTTCTTGCCGCTCCATTGACACGGAGGGACGTACGCCCCTAACCGCTCGCCAACCTCAGCTTCCGGCAAAGACGAAATCGTATGTGCAACGACAAAAAAAAAAAAAAAAAAGGAGAAACATCTCATGATTTTCGCTAATCCTTTCTCTTCGTCGCTCTTACTTTCCCCTTCGCGATTCTCGCCCATTGTCTTTTAGGATTGAAAGCGGGTCACGGAAGGACGCGGAGCAGTTTTATTGAGATGTCGTTTTGGTTATATTCTCAGTACAGAAATGCTAAAAAAAAAATCAATAACATCTTGTTCTGCTCTAAACTTTTCAACTCGTCGTGAGAGAAGAAGAGGGAAAAAATGTCGCTATTACGCACTACCTATTGTGTTCAGTCTCGGGTAAATATTAATGACCTCCTGTTCATGATCTTTTTTTTTTCTCCTTGCACTGATGACATTTTCACTGCAGATGCCTTAAAATTTTCTTATGAACAATTGATATCATTTAATTTCAGTTAAGTTCACTTATTTCCCTTATGATTTCCTTGCAGAAATCTACACAACTATTGCTTTCCACTCTATTGGCCCACCATTTTCTCAGAATATGCTCTTTTTTGTATAGATATAATAAATACAATATTTATTTATGAATATATATTACATATGTGTGTGCATATATATATATATATATATATATATATATATATGATATATACACACATATTATATATACATATATATATATATATATATATACGTTGTATATATATATATATATATATGTATATACAATGTGTGTGTGTATCCAAAGGTAGTAAATGCAACGTATATATATATATATATATATATATATATATATATATATATTTACGAGTTTTGTACTTTTACGTCATATCATTGTCGAAAAATGAAATCGAATACAATTAACCGAAATCTTATTTCATCCCGAAATTCTAAGACGGAGAGACGAAGTCATGGCTAGGAAGGAAATATCTGGCACTTTTTTCTAATAAGATAGAGTCTAAGTCGAGTCGATATGAGAACAGAGAAAAGAAAGACCATTATTACTTTCATTTTGAAACTATTAAAAACAGAAGGAAGAAGTAGAATATCTTTGGTGTCTATAATAATTAATTATGCCGATTAGAGGCATTCATATGGTCGAAGGTCGAATACGCCCCTCTTCACGTATAGCATCAAAGATGGTGTCCACCTCAAGATTATTATGCAAATTGCTGTAGATCCCACCAGGATTTTTATTTATCTTATTTTTTTATTATTTTCTATTTATTTGTTTTATCATTTTGCTCGGCTATAACAGGGCGTATAACAGCCACTTAGAGGCCATTTTAATGTACTCTTCCTTAACGTCATCTGTTGATACGCTACAAAAGTCAAACAAACACATGTAAACATACATGTTATACAAAATTAATATCGTATCACATGTAGAGCAACGAATCTTTCCATAAAAACCCAGGATTATTATCTATCTATAACTATCACGATGTAGGGTACTCTTCTCCTGATCTTCCTCTTGATTTCTCTTCTGTTCTCTCTCTCTTTCTATCACATTTCTAACTCTGAAACCTGCTAAACACTCATAGTACATTCTCTTTTTTTTTGTATAATGTGTCTGTACTTAGATGTATAAGTAATATCGAGTATGAATGGCCTAGTCAAGCTTGAATAGCTTATGGCGATCCACATAAAATGTATATGACATATTCCATGTACAAACTACTAGTATTAATAATATATTTGTATGTATACACATTTTGTGAATAAATCAAAATCAATATTAAATGCATGTATTTATATACATACTCATTACGTTATGGCATTATGAGTATCATTGTGATGTCGTTATAAGACTAATAATAACAATGATAATAATGATAATAACCAAAATTTATAGCACCTTTTCTATACAGACTCAAAGTGATAAATGATTATTAACGAAAGACAGAATGATTACGAATATAAGAGCTTCCCCTCCACCCACCTGTTTTGTTGTTGTTGTTTTTTTTATGAATGAGAGTTTTCACATTTAACAACTTCTTTCGTATTTCTTTTTTTTTTAACATTAAGAAACCTTTTCCGTATTCATTTTCGTTAAATGTTGTCCTTCCCAACCGAGTGACGGCGCTGTTCATCGTAGCTGTAAAATTCAACGAAATTTTAACCGACGTGGCATGTTTTACAGTATGTCAAAAAAAAAAAAGTCACCATCAGATTTACACGTTGGTAACTTACAATATATGATTAAACTGTCTGAATGCTATTTCAGGATCTAAAAATATAACATTATACCTATATTTTGCAGGAAACCTCATTCAATTTGGATAAGTGGTCACAAAGAAATGTGGATCGTTGTAAAGCATGTCATGGGTCTGTTTCTTCGAAGTTCAGCACTATAGCACGTTTTCACAGAATAATTTTAGCCATAATTTCCAAAGAAGACGAGATGATTACCTCACAAATCATTCGTGGAATATTCAGAAAAAATTCCTTTGTTTGTTGGTTGGTTTGTTTGTTTTTGGAGTCAATTTGCATATTGTTCTTCGAGTGATCCACGTGTTATAAGCTCCGCTTTTCAGTAGACCACCCTTTTCCATCACTATATTTAGGCCCTGTTCTACTTCTTTTTCATTTCTGCAATGTATGCATTTTCATAATATATATCCATTCGTCCATAAATTTGATATTTTGTACTTTTTTGTTACGTGGAAATAAAGTAACTGATTTTTTTTTCAATGAAGTGAAAAGATTCTGAACATATATTCTCGTTGCCATAAATCATTGCTTCGCTCATTACATATCCATTTGTACATAAATTTTGCATTATACTTTATGACTTGCTTTGCACTTCTTATAAGATAATTCGTCAAATTAAATCTTTTATTACTTTTTGTTGTTGGATGGAAATAAAGTAATTGAATTTTTACAAATATCACTTGAAAATATTACGATCAAATTTACTATCAATCTCTTCGTCACAAATCTTTATTGCAAAGTGATTGGAACTCTACAATAAGTCGATGTGAAAGGTCAAAAATTAAAAGAATCGATTTCGTATCATTTCAGAAAATGATATAGAGATCTATTGGATAGGGACCTATACAATGCAGGCTGTGCTCTTTAGTAGGTTCCTCACATTTCATGTTTGTAAAATTGTCTTTTTTCTTGATTAAGATGTTATGTCAAGTGTAAGTTATCTATTGTATCATTGTAGTTGTGCTTGAGATGTAGAACAATGAAATCGAATAAATACAAATCTAACTGGAATTTTTTGACGATCTGTTGGCAGGGCAAAGAGAGAATTGGGAGAATATATTACATCATTATACCCTCAGCTAATATCTGCGTGTTGTTGTGACCGTTTCATATCACACCTCTGGATGGGAAATCTTTATATCCACGCTTTACTCTGCTCAATTGATTCAACTTAAACGCAGAGTGTTGTTTCATTATAAGCAACTGTAATAATTCGTGTCTTTCCCATAGTTCAGAATCTTCAGTCCATATTGTTTGCAGATGATACAAGTGTTTTCTGTAAAGTTTCTGGTCCTCAAGGCTTATTTCGTCATGTTGATGAGCAATCATATGACATAAGTATCAAAGTGAATGAGAGCAAATAAACTAATTTTGAATATTTATGAAACTAATTAATTGCCCTTTGGGACTCGAACCACAACTCCACAACTCTAATTCGAATTTATATAACGGAAATAGATAGAGTATTCAATACCAAGTTCTTCAGAATCTTCAATTCATTTATAATGGAATTTCTTCTACAAATTATTCTCAAGATAGACTTACTACACTTAACTGAATTTGACAAATTATTCCATTCATTTATTTCATGCCATCTATATTATTGTAATGTTGTTGAAGTTTTACTTAAAGAAATACAGGGAGCGTTACCAAATTACAAAAAAAAAAAAGGTTATTCACATGATAACTCACTCCTCATATCCTTCGTCCAGCAGCATACCTTTATTCGTAAAAGCAAAAGTATTGCCCAATAATTAATAATGATATTTTTTGAAATTGCTAAGTTCATGTGGGAATAATGTAACTATTTTTTTTCCTGAAGTATTTAATGCGCATCTTATTTTGAACTCTTGCGTTCATAGTAACAACACTAAACATGTCCGAAATACCCATCCTCCATGCAATTGCATTTCAATGTCATAATCTTCTACACATTATTTTCATCACGGTTCAACCCTTTGGAATAATTTGCCAAATTCAGTTAAGTGTAGTAAGTCTATTGATCATTCAAAGATACTTTATGAAAAACAACAACAATTGTTTGATAAACTGAAAGACACAATAATCTATGAAACTTACTATACAAATTTCCCTCTTTTCCTTTCCTTTTCCCTTAGTGTTTTATATGTTTTAAGAGTGATTTTACCTAGGGGTTATTTCTTTATAAATAAAATCCTTGTCATTTACATCAATTTAAGGATCACTTTGAACAAGCCTGTATTATGCGCTTTTTGTGATTCTTCTTCCACTTTTATTTGCATGTTCGTTGTTTCTATGACCATTTTTTTTCATAGGGTGTGAGTGTGCGTGTGTGTGTGTGTGTGTGTGGGGGGGGGGGTTAACCATTGATCCCTGGTTCAACCACGAGAGCACGACCATTGACCCCCTCCCTCCACACACACACACACACACACACACATATATACACACAAACACTTTGAAAAAATAAAACAGAAAGTTTCACTGCCCCTACACTAGATATAATGAAGAAGTCTAGTTACGACTAAACAATATTTTCAGTTTGATAATAATTGCTTCACCTCTTGTGATCAGTAGATATTACTGATCAACACTCAAAGAGCCTGGGTCTCAAAATGTCATTACTATTGTAAGTCAGTCAATTTGGCGTCCTCGCGTTATGTGACTCTGACGTCACTGTCTACTTACTCCTCATCTATACTGTGCAGAGCACAGCCACGAAGAAAATAATGTTCTTTTGTGAAGAAAAAAAAAATAGTTGTTGGGTATACAGTTTCGCATGCTAACTGAATGTACTTCTCTATCATGACGTCGTGTCTGACGCGGCGTTGGACGGCATTGCGTGGACGATCAAACTTTCTCGTTGTGTGACCCAATCTTGATGACATTTCCAAGAATTCATTCCCAATTCATTCCACGCTGTAAATAAATGCTTAATATTTTCCACTATACGCACATCAGCTGTTGGAAAAACATAATCCTTCAATCGTGATACAAAATTATGATTATTGACTTTATGATTATTTACATTACGATATTGACATTTTAATTTACTTATTCTCAAATAGAGATAGAAGGAGAGAGTGAAAGAAAAAATATAAATCGATAGATGAATAAACACCAATAGTTAACGTTAGATTGATCGAATACATGTCAACCAGGATACGCCCGTGGTTTAAACACAAGAGACAGATAGAGAGAGGGAAAGGGGGGGGGGGGGAGATTTAATGTTACTGTTGATGTTCATTACTTTTTCTTTCCTGTATCATATTTCTCTTTTCTTTTAATTTGATTTTCCAATGTGGATGCGAAACACATCAATGGATTTTGGTTTGTTGGTTTGGTTTATTTCTGCATTTTTTTCTCCAAATACAATAGCAAATGAAAACAAAGTGATACAGAGTAATAGTATGCAAAAAAAGGAGAGTTTAACATACAAATCAATACAAGAAATGTCATTTTCATAACAACATCAGTCTGTAATGACATATGAATCAAAACAACATATTAAGGCATACTGTATTTATGAACAAAGGAGATATCAACACAGAGGACCGTCATCATCTTAAGCAGAGCTTGACGTTGACTTGGATGCACACGAGTTGTCGTTTTTTAAAAAAAGAATATACAAATAGGCTTCTTATAAGTTTAACATAGCACACCAAGTAAAAATCAAATGGGTGGTGAGTATAGGCAGTGGCGGATCCAGGGATTCCGTAAAGAGGGGGGGGGGGCGCAAAAGTATTTCTGGCGCCACGTCCGTGGTCTTGTAAGCTGACAAGCAAAAAAAAAGGCTTCCACGCAATTTTTCAATTTTCTGTCTTTAAAAAATTAAAGGGGCGTACCCGCCCCCTTTCTGGTTGTTTGTTTTCTTTTATGCTACTGATCGGTGTAAAATAGGATTTATTTTGGATTTTTCTGCTTCTGTACAAAAAGTGGCCTTTTTACAACCAACTGCATTTTTTATTTTCTGAAAGTGCAAAATGCAAGGGTTGTTTTATAGTTTAGTTGCATGGTGAACAGATATGCATTTGTGTGTCTTCATATTCATGGTTGATAATCAGAAACTTTCTTGACTGCACGTGAAAATGCGGTATTTCTGTGAGTGTTCCGAGTTGCTTCTCTCACTTCATCGCAAATTTATGATTGAACACAGTTCTCAAGTTAAGTGAACCTCAATTTGATCCCTTACATAAATTTTTCGATGGTTTCTTGTATGATTTTCATGGGAAAATGCAGAAATAAAGTGAAACTCAACTGAACAATGAAAAGAAAAGAAACAAGAGCAGGCAGAAGAAGCTATATGATTGATATTGATATTTTTATACAAACATATTTTGAAAGGGTAGTACGAGTGGAGAACTATTGTTGTTGGTATATAGGTTAAACTAGAAATGTGTCTTTCGACAGGTTTGACTAACAATACATATCATATGACCTGCATTTGACTTTACAGCGTATAGTCATTATCAACAAGTGACATGACTAACAAGGAAAATGTTTCAAGATCACCAACTTCGCAGCCAATGAAACACGCAGGGTATCCCCATTATTCTAGCCAGAAAGCACAAACGGAGTTTCTTCATAAAAATAGACAGGAACTATCAACTGTGATATTTCTGTGTATGAAGAAGAAAAAAAGATATTCGCGTTGAATTGGATGAAAAATCAAGCACTAATATCACCCAGACAGCAACAATCATGAAAAGCCTGCTCTATTTTCCTCCCTTTCTCCTTTTTATCCTTGTCTTTTCTTCCTTTCTCTCTATCTCTCTCTTTCTCTCACAATGATGAAGCCCAACCTTTTGGTATAATGTCGCGGTGTCCTTCGAGAGCAAAGCAAAAAGAATCGCGACTATTTTACCGTTCGCGCTCTTTCTTCTCCCCGCAACGACGTCTCCCACCCTTTTGGTATATAATATCTTCATCTCCTCAACAATTGGCGCCAAGATCCAGAACAAAGGCTGAATTGCTGCTCGTCTGTCAGGCTTTCCCTACATAGCAATCGGCAATGTTAAACTGACGTGTGCACCAATCAAATGAAACTGATACGTCTATACAGGGAGTCATCATTGCAGTATATAGATGGATGAACAGATTTCCATATGGCAATGAGTGGAAAATTTATACTCTCCACTCTGGAAAATAAAAAAACTTGTAAGCTTCAATCTGTTTGATGTATAATGCATCTTCGTTGACTCAAGATCGATGATCTATACGTGTACTCATTCTTTTCTTTTCGATGCATCCAGAGTAAGGCATGCCAAATTATGAAATCAACACGTTACCAAATGGACAAGGTAAAGCATGTTCAACTGTATACTCTATTTTGGCTTGAGCAATAATTATTTCTTTTGTTGAACGTAATTCGGTATAGTGTCTGCTGAGATGGAGACTCTAATTTCTGTTATGTTTTTAGAAAAAATTAATTACTTTCTTTACTTTCAGTATCATAGTTAGGTTGTGAAAAAGTTCAGAGAGTCATATTCTCGCAAAGCCAACACTACTGGAAAGAACACAGTGTCCCACAGTGTGTTCACAGTGTGTTCACATCGTCGACTATGTGAAAACGCTCGAATTTAACAGTGTGAAAATGAATTCTCACTGCTGTGGTGTGGTTTTCACAGTGTTCACGTAGTAATGATTTGCTTCACACTGTGAATTGATGATTCACATTATGTTCATACTGTTAAAACGTTCGAATTTAACAGTGTGAAGAGATTTCACACTGCGTTCACATTGTGTTCACACTGTGTTTCACACTGTGGGGACACTGTGTTCTTTCTAGCAGGGAAACTATACCATTAGGCTATGAATACAAATATTGTGAACGACATTTTGCCATAATTGACTTGCAAATAATGTAATCTTATTCCTTCTCCAAACAAAATTGACATTGATTACAGAAAAGAAGACGTCCAAGTGACAAGCACTAAAATGAATGGTCATTTTAGCGTGCTTAGCAAGGACAGTTTACGTGTCTTCACCGTCTCACTGCATATAACGTTTCATTTAGTTTTTCCTCTTGAGTAAAAACGAAACAAAACAAAACAAAACAAGGAAAGTGTTAGACAGACTCCATTCGAATATTCCTTGATGTCAATCGGCTCTTCTCCTATTTCTGCTGAAAGTTTCTCATAAACCTTTAATTCCGCTCTCATGACCATTGTATTATCATCTCCGTCCTATTTCGACTAACCTTTTCAATTGAACGGGAGCTCGAAATATCAAGCGCGAAAGCTTGGATGTATAGAGGTCAGTGATGTGACATTCTAACCGAAACTTCCAACATGGTTATGGTTTGTCACCATAAAAGCCATATACGTATTAACTTTACCCATGCAGAGAGAGAGAAAAAAAATGGGGGATGGGAAACAAAATAAGAATTGGAGTAATGCGGAACTCCATTTTTATTTCATCTGGACTTATCTCCTAACCTTTCCGAGAACGCGTTGAGGAATATCTAGCTCTGTCGAGTACCATTGAGTAGGCCAGTGTTCCGTGATACCATGTCCTTTAATTTTTCCCCCATCCAATCTGGTTTGCGCATCTCTGGACAACATAAACGGGCAAAAGGGAGAAAGCAAATCTCAGAAAGAGACAGGGAAGACCAGCAACTTGTCAATTGTATACAGCAAGACACAAGAATTCAAAATATCAATACGGAAAATGATATGATAAATTGCAGAAATAAACTTAAAAGAGAAAGTTGGAAGTAGGCCCCATTATCAGTCAAGAGAAGCCGAGGGGTGATGACGATTACAACGATCACTGTGTTGACGTCGATGTGATTAACAAACGACGAAAGCGATTATGACTTTGTCGACAAAAGCTTTCAACGTATTGGTGCAGATGATCATAATCATAGTGAGTTCCCCATAATATCATTATGATTATGATTTTTTTTTGAGATGGGATAATAGGGATGTATTTATGCTACCATGGTAACTAAAGGAATTTCCATATAGATGGCGATGATAATATTCCTCTCTGATCTCATGAAGTTTGCATTCTAATTTGCATACTCTTATAATCCAATAACCTGCCTAAGTTTTTTTTTTGTGTGTGTGTGCTCTTTTGTCTTGTTTTTGTTTGTTTGTTTGTTGTTGTTGTTATTATTATGTTTTTTTGTTTGCAGGTCCAGGTCATCATGGTATAGACAATACAAAAAAGAGAATGCTCCCAGGAATAAAAGTCATTTAGTAAAGAACACTTCTCTGTGAATTTTATATGAAAGTCTTGGTTTCCTTTATTTTTCAGATTTTGGGACTAGAGATGCAATCGCATTCTGCCTCGATAATCACAAACCTTGACTAACATGACTAAATAAAAAGTCCTTCTTCGATTCCTTTTTTACAAAGCATTTCCGTGAAGAATGGCTATCATATTTTTACAGAATCTCACATATCATCTTTCTTTTTGGCCGTTAACTTGGTGAATATTTTCCAAATTCAGGAAGCATCTTTATAAAACTGGTTCTTACATGAGATATCTCAAAGAACCTTTGCTACACTATGAAAATATTAAACGGTTTAGCTTGTATTTCTTTTCGTCTGTAGCTGAAGTGCTATAGAGTTTCATGAGTAGAACGAACATAAAACAATAGGGCTTGGCAGGCGACAGAATTCAGATTCAAACTCGATCAAACTTTGTCAATCTTTATCGGTGCCAGCTTTTGGAGGGACAGGGTGCAGCGCTCTTCTCACAAGAGACTCATTTAAATGCTCCGAGAGAATTTTGATTGGTTCAGCTATATAAGGGAGTTTATGGTTAGTGCATGTCTCATTTGACCCCATTTGACATCCATTTGAAATAACATGGACATGTGTTGTGATCAAGAATTCCTTCCTGAAGCATGTCATCTTGTATTAAATCAATGTTGAGAAAGTGCGTGGAGAGATTATGCTAAACAGTGTTGATGAATGACTTACACCTGTACATTCCAATTTAATCTGAAACACATACATTGTACTGACATAATTCAGATTCTCATAGTTGCTCGAGACTTCTTTACATTTCAAAGTCAGTGGCAATTACACAGACATTCTCATTTGACCTTTGTTCTGCACATGCGCAAATCACAACCGTGAACTCCCTTATTCAAATGAATCTTCGTGACCCCTATGCCCATTGGTTACATACCATTTTGAATGACCACATAATCACAGTCTATATCGGGATTCGAATCAAAGATATCCATTTTGCAAGGTCTCAAGATTTGCCACCTTACTGAAGACACCTGATATGTCATTTGGGTCGATTTTTTACAGGTTGCCCTCGATAACCTTTAATGCAATTTTCCTCTCATCGCAAAAGCAATGGCGGAAAAAGGCCACCTCTCTACCTAGCTTTGTTTTCAAAAAGGTCACCAAACGACCTGTAATCCCGTCTTTTCTTGTCTTCCGTATTTCGTCTATTTAGTGTCCGAATAATACGGTGATGCCACCAATCAAAGTCGACGGCAGTCAGAAAATACCACTCGACATATTTCGCTTTGTCAGGATGCGCTGTATTTTTGGTTATATGGTCGCTGTGTCGGCTTAAACTCATGTGGTCACACGCGTGAGACGTCACCTGAGCTTGACTCGCAGCTATATATCTTCCGGCGAAGTTCTTCTGTCAAGATAACAATACACCAACAAATCCAGGCACCTGCATAAAGTCGACCGTAGGCTTAGCTTCAGGCTGTATGTTTTTGCATTCATACCCAACAAGTATGCGCAACAACTTTAATTTGAACAATCCTGTGAAGATGTTATTAGCATGTACAACCCTCAGACATCATGGACCCGACATATGGAAATCATTACCCAATTCCCTCATGCAGATAAACCTTCTGACTTCTTTTAGAAGAAAAGTAAGAGATTGTATCAAATTTGTATGTTATAAATGAAATATAAATTGATTTGTTTGTGTGTGTGTGTGTATTGAGTAACTGCATTATATATATATATATATATATATATATATATATATATATATATATATATATATATACATAGATAGATATAGAGATATATGATATCTCACGCCTTAACGTACCCATATACAGATTTTAAAACATATTTTAAGGACAAAGAATCTCCGGTCCTGCCCCCAAACGCAGCCCATGTATCTGTCATATTTACAAATATTGGACATACCTACATTCGGCAGCTAGTAAAATTGAAACGCTTTTTAAACTTCTGATCAAAAGAAGGAAGTAATTTCTCTTTTTATCTGGAGATATCCCGATATAAACGAATTCATAAACACATACAAACACACACACACACACACACACACACACACACACACACGCACATATGTATTCATATATATAACATGTATTTATATGTATATACATGTATATGAATATATTTGATTATGTTTACATGAATAAATAAGTAACCGGGCCTAGTATATGACAATGTACATAAATTGGTCTTGCATTTTTACCACTTTGATTGGTGATATGAGAATGGTTTTTACATACATTTCAGCACTGATATTGTTAAAATGGTCATCTCTTTAATCATCATCTTAAAGCAAAGTCTCATCTCTCTTTATTTATCCATTCCTTTATTTATCTATTTATTCATTCATTCATTCATCCATCCATTTATTCATTAATTTGTTCATACCTTTATTAATTTATTCATTTTTGCAGGTATAGGACAGTGAGGTCCAACGATTGCAGTAGCCAAGACAATTTTGAAGACGGTTTTGTATTATTCAATAACGAGAAGCTGAGTTATTTATGATAGCTTTTTGAAGGCAACATGGCGCGTACGTTAAGATATTGCTATGAAATGGATTGGTCATTATCTAGCACGAATTATAGCGGGAAGTCTTCTCATGATTCCCTTCTCATTCCTCCAAGTCTGAAAATCCATTACGCCACGCAATAATCGGCCATCAAACAACCACGCCTCAGAATGGAACCACACGCGCGAGGCGAGATCACCGACTGCAGTTTACATGGCTTTAATTTGGCGATGTTTACTGAAGACAGATGAAACGGTGTGAAGCGATCAATAATGATCCAAATTAGTTTATCCAACGTCTGCGCCGTCTGCCTGAAATCACTAAGAACAAAAGTAATAATAGACTACCCTTACGCGGATTAATTCACCGACACTCAGACACCTAACTATTCTGCTTCGTGTGCCGGCGAACTAAGCACGATCAAAATATCTCGTCCATCCAGGCAAGTAATATCATTCCAACAGAGACACTGAGCTATCTTTGTTTTTAACGCTGGACAGATTTTTTTTCTCTTCATACCGAGAAGCCGCTTTAATCCAGCTAATTAAGAGTGTCTTCTAAAGCGAGAAGAACAAATGGATCATTCCCAAAGATATTTCGTCATCAGTCTTTCCCTACTCTGGATTTAATAATGACGGGTTAGATGTTGTTCCATATCCAAAGTAGATAATTATGCTCTATCAAAATGGGCTTTCTAAAGTTCATATCGGGTATATGCAATAGTTTCTACAATGCTTTTTTTTTCAATTGAGAACTCAATTTCATTAGTAAGGGACAGTGACAGATTGTTTAAACATTTGATTTCTCGCATTGATATTTGAAATTTGATTTCCTGTCGGTAAAAATTAAAATTTCTTGAGAAGAAATCTTACAATTTTCTATCAACCGCTAAGTAATAAATCAAGAAATCGAAGTCATGATATTGGTTTTGAGGGGTTTTTCACACATTATTTTGCTCACTCCTAGACTGAAAAGAAATGATAACTGTGCAGCACCATAAATACCGGTAATCTACAATTGAAAAATGCAGTCAGAATTTTACTAAAAACTGGATGGTGTTTGTATTTTGAGTATGAAGTCTTACAATTATTTGCCACATAGTGCAGGGGGGGGGGGGGTAAGTAATGTATTCAATATCTTTTTTTTTTTGATTCAATGATGCATGTGGACGTGCCCTAGCAACAGGGATGTCTCTATGGAGAAGGAGATGTGATAGCGGACGTCCACTATTCCTGATGGGCCCGAATTCACGGAGGTGGTACAAATGAAACCATGGTTTAAACCATGGACAAAAACCATGGAGCGCCAAATGTCGCATGGAACATTTCGTTACGAAATCAGTCATTTGTCGATGAAATGATTATTTTGTAACGAAATGACAACATTTTGTAACTAAATGAACATTTCGTCCATTTGTCGACGAAATGACAAATTCCGTAACGAAATATTCCATGCGACACTTGGCACTCCATGGTTTTTGTCCATGGTTTAAACCATGGTTTCATTTGTACCACCTTAGTGAATTCGGGCCTATGTGTGGGCCTGTAATGTTTTATCTAAACAATGGAAGACAAAGAGACAGAATTGGAATTGAGGCAAAAAAAAAAAGAAGAAGCAATGGACGAGAGTCTATTTGTTATCATCATGTAGGTCATTTTCCATCTCCATTTTGAAGAAAGTGTGAAGATGTGGCACATTTTGTCAGTAAAGGCTTTACACACAGGTCTGGAGAACCCCGCATCAGGAAATCAGAACAATTACGATCGTGACAGAGGACACGCCATATCAAAATGTTCTCCACCTCCGGTTTACTGGACTGTGAGAAAAAGACCGTTGGATCCTAAGTTTGGTTAAGGCTCGTCGGTGGTGCAGTGTCAACCCAACATGCGCTGGGTGATGACCTCGCCTGGACCGTGGTCTCCAAGCAAAGTAGCCATCATCCCGCTAACTTACAAGATCCCTAAGCTTTAATTCTAACACGCCACTATGCGCCGCTGAACAGACAATATTTGCCCAACCGCTTACGCGCCAACTTGTACCTTGTGTCGGATACTTCTAGTCGCGTCTACGCACACAGCACTGCCTTTATATCCCAGACGATAGTGATTAAAGAAAAGAGGGGGGGGGGGGTAAAAAGAGAAGCCGAAACAGAAGGAGGAGGGGAAGAGAGATGGGGCGGAGTCGACGGATCAGTTGGTGCGAGTCAAAATATACAGTTGTACAGACCTGGTGTGGTTAGAGTCCCCTTCGGACAAAGGCATAGTTTACTCACCGGCGGACGGGCGGAGTGAGATGGGTCCAATGTTAGCTTAGACCGGCGCGTATGAATGGTCTGAGTTTAAAGACACCCAGTGCAAGGCTCAAATCCGACATTCGGATGACAGGGACTAAAATAACCAATCTGTAAATCGGTGACGGACTCTCATTGTTCCCCGACAACAAATTAAATCTGAAAGTCAAAGATTGGCTGCGTTTGTGTTCTGCTTTCTTGGTTCTCCCTCTCTCTCCTTCTATTTTTTTTCTTTCTCTCTTTTTTTAAAAACCGTTGTTCTACAAGGAGGCGGGGAACCAGAGACATATATTTATACAATACCGTAGCGAAAGATAATGAATGTTTAGATTGAAATGTATGCGTTGTCTGTTTGGCCGATAAAATGTTATTGAGACCAAATTGTATAGATTTGCGTCTGTTCGCGAATGGAACATACGGCATGGTCGGACGATGGCTACACGAAAAGAAATTGGAAAGATGAAGGCACGAGTTAAAAATACCATTGGAAAGAAATACAGGAGTTGGTCGAATCAAGCAGTGTAGTGTTCATCCTTATTTTCTAAATCATCAATTAGAAATTCATGTGCTTTTTTATTTCACACCACAATTGCAACTTTTAATTTCAGTCAATGTAGTCATGTAGCGTGAGAATTGTAGGGCTTATTGTTACTTTCTTATTTCAGTAGCTCATGTAGGACATAGAAATGATAGGTTGGTGTGATCCCATTCATCTTTGTCACCAAGAATTATCAGACTATGTGGCAACTATATGCATTGATAAATTTGCTGCCCCGGTTTTCAAAGTTAGAAAATAATCTCAGATGTAACTTTGGTGATTGCAGCCTGGAAGAAACTCAGTCCTAGTTTCAGTTTCTATCACCGGGCTGTAATTCGATGGCATTTTGAAACTGAAGCACTGTGTAATTTGACGGACAATAGAATGAATTTATCCAGTTTAATACAAAACTGCAATGTTTTCGCTGTTACTATATCAATCCATGTTTATATAACCTGGTATACTTTAAGGATTTTTCTCTTTTTTAAATGAAATAAGTAATTCGAATTTTCTTATGACTGTTCAGGTTTTTGTAGCATTTTCATTACTGCATTCTTATTTGCTTGCACGTTTTTCGTATTGTAGTTTGTTATTATTAATATTTGTCCACATTTTAAGTAAGTGTTCGTCTTCTGTAAAGCGCTTAGTAACATTTGTATGAGGCGCCATATAAATGCGATTTATTATGATTATTGTCATTATTAATTGGAATGGCAAGCAAAATCTGTTTGTCACTGGGAAATAAAGCAACAGATGATAACCATTAACGTTTTTATTTTCTTAATCAATTACGTACTCTACATCCATTATGAGGACGCTTTAATGCAGAAAAAAAATATTCTTTTCAGTCACGTGACTACCCGGTGATTTACGTTGAGTTCAAAGCCACACCTTCCCCATTGAAATCCATGTTTAAAGACTTTTTATCCCGATCTTTTGCCTTTCGCTTTGAATGGTCATTATTACTATATACTCGATCTTTTCCTCTTCGCATATTATACCCATTTGTTGTGTTTCTTCCATAGATCTTCTTCCGCGTGAAATACCGCAGGTCATCGTCATTTAATACTCAAGGAAGCGGAAGTTGGAGGAAAGCAAACCGTCTCAATGGAGGAAAGAAAGGAGACCATTTTTTTTTTCCTGAGTTGTAACGATGGAAGGAGAGAGTTTGCTGCAGACGTGAGGGCGTTAAAGCCGTGGCGATGCTATGAAATCGTGAGAGAGACTCTTCTGCCACGAATACATATAGATCTTTTCATTAATAGCTCGCTCCTGTAGCTGTGTCTATAATACATAGTAAATCATCCAAGCATGTGTCAATTCCTGATAGTCGGACGGATGTGAAACGTCACTATAGGAAATATCGTATTACAAGATCAATCAACTTTATAGCGTCTACATAGACAGGTTCTTTTTTTTTAATGTAATGTCTCACGAGAGAAGACTTTCGCTGGTATATTGACAGTTTCAGCGGATAATGATAACCGGATTCGGAATTTTAAAAAAGTCTGCCATAAAACATTGTAAAATGGAGTCATTCACAAAATTCATTTCGCTGTTAACAGCAATAATTATCTTATCAGGTCGGGGGAAAATGTATTCAATATTCTATACCATAAGAAGGTGACGGATAATTTTCATTTCCCGTTAGTCTAGCACATAATAACCTGAAAGTCATAGTCATGTTTTCTCTGCAGGTTACAGAGCTTGGAATGATATACACGGTAAATATATAATTATGATATTAACATAATTTTATGTGACGGATAATTTTCATTTCGCGGTAGTCTAGCACATAATAACTTGAAAGTCATAGTCATGTTTTCTCTGCAGGTTACAGAGCTTGGAATGATATACACGGTAAATATATAATTATGATATTAACATAATTTTATGTGACGGATAATTTTCATTTCGCGGTAGTCTAGCACATAATAACTTGAAAGTCATAGTCATGTTTTCTCTGCAGGTTACAGAGCTTGGAATGATATACACGGTAAATATATAATTATGATATTAACATAATTTTATGTTGTGCAGCCAGTTTCCTGCTGGAGACATTTTCTGCATTTATCTCTGCTCCACTGACATTGTCGCATCGGTCATTACCATCATGCATCCTCGCCAACATAACATTTCAATTTCTAAAAGGTATTGAAGACAAGCATGAACTTTGATCTTTCGAGGCTTCTTTTTTTTTCCTCTCCCTCTCTCCCATGCCTTCGTACTCTTTGACATCACAAGGCACTGCATAGATGGATGTGTATACAATATACACATTTACGCACACACACGGTCATGTACATATCTGTCTGTCTACGTGTAAATATGTACATTATATAAATTCGTATCTATATTATGGCAGATGCAATCACATACAGCCTTCATGTAAAAATGATAGACATAATGTGCAATACATATCGTTACGTAGTTATTACATACGCATATATATTTACATATAATTATATATACATATATATGTAATATGTATGTATAATATGTGATTTGCATACAATACCTATGTACGTGTACATATACTTATATATGTATATAAATACATATATATATATATATATATATATATATATATATATATAGAGAGAGAGAGAGAGAGAGAGAGGCGACAGAAAGAGACAGAATATGACAGACAGACATAATATTGTATTTATAGAATAATAAAAGTAATAAAATGCATGCATACCCTATCTTTAATTGACAATTCATCGAAATTACAGAGATCGACCAGTTCTATTATCACACAGAATCCAAACAGTGGTGTGCTACTATTTGCACGTAAGACATAACTACATGCAGATGTGTTGAATCATGACAGAAAGAAAATTAGTACCATTTCTGTTAGCAGAAGGGGAAAATTCCAATACTAACTTTTAATTTCCATGAACAATCATTTTTGAGATGTACATCATACACATGACAAATAAAACTAGGGGTCATTGCTCACAATTATTAATTATTTTACAATCTCGCTTTCTGTACATTACAGTGGTTGTATGAACCATAACCTGTTTTCAACTTAATCTCATACGAGTATAAAACAGTACCAAAAATGAAATATTCTATGCATTCATAACAACAATAATATGTAGAAAAACAAAAGAATGCATTTATCTAAATAGCTAAACACAAAATCAATAAACCTCTCCTTGTAATTATCACAAATATTAGTTTAAGAAGCATTCAGACAAACGCATTGATACCTTCATGCCTTGTTATTATGCTTTGTTGTGGATTGTCATGCAAAGTCTCAGGTAACACCATAACCATCCAAAGTGTAAACGAGCGATATACTGATGGTTCGGCTACACAGGTCACGTTTTCCCCGTCAGATTTTGACTGAAAATGTCATTGTGGATCGTCAACAAGTCAACAATGATTCTTACAGTCTGTTAGTTCTGGTGTACTTTAACAGCATTCTCTACCTGGCCGGGAGGTTGACGGAAAATGTCAGCGATTGCTCAGTGTGTCTTGAATTCGTGCATCTTCTTCAAAACAGTCACACAGGGATTGAATACGAACGTCATATGATGGAGAGGCATATACCTCAGTGTCACTGTCTCATAACTCAGTATTTTCCACATAGATACTAACCCACGTTCTAAATCATATTCCACTTGGTCAAGATGTCAAAAAGCGTCGCATGAACAAGCATGATGAAGGAATGCTACGAATGTTTGGTACTTAATACACAAAAATGTTCTTTTTCTTTATGTTATATATTGTTATTGTCATTTTCATAATCGTCATTGTTATTATAATTATTATGATAATTATTATCATTTTTATTATCATTATCATTGTTATTATTATTATTATTATTGTCATTATTATTATTATTATAATTATCATTATTATTATAACTTTTATTATCACCATCATCATCATCACCATTGTCGTCACCGTTATTGTCATGTGAAAATTTAGCCTGGCATATTATACAGGATACCTTCAAAGTCAACGACTGCATTTATATATAGTAAAGGATCTTAATCCATGCTGAGCAATATGTGTCCACGAGCCTGTGCCATTTTCTACATGAATACAATTGGATCTCCACTTTAACAATTTAGTAAAAACTTTGATGATGAATTGTATTCAATACGAGAAACAACATACGAACAGAAAACCCCAGAAGAAGCCGTATTCAGTTACCTACAACCATTAAAATCATTTGAAAATTTGTGTTATTGAATATTCTGCTTGCATGTATTTGTGTTTGTCATTGTTTGTGATGTAAGTAATGTTAAGACAGTCTTAGGCCCAAAAAAAAATCTGATCGGCATCATCAAATTATATATCTTATGCCACATTATCTCTTTCCAACATTTGCGCATCTGGGAACCATGGACTGTAAGCACTCGCATAGTATTTTTTTTTTTTTGGCAGTACATGTATTCCATCCATGCGTGATATGACGAGAGTTCATTGTCTGACGAAAATTAATACTGAAACATTGATAAATGTTATTCAAGGCAAGATCTTTAGTATCTAATCAGACAAAATGTTAAAAATTTGCAACTTTACTTTGTAAAACATCGAAGAACTCAATCTTCAACTGTGGCGTTCATCAAGAGATGTGCAGCTGGACTTCCGCACGCCAATAGGTCGAAGCATTCATTATCAGACCATGAGCACAATAAAATCGTATAATGAACCGCATAGCTCTCTCCTGAATAATCGATACGCGATATCTTCTAACCGTGATCTTATCATCAAAGGGCTTATGAGGGTTTTTCTTTCAGGTATTTGAAATGGACAAAATGTGATTTATACTCTTAATAGCCAACAAGAACTTCTCCCCTTTCAGGACGAGTGTAAATGGCGCTTTGATGGTGCATCGTCAGAGTTAATAAATATATTAATTATGCATCCATGCACAATGCATACATCAGTCAGTTTAAAACAAAATCTCACCCTTAATAACATGAAGAACGTGAAGGACTTTATACCAACATAATCCAGATTGATGATGAAAATTACCAGTACTGGTAATATCATCATTATTGTAACGATGCTGTGTTGTATTACGTTATTAGCAATCTATACCAGTCACTCTAGTATTGGCAGTTCTAATGCAAGCAGTACTTTCATGAAATGATAATAATAATGATAATAACAATATGATAATAGTGATAAAGATATATGGAACTTATAAGGCGCCAAATTCATTTGATTATTAAATGTTCTAGGCGCGACCATGTACTTAGCGATGTTTGTTAGAGAAATTGATAAACAAGCACGTTTCAAATGACGCATTCCTCATTATTCTGCATTCACAAAAATCATCATCGATACCCCTCACCATTAATCTAATGCATGCTCATCAAATATCATAGCCTTCAACACCATTGCCAATAGTGGTATTGTCTTTGAAGACAGGAGGCTTATTTAGCCAAATAGAATCTTCGTCAGATAGACACACCGATTTGCGGGAATAGATATAAAAGGTGAAAAGTTGCCAAAAATGATATGTGGGAGCCCAGAGTTAAACACCTTCCGATATATTTACCTCACGTCTTCTAGCACAAATGTAATACAACTGTTCTATCACTCATGTTTAATTCATCACCTTATAATATGAAATGCTGCTCGAGCTAACGATAATCTGTATAGGGCTGTGAAAATCCAAGAAGAAATCAACATGGTAATCTATCAATATCTCGATAATTAAAGCTAACATCTTAAGCATAATGATTACCTGTGTAGATCGGTGAAAACTCAATTTCTTTTGAAATAATATCTACCTCTTATCACTGACTGATAATGGGAGCAATAAGGACGACATTAAGAATCACACATGGAATCACATTCCATTGAAAGAGGTGACGTATTCTACAAAGGCATTGACATTCACTTTGATGCCAAAATGACTATAGGGGTATGAGTAAATGTCGGATTGCTTTCAAATAATTCAGGCTCGAAAAAAATGAAACAATTACGACTAGTGTGATTTTTTTTCTAAAAACTTATCTGGAAGAGCTATAATCAGTGAGCACAATGACGATTCAGATTCAGGATTGTGAGAAACATCTGTGAATGGAGGAAGGTGGGAAAACTGAGCTGAATGGATGCCTTCGAGGCAGGCGTTATGAGTGGGCGTCGTTTGGCCTCTTGCAGCGAGATCGTTTATCCCACGGCATCCATTGATCGAGAACAAGCTTTATCCTCACACATTCCAAAAGGCTTCCTCTGACGACGACCTGTGGGTAACGTGTCGTGTGTGGGTGGGTTAGTTTAACATCTGTAACCGTTTCCTTCCAGGCCCTTTCATCTCTTTCGCGAGCCATACAATGACGATACATGCCATGAATTCGCTTTGGAGAACACCCTCGGTCACAATAGAATCATCTGTGAACGTTTCCTTTCTTCATTGATTGACGTTAACAAACCACGATGTCAATGCCAATAAAGGATAATGTGATAATGAAGACAACGTCACGTTTCATTCAAAACGACCGTGATTGATAAAAGTTGGTTAACTTTTGCATTGTTGAATAGTGCCATCATGATACCATATGGTCCACACAAAATTTACCGGTTTTGCTGTTCTCGGACCTGTAGGTAGGCTGGCATAGAGGATAGATGAGTTGACCTGGACGGGAGAGTATCGGGCGCACTGGACCCGCTGGAACTGCTACGGGGAACGGAAGTGCGGAACCGTGTTGAAACTGAAGTCGCGCGTGTTGCTGAAGGGCCTCGAGCGCCGGGTAGCGAGCCAGTGGTACCGGGCAGCAGCCGAATCCAGAAAACGGCGACCGCGAGGGTAGGCGGGCAGTTGGGTAAAGGGAGCTCCACATGGGTAACATATTCCGGGGAAACCCTGCGGAAATGACCCTATTCATGAGAGGTGGTGATCCTACCGCGGCGGCGGCGGCGGCTGCTGCTGCTGCCGAGTCGCGAATACGCTGATCTACCACTGCGCGTAATGACGATGGATTCGAAACACTCACCGAATCCTTATTGTCTTTGCAGTCACTTTCAGGTGATGCGATGTCGACGTCGCCGTCGTTATCGTCGTCCTTCCCCTCCTCCTCCTCGCCGAGAATGCTGTCTATGCTGAAGGGACCGGAAAACTTCGATATCTTCTGTCTGGCTCTCCGCGATAACTCTCGCTCTCGTCTCTCCTCTGCTTTTTGACTCATTCGCTTTGACAGTCGCTTTCGACGACGTCGAAAGACGCCGTCTGCGAACGTGTATTCGCTGCTCTCATTGATGGTCCAGTAGTTGTCCTTTCCCCATGGTCGAGAAGGGTCCCGAAGAATCTTGCGAAAACATTCGTTGAGGGAAAGGTTGTGACGAACAGAGTTACGCCATCCAGTGTAACTGCCTCGGAAAAAAGGAAATTTTTTCATGAGGTATTCATTGATCTCGGCAAGGGTGAGCTTTCCCGACGGCGAGTCCCTGATCGCCATGGCAATCAGAGCAATGTACGAGAACGGTGGCTTGGGATGTCGATGGTATGTCGGCTTGCCTTTCGGTTTCTGTGAAGTTGCAGCCGTCAGCGTGTGATTCGAATCGGTGTTCATGATATGCGTTCCGTGGCTCGAGATCGTCGTCATCGACTCGCAGAACGATTCTTCGTTTGGAGTCGCGTCGTCGCTGCCACTCCTCGATCTCCTTTCGTCGCCCTTCGCATCCATGACATCGTCGGCAGGACACCAGATCATGCTGTCGCGATGTTTGACGCGGAGATCCTCGGGCATTGTGTCATGAATATTGCTCGGGAAGCCTCCGTCATCGGCTGGCGAGACGACTTTCGAATGAAGAGCTCCTTCATACGCCATTCTTGGCCCTATAATTCGTCAATGATAATTGACAAGAAGTGTCTAAAATCAAATGAAAGTAAGCTGCCACACGAACAAAAAATGTTGAGAGAGAGAAAATTCAGTAAAGCAATAGAAGCAACATCTGCCGTTTGTCACACGCTGTATGAGTCGATAATCACAGCTAAAACGTGATTTAAAACGTACCAAATCTTCATTGAGTTACTGTGTTCAGTCTGATGAACGCGATGGAACAAGTTATGACTCAGTTTGTAGCTGTGCATAAAAAAGAAATCCGAGGTTTAATTGTGTAATCAAGGCGCTGAAAATTCGATCTCTCATGTGGTATTTACGAAAAGAAATATTTAGTTTATCTCGAAAGCCGACATAAAGTTTAGCCCGTTTTCGTCCCCCAAGTGCCACGCTATTCTTGCGAAGTAAATTGCCATGAGCACTTGACTAATTTTCGCCGAGTGCAGCGACAAAAAAGAAACTGTCTTTTACAAGTTGAAGTAGCCACTCTTTATAGCGGGTGCTTTTGCCTTCAGATTAACGCCATGTCATATCCTCAACAATGATACTCAACAACCACGCCAACGCTGCAGCACATCCAAACACAGATCCGGCCAATGCGCGCAGCCGCTAGCCATGTCGTATTGTTTGCTCTAAGACAGCCCAAGAAGCCAATAAGAAAGCAGTGATTTTTTTCTGCCATCTCTCTCTCTTTCTCTCTCCCTCTTTCTGTCTCTCTGTATGTCTATCTTTTTCTCTCTCCAGCTCCCTCCCTCCCTCCCTCTGCTGCTTTCCTCCTTTCTTCCCTGCTCCTGTATTTGGCTGCTCACTTCGAGTCAGCGCGCCAGTAAGCCGAGCGAGCCGCAGCCGTTTTCCGCTCCTAACCTTTTGTCATGTTAACGAGACTGCGTCGTAAAGATGAGGTGTTGATCTTCAATTTTTTCTCCCTCTCTCTCTCAGCTTAACTGTCCTTCTTTTCATCAATATTTCTTCTTCTCGATATATCTCCTTCTTGCAAGAGTAAACTCATAGTATAGTAAGACAGTATAATCATGCGGCTTTTTTAATTAAATGGAATCAACCGGTTTGCCCACATCTGATTCTAAGCATAGCATTCATGAATTGTGCATCATAATTCATAACCATGGTCAAAGCAATAAGGTTATCTATGATCTTACTATCCAGTATTTAAGTTAACCGACGCACACATATCAGAAGGTGCACCATGTGTTCGCTTGCGAGTGTAAGGGTGTGACTGCAGTACATGTCTGGATCAATGATAACGGACTTTCCCTAGTTTTGACTATCGCTCTCTCATATTTTCTTACTATCTATAGTTTTGATTATCCCTCTCTCATAATTTTTTACTATCTATACGTCACATTTGTACCACAATATGGACGTCGCTAGGAATGGAATTACACCCTCTTCCTATTTCATTCCTCTATCTCTCGTATCACTCACTATGTTCTACAAGTCACCGTACCTACCTCGTTAGCTCTGATGGCTCCACCTCCAGCGACTTCTATGAATCCACGAGTATATGCAAAATACTGAGGACGCAATTCGTAACGAATGAAACTGTAGCGGATTCTCTTTAACCTTGTCATTACCGGTGTACAGGATGTAAATGGTGTATGTAAAGGCAGAAGTCCCGACGGGATTAAACAGATACGGCACCATGTCGCACGCTTGGTAGTCCTAATATATCTTCTCTGTATCACCCTAACAATATATCGATGGCAAAGTCATTGAAATCTTCTTGATTTTTCGGAAGCTTGAAACTACGCACTTCTTACCTATTATATCCTCATCAGTACCTCCAAATTTTTCTGGTCAACGGGCAAGATCTATACACCTTCCCATGCCTACCGGTTGTCTTTATAATTTGTACTTAGGTGAGGACACGGTGTCATCATCATTATCATAATGCGTTTCCCCTTCATGTATGATATTTGATTTTTTCCAATGTCATAGCTCTCTATTCCTTTCTTCCTCTGTCTTGCTTCTTCTTTTTGCCTTTCTTTCTGATTCGCTGCCTCCTTTACGTGTACTTCCTGCGGTGTCAAGGTGTAGAGATTAATACGCATTGTTCTATTGAGAACGAACTCTCAATACGGGCTGATTCTCCGCGCACTCTCTCCTTCTCTATATGCGACCAGCATCCGTCTGCGCTTGTAATGCCCTTTTCTTCCCATCTCGACTCCCCGAGAACTGTGGCTTCCCTCGCCTCAATGAGGCGCCATTGTAGCCGTATAGGATAACCTGTCATTCAGTAGCCTTGAATCTCGTGGCATTTTCGCATCTTTGTCAATCTCGTATTCATTGTTCTCTCTGCAATTCCTCAGGACACACTCCGATTTTTTGTTAACATCTATATACATAAAGATATATATATGTATATAATTGAATTGAATTGAATTAGATTCCTCTTTTAATTAATTCTGTTACCATTGAAGGAGTTTTCCGCCAAGCGCACAGGTTCACAGAACGAGGATAGGTAATTCACCATGATAGACACGTGCATTCTAGAGAATTTCACATCAAAACGTGCCCTCACGGCATACACGTGAGTATTAACATCGTCTTTAGACACGCGCACCGACAAATTGAACACAAGAAACAAATTGACGGAAAAAAATGTAATGTATAGCTTTGTACCCATATATATATATATGTGTGTGTGTGTGTGTGTGTGTGTGTGTATATTTGTGTGTACATGTACAATATATATATATATTATATATATACATATATATATATATATATATATATAGATAGATAGATAGATATATATATATGGCGAAAACTTTGAGCAAAGAAAATGGGTTTTCATCGGGATTCGAACCCGAGACCTCCGGATTACTAGACCGGTGCTCTACCGACTGAGCTATTGAAAGCCCTAGATCGGTGTTCGTCCCAAACCCTTAATTCTCTTTGCTCGTGTGGTCAGAAGCTATAGTGTGTGAATGTGTGCCACACACACACACGTTAACCTGACATAGACCCAAAGGACGTAAATCAACTTTGGAATAAATGCGAGGGATCACCGAAGCGATGCAGCTTTTCTAATTTTTTTTTTGTTTTTTGTTTTTTGTAATATAATTATTTTGTAATATATATATATATATATATATATATATATATATATATATATGTATATATACATACATTATGTGAGGCTCAACATGTGCTTGTACTTCCATTCAACAAAAGATGATTAGCGGTGGCCCGGTGGCCCAGGGCCACCAGAAATTGATGTCCAGCCACCACCATTTTACATATGACATATTTTGGACCCCCCCCCCAAAAAAAAAAAAAAAAAAAAATGTTGTGAGTGTGTAAAATGTGTGGCATTTGATATGAAGCCTTGTTTCATACTTCTCAATTTGAATTGAAGGTTTTTTATTCACCATTGTATTGTTTCATCAGACCATTTCATTTTCAGTGTTTACTTAATTTCGTCAAAATTTACATTGTTTTGAAAAATTCCGATAAGTTTTGTAACTCTTGGTGTTACCACCCAACCGCACTCCCCCACCACCTCCGCACACACACTTCCGGTTGCCCCAGAAGGGCCTTGACTCGGCTCAGTCGGTAACGCGTCTGCCCCCAATCCAAATGATCCGGGTTCGAGTCCCGAGTCTTGCCAAGCAATGTAGTGCGTCATCATACCGTCCCCCTGTATGGGATAGGAAGAGGGAAAACATCTGTCCCTTCATTGACCTACAACGAATGGAGGCGCAGGATCCCTCTGACAGGACATTAAATGGAGTTCCCGTGTGTGAGTTTGTCCCGATACCATTCATTCATTCATTCATCGCCAAGAGCAGGGTGGTAACCCAGTAAAGTGGTCCACCTACCTATACCCACACAAGAAAAACGGGCGAATGATGCCGACACCTCGTGGTTCGTCCCAGATGACTATCAATATTTAACGAATGGTATCAGTCAGGCACATATACCATACGAGAAATAGAAGCTTTCCCCAAAATGAAAGGAAACTTTTAATGTGCGGTGAGTTAGCTCAGTCGGTAGTGCGTTTGTCATCAAAGGACCCCGGTTCGATTCCCAAGTCCCACTGAGCAATGTTGTGTGTAATCATACCGTCCTCTCTAGTAAGAGGCAAAACACTCTGTCCCTCGGATAGGACATAAAATGGAGGTCCCGTGTATTAGGAGAGTCACAACTCATGCACGTAAGAGGTCCCGCTTCATTTATTCATCGCAAAGAGCAGAGTGCTTAACCCATTGAAGTGGACCCGCCTTACATCCAACTGGACCCCAAGGAAGACCAGATATTGCAGCTGAATATGGGCTATCCACCCATTTTCTCAGATGGAAATGAAATAAACAAGCAAACAAACCTTTAATGTCAGAAGTTCCTCATATTTCTCAGTGTAATGTATGATGGTTGCCCATGACTTCCCATCTATGGGTAAGACTTACAGTTCTCTGAACGTTTCCTTCCGATAAAATTTTCGGATCGCATTCCCTGATTGACCTTAGTTTAGGAGCAAATCAAAGCGGAGAGAGGAAGCGAAGGATGTTTGTTTTCAGTTTAATGTTCTGGGCTACAAACATCATCCAGAACATGCTAGTAGACCTTCATGTGAGGTGATATATGCTGGCAACGCAATGAAGGCCATGTGGATATAAAAAGCTATCAAAGCAAACCAAAAGAAATCCGTTCAATTCTGTCAACAGTTAGGATAACAATAATGATTATGATGCTATGGTATTCTTTATCCACTGGCTTTCATGTTGATACTGTTCTACAAGAGGACCCTGCGACTATTATTAGCCTGCAGTTGCCAGGTACACGTTCATGCACCTGGGTCGAGAGGGACATGGTGGGGAAAACATCTTGTGCAAGGACGTAACCACTAGACATGCTGGACACGGGATTTGAACTCGGTTCCTCCGATTGAAAGTCAAATGTCTTATCCACTACTCAACAGTGTCCCAACAATTGCTTTGACTGAAAAGAACCCAAACAAACAATAGATTTACTTTGTATAAAGTAGGGAGCTACATGTCTGTGTCTTGCGTTATTACTTTCCCTTTCCCATTTCCGTCCTGTTTTTTTATTTGATTTGTGGTAATCGTGGTCATTAACATTTATTTTAGATATCAACGGAGTTTCAAACCTGACTGAAAGTCAATAGATTTTAATTTCGTCAACAGCTGCGTACAGACAAAATTGATAACGAACTACCGTTGGGCGCGACATTATACATAGAATCATGTACATGTCGTCTGCTGCGAAAACTTGCGGAAAATGCTAAAAGAAAGTTTCCGGAAATCAATGTCGTCAATGTGAGAGAGAAAAAGAAAACAATACGAGAGAAAACAAAACTACGCCAAGGTTCTCAGTTCATCTTGCCAACTCCCAGTTTTCTCTTCTCATCTCCTGCGATGTCTGATGAAGTGGCAACAACGATTATCTGGGCGACTACCAATTGATGGTTCACTTGCCAGTACGCCCAAATCTAACTTTCTTGCCTCGCCTGTTTGTTTATATCGAGGAACTCATTGGTAATTTAAACCTAAGAATAGTCAGACTCTCGCTCTTTTTCCCTCCATTTTTCTCACTCTTCTTTTAAATTGAATCCTAATGAAACATGCTTTTTTACGTGTCTGCGTTTATTTGTAAAATTTCCCTTTCTCCCCCTTTTCACGTCTTGTGGATGTGGAGTTCAGAGCCCGTGTGCGTTTAACCGTAATTGTAACAAGAAATGCACGGTGTACGAGACTGGGGCGATCCCCAGGATTGCTTTGATGGCAACTCGTGCATCCCCGGGCCTCTCCTTCAGCCTATTTGGTTTCTCACAATGCCCGTGACTCGGGGTGAAGCTGAGTCCGGGAGCAGCCAGCACTCGTCTCCTCTCGTCCGTCACGACGGGGAACCCACGGGAGAGGCGATTCTCCACTGTCTCGCACGTGCCGATCCGTGCAATCAAGTGACATGGTTTGAAATAGGCGATTAGCGTCATATTTAACGGTCGTTAGGTCTGCTCATCCAAGCCTAAATTAATCTTAATCAATTTCTGGGCGAGATCCCGGCGATGAAAATACCAGCAAATGAACATTTAGTGGAAGGTTTGATAGGTGATACGAGTGGGCCTGGAGTCTCGCGTGCGGGGCTTGTACCGCCCCGTTGGAAGCGGCTCCCCTATTCAGGCGACGGGAGAGAGGGAGGCGGTTGAAAGTCAAAGACGAAAAGAAGGAAGGGAAAAAAACGCATGTTATTTAGCTCTCTGGCTTAGGTTAATGTCGGCCCGAAGCTGTGCGATGCCGGCCCGCTAGCTGTCGGCTGAAAAACAACCTTGTTGCCGATCGATGCCGCGACACTAGTCTCACATGCATATTAGCATGGTGAGGTGCCTTCTGGCCTATACTGAAGGGCCTATACGAGCCGCGGGTTAGCGGGTAGCCCGACGGGTCCCGGAGCTGGTGTGACAGTCACCCGAACCAGGCGACCAACACCCAGAGCGGGTGTTTCATGAATACTAAATGTCAGGAAGCAACTGGGAGAGGATGCTCGTGGATCTCACTGGAGTACACTGCCGTACACCATCGGCTGCACCACCCCCTAATGCACCTGCACTGGGCTACCCGCGCGCATCGCCCAAAATGATTGATAGTTGAGATCGGCGATTACGGGCTAAATATGAAATTTACAGTCCCTTGTTCAAACAAGATAAGTACAATGCGCTTTTGTAGGGTAGTCCCCAGTGTTCTGACGGTGTTATTCATGACTTCATAACAATGTGGTGATGGTTGATTTAATCTCGATATAATATCGCCGAGTTTTCTCGTCGATGTTACAATTTCATTCCTTCTTCCGCTCATGACTTTCGCTCCCTCTCGGCCGGCGCGCCAACAATGCCGCAATATTGGCGAGCGCGCGCTTTGAGATCGCCTGGCTACTTTTCAATAGAATTTCGAATCAATTAGAGGCTTTGCTGCGACTCTTTTATGGACATGGAATTGCCAATAAAACTTTAAATTGTCTTTTGACATTTTTTTTTCCTTGCCTGGAAATTTTCATCTAATGTTGCGTTTATTTTGCAGGTGCTTTCCTCGTTTGCACACGCTGTCGATAATTATCTTTTGCAGTCTGACGTAAGTTCCCTTTCAATCAAGTCTATTCAGATACTTTGCAAAAAAAAAAATGAATAAACGTCTTTTTTCAAATTGTTTTAGCATGAAGTCTTTATTGAGAAAAAAAAAACCTACTTCCAGATACATTAACCTGACCCATTTTCTATCGAAGAAAGAAATCCCTTGTGTCAAAGCCGTGGAGATTTTGATTGAGCAAGCCTTGTCTTCTTGAGATACCGGTAAGTGAAGAGCTCCAGTTTAATTGCCCTTCTCGAATTCTATGCTTTAACAAAATACGCACATGAGTAGGATGCATTTCCAAATCGATTCAAAACAAAGAGGGAACTGCCCAACTTGTTAAGTACCGACCACGTAGTTATTATAGTATAATTATATTTCTTCGTGTTAACTGTAAGGGACTAGGGTCACTAGTGGCAAGTCTCTCTAAATTCCGGCCAAAATTTCGCTTGAAGATGGCACTTGCCCGCCAAATGTTTTCACAAACTAATCATAGCTTGCGGCTTGACAAACACGTTTCGGGAATTGGATTTCATGATATCAATGATCATCATTGCCACCACAAGGTGTCCATATCTCTGGATGTAGTCTCTGCTTTGATGTCAATGGTCCATCACAAGGCGCTGTATACCTTGATCATTCCCCCAGCATTGCCAGGGCAAAGCACCTTGCCAAGGTTGTCAGCACCGCGGGCCGTCTTCGGGACGTCTGGGGATCCTCTCCTCAGGAACCTTATTCACCACACCGCCGCGCCATGACAGTTGATTTCTTGTCTGGCGTCGTCCATGAACCTTTCAAATCATTTCGACTGTATGCAACTATCTGCTCGTGAATCAATTATTTAGGCATGTTTGCCACGTGATTCGACATTTCGTAGCTGCACACGGTCAATTACTGTGCAGGATTGCTCCATTTCTGCAATGTTTTCAGGGCTACTTTACTTGAAATGTGGAAGCAACCAATAATGCAAAAGGCTGTAGAGTTTTGGGACCGAATTGGTTAATAGTAACATTCAATACTGACATACCAGGTAAGCGCACCACACTCCCCAGTTCCAGGTGGTACTATGACATTTAATGCTTCAATACATCATTTCATGTGAGCCTGGCGCCTCCTGTAAATATCAAAGAAGTCATAGGAGAAAAATACTAACAGCTCGATCTATACAGCAAATTTGCGAGTTGAATTTGCGCATTACATTTAATTGAGACGTGAAATATTATTGGTTTGCAGAGAGGTATCTCTCCCTCTCTCCCTCCTCGCTTCCTCCCCCCCCCCTCTCTCTCTCTCTCTCTCTACCTGATAATTTGGCAATGTAGGGTGTTGAAATCTAAATATTAGCTAATGGTCCAAATTTTCCAGTGCGATACGACCATCGACGCATGTTCTTTGTAGCGGGAATCGCCCAGTTTGCGTCATGCGATCACGGCATGGTACACGTCATCGCCAGGGGATGTCGTAAGGTGGATGCCTCACTGATGAGTACCATGAAACTTAGCGCAACAATGTAGAACGCGCGCGGCGGTCACTCAGAATCCAGACTCTGCCACGATCCATCCCGGACAACAGCGAGAGGATGGACCTGGATGAATGTCACATGCCCTTGAACGTGAACGTGTTTTTCGCAGGGTAGGACATGATGTGATGCTTCCCTATCTGGGGACGGGTGCTAGAATGACGTCAATTGATCTTTGTGTCATTTTGCCTTATTGACCTACAAAACTCAATTCCTGCACTGCGAGTGCATGTACACACAGACAGGTGTAAAGATCACCTGGTAAACAGCACCTTTATGACGCCAACACTTTGTGGAATGTCACGAGGTCTACAACATAAGCAATGCCGTACGTTTGCCATAACACAGCATCCTTGCCTTTTCAAACGTCGTGTGTTTGTGTTTAGTTTACAATCGAGCTAGGTAATACCTACAGTATATCCGACGGCATTGCTGCGGCATTGAATAGGAACGACAAAATATTGTCGTTCGATGAGACCAGAAAATAATCGTTGATCTCGTATCCCTCGTTTTCTCTCACGCACTCTCTCTTTCTGTAACAGCTAAAGTAGACGTCATACTGAATTGCAAACAGGAGCCTGGGTTACGTACATAACATACGGATTACGTCTGACTACCAGGTTTTCATTACGACGTCATTCTGGTTTAAACAGTCACAGTTATCGTTACCAAAGCATCCACTCTTCATCTTAACATCGTCCTGATAAACATGCTGACTTTTCCCTGAACTTCAAAGGGCACTTATAGTTTGATTTACGCGAAAGACAAGTGCATTTTACTTTGTTTACTAGTAACTTACGTGAGGACAATGTCATGTGTTATGGAGAGGAGGCATAGTTGTAGAGTCGAGGAAATCGAGATACGGAGGAGAACATTACGCTCCCGGGGTGTGGCGGTTTCCCGACCTGCGTGTGACGGCCCCTCGCGCCAATGCCCCTATTGTGCAGGGACACAGTGAGGAAACGCCGCAAAGAAAATACAAATTAATATCGCCGCCTTCTTGAAGAAAAAAAAAATCGTGGAGCTAGCTTCATGATATGGCGTTTTGAAGTCAACACCATGCTTCAGTAATCCTTAAATGTGGGTGTGATAGACTCTGAGAAGTTAGAGAACTTACATGCTTTCCTCCCCACCCCCCACCACCACCAAAGAAAAAGAAAGAGATGCGAGTTGAGAGAATGCCTGAAGAGCTCAGGAAGGTTTAGGGTGCTGAGGAGGTTGGTCCGTAATGCAACCCTCCACGACTGATCATGGCAATCGGGGCTCTAATTTAACATTCCATCTGAAGAAATACGTTAACACTTCATTTTTTTGTGGTCCCTATTAAATCGCGCGATGCTTTCACTTGACCGCAAACCAACTCGCTGGCGAGACACTTTCTCATTGATATTTTCTGCGGTCAGTTTTGATATTGTCAAGCACTGCAGTACATCCATTCCACATATAATACGTCGTACACCGTCGTATGGATCCGTGGATCGTATACAGTCTTTTTTTCCTCGTATGTCCATTGTCCAAAGAGAAACCGCAGACGAAGTCGGAGTGTACGCTTGCCAAACACCCTTCAAATTCGTATATATTGCAGGTCCTTTTCGTTTTATTTTTTTTCTAGCAACGGATTCGTTAGCTTTTCATATTTCCTCGGCTTCAAAGTTTCCCCTTTTTCATGTTTTGTTGTTGTTGTTGTAAACCTCACTTCACATAATTACACGAGCATAGCCATGTCAATTCATTATGTTTACCTAACAAAGGTTTTTAACAATCTAACAATCTAGTAATGTTCATCTTCAGTCTATTTATATGATTTTTGGATTCATGATTTTTCTTCATTTGCAGAGATGCAACACAGTACCATATGTGACCTTTTCGCTGTTCCCCTTCCATATTACGAATTTATTATCATATCTTTTGTGATTCGGATGGCGACGATGGTAATCATCTGTCAATATTATCATCTCCTTAAAAAACGTATTTTAACGGCCGTTTTGTTTGTTGTTGATGGAAAAGAGGGCCCTAAAACAACATAGCATAATTCATAGCCTTCATAGCAATCTCAAAGCAGGCAACATAACACACTCAGTTCAAGTATTCAACGTGAACAGCAAAGTGCTGAATTGAGACAACGAAAAAACGAAAAAGATGTAATCTCAGGTGGGGTGTGTCCTCATCAAAAGTCTCAGTTGTGTACGCATATGACATGTCCATCAAAGTTCACGTAATTATCAGAGGGACTTTTTTCCTTTTCGAAATGCATTTTCTTTATCTGCAACACATTATAGGCTTGTGCGACTCTGCACTGCGCATCGTTTTGTCATAAACTTTGTCCGTCTGTTTGAAGGTCAAGTTTTTATAGTATTATTGCGGTTCCATGACGTTTGCTCCTGCGACAATATTGTTCCCATGGAAACTTGTCTACACGCTATTAAACCCAAACATAAATTATACCTATAAACATAACCCTAACCCGAATTGTAAACCTCACATTAAACTTAACCTAGAACCCTAGAACCCTGTCACCCTATACCCTTACCCTAACCCTAGGTCCGTGGAGAAAATAAGACAGGAGGAATTGTCGCAGGAGCAAATGTTATGTCACCATTATTACAAACGATCATTGCTTTGATTAATTCTAATTCATTTGTCGATACATACTATGTCGCAGGTCGCATGGACTGATGGCATTGATGGTGTATTAAGTTGATTCGTGTGACCATTTCTGGCCGACTCAGTGGCAGGCATTGTAGGTGATGCTTAAAAGTTACACGCCACAATATGTCTTCATATCCAACAAATCAACACACAGTGCTAACGATTCTGAATCAAACTGGCGCTGTTGTGATTGGTGTCTGTGGAGAGAGCGTTCTTTTAAAACATTTTACATGATTTACGACCAATTAGGACCCTAAATATTCATCCCATCTGAGAAACGCAAAGACATGTATACCAAATCTTTCTTACATCCTTCGGACTTTAGGCCCACTAGTTTACTCATCTTTATAGCGATCATATCAATATTGATTGAATGCAAGAGGATTTGAAGCACTCGAGATAAACGGCTATTCTTTTCTCCCTCTTTTCATCACACAACCAGTTGAGTTCAAACTAAAGATTCGTCCCAGTCATTCTTCAGTGGCGCAGTAACGCAAACGAAGATGTTTAAATTGTATATGTTTTATTGACTACAGTAAAGCTGACAAATCATGCTTTAATCGTTTACAAGAGACCTCTCCTTTCTTTCCTCCAGTTTGTCGACATGAACCACTTACTGCAGTCGTATTATCTCTCTTCCTGAACTTGTTTGTATTTTGAACCATATTCCACAGCGTTAAGTAAACGGCTATTCAGAGACCGAACAAAAGATCTCGCATGGCTTGTTCCAATATCTGGCACAAAAATCAGAATCCCGTATTGAACATGAGATCACTTTTTTTTTCTTGCACGCAATATATTTTTCCCCTTGGTTATCTTTTAAGAGGGGTACAATAATTGGTGTGACGATCGACTAACTGTTGATTCTTTGAGTTGGATCGTGTCATCGACATACTTCTGGCCCGAGAGACGGCCCTGCTACCGGTAGCCGTTAGCACGTAGGGCAAACTTGACTCTTTGCTTGCTGGCGACAACTTACCCCCTCAGCTGTCACTGGTTGGCGATTGATCAAATAATCTTCGCGGAAAAAGCATCTCGGCGTCGACCTTGACAGTCGTGTCTTCCACACGTTGGCCGATGGCCTCTGGACGCCGTTTACACCTAAACACTTAGATTGGCCATCACCCTAAGCTCATAGAAGCGACACGACGGTAGTGGTAATAATCGATGAACAACCTGTGCAGTGTTTCGGTCCCACATGCATGCATTCACAGAGTTGGTGTTACGCTTGACATATCGAGGCGAGTGGGAATTAATCGAAGAAGTCGACCATGTTTGCATTTACTCGATAAAAATCTAACCATCATTATCCGACATCATCTGGTATCCCTGAAATGTAATAAACATTCCCTGTATTTGGATTCAAAGAACATGGCCTAGCTAAAAGAACAGAACGTCAAGAAAGATGTGTCTAGGATCATTACGGCACTGCTTCCCTGAGACAAAATTGCATTACGTCCATCTCTTTATAAAAGAAGAAAACAGGTGATCGAATAATGTTTTATCAACCCCAAGGGGTCAAACATGATTTTAAAGATGGTCATGATGATGATAATAATGATGATGATGATGATGATGATAATAATAATAATAATGATAATAATAATAATGATAATAATAATAATAATAATAATAATAACAATAATGATGGTAATAATAATAATAATAATGATAACAATAGCAATAATTGCATCTATAAGGCGCTTTATACAGGTGTTTCTTAGTGCACAAAAAGACTGAAAAACAAAATAACATTAGGACGATGCAAAACCAAAATTACAATCACAAAAGAAGAAGAAGAAGAAGAAACAAACGATATATTAATATGTTTGATTCCTACAATTTATAATATTTCTACATGATATGAATTTGGATTTAATTTTTTCGTGTGAAATGAGATCAAGTTGTCGAGGGTATCACTCCAGTTGACGTGATCAAGTGGGTATCCTTCCTCAAGATTCGACGGGGAGTGTGTGTAAACTTTGTAAAGTTTTCCTTGAGAGCGAGAGAAAGGGAGGAAAGAACTGTTTAATCGCTCGCAAAACAAACATCCAAGCTTAGTGCAAACGTCTAAAAGACCCCTAATATGTGCGATCGTTGCTTTTAAATTTTCCTCACGACTTTTTCGTTCCCCCATTGTCAAGTCGCATTTGAGGACTGGCCCGAAGCTAAGTTTTGAATGTATAAACATGAAATTGTATACCGGGACTGTAGATTTTAGCGGATAATAGAGCGAGGAAGAGCATTATGTTAGAATAAAAGGGCATAAACTGGTGATATTGTCAGTCAAATAGCGTCAGATGTTTGGCCGTGGGTAATACTGACTTTTGAATGACACGGAGCGCGCGGAAAGCTCTCCGCAGATAAGATCTGCTGAATTTATATGGCGCTGTTGAATTCGTCTCATGTAAGAAATTAAGGTGCCGATTAATTTGCCATTAACTCGAGATTCGATCTTTATTTCTTTTGTGGGACCTTAACCACTATCGCATTGACAATTAACATCCAGCAGTTGTCCTTAATGATGCGTGATTAAAACCAAGAGCTGATGGATTTCTCATAAGCAGCCGAAATTCAAACGCTGATATTATCATTACTATAATATAGTGATGATAATATCAGCGTTTGCATTTCGGTAGCCTGCTACCTGTAACCTGTTACTTTCGTTGCTATACTATCACAACAGATAACTCTATTTTCAATGATTCTACATAATATGGTACTGCTAGCCACCAAGACACTAACAACAATAACCACAACTCTACCAGTGCTACTACTACAACTTCTATAGTACAATAACTACTAACGCTTAAATCATAATTCCTTGGCAATCGGTAAGATTATCAATGCCTATACATTTCCGATGCTGTGTTGTCAGTCTTGAGCATTATTGTTACATAAGTCGAAGTTGGTGTCCCTGTCAATGTCAATGTCTGTATACTGTAAATCGAGGAATATTCGCGTTCATTCAATTTCGCGAATTTTGGGAGAGCCAAGATTTGGAAAATTAAAATGCACGTGAAAGTTCTTGTCTACACTATACGCATTGAATGTTACAGTTAGCTCGCGACAATTTCACGCCTCGAAAAAGACAGTCTGCTCCAGTTCGCGAAAATTTCATGCCGACAAGATATAATGTTTTACAGATTATGTTCCTGTCTTGTTTCTGTTTTGTCTGTCTGTATCTCCGTCTCTGTCTTTGTCTTTGTCATTACCTCTGTTTTGTATTCTATTTACTATGATACTGCATATTATGGAATGGTCATACTCATTTATGTTGAGGGCACACTCGTCACAGGTTTTTGTACTTCTAGAGATGTGACCCCAGCATTTTCAAATTGGTCACATGTTGCAAATAAATGCCATTGAACCTGAACTTGAACCTTAACATTGAGACTTGGAGAGGGAAATATTATGTTAAAGGGGAAAATCAAGCCCAAATATAGATTAGTCTGATAAGAAATAGTAAAATATTACAAGTTCAACGGTAAAATTTTGATCAAAATAGGGTAAAAAATGACAGTTTGAAGTTTCAATATTTTTTCAGGAAACAGTTCTTGAAAGGTAAATATGAATCTGCAAATGGTAAAGTGAGCATGTCATCCCTCACAAAGTTGCCACACAGTTTGTACCTAAATTTTTCTCATTCAAACACAATTATGAAATTATGAAGTTTTTCAACCAGAAACAACATTATGTTTCAGATGTCAATGACAAAAACATGGAATTTTCGTCATTTTTTTTTTTGGGTACACAATCAATGGAAAATTGTGAGGTTATGACATGGTTAGCTTACTAATTCTCCAATCCACTGTACAAGAACTGTTATGCAGAAATTAGCAAAATTTCAAAATGTCACAACTTCCTTATTTTCCAACCGATTTCAGTCAAGTTTTTACTGTTGGACTCTTAGGATTTTACTCATTTTTATCAGACTAACTTATATTTGGACTGGATTTTCCCCTGTAATTACTCATATATAATACTTATTTTAGTGGTATATGATTATGCCTCCAAATTAGTTTTGCATCTCCCTGTCTCGCTGTCTCGCTGTCTCGCTGTCTCGCTGTCTCGCTGTATCACCATCTCTCTCTCTCTCTCCTTCTCCACCTCTCCCCTCTCCCCTCCCCCCTAACCCTCCACCTTCTCTCACTCTTTCTCTCCACCAGATCCCTCCATCTCGCGCTCTCTCCTTCCTCCTCTTCCCTTTACATCTTCCTGTTCCGAGGACATTAATGGAGGATGAATGTACGCAAGGTTGAGGATCGTATACATTGTGTTGCGTAATCGCGAACGTTTGGAATGATTGTATACTGGCGAGCTGAAACGACGAATGTGCATCACGGGAGCGTCATTCTGCCTGAGCGTATACAACAATTCAACAATTGCTTGCAGTTTGAATAACTCGTCATTTCACTGAGATTTTTTTCCCCCTACCCTCTCTCTTTTTGCATCATTCCGAGTTTTGCATTGATTTGCGTCTCGTGATTAAAGTAAACCATCCTCTGAATGGTAAATGCCACTGATTGAATCATATGTCATCACCACTCCTCGGCAGTCAGTGGTATTTAGAAATAAACTTTTTTTTTCTTCTTTCTCTGTTAAAGTAATCAATAGAATAACCTCAAACACACATTCATCGTAAACTCATTATTTGCATTTCATTTTGTTGATTACAGACGAGGAGAGATCATTCACTGAGCTTAGTGGTATAGAACATTCAGTTGGGGCATCACAGAGAGTGATATGGCAAAGGACGCGTATTTCTTCAATGTTATCACGACCACCAATGCCTGAATGAAAAGAATTAAGACGCATCCAAAGATTTCCTCTTTCCTTAACCCTAACACAGCTACTTGGTTGGACATCATGGCAAGAAATATATACCTCATTTTTTTCCTTTTCTTTATATACATCGCGTTCTGGTAAATTAAAGGTATTCTATAGCAATATGCTCTTGATCGCGTAAATCTGTGTGTGCTGTTTCGCTAACTTTTTTTTCTTATTTTTTGCTTTTAACCTTTGCTATTTTCCCCTCATTCATCACCTCAACAAGTGACCAACTTGACACAACCGTAATAAACAGACGAAAAATGTAGCTCTCTACAGGAACATTGGTAACCATGGCAACCACATTTACAATCACATTTACAATCTAAACACTTTCAATTACATCGATTACGCATTTTTGGATGAAATCATCGAGAGACAATAAGCTTCTTTTTTTTATTCGGAATCAAAAAGAAATGAAACACTAGAAGCTCGATGGTCTAGTAGAGATGACGCATGGTCGGAGATCAGGAGGTCGTAGGTTCGAAACCTGCTCGAGTACGTGCGCTCATTATTTCTTTTATCATGGCTACTTTACTAAAACACTGATCAATTCAGTGCTTATTACGTCGATGTAGGGCAATTTTTCAATAAGTTGCAAACTTTTGTTATTACAAAAGGAAGGCCTTATGAATAACTTGTGGACTCGCCCCACGTTCCCATTCAGATAAATTATTCTTTAGTTACAGAATATTAAAAATTAAAGATTCGCATTTGTTTGATGTTCAATGTTTTCGAGATGGAAACGAATCAGTTCACAAGTATACTTATAGTAGGCAGTCTAATTATTTTCATTTACCTCTATTTAGGACTTCATTAGCTTAGAATCACTCATATACACAGGCCCTGAATTGTGCAATTCTTATATATATATATATATATATATATATATATATATATATATATATATATATAATATATATATATGTGTGTGTGTGTGTGTGTGTGTGTGTGTGTTTATATATTTTTGTGGTTTTGTTTGTTTGTTCTTTCTGTCCTTTCTACGTACCCTGTAGTGTTTGTCTTGATCAGAATGACTTTATATTTTCTATTCTAAGTTTTTCAGTCAGTATTGTATCACTTCAGTGTCCACAATGTATGCCAAGCTTTGCTATTTAGTGGACTACTATTTGTTCTTTTCTTAAAGCATGGATAACTGGATAATGTAACATGTAACATTCTTGATTTTTTTCTTTTATGTTTTGTGGAAGAAGAAAATGAGATAAATTGAATTGATAATGATAATTGAACTTTGATCTAACGATAAAATGGGAAGGAATTTTAAAAAAATCAACTGTACATTTTCGGAATTGTTTTATATTGCAGACTGAAACACCTACATACAAGGTATGCTATCTGATCAGATCCGTAGTTCCTGCGACAAAAAAAAAAACAGCAACAAAACCCTTATTCACTCGTTTTTAGATGCATTCCACGTTTTTGCCACTTAACAATTCATACTAATGTAATTCACTTATATGCCATACAAGACAGAGACAGTCCTCCGTGAAGTATTGCAAATAAGGTTCAGGGTTTTTGTTTTGTTTTGTAGTATAATATTGCATTTGGAGGGCGAGAGTGATAACTGTCTATATCAAGACTGATATAATCACTACGGTCTTACTAAAATATATAAATGACTTCTTTATCAGCATTTATAGATAATCCCTCGACCCCTCTCTCATTTAAAATGTCATTAAAGATGCAGTACGGATTATGTCTACGTTGAAACCCTATGAAGAAAATTTATATTCTGTTATATTTGAGACATATCATGAAAAGGGGAACTCTATAATTTATGAGGAAGTGAAAAAAATTATATACGCATTGGTGTCAGCAATAGCCACTGACAGAAAATTCGTCGAAGATGCCTTCATGCATGCATGCCCGCATTCAAACCGTTAAAGGAGCCAGAAACAGAATACAGCATGTCGTTCGCAGACATAAAAAAGGAAGAATCATCCATCCCTTCAACTACCTCTACCCTCTAACTCTCTTTATGCCTTTGTCTTTGCATTCTGAGCAGTCTGCATCTTCTTTGCCTTTGGAATCCTACGCCTTTTACGCCAATCCACTGCTTACACCAGTCAGTGGAAGAGAGACGATTTGGGGTTTGGCGCTCTTGACAGGGTCTCCCCTTTAAAGCTCACTCACGATATGATATGCTACCGAAAGCCAAAGAGGAACCAGTGAGAGAACAGGGCAGGGGAAAATGACGGCGCGTGATAGAATTGGCTGGTATACTAGTAGGCAGAGAGCAGAATACTGTCGACGGGGCTTGGTATTGAAGTGGACCCTCGGGTACGTTGAGAAAAGTAAACATTAAACATGTTTTCATTCTTGAATGAAGCCATTGAATATTACCAAAAAAAAAATGACAGAAGGAGAGATAGAGAGAGAGAGAGAGAGATAAAGGTATAGAGGCAGAAAAGAGAGAAAAAGAGCAGAGAGAGAAAGAGGGAGAGACAGACAGATATAGACAGACAGACAGACTGACAGACGTGAGGGAAGATAGAAATATTGGTACAACGGTACTTCAGCGTGGATTCTCGAAGTGTCTTCTGGAGGTATTTCATGTTGCCGTGGCAACGTAAACCAGGGTGGATATTCAGCATTGTCAATATCGAAAAATGTATGTTTATTTGAGGCAAACTATCAACATTTATGTAATGAAGGATATTCAATGACTTTATCATATAGCCGCCCCCTCCCATAATTGAAGGAAATTATATTGACATGATACACCAAAATTGCATGCGGGACTTTGTGATGACACATAAAATAAACCCTGACATGCCTGATGCGTTCGTGTGTTTGATGAATCATATCTATGGAGATCGGAAAGTAAAATATATCGTATGTATGACCACAAAATGAAAGAAGATTATAGGACATAGTGAATAACAAGACCTATGACTCTCTGAAGACGGGTTGTATACATCATTCGATAGTCAATGACAGCTCTGTAAATACATGTAGATCTATTGAAGCATATTCGTATTGTTTCACGAGGGTTACAGTAAGCCTAATCACAAAATCATTCATGATTTAGTGGGTTTTTTTCTATATCTCAAACACTCGGCATCTTTTCTCTTTCCCTCTCTCGAAACACGTCACCCGTTCAGTCACTGAACAAAGAATATTCACAAATATCATGTGATTTACATAAGATTATTATTTTTAATATTCAATATTCTTTGTAACTATTTGCTCTCCGATGATCAAATACATATTAAAATCTGAAGATGGGATTTCTCTACCGCATGGATTGACTGGACTCATGGATAATCAGGGGAAATCAGTAATGTTCCTCCAACAGAAGGACTATATTGTTTTTATAGCGCGAACTTGAGCATACCGGGATTTTCGATACCATTATGAATATGATACCAAGGTACAGTGCCTTTTGATACTCCTATAATGAGCAATGTAGTTCTGAAATAATTACCAGTACATTAAACCATGCCATAAGAGTCCAGGCAAGATAGGAATTATAGTATGTAGTATGGGAATTAAAACATATATATAGGGTGAAAGCCACTACAAAATCCTATCAACGCCATTTACACCGTGATTCCTCACCTACTGGTATGAAAGGAGCCCGGTAGTTTGACAAGACATGCTTGATTTTAGCGAAAGAAATTCGGCGAGTGGGAAATGAGATGCATAACTGTTTATATAGCCTCTTTTACACAACGTAATCAAGAGTCACGAATTTTGATCCCATCAGAAATCTTAAAGGCATGTTTTTCTTAGTTTTTGGTTTAAAAAAAACGAAAGCCACATTTTCTCCACTGAGCTGCCATCATATGAACCCGAAATAGGAGGTAATAGCTTCATGCGAATGGTTAACCAACCATGAAGTTAGGATGTATATACATTTGCTTCATTTAATCTACACCAAACGCAACGCTCAAAAAGTATATATGAAAATATGGATATCATTCGCAGGATTACATTTATGGATGTCCAACGGTGCTGCATGATTATACATGATGCGGTGATAATTGCCTTTGCCTGATTGTTTGTTTGTTTGTTTTTTGTCGTCGACTGTATCCAACTAAATACGCTTTGTGAAAAATCAGTTACGTTTTCGTTGACTTGTTCGGACCCTGATTCAAAGTCCGAATAAATGAATCTCCGCCATGGTCTCGGTTTGCAGAAAATCTCCTTTTCACATTTTCTTTGAAGCGCGGGCAGTGCTCGATCCAGAACGGGGGGTATCGATATGATGAAAGTATCGTCCGTCTGCTCAACACGCCAACCGGTAACCCACCCTCGTCACCGTGTCGTAGATGTGTTTTTGGATAGTCCTGCAAACCAAGTCAAGAGAATCAGCTAGTCCTGTTATACTTTTTTTTTCTTCTGTAGGCAAAAATAGCTCTCAGAGCTGAGAATTCGTATAGACATTTACACTTATTGACTTTATCTTATGGTAGAAAGTGGTTATCATGAGTCCCTCTGTGTGGCTATTTTCAAAGATTCAACAACATCTTCATTACCCAGAATTCAAATTTATATGTATCTATCAGCTGACGTGTTAAACGTGAATGTAAGAAAAAAGGAGTAATTTGGTGATGTATAGTACGTCTTGAACAACCAATGATTAAATAACAAGACCTTGCAAAGTATACAGACAGGAACAGAAGGGGTGTTGGACACACCCCATTAGCAAGACCTATGTTCTAGTGTTCTCACCTGTATAAGGTGCACGTCCTCCAGCCGAAGGGACCGCAGGGGGAAGTGTAACTTTCCTTCACGAAACGCCGGGAACCTCGGCGTACGGTCTGAGAGTAGGTCTGTAGGGGGCAGTCACTGTACCAAGGAACAAAGAACATTAAAAGTACCTTATTTTAAGAATTCATGTCATGCCATCATTATCATGCATTATCATCAATTGCCATTGTCACTCAACATCATCGTCCTCGTCGTCGTCGTCATCATCATTATTATTATCATCATCATCATCATCATCATATCATCATCATCATAATATCATCATCATAAATATTATCATCATATCATCATAATAATATCCTCATCATCATGTCATCATCATCATATCATCATCATCATCACCATCATCATTATCATCATCATCATTATCATCATCATCATTATCATCATCATCAGCAGCAGCAGCAACAACATCATTACAATCATCATATCATCATTATATCATTATCGCATCATCATTATTATCATCATCATCATCATCACCATCATCATCATCAAAATCATCATCATTATTATCGTCGACATCTTCGATGGTCGATAGCATCTCAACTGACTGTGATTTGGTGTAATTGTGCAGTCTAACGCAGCATGAAATCTGGATCTACCCATGCATATGCTACGACAGAAAAATCGAATGTGGTCTCAGGGAAACCCAACATCTGTCTGATAAACTTTAACCCTGCTCTTTTCATTGTAGGCAGCCAACGTTTATTGTTGGTTGCAGAGTTTCCTACAACCACGAATAATGCAATATGCCGAACAGGCTGTGGCCAACACTGAGGGCGCTGCCAGGGTTGCGCATATTATGCGTATGATATTGATCGATATTAGTCCATATTGTTAACAATGAACTATTACTTACAATAAAGCAAAAGTGAAACACGCTTAGCAGTTTAAGGGGGTGGAGTGAGAGCAGATATAATGGGATTTCCTTTTTTCTGCAATGACACACGAGTTAGATTTCGTAACAGAACTTGCACTCTAAATCTACATTTTAATGTTGCATTGGTAACCCATTACCACAATGAAATTTTATTGCGCAGCACTAACCCAGCATCCTGCACAGTCTGAACTGTGCAGTCACATGTCGTTTGATAATCAATAAACACGATATTCTATTCCTTACTCGAATATTTTGTTTAGTTGTTTGTTTGACACACCTAGTCAGTCTCAGCTTACCCAAACATAGTCATGTGTGGTGTTTTCTACTTGATGCAGTCATTGTTTTCATTCTCATGTCTGTCTTGTCTTTCTTAACTTTAAACATCAAAATACAAAGAGGAGTATTGTGTTTCTAACGTGTTGTTGGCTGTGTTTGTTTGTTTGTTTGTTTTTTTTAACCAGGAATGTATAAAGACTTTCTTGTCTGTCTAAATTTACCTAAACACTATCATGTGTTTCTTTATCTTGGATTTGTTGTTAATCAAGATTTAAAATAAAATGATACCTCCCTACCAGTCTGAACTCACCGTCTCTCACATCGCAGCCCCGAAGTCCCGGTGGGACAAATGCACCTGTTGCCAGGCATACACGTTCCGCCATTTTGACAGGCGGGCCGACATCGCACGGCACCCACTTAAAAGCAAGCAAGCAAACAAAACACACGTCAGATTATTACAACCGTCACGTCTATCCATGAAATATTGTATATTATATATCACATAATATTATATATTATACACTATATATCATATGATTTGTATTATATATTATATTTTATATGTTATATAATATATATTAGATGTTACATATTATATATCATATATGATATATCATATATGATATATTATATGTTATATGTTATATATCATATATTATATAATGTATAATGTATGATATATATTATATTTATACGTATCAACAATGTAATGTAATTATCTATATGACATATGATATGAATGAATACTAGTATTATAAACTGTATACACATATATGAAAAATACATATATCCGATTTATATCCTATTAAAAACTGATTTAGCACATTAATCAAACAGTAATATTAGTTGGTTATTGAAAGCAAAGCGAGGCCCTCATAAAGTACGCAACAAATTTTGCATCCCCTTTTCTTCGATTCCAATTTCTCCCCAAGAATCATAGCATCAGTAGATCTGAACTCATTGTTATACACATCGTTGTCACGCTGGGCGGCAAAAGTTGAACATTGATCATGATGACTAAAAAACAAACAAACAAGCAAACAAAAGACTTAATAAACAAACATGCCACAGCCTCAGGCTATCACAAACCAATTCGTGGCTACGTCTGTCACAATAATTAACCCTCTTACACCCAAAACATGCATACACTCTTGCCACCCAATGATATTCATGATAATGTCGGTGACAATTCCCAGGTTTAAACGCGGTATACCAAGCACCCTGCCACACCCATTTTGTTTCTTACCGTGTTCACACTGAAGTCCGTAATAGCCGGATGGGCAACTACACCTGTTGATACCCACGCATCTTCCTCCGTTTCTGCACGGTCTGTAACAATACGAGCGCTCTGTCGAGGCAACAAAGAGGACAAAATATTTTTTGTCAAGCTTTCTTGGTATTGAAGATGCGGCAGTGGATTCAGAGTTACGAACTTCGCTATTTGAATTCTATGAACGATGGAGTGAATTTTGATTGGTCAGAAATTGTTTGAAAACTTCCGCACAATTTTGAATGACCATTGTGTAGACCTACTCAGTAGAGACAAGAAAATGCTATCTGACTGAAAAAAAAAAGTGTATACATCTATTTTTAGTGAGCAGACATATTTTTTATTCATAAATCTTTGAAAGGTACATAGTATATTTTAGAAAGAAAGAATATACGATATAGGACACAGTCGCCAGTAGCATATTCAATTCAGTCAGATAATTAAGAGCTTCAAGATATAAAACACATAATGCGAGCTTACATCATATAAGTCAAAAAGAATGTCAACAAATCAAATCACCTTTTCCCCCATGAAACCTACTCTCATTCATCAACACAATATTGACGTATGTCTGACGACAAAAGAGGAAAATAATACAAGAGGATTTTGCCGGAAGTTCTGATTCGGAAACTCCCATCTGTTATTATAGGTGACAAATAAAGTACCTCTGCTCCCGCGTTATTGATTGAGATCGCGGACACGACAACAATGTTGTCGTAAGAACACGCAATGTGGTACAGTAGGCCTAGTGTGTTTACATCGACGTGGATCCCTAAAGTATGTTCGTCAGGCACATAATGCCCGCATGGATATCGATTTGTGTGTACGTACATGAATCAACATGGGTCACTAAAGAAACGAGAAATATGTGTGGGGAAAACTATATTCTAACACTGCAGTGGTGGTTAATAAAAGGAAACTACGAAAACGCGGCTAATGGTCTGACTTAGTTACTGATTCCGCGGGGCTACGCGAGCAACACAATACTAATGGCTTTCGTGTTGCTGTGAATAGATACAAATCAGTCTTGATACCATCGAAGCAATGTCGGAAATGCATACAGCGGTGTCACTGAATACCTAAAAAATCTAAAGACTGTGTATGACGGTGATGTATACATATGTATCTGTTGTTGTAGTATTGTTAATATTGACGAAATATGTGTCACTCTTACGCATTTTTCATTGACTATGAGCATGATTTACGCAATATCAAATACTGAGTAGTACAGAGAACATATTCCACTGTATACTTAACTATTAATGATACTGAATATACTCGAGTATTCTGATGGCACGAGATTGAGATTTAGCAAATTCGTGTATCGTAAATGTGTTGGTTTGGCCGGAAGATGGCGCTGTACGAGAAGTCCTCATACTGGTTCGCCAACTGCACCAAAAAAATAAAAAATAAAAAATTGGCGACTAAATTAATTTTCTTGGGAGATAGCACAAAAGTCTAGTTTTATTAACGCAAAAGATTTCATGATGTAGCTCACAGCAGAGTGTGAAAGGAAGAGAGAGAGAGAGAGGGGGGGGATCAACAGACACTGAGGGGGAAAGGTGGGGTGGGAGAGAGGTGGGAGGAAGGTCTCACACACTCTGATCTCTTATATCCAAGAGCGAATTTTGATAGAATTTTGTCGGATCTACGACAACGGTGATCCAGCTGAATACAAGCCAGCGAATCTTTGCCAACGGATTGGAGTTCGCATCTTCGGAATGAAAGCATGGAAAGTAACCAATTAGGAATCTGATCAGTATTCTATAGCCACTGGACGGATAGAGTGAACAAAATTCCGGTCTAAAGAGGATCGACTCACCGTACTGACATCAAGAAACCAGGACTCGCATCCTCGGATTGAAAGTAACCGAGTAGGAATCCAATAAGTATTCTGTAGCTATGGGATGGATAGAGTCTGAGAGCGGGGAGGGCCTGGGTCTAGCGAGGACTCACCGTACTGACACCTGGGCCCGTAGAAGCCCGGTCGACAGATGCAGGTATCCGATGCATAGCACGTCCCGCCATTCTCACACGACGGCTGACACTGGGCTGGGGGAAAGACAACCACAATATGCCCTTATGTGGTTTGTTTCTCACGTTATCACAGATGAGTTTCCACAGTTCACATATCAAAAGATAGTTGAGAAATGCACATAATTATCATGTCGGGAAAACATCGGTGTACAGTACTGCAAGGTGAAAAACATACACGTTTATATACATAATTATGTCATAGTCCCTTGTGTTCATGTGTTACTGCCTACTGAAGAGTAGTCTACGGTGTGATAGTGAAAACAATGTTTATGCTACAATCATAGGAAAACGTTTTACGTTTTTGGACTGAAGTGGCCTTAGGCTATTTCTTTTATTGATTCCTAGATGAAAAGATAGTTACAGAGAAATCAAAGAAAGCTTATATTCCAATATTGAAACAGGTTTACGTTAAATTAAGGTATTACACATAATTCGGAATTCAGTCAACTAATTTTGTCTTTATTATAAAATACTGCTTAAGACATGGTCATAACGAAGATGTTTCAAACATCCTTGCGACATATACGCTCTTCTTGCCACTGGAAATTCAATGAGCGCTATATATGCCAATAATATTTCGAAAAGAATCGGGCAAAGAAGGTAATATTATGGTTAAATCGAAGTTGTGAATCATCTCGAAATCTGCTCAGTCCAAAGTTGAATATCTCCTCATAAAAAAATTACAGGCGGAATGAAAAGACCAAAAAATCCAAGAAAGTAAGCGGTTTCATAATGTTGTCGACAGTTGAGTATAGTTTCCCATCCCAACCGGTGAGGACGCAATTCAACTCACGCGTTTGGCATTGGTCGCCCTCATATCCAGCGGAACACTGGCACTCGTTCGGCCCAATACAGTTTCCTCCGTTCATGCAAGGCAGCTCACAGGTGGCTGGGAAAAAAGGACGTAATGAGCTATTAATAATCCTCTTACTGCCAAAGATAACTTTTGCTATATGTGTGGTATTATGTTTATCACAGGTTGCAACATGACCACTGACAGTGACAGATGTACTTGGAGGGTTAAGAATGCCAATGTAAATCAGTTTTAACACGACAGGGAAATATTACAACACCACGAACAGACTTCTGAGAAGGTGCTAAAGATGACTATGCAGCGTAGTTTTGTATGGAGCGCCAAGTGTCGCATGGCTATTTTCTTACAAAACAGCTGCAAATTCAGTCATTTCGTCGACGAAATGACCATTATGTTTACGAAATGAAAAATAACTGATTTCATAACGAAATAGGCCATGCGACACTTGGCGCCCCATACAAAACTTTGGTCTTTGTCAATGATTTAAACCATTGTTTCAATTGTACCACCTTCATTCGGGCCAATGTGTACGAAGGAGCAGACGTAATTGGAAAAGAAAGTGAACATATTCAGTACGTCAGCAATATCTTCGATTAATCTCGTTCCACTATAAACGTTAATACGTTGCCAACTGGGTGGTGAAAGATGGGGATAATTCTTCGAAGTACCATCAACGACAAAAGTCATCACCAAATATCAGTCATGCACTTATATGGCATATCTGATTTCGTACTATGAACTTTGGGGAATGCGTTTTGATGGAAGCACATTGATATCAAGCGATAAACTAAAATAGGCATATCACAGACAGACAGAAATACAGACAGACAGAAAGACAGATAGTCAGGCGGACGATTAGACAGACAGACAGACAGAAAAGGACAGAGAGACGAGAGTCAGATAGAGAGAAATATATGGACAGACAGACAGACAGACAGACAGATAAATACAGAGAAGAGACGGGCAAAGTTAGGTGATAACTTACGTCGCTGACAGCCAATGCCTGAGTAGCCACTGGGACATGAGCACCTGTTGTAGCGGAGACACGTGCCTCCGTGCATACAGGGTGGGTTGCAGGTAGCTGGGGAGACGCAGGGGAAAGACAAAAATTATGATCATTTTAAATAATAAATCGTAGATTAAACTTTTCAAGGACTTCAAAGCCATGAAGTAAATTCATCATATCATCACTTTTCCAAGAAAACTTGTCATACTTTTATTTGAAAAAGTCGAGAGCCGTGATATAGATGTACATTCAATTCAATATTGCCCCCATCCAACGTGTCCAACAGAAAGGTGATACAAATACAAAGTATACATTAATAAATTAAGCCATATTATGCAATATATTGTTAACAATATTAAGCAAACGTATTCTAGTTCATGTATCTCGGTGACAACTTTGGCCTATCGAGATTACAGTGTAACACTTGTTACAACACGAAGTAGGATCGGTCCCATGAACAGTTATTTTAACCTATCGAAGACGAGCTGATTTTGGTATAACACACATTTCGAACAGACATCTGCCCAAGCATCCCCGGGACTTGTCTTCAACGGCAAAGTGTTTTTGCGCAAGAACAACATAATACTTTATGAAGTAATCTGGGCGACGCAAAGTTAATGTTTTTACAGTTTTATGTGTTGAAAAGAATGGAGACAACGGGGAAAACAATGATTAGCCTGTAATTGGTCGTGCTGTTTGGCATCTTTTAGTGACCACAATGGAGACAAAATATGTGGTGAATTGCCAGTTCAAGAATTATTGATTTACGAAAACCTTCCGACTGATATGATAATACAATAAGAATTATATGATTCAATCTCCACTGCGCTAATGCTTTAATCTCCACTTCAATCACTCTTCACACTTCATACTCACGAGTACAAGTCGGTCCCCCGTAGCCTGCCGGACATACGCAGTAGTTGGAACCAGCGCAGACACCGTAGTTCATACACGGTGGGTCACATATAGCTGGGCAACAATTATTGAAAGGGGGATGGGATAGAATGTCGAATATATCAAATCTCTTCTCTGTCTATCATATATTATCCAAGATGTTGTTGTTGTTGTTGTTCATTTTCCATCTGTGAAGATGGCTGGATAGCCCATATTCAGCTACAATAAGCTGGTCTTCCATGGGGTCCAGTTGGATGTGGGGTGGGACCACTTCACCGGGTTAGACACCCTGCTCTTTGCGATGAATGAATGAAGCGGGATCTTTTACGTGCATGAGCTGTGACTCTCTCATACACGGGACCTCCATTTTATGTCCTATCCGAGGGACAGAGTGTTTTGCCTCTTGCTAGAGGGGACGGTATGTTTACACACAACATTGCTCAGTCCAGACTCGGGTTCGAACCCGGGCCGCGTGATCGTGAGGCAGACGCGCTACCGACTGAGCAAACTCACCGCCCTCTAAGATGATTATTGTTACCAAAGATTTAAAAAGAATACTGTGACAATCGCGAAAAAATAAATCAATGTGGTTTGTAATTGATTTTCAAGTAAATCAACATGTTGATATCACTCTTACAATTTGCATAAGGTGAGTGCTCTGCTCGAACTTTCTTCAGAGGTCCATGGCGGGAAACTAGATGGTGTTATGACTAAAAAAACTGTATGTGATTTCCGTCGAAACAATAATTGTGAGCATTTTTTGTACCCTCCAAAATGAGCTCATTTACAAAGAGGAATTCATTTTCATCAACTATGGCTAATCCATATCGATCAAGCTGGCATTCCAAGTTGTTTGGATCAAATTGTTTCACCATCCTTGGTACTGCAAAGTGATAGGGCTCGTGAAGAGCAATTTTATTAAAGCTACTATCTTTGGTGTGGGTCCAAGCCTGGGAGCGTCCTTGGTGTGATTTCAGAATCACTGAAATACCCCCTCTGCGTTAGTCACTTTGGCATCCAACGTTAGAGGTCTCAAATGCGTGTGGGTGAGCATGAACCTTGCTGGGAACCTCGCTACTTTTTCGTACAAAAGATACTGAAATAAATCTGTTTCTGGCGTTGCCTGCCTGCTTGCGAATAGTTACAGATTCGATACAAATAGCCATGACTGATATCATAATTGCAAGATTATCCTAACTGTACAAACGAAACACCAAGGAGATCGAGGCGGCATATTTCCTCTGCGATCATATACTTACCTTCACACCTGTACTTCAGCCTGGGTCGAACCATGAAGCCATCTCTACACGTGCAGCGGTAGCTCCCGATGGTGTTCTCACAGAACTGCTCACAGCCTCCGTTCGCGTCCGCGCACTCGTTGCGATCTGCGACAGGTGGAAATCATCGAGGTGTAGAAGACACTTTTGGCAGTTGGATAAAGGCGCGCATCTTATATAAGATATGTATTTGAAAGACCGGTTGAAAGGCCGTTTGAAAATGGGCACATGACTCTGCTCATTACTTAAAGACACAAACAGTATTTATCATTTGTTCGTTTTTTTGTTTGTTTGTTTGTTTGTTTGTTTGCATCTTTAACGTGGCTGATAAAAACCTTCCATGGTCTTCGAGTCCCCTTCCAGGAACTGGTCATCCGTCATCATTTTAAAAAATCGTTCATTAATTTTTGTTTGTGTATTTTTCTTCTCTTTTTCTTCTATCGATATTGGGGGGGGGGGTGGAGGTGGGGACAGGATACAGAAGCACAGAACAATGCTTATTCTAGTTGCCAGCCACCACCTGCTTGGGTTAGACTAGCCACTTGTATGATGTATATAGTGAGAACCTAGGAGTAATTACACAAACGTTCGCAGAACATATGGGAGAAATTATTCCACAATATTAGCGGAAGAGGACCACGATAACATCAAAAACAGACTACAATTACTTCAGCACATCGTTCTTATCTGCTTGTAATGTCAGAGGCATATCTGTGTGATGCTTGTGGGTCACATTAGTCTTAGCTACTTGATGATGTCCTGATGTCCTTCTTCACGGCACATGTTGTGATTTCTGGAGGAGGAGGAGACAAAAAGGCAAGACGCGTCATTGGATAAGAGCTGAATGACAATGTGACGCCATCTCCGCGGAAACCTGCTTCCAAAACTTATTTTAAGGTCATGACAAAACTACGTGTGTTGGCAGCATGCAGGCGACTGTTTATCCAAGTCCCCGCCGCAGCCAGGGAGACATTAATGATTGACAAAGTCAACCTCTAACCCAGGTCTGATTGTTTCTAACCAGTCACCATGGTAACAACGATAAACAATGCTCATGACTACACGACTTTGGCGCGGCATCGACTTAAAACTTTGGGGTGAATAATCGCAATGAACCTCACTGAGACAAAAGAATCTATGACATTCTAAAAGTTTCAATCCTGCCCTCGATCTGCACGTTCTACCTTCCATTTTGAGACATAACATGAATGACAGAAGCCATATTGATTATCATAATGGTAATAAAGAGAAATGAGAGACAGACGAGGGATGATGACTAAAACAGTTGAATTATAAAAAAACTAGAGCAAGAAGGTTGGAAAACAAGAAGTTTACGTGATTAAAAAAACAAAAACCCAAAACTTGCCTCGCCTTAAGGCCTTGTTAGAGAAGAAGGATGCGCCCTGGTGAGTTTCGATAAGTCACGTTCATGACTTAATAAGGATCCGTAGAGAGAGTTTCAACAAGGTGCCTTCTCACCGCATGCAAGATTCAAAAACCTATATAGACCTACCTATATACAGTCAATCTACCTGTCTATCTTATCTATCTATCTGTATATATATATATATATATATATATATTATATATATATATATATATATAATATATTCATTGATACATAAATATATTTGATATAAAAGACCTACATATATAACACAACTTCCATACACATGTAATATCAAAGTATGGCATCTCCCCTTTAACATAAAATAAATCATTGAAGTTGACACAACATGAGGAAACGTGATTGAAATGATGAAAATAAGATCATGGAAAAGCGTAGCTTCCTGGGAAAAAAATATAGATAGAATAAAATTCCCCTAGAACACTTCCGTCGCCCTCCAGGAGCAATAAAAAGCAATAATATCCAGAGCTTCAGTCAAAAAAGTGGATGCACCGCATCTCTTTTTCTATATAAGTTCAGTTCCTCGTGAAAGATTTTTTGTTTTTCCAAGGCACACTCTCTTCTTCTCGCGACGTAATTCTGATGCATGTGTGCTAGTAAGGGCACATGTCTCTCACGTGCTCACCGTGTTTGCCAAAGACCTGTACATCCACTTTTTAATTAAGCGGCTAAAAAGGCTTGATGCATTTTGTTTATTGCCCGCTTTTCGGCGGTACCATTGTGCCCGGCATACATCGCTGAAAATCCGTCGCAAATGGGTTCGACATTTTTCTCCTGCCGTCGATCCCCAGTGTACGATACTGTTCTATCTATCTCTACTCTTCCCTCCTCCCTTTTTCTGAATCTGTCTATTGAAATCATTTTATCTATCTATGTATCAAATCAATTATCTTTTATTTATGCATGTCTCTGACTGCTGTTTTTTTCCACTTCCTCTTTATCCATTTCCCTTTTCTCAATGTCAAATTCTTGCTGTACATCACTGTTTGACTATTAGTAGTCATAACTCGTTGACAGCGAGGTAATAAAGATGCGGACCTCGTCTCGCACACACCAGACTACAACTACTGCTATAAAGAAACAAAAATACTGGAGAGATGGCGCTACCAAGCACAGCCTTTTGATCTGATTGCTATACAGCCAAGTGAATGTGGGTTATGGCGGTCAAAGCTATATTGGATGAACATGATTGGACAATTCTAGCAACGATCACTGTCCATGTTCGACGGCTTTCAGACTGATAAGAGAATTTTCTCTCAAGAGTATGCTTGATAGCTCCTTAACGATACTGAAGTAATAAAGCTGATGTCAGAGCAATATGTCAGAAAAAGGGTCATTTTACAGGGGGTCTACGTACTGATGGTTGGATTAGTAACGAAGACTGATTATCTTAAGAAAAACATTGAGAGTCTAAGATCTCATACTACCCAAATTATTCTTGTTTTTATTTAATGACACTAATCGCAAATTTTCAAAAGAAAAATAAATAGTGGAGAGAAACCCGTACCACTGAGACACTGCCCACAGTCTGTGGTACACAATAAAAGTTTAAAAAGAAAATACAGACCCACCTTCGCATTGGCTGGTGCTGTTCACCACCAATGCATGGGCGGGGCCGCAGTCGCAGTGATGCGATCCGTCGGTGTTGATACATACTTCCTGGCATCCTCCGTTATTGATCTGACACTCGTTGATGTCTGTGTGTACGTCGTGTAGGAGCGAGGTTTGGAGAACGGGGAAAGAAAGAGATGGAAAATGTTTGACATGTTTAAAACACCACTGATCCCTCCCCCCCCCCCGCCCGCATAAAGGAACAAAATGGAAAAGAATGAAGCTTCTGTGAAACTTAGATTTGCTAAGAAGAACTGCGCACGAAGAATTTCGGGAAGATAGAACGTACCCGGAAAGGAGAACAGAAATGTATATTGCTATTAATGGATGAACGCTTAATCCACATAAAAATACCGACACTTCATGACGAGTTATTAAAATGCAGCAGTGAACCCGTTTTTACAGAAGTTCATGGAGCGGGTACAAAACGCAAAACAGAAAAGTAAAGAAGAAAGACCTGCTGGGTATACGTGATCACATGAAAAAAAAAACGAGTTTAAGACGAAGAAATCATATCTCAGGACGCAAATTATACCAAACTTTAGTTTAAACGAATAAAAGTCATGGAAAGAAATGGACAACAACAAGCTCAAAAAATGGAAGGCAACGATATCAAATAAATGAAGGCTTTCAATGTAATATAACTATCACTGTCAGGCAGGCCCCGTGTCTCACCGATACAGGTGGATCCGTCTGAATGGAGTTGGTACCCGATGTCGCAGTAACACCGGAAGGAGCCGGGCTGGTTTGAACAGTGCTGCTGGCACATCTCTTCTTGCGACGAGCATTCGTCTATATCTGAGCGTACATCATGAATCAATTTTCACATAATTATTTATCAAACAACATGACTGGGTGCGAGAGGAAGTTACATAGATTATTTTGAAAGGTTTTCTGTGCACCAGTCTACTCCCTGAAGCGGCGTATATCATAACATGGAGACTCATCCGACGAATTATTCAACATTGTGCACAAAAGAAAATTACTGACACGATTCGCGCTTAGGTAGGGCCTACAGACAACTTTGGAGAGGTATTGTGCAATCATTGTTAAAGAGCGTATGTATGTGCACATTGTGCCCTCTACATAACTTTGTTATTGTTTGATGTATTACCGTCATATTTGGCACATGGGTAGAACAACTCATACTCTACATGACCGAGCATTTGACATTTTTCAAGTTCACCCATAGAGGGCGTTATTTTTCCAAAATATAAAGAAATACATAGGAAATGTGCTAAAAACATGATTTTTCTGTGTAATATCTTTATCCCCAGTATACGTTTCTCAGTATAGATTAATTATTTCATATTTGCCACAAATGATGTACAAGTCGAATCTCATTATTTGTCTAGTTGAAATTTGTCAAGGTCCCCACATGGGGGCACTATTCAAAGCAAACTACAGAAATACATTATGAGACCTGTCATGCATTGTTTGGGATAAGTGCGTGAATAGTAATCACATTTCATATTTTCATATTATTGGAATTTTAAGTTTGCAAATTGATAATGTGATAACAAATGATATTACAGGCATAACTTGGGTGAAGGACTGAAAATGACACAAAATAGAAGGGCAATTTTTGGAAAAACTGTTATTTTCAACTATCTCTATCATATCTATTGTTTTATGTCTATGTCACGTAAAAACATAGGAAATGATAGGAAAAACATTTTAGAGTCATAATTACTTCACATTTTTTTTTCAGCAAATTTCAGCCAAGAAACGCCAATTTCACACACTACAACATTGTTAATTGAGATTGGAACAGAAAAATACGCAAAATTTGACTGACATGGTTGTCAGTTTATGGTTGCCATGGCAACCAGCAATATCAAATATAGCACAATTATATATCAAAATGTTTGCAATAAGATTTTGGGAAAATTCACAAAATTTGGTTAAAATTGGATAAAGGGCGAAGGAGTAGCGAATGAAAATCTGGTAGGGGCACAATGTGCACCCCCCCCCCCTTGGGCTTTATGGGGTTAGATGAATATGAGGCGCGAAAGCAGGTTCATGATATTGTCATAGAATAACCAAAACTGTGGCATTCTTTTCTCAAGATGGAATACAATATCACTTATTAGGCAAGCTGGGGTAGATTCTAACTGAGAAAAGATAACTAAGTCAGAGAGAAGATAAATTGAGGTAGCTTCTTTCAACAACAAATGCACTCGTCATCATAAAATTGCTCAATGCGCTCGCCATCATTATACTGCTCAAAGCAGAGATGTGTTTGTCACAATTAAGTTATGTAAAAGCCGAGCAAAATTTAAAAAAAAAGGAGTGTAACCAATCTAACCTTTCTATGAATTCTCTTTAAAACTTGTTTATTTATTTGTTTTCTTTGTTATTTGCCTATTATCAGAAGATGATGGCAGTGGTACACAGATGTATTATACGGTTCGTGTGTAAGGCTGCCGCTACAAAATTTGAGAGTTTGCGTGATGCTTTTATTTCATAGTGTACAAACAAGCCACTGTTAACTGCGTTGTTGTTCTTGTTGTTGTTGGTAAAGTTATAGTATATCAGCAGTGTATGATTACAGCCGCCTTATATTGCTCGCACATGCTGTCAAATTAAACTGATGTGAACTTAACTTGGGAGCACCGTGGCATATAGTGGACAAGGCTCGTTATTTGTAAACAAAAGGTCTGGGTTTGGAATCTTGCCTGGTTAGTGCATCCATCCTTTGACAAGATGTTTTACTCAGTATGGAGAGCACATGTACCCCTGTGTCTACTCGAATGTCAAATGTTCGCATTATCTTACCGTGGCACTGCGAGCTGACCTGCCCCACCTCGTAACCCCGGAAGCAGTCGCAGCTAAAGGTCCCCGGTTGGTTGATACACTGCTGGTCACAACCCCCGTTGTTGTACGCACATTCGTCCGCATCTATTGAGTAAGTAGACCAGGAAAAAAAAAAGTATATGAACGAGGGAGGGAGAAGCGTAAATAAAAAAGAAAGAAAGAAGAAGATTTCAAAAAGTAAATCAGAAGATCAGACTCAGAGACAGACAGACAGACAGACAGACAGACAGACAGACAGACAGACAGACAGACAGAAATTTGGATGACTCAAACACGTAGGCACTACATTATTAACTATGCACATACATAGGGCCTACCTACAAAGACACATTCACACACACAGTCGATACGTACATATTATGCATATCTATGTGCAAACATCTAGACTTATAAAGAATAAAGGGACCTGGATGGGCGGAATAAGTGGACTATTAAGTATAGTCATTGTTCTAAAAAAATGTAGGCCTCCTATTGTTACTCTGAACCACCGCCGCTTGCTACGTCACATCCGTCAGTTTTTGAAAAACTTGGGTTTATCAATGAAGCAAAAGCAAGGCATTTTGAATAAAAAAAAGAAGAAAACAGACGTAACTCTGGAACGAGATGTCTTGATAATGTACACAAACCTCGCATAACTGCGAATCAATTAGCGGAATACTTTCTCTATTTTTTTCATATTTTATGTATACCTCTCTGCTTCATCTTTCACTCTCTATAAAATTTCACTCTCTCATTTTTTTTTAGATCCTAGCGGTGCCCTTTCGGGAGAGGAAAACAAAAAGTCATTGCAACGAGAGAACAGAAAATCATGGTGACAGTGTTGTCTGAAGCCATTTCTTACCGTCGCAGTTTTTCCCGTCGCCATGGAAACCAGCATAGCACTGACAGAAGTAGGATCCGACGATATTACCGCATCTGGCAAAGGTGTGACAGTCATGCCGGCCAGTGGAACATTCGTCGATATCTGCGGCAAGGAATAATCGAGGTATAGTCATTTTTATTTTCGTTTCATATTCTTTTAAGATGTATCTGCTGATCTGTTTTAAATTGTTATTCATTTCTAATAATCTGTAGCCACTAAACTACTTATCTTTTCACAGATTAACTTGACTTTCTATCTACTCATTTATCGTTTATCTTCATACCCACGGAACAATTTTTGGTAAGCATATTGTAACTATATTTATATTCATGCGTGCATTGTGTTGTTTATTTATTCATTCACGCTCTTCTCAGAAGCAGTCACAACAAAATAATCCTGCTTATACAAAAGAGGCTTACTAAGTTAAGTTTCAGTATATTGATTTGATGGAAGTATTGACGTTAATCAGCATCATCATCATTATCATCATCATTATCATCATCATCATCATCATCCTTATCATCATCATCATCATCATCATTATCATCATCATCATCATCATCATCATCATCGTTATCATCATCATCATCATCATCACCATCATTAATTTTCTCCATCATCGTATGACACTGTTATGACTAAATATTTGATGACTGAAAAAATTGCTGCAACCAATTGTATCAGCGCAACAAAAAGTGAAGACCAACAGGATCAGTTGCATAGGGTTCATCATAGAAATACCAAAGGGTCGCCGAGCAAGGATGCGCTAATGCGACACGTTGTAGTGACGCAATGATTGGGCTATAAAAGGTGCAATGGCGCAGACAAAGTAATATACATGCCTTGGCAATCCGTGGCGTTGCCCTCAAAGCCCGACGGACACACACACAGATAGCTGCCGACCAGATTGACGCAGAGCGAGATTCCGGGACACACCGCACCTCGAGAGCATTCATCGATATCTGATGTGAGGAACAAATCACGTGGATACAAACAAAAACAAGGGAATGCAATAATATGAGGAGAAAAGACGGATAGAATCACCGCTCTTTGCATTAAAGATGATATACATCTAGATATTTGAGTTAAATGATTAAGAATCTCTGTAACCGCCAGATTTGAGCTATGAACTTGAAGTACAGATTGGGATAGCACACATATTAACCATCACATTATGGAACAATTCGTCCATACTTGCTTTCCATTATACGGATGCGTCAATTCATTGGGAGGCCATAGTATTTTTTTATGGGCACATATTTGACAGAACTCTGTTCTTAAACGCTTTTATCTGACTTAATGCGAAAATAGCGTTTCCAGTTTGACAGGCATGATGTGCTCAATCTATCAATTAGTGAGGGATTTACGTTGAGTTGTTATCGTTTTCTTCCCAACTGTTGAGAGTACTTCAAGGCGACGTGAATTTATCATGCGCTCAGACGGAATACAACCTGCTGTAAACCGTTCTGACGCAGAATTCGTAATTTTAGGGTTCTGTATGGTGAGAGCATTTGTTCGGGATCCCTTCGGATGTTAAACTTATAAACCAAAATCCTCTTATGACTATAACTTTAAGGTATCATTAACATCTAAGATAGTAGAGTTTCAAGTGGTGCTGGCATGTTTAAGGACTCTTGAATTGAACTGAGTAAGGAACTGGATATTTCGTTTCTTTACCTGCGCAACCAGCAGCCGTGTTCTCGTAGCCATCGTGACACACGCAGCGGTACGAGCCGTCCAGATTCTCACAGGACGCCCCCTCTCCGCAGAAGTTCTCCACCTCGCACTCGTTAAAATCTGGGCAAATTGTCAATAAAATTACACTAGATGAAATATGCAATGCATGGCAAGATTCCTACGTAGTAACAGGTACGTACCTTGTATAATAGACATTATTTGACACTTTTACGTAAATATCGAAACAATTATCTTACATCAGATCAATTTGAATTAGTATGTAGGCCTACATTATTATCAATATTGTTGAATTCATTGGCAGAACATGCTCAAAGAGATGGAAGCTTTCAGAATCTATTCTCTCCTTCTCCCTCACTCTGCCCCATCTGTCTATCCAGTAAATCTTGAAGAATTAGCTAGTAGAAATGGACATATGGCTCTAGTTTTATCCCTCTGATCTTTCTTGCAGTACAATCTTAGAATGCTGTTCAAAGAGTCTGTGACCCAAGATTTGGCTCATGCATTAACCCTCAGCCTGCCTCAATAATTACCTGCCCATTGGTATATTATGTGAAATTAAATGTGCACATAAAACTCACTGGCAGAGAAAGGGTTAGAGGATTACAGTAGCCTCCGTTTACTTGAGATTCATTAATCTCTATTCGTGCTGCCTTGACAGGGCTATCCTCTCGCAGTACGAAAATCTGTTCATTCATTCCGCCTCTCCGTCTTCTTCTCCTTCTTTCCCTCTTCTCCTTCAAGTCATCCTCCTTTGGTTTTTTTCCCTTTCAGTTTTCCCCAGTTCTTACCCACGCAAAATCCATTCGAATCCCGCGCGAATCCGTCCAGACACAGACAATCGTACGAGCCGGGTGTGTTCAGACAGTCGGCATTCGGTCCACATAGGATGTGAAGTAGCTCGGTGAACTCGCACTCGTCCACGTCTGAGTAGGAAAGATCGTTGGTTATAAAGGATAACGCAATATATAATACATAATAATATACAAAATTCATAATCATTAGAGATACATATCATATCATATCATATCATATTACAGTAGATATTTACATAATGAATTTGAAGTCATGCATCAAATGTAGTTTATATATAGTTTATAATGTTACATCATATCACAACGGTACACAGTCATGAAGATCCATGTATTCGTTCACCCATCTATACGTATATGAAGACTTTAAATCCATCATTTTTCAATGGATTAATCGCCTTTTGGTTGAATAATCTTCATATCCATCTATTTATCTATTTATCTATTTATTTATCTTATTGTCTATCTATATAAACATCTATCTTGTTACAATATTTAAGACGAGACGAAATATTCACCTTCACAATTCCCGTCGCCAAAGAATGAGAGGAATCCAGCCTGGCAGATACACTGGTAGTCACCGTCAGAGTTCACACAGTCGGCTCCGATACCACAGACATCCGGGTCCTCTGTGCATTCATCTATGTCTGAAACAATAACAGAGACAACAGTAATGTAACTTATGTATATCGATATTGTGGAACATTCCAAGAATAATGACGTATAAGTGGTTTGTACTGAGTTTGATCTTGGTATTACAACAAATCTGGTTCCAGCCTCAATAGGGTAAACTGTGTGTCATCATACCATTTCTATCTGTAAACGCCCAACTAGAATACTTCCGCAGTTTTTGCCATTGTTTTCGTCTTTGTTTTGTCTGGTTTTGTTTTTCTAAAGAGAATAATGATACAGTTTCAGGAGACTTCGGAAACCTTCTTAAGTGGAAAAGGCATACCACGTGACAGACTTTCCCTGCAAAAACACAAAACGCTGGAAACGTTCCTGCAGTGCTTATGTATAGAAAAACAAAAAGTATTGACTGTCGTATAGATTAAACAGGCAGTCCAGCGGTGTGGGGATCCAAACCTCAGGCACTTATTCCATTTTTCTTTAGTGATAATAGGGTGGAATCCCGTGTAATAGTTTGCTCACACACTTTCGAGGAAACATGAAAACGATACTGATTCCTCACGCAGTTTTCCCTGTTTTACTGCTAAAGTTGAGCTAACATTCTTAACTAAGAACATTCCAAGACGCGCCTTCTTTGACAAGTCAAAAGAAGGTCCAAGAAAGTTCGAGAAACTTCTCCGATTTCACTTCTTCGTCTCTCTTTTTCTTTTCGGATCCAGTCGCCACCTTCTACAGGTTACAATTAAACTAGCTTCCAAAAGTAAAATCACGTATCAGCCAAATACAATGAAAGGAATCGAGGGCTTTTACCCCCCCCCCCCCAGATAATCTAAAGAAGTTAGAAATTTATCAAACTGATTAATCTTTATACTCACCTGTACATATTCCCTCATGGCCGACAGGTTGATATCCCATGGCACACTGACATACATAGAAACCGGGCCTGTTGGTGCATTCTTCGTTTAGGTCACATATATTCTCTTGCTCACACTCGTCGATGTCTGGTAGATTTCGTGTGTCACAGGTTCATTGAGAGAGAAAGAGAGCAGTGATAGATAGATATGTGAATTGAGAGAGAGAGGGGAGGGGAATAAATTTAAAAGACAAAGATATATCTAAACAATACGAGAGGGACAGAGCCAACACATGATGTCACAGACGACTAGCTGTTACACCAATGGGAGTATTGCGTAATCAAAAACCAGAAGTCAAGGATAAGAAATAGTTTGAATATTGCTATTTCATTCAATTCAATTTATATTTCGTATCTCTGTATGGAAACATTATATAATGTAATGATGCAATATATTAAAATTTAGTGTAATATAATGTAATATAATATAATATAATATAATATAATATAATATGATATGATATAATACAATATGATAGAATAGAATGTAATATTAGATATGATATAATATATGATAGAATAAGACAGAAATGTATCTTACATATATATAGATACAGAGGGTGACTCAGGGTTTATTAACACAAAAAAATCTGTAAGCAAGTGCGTGTGTGAGAGGTTTTGAGCTATTTCTTTTCACGATACCAAAAAAAAAAAAACCACACCCTGACATAATCATGGGTATACTTTCATAGGTTCCCTGCATAATCGTCTTGTTCTTGATATCGACGGATCTATACATCCTGTTCAGAGATACCAAGAGGGTATGATTGTATTGCACAAACTATCCAAAACTTTGCCTCTCTTGAAAAAAAGAAAGAAATGTTTTACGTTCTTTACATTTACATGTGCAGCCTAAGAGCACGTGCATTTTGTATAATTCAGATGACAATGAAAAATTATTCAATACATTCATCTTTCTGATTTACGTACAGCAAACTTGAGAGGTGGCTGATGTTGGAACAAATCTGATGAAATTTTATTTTCATTCACGAAAGACGCAAAAGAAAGCGTTGTGTATTGAAAGGTGATGATAATACGAACATAAACACATGCGGCAACCTACCTGTGCAGTTATGGTTATCTGAAGATAGTGTGTAGCCGTCCAGACATGCGCACTCGTAGCCTCCCGAACCGGTGGGCAAGCAAATATCCGAACAACCGCCATTCTCAACAGTACAGGGCTCGACTGTAAATAGAGACAAATACCAAGCACCACACAAACTGTATTAACAGCTATACAAAAGTGCTGAAATGTGTTTTATAATATTATTTGTGTGGGTGTGAGTGCATGTATGCGTGCGTATATCTCTGTATGTATATATCTGTATATATATATATATATATATATATATATATTTGTGCGTATGTGTTTGTGTGTGTGTGCGTGTTTATAATACAGTCGCCTTTCGCATGTAATCCTTCACTTTCTTTTGACTTTGCAGTGTGTGTTCTTAACAAGGAAATAAACAAGGAAACTGTTATAACATATTACCACACAGGAAAAGGAGCTGACGTTGTATTTTGTGATGTATATGTATTACCTTATAATCAATAATAAACAATGCTGAAAGCTGGATGGTATACAGAGACGTTCGTAGAGGAATAATGGAAACATACACCCACTGTACGAGGAAATGGAGAGGACGGAATGTGGGCGTATATCAGAGACTTTTACTCTCAACAACGGAAGATAAGTTCACCGGCCTGATGGATGTGCAGAGTCACACAACATCCTCTTACACCCATCTCTCATCCTCTTTCGAGAACCGCATCATTTGGGTAAATATACAGATAAACTAGCAAGCACTATAAAATCATGTCAAATACGATATAAATGGCTAAAGTCGCCTTGATTCACTTCCCCAACGATATAATGTTTCTGATATTTAGCACCCAGTTGGAGGAAGCGGTTTCTGATCGTGAATTAACCCAGAAAACTTTAGAGACAGGACCGATACCATCTATCACAACCGTCTATCATAAGTCACAACAACTGATGTCAGTTCTGATTCATCCGGGCAACGTTCACTAAAGGTACAATATTAAACATTAGCATCTGGAATTACTGTTTTAAATTCCGAGGATAGGACATAAAACCGTCCTCTTAATTTAAAACAGTAAGTCCAGTTGTATGCAATGATTTAACTTTGTACCTTTTGTTATAACTCAAAACGAAATTGGATGAAAAGGGTTTGATTTCGTACTTCTTACTTCGTTTCATATCAAATAAAAGCAAATTTAGTGAAGAATTATGTCAAGCAAATGGGAGGCTTGTGAGCCCACAATGACATCATCGCCATAAAATCTTTGCGAAGCTGACTGCGTCCAATATCAATTTTTTAAGGAAACGTGTGAAATTTAGAATTCCCATAAGTTTAAATTTGTGATCATTTTCTAAATCGAATTTTCGTTGTTTCTTTATATTTTAGGAGAAGGGTTCAGTTTTTCAGCTTTACTCTATTAATTTGAAAATGGAGCATATCTTCACTTTAAGTGGAGGACTCTGTAACACACCCCCCCCCCCCCCCCCCTCACCGCACTACAACCACAGTCCTCTGAATTCAGGTTACGTGTACGGCGATGAGACCAAGAAGGTATTATCTCGCCTAGTATACCCCCTTGATGAGACGATGCGACGTTGCAGCGGCAGTGGTCGACTTAAAGGGAAAGTTTCTTTTACAACATTGTGTCTATTCAGCGAACACTCGGTGAAAATTTCACTGAGAATGGATAAAGAACAATGAATTTCTCGAGTTTTGGTTAACCGCTCGTCCTTAGGAAACTTCAAAACTAATCGTGAGGTAACAAAAGTAGAACGATATTAAAGTAAACAAAAAAAAACTTAAGACAAATAAAAAAAACACATTCTTATGAAGTGTCTAAAAAAAAACTTAACCTTCATTAGCTCCTGCAGCAGAAGTCATGAAAATTGATATCACATCAAGGCATAGCGTGTACTTTTCATTAAAAAAAAGATTCGCGAAATTCGTTGATATAATTTTGTCTGTCTGTCTGTCTCTCGTTCTTTTATCATCACGTGACGATTACAGTTTTGACCTAGGTGAGGCAGCACATTAATCAGTACCAAAAACTAAATAAATCAACAACCTTTGAATGTCCTGATCGATCTTTCCCCCTCGCTCACTCATCATTTCACCACTCTTCCTAAATTCGCTGAATAAAGATCATGTTTGGGGACACTAGTTCCAGTCAGCTTCATTGCTAAGAATTAAGAATGAAAGAAGGGCGAGCTGTGCACACAGCCTAGAATCCAAAGCAACCACATACTTATGAGGATTAACCCTTTCTGTGCCAGGGAACCTTGGAGAGTGTGTACAACGCTATAGCATTTTTCCGTGCGAATCAGCACCGAAAGCACACAAAGGGTCAATTGCCTCTCCAGTTGGAAATTCAGGATTCCTTGACTGCGATGAGGTACCGAAAGTTTACTCCCAAAATATGAAAGTCGCACTAAAACCAAATACGTGACAACTTCGGGCAGGCGTCATTATAAGTAGTTGACTGCTAGACTGATGTTCACACGTTTATTATGTTTCTCACTTTCGATGCTTTTTCCCCTCTCTTTTTCGTCTGTTTCGCGTTAGCAGCTGTCGAAAGTCGAAGACTTTCCTAAAATCATGACAATTCATTCTTTCGTCTGTCATAGTAGGGGGATTAAGGGGGTGCTTATCAATATACCGCGTTTGTTTCTGACCTGAGCTGTCATAGATGAAGTCGCTCGTGAGGTACGATGGGACGCCGGAGCTGTAGCTGATCTCTGTAAAAGGTGAAGGCGTTGTACTTGACTGTGGCTACAACAAAAAATTCAAATCAGAGAGATGAAAGAAAAATATAAATGGTTCATTCATCTCTTAAGAAGATATGCATTCATGCCAATTAGGAATATAAGATGACAGTGCACGCGACACATTGGTTGAGTTGATCTAAAATGCCAGATACGTAGCAAATACATGCAATGATTACTAATGAGACTCCACGGAGGCAAATACTAGTATATAGGAGGATTTGGTTATATGCTCGCGCCATATCAAAAACATTTTTTCCTCGGTAGGAATGTTTAAGATAACGGTTTGGGCATGGTGAAAAAAGGAGGAAAATATATACTATGCAAAAACGTGATTATCATTATTATATTTCTACAGAGTAAAGCTCAGCGCCCTCGACTATATCAGCTAGGATTGGGAAAATGACTTCATGTATATGTGTTTGGTCTGAGTGTTTGCACGCAGTAAAAAATCTCCGTATGTATAGCATGAGTGAAGGACATTTGACTGTCTGCATGCACCTGTCATGTCATTAGGCCGTTTTCTGCCCTGGTTGGAGCAGGTAGCAACGATTCACCCTCAAAACGCTCATCTCTATACACATGGAACACGTCACCGACAACCAGGTACCATGCAACTATAGACTGGGTCTGTATTTCAATGTTGCTCAATCACCGGACGCATTTCGACGCAGTTCAATCGAGATGAAGAGATGATTCCTCGTCTTCTTCCTCGCCTTTTCGAAGCCGAAAAGGTGCGAAGCGAGATCTGAGACCTCGTTTTATCCGACTTCTTGGGTCCGAAAAGGCGAGTTGGAAGATATTACTGTCAGATGTCATCTTCTTGCTTTCTTGGAGCCGAGAAGTCGAGAAAACAATATCTCACAATTCGTCTTCTCGGACCCGAGAAGGCGAAAAGACGAGATCGGTAATCTCCGGAACTCACCCTTTCGGACCCGAGAAGTGGCTAAGACGAGATTGGAGATGTCCGGATCTCACCTTCTCAGATCGGAGAAGTCGAGAAGACGAGATCGGGGATCTCCGAATCTCACCTTCTCGGACCCGAGAAGTCGAGAAGACGAGATCGGGGATCTCCGGACCTCACCTTCTCGGACCCGAGAAGATGAGAAGACGCGATCGGGGTCCTCCGAATATTACCTTCTCGGACCCGAGAAGTCGCGAGGACGAGATAGGGGATCTCCAGATCTCACCTTCTAGGACCCGAAAAAGTGAGACAATTTAATGATTTCGTCTCCTCGGGGACACTTTATAAGCTTCCGCATCACGCTATGCAGTACGTAACGCGAGAAGAGCAACGGTAATCATTTATCACTTTGTATAATCCGTCAAGTACGTGATGTTGGTATGTTTGTTGAAGTGTTTCGTTGAAGACACCCAATGTTGTACTAAGGAATTCTTCATTCTCCTTCGAATTTCATTCTACTCACAACGAATTTGAACCATCATCTCGTGTTATGACCTCGTTTATGTCGATGCAGTATAACGGACTATGCGTCATCGTTGTAGGAAAGTGATCTGCCGATGTGCTCGCCAACGAATTTGTTAATGAAATATCCGCTGGAGTGTGGTTTGGTGGCCACAACTGCTTACTACTTAACTGACTGTCATCTTCGCCCAGTTGCCAGTGTAACTATGATTTGAGATACCTAGCCATTGCCTCGATTTTCAAAGGGTGATGTTCGTTATTCCAAAGATTCGTTTTCCCGACACACAAAATGTCGTATACCGAGATGTTCGTGAATCAAAAAATTACAAAGGTGCTTACTAATTAACCTTTTGACTTACGAACCTTCGCGATAACGATTTTTTTTTTTCATCATCGGACAAACGAATAATGAACTTTATCTTATTTTCCGATTAACGAACCTATGGAATAACGAATCTTCGGCAAATTTTTCAACAGAGTGTGTTTGAGGGTGTGTGTTTGTACCTGGGTGTCATGTACAATCAAGATGAAGAAATCAAGTTGAATACATACATATGATGATATCATAATATTTGTACTGTAAATCCTTTGTATACGCATTATCTACAAGTTCGGGGCCCGGATAATGAAATGGGTAAACTGAGCAACCCTCCTTCACACTTCATTATGAAGGTTTTCATAATGAACTAATTTTTGCAGTTGGAAAGACCTATATCAAGTCGAATGAAAGATGCTATGTGATTGTGCATTCGATTCCAGTCGTTCCTAAACTCATGCGTAACTTTACGAACAGCTTTATGAAACAGTGCCCAGGATTTGTTTGACCTGCCCAGTTTGGATGAGAAGTGACAATCAGAGTCCAGGGTCTGAGGTCACAGGGAATGTGTGTCTCGAAAGGAGAAAGTTTTGAGCGTTCGCTGCGCTTAAATAACTGAGGGCTGTTTTGTTATATAGGGATTGACAAGAATCTTGTAACTCACGAACATAATGATACAAACACAAAACAAGTACAGACTGGATACACGACCTATCGTTGGCGGCTATCTATTAGCAGTCAAGTTGAATATATCTATAGCACTTGGTATAGCCCAGTTAAGCATCATTTTGTAAATTGTTAGATGTTGTATTAAATATTTGTTGAATGTAATGCCCAATATAGCTACCAAATCAGATGATAATGAATCATTAAGAGAAGAGTACACAATATAGATGAAATCAGCTTTGACCCAAAAACAACTCCATGTGGGTGCAACTGATATCATCGTTTGATGAACAGTTAGTACAAATTTGGTGTGAAATGTTGTTATACTTGAAACAAAGAAACCGACTAAAATGCTTCAGATCATATGAAGTAGCGTAAGTATATATTTGAGAACATATTATAGCTACAGTAGAGGTTAAGAACTGATGATGAATAATATACCGCTGATACACTCAACAAACGTCGGCATGGCGTACCATAATCATGGAGGTAAACATGAAAAGTATTGCTGTTAAGACAACATCACCGTCACAAGCGATGCTAACACTGAAGAAAGGCGGTCTACAAAATGTATCTCATTTCCAAGACACATGAAAAAAATATATACATACAAAATATCATTGATGTCTTCTCAATTTAGTGTGCAAGTTTTTCACATGTTATTTACGCTACGACGTTGACTTTTCCCATTAAGGTTGCATGCTTTGGAGCAGAATTGAAATTGAATTGAATTAAGCTACACGTAAATCAAATCAAATTAACTTTATTGAATTGAATTGAATTGAATTGAATTGAATTGAATTGAATTGAATTGAATTAAATTAAATTGAATTTAATTAGATTGAATTGAACTGAAGTGAACTGAATATTTTAATATCTTGCTTCACCTGAAGATAATTGACATACAACTTCTATCACATCAAATCAACCCATAGCAACAAAGACAATGAGAAAGCGTGTTTAATTCAATCAATAGAATTACAATTATCCTGCACCATATATTTTGTTCGTATTAAACGGTCGATTGAAGAAAGAGAAGGAAGAAAGAGAAGCAAACCATCGATGATGACATCACAAGAAAGATAACCCAGAGGTCTCTAAACCCGTACGGAGAACGCACATGCTACTGCCATCACCGCTCACATATTGAGCTCGTGTCAAGGCCAATTTGGAACCCTTCGCTTTGACTCCTGAGCGCAGACTCGGCTCGTATGTTTGATAACACGACGAGATGGATCGAAGGAGCGAATTAAGGAGAGTCTGTCGAGTTTCGTCACAACCCGTGTGACCCCGGGAGCCCCCGTCTTGTCAAAACTGTGTGTGATGTGATTCCGTTACCGTGTGGATCATGTGAGAGCATATTATAGCCACTCTCACGATCGAGGAACAACCACCACATCATTCACATTACGGGTCTTATGTTTGTTTGCTCTGCAGCATCTTTTCAAGTTCTTATCTAGGTAAAAAGAATAAAAGTTGAGACATTTAGGGGATTCATGTGTGATCAATCAAGGAAGACAAACTCATATGAAAGTTGTAAAGAGTTGACAAAAGTTTATGAAAGCAAGTCAAAAAGTTGCAACCTAGGTATCCACCCCGACCCTACACACGTACTTTGTACATCTCTCCAATCCATTATCACCCTTTTTGATAGAGGGATCGTGGTCAAATGAACAAGGAAACTCCTGATAAAACTCTACCTCTACACACACAAACATACAAATCATTCTGTAATAAGAGGAACAATCAGCCATCAAACAAGTTTTGAGGGGTCAATAGAATTGCCAAGAGGTAACAGCATGAAATTAAACGGGAGGGGGCACAATGGTAACATTAGACAACGCTGACCTAGGAACTCATTCTCCTTTCTTTATAGTCGTGTCAAACGTCTTAACGTAACGTCTTAGCTATCAAAAAAAAACACAAAAAAAAACGTGCAAGGTATGCCTTAAAGAGTGGTAAAAAGTGCAGAAACTTTCAAAGAGGGTCAGAATTTATATTTGGTATATCTATCCTATCATAATTATTGAAGCTGAATAAATGAACATGACGTAACATTCCGTTTTATTTGATAAACTCACCGACGAACCCCCACCGGCTTCATCGACATTGCCAGCCGTTCTCATGACTAAACTATGCGTGGTGGGAGATGCAGCGCTTCGTCTGGTCGTGAAAGGAGTCGAAAAACTCGTAGTCGATTTCCTCGTCCGCTTGCCCGTCGTCTTCGTCGTCAATTTCGCAGTGGCATAGGCCGTCGATTTAACCGCTGAATTCGACATCATACTCGTTGTCGAATTGGCTTTCGAGGCAGCAGCTGACTCTGAATTCGTCTTCGAACTGCTAATGGATTTCGTCGTCAACTCAGTTGCAACATTGTTAGCCAAGTTGCTCGTTGAATGCAATTTGGACGTGGTCGTCAAATGTGCTGTCTTCGTAATACTTTCTGGCTTCGTCACCACACTGGTTGTCGATTTAGTGGATGAGCTCGTCGTCGTAGACTTTGTCGTTGAATTATTCAACCTGCTACTTGCCGGACTGGTGGAAGTCGAGGCTGAAGCTGTCCCGTTACTAGCGGAGCTCGTAGGGCTATTACTCGTATTGGTCGTCGACTCTGACAAAACAGTGGTCTGACTTAAGCAACTACTCATGATGAAACATAGCAACGTAACAGACACTAGCACATTCATGTTGTCCTCGTGATGTATGTACTACAACCACAGAATACGAGTTTTGGGTCCCAGCGCAGTCGGCTGAAATTACTCCGATGCGGCGCAATGCCCGGCAGGTAGCACCGTATAATAATAATCCCCAATATACCGCAAGTTCTGTGACGTACTCGGTTGAGTTCTCCAGTTGTACTGTGAGCTCGATCAGCACATGATCAGCCACCAGTTTGTCAAGCGGCTGACGAAGGATGTGATAATTCAGAGTTCCACCTGTGACAGTCACAATAGTCAAACCTTTCAAAGTACCGTGTGGTATGCACGGTACCGACCAATTGTACCTCCGGAAATATTGATATCCGTTATCTGCGCCCACGGTGAATCCTCGACAGACTGGAAATCATAGTCTACTTTCAAGCGTGACACAGATTCCATATGCCCTCAGACCAGCGTTCCTTCCCTCTCTCTTTCCAACTTTTTTTTTCTTAAATTGCTCATCTTCACGGGAGCTTTCTCGATGACCCCTTCTCTTCTCTTCCCCTCCCCCCACCCCCCCCCCCCCACGCTCGCTCTGTTTCTATACTATATCTATCTCTACTTCGTTTCCCTTCTCTTATAGTCGCCCAATTCTTGTTCAATGTCACTTCGATAGTAGCTCTTGAATCCTGTACCTTGTGGTTTTCTGACCTCACTCATACTTCTCTTTATTGGTTCATAGTTTCTCTTCCATGATATCAAGGGGAAATGTTCAATCTGTGTGCGCTATAGTATCCCGCGGAGATTATATTTCCTCCACTCTCCGTCCGATCAAAAACATATGTTCCCAAAATATAAACACACTATATATACATGCATGCACATGACCATGGAGCAGATTATAGCGCCATTATAAAAACACATTTACCAACACTCACTCACAAACACACTCAACCATGACAAAGACATACGTAAACACACACACATAACCCACTTTATTACCAATGTTACTTATTGCACGGAGTTACCTGTTTACCTGATTATCTGTCACTTACTTTTTTTTTCCAATGACGCGTTTCCGCTGTGGTTAACAAATACACACCTGCCAACTATGTTTCTCTCTTAACTTACGAATTCATTATTTACACCAGAATATAATCGTCGTTTGATGTCAGTGCGATTAACTAAGCGATCGCTTCAGTTTAAAGAAAAATAGCTGCACAAGTCACAGTTGCCTACGTAACATTTTACTCACCCCCCGATCATAGCTGCAGACTAGTGTGTAACAAGTGGGAATTATCTCGATCCTTGAGTGATACAGTACAAGTATTGCTGATTTCACCTGTCAGTTGCATATACGGCACTGGAGTCATGGTTTTAGTTATGGAAAAGGAACATCACACAATTATTGTTACCATTACTAAAACTACTTGCGAACAATGGCAAATATAATATAATGCAAGCCCATATACAAAGAGAATACCCCCCCCCCCCTTGCATATACACTCCCTGTGCCTGTAATCTGAGAACAGTATGCATTATTCTTGACGCATTTGACAACGCGTATAATACTCACGTTAAGATATGGATCAGATAAAAATTCAAACGGTTCCTGCATGCTCTCCCTTCGCCAAAATTAGAAACTGATCACATGCGGGGCAGTATTATGTTTCCCATTAATATTCTCAATGGACAAAACTACAATCAATAGTTGTTTAAAAAGAAATCATCATTCATCAGATCAACAAATCTACACACAGCATTTTGCCGACCATGACGGCTGAAAACGGCGCCTAAAATAGACAAAATTTCACTGCCCAATCCCATCTATATCAGCATTTTGTTTTTATATCTTCTTCAACAGTAGTGATGATACACATTCTATTGATATGAGTTTGATGAAAGGGGTGGAATAGGAGGATCATATTCAGGCAAGTTCTGGCATGGATGTATACGACAGTATATGTACTTCAAAATCTTTTTTAAACAGAAAACAACATATTCATCTTTCAATGTTTCTTTCATGAATTGCTCAGCTGTGCAACCATTAACGATGGTTAGAATACTCGTTCGTGAACACGCCCAATTTCCTGCAAGTTTCAAGGGTAGACGGCATCCATTGTGTGAATATAATGCGTTCAATAATGTTAACGATATATACTCTCATCTAAATAAAGTGGTAAAAAAGGACGCAATCTTGGCCATTCAATTTATTTCTTTGCGCATTTCAGCCGCTTCAGGATGCCTTAAAAGGGAGAAAAAGGGGGAAAAACAACGTTTGCAAGGAATCGTTTGTTGTGGTGCATATTAAAGATTATTTGTGGTGTTAGGAAAGTCCTTATTCAAACAGACCCGAACAGGGTTTTAGCATCTATAGGGTTGCTATAATTATATGCACAGTTCTCCCAAGTCATAAGTGCATCTATCATTAGGTTCAGCATAGTTCTGCTGTCAGCTCGTTTGTGGTACGGTGGTAAAGGTCGTGATTGATAATAAACGTCACATATTTCGCTGTCGCAAAAAATAAACAAAACTCCGCAGAAGTGCAATCATATATCAAATCTTTTTTTCTCTGAGAAAGGGGTCAACAGGAGCCACTTGGAGGAGACACGCACATTAAAGAGAATCCCCCAAAGCGTTTTCTTGTCGACTTACTGCACTAAAAAACAAACGTTCTGAAGGGACAGTGTCACAAGCGAATCGGGCAAGTGTCTTCAAAATTAGACCGAAAAGCAAGAAACTAAAGAGTTTTTGAATATGTACGTTTTGCATGAAACGTGACGACAGCCATTTGCACACTTTATGAAGTAACGTACAGTTGTCATCATCGCGCAGATTCCCATTAATCAAGTCTTCGCATACACTTTCGAGAATTAAAAGTGATGCTATTATATCAACTTTATTGACAAATTCATTTCAACTAATACCTCTTCCAACATTTAAAATGTTGAAGATAATGGCCTTATATCAATGAACTCAAATTAAATTTGATGTATTCATCACATCAAATTATTGTTTCATTTAAATACACTTAGCAAAGATGACTTCCTGAAGTTTCTGCAATGTGGTGTAAAAAAATGAGTGTGGTGTATGGACATTCCTTTAAAGTAAAATAAAAGTGGGAAAACTGTGACGCCTATCATCAAATTTGCATGTTTTATGATAGTGATTGTGATCAATGCCGCTGTTTCACGAAAACAGTTGACAGTTGTCCAATTGTGATGACGTGCAACTTCAAAGCTGTGTGTGTGTGTGTGTTTTTTTTTTTGCTGTGTTCTTTGTTATGTAGTTGTCTATAACATTGAATAGCGTTACCCTTTTAGAAGAGACGTGCAACTTCAAAGCTGTGTTTATTTTCTATTTTTCTTTGCTATGTAGTTATCTTTAACATTGAACAGCGTTCCCCTTTAAGAAGATTACTACGTTTCGATTTTCAGGGAGGGACGCCCCCTTTCTTTTTTAGCCAGGGTAATTGAGACAAATGTCAGCAATGGATGAGGTCCTCCGAGAAAACTTCGAATGCTTGGGCTATTCAAATTTGAAATCTGAACGCATGTAATTTTGTATTGTTTGAAGGTTTGCACGGAGAATTAATTGTGGTTACCATTACTTCAGTCTGAATGCATTTCAGTCCGACAAAGTGCATACTGCCCCATACGTCACTAGTCATATCGCTTTGAATCGTCCATGCTTGCGCACATAGTACAGTATAAAACCTTGAAGACATACACACACTCACTCGATGTCTCTCTTCTCTTGCTCATTCTCTTACATTTACATTTCATCCTTTTCTCTCTTTCTTCCTATGCATTATCATCACCATCTTCTTCTCTTTCCTTCTTTAAAAAGAAAAATACACATTTCCCTAATCAGATTTCTGAACTTTTATCTTTTGAGTATGTCGATACATGTATTTCACTCTGAGTGTTCAACTGTTCTGCAGAAATGGATTGAAGTAAAGACGCACAAGTTGTCCAAGTTGTATGCATATAACCCTTTTAGAAATATTTTCTTCAATATTCACTTCCTTTTTATGTGTCCTTTATCTACACATTTGCTGGCAGAGCCTTTATAACTCCAGTCATGATATCCATTTGTTTATTGAAGTGAAAATCCTTTTCTTTCTTTTTTTTCTATCTATATGGTTTATTAAATCAAATCAAAATCATATTATTTACACACAATTGGCAGCAATTTGAAAAGAATCCTTTTCTTGTATGCAGCATTATTATCTCATCAATTTTCTTGCCATGATCATCACCACGTGCAAAAACACTACCATCACCATCATCATAATCGCAATGCATAATGTATTGATATCTTGGCATACACTATCAGCATTTAGTCTGGGATACACACATGACTATGATAAGGTGTGTCTATCTTACAAATACACTCCATGAGAAGAACAATAAGTAACAAAGCAGCTCAAGAAACAAAAAATCCTTGAAAAAGTGTCACCTGGAGAGGTCACAATTTAATGATTGATTTCCCATGATCAAAGTGCTTGACACACTCGAGTTTCTCTTCAAGTGGCACGCACATTCAATAAGGAATGTTGTTGATGATATGACATAGAAATTACATGTTGACAGATATCTGCAGAAAAGTGACAAAAGGGAGTAAAAAAAAAACCTAAAGTAACCTTATGTTTTTGTTGCTGTTTTAAAAACAAAGACATACATAACAGATTGCAAAGACAATGAAATACATTAGAATCGATTTGAGTGCAGCTCTTTTTCATGTTGTACAATGCTAGACTTTGTTTTAGTAAGCTTTTCCATCAAAAACATCATATCCATTGCCTAAACGAGTATTTTAGGCCAAAATAATATAAAGGTGGATAATTCATTAATAACTGTTAAAAAGTGAATTGTTTTCAGAAATCCAGTTACAGTCTGTAGATTATATCCCAGGGAATATGCATGACAAATTTGATGGCTCCAATCCTTGATGGCTAGCCAAGCATATATACAACACACTACTACCGGTACTTAAATGATCACAATGACAATAAATGGCCGTGACATTTCTTAATTTGTAATTGCTAGGTGTGTGGGATGCTGTTTCTGGCCAGGCTAAAGCAATTTTGCCTGCCTGGTGATTACACAAGTATAACACATTCCATTCTTATCATGGAAAAAAAAAATAAAACAATTATGTAAATAAGTAATCACTATCTAATTTTCTATCAATAAATTTTCTTTTGGAATGCACATGATCAGTGTGTTGCAATTTTCTCTTACCTTGTACAATACAAGATAAAATTTACCATGATATTAAGGACCTTGGTTTTTTTTTTTCTACCACACCTCTACCCTCCCCCATCTCCTAAAAGTGATAGATGATTAGATTTTCCTTCTTATTCTTTGGGTTTCCTCAAATAGTAAGCACAGACAGAATGACAGTTAATTCATCACATATAAATGGCAAGACAAGATCAGTTCAATGAAAGTGGTTTAAAGGGAGTGCCCACTAATCATAATTTGAGCTGACTTTGATAGGAAGAGTGAAGACCAACAGCACTCTTCCACGGAAACATGATAAAACTTGTGCTGTGGATACCATTTCTGTACAACCACCTTAATCTTGTCTGACTCTCATAAAGCTTTTATTGTTTTCGTTTGGTCCAGTTTAAAGGGATTGTATAGTTTTGGTTGAGACCTAATTTCAGGTTTCTTACATTTTTTGGTGAGATAATGAGAAACCTCTCATGAAATATGAAAGAGCATGTAATTCTATGAGGAATTCAACGTTTATTTGATGAAAATTGGTTTTGAAATGGCTGAAATATCAAAAAAAGAGCGATTCTAATAAAGTGTGGGACCCTTTATTACAATCGCTTTGTTTTACTTGTGTTTGGATGTTTCAGTCATTCCAAACCTGATTTTTATCAAATAAACTTTGAATCCCTCTTAAAATGGTATGCCCTGTACTATATCATAAGTGTTTTCTTGGTATCTCACAAAAAGTTAAAGCCCAATTCTCATTGCCCCCAATACTGTACCATCCATTTAATTCATTTCTTCACATCATAGTACAGATGCTTACTGTCAGGTTTTTTGGCTCCAGCTGGATTTTTGTGCCAAAAGTGATTTTGTTGGCTAACTTTGTCAATTTGGGGGTGCTGAATCCAAAAATCAAGGGTACCATTTTTTCTAAACACATCTTCAGCCGCCACTTTGAATTTCAAAATGGCCGGCATCTAAATATAGGTTTTGTCCTATATCTCAACTTGTGAGCGATCAAAATCATTAGAAATGGTGGCATTACCTATGTTTGTGATACAAGAGGTTTAATTTAAGTCATCACTTTTGTTCTACCTCATCAGGTTTGGTCGCCATCTTGAAATCCAATTTGGTTGCCAAGTTAGAAAAGGTTTTGTCCTGTATCTTGACTTGAGAGCAATGAAAAATGTTAGAAATGGGGGCAATACCTGTTTGTGATACCATGAATTTCATTTAAATCACAGCTATTGTTCAACCATTAGGTATATATAGTGGCCATGCTGAACTTCAGTATGGCCTCCATTCAGGTAGGCAATTTTTCCCTTACGTCGGCTTGTGAGTAAGACAGCTCATTCAACTTTTTGAATATATTCATGTCTGTGATTTAAGAAAATTCATTGTTAAAACTTTCTTTCTAAGTTTGCAGCCACTTTGAAAGTCAAAAAGGCCACCATTCAATAAAACATTTTTGCTGTCATTGACTACACAGCTCTCTCCAATGCTGTCTCTTGCTCAAGGGATATCGACTTTTGTCACTGGTCCTAATCACAAAACTGTCATAACCCTAGATTTTGACTTGTATGAAAGAGTAAAACTTAGATCTTCCACAGGCAATTTGAATTTGATTGTGAGGGTAAGTGAGCTTCATGCTTGTTTTGCTTCACTTCACGCTATTGGAAATTTCCTGGAAGATAGTGGTCTTGCATCCATCAGTACTGATGCCAGTTTGTATTCCCCAACAACAGTTTGTCAGATCTTCACCGAAAAGTGGTTCAAGGTATCGAGTTCCATTTTACTATAACATCATGGCCTGCCATGAACTCTTGCTCGAAGCTTCCTTGAAGCAGAAAGGCTTAGAAACTGTGATGCTGAAATGCCACGAACTACGCAACAAACTTCACACGAGGCAAAGAGGTAACAGTGATCTATGAAAAAGTGAAGGAAACGGTGAGAGACAAGCTTGACGAAACTGTTACTCAAGAGAAGGGAGAAATAAATAGCGCAGTTTCTGATGACCTGCATGAAGTAGGTTGAAAACCTTCTTCATTTAATCTGTGCAAGTAGGCAGGGAGAATGGGAGCTACATCTTGCTTCCACGGAGGAGCAAGTGAAGTACTATTTTGCACATGACCTCCACAAATACGCTCGGCTAGTCCCGGTGTACCTTGCTGATATGCGGATGCATCAGGGGACCAATAAAGAAACCTGGAATGCTCTGAAATGTGGTGACTTCAGGGTGGCAAAATCAGGTATTTACTTCACAAATCTTTTTCATAGATCAAACACTGGAACAACTCATCAGAGAACTGAAGGTTGTAGGTGGCATCATTGGACTCACTCCGAATGAGGAAGCACTCAAAAGACTCTTCCTAATTGGTCCCGAACTTGTCACCATAATGCATGACTTTCAGAAAGCTTATTGCATAAGCACAGACAAAACAGCACCCAAGGAACACTGTCAGCTTAGTGGGTCAATGGCAGATCGAATGTTCAGCCATTCTGCTTTGATCAGAAAGGGCATTGTCAATCACTGTGGAAACCCATTCTCAGACAAGAGCATTGATCTAATGAACTTAGTTTCAAATACAGCAGTTCCAGCAAAGGCAAAAAAAAAAAAAAAAAAAAAAGAGGACATACTCCACAGAGATACAAAGGGATTGGAGAGATTTGAAGAGTTTGTAAAAGAGAGAATGGTAGCAACTATGGCAAGTGTGTTTGGGACCCAATGAAGAAAATGAAATTGAAGACTTTCAGCACATGCAAAAAGAAACAAAGTGCAAAGTTGGTAATAAGGTAGTTAAGATGAGAGAAGATCATCAGCTTCTGGCACGATTTCTTGTAGTAGAGCAGTCTCGCCCTGGAATGATCGAATCGAGTGAAACAATTGGGAAGTACGAGTTCTCTGTCATCTTATGGTCACTTTTTTCGTCAGATGGAAGTCTTCTCAATCCCACTAACAAGAGTGCTTTCATTCAGGTCACTGAAGAATACGATGCACCATCTACAAACACTGAACCAGAAGTCAATTTGACAAGAAGTGAACCAGCCAAGATGGACAAGCGAGGCAGAGCGTGCAATATTGATGCGATGGCAGTTGTACAAACTATCAACATGGATCCATCCATGCTTACTTGCTCTGACCTTGCTAAAGCCTTCATTCAAAAGATTGTACCTGCATATGAAGAAGGACACATCATATATGACAGATACACTGACAATTCCTTGAAGGCTCAGACACGAGGAAAAAGATCTGCTGGCATTGATCCTGTAAAGTTTGACATCAAAGACTCCACAAACATCAAACTGTCGCTGTGCTTGGGTCATCGACCCACTACTGACCTACTGAGATGTAACCATGTCTTAATAAATGGAGATAGAGAAGACAGTGACAGAAAAGATTGTCAGTGTCTTCATTCTTTTGTCATTGAAGTTTGAATGAATTCACAATTGAAAACAACAGATTTTGCAACATTTCATCTTTGACCTTGCTGCATATTCAACAGACTGTGCCTTCCATGACTGTATAAGCATCACAAGTGACACATCATTGTAAGAGGAATAATCAAGCTTTCTAGTGATACCACATTCACGTATGATGATGAAGCAACAAGAGATATATTACCCCTCAAACTTGAATTGCAGAACTTTATTTGAGGAGTTTAGTATCGCCATGCACTCTCATGAAGACGCAGACACCATCATACCTATGCATGTCCTGGATGCATCGAGAAGCGGCAGGGAAATTAAAGACATAGACGCGCATTCCCCCTGACACAGATGTCTTCATCTATATGATGGACTTGTGTTCGAACAACAACATTCAAGGCAAGCCAAGTTTCACCACTAGTAAAGGGGAAGGCGAATCAAAACAACTGATATACAAGAAAGGTGTGCCGCTATTGGATGTGAGAAAAGCAAAGGACTGCTTGGTCTCCACGCTTTCAGTGGTGCTGATTGGGGAGGGAAGTTTGCAGGCATGTCCAAGAGTAGATGGATAAAGAACTATTTCAACCTTGAGCCAAGTTCTGATGTAATCCATGCCTTCCAGAAAATAGGGGGCAGTGGTTTTGACATGGACAGCATGACAAACATCACTGAAGATTTTGTGTGCACAGATACGCCCAGACCAGTGCATGCAAGACAGTCAAGGACCTTCGGTGGGAGCTCTTCAAGAGCAAAAACCTTGAAGCAGAGGAATTGCCAAAAACACTTGTTTGAGTACTAAAACCACACATTCAGTGAGCACACATCGTATCAATGATCGGGGGAAAGCTACAAAGAGCCACTTAAACAAATACCACCTCTCTCTGGAAATGGATGGGGAAACATCAACAGATGGGACATTTTCTCCCAAGAAATGCCTAGAACTACCTGTACCTAGTACCTTTAAAAGTACTTGCCTGAATGGATTTTGTGTGGTATCAAAAATATGGATATTGTCACTATTCTAAAGGATCCAAAGCTCTCACAAGTTGAGATATAGAACAAAACATACACTGTACCAAAATGGCAGCCATCGTGAAATTAAACATGGCGACCAAAGCTAATGAGATGGTACGATAAAAGTGGTCTAAATGAAATCTGTGGTATCACAAACATGGGTATTACCACCATTTCAAACAATTTTCATAGCTCACAAGTTGAGATATAGGAAAACAATATTTCAAATTGAAATTAAAAATTTGAAATTAAAAATGGCCAAATGAAAAATGGCAAATTTGAAATAAAAAATGGCCAATAAACATGATGACGTACGACGACAGTAATGATTAGAATGAAATCTGTGGTATCACAAACATGGGTATAGCAACCATTTTTAATGATTTTCAGCACTCAAAAATCGAGATATAGGACAAAGCTGTGCTCAGAAAAAATGGTACCCTAGATTTTTAAAATCAGCGCCCCCAAATTAAAAGTTAGCCCCCAAAAATCATTTTTGGTCCGAAAATCCAGCCGGAATGCATAGTGTACTGCACTATCAACTGGAATATGGAGCAGAGCTTGTTCTGAGGATTAAAGGTGACCTCCGGATGATTTTCAGATTTTTACATTTGAACAACTATACATTAGTTATATTGAGGACAGAGTTTCAGAATTTATGATACTTGGGATGAAGAATAAGAATATTTTCAAAATTTAGAACAAACTGCAATGAACAAGGATAATGACATGGCAGGGTCACCATAAGAATGCATGAGTTGGGGCTAAAGGAAGCAGAACAAAAGAAGAAGGCATGCATATACACAGGTGAACTCGCAGGTAAGCGGTATTGTAATGGAATTACACTGCTACATTTCTGAAATGTGTGAGCCTCCTATGTCATCATCCTTGTTCAGTGTAATTTGTTTAAGGCTTTTCAAAGTATTGTTTCTCTGCTCGAGAACCACAAATTCCACAAATCTATACATGGAGTTGTCGATTTATGTACTGTGAAATTGTGAAAATTGTCTGGAATGCCCCTTTAAATCAAAGATTAATATCTAAAAAGGAAGTACTGTAGTGCAGCATGCCAATTACATATGTCTTACAGGAGATAAATTTATGTCTCACAGGAGACGAGTTAAAGAGATATCCCTTTATGCACTTAGCATCACTTAATCCGGAAGATTGTTTGTTGATAAGTTCCAATAATGATGTCTAAAATTTCGTTTTGCTGAAGAAGCTAGCCAATTGCTAATGTATACCACAGTGAATTTTCCGTTCACGCTATCCTTGCAATTGAACTAATGTTCTGACATCATCAACACCAGAATATGCAATGAACACTTGTCTTGGGAGTGCACAGCAATCACTTCGCTTGTCTTCACATGTGATAGACAGCAGAGACAAAGGCAGGTGTGTAATATTAGTTGCACTGCCATAACCATGATGCTGTCTTCCATTCACTGCGATCTCCTCGTTTGGGCTGATATTCAAGTAATACACAGTACTATTTTGGGTATCATGCAGGACATAAAAGTGCAGTAAAATTTGGAGTCCTTATACTGTCGCGAACATAAATACCCATTCCACTGCTTCGCCGACGTGTACTGCAATTTCATCGTTGCTTCCACGATCCACAATTGATGCAAGGCAAATTTTTCCATAGAAAACTTTGTTCTCATTCTTTCCTTCCATTTTCATCTCATCACTTCAGGTCCGTCTGTCTGTCTGTCTGTCTCCTCCTTCCTTTCACTTGTCATCCTCCTTCCCATCACCTCTCAAAACGGTGCTCCCACTGGTCAGTCACCTGGGGTTTAACTGGACCATGAAGTTGAAGTGGACATTGCCGCTGGATGGATTGAATGTGACTTCAAAGTCCAGGCAGTCTCTGTTTTCCGCCTCCACGCGGGGGTTGGTCTTGATGAAGTGAACTCCCTGTTTGCTGTGCATGTCCCAGATCATCTCCCCTCCCTGCCCCTCCAACTGATTCTGGAGTCCCGAAGAGATGACGGTGGTCTCATCCAGCTGGTATTCCATCCACAGGGCTACTCCATGGCATGTTCCAGAACTAATGAATGTGAAAGAGAGAGAGACAAACACATAAACACAGAGACCCAAAGCAGGCTGGTACTTATGTAAGCATGACACGTTCACCCTTAAAATACTGTGGAATGTTGCACCAAATATCAACTGTAGACTTTCTATCAAGGATAATTTGCTGAGTCTGAATGACAGGGCCGACCTGGTAACATTTATCGTCTGTCAATAGGATTACTAATGCATGTGTTTCTAGATGTAGACTAGAAGGAGGATTGGAAGTTAGCTCCTGTTTTTTTCAATTGCTCCCCCTTCAAAAAGACAAACAAACAAACCAGCAGGCACACACACACAACCAAACCAACACAAAATTCTTCCTAGGGAAGCAAATGTGGCCATCACTATAGCATCACAAAGAACTTTAAATTTTCCCAGCAATCAAGGCACTTTTATAAACCTGGTTCTGTTAGTATCTGCTATCTACCAGGATAAGAATCACCATCAGAGAATTTGGGATCCCCCTACCCTCTCCTCTTCAAACAAAGGATGCCTTCCTGAGCATGTCTGACTGTAGAAATCAGCGCAGGTTTTGGTACAATGGGCTACAAGTCCAGCAAAAAATCTTCATCCGCATTGTGTGTTACAGACTTCCTGTGATATTGAATAGCCATTCAATCAAAACGCACAATAAATCCTTCTACGCAGCCAGCCCTAACGTATCTTCTAATACAGTGAAGTGACAGGATCTCTTGAACAAGTTTGCATGCAGAAAATTCTTCTGAGCAAGTACAAGGTCTCACCTCCTGAAGTCCACTCTGCCACTTGTGATCACCTTGTCCGTTGGAATGTCTTGGGAGAAATCAAAGGTCATGACCTCAAACCCCTGGGTCAAGGGTCGGCCGGGATACTCCCACAGGTGGTGAGGTTCTGTTGCTGCATCACTGCATTCCGAGGCTTTCTGCTCACGGATGAAGAAGAGAGGAACATAAATGGTATGTGGATTTACTATTCCCACTTCCTTATTTGGTTAAAGGGGATGGCTAGTAACTGATCAGTGGGAATCAGTGGGAATGCTGAGGGATGATTGTTCAAATCCTTGTGGGATTCATTTAAGAGTACATTATATATCTATTCTTGTGTGAAAATTATTTGCTTCAGAATGGTCTCATATTCAAGTAATGTGCAGTTTAATGCTTCCAGGTAAGCATCCCTGGTCAGTGATGGGGCATTAATCTGCACATTACTTGAATATGAGACCGTTCTGAAGCAAATAATTTTCACACAACAGTAGATATATAATGTACTCTTAAATGAATCCCACAAGGATTGGAACAATCATCCCTCAGCATTCCCACTGATTCCCACTGATTCCCACTGATTCCCACTGATCGGTTACTAGCCATCCCCTTTAAATGACTCCATTGTCTCCCAGTGATATAGTTTCATGCAGGACAATTTGTTTGATATTTGCAAAATGAAAGAGCTAGAGAGTTAAGTGACCATCATAAGATATGGTGCTGATCAATGACTCTGTTTCCAAGTTTGGGTTAGTAATAGGATCATTACCCATGCCTTAAAATCACACATAAACAACAAATTGTGTATTCTATTCTCAAAAGAAAGTAATAGAAACTACATCTATGGTATCAACAAGTGAACATCACATGAGGAACGTTTCATATTTCATTTCATTAGAACAATTTTGAAAACATTTTCTTCAACATCTCCCTCTTACAATATCCAATTCTTGCAACTGTAATATCTTGCAATTTAAATATTCAATATCAAACAAATTGTCCTGCATGAAACTATATCACTGGGAGACAATGGAGTCATTTAATCAAGAAGAAAGTGGAAATAGTATTGGTAAAGTGACTCCCACTGTACATTAGCACTTTTGTTGCAGGGGGGGGGGGGTGTTGTGGGGAAAGGGAAATCACATACATGATGAAATTTGAACTACCGTAGCATACCTAAATTTGATATCATTGTGACTTTATTATTCATTACAAAGTATTGTGGGTCCCATTGACAACTGATGTGATACATGTTAAACCCCCCCCCCCAAAAAAAAAAAAAAATGTTGTTAAAGATGCTCAGAATTTCAGCGTTCACAATCAGCACATCTTTAATACTCAAATAAGATTTTTGCCTATATACATGTATTTCTAAAGGCTTCATCAGACAGTCAGTGTCTGGGCTCAAAACAGTCAGTCAGTTTTACTGCACACCTTTTCATTATTTCTTAGAAGCATCTAACCCTAACCTGAACAAGGTTGTCAAATATCCTGACATCAAATCCCTCCAGTGTCTCCACAGGAGCGTGGAATTTCCACAGGTGGTCGAACTGGACGGCCACTCCCATCAACCTGGCCCTAGAGGGCAGCAGCTTGACGTTCGGTGCTAGGAGGGGCCGCAGAGAGGCGATGGCATACCAGAGGTACAGGTTATGCCAAGGAAGGAGACTGGTGATGAAGAACGGCTCAGAGAGAACCAGGTCGACCTGCAAGCACAAATGACAGTAAAATAATAACCACTTGATAACCACAACTTGCTTCCTTCAGGATAAATAATGTCACCTATGGCTGGTTTACTTTTGTATTCAAGCTTATGACTACAGCAGTATATTTCTCCTGATGAATGAGTATAAGAGTTATGAAACTTGCCTTGGTATCTGCTTGATACATTTCAGTGCTTGAAATTCAGCTTGCCCGCATTAGTTGCTGGCATATTGCGCTTGCCTCTGGTAAGCTTTGTGGTTGTCCAGAATAATCTCCACTCAAAAGATACCATCGGTACTCAAATTAAGCTTAAATAAGTTGATAGATAAGTCATCATCAATGTCCATTCCTCAGTAAACAGGAACAAGGGAATTACATTCCATGGCAGTTCTGCAATTTGCATAAGTGTGGTTTGGGTCTACTTGCAATTCTGCCCCCATTAGTCATGGCTGTGGTGAACCTTGCATGTGGATATCAAGCATTGTTTGTGTATATACACATGAAGCAAATGCTGCTATTCCCACCTCCCACTACCTGAATTGCCCAAACAAGTATCACTGGTTCAAGGAAAACTGTGTGCTTGTCTTTCCGTATCAGTATCAGTCTTAATGCATGCACGCAGCTAAGGCATGTCTCAACCTGCATAGACTTCTCTATCCCTTGCTTCATTTTTGCTTGTTTGTTCGTTTGTTTGTTTTTCCCATGCCATTGCAACGAGTCTTTAGATTATGCAGTAAATCGGCAGCAGGCACAGAGCCATTTTCATAACAACAAAGACATTCAAACCAAAGTAAGTGTAACAAGTAGAAGAAAGTATATGCTGCATGATGTTGACGTCATGAGAGCCTCTGTTTGTGCCAAAGACTTAACCACTACCACAGCAAAATATGGGCTTGCCTTGTTTCCCTCCAAGTGTTGTTCCCTGAGATCCTGTGCTCTTTGATTCAAAAGCTTGACCTTTGACCTCAGATCATTGGCTGCGAGAAGAGAGCTCATGACCCGGTGACACAGCGAGGATGATTCGAGGCTGTACACCTGTAGACGATGTAGCAGAAAAGATCATCAGCACAAAAATTATGCTACAAGACAAGTCGAAAACACATAAAACATTGCTAGGCAGGATTTGGATTGACATGGTCACTAAATTCATGTTTACATGTACAGGTGATACATAGAGTGGACTTTTCTGTGGAGTACTTTTAGTTTATAAACTACTATCAGTACGGCAAAACTGTAGACTTGATAGGCTTTTGTACGTGTATAGCACTCTAAACATCATGTATGTGCAAGTGTAAACTACCATACTGGTTGCTATATTTAGTGTAATTTAATTGAATAAAAAGTACAGTAACAACTCCATTACTATGGGGGTTGTGGAAAATGTTGCCTTCTATTTCTCCATTTTTCTGTGTGACATCATTCATTCATTGTGAGATGCTTTGATAAAGAAAATTCAAAGCGTGAGAATTTCCAGACAAGTCCAAAAGTCGAAGAGAAAGCTGATACCTTGTCTGCACCAAGTCTTGCCGCAACGAGAGGTAATATGGAACCATCACCGATACCTAGGCATACTGTATCTTTGGAGACAATCTGTAGAAATATAAGAAGCGCAATAGTCATCAAAAATAGAATATGAAGAACTTGAAGAACTTGAGCAACAGGTAACTACATCTGCGGAACATTTCAATGTTACTACAAATACACACTGATAGACATGTTGTATGCTCCTTAACCCTAAAAAGACTGGGCTATTTTGGTAGCTCGAAAGACTGGGGGGGGGCCTAAAGGGCCCCCCCATAAGATCTCAGCCGTGGATCGCGCGATCGCCGCGGAAATTTGTACAATGGTAGTGTGCGATATAATCTACAAGATCGTATATTTAAATTTTCCAAAATAGTCTTCTTTTATTTTATTTTGATTAATTACGCTAATTTATGCGAGAAATCAGACTTTTTGATCTAAATCAGTAAATAAAGCTCAAAAAGTGCTCATTTTGGGTGCAAATATTCTTTGTGGCATTCTTAGCAAATGTACTTGAAAAAAAATTCAGTATCAAAATTAATTTCTTATTTATTTTATTGTTTTATGAATTTCTTATGTATTTCTCTGTTTTTTCGACCTTTTGTTTTTGTTGTTTTTTTCATGAAAATTTGTGGCAGACCCTTTTTGAAGCATAATAATACTAAAACAAATTAATTTTAGCCATTGAGAGTAAAAATAAGCATATTTATATGAACCATGTGAAAAAACTCAATTTGTATTGACTTTATACACAAAATCACATTTTTGAGCCATTTTCGGTCTCACGTGCATGTACAAAAAGTTATGTAACTTCAGAACTGTACCCCCGGGCGTCACAAATTTGGTGTCAAAATGTGCGGGAAACTCGAAAGAAAAAAGTCATAGAGCATTGCGGCGAGAGCATTGCGTGTTGCAGAGTAATCGCGCGAAATGTCGAGGGGGGGGGGGGGCCTTTTAGGCCCCCCCCCCCCCCAGTCTTTTTAGGGTTAATCACATTTTACCCACAACTGCAGCAAAATATATATGCTACAGGAAATGAGTACACCTTATATTAATCACCTAAATGTCAATGTCACTAGAACGTTGAATAGTCCCATACATAGTATTTGATGATGCTTGCAGCAGTACATCCACATATCCATTATGACTGTTTACACAGCTACCTTTTCTAGCGCTCTGTTAAACTTTCCCATCCGTCTCCAGTCATTCAGCATGCCGAACCTGGGCCGACTCCAGACTACATGGGCTCCACAGCGGCATATAGGTCTGTCGGTTGCCATGGTAGCAGAATCCGCTTCCTTCTTTACTTCAAACCACTGGCTGTACTCATCATGGGTCATGTTCAGGGTCACTGGGTCATCTGCAAACATATATACACACAATTACACAGGCAGTTGCACACAAATATTCTTGCCAAAAAACAAACAAAAAACAATGACAACAATACCAAAAAGCAAAGAAAACACAAATATTTCACCCTTCTGATTTGTTTAGTTCTCTGGTGCTGTGTTCATTTGATTTGTTTGGATTTGTTTTCACTTGTTCCAACAAGCAGGTAATAATTGTACTTAGTGATTACTAAAAGTTTGTTTCATGAGAACATGCAAATTTGTATCTGCATTCCTTAAGTGAAACTATGTGTACAGGAAATACAAGTTTAACTGAAGTAAAAGTATATCAAAATTCCAAAATTTTCACATGTGCTTGTTGTCAAATGTTGTGAAGAATACAAATGAACATTATTTTATTAAAAACAAAACAAAGTAAACTAGATATATCGCTACAGCTACTGATATGCCTCCGCCATAATGCATGGTTCTCCTAATAGGTCTATAGTACAATGTCTTGACAATGTGTGATGACAGTTTCACACAATTGGCAAAATATTAAAATGACAGGTTTGACACAAATGTGCTGAATGTTCACTTTCCTAGAACTAGGTTCAATTGGATGAATGATTAAAATGTCAGAGTGCAGGTATTTGGGGAACTGATGATTTTTACTTGACTTTTGACCCTTTTATAAGTTTATGCATTGAGTAATTTTCAAGGTATTGAGAAAAAGTATAATTTCAGTATCAAATGGGAAAATAGCATTATCTAAACCTGGCCTTTGACCTTTGACCTCACAGTTCCAAAGAGAATCACTGTTAGGCTGAACATGCATAAATATGTAAGTTTCATGATGATACCTTGAGTTACTTTCGAGATATGGAGGAAAAAGTGCAATTTAGCACTTTCACTTGACCTTTTACCTTTTGACCTTTGACCTTTTGGCAAGAAACTTCCTCAAAAATATATATGGGGTAATACATGCCATACATCAAGTTTTAAGAAAAAACCTTCCAGCATATTGCATTTTCAGGAAAGTAGTGACATTTTGAGGAGTTGACCTTGACCTTTGACCCCATGACCTTTGACCCATGACCCCCAACTTCCCTAGATAATCACTGCCCATCGGTACAAGCATATATACTATAAAGTTCCATGAAGATACCTTGAACCATTTGCGAGATATGGAGAAAAACATGAAATTTCAATTTTTTTTTCACAAAATAACCTGCGACCTTTGACCTTTGACCCTGTGACCCTAAAATCCACACAAAGTATTATCCCCCAAGGATATACCCTCATACCAAGTTTGATATAAAACCACCACACGGTTCTTAAGATATCGACAAAAACAAAACGGGACGGACGGATGTACAGACGGACGTATGGACGGACGGACGGACGGACGACCCGAAAACATAATGCCTCCTGCCACTTCGTTGCGGAGGCATAAGAAAAAAATGTAATTATCAAAATGGTGTTTTGTTCCATGTTTTTGTCTCTTTTTTTGCTGTTCCAAGTCTTTAACACTGCCAAATAAAATTGGTTATTTAATTCAGAAGATAGTTAGTCTATGACACAGACCCTTGTTGATGGGCACTGCTTGGTCCAAGAAGTAGATTGCTTGCATCCAGTGATCTCTCCAGGGGGCGCTGTCACCGTCCACGTGACACCAGGAAGGGGCTGTGCTCAGGGTCACCTCCCCCTTTGTGTCCATACTCAGCTCCCACCACATGAAGACTCCTGTGGATTGGGACAACACACACTGAGATCTTCAAAGGAGCTAATGGCAAGTATGCACTGGTATGCCTTACCAGAAAATACTGTACACTGTCATTAAGTGACTGCATGATGGTTTTGTCACATCATGCAAGATTCCCGATCTGTGTGCACCTCTTTGTACATATTGTGATGAAAGTGGATCAAACATAACTGGTAACTAATTAGTGACAGACATTGAAAAGCTCCTTGATTGTTGATGGCACTTATTTTGCCTCAATTTGTGCAGTTGAACTAACTCATGTTAACCCATTGAGGACGAGTCCTGAGTATACTCGGGCAGGTGTCTACGGGAAATGTGTGTTGTAGCAAGATCAGTCCATCCTCAATGGGTTAATGCCTGAAATAATACAGTCAACCTTACCTGAGGTGACCTTGCACAAGTTGAAAAATTGGCAAAGATAAATTCTGCCTTGGATGGATATATGTATAGATATGTGTCAAGTCTATTGTATAAGAGGAAAATTCATGTACATTGATTACAGGGTTTTCTCTGGTCCATTTGGATTCAACCTACGGAAGGTTAACTGTAATGGGTTACTCTGCAAGAAGAGTGTGCATTAGGATTATATTTACAACTTTTTGGTCTATCAACAGATCGATGTGTTTTAAGGTGTACGTGATCACACAAGGAACATCCAGAAAGTGTTACCTTGGCATTCTCCAGTCGAAAGACTTCTGCTGGTGACACTATTAGCTCTGTGCTCGGAGAAATCCCCCTTGGTGAAGTTGAAGTCAATCATGGGAAGAGGATCTGTGACTGGACAAAACTGATCGGGCGACAGCTGGCTGAGCTGCAGGTCATGCACCGAGGCCGCTCCCGCGCACGAGTCCATCTCTGGGTGGGGGATTATGTCGCCGCGGCCGGGGATCCTGATTGGTTGCAGCTTGTGCCACCGCCACACGATATCCGACTGGACAACTTGGGCAAAGACAATGGCTGAATGTGGGACACAGATGCAGTCATCCTGCATAAAAGGTAGAGTGGGAGAAAGGGAAGTAGATGGATAGAAACGATTGAAACATGTGTCTCATAACCCCTATAATCTGTCTAGTTGAGTTCCATGTAAGAGTGTTTTAACTGTGAACTCAGTATTCACATTCACTGGCATGTCATAGCTTGCCCTATTCTGTGTCTGGTATCACAGAGTTATACGTTCATAAAAATTTCACCTGGTAAGGTCTTCTGACAAATTTGCATGGCCATGAAATGACAAATATCTTTCAAATGAATCTTTGCACTGTATTTATGAATCGCCATACATTCAATATCATTTTATTTCTCCAAAGTTTGTGAATCAACTGATATTTGCAAAATCGAATATAAGCCAATACACTTCCTCCCATGACATGACTCCAACGAATATGGGGTCAAAGGTGGGGGGGGGGGGGGGGGGGGGGGGGGGGGGAGGAGGGGGAGAAAGAAGTAGGATTGTTAAATTGCTTCTTGAAAAGGGGAAAATACTGAATCTTTCAATCCATCACTTAGCTATTTGAAATTGTCTTACATATCCTAATATGCAAATCACCTTGTACACAAAATATAAGCCATGGTGTCCAGTAAATGTCACCATTTTCTGATCTGGACTTCTCTATCTGGAGAAGGAAAACATGCACCTCTGGCACCCATACACAAACAGAAAAGAGTGACTACGATGGAAGCTATATTTATCATTTGAACACACCAGCACGTGGTGTACAACACACTCCATTCAATTCAATACCGTCAAGAGATGTTTGTGAGCATGGAGGTATGTGGGAACAGCCCCCTCGCCGATGAGCTCGGTGTCAAAGACCTCTGCTGCCAGGATGTTTGCCCTGGCAGGCATATCGCCATCTGAAAATTAAGAAAATTGACAGTGAATATTAATATCATGTATCCCCCTTTACTCATCCTATTCTAATTTGTATTAGTTCTTATGGTCACTGTCATGCAAGGGTACACAAGTTGACCTAAGAATATGTTGGGATTTTCACAACATATCACAGGCCAGTAAATCAATATTTGGTATGGCACGCGCCGTAACCCTGGGTACTGTCATATCACGGGTTTACTGTGTTGTATACATGTAGTGCCATCTCATGTCCTTACGATTTACTGACACATACTGTTATCCTGGTAGCAAAATTTCAGAGATTGGCATTAATGATCCCAGTACACGTTAATCCCTGTTGTTAGTGTTATGATGTGTTTACTGTAATTAAATATAGATAATAATAATGACAATAATGCACTTTGTATACCTTTTTTTTCCTTAATTTCAAAACATCAAAAGAATTTGGACAGTTGGTGTCATAATCAAAAAGAGACCACGTAATCAAATTCCTGGACTCATGAGATGTCTCAGAATTCATTCATTGTTGCATTGAAATCCACAACACAAAAATTTTTCTTGCATTAAGCAACAAAAAAACAAAAATAACCGTCACCCACTTTATGGTAACCCAGAGTGCTGAAAAACAAACAACACATAAATAATTCAACAAAATGGCAGATTCTTAGTGGGTTCCTCGGGGTTACAAATGCTGAATCCTTTGGTTATGTAAAACTGCTCCAATCTCACCTGGACCAACTGTGACTTCTGTGGACCGTTTAGGTATCACCGTGATCTTGTCCCCAAACCCATTCTTCGCAATAATTTTCTTTGCTGCTTCGGCAATTGGCATGAATGCCTGTCAAACAAAAACCAAACAAACATAACACAAGACAGAATCGTGCATGGATACAAAGTTCTAGAAGATCCTATTCTGTTCTGTTCTGATGCAGCAGATATACTTTCAAGGATAATTTCATCAAGACATTTTAACAATTGTAACTAGAGTGGTCAAAAAGATTAGCCTTGATAGGTCAATAGCTTTTGGTGATTCCACATCTGCTACTCTTTCTTGTTTAAGATTGTCATCTGGGCATGTCTCTATCTATGTTATATTTCACATTATATACTAGTAATAACACATTTTGTATTCCTTTCATATCTAATACTGATATTTGTTATATTGTGTTGTTGTTCTTATTGATGTTGTTGTATCTTTAAAGTGAAATAAATCCTTCAAGTCCTGTTGGCCAAACACAGTGATGGCACAGGAAGGAAGAGACATCATGGTGAGAATTGCTCCTAATTATCTTTCAATCGAAAGTCATCAAGGTAGGGTTTACCTCACAGGCATGGACCGAGTCTGCACCACAGGACGCCGCCATCATGGCCAGGAGGCCAGTTCCTGTCCCAATGTCGAGTACCCGCACCTCTTGGCCCCGCTCCCTGATGATGGCCACGGCACGTTTAATCCCTTCATAGTACTTCTTGTTCTGTCACAGACACCATGAACATAACAGAATTACTTCAAACAAGCCTTGACCCACATGCAGTTACAAAGCTACTGCCATGTTGGTGGCCATCTTCAGAGCTATACTATTAACAAACAATGGTTACAATCCATTTATATGCAACACACATTTGCAACAATGTTGCCCTTGTGCCATACAAATAGAATGGACCTGGGCAGATAGAACCAGCAACAGAAATGATGGGAAGACAGTTGCTTTTATTCTCTTTTCTGGGATATCTAATCATTCTACCAGATGTTGTTGTTGTTGTTGTTGTTGTTGTTGTTGTTGTTGGTGGTGGTGGTGTGGGTGGTGGTGGTCTCTTTGTTTGTTTGTTTGTTTGTTTTTTGTTTGCTTAGTCCTTTGATTCTACTGGGATATATGGCATCTTCCAGTCTACTCAACATAATTACACATTCTTCCGCTTGCAACGACAATAAGACTTTGAGTTGCATCTTGCATGGCTATATCATTCCGGTGCAACCAAGTCACGCGCAAGAGTAATCTCCATGTGTACTGATAATTCTGACTGGGATCCCACTAATGCTTTGAAAATTCGGGAGAACACAACTCGAACTTACTCTCTCATCGTCATGCAGCATGTCTGTGTACGCCGACCTCGCGATCTCCTGATGGAAGTCATAACTCTCATCCTCCACCACCCACTCGGCAGCTCCCGTCGTCGGGTTGACGTGGGAGGACATGGGAGGCAGCACCATCTTGGAGGACGAAGATGCCAGTGGTCTCTGCTGCGTACGGAGATGGCGTGTAATGTCCACCACTGCGTGCACACGTGCAAGTCTTGCGATCCTCGGGCAGATACACGAAATTCCTCTCAACATTTACTGGCTTAATTGCTCAAGCCATATGAGTGAACTTGGCAGGCTGTCAATGAAATATCACATTGAGTTTACATATTTCAATAGAATATCTTGATACTACAACATTTGGTAAAAATAATCTGTTACACTCAGCGTTAGCACATTTGACAGCAATAGCTGGTCGTGGGGTCCTTAACAAAAAGGGGAAAAAAGGAAATTGTGCTCTCTTGATGTTGTATTGAGATGGAATAGGACAGTGGGTTCTTGTGCTGTGGTATATGCTGCTAGCACAATCTAAAACTGACGTTAGCCATATGTGATCAATCTTTCAAGTAACCAGGTGCTAAAATCAATGAACAATGCAATGATAGAAATCTTCTTAAAAGTCGGTTGGGAAATGCGCACGCGTGTGTCTGCCTAGCTATGTCTGTCTGTGTGTGTTCATGTGTGCAGTCTTGGAACTATATTTCTTAACTGACCTCATTAAATTTGCCAGAATCATCACATTGATTTTTAGCTCCTGGTTACACACAATACAGCACATGAAGATATGTTGCATGCATAGTTATTAGATGGCTACAGTAAATTTATAGCTTCAGATTGTGATTTGTGCAGGCATTATATGCCACGCCATGATTACAAATTAGAGGCTTGTGAAGCAAAGAGCAAGTTATAGGCCCCTATTGAATTGAGTGATGACATGAAAGTCGGCGTCAATATCAGCAGACAGCACTTCCTGTGGCCGATAACCACCTGATTTGAATCTAAGACTAAAAAGTGAGCTTGTAAATGATTTGAGTGATTGCAGATTGGAAATTCCTAGCCGTAATTTTTGTCAAATTTTGGTTAAAATTGGGTTTGTGGAATTTAAGGCATCGACAAGGATATGATAGTGATACATACCCATTAATACATTGATACGAAAGCAGATCTAAAATTACTGACTTGCCATGTCATTTGAATTTAATTAAAGGACAAGTTCACCTTAATAAACATCAGGTTTGAGAGAAAGTAGCAATATTAGTAGAACACATCATTGAAAGTTTGAGGAAAATCAGACAATCCGTTCAAAAGTTATGAATTTTTGAAATTTTTGTGCAGTAACCGCTGGATGAGAAGACTACTGCAGTGTACGATGTCACATGCGTACAACAATATAAGGAAAATATAAAGAGAATTTCACAAAATTCCATCTTTTGAAAAAAGTACACATTCCCCTGACTCGTTACCGACATATGTTATGGGTAATATTATTCCCCCTGCCTTTAGAAAGAGGCAAGTCAAGTGCTCTTTTATTATGCGAAAAAAGTGAAAATATGTTGAATTTTCTTATACATTTTCTTTATACTGTTGTACGCAAATGACTCACAAGCTGTAGTAGTCTCCTCATCCAGCGGTTCCAACACAAAAATTTTAACAATTCTTAACTTTTGCATCGATTGTCCAATTTTCCTCAAACTTTCTTTGATGTGTTCTACTAATATTGTTGCATTCTCTCAATCCTTATGTTTATGAAGGTGAACTTGTCCTTTAAAGTGTTAGTGCTCATGGTAAATAAGAATGGTAAGACTTAACCCCGGGACGCTCCGTATACAGTTACACACTGTGGGAGCGTCCTGAGTCAATAGAGTGCTATATCGGTAAGCTTGAAAAACATACACAGTCTGTCACAGATTTTCGCACCTCCGTAAGTTTCGAATATCACGAGGAAAAAACGTACTTTTATAGTATACATAAGATTCTTATCTAATTAATACCCTTCGTTCACCTTGTTCTTGTTCACACTGGTCCAATGATCTTGAAAAAACGTTTTTTTCACGGCCATATACGGGTCCGTAGTCCTAGCTCCCCATCCCATTCACCATTTTCGAAATCAGTATGCAGTACACTGCGCACGTAAATATTCATGTGCTGGCGGAGTCGCAATGCGTTTAGCCTTCTGACAAGGCCTGCGCGCGCGCACCCACCCAGAAAGCAACGCAATTTACAGCGAGAGGGTTTGCCAACAGTATGATAAGGCCTTGCCACAAAGCTACACGACTTGACGGCCAGCGCATGCGCACATATCTCAAATCCATTGACTGTATAAGATGTAGTTCTCCCGAGTTCTTCTCGACCGAGTCGCATTTAACTCATCAAACCAAGCAGAAAGGGACTATTGCCAGAACCAAAAGTTGAACGCAGTCAGTCTTCAACATTACATCTTCACCTGTAAGTCTTCATATTGCAGAATTTTTGCGATTTCATATTGATTTTTAGGCGCTATACTTCGCCTGTCATGATCATGTCTGCTACAATGCGCAGCCCCAACACTGCGTGTTGGGGCTGGTCGCAGTTAGGTAAGACTCAACAATCAATCACAGCCACATTTCACACACAAACTAGGCATTTATGAGGCGACAATTGTTTGAGGGAAGTGAATGAAGTGGTTCCCATTTGCATTGCACTGGCAATATTACTAGCTCTAGTGCCTTGGTCTAGACTAGAGCAGGTAAATTTACCCCAATTTCGCACTCGCTTCCAATTCCACATTATTGTGATTACTACCTGCATCAATGACCAGGATGACAATACACACGATTGAACACGTGGGGCTGGTCACAACAGATCTGAGCACACGTGCGTCGTTGCACTCCTCGACCAATAATCACTGACTCTGATCACACATTCACGTACACGCAGTCTTAAAATACAGTTATTCGTGCGCAATATATATCATTTGTTTATAATTAACGCCATACTTACCGAAAGTTCAACAAGAAGTACAGCAAGTGTACGTGTGTCCCTCTCTGCGGCCCTGCATGGCCATGGTTTCCCCAACAGATCAGTTTCACACAGTACACAGACAGTGCATGCCGCCGCGCCCGTTGCCATTCGTTTTCTCTTATTTTTGCTCACACGCACACGAGAAGCCTCGATATCCGAGTGCGACAGGGATACCAGACGACTGGATAAAAGACTAACAAATCCCACGTGCAGCTACATCAACAACAACAACATGCTCGGTAGCGACAAAAATGAAACACTTGTCTGCCAGAGCACAGCAACCTCAATCACAGAGGGGTGGTATTGCTCCAGGACAAACTAGTACTGTGCCAATACTGCAACATGCACTTATATTGGTCACATATATGCGTATAAGGAGAGGCGATCTTGGCTGACTTTCTGTCGAAACATAATGTAATGATGGAAAAAGACATTTAATTTGTGATGGAGTACGTGTTGCATTCACTGTTCCAAGTACAATTTCAAACCGTAGTGTAAGATGGAACAAATGTACTAACGGATCTGAAAAGGAAAATAATTGACTTTTAAAGCCTTGATATACTCACCAAGTACCTGTAGTGCTGTCGCAACTGATGCAAATTAACAGCTGATGCATTGAAAAGTGAATTATACAATGTATCACTAAAAACTCCATATTCTTGCACCAGTTTGAGAGCGAGAGAGAGAGAAAAAATCAGTTGGAACAAGAGTTTTTTCATTGATGATCCAGCAGCTGCAACTGTCTCCCATAAAGTCACCATTGCTAGGCTATTGCAACAAAACTACAAAAATAAATGATGTGAATGCTACGATTTTGTGTGTGTTTTTTTTTTATGTTGTGTCGTAAAAAAAAAAAAAAAAAAAAATGGGTGCAGTAATGAAGACTTCGAGGCCATGACATCATCACCTCATCTCAGTTGCATTACACTGTTAAAAATATGTTATTTGAAAACATGTGAAAATTTAAAATTCCACACACTTATTTTAGGTCTGACTTTGATTAAGTACTCTTGTTTAATTGGAGTGTATGAAAACCAACTTGAATATATATGTGGAATTGCTTTTCTTGAACAGCTCAGTCAGTTTTATCTGCTACCTGTTTTTTTTTTTTTTTTTTAAGAAATCAGTTGTAGTTTATAAAGTTGTATTCTATGTGAAAGATACATGTACTTGGTAAAGATGTCACCTCATCTTATGTGCATATTACATGTGAATGCAGTTATACTTGTCTCAGATTGATGAAATTCTTATCTTTTATCTGATTTTGATGAAAAATAAGTCAACGTGTGGATGGAGAGCTATGTGTCCACACACCGTGTCTGTCCTCGTTTTGCTTTGTTTTGTTTTTTTCCAATTCAGGTTGACCCCAAGTAGACTGAGAGTGTGCATGCACAAGCAGGGCTGTGTGTGTGCAGTGGTACGTGTCAATGTACAAAAATGTCCGAGTGTGGGCTTTGTGCTGTGTATATGTACATGTGTTTGTGTGCATTAAAAAAAACCCCACTTTTTATGAGCATATGTATGTTCATTACGACTACATATTAGGTAATCTGTTCTAATTTTATATAATTGCTGCTGCCTGGGAATGACATGCACCCAACACCATCACCAGAAGGATTCACACACGATTAACCAGAGACTGTTGAAGCAAAGAGCAATATAGCTCTTTGGTTGAAGTGTATTATTTCATATGTGTACATACAACGCTAATGGTTGAACAGCATGCACAAATATCACACATATATGACTCGGATTCAGTTGCAGGTTTGTGCCTTTGATACAATTACCGTACAGACTTTATTCGAAGAGTGAAATACTACATTCGTCCAGGTTCTAAAATTATTGTCACCGTAAGTGTTAAATGCACATTAAATTTTGTCAATCTTAGTTCTTGGGCAGAGCAGCTTGTGCCAGAAGTACAGTGTAACATTGCATATTATGCCAATACTGATTGGTATTAAAGAAAGATTTCACCCCAGAATTATATAGAATTATTTTACTTCATACACTGTACCATGGGTATTCGTGGAGTAATGATCACAGACAGGGCTGGGATTTCAAGAATATTTGATTTTACTCAGCTACATACATGTGAGTTGATTAGACAGTATTGAACAAAATATTTTTTGATTGCTTGTTTCTTTGTTCATTTCAGTACAAAATGTATATTTTAGCACTAAGATCCCAGTGTACTTTTCACTATCTTTACCAATGAATGCAGACACTTTCTGACATGCAGATTTACCATTGCCCAGAGTATCATTCCAGCATCACTTGCACATTTACATGCTCGTTCATCCACTCCCTAGTATTTTCGTCTCTTATACACAGCATTATCCTCTACCAATGATGTCCAAAATGATGTTTGACTTCCTAACTGATATTGTGCTTATCATAAATGGTGTATACCTGTACATACACTAACACATTGATTTAACAAATACAAATCAGGACCCGCAGTAACGACACAAACAGAAAAAAATCCATGCAAAACTTTCATGTAAATCAAGACAATACTGAAAACACAATAGCCACTTTCAAAAGTGAATTACCACACTGTTGTATAGCATATGGCCATAAACGCTTAGTGCAGAAGTTAGATTTCAGAATATTTCTATCAAATAATCCACAGCTGGAATTTACTTATCGTATGGATTTTGGTATAACACTTGCACTGTTTATGATGCAAAAGTAGTGAGAGTACGCACGCTCAACACTTCTAGAAATTCTCAACAAGAAACTGGTATTTTTAGTGATATGAGTTCAGTGTATATGGCTGAATAAATATCCATAGAGGAAGGTCATACACTGTTTTATCTACCTCCAAACCTCACTTTGCTAATCACCTCGGTACCATGCAACACCTGACTGGCCATTTATGATACAAACTTGCCCTGCATGGCAAGATATATACACACAGTAGCACATCAAGCATCAATATGAAATGTTGCATAAAGAAAAGACTGCCCGGACTAAGCACCTTCCACCATAAACAGCTCATCTGAGTATCACTAATTCTGTTTCACTGTAGACACTGACTGCTGTGCTATAGTGCATCCCTTCTACAGTATCCTTCTTTCAAGAGCAGCTGCTTGACACACTATATTATCTGTGGAGATTTTCTCTCTTCAACAAGCAGAACTACCTTCTATTTCCGCTACATGTCAATGCATTATGTAATTTCCGCCACTGTCAGTCAATCTATCACGAAATAAACAGAGAACTCCCATTGTTGCAAGCACAATGAGACTAAGTGAATTGCTTTATCAAAGCACTTGTGCATCATAATTATACTGTAAAAGACACATAATTATAAAACAAATAATTGATAAAAGGTGTGATGAAATATCACATTATGAGATAGGTGTCAGATTTTGCTAGCAGGGGAAAAATGGAATAAAGAAATAAAAATTGTTATGTAATTAGACAATTTACATTGGAAATAACCAATGGAATGATTATGGGACTTATGATTTCCCTGGCATGTTTTTTGTATGACATCACAGAAAAATTCAGTTGATGTGAAAATATAGGAAAGATCCTGTTTCAATTTTGGAGGATCCCATGCCTGCTTTTAATCAAGAATAAAAGAATTTGTTACTCATAACCTTTCCACTGAGAGATCACACTCAAAGTACACGGTATCCCCCAAAGTGGTCTAGTGGCTGGGGATGGACCGTCCAAACAGCAGCAAAGTGTAGTTGATTATCCCTTGACAGTTGTAACACAGCCTATCTCAGGTTGCACGTGTGTTTCAGTACCATTCCTGCCCACAAGTAGGATTCACATTGGCAACAGTATGTAGTATACTTTCTCCTCAAACTCTCCATTGATTGCACAGCAGGGTCTATAATATTTGTGTTCATTTTCTGGCTCCAAGCTTTCACTCTCCTTTCCCATCACAGAACCATTCCACCTCCTGAATACTCCACTCTCTGTAGGTGAGAAAAACAGAAAGGCCAATAGAGAACATACAAGCAATATACTGAGTATGACCTGAAGGGTAATTATTTAACAGATGATAAAGGAAATTACAAAGCTTGAAATCAAAAAGTTTTTTGAAGGGTTTGAATTGTTTCGAGACATTGGGACATCTGCTGGAAATCAATTACCGCTTGCACACCAAAATTATGTTCAGAAATATAATGACAGGGATAATGGTGATGAGAATGATTCAGGATCTCAATTCTTGTTAATTTGAGACATTTGTGATTAAAGCTGCTATCAAAATAACCAAGAAATATCAAGAAGATATGAGATATTCTTATCATAACTTCCCTAATATTCCTTGTAATGAATCAAGGGTGGTATCAGTGGAAAGGTTCTATTTTGCTCCATCTGATGATGGATTTTAAAAAAAATGTTTTAAAAAGTCTTCAAATTCAAATAAGTACTTTGTATCACCTTTTAAAGAGAAGACAACCTCAACTCAACCAGTTTGTATGGTTCAAATCTGTTACCTAATCACTCAGGCAAGTAATCAAAATAGGATGCAAATAAATATGCACAAGCAGGAGTTTAGTCAACTACACATAGACAGAATAAATGATCATTGCTTGAAAAGAAAGCAGGAAACATTGGGGCAGGGAAGGAGAGAGAGAGTCCTTATAAGTTAAAAAGTTTACTTCTGATAAATTAAACTACAAAATGAATGCAAAATTGTCATTACATGGGTGTTAAGCCTGTATACTAAATCCATTACTGCATCTACTGAAACTCACTTCCCAAATACATTCCAATGAATAGGTCAAAGCTGAACAAACTCACCTGTTGTGGCTCCAGAAACGACAGCCAGTCTGATGAGTGTGTAGGTAGCAGCCCCATGGATGAACACTTGTAGAGGGCCAGGGCTATACCGAGCAGGTTGGCTATGAAGTAAACTATCTTCTGAATGAGAGCTTGAGGACTACCTTCCAGCATCTTGTATGCTAAATTCAGCATGGTGGGGTGGGGTGGGGGGGGGGGGGAGGGAGGGATAAAAAAACAATGTCTGTGTGAAACCAAGTGCTTCTGCCAATTCTGTCACAGAAAGAACATTATCCACTTCTGCAGCAAAAGTTTATGGGACAGATAATATTACATATAATGGTATAAAGATGCAATATATATATCATTGCTGGGACGACAAGACCTCTTATCTGCAAAATATCAAATGTTCAGGAGAGCAAAAAAAAAAAAACATGGCAGCCAAAGCACTGCATCAAATGGGAAAGCCTTTCCTTTGACATGCCAGGTTGGCTTCATTTTGGACATAAGACATCTAGGATTTGGACAGGACATCACTTAATTGATTATCTGACCATTAATCCAAAGAAGTCATTTTCACCAAAATTTCAGATACGAGGTCTTGTCACCCCAGCAACGATATGTGACACAGCAGCAGCTTTTCAAGAAAGACCCAGGAGGCTGAAAAAACGTAGGTGGTTTGAGTGCATTGATCTTTATACGCTGCCTACTGGGGTATACTAAAAAAACAAGAATAGCCAAGAATAGTGCCAAGCATTGAAGCGCATGTTTTCCAGGCGAAATTTGTCAGCTGTGTGTGTACTTAATATCATACATAGAGATAAGTGATTACGTTGTACACAATTGATTACGGGGATTCTCAAGTACAGTCAACCTTACTTTCAAAAGTTGACCTAACATAAATTGAATAATTGCCTAAGTCAAAGGTCTTTTCAAGTCCTCTTCTCTTTACATTCTATCGATTTTAATCTCTCATAAGTTGAATTTTCTCCAAGTCGAAGCTATTTCTTCAGTCTGAAAAGATTTCACTTAGGCAAGGTTGACTGTTTATCCCAGTCAGGCCAGGTTTCCCACTCTGTTGTATCCCCATGCTACTGCAACCGAGTCTTTACAGGTACAGTTTACTATTGGGAGCACAGTGATTTAAAAAATGTTTGAGATATCACATTTCATGCATATGTGTAGATCAGTGGTATCACAAAACCTCCTACCAAATAAAAATTTTGCAATAAAGCCTTGAAATATAAGGAGATATCACTATTTTTCTCATTGAACCGTAATTGTTGATGTTTAAGTCTAGAGACATTTTTATTATAATCATTGTTCACATTTTGTACATTTGGCAATACTTAACATTAATTATACTAATTCAAATTTTTACATTGGTTGTTTCTATCACTAACTCACATCTTAGAACTATTATGAAGCACCAAAGCTGGCTATTTGTTTCATCTGTGAATGGTAAATTATGCTTATAATGTCCCACATATTCATAAGAGAGAAGGAAATATAAGAAAGAGTGAGAACATGCCAATCTACATGAGACATGAAGCAAAGCCAAACTCTTGGGCCCAAATTCACGAAGGTGGTTCAAATGACACCATAGTTTAAACCATGGACAAAAACCATGGAGCGCTAAATGTCGCACGGAATATTTTGTTGCGAATACAGTCATTTTGTCAATGAAATGATTATTTTGTAATGAAATGTCAACATTTTGTAACTAAAATAAACATTTCGTCCACAACATGATAAATTTGTAAACGAAACGGTCATTTTTTCGTCGACGAAATGACCAATTTCGTAATGAAATATTCCGTGCGACACTTGGGGCTCCATGGTTTTTGTCTATGGTTTAAACCATGGTTTCATTTGTACTACCTTTGTGAATTCGGACCTTGGTGTGCACTCATTGAACCCACTTGCTTTGAGGGACATCAGAGCCTGGATGGGTCGCCATAGCATCATGCCCACCATCATGATGGGAAAGATGGAGATGGAGCTACCCGCCATGTACATCAGGAAAAGATTCATCGGTAGCTGCTTTAATGGAGCCAGAGCTATGTCCCAGCATTTCTATTGAAGACAGGAGGACCACAAAAAAGACAACAACACCATTAGGAATTGCCAGTTCAGAGAAAATAAAATTCAAACTCTTATACAGTAACTCCATTTGACACACACACATACACACCTGCATGCAAGTAAATAACACCCACAAGCAAATTTGACTCAGTACAAGACAATACATTTGCTAATGTCACGTCACAAGAAGTTTTGTTTTGTTTTGTTTTTTGTGCTTGTCAGCTAATAAAACTTGAAATTCACTCCCTTGCTTTGTGCCATCCCTTTACGGAATTCCTGACTCCGCCCCTGTTATCACATACATGCGCTGTTTTAAAATGGGAAATGTGAAAGAAGCAAGTACATAGTTTAACTTTTGCATCCATACTGTAGTATGTAGAACCTCATGTACAACTTGTACTGCCATTTTGATTCTGAACTTAAAATGAAAGAAAGAAAGAAAGAAAACCATGGAGAGCTTGAAATTACAGGTGGTTTGGTTGTGGGCATATCTTATAACATGCTTGTTACAATCTGGATTTGAATGTCATGTGATGCCATGGGACTACTGTACCTCACCTTGACTACCAAACTTGAGTCCCTGTCATGTTGTGCACTATCAGGCACAGAACGCTCAAAGTACCCTACTGGTGCAGGAAGGTCAGCAATGGCGGGTAACTGCCTTTCACTTCTTGGCCTGCATGACAAACATTAGAAGTGGCATTCATGATGAAAATGATTGCAACAGAGAAAACAAAACAAAACAAAACGATGAAAGTCATGTGGTACTGACATCTGATTCGGTAAACAGACAAGCTGCCTGCAAATACTTCTTGAATGAAACCAATCTCACTGTATACATCTAGGCTTTCAAATTAACCACCTGAGCAAAACCAAAAAACAAATTTTGAAATTCATTTTGAAGAGAACATTGTATCAATCACTTGAATCAAATACAAATTCTGTCTAGGTCTTGTTTCTAGAAAGTTGACTGGAAGTGATATGCCCGTTCAGGTAAACACTACATTCTATTGCAATGTTGGCGACAAACAAAGTTGCCAATCATTTTCTCTGTTGTGAACATTTTTCAATAGTGATGGCATTTAATGGAACACAATCCAACTAAAGTTAAACTACAGGAATTTCAAAAGGTTGTTTTAATGTGACTCATGAAGCTGTCTTGTGCTGACATTTCTTTCCATAAAAGAACTGTGATTTCTGAATGCATTCAAGAACATGGCGCTGAATTGTCCATGATGAGCAAATAGAAATGAAGTTTAGTCAGCTTTACATGTTTTCACACTACCCTAACAACAAATGAATAAAGAACTGTAAAATCTACTATCATTTAATACACAATATGAGTTTTGTTTGTCAGAAGTGATAAGAAAAATGACAAAATTGGCTTTCCAGTGAGGATAGTTTCAAATACATTGTACTGTCACAGTATACAGCTTTTTTTGCACATACCGGTACCTATATTTGTGAATGAGATTTACTTTAATTTTATTTGCTTTATCATTAGTACAATATCACTTCATTCAAAAAACCCTCACCTACTGACCTACGTTGTACATGTAGCTTCGACCTCTAGTGACCAAATTTGACCGAGCGCAAAAGGAAATGGGTGTCTAAAATATGCATTGTAGATCACAAAGCAGTTGGTGGTAGAATTTGGGACAGCATTTTAGCTGAAATCATGGGCAGCTTGTGCTTGCTTTAATAAGTAAATAAGTTAGAGTAACTAGCCCATGACTGGTACAGCACCATGATTGGTACACTGTACAGCCTAGTATTCTTTGACACGCTGAAGCTATTAATAATTCATAGCCTTGTATAAAAATCATGTTTGAAAGATGTAGCCTGTTAAATCTTCAAATTAACAGTAAACAGGGCAGCAAAGACCAATTATAAAGTTTCATAAAAAGTTTTTGCTTTTCATAACCTCTTGCCACACTAGATTTCAAGCTGGAAATTAGCAGGCGAGTTACAATGTAAGATGCGGTCCTCATTTTGGACCGCTATTTACCATTTTTCGCGCACTGAATGGTGAATAGTCATCGTTTGTACTTAAAGTGAAGTTGGTGGTGATGTTCAGTCAACAGCAGCAAGATTACAAATGACTAGTGAGCTCACAGAGATACATTATACTACCAGCTTTGCCTCCAGACAGCCCTGTGCCATGATTGGTACAGCTGCACGATTCTTATGGGTGATAATGTTAAAGCATGCAAATGAATGAAGTTGTATTACAGCGCGTACAAATCATGTGTGTACGTACCAATCAAGGACGCACTGTACCAAACATGGCCCCAAAGAAGGTAACGTGCATAAAAAACGATCTTTTTGCAAAATTTCATGTATCAATTTTATATCTTAAATATGCATTTAGAATGTCATTTGACACACAATGTTCCAAAATATAATATGCTCAGGACTTCATCTAATTTGGAACGATAGCACGCGCCTGAAAAGTGAAAACCCTTAAGTGTGCCAAACTTGGCTTGGGCATGTTACCATACTCTACAGTATGTACAAGCAAAAAATAAAACACAGCCAACACTGTCTGTGGTGTTGGCATTCAAAATGAATCTTCAAATTGCTAACTAACATTAACAAAGATGAGTGCATCAAACCCTGATCATCAAGGCGCATGCATGCACATACAATGTATGTACAGGACCTGGTACTACTACCACAATTCACAACTGCTGTGTGGAATTCTTTTATAAAGTTTACATCCATTGAAAACTGAAAACTGTTTGAATAAATCAGCCAGCGGCAGTGGCAGTTTGAAGTTGGAACTCCATCTCTCCCCTATAACTTCCTTGGTACATACGTACAAGAAGTGAAATTCAAAACACAAACAAAAGGCAATGCCATTCATTGCATTGGGGCATTGGTGGAAACTAACTGTGGAAACTAGAAATTAGAAAAACTAAAAGCAGAGCAGGGCCCAGAAGTGATTGGACTGGTATCAGCGCTGGTGCCATTGCCACTATTAATATTGCCAGGTATGGTAAATTACCTATACCATACCAGTCGGTATCTAAAACTAGATCTATTATTATTGGTATTTTATTTGATTGGTAATTTACTCTACTCGGCTCAAATCAGAAATAGGGTCTAGCTACATGTATAGGCAGGTATCCTATTACCGAACAGTATCCTATTACCGAACGCGTACATTTTCAATGGAAGCCCATTAAAACAACTCGAATACGCGCGCATCCATTGCACTATGTACGCACGCGCTGTTATCTCACAAGGGAGGCCGGCGCAGAAAATTGCTAAACTGCAGAAAAAAAACAGAAAATTTTAGTAATAATCGCTGAAAAGTTGATGTTTGTTATTCTGCGTTAATAACATTGACCGAAAATGCAATGCCTAAATTTCCCCATACAGAGGGGGAATGTTCGGTAAATACAATACGATTTGCGTTGGTAAAAAGACACGGTTTTTGTGGAAGGGTTATTTGAAATACAGATTGTGTTAAGTGCGTGGCTTAGTTTTCAAATAATACTGATACAGCTAAATTTATCAGAATTTTAATTATCTTCTGGGAGATCTTTAGCTAAATTGAAGCATAATGTTGCCCGTCTGGAGAAATTAAATAAAAATCGTTCGGTAATAGGATACACCTCCATACCGGTACATGTACGTCTCTTGTTGGTGATATGGATGATACTAGCATTTGTGACTACGGTTACCTTTATATACTCATTTCACTAAAAACATAATCCTGCAAATGATCCTTGCCATAGCTCACAGTGAATACATTACAAGTTCAGTTTCATACAACACATCTGATCGTTGCTATTAAATGCGGGTCATGCCTGGATTTACCTTGCTGTGAAGTCGATGGCCCATTTGTGTCGCCTCCCTACTCCACGATTTAACATGATATTCTGTTGATTTGCCATCTCCAGGATATAAATCAGGATGGATTCCACTTGTTGACTCAACAACGGTTTCAAATTGAATTTTAGATCAGTGGCGGTTGGGATGATCACGCAAAAGATGTGAAACTTTCCTCACAGATTTTTTTGTGACTGCCGCACACTCACAGCAATTACAATATGATGGGACTAGACTAGCATGCAATCTGCTGCATGCATAAAATGCATGCTAGTAGCTGCCTGTAGCTGTTCGTTCTCGTACGTGTAATATGGATCACCACTAGATGGCGCTATGCCCATTACGATTTCCGGTGTGTGTACAGTGTGGTCTGCGCTGCCACTGCGTGTCTTGTGAAGTGTGCGTGTGTATTACACGGGTACACACACTGGGTATGAGCCATCTGAGCCGTCGAGAGCACGACGAAGCGAGATAAGGACGGTCTTTTGTTGACAACAGGTGAGAGTAGTATGGCCACATTAATCGCATTTATGGAAAATATTTACATATGGATGCCTTGAGATACATTTATAGCTTTGCCTTTAGTTTCAGATATAGCAAACTCTCATGATTTTCTGATCATACCTGTGAAATGATATATCCAAGGTGCCTGAATGTGTACGGTATCATGCGCATCGTGATGAATTACTCTAGACCATCCATTTTGTACATGAACATATGTACAAACGTACAAGTGTGGGCAAGTGTACTACACATACATGTATACGAATGGGCGTTTGTGAGAGTGTGTGTGGATGGAATCGAACCTCAACTAGCAACTTCAACTTGTTTCAACTGCAACTTGCACCTGGTACCTGTGCGGATTTGCAGTGCTGTGTGCATAGATCTACTATTGCTTTTAATAGTTTAGTGTCATCCTCATACATTTGACTCCATGAATTATTATGCTTGGGCCATTTTCGACGATAAAAAGACAGAAAAGTAATGACTAAATGGATGGTGCTATGTTTTCCATGTGATTTTTTTTAAAATTAATATATGGTCTGTTGTGGCTGACTCCATAATGTCAACCATGGTCAACAGTCGGTCCAGGCAGTTTTTTTACTTTGCTGTGAAATCTTATTCAAAACGAGTCAAATCATTACATGTATTACAGTACAATACTGTACAACTGTACCTTGTCTGTGGATGTGCTAACCGCAGCAGCGACCCCAATAAGGACCAATACGTACCGTTACAGCGCCCCGCGACGGGGTTATGGATATGCTGGCTTTGAAATGGAGAGGATAACGACAACGTTTGCGTTGTAACGATGTAGAGTAGCGGACCCAGTTTGCGGCAGGTTAATTGAGGCCTTTTCAAGGGAATTTAGTTGTATTTTGGTAAAACAGGCAACAGAAATTATTATTATTTATTTATTTATTTTTTTAATTGGAAGAAGTACCAAAGGCCTCTTGACACTGCATCACAATTTTGTATGATGGACAATTACCCTTGTCACACGTACATGTACATGTAAATAGGCCCCCTAATCAATTTTATGCAGAAAATTTGCAACCACCAAGACTGCAAGAGGACCCGGTTTATTGTGGTAGGGGGGTCCAGTTTGCAGCACCACCCCCCCCCCCCCCCCCCCCCCAAGAATGCGAACTGCTTGATGACCTCGAGATCTTTTGAAGTTGTTTTAAAACTGGCACTTGGGTAACTCGGGTAACAGTGACAGATTTTCTAGCAGAAACAGAGACTCAAGTAAAGTCTTGTTAAGAGAGCACAGTACTAAATGTGCACTTGATATCCATGTAGATATCTCAAAATTCCACCCAACCATATTGCACCAAAATCACAGGATAAAGCTATTAGTTTTTTTCCAATTACTGATTCACATGAATTTGAACCAAATCAATCATCGAGGAGTGTCAATATTAACGTTGACTTTCACATTGTCACTCACAACAACTCGCTCTTCTTACAGTAAGTCTTCGCGAGTGATCGTGCCTGCACAATACGAAACTGAAATCGCTAATTTGTAACATTTTATGAACGGTGACTTGACGCGGAGCTAAAAAATAGTGTGCAGTGATTGTACATGTAGCAAGTTGACGATGACTGAGTCAAATAAGTGTGCATGTCTATGTATGTGTGTCTCTGTCTGTCTGTATACAATACAGTATGTGCATGGTCTTTATAATATGTGATATGTGTAGGAACTATATTTACTCATCCCGCTTCTTCAACTTACCATGCACTGTCAATCATGTATACAATAATAATGATTTTTTTTCTATTTTTTTTTTTGTTGCTTGAGGTTACTTGAAAGATTGTCGCATAGTAACTGACTATCATTATTATTATTATAATATTCAGCATAAGATTAGACTAACTTCAGTTTCATATTGTGTAAGTAGGCAGCACAAGCCGCAATCGCTCATGAAAGGCGAAATGTTTTGAGCGATGGCACGACAGTCAAAGTCGATATCCACACTTTCTGAAGACCAGTTTAATTCAAATTTACATGAGTGATTGGAAATAAGCATAACTTGTGACTTCAGTGCAATTTGGTTGAGTGGAATTTGAGTTATCCAACATGTACATCAGTACATGGATACAAAGGCACATGTACGTTAGTGCGGAGAATACTACTTTCTTTTATTACTTGTGCAGATGTCTGCCTCATTTGATGAATCCTTGATTCTGATTGGTTGTAAGTGGGGCATAAATTCAACAATTGTCCTCAGTCTCATGCCCTCATGGGCTCATACAAATTGTACATGCATACTACATCTTATTTGTAGTCATAGTACCCACACTGCCCCCTATACTGTAGTGCCAAATCGCCCAAAGAGGTCTCAACAACATTATATAAATGAAGCATGTGAAAGTGTATCTGTTGACACAATATTAAACCAGGATAATCATTAAGACTGAATAATGATCTTTACTTGTACACACACTATGTATTGCAGGGGCAGATCTACAAGGGTTTTGCTTGGGGTGGGGGTTAAACCCCTCCCCCCATCCACTACTGTACTGTACACTGTACATTCTGTGTGTATCAGATGTCAGCCGCATGATACTTTTTTAGATACATTTGTATTATACTAATTTTAAGTTGGCCTCAATGATGAAATTGCCAAGTCTGAGAAGGTTTCTAGTCTAGATAGAATGTACAGTAAGCATAAGGCCAAGTAAAAAAAGAAACCAGTTTCTCGTCCTCGCGCGCATCGATTTTGGCCGCCGCTTCGATTTTTTTACTATTTACTATTTTCAAAGTGGCGCTGAAAATACCAAGAAATTCATAATTCTCGTCCCAGCCCGCTCCCCGCCCGCATCGAATTTCAGTTGCCGCATCGACTTTTTTTGATATTTACTATTTTTTCGGCCGCCAATCGTGATTTCTCATTGCTATTAAAATACGCCTTGCGTCCTCTACTTAGTACAGCTGTAGCTTCTGTAGTGCGTATGTAATTAATATAACGCATGCATTTCACACTGCGAGCTCGGCAAGAAGGAATGACCCACAAAGCAGTCGAACTGTAGTTGGATGGGCGCGCGGCGGGCCTGGGCTGTGTGATGTATGTACAGTGCACTCGGTACGTCGTGAATGCGATAGCGGCAACTTTTTTTTCGAACAATCGCTGATATTCCACGCATATTTCGCGCATTGTTCGTATTTTTCCCCGTTTCTCATATCTGAAGCGGATGAATTGTACTGTGCAAATGCTTGTGAGGATTGTATCGAGTTTGTATGTATACATTTTCATGTCATTGTGACTATGTGCATGTGTGTGCAGTGTGGGAAGGTACGGTGCCAGTGCAGTGGCCGTGCCGGCCGCGTATGCGTGTCTGTAGCTGTCAGGGTCCCCATCCCCCTGGTCTGTCAGCTGTCTGCACGCACACATGAACACATTCGAATGTGTAGAGGCCCATACACTCTGCTCTGTACAAACGTTGCATCTGACGGCGATATACTAGTTTGTATTCTATTTTGAAGAGAATATGAATGCGCTTTTCCAGCAAATGTAGAATTATTAAATGGGTGTATCTACAAATGAATAACTTTTCCACGGATTCTGGTTTGTCTCGTATTTCTGCGGGATACTTTTCTTTACGATGTAAATTCATGCACGGCCGTGAGTCGTATCACCTGTAGTGTGATTGAATCATTCATCATCCAAATGATGAGTGATTATCAAATGTCTTTTTAGAACATGAAGAAACATCTTTAAATGTTTAATGCTATAATGCCATATCAGTATCATTTTGACATCCATGTACCGGCCAGTTTCCAGTTGAATGTGCTACAATTGTACTGTGAAGAGATGCAGATAGGCCTACAGCGCAGCATGTGTGGACACAAAAAGTCACAAACACCAATGATACTGTAAATAAAGCAGTGTTTTGAATATCATGGAATTTATTTCAGTTGTACATTTGTTGATAGAGTGTTTTATACCTGTTTCAATTAATAGCACAATACATCAGAATTGCAAGTACACTGGTATCAGAAATGCCATTACAACACTAAATACCATTATTAAGATGGTCATTTTCCCTTGACATCTGTAGTGGAAAGGAAAAGCAAATGGGCATTTCCACGGTAACTCACGTTACGTTTTGAACTCAAAATTAGGTTGTTGAGATCAATATCCTTAAAACCTAATAAGTGATATGAGTTACTATATGTGAATGAGTATCATGCACCTCCATCCTACCTCACAGCAACATTACATCCACAGACTCTTATGAGAACTATGAGAAAAAACACTACAAATGTCGGTAACTCACGTTACATACAGGTGTAATTTGGACATGCAAAAATTTGGCATGTCTTATATTCAAAAGTTTCCTCAAACAAGAAACAGAGAGACTTTAAAGTCTATTGTGTCAAAGTCATGGACTAACAACATACAATGTACATCACCGAGTATGGTAAAAATTCAAATTGTCTTATATTCTCCAGGTATCGTCATGTGAAGCGGTAACTCACGTTACGGTAACTCACGTTACAGTTTGTCCACATGATCACAAGACGATTTTTTGTCTTGATAATCCAAAGAAAACTTACCAAGACAACTTTTTTTCACAAACAAACTCCATGAATAAAGAATCTAAATTGATTTGAACATTGATCTGACAGTAATCAATCCCATTTTATCCGTGAGATTACCAAAAGGCAGGAAACTTTACATTTAGAATACCAACTTGAAGATAAATTTCATTTTTAATTGAGTCGTTTTCCAAGCTTTCATTTGTACTGAGACAAAAATTGTATTCAACAAAATGATATGAAACAGAGTCTATTTCATTAAATTACACTCTTTTCCAGTTAACAAATACATCAGAAATTGAGGATTTAATTGAGAATTTGATTTGATTGTTTTTTTATTTTACTAGATTTAAATGGATTTCAGGCTATCAAGATAAAACAAGTCATCCATAAACTATTCCATTCAATACACTGAGTCACGAGACTAGAGACCTGTACATTTAAGTAGTCTGTGGAGAGTTTAAAGGTTCAGAAATGAAATATTTCAATAAATCTTTTAACTTTTAAACAATGCAATTCATATTCCAATCATTTAATAATTGTTTGAATTACTCAATAATCACTTGTTTGTACGTTTGATTTGTTTACAAATTCTTATACGAAACTGATACAGAAATTAGACTTGAATTACAGAAACTGCAGATAAATTTTAGTTATCTGCTACCAGTATTGATCAGTTTAATAAAACATGTTCATAAAATGTTTTAGCCTTAAAAAACAATGGCTTTGGTCTATGAAATGTCAAGTAGCCATTATTTAGATTGTACATACATGTAAAAAGTATATACCAGTATTTTCTAGAGTAATCAAGCAGACTGAAGCAGTAAATCCCAGTGAAAAACATGAATAGTAAATATTTTGTGATCAGGAGGCTAACTATTAATATCACAAAATGTTCATATTTTGCTTTAAGGTACGTGTACATGACTGTCCAGCTCTTAAAGAAAATGTCTGATAATGAGGTTCACATTCAACAAGTTTTTGGTAATAGATCAGCATGTAAAGTAAATTATAGTAAACATGGAAAAGTTTCATTGTAGGATTTTGCAACAATATAGCTAAAACCTCAGAGTAGAATAGTATAAAACACATAAGCGTGTCAAATTCACAATGTTCAGTTCTCAAAAATCTCAGAAAAACAGCAGGAAGTGAGCTCCAATCTTAAAATTGTTCATACAGTGTACATGTAAATGTTTCAGCCTCATAAACAATGGCTTTGGTCTATACAGGTAGGTATAAACTATGAAATGTCAAATAGTAATCACTTGAATTACAAAAACAAGAACTTTTCAAGAGTAATCATACAGTGATTATCCCAATCAGGAGGCTATTAATAGTCATCACAAAATTTTGATAATTTGCTGGAACAAGGTCCATGCAGCTTTAGAAGAAATGTCTTTTAACAACTAAAACCCTTTCGTAACAGATCAGTATACATGCACTGTAATATTAAATAGTAAATATGGAACAGTTTCTTTCAGAAGTTAACATGTGATGAACATGTGTAATTAATACATTGTACATGTAGACCAGTTGGTTTGGTGATAGAGAGAGACCAAGAGAATAACAATATACTGGAAATAGAATCTTAATACAAGAGTTCAGCAATCATGTACTCATTGGTTACTTACAATCACAACCTTCATATAATTTCTTGGTATTAAAGAAAAATCATGTCGGTAACTCACGTTACATTGTGGTAACTCACGTTACATGGTAACTCACGTTACAATTTTAAGACCTCTGTTATGAGAATTTGAAGCAAAGACTATAGGTCCCATCATATTTCTTGGATGTGTGCTGCATAGTTATTTGATAATCCAAAATACCATGTCTCAGTTGGGCATAGTAAAATTGCTAGGTTAAAAAGTTCATGTTTCGGTAACTCACGTTACAACAGCTTCTCGAGCTATGTAAGAGCACGCTGGTGTCCGAAGTACATATCTTATATCGAGGTCTCCACTTTGTTTTCTGCTAGATTAATATATTTTTGATTTGTAAAACCAAACAAAGTTTGATTTGAGCCTCAAATATAAAAAATAATCACAAAGAGCAACAAAAATGCATTTTTAGGGATTTTTAGGTCAAAAAATGCTTTCTGGCTTCAAAAGGTGTAAAAATGCACGAAAGGGAACTTTTCTTAAAAGTAAAGTTGGTTTCACACACTTCAAACTATGGCTAACAAAGTAAGATTATCAGTTGTCCTGAAATATGCGGGTAAAATTTTGGTGGTCATGTCGCACAACTCACGGAAATGCCCAAATGTATTCAGAACTGCATGCATGAAGTTTCATTTCCAGTATGGTACATATCTATATCTATTTGTTTGAAAATGCACAGAGTGCTGGCAAGACATACACTTGGGACCTGGTCTCTCATAACACAGCTACCGCATACCTGAGTGATATTTCATTTCATAAATTGGATATAGAAAATAGTAAAGCCCTCTCTCGTTACCTTTCTCAGAATTACGGGACGAGAAACACATGTTACTTTCATTTTGACAATCCTTGAAAAAATAGTAAGATATCAAATAGTAAGGACCTCCCTCATCGCCTTGCTCAAAAAACCTGGACGAGAAACTACTTTCTTTTTTTACTTGGCCTAAAGTATTACTTGACCGAAAGAACTTTTTTTTTTCTCTCTCTGTGACAGTGTCATAAAAGGAATGTGAATACATTTATATTTACAGCTGTAGATGTGTTTAGGTCTATATGTCTTATTAGTATCCTGTGAGAAAAAAAAAAATGGAATGTGTGACAGTAGATGTTACCTTTGCGGTTTATGGTACGTAGTACAGTTTGTAGTTGCATTTGACTGTTTGTGATGTTTATGAGATGAAACTTATTTACTGGTAATGCTGTTGTGTATTCTTTAGTTTCAGGCTCACTGAAAGAGCTGCTTTGTGCATGCAACAGTGAAAAGCTCTCCCCAACTGACCTCAAAGAACCATGGAAGGCTGCTGAGATGATAACTCGCAACATGGTGCATAGCCATTATCTACTGTGGAGCATCGCACTTTCCAGCCATTGCACGTGTGGAAGAACTTCCGTGAGCAGACATTTTTTGTGACGCAGGACTCTTCCGCAGCTGCTCCGAGAGTTCACCATGCACCCTCGTCGCCATGGTTCCTCATCACGGGGGACCGGGATGGACGCTAACTGTCGGAGACTCTTCTACGTGGTGTTTTTACTGACAGCTCTTGTCGAAGTCAGCTTTCAGCTCGATAGATCCGTGCAATATTCGCCCTTCAGTCTGGACTCCAGTCTACACTTGTCCTCGGCCACATGTCCAGGAGAACCGCCACATGCCTCAAGGAACTTAAAAGTTTATACTCATTACACCACAGAACGAGTCCAAGATGGTAAGACAGCATTTCTGTTTAATTCTTAACATATACAGTCCTTTCCATATCGTTTGGTGTGTGTGCAAGATGAGTATATCACATTTATTGCTTTGCACAGCATTATATTCTCCATTGTATACTTGAATCAGAACAAAAATTTGCACAGTTTCTACTTGATACTGAATAGTTAGTCACTAGAAAGCAGCACATAGCCATAATATACATCTGGACTTTGGTTTGATCCATTCCATGATGATTCCTTTGCAATGAGAAATATGTGTTTATGTGTCTTCAACTAAAAATAACACAAATGCAGAGTAAAGGTCACAGTACTTGAAAATTAATATTTCGAGAGTTGCGTTGCATCCTGCTTTTGCCTGCAGGATAGATTTCTATGTGTTTGACCACTGCCTCCCACCCCCCCCCCCCCCTGACACACACACACACACACACACACACACCAAGCTCTGTGGCATAGGAAGGCATGTAATAATATTTTGTTTATGGCTGCATTTGTGTCATTGATGTGACCCTCCTTTCTGCTTACTACAGGGTAATGTACAAAACTGCATCAATTTTGTATGTTTGTGTCTGTACCTGGCGTCTCATGAATACAATGTAGCGCATATTTGATTTAAAAAAAAGTGGAAAAATTGCTCCATAAAAAAGCTCAAATATCTACACACTGCAGAGTTTTTGTAACTCTGTGGAAATATATGATTCGAGTCGAGTAGGTGATCTGCTGTCATACTGTAAGAGAATACTACAGCTGGAGATTTACACTGTAACTACCATTCGAAATAATTACAAGATTTGGAGCTTCTCTTTTTGGTTTGTTTTTTGTTTTGTTTTACATGAGGATCAAAGTCTCAAAGTTACATCAAATAAATCTTTGAGCTTCACATACTTGGAGTGAGTCAGATTGTGTACCTTTGCAGAGTTGAAGTATTTGCATGTTTGATGTACATACGGCATAGGGGCACTATCTTATCAAACCTGACATTTGTAGACCTCAAATATTGTGTCATACAAGTGTACTAGAATATCAATTTATGAATGCAAAGGTCAAGGAGTTGCTGAATATTCCTCCACGAATGAGCAGAGAACATTTGAAGGCCCATGTTTGAAGATGTGCTCTTTTAAAAAGTTATTGATTAGTAGTATGAGGGTGCTACACTGTACATAACTTCTTCTTTTTCTTTATTTACTACTAAGCAGATTTTACAATTGTCGCAGAGCACTTGCCCAAACATGTATTTTACTTGCCTTTAATAAAAGAAAAACAGTCCAAAAATATAAGAAAATTATATAGATAAAGTTATAGGGATGGTACAGTATTGGTGGAGATGAGAATTGGGCTTTTAACTTTTTGCGAGATACCAAGAAACCACTTATGATAGTAGTACAGAGCATACCATTTTAAGAGGAATTCAAAGTTTATTTGATGAAAATCGGGTTTGGAATGACTGAAACATCCCAAAACAAAGTAAAACAAAGCGATCGCAATAAAGTGTAGGTCCCACACTTTATTAGAATCGCTCTTTTTGGGATATCTCAGGCATTTCAAAACCAATTTTCATCAAATAAATGTTGAATTCCTCATAGAATTACATGTACATGCTCTTTCATGTTTCATTAGAGGTTTCTCATTATCTCACCAAAAAATGTTAGAAACCTGAAATTAGGTCTCAACCAAAACTATACGATCCCTTTAAGGGCTCGATGAAACACAATCATTTGAATTTAATAGCACATGTTGATTCACACGCTTAAACACATTGGAGTAACAAACTTGGTTCGATGGAGTGTTGACTTGCATTTCAGTAGGGCTTCCTGACATACATGTAGGTGTTGGAAAGTAGCTGAAATGAAATTAAAGTGCATTGTATCACTAAACAGTCATTATCTTTGGGTTTCTGCATGGTTAAGTTTGAAGGAGGGAAAAGTGAAAAAAAGGTGGCTTCGAAACTTTTTCCTTTACCAATTCAGGCAAGCATTTTATTCTCATTGTTCCAAAACATTTGCCCAACTTTGATTTTCACTTGCCATGGGCAATCAGGAGCAAGCGCGTAGCACCTTGCATGTACAGCTTTCAGGGAGGATATTCAGTGGGCTACAATATGCAGTTTAAAGGGTGTGTACAGTTCTTGTCGAGGTGAAGATTTAGCTTTTAACATTTTGCGAGACATTCAGAAATTACTCTTATGAGATGTCAAAGAGCATGCAGTTCTAAGGGGTATCAAAAGTTTATTCGATGAAAATCGGTTTTGAAATGGCTGAGATATCCAAAAACAAGGTGAAACAAGGATATCCTAATAAAGTTGTGGCATGTCGCCTTTTATTATTAGCATTTTTTTTGGATATCACGGCCATTTGAAAACCAATTTTCATCAAATAAACGTTGAATCCTTCTTAAAATTACATGCTCTTTCATATTTCATAAGAGGCTTTTCATTATCTCACTTAGGAATGTTCAAAACATGAATCCCTACCTCAGCCAGTACTGTACAGTCCCTTTAAGAGAAAGATAGTGATGAATACAGAAACAGAGAAGTGAAAATAGGAAGCGGGAGAGATTGAAGTAACCTCACATCACATGACGTGGCATTTCTTGAAACTGAAAGTGCTTTCCGTTCATCTTAGTACAATATTGTACCCTCTCGATTTCTCTTCCTTCATCTGGCAGAGTTCATCGTTGTATTCAACAAATACTATACGGCCAAGGCGCGGCATAAATACCTCTGTGCAGCGATGAAAAGCAGCAATGCCAGCTCCTGGCAGATTGTCTCGCGAGACAACCCCGCAGCTCACTATCCCAGTGACTTTGATGTTGTCAAGGTGAGAAGCTGTGTGCATGATTTATATAAGTATTACTATACATGTACTTGATGCTTAATTCTTCTGCTATGTTGCTGTAATGATGATGATCATAGATATTATAGTATTGATGATGATGCGGCTCATGATAGCAATGATGATGTCTGATGATGCTTGATGATAATAATTTGATACTAATGACAGTGATACATGTACAAAGCTGTACATTTACTTGTACATTAGTAGTGGTGGTCTTCTATGTTGCTATAATGATGATGATCATGAAATGATAATATTGATTATGCTGCTACTCATGATCGCAGTGATAATAATGACGATAATGATACTAATGACACTGATAGTAGTGGTTGTAGTAATCATAATATTAGACAAAATTTATAGTGATGATGATGATTATGATTATCGTTAGAATTGTCAGTGTGATTATAGTTGGTAGCAAAATCATTTGTAATGTAAGCAGGAGTGTACACGTCTTTTATGTATGTTAGTGACAGTTATATGGCCAAATGATGATAATAATAATAATAATAATAATAATAATAATAATAATAATAATAATAATAATGATAATAATGATAATAATAATGAAAATGATAATAGTAATGATGCTAATAATAATAATAATAATAATGATAATGATAATAATGATAATAATACTAATAATGATAATAATACTAATAATGATAATAATAAAGGCAATGATAATAATAATAACAAACAACAACAACAACAATCAGCAATGGTAAGAATGATAATTGTAATGGTATCCCTGTCATTGTCGTCTTGTCATTATCATTATTATTGTTAGGCATTTTAACATTGAGAAATGTAATCATAACTAGCACAATAAGTTGATGGTGATTTGTGAATGTTATGGTTTCTGTACACAGTATCGTACCTCAAAGACAATGTACAAGATTGTACCATAGATTGTACCAGGAAGGATGAAGCAAAACGTATGCTGATAGTGTGTGAATCTTTCATATGAATAGCTCATGTGCCCCAAATCCTCAATTTCCTGTCCTACTTCTGTGTGTTACCTGAAGCAGATGAAAATTTGGATCTCTCATCACTGGAATGCAGCAAAAATGATTCCTCAACTGATCTAAACTACCATGAAGAGAAAATAGTTATTTTAGGCATTAACATTATTTTGTCTTTCTTTTTTCTGAAGTAAGCCATTTACTGCTTTAAATCTGATTTTTATTGTGCCACTCTCTAAATTGGCAACTTTGGTGTCAGGTTGTTTTTTTTTTTTTTCCAGTTTGCTGTTTCACTGACCTGTCTGTGTGTGACTTTTGAAGATATTGTCAGACAAATAACAGGCACAACCCAATCAAGTACATAAGTGAAATTGTGCACTCAAAAGGCTTAGCTTGGTACTAGATGTCAGCATCAGTTGAAGCCATGTGCTGACCAGTACATGTTTGTCTATATTGTACCTGTACTCAGCAAAAACATTGCGAAAACGATGTGTCATATGAAGTACTGTATACAAGTATTAGAACTCTTCACTTACATTTCTTTTGCATAACAACAGCATAACAACAGTGAAGCAAATGTAAATAGAGCATTCTAGTCTAAAGGGCTAAGTATCAATCACATAATGTGTAGTGTCACAGTACAATGTACTGTATCTCCAAATTGACTTAGACGAATGAAGTGAAATCCTGTCAAACGGATTTGAAGAACTTTTATTGAAATTTCACATATTGTTGTAACATGAAAGAAAATGAAATATTTCAGTGTTTTCACAGTCATGTAGGTCACAAAACATTCACACGAATGAGCTAGGATTATGATGTCATCACATCACAACACTCCTGCAGTTATTTAGTAAACTGCAAGTTTTAAAAAACAAACAAAAAACAAATCCCATAACTTAGCATAATGTACTTGTATAGTGCATTGTTCTGTTTATTCACTTTGTTGTATCTACATGTAGCTAGTCAACTGAGTAACATCCATACTTTAAAGGACAAGATCACCTTCCTAGACATGTGGTTTGAGTGAATGCAGCAATATTAGTAGGACACATCAGTTAGAGTTTGAGGAAAATCGGACAATCTGTTGAAAAGTTATGAATTTTTGAAGTTTCTGCTCAGTCACTGCTGGATGAGAAGACTACTACAGCTGATGATGTCACATGAGTACAACGATATAAAAAAAATATAAAGAAAATTCAACATATTTTCACTTTTCTCGCATAATAAGAGAATGCTTGACTTCCCTCTTTCAGAAGGCAGGGAGAATGATAGTACCCTTAACATACGTCACTGACAAGTCGAGGAAATGTGCACTTTTTTCAAAAAGTAACATTTTGTGAAATTCCCTTTATATTTTCCTTATACTGATGTACGCATGTGACATCATCAACTGTAGTCTTCTCATCCAGCAGTGACTGAGCAGACACTTCAAAAATTCCTAACTTTTCAACGGATTGTCCGATTTCTCTCCAAAACGTTCACTGATATGTTCTACTTATAATGCTGCATTCACTCAATCCACATGTGTATGAAGGTGAACTTGTCCTTTAATGAATACCACAGTTTAGATTTTACACACTCTGTTAGAAGTGATCATAGTAGGAGAGAGGGAGAAAGAAAAAGTGATCATATGATTGTGATGTTAAGGAAGTATTGTGTCACAAACATTTGGGTCATGCAGGGAATATTTGTGTGCTCTTTGAGTGAGATTGTGCAGCATGCATACATGTACAATATTGTGCTAGGTTTTGAATCATACCAGTGGTATGTAGTGTGTGAATGTGCTTGTTTACATCGTGTTCAATTGTAATTTTTGTATATAGTTTAGTCCTGTTAGTGTGTTGGGCATGGTTGTGATATATTTTTGTGTGTGCTTGTCATGGATGCATGTGTGCTTTTGGATCGGCATTTTTTTTTTTCTTTCAGTTGCATTATTACAGTGTATTAGCTTGCTTGTTTATTGTGCAAATTGTGTTTTTACTTCGTCAAATTTTGGTTCCTTTAGTTTCCGACTGCTTTCTCCACCCAAACCTTCCAGATATCTGGAGCAAAGAAGGCTGATCTCGCTGCCCTGTCTGACCATCCAGCTGTGAAGCAGGTCACCCCACAAAGGCGGGTCACTCGCTCCATCAAGCAGGTGCAAGGTATGTGCCCTTTGAAGAAAAGAAAAAAAAACCCAAACAACCAACCACACCAGGATAACAAAAGTGCCCACTCTCTGTCTGGTCCAGTAGCCCCAGGCTTGCCAAAACATTAGAAGCAGTTACTGTACTTGTACAGTATGTTTGCACTATTACCAGTAGTGGAATTTGATTTCCTCCGCATACTGTTAGTAACAAAACTTTTACTGTAAGTCACTGATGGTAGGATTGGCGATTCTTATTAAAAAATGAAATGTTATGGAATTTTTTAATACTGTCTTCATGACGTTGCCCAAGCAGTGTAACATGAAAATTGTTCTAGTCTTCTGTCCGGTCATGAGGGCTTAGGCATTCTTTAAAACAAAGCTTTAAAAATTCATAACTGTGCAGGGATTGTCTGATTTTATTGAAGTTCACTGATGTGTACCATTCATAGTTTTGCATTCAATGAACACACATATTTTGGGTAAATTTTCCCTTTAACAGTTACAGTCTTTGCAAACATGTTAAGTCATAGTGGTGCCATTAGGCCATTTGCGTACGACATACACTGTACATGCACACACATTGTACCCACAGTATAAGCCACGTAATGAGTGTCGCTATTACACCATAAACCCGCACATTGGTGTTGTTGCCAGTTATTTCAGTCACTGAATAACGAGGCCATTTATCAAATTGTCATTTTGTGTTGACACACAAGAGTTAATGGTTTTTTTTGCGTCGCATTTGCAAAATTGATTGTCCAAAAATGTTAATTTGTGGTGTGTGGGAATGTGGCTATTGTTCGTCTGACAATCAGTATGGAGATGAACAGATAAGATAGATGATTGACTTGAGTACCGGTAATATGAGAAGGGGACAGAACAGTGAGATGGACTTGGTCATTCAAGGCAAGCAGATTGAGTGTAAGAAGGTGAATGATTGAATGAATGAATGAATGAATGTATGTATGTATGTATGTATGTATGTATGTATGTATGTATGTAGGAATGTATGTATGAATGAAGGAAGGAAAGAAGGAATGAAAAGGTAAAAGAAAGTTGCAGTTGAAGTCACTGAATTCCATGCTGGTAATATATCTTTGTGCATGACATTGTGATCCCACAGAACCAGGTGATGAAACTGGTGACACACACAATGCAGAGGTGGAAGTAAATCCCAATGAGAATAATGATGTTTATGTCAGCCGTAACTGGACGTCATCGAGAAAAATATCTAGAACCAGCTTGGGAGTGGTGAGTCTGATTTCCAGAAGTGCAGCAATTTAACCCTAAAAAGGCCAGTGGGGGGGGGGGGGGGGGGGGGGGTGTTTGAATCAACCCCCCCCCCCTCGACATTTTTTGCGACTACTCCGCCACGCGAAATTTTTTGACCGCGCCGTTCGCTAACTTTTAACTTTCAAGTCTCGCGCATCTTTTGACACCATTTTCGCAAAAAATCGCACATACCGTTACGACGCTGCATAACGTTTTATACATGCCTGTCAGACAGAAAATTGCTCAAAAACGTGATTTTGTGTATAAAGTCTATGCAAATTGAGTTTTCTCTTCTTATTCATAAAGATATGATTATTTTCATTTTCATAGGCTGAAACTAATTAATTTTAGCATAATTATGCTTGAAATAGGTTCTGTCATAAATTTTGCGGAAAAAAAAGGATGAAACAAAATGTCGAAAAAACAACGAAATACATAAGAAATTCATAAAACAATAAAATACATAAGAAATTGATTTTGATACCAATTTTTTTTTTCAAGTACATTGTTAGGAATGCTACAAAGAATGTTTTCACCAAAAATTAGGATTCTAGGAGCTTTAATTTCTGATTTAGAGCAAAATGTATGATTTTATGCATATATTAGCATAATCAAATATGATGATGAAAATTTCCATTTCTGTTTGTATAGCTTGGTAGATTACGCCACAGGTAATGCATGTGCCAAATTTCATGGCATTTGCGCGATCGACGGCCGAGATCTCGGGAGGGGGGGTTTGAATCAACCCCTCCCGGCCACAGAACACCCAAAAAAGCCCGGCCTGGTTAGGGTTAAAAAAAAAGCAAGATTTGACATAAAAATCAGTAATTTTAATCAAAGCACTGAAATAAGAGCTTTTAACTAGTGAAGATTTTGCCCCAGTTGTTTGTTTTGGCTGCCAAAACACAAAGTTACTTATTGCTTGTGACATATTTCTTTTTCAAAAGTTGATCTTGTTTTTATGTAACATGAAGGTGAATGATTGTACACAAGACACACTATGCCGATGATCTCAAGGTGTCTGTTAATCACAGTACTTAGTCACATGGTATTCAGTCGCACAGTGCCACATGTAGTGCTCGTAGTGCTCAGTCCTGGCGCAGTGCTGGTGTGCAGTCAGTTGCTGTCGGCTTTAGCTGATTACCACAACACTCTGACTCATAATCACTCTGCCAGTCTGAATGGTGCTATTTGTGAACTCTTTGCAAGTATGGCATTTTGCAGTATCCACAGGCTGTGCCTGGTTGATGTGCCCCTGAGCAGCTGTGTACATTGTCATTAGCAAGTCATTATGTGAAGGGTTGATAAAAAGAATGATTAAAATATCAAGCAGCAACATCTAAGCTTGAGCATAGAATGTAGTTAATTGGGTTTTTTTATACACTCTGACAAGTATTGTGTGATACACATTTAATTCTAGATGTGAAAATCTAACTCTCTCTTCTAGAATTCCATGTGATACACACAATAGTCTTCTGTGTGTATCACAATGATAGTCATACTATAGTAATAACAACATTGTTTGTCATTGCCCCTTTTCACTATGTCAGGGTACTCTTGATACATCAAATCCACACTTCCTTGTCAAAAAAAAAAAGAAATGCATTTTTCTATCTCTTTGCTATGTCAACACTAACAGTATATTTCTCCCTTGGCATTCCTACTTGCTTTTTTGGTTGGTTTCTTTGTTTGTATGTTTTCTCTTTTTGAAATATTGAATGAGTACCTGGGCAGGGTAACATGCTATGGTATCCCTAACTCACTCCCTTGATGTGATTCATTATGTGAATGCGGTTATGGGAGAAAAAGTATTTGTATCACATTGGTTAGAGTTAACTGACAGAAGACCCTGTAGTACTGATATGTGTACATTTCCATCATGCAAAATGTTAATTTTTTGGCATTTTTTCTTCACAGTTTTTAATCAGCACCCAGGATAACTAAAGTTCCTTTGCACCAAAAGTACCAAATAATGCCATAAAGATATTGTGTGACAAGGTGTCTCTACCACACAGGCTGGGTTCAAAACAAGCCACAAGATGTATTAGGAAATGTGCATCCATGTTTTTTACCCTGCAGAATGGAAACTTTTGGCACTCAACTGGTCGCCACACAAGTCGACGTCTTCTCAGGGCCGTACCAAGGCAGATCACCAGCGCCTTGGAAGCTGACCTCTTGTGGGATATGGGCTTCTATGGTAAGGCTGTGACTTCTACTTAACCCTTTAGCAACTGAAGATTCTGTACATAATGGCCTATGGTTCCCTCGAAGGGACAGCATTATTGCTCTCATTTTGACAATTTTCACTCACTGCATGTTTATTTGTGTCTATTATAAGTTAGGCTTATTTGAAAGCCTATTATGACTTTACCAAGAGAATGGTGTATCACAGAAATAATTCTGATACATTTTTGTTGACCTTAACCGCCTTCAAATTACATAATTATATATTCTATATGAACAATAAACAAAAAAATGAAAAAACATAAAACTATTAAAAAAGGGATTGGTGGTTTTGATGGTTTCAGGAGTAATAAGACGGACGGTTCAGTTACTAATGGGTTAAATGAGCTACACTGTATTAAAGAGATACTGGGCCTTTTTATGTTGAGAAAGGTAATGTATAGTCAAGATATTTGTATATGTCGTGCAATGGGCAGGCAACATATTTGTGTATGTCGTGCAACTGGCAGTCAACATATTTTTCTGCCCCTTCAGGTGCTGAAGTGAAGGTGGCCGTATTTGATACGGGACTGAGCGAAAATCACCCGCACTTCAAGAAGATCAAAGAGCGGACAAACTGGACCAACGAGAAGACGCTGGACGATGGCCTGGGTCATGGGACGTTCGTGGCGGGGGTCATCGCCAGCCACAAGGAGTGCCTTGGCTTTGCCCCCGACGCCGACCTCTACATCTTCAGAGTGTTCACCAACAACCAGGTAAGACTGACTTATCACCTGTCACCTATCTCTTAGTCTGGCTGACTATTGGTGTTTGTGTGTGTGTGTGTGTGTGTGTGTGTTGGGGCGGCACAACTGTAGATTTTACAGCCAGTTTCCTCCACTCCCCGTGGTCCCCAGCTTTTCTCAGTATGCCGTTCCAGTGAGGGAACTGTTCAAGGAGGGGCGGGGGATGGAGAGGCAGACAAAGGAAAGACCAGAAGACAATATCAGAAGGTGGACTTGCTTTGACTGGAACAGCATATTGCGAAGGCTGACTTGACAGTTTGTTAGTGAGAGCTTACTGTCAGGTTTAATGTCTTTGAGGAAAGTTTGTGAAATATCCGAAAGCTTAATGAAGCCACTCAACCACTCTGTGCTCATGTAGACATGTAAAAGAAGAAGTTGAGATGGAAATTGCCTCATTTATTTTTTTCTTTCTTTTTGCCGTGTTCTTCAACTTTTTATTCAGGTTTCATATACATCCTGGTTCTTGGATGCATTCAACTACGCAATTTTGAAGAAAATCAATGTTCTGAACCTGAGCATCGGCGGACCTGACTTCATGGACCATCCATTTGTTGATAAGGTGAGTGTTGGGTCATTTCTCATGACAAACCTGTAGGTAGACATCTCACAGTATGTGTGTCTGAAATTTTACTTCCACAAATTATTGAAACATGACCATTTTCATGTACACACCATGTTGAAGATGCTTCAAGAAGTTACTTGTTGTAAAAGAATCATAAGTGATTGTATTTGGATGAAGATTTTGAGGGAGTTTGAATTGCAACTGATTCTTTTTTTTTAAATCATACACCAGGTATGATGCGATAGACAGGTGGCCATTAAGTTAGGTTTGTCCTTACTTTATTGTGTATCTATTGTAACGATTCCTGCCATGGGCCTGTTTCCATCCATCACCTGACAGTGATCATTCCGTTTTTGCTTTAAATCACAGGTCTGGGAACTGACCGCCAACAAGGTCATCATGGTTTCTGCCATTGGCAATGATGGGCCATTGTATGGGTGAGCAGAGTTTGATGTTGTTCCTCTTCTACCCATACTTCTTTTCTGTGCATGCATTTATCTGAGGATTGTTATCTACTGCTAGAGAATTAAGAGAGATACCAACTACTGTAAAACACGATATATTTGCGGCATGAAAGTTTCGCGAATTGGAACCGATGACCTTTCTTGCGGCATGAAATTTTCGCGAATTACCACTGGCGTCCAATGCATATTGTGTAGACAAGAACTTTCGCATGCATTTTAATTTCGCGAATGTTGGCACGCGCGAAATTCGCAAAATTAAAATGCAGGCGAACATTCCTTGTTTTACAGTATTACTTTTTGTGCAGTATTTTATACTATTATTTGCCAAAAATCTGGCATGATTTATGGCTATACTGTTTTTCCCCAAATTGTGCCACTGCACATGTCTTGTGTAGGAAAGTTAAGAATACTGTTTTTCCACTAACAATGTGTCTTTTCAACCCTGAGAATAAGTTTGGCATCTCTAAAACAGATTTTTCAATCTTTTTCTTGCAGTTTGTTGAGATTCTGTAACCTTCTGCAATGCTCACAGTATGGGACTTACAAAAAATGGATTCTTAAATTTCAATATTTATGCACAGTCCTGAAGGAGAATTGTTGCATCAAACCATGTGAAAGATAGCATGTCAGGATTTTTATTAAAATTCGTGCAGCATTCATGATCTATGGCTACAGCGTGGTAGGGCATTTTAGTAGCTTTCTACAAGTCTTGATAAATCTAAGCAGCAGTAAGCACGTGATGAGAATCAAATGGGTGAAGTTTCAATGTCAATGACATTTCCATACTTCTTGATGCAGAGTCTGACTACTCGTACATACATGTAGTAATGAATATGGTGCATGGGTAATTCATTTATTAGACTTGGGCAAATATGGCTCTTGCAGCATCAAGTAAATGCTATATTATAAGTTAATAGATTCTGTGTAGTCAACGTTGATCATTGTGTTTGCCTCAATGTGGATAAAATTGTATGGCTTAAATACCATGTATGAGAGGCATGGTCGGTAACAATGTTACTTTGACATTTTTGCTTAGGCATGTAAGGTAGGCATGCTCTTCAAATGAGAAAGGTGAATGATATGAAGACTTTCTGTGTGCATCTCATCTGTTGCAGAACCCTGAATAATCCAGCAGATCAGATGGATGTCATTGGAGTGGGTGGCATCAACTTTGAGGACTCCATCGCCAAGTTCTCATCCAGAGGAATGACAACCTGGGTACGTATGCAAACATGCGATTAAAGTTTGGTCTATTTCAACATTTATGACTGGTTCTCTCTCTCCCTCTCTCTCTCTCTCTCTCTCTCTCTCTCTCTCTCTCTCTCTTTTTCATCATCTGCCTTTCATATTGGAGCTCCTTGTGAATCAGTTGGCATAACGTATGCGCTTTATTTTTATTTTCAGTTGAAGTGAAAATTTTCTGCAAGTACTAAGGCGATATATTTTATGTATTACTTTGAAGATGTTTCTTCTTAATGTGATTTGCAGTGTAGCCCTTGGTAAGCATAATGTTGGAAGAGCACCATTTGCCCATCTTTCAGTGGTGGATCTATGGGGAGGGGGTAAGGGGGGTTTGGGGAGAGAAGTAGCATAGAAGTATCCTTTTTTATTTCTTTTGCTTTTCATCATCATTATTAGGTCAACCCCCTTAGCAAAAGCTAGATCCGCCCCTGAATGCTATTTGTAACACTGTTGGTGGGACCCAGTTCTTTCATGTACAAAAATTGTAGGTATTTCTTTTCCAAGATGTGAACAACAAACACTCCCTGTGATGTGCGCAAATCATATCTATTTCTTTTTGTATAGTTTCAGGACACATTTCTTTTCAAACATCAAGCATTTCAGGATACATCATTTTGCCCCTTTGCAGTTTGCTGAGATCACCAGGTTGCTATCAGTAATTCCTACCTATTGACTGTTCCTTTTAGGATGAAATTGATTCTATTTTTTTCTTGTAGGAAAGGAAAAAAATAGATTATTCCCCCCCCCCCCCCCAAGTTCCTGTGTAGTGAACATTTGTTCATAATGCATCATGTGAGCTTGATGAAATTTCCTGTTTTGCGGATGTTCTTTTTTTCTTTATGGTGTGTGCGTGTGTGTGTGTGTGTGTGCAAAATTTGCTTTTTATGGTTGAGGGTTGGCAGCTCAACTAGTTGGAGCTGTGCATGCAGACAAACATAGCTTTGCCTCGTTAATTTCATATCACCTCACATTGTGTCAGGTGTGTGCAGTTAAATTCTTGACTATGATTGTCAACTTAAAATTCATTAAAAAAATATATATATATATATTATTTCATTATTCAGGAATTGCCTGGAGGCTATGGGAGGCTAAAGCCAGACATTGTGACCTACGGGTCAGCCGTCAGGGGGTCGGGTCTCAAGAACGGCTGCCGCACCCTGTCTGGCACCTCAGTGGCTTCTCCTGTAGTTGCAGGGGCCGTCACATTGCTGGCAAGGTGGGTTAGTCTCAAGCTGTAGGCTCTGGAGGTCAAGTGATTTCCTTGTATTTTCCCCTCTAACTCCTAGCTTTGATTAGTGATGATAGTCAGTAAATAACAGTCTTGCTCTCTGTAAAGCATTTTGGTTACATTCAAGATACACAAAAATCCTTACAGCAGATTATCATCACCTCCCCCCCCCCCCCCATATCACTGGAATCACACTCACACCTACAAGAATTTGTACCTTGCCCATGCTCAACTTTTGCAGCCAAGTTGGCACTTTCCAGTTCACAGATAACTGAATCCAACCACAATCTTGTCTAACGTTTTGAATATGATGTTGATTTGATCAAAGGGACACACGTGCCTTTTCAGGACATGAACCCTGTCTTTCGTTTTGAAAGCATGGAGTGCAAGTCATTTCACCGTTGCACCAAATTCCATACCATTTTTACAGTTCATTATGCTTTTCGGTTGATAATGCCAGGTCACAAGAAAATTGTGATTGTAGTTATGTGGGTTTTGCTGATAATTTGAATCTTCATCACTTGGACACAGAAGTGTTGTGTTCACATTGTGTTCAAATTTAGATCGATACATCAAATTTTGACAGTATTTTCACTATGTTTTGAATGTTTGGCATGCAGTCTCCTCCTTTGCTGAATGTCCAGTGAGGTTTCACAATTTATGCAAAACCGCTTTTTTAAAAGCTCGGTAAAACCAGTCTTGTAAAAGATGTCAATGATACTGTGGAAAATGACAAAGTTTAGTATGTAAAGTCATTGTCAAGAGTAGAAAAGAGGCTCACAACCTCTCTATTTATAGCTCTGAATATCAAAGCACAATGAATTAAAGGGGAAAAATGTATGAATTCCGAGAAACTGTTCACCCCAGTTCTGTCCAGGAACGCCAGTGGGTGTTGAACCCAGCCAGCATGAAACAGGCCCTGATGGCTTCGGCCCGCAGACTTCCCGCTGCCAACATGTTTGAGCAGGGACATGGCAAACTGGATCTGATCAAGGCCTACCAGATTCTCAGCACCTATAAACCACAAGCCAGGTTAGTTATAACTTATTGCCTATACACTGGTCAAAGAAAAAAATGCTTGATGTTTGTGTGTAGACATTGTTTAAACAGTTTTGTCTGTTACAAAAATCTTATTATATCTTTGTCTCTGTTGTTGAAATTAAATTTAGTATGTAAAGATGAGTAACTGTTGTTCTGCAAGTATCCATAGCACCCATCTTCATTTGCAAACGGTAAATTTACCCCATGAAAGTACTATGCACTTACATGTATATGTAGGGTGTGTACATTGAGTGTCCATGCCAATTAGAATAATCTTTTGCTATTCTCCAATCAGCTTCTCTGCACAATGAGCGGAGAATGTATGTTTCTTCTGCGTTTTGTGATATTTTCTTCTTTATTCTTTAATTGCAGTTTTAGTCCCAGCTATGTGGATCTGACGGAGTGTCCGTATTTCTGGCCCTACTGTACACAGCCAATCTACCACGGAGGCATACCTGTGATAGTCAACGTAAGTTTGTAGACACGTCAATGTCGTCGTTGATAATCATTGCAAGCTTGTGTTATGTTGTCAAAATTCATAGAAAAGGTCATAGAATAGGTTATGGGAATGGTTGTCTGAAATGTATTCACTTTGTCATTTCCCAATATGTGAGCTGTCATAGAACAAATTGTAATCAAAATGTATTTTCTTTGTCATATGTTTTGTTAAACAACATAAACAGAGAGATAGAAGAATAGAAATGGACACATATCCTTTATTTGGGATAAATGCAAACATGTATGTGTACATATTTAACATCATGAATTTGGATAGATTTGATAACTAAGCTCAAAGCTACTTGACCAATCTGTTTCCTTATTTGTTAAAAAAAGGGGGAAATATTCGTTCCTTCTTTAGTAATAATGATGTATCCAAGCTGGCATGTAACAGCATTTTGAGATCTACTCTAAAGAGTTTATGGCTCAGTTTTGATTTGTGCTCATCTTTAATCTCGGTGTTGCCTCATTTTCTCTGGGAACCTTGTTTTGTAATTGTATGATGTGTGTGATTCTATGCAGGTGACCATACTGAATGGTATGGGAGTGACAGGAAAGATAGCGGAGAAACCAGTGTGGCAGCCTTTTGCGCCCCAGCACGGTGCCCAAATTGAGGTAAGAAGTCAAGTCCAGTGTGATGACTGTCGCAATGTTAAACTCTAACAAGTGTTGTGACAAGTCTGTCATAAAGTCTATTATTGCTTGTGAGCAAAAAGAAGAAGCTAAATATTGCCAAATTTTTAGAAATAGCGACTTTCTGTGCAGATCAGTCTACATGACCACCCAGTCCAGCTGAACTGAAGTGGTAATACAGTTCTGAAGATAATGTCTATCAAATATGAGACGGCATTTGACAGAAAAGAAACTGTTGTTGTTATACATAATTCAAGATGACTTTGCTATCATTGCCTCATCCCCCATCCCCCATCCCCCATCCCCCACTCCCCGCTCCTCCGCCTTCCTCTTCTCCCAGCGTGAAAGTGTGCAAAATGCAAGCCTTTTATTATGGATTTGGAAGCCTCAATCCATCTTAACACAGTCCATTCTTATACTTATGTATCACTTTTTCGCTGCTCCATTTCCTTACGTCCAGGTCGCCATTTCCTACTCCTCTGTCCTCTGGCCATGGTCCGGCTACATGGCAGTGTCCATCACTGCCGCTCCATCTGCTGCATCATGGGAAGGCATCGCGCAGGGTCAAATCATCTTGACCGTCGAGTCGCCACCAGAGGTCAGTGCATTGACAGTGTTCACTTGTCCAATCTTGTGTGTGATTAAAATATTATTTCTTGCTATTTGCATGTCTAGTAGAAATGGTTGAGTCTAGACATTTTATCATTTTATTTCACATGCAGTAAATAAATGCTTTGTGTGAAGTGTGTGGATATGGTAAGACTGATTTTTGCAGTTTAAACAGTGGTAGAAATAGTTGAGTGTAGATATTTTATCATTTTATTTCACTTGCGGTAAATAAATGATTTGTATAAAATGTTCGGATGTAGTTAGACTGTGATTTATGCGGTTTAAACAGTGATAGTCAGCCATGGAGGAAGAGCTGTATTAATGATGGTCTATGTAGACTCAGGATGTGGCTCTTTCTTCCCCCTTCATAACCCCATCCACAGCCACTGTGGTTTATTGTCTAAGAACCTCAAAATCTTAATTGTGAGGTCCCTGGTTCAAGTCCCCTGGCTACAGTGGTCGTGCCCGAAGGCAAGGCACTTTATCCCCATTGTCTAATCTTCGCAAGGGACTTGAAGCAGTTGATCATGTGATTGCTTGCACACAAAGTATATCGTCGGTTGAGAATGATAAGGGCGTTAAGTTGCCGCAAAACCCATAGTGTTCAAGACCACTTAACGCCCTTCTCATTCTCAACAGACGATATAATGCTTTGATGCCTGATTGACATGTAAAATACATCCAAGCACAAACACACAATAAGTCTGGGCTGCCAATACTGCTAGATAATCAACAAATTCTGGTATGATGCACAGCACTAATTGAGTGTAGTTCATTGAATTGTTTCAGCTGCTATTCTCTTTAAGTAGAGTTTAATGTGCTGAAATACTTAAGGAAATCGTAGTCCCATGTGTCCATTGTATAGATTTGAATCATGTCTCGAGTATGTTGCCGCACCTTCTTTCGATTTATTGTGTGTATGCACCCAAGTCTGTTTTTATCAATTTTTCTACGCGTGCCTATATCTATGAGAGTGCAGTGTTGTGAAATGAGAGGCCTTGTAACACTAAAGTAAATACATAGTTCATGTTCCTTCTGCTCATTTTTTATGTATTTTGTATCTGCGCAGAATGGAGAAGAGTCTCCAAGACGGAGCACACTGAAGCTCCCCATCCGAGTCAAGGTCATTCCCACCCCAGCCCGCAGCCAGCGCATCCTTTGGGACCAGTACCACAACCTGCGCTACCCACCGGGCTACTTCCCCAGGGACAACCTTAGGATGAAGAACGACCCTTTGGACTGGTAAGGGTTCCATCTGCAGTATTCATACACGATGAACTAGTGACTTTGTGTTGGTGCTGCTGTAACACACTCACCCTTGTCCTGCATAGACTTTGTAAACATCCCTATCATTTATGCCGATATGGGTACAGATAATCGTTTATCTCATGAAGGAAATTGTAGGTGAGGCATACAACTTTCTTTGCGAGACAAATGATGATCTGTACCCCTATCATAGAACTCACCACGATGGTAAACATCTTCACAAATATCCCTACAATTGTTTTTTTTCACCTTTTGTGAGAGGAGGTGAATGGAAAATTGAAAATCTCTACCTTTACAGACAAATATAATTCATGGAGAAATTTGTCCTTCATTAATTATATGAGTAGATTGGAACATATTGACTTTTGTAATAAACTTTACAAATACTTTTTATTCATGAATGCTATTCAAGTTATGACAATTTTACATATCATCAAGTCATGCCATATCATTGGCTGTTCCAACTAGAGTATGACATTTGGATGAAATTTATGGCCAAATGTGACAAATATTACAGAAATTATCTTGATGTCACATATCAGCAAGAGAGGTATCTTTGTTATGAGACCACGATCTATCATTTATTGTACTTCTAAATGTTTAGCTGAAAATAAATTTTTTTTTAAACCACATCTTTACATCTTTTGTCTGCGAAAGTGATGTCTGTCATGCTTTGTTAGAAGACAAAGGATATTGCGTGTATCAGAGAAACTTCAGAGAAATCATATTTCTCTTTTTTTTTCACTGATATTTCCAGTTATTAGCACATCTTGCTTACTAAATTTTGTTATGGTGTTTTTGTCAATATCTCTCCACAGGAATGGTGACCACATCCACACTAACTTCAAGGACATGTACGAGCGTCTGAGGGCGGCTGGTTTCTACGTCGAAGTTCTGGGCGCTCCGTTTACATGTTTTGATGCTAAGCAATATGGTAAGCCTATGTAGACACTAGATCCCAAATTGTGCGGTAATCCTAAAGGATGTGAATGTGAGAAGTGGAGTTTACCTCACAAATAAATTCACAAACATGCTAATACAAGAATTTCACATTAATTTATGTTATTTTTTCATTTTACGTGTTTTTAATTTCGCGGACTGTCACAACAAATGAGTGAGCACCTCAATCAGCTCACTGCTGCCATGGCAGTTATGGGCTTTGGCAGTAACTGGTCCGCATTACAAATGCACATACATACATGCTACAGGACTAACAAATGTGAAGAAAACTTCAAATAACAGTGTCCCTGCCTTGAAAACAAAGATGCACAGAAGTAATATTGCATACAAGAAGCACAAAAGTAATATTGCATACAAAAAGCAACAAATTTGTGCATGTCTGTTTTTGTACATAGTTTTATGTTGGCAAAATGTGTGAATATATTCATTTTTGCAGTTCTAGAAATGTGTTCTTAAAGAAAAAAAAAAATCTCCTTGTATCTTCCAGGAACCCTTCTGGTGGTGGACCCAGAGGAGGAATTCTTCCCCGAGGAGATCAGCAAGTTGAAGCGGGACATCGACAACGGCCTCTCGGTCATGATCTTTGCCGACTGGTACAACACCACTGTCATGAAGAAAGTCAAGTTCTACGACGAGAACACGAGGTAAGTTTGGGGCAATTTGCTTTCCTGCTGCGCAGTGCTCGAGCCTGGTCATGTGAGTTTGTACTCATATAGATATTTATCGTGTGACAAAGTGCTCACAAGGTTAACAAACTTCAAAAGGTCTTATGAAAAAAAAAAAAAAACTCACTTGTGGTCGTACGGTCATGGAGAAAAATGCTTTTGGTGATTCTGCCCACCGCACATTACATGATCAGACCAGTCACTTGCTTAGAGAGGTGAGCAGGGTCATATGACAAGTTGCATGACTCGACATCACACACGATATGATCAGACTCCACAGCTAGGCTTACGACCCTTCTGGCCGCAGTGCATTATACTGTACCATGATTGGCTGAAGCCCACGACCTGTCGTGAAAATTCAACATGTCAAATCTCTGCAACTGGCATTAAGACCCAGACACATGACTAAAACCTGGCAAGGCTGGTGATGTGACACTTCCAGTCTGAACCCGTTGAGGATGAGTCCCAAGTATACTCGGGCAAGCGTCTATGGGAAATGCGTGTTGTAGCAAAATCAAACCATCCTCATTGGGTTAAGGTCGTACAACGGGTAAATTGTGGCAAAGTTGTGTAGTGTGTAGTGGCCTTAAAGATAATATAAAGTTTTGGTACCTCAAAAGTTTCCCTGAATTTCCTTGTCTTAGTTTGTGTTTCAGGTTAAAGTTCCTTTCATATAACTAACACTGTGAGACTTACTCGCCCCAAAGTGCTCTCATGTCTTAGTAATCATGCAATTATTGCGACCAGCAGCCCCATACGCATAGCGTAATGGGGCTGCGCATTGTAGCATTCAGGATCATGACAGACTATAGTATCGCGGGCAAATATCAACTTAAAATCCAAAAATTTCTTCAATTCGAAGATTTACCAGTTAATTTGAAGTATTGAAAACAGGCTTTGGGCAATGTTTGGTTCTGCCTATAGTCCCTTTCTGTTCGAATTGATGACTGAATGTGACTCGGTCGAGAGGACCTTGGGAGAGCTACACTGAATTGACGGCCAGCGCATGCGCACACAGACATCTTATCCGTTCATGGATTTGAAATTTATGCGCATATGATGTGTGCGCATGCGCTGGCCGTAGTATTCAGTGTAGCTCTCCCAAGGTCCTCTCGACCGAGTCACATTCAGTCATCAATTCGAACAGAAAGGGACTATTGGCAGAACCAAACGTTGCCCGAAGCCTGTTTTCAATACTTCAACTTAATTGGTAAGTCTTCAAATTAAAGAAATTTTTGGACTTTAAGTTGATATTTACCCGCGATACTATAGTCTGTCATGATCCTGAATGCTACAATGCGAAGCCCCATTTAGCTATGCGTATGGGGCTGCTGGTCGCAGTTAGCTATGCATATGGGGCTTCTGGTCGCAGTGATCATGCAATCATGGTTTCGTACAATACGTGTACAGTACTACCTCGCCGTACGGCGGCGAGTCAAACTAACGGCTCTGGTACGAAACCATTATTGCATGATTACTAAGACATGAGAGCACTTTGGGGCGAGTAAGTCTTACAGTGTTAGTTATATGAAAGGTACTTTAACCTGAAACACAAACTAAGACAAGGAAATTCAGGGAAACTTTTGAGGTACCAAAACTTTATATTATCTTTAAGGAAGATGACGTGTAAGCTCTTGCCCATCCGTTAGCATGACATCCAATACCTTGCCCTCCCCTATTCAGACAATGGTGGATGCCAGACACAGGAGGCAGCAACATACCAGCCCTCAATGAAGTCCTCGCCCCATGGGGGATGGCATTTGGTGATGGGGTGTATGAAGGAGAGTTCTCAATCGGAGGAAGAAAGAGTAAGTGTGCAAGCTTAGGTTAAGACCTATTGAAATTCAACATATAGAACTATGTTGAGGCAACCATGGAACCATATGATAAATTCTATACTTACAGGATACTTCTGTTCTCTCTAAAGCACCAAGTATTCATTAGCTGTACATAGTACCAAGTGTTCTTTTCTTGGCTGCTTCTCAGAATGTATAGTTCCCACAGTCAGATTGATGTCTTTATTGGTAATCAGTTAGGCCATTAAATAAAATAGAGCATGTCTTGACAAATTCTTTGTCTTGTGTAACATTCACAGCAGAGATTCCATGAAATTGATGTGATTATCAGTAAAACAGCTTTACAATGCTTAGTTGCAAAACAGTTGACAATTTAGAGTGAAATATATACTACACCTACGGCTTGCTGCCATGTCCTAACATGCACACACAAATGAACACAGTCACAATTTGACATTACATCAGCCACAACATGAGTGTTCCTGTGTGGTCCATTGTATAGTAGTGAAAAGGCAAAATTGTGGATGTAAATTCATTCCTTTGGGTTAATTGTGAACGCTGCAGGTCAGTACACGTCGGGTAGCAGTATCGTCAAGTTCCCCACCGAGGGCGGGCTCCTGATCCAGGCCTCGCTGAAGGACCAGGGCTATGAGGTGCTCAAGGGGGAGACCAAGACCGCCTCGGACGTCCCCATCCTGGGCATGTTCCAGCACAGCAAGAGTGCGGGGCGCATCGTCCTCTTCGGCGACTCCAACTGCCTGGACACCAGCCACATGCAGACAGGTCAGTTGATTCCACCACCATGCCTAGTGAATGGATGTGTTGCTTAGCAGCCAAGAGGGACGTCTTCAATAGACACTTCTGTAGCAATTTCTTCAATTCCATCATTTAAGGGTATGCTTCATGTACATTGAGAATGTCGTGCAGATGCTGAAGTGAGATGTTTGTGAGGCTTTTGTTCTCAGCATTTGCATTTTTGGTGCATGGTTAATTTTCAAAGTGCATGGGCTGAGACTCAATCTCAAGTCTTTTCACAGTAGCCTGATTCAGTAAAAAGACATCATGTGAATGTCAAAATAGTAGTGCTCTGATGTAAAATGAAACAATTTTTTGTTGCAAATGGCATGAATAGGTTGCATTGAAGTCTATGAGTAACTTCGAGAAACTGCCTTAAAAAAGAATGGTCAGACCTGCTTTAATTATTCTGCTGCAAACATGATAGAGAGCATTGTAAACCACCCATGATAGCAGTGTTTAGACAAGAAATGCTGGACAAAATATTCGCAGTCAAAAAGCCGCCGTGAATACTTTTCAAAAACACAAATGAAAGTAATACTCCCACATACTTTTAGTTGTGTCCTGTTGGTGTCGGGATGTGCAATCTGGAGCAAATCTCTGGATGATTTGATTGGCTTCAATTAATTTACGTGATCGTGACTGTGTCAGCCACTTTGTCCAATTCCATAGTCAGGGTTGCCACTATTTCTGTACTGAAACTGTACAGTGCGCCGCAAGAAGAGATTGTGCGCGGCTCCTAGAAATGGGAGGAAAGAGGTGTGCAGCTGAAGTTGTTAGTTTTCCATCGTGATTCCTGTCTCACTTGAAATTCTCTTCTTTTTGACACAATTCCATTCCCACTCCCAGACTGCTACTGGTTGCTGGAAACACTCCTTCAGTACACCGCCTACAGCAACCTCTCCCCCATGTTCTCTGAACATGAAAGCATAGCTACCTCACTTCCACCGGTGGATTCCTTGCCGACGCGAATGGAAGGTAAGCAGGCAGATATTTCCACACAAGTCTGTTTCTGGTGGCTATTCAATAGCCATATTATGTGCAGTTTGCCTAATGTAGAATTGTGTCATTGATTTGCCATTAGATTGAAATAGATTTCAGTGAGATCCTGCCGACTAGAGCCACATACACATTGTGTCAGTGCTTTCAAAGGGGATACTGTACAATTTTTTTTTTTTGTAGTAAATACCGATGGTGTTAACTCAAGTGCCGATCTTAATGTAGAGATTTATTATGAACTGAATATATTTTCCTTTTTCCTGTGATCTCAGACAGGGTTTATTTCTTTTCATGCCATCCACCATGTCACACTACTTTTGACAGTACGATACACCCCACTCTCCTATGCTTACATGTCCCAGGGTACATCTCCATATCGTATCAGTACTTAGGCCATTGTTAATTCTCATATCCTCAAATTTTCCCAGACAGAATTGAGCATTGTTCTGAGATTTGCACAAGGAAAAGGAAACAATCACAAATTTTGTACTGTACATCACACATGTTGATCTTGGAGAGAACTGATTGAGGGGGGGGGGGGGGGGGGGGGGGGGTCCAATAAAAAATGGACCAGTTGAACAAGAAAAGAGATCCTACAGTCAATTTTCAACTGCCCAGAGAAGGCATTTCAAGTGTACCTCTCTTTAAATGTATCATCCCGCTTTGTCCCGTGAGGAAAGGACAAATTAGACATGATTAAACCATCAGCAGTTTTTCCTGTGATGTACAATACTAGGAGCACAAGTCAATCATTACTGTCTCGTCTTGCTTTGCAGGCAACCACCTCCACCGCTACTCCAAGGTGCTGGAGGCCCATCTTGGGGAACCAAAGCCCCGCCCACTCCCCGCCTGCCCCCAGCTGGCCTGGGCCATTGGAGAATCACTCAACTTCTCTGCGCCGAGGTTAGTTAACATGTCGTGGCTGGTCACAAGGATACACTCTGTTATTGATATTCAGATGTACCCATTTCCATCATGTTCACATCCATTATTTACAATGAACCTGTTTGTTTAGTGTGTGGGTGTATTTATAATTTACATTTTATGGGGTAGTTGATAGTCCTGTGTACTAAAAAGGTCATCCTGTGTGCATGTGATTGATGTGTCCTGAAAACTGTTCATGAAGGCAAGTGAAATTCTATGAAGACCCATCAGTGCCTCAGCTTTCAACTTTCTTCAGCAAGGAATACTTTCGAGCACTGTCATAACCGCTTCCCCCCCCCCCCCACCAGATTAGAGCAATGAATTAAGTGAAACACTCAATTCCATTGCTCTAAAATGAAATTGAAATTGGATGGAAATATACATAGTTTCTTTCTCAATACACACACAAAAAAGGGTTTTTTTTCTGAATTTTTGCCAAGTCTGCAATGATGTTAACAGCATCCGTTTTTTATCGTTCTCTGCAGTAATCTCTACAAGCATCAGAAGCTGCTGTCAGTACCGGAAGCTCTCTTCCTTCCCGTCGTCCAAAACCGCCCCAACGGGCTACCGGCGGCCCGGGACATCCGCGAAGACGCCGCCCTCCCCGGGCCGGGAGGGGTCAATCCAGCCCTCTCCGCCTCTGCCCTCGACCAGCTCGGCACTGTCCCCCTCTTTGGCGTCCTGGGCGTGGTGCTGGTCCTCGCCTTCTTCGCCTACCAGGTTCACCAGAGGAGGACGAGACCACGGCGGCGGAAGCACCACCACCGTTTAAAGAGGGTGTACCACTCAGCCTCGTCGACGCTATCGTCCCACTTCCACAGCAAGGTGCCAGCCGTGTGAGCGTGGTGAATGTGGTCACGGCACCCACAGACTCTTTGAAATCCATGACAGCGAAAGGATGAATGGATGTCTTCGATGTGTCTCCCCAACCGAGATGGAAGCGGGCCTCCAGTTTTGCAAACTGAGGCCCTCTGCTATTCAGAGTGATTTTAATCTTCAAGGTGTAATAGTCTGGAATGGAATAAAGTCTACTAGTGTGCTCAAGCTCAGTCCGCAACTTAAAAATAGGACTGATCTCCACAAATCATAATTTGCTGTTGTTTGTTTGTTTTCTCTTCTTTCTTTCCCAGAACAAAGATGCTTCTGTGAGGAATGGTACTTAAGCATCAATGTTTTGAACCCAGTGGACAAGAAATTGCTTTGCAGATTTGAGTTCATTCACATAGATGAGGTCATGTTTCTTACCAGGACTATTGTTTTGTCAATCCCAGATATATTTGTGACATGAAATTTTGCGAATTGGTGCCGACGGCCTCATTTGCGGCACGAAATTTTCACAAATTGCCACTTGCATTCAATGGTGATTGTGTAGGTGTAACCTTTTGCATTGTACTTTAAATGAGAGAATGTTTGCTCCTCATGGAATTTGTGAAAGTTTCATGCATGTATTAAGTTCTAGTTTTACAGTACCTCCATGGAATTCCTCTGAGATTCAGTCAAATGTACAGTATGATTGTGCTTTCAAAGTTCACTCACCGACCTTTTTATTCTTCAGGGAACATTCCACGTAGTGTTTTACTGTCACTGTTAAGTCCATTCTGATGTGAGGTTTTGAATGGCCAGGTGAGGATAGTTGTGTCTAGAGCTGCATTGGCAGATGAGTGTTTTTATCCATTCTCTCTGTCATATTTTATTCTTGTGAAATTCTTTTGGTGTCATTGCTATGAGAGGAATGAGAGGACCTTCAGGAATTTTACAGGAGAGGAATTTTGTTCTTTTCTATAAATCATTCCAGACCGGGGAGCTCATTTAAGCATGGACAAAACAAAGTAGTACTGAATTGTGAGGTCAATTAGGGAGAATAATCTCATTTTCCACACCAGAAATGATACTTTGGAACTTAAAGTTTGAGGGTGTATTTGAGCACTCTCCAGAAGCGTACCATACTGTACCTGTGCCAGAGGACCACTCCAACGCGTGCAACGTGTAATTGACCATACCGTACCTAACCGTGCCAAAAATGGACCACTAGAGGACCACTTGATGTGTTCCTAAAAAGTGGTCCAAAAGCGTACTGTACCAGAAATTGCATTGAGAATGACATGAGAAGAATGCACGTAATACGCACTATGTCATAATGCCAAGAGTTGATTCTCTTTGTTCGGGACACCTGTATGTAGCGTAAGTGCACCAGGTACATGACCCTGTTACTGCAAAAGGTGTGACTCCTCTCACTCGGGTTCAAACATAACTCTTGAAGTACGCTGTCTCCACAGAGTGCTTGAATGCTCCAAATCTTGCATGGTATGGTATGGTACAATACGGTTGGGTTCGGTACTGTTCAATTTGCTGTTGCGCTCCCGATCGCGGCCGTAGTGTTTGATGTCCATTCATCCTTTCTGATAATTTTTATGTGTCTGTAAATAGAGAAACAGCTACAGGGATTATGGCAATTATAATCAGCGTTTTTTTGTACATAACACTTGAACTCGCAACACCTTATCTACATCAGTTGCTAATTGAATGTCTTAATATATATGTTGCTACGAGTTGTATGTTGCTACCAGGCATGGACTGACACAACCACCTCTGAGGCTGTGTCAGAATTGTACCGGGAGAAGTTGCATGTCGTTTTATACAAGACAGTAAAATTTTGTGTCTGTTTTTATTGTTTTGAATTGCATTGATTTTATTATGTCCATCAATAATGTGTATGAACAACTTCAACTGAACTTCTGTTCGCCAGTCTGCATTATAAAAGATTTTATTTTCCAATGGAATAAGGGGAAAAAAATGAAAAAAGGAAGTGGAAAGAATGAGATGAATGCACAAGTTCTATTTTCATACATTCAGGTTTTTGCATTCAAAAGCTTGTATTAGGAGAGTAACTTAATTAAGATGTGTCAACTCTGAGCTCTATGGCATTTTGTATAAAGAGATTGGAAACGGGAATTGCTCGCCGTGTGAAACGAATGCACAGAAACACAGATGGCTATATATTTATACAAAAAACAAAAAATGACGACAAGTTTTACGTCGTCACTGTACTTGGCCTGACTGGCAATCGTACAATTCTTGCTGTATGCCTTGATATTTCTGAAAGATGTACATGCATGTCTCTGACATGCATTCTTTGCTTCTTTCTGTGGAAATCCTAATTCCTACTTTGTGCATGAAGTACTTACAGTTTTACACTGCTCTACTGGTGACTCAATAAGCTATATAGCAAAACACTTAAAATGCTGATATTTGAAGTATACGTACAATTTTTTCCTTGTCTTTATTTCTTTTTGGTGGGGGTAGGTGGAAATGGAAATGGGCATGGCAGTAGTTGCCCTTAACTTAAAATCATTGTGGGTACGGGGAATTATGTCTTAGACTGAAAAAAAAGAAATACAAGAAAGAAAGTGGAATAAATGCTACTTTGCATTACTGATTCAAGAAATGGGACACAGTGCGACATTAGCTGTATATGCTGGGAAAGACAAGATGATGAAATTGTTTTTTAGGGCCCAAATGTCAATAGACAAGTGTTTCCCTTTAATGATTGATAGTGGCAAGGGAGGGCTATGTACCCTTTTTGTCCAAGTTGCTTTCATGCCAGCTGTTTGTAATTCTCATTTTATTTTTTTAAGAACATTTATGAGACTTTAACCAATGGAAAGTATTCAGAGCAGAGGTCATATGTAGTCAGTTTCTCTCAAAATCTTTTTTTTAATCACTTAATCTCTACAGGGCTCTGAAAACATTCATGGGTGAATGTCATTGCAGTACTACATTGGGCAGTAAGAGTGTAATTTCACAGATGCTGTTTTGAAATCAAATCATAAAGTAGAGGTAACATTGGAATAAAAATGTGCAAAACTTGCAAAAGGATGTAGCCACCCAGATTGTAACAGCTTAAACATTGACATCTCATGGATTTTTCATTTTCTTTCTTTTCTTTTCTTTTTTTTTTAAACATAAGGCATTCAGTATTTGGCAAGGCTCAACATCAGGTGTTAACAGTTTTGACAAAGAAGACAGGATTTTGATCAATGAAATGTGAACAATTGAACAAGCTCATTTTGTGATGAAGACAGCTAATTACAACAACAACAACAAAGAGGAAAGAAAAGAAAGAAGATAAACGGGTATCTTTTATATTCTGTCAACAGTAATTACTACCGTTCAGCCGATGCATTATCTGCAGAAAGAAGTGAGGGGCATTCACTTTCCTATCTTCATTGTGAAAATACATCAAGGCTGTATTTAGGCTGACTAAAGACAACATTGACACTGGGAGTCAGGAAAAAACATCAATAGATTTTGCGTCTTAAATTCCAAATGACCATACTTAATTGTAACTTTTTTTTCAGCTTCTTAATCATTCAGTTTGTTAGTTTGTTTATTTTTTTTTTCTAGTTCATGTGTGCCTTTGTTGTATGTTATGTTTATAGAGTGTCATTGCCAAATAAGTACTCAGCAATTTGATTTCTTCATCGTTAAAGGTAACGTTATGGTGATGTGTAATATCAACAAAAGTAGTATTTTTACTAATGTTGGTGGTTAACTTAATGTATTTTGTTTTGTATAAATGTTTTCAACTTGATTTTTTTTTCTAATTTGGGATATTGGGAGTATATTTGTAATGTGAAACTATTTTTGTTGTCTATGAACATGCATCTATTGATACAAAGATATGACCAGGTTCTATTCATCTAGCTTTTAACTAAAGCAGCAGATTGTGGTCAGAAGGAAGAGAAATTTTGAAATGCATAGATAACCAGTTCTGTCAGTGAGAGTGACACCTGATCATTATGTTGCTGCTAGCACCTTTGTGGAATTGTGGAACACACAATGTCAGGCAATCAGATTTGAGAAGGGAATATCTGATGTTGTGCATCAGGTCCTGCAAAATAGTCTCCCCAGTTGAAACGGACCTTTCGCGCTCAGTATTGATGTACCCCTTTTTTTATTGTTTCAACAACAGCAATACACATGCCTCACACTTCAGCACACGGTGCGCAGGCTCTGCCTCGGAGCAAGAATGAATGATTTTTTTTTTTTGGACCAAGATTACTCATAGTCCATGTTTCACAGGCAGTTGGAAATTCCAAATTGTTGTAGAAAAAGCAACTTCTGTCTTGTTGTAAAGACAGCATGTCACAACACAGGGACTACCAGAATGTTCTGCATGTTCTTTTTATCTTATAAAACATTTTCACAAGGCAAGTTGTGACCAATAATTCCCAGTCTATTTCTGTAAAGAGGAAGAAACGCTTACACTCTACAAGGTGAAGAAAAATGTGTTGACTGTAGAAGCATGAGAATATATCAATCAGTGAAATCGATCAAAGATGCGGCCAGCCTCAGTCGTTAGTAGCGATACAAAACATATCACAGGGGCTGTTGGTTCTTAGTCTGATGTTTCCATTGATACTTACCCCCAACCCTGCATAGCTATGTTTGTGTCAGTCAATCATCGTCATTTCAAACTCCCCCAAGCTTAAACCTTGATGTTTTTTTTTCTTTGTGATTTATGCATCGCAAGTGATGCGTGTACAGTGTACAGACTTAGGTACAATTTTCAATAATATTGTCGAAGACAGAAAGCGATGCGAGTCATAGTTTCTTTCTTCAATGTTCTTTCCTGTGCTTTATCATTGATCTGTGTGGACGTGTGTCATTTCAAGCTCATAGTGTTATGTACTGGTACATGTTCATGTATACTTGTGCAAATAAGCCATCAGCACAGTGGCATGACCCTGTACACCAGCCCCATTTCCACAAATCTTTTATGTGAATATGTGTTTGTGTGTGTTTGCGTGTATGCATGTATATGTTTGTGTGGAGATATTATGTCATTCGTTGGGTGTTTCTCGGTTATCGAAGTGATGACGTTAGGGGATAGTCACTGTATATTCATGTATCTTTGTGCTGAATGCACTGCAGTGAGCCAGTTCTCAGTTAGCACTTATCTGCAGTGATCTCCAGAACCAGACTTCACAAAACATGGAATAATCTATTAGAAGAGTGGTTGAAAGCAACCAATACAAGCAGAAATAGGTAATGCACATACAAGTGCCACAAGAGTGGCTTTTGTTTATTTAGTTGAAAAGAATACACATTCACCTGTATATTCTAATATGCACCTGGTTCAATCATCAAACATTCACCTGTACATTCCAATATGCACCTGGTTCAATCATCAATACACATTCACCTGTACATTCCAATATGCACCTGGTTTATTCATGAATACACATTCACCTGTACATTCCAATATGCACCTGGTTCAATCATCAATACACATACACCTGTACATTCCAATATGCACCTGGTTCAATCATCAATACACATTCACCTGTACATTCCAATATGCACCTGGTTTATTCAGGAATACACATTCACCTGTACATTCCAATATGCACCTGGCTTATTCATGAATACACATTCACCTGTAGGCCCTACATTCCATGCTCCTGGGTCATTCAGGAATACACATTCACCTGTACATTCCAATATGCACCTGGTTCATTCATGATTATATAACACCTAGATAGATCCTTGTCATTTGATTGGTTTTTTTGCTCTTGATCATTCGTCCCATTTTACTATTACGTCATCATGTACATTCCAATATGCACCTGGTTTATTCATGAATACACATTCACCTGTACATTCCAATATGCACCTGGTTTGTTCATGAATACACATTCACCTGTACATTCCAATATGCACCTGGTTTATTCATGAATACACATACACCTGTACATTCCAATATGCACCTGGTTTATTCATGAATACACATTCACCTGTACATTCCAATATGCACCTGGTTCATTCATGATTATAAAACACCTAGATAGATCCTTGTCATTTGATTGGTTTTTTGCTCTTGATCATTCATCCCATTTTACTATTACGTCATCATTTGTGCAATTGTGGCTCCATTTACCATGCTATCTTGGATCCATACGATTTGCTCCATTGCAGGCACTTCGAGAGCCCGGCACACTACGCACGTAAAACGCCTGCGTTTGTAGTGTGTATGCAACAGTGCGCTGGCGTAAAGCGCTCAGTGAGCACTCTCTCAATCTCAGATCCCGCACATTCTCTCTTGTTTCTAAATTCATAAAACATCAAATGACAAGGATCTATTTTAGGTATTAAATAAAACAAATAATAAATGTTTTTCATTCGTGCAATGTACAGAATATTTCATTCGCTGAAAGATGAAATTATTGATCCATTCAACTCGGCTGCACCTCGTTGAATGGATCATTTCATCTTTCACCTCGTGAAATATTCTGTCCATGCACTCATAAACATTCATTATTTGTGTAATATTCATAACATCATTTTCATGAAGACTTACAAGTCAATTTCAAGAGAAGGTCTGCAATGATCTTTATCTGCACTTGCTCAGACTGTAACTGTGAACTGGCTGATTTCATACATGTTGCTGCTGTTTGAACCAACATTAGCCACACTGTATACCAAGGCACAGCATAGCACAGCACATGCATTGACACAGAAAATGGTCAGAAAACAAAAGAGTAAATTGATGTATTACAAATTCATGATGATATACGCAATATGACACAATATCTGTTATTGTGATACCACATTTTATTAGAAATGATTTCATGAATCTGAGCATTATGTGAAGGCTGAACTATAAATAGAGGTCCTGGAATATTTGACTGCAGACAAACAACACAATTTAAAAAATCATAGCCTACGCACAACCCTGTTCCATGAGTGACAGCTTAACACGGGTAAGCCTGATACATGATTCACGTAGAGAACAGAAGTACTTAAGAATGGAAGACACTGAAGGCACTGAATCAAATTGTTTATAACAAAAAACAGACTTCATTTATATCTTCATTCTTCGGTGTGTGTTATGTGTTCTCGGTCTGTCTCCACTCTATAACAGAGCCCGTCAAGTATGCGCCGTACTACTAGTAACTATACACTAAGTTGGCATCCATCATCGCAGCATATAATATTCTGCATTGTCATGTGTGTTAATAGTCAGAATGAGAATATCTCAGCTGCCACTGTCAAAGTTTATAATAACATCTGAAAAAATCCAAGCAAGTCAGTTTCTTGTAATACGATACTAATGATTTGATGTCCCATGTTACAGTATCACATTCAGCATAATAAAAAAATGATAATGAAAAGTGGTCTTAGTAGTCAGCGAGTAGTGATACCAGGTATTTCTGCTCATAAAGCAAGACAATCCTTGGCACTGGCAGGTACGACAAGATAATTATGATGGTGAGAACTGATTACTAATTATTACATTCCATTTCTGAATGATAGTTCAGTCCAAAAGCAATCAAAACAACAAAAACTATATTTGCCACTACCATGAGCCAGACTAGCCCACTGTCAAGAAACTTAAGAATAAAGAGAAACAATTTTAGAATTTGACATTCAAATCTTGGCACTCGACGATTTCCACTCATTTAACAAAGGCAGAAGCAGTAATATGATGGAGTCCTAAGGACCCTTTAAATTTGCCACAAAATTGCTTGCTCTGTTAAGAACAAGTGGTGCAACACACAAGCAGAAAACTCCAGTATATTATTTTGGAACAGTGCAAGTATTTTTCATGAGACACCATAGATTTTTCGTTTTATGTTTGATTATATGCAGTATATATACATCAACACATGGTATGGCATTACCGGTACATCAAAACTACAGAAATTACACATTCAGTTGTAAGAGAATCAAAATAGCAACAGAAATGACTTCAACACAGCCTGAATAACATCTTGAAAATATATCACCTTCAATTGCTGATATAATTCTTCTGCACTCACATGATTCATTCTCACAAATATGTGACTGTGAAGATTTCAGTTGAAAATCAATGCAGTCTTACACTTTGCACAAGATGACATTGCCTCATTGTGGCAAGCAAGCTAAATGTGTTTGGGCAGCATTACATAAAGTACACTACTTAGTCTCTGATTTCAGGAAGTGGCAGCACTCATTTCATTCCTTTAAAAAAAAAGAGAGAAAAAAGAATCTAGAGGTCATGTTTCATACATATAGCATCCACTTAACAGCACAAAAATGTATGAGTATAACGATCAAACCTGTCTATGCAGACGACTCAAAAAATAAAGTGAACATTACTGCACCGCAAGGGAGTAGGCAGCCCTTTTGAATTTGTAACACATCACAACAATAGAGCTGCTATGTTATTAGTTTTAACTGCAGGAAATGACTCCACATTGTGGAATGATCCTCAAATACCATTGGTAACAAAACTACACTGGCAATTAGCATATATATATATATATATATATATATATATATATATATATATATATATATATTTATTTATTTTTTTTTGTGGGGGGGATCTGAAGTAGGAGTTATTGACATTCATGAATCACCATAGATTTAGCCATAAATGGAAAAACCAGTGATCATTACAAAAACAGAAAAATCAACTGATTAAATTCATGTCATCGACTTGCAAAGCAGATGCACGGGAACGAGATGTTTGAGACTACTAAAATGTGCCTGTTACATCGGCTATCTTGTTTTATCTGGGATAAACATGATAAGAAAATAATAGCGATGGGACTTACAAAATTACCTTTTTATATCTGGAAAAATTCCTCACATCGACTAGGAATGGGGGTCCATGGAAAAAACAAAAGCAAAATCAATGATTGGAGGCTACACAACACAGACAATCACTATACTTTGACTGTGCTTACAGCTATCTGAAATATAATGTGCGTTGACATTGTATTGTGCAGGGACATTCATGTGTGTGTGTGTGTGTGTGTGTGTGTGTGTGTAGCCACTATGGAGTGGAGGCAGAGACTCCAACTCTCCCGCTTTCGATGGGAGATCTTCCATCGCAGGCCCATTTTCGCAAAATCTCTCGTTCTCCTGCTTGCAATTTAATTTCTCCCGCCCTGGCTCCGTGTGCCCTGCTTAAGATGTATTCTCTCCCGATTGAAAGGATTCTTCTCACACCCAAACAACGATGATTTGAGTCAATAAAATATTACTTACTTATAGTGCCATTGTATGTTGAAAAATAAGCCTGAGATAGCACAAGAGAGCATCTACAACCCTAGAGCTAGAACCCTGGATCCCGGCCGCAAGAGACTTGGCGCTTCGCGCACATCAAGTTGGAGTCTCCAGTTTGCTAGGGGTTTCAGATGGGAGAATCTCTAGATCAGAAGGTGCTTGGGGTTGGAGTCTCTGTGGAGGTTGTTGAGACAGGCTAGATTGTAAGTACATATTAATTGCTGTGTTTCTATTTACCTGAATCACACTGTAGCACCATGAATTAAAACACAACCAAGAAGCAAACATCTACAAAGACTCTTGTGTTGAAAGCAAATATAAACAATGAATAGAGAAGTACTCTGAGAGCGCAGACCTCCGCCAAGCAGCTAATTTCCACCAACGATCTTCTTCTACCACATGAGTGATTTTCACCCATGTGTATGCATGCTGAAAATCGCCAGACTTCCCAATCATAGATGCCTTTTGCTAAGTCATAAACCCTCGCAGTAGAGCACGCACCTTAGTGTGCGTATGAAAACATAAAAAAAGCGCAGCTTGAACTCCCAAGTTTATTGACCCTACCTGTCAAAATATAGAAAACCCTTCATAAAATCCAGAAAAGTTTCTGGATCACTACCAAAATTAAATCATCTGTTCCTTGTGTCATTCTCAACCTTTCCTGCAAGTTCCATTCAAATCTGTTTGTAACTTTTTGAGTTATTTTGCACATAGACAAACAAAAAAACCAACGGTAATGAAAACATAACCTCCTTCCTTGGCAGAGGTAAATATCTCCTTTCAGCTGTTTTTATGATGAAGTATACACTGACATAAGTGAGACAAGATGATATAATAGCTTTTGGTAATAATTCTACTTACATCTAACAGACGCATACATTTAGTAAATTTCAATAGAAGAATGAACAAAGAATGAAAAAAGACCCTTACATCAGCAAATCTTACCCACAGAATAAGAGAGCCCTTTGTGAGTGGGGCAAAACTTTGTATGCATGAGTTGTATGTAAAATTTGAGGCCATGGCTGTATCACGGCTGGCAAATTAAAGAAGAGGTGCAAAATTAATCGGATTGGTGAAAGAATAAGAACTACTGCGGTATATTGACAAATTGCAGCAAACAACGAAGCTGCACGAGTTTCCACACTCTATGTGAAATTCCCTGCCACATGATTAACCATCTCTTATCTTGATAAAAGAAAATATACACACTGCACAAAGAATTGGGAGACACGTTACAATATACAAACATTTCTGATAACCTCAATATTTTCTCTGATGCATCAACATTTGCTGCAAATGCAGAAAGAAAGAAAGAAACAAAATAATCCAGGAATTTCATATCATTTAAAAGACATATAAAAATAGTCTAGTTGCCTCAACACTTGTTGCATCAACATGATTGTGCATTTATCATTCATTGCATGTTGTATAACAGGAATGTCCTACATGTTATGATACACAATGGTGCTCATTGACATACCTGAACACACACATACAAACACACACATGAAATATAATGTGCGCATGACCAACTTTCGGCACTTCTCAGATGCTACGTTGTTACGGAGGCGTCCATTTGAGATGGTAGGCATCCTCAATCTCCTTGATGAAAGGGGGAACTGGCAGGCCGGACCGCGCGTCGTAGAGTTGACAGTTTTTGTACGTGCATGGCATGTCGCGCCAGATGTAACGCACCACCGACGCCCGGCTCCCCAACGCTATGCAGGGATCCTCCATGAGTACATACGACGTCCCAACTTCCAGGGTAGTTTCCACTTCCACCCAAGGGGCTTTGATCCCTGCGAGAGGGCAGTTTGCTGGTGTTGTGCTACAGCATACCTTTGAGAAGAAAAAAAAATACTCATTAGGGAAAGTTTGACTTTAAACAAAAAACACTCTGTTGAAACTGTGCTCTTACACTACAGTACAATGTACAAAGGTGGACATTGTGTGAGTTTTCAGGTTTCAGAGAGGAAAACACATATTGTTTCCAGTCTTTCACATTTTTAATTTCCTTTTTTTTAAGGCTCCTAAGTTTAGTCTCAGTTGCCTCCCCTTAAAATGTTTCTTTGTCACATCAACTATACAGGCATTTTTTCCAACTGCCTATAAAATGTATGCAGTCGTTGAATTTAGACTTTATATCAAATATATATTTTTTAGTCTTTACATTAGTTGACATCAACATGGATGTTATTCTGCAAAATTAAACCGCTAATGAAGATTTTTTTTTTTCGCTCCTCTAAAAATTCTTGATTTGGAGATACAAGGTTTTGTTACCCTATAAATCTTTGTATTCTGTGGAATGGTTAGCAGCCAGAGTACAGATGACCTTGTATTTTTTTTAAACATTCAATCATGCATTGTGAAACAATGCCAGTTGTAACTGTCATCAAATTGTCACAATCATCATCATCACTGCAGCAACCCACAATACACATTAACATGCTAATCACAAGAAGCTCTCACATCAACTCCGTTTGTCCCCCTCGCCGCGAGGACGGCCTTCCCGTCATCGAATTCCACGAAGATGTCGCTGGAGGACACTCGCAGCACCTCCGAGGGGAAGGGACCCTGAAAGACCACGCCTTCCTCTCCGTAGGCCACTGACCGGGCCCCAAGGGTCAGTCTGTCTGCCACGTCTTGCTTGTATCTGGGGTGGATGCTAATAGGACAAAAGAGAAGACATATGTAAACAAAAGCGTAATTGCAACTGATTGACAAATGGTCCCGCATCGACGTAAATAGGCACTGACTTGATAAGTGTTTAGTAGTAGCCATGATAAAAAATCATGGGCGTACATACTCGAGCGGGATTTGAACCCACGACCTCCTGATCACCGGACAGGCATCATCTCCACTAGGCCACCAAGCTTTCGCCCAACAGCAAGTGTTGGTTCTAATCCTTATAGCATGCAGCGGGTACTGCGTAATTATTCAAATTCACGCAAGAATAACACAATCTCTTTTTCTTTCTTTTTTTTTGGGGGGGGGGGGGGTGGGGGGATATACTAAAAAGCGTGGCTGCAAGAGAAATAATACAAATGTAGGGCTGCTTACGGGCCATATGGTGAACTAAGATCGGGCAGGTCGATGGCCACTGCCATGAATACATTAGGTTGGCTTGGATTGGGCACGTAGCCGTAATCGACTGTCTGGTGCCATCGAATGGCGCAAAATTCCTGGTCTGGCTCCGTCGTGGGTTTATCTGAGGTGCAAAGCTGCAGAGAATGAGAAAAGAAGAGGAAAATGTCACACATAATCAGGTCTGTTTTGAGACTTCACAGAGGCAGAATGAGACTGGGGCCTGAGATTTTAGCCATGTGTCATTATCTGTATGCAGATTAAAACAGTTTATACAGCATTTACTGTAAACGTCAATATTTTTGCACGATTGATTTCTTGCATTGGGGCGGCTCAAAAACATATTCACTGGTTCTTGAATTTGGGCTGTGCAATTGTCAACCCATTCATAATGTGTAGATAAAATTGTCAAAATATTTTAGTTGGTTTTAGAATTTGCTCTAGCCGAAAGTAGCACAAAATACGCAAAAATGTCTGCGTTTAAAGTACCTGCCTACTAAGAGCAGTCCATGAAGAATATTTTTGACCTTATTGTGTCTTGTACAGTACAAAATAATCGTATCCGATAACAATCACCAGGAACAGTAATATAACGTCAAAGGGATGAAGAATATTTTGTCCCTGATGGCTTTAACCCTAAAAAGGCCGGGGGGGGGGGGGGGGGTTGAATCAACCCCCCCCTCGACATTTTTCGCGACTACTCCGCCGCGCGAAATTTTTTGACTGCGCCGTTCACTGACTTTTTACTTTCAAGTCTCGCGCATCTTTTGACACCATTTTCGTGAAAATCGCACATACCATTACGATGCTGCATAACGTTTTATACATGCCTGTCAGACCGAAAATGGCTCAAAAACGTGATTTTGTGTATAAAATCTATGCAAATGGAATTTTCTCTTCTTATTCATAAAGATATGATTATTTTCACTTTTTTAGGCTGAAACTAATTAATTTTAGCATAATTATGCTTGAAATAGGTTCTGTCATAAATTTTGCGGAAAAAAAATGATAAAACAAAAGGTCGATAAAACAAAGAAATACATAAGAAATTCATAAAGCAAGAAAATACAAAAGAAATTGATTTTGATACCAAATTTTTTTCTCAAGTACATTGTTAGGAATGCTACAAAGAATGTTTTCACCAAAAATTAGGATTCTAGGAGCTTTAATTTCTGATTTAGAGCAAAATGTATGATTTTATGCATACATTAGCATAATTAATTATTATGACGAAAATTTCCATTTCTTTATGTATAGCTTGGTAGATTACACCACAGGTAATGCACGTGCCAAATTTCATGGCGATTGCGCGATCGACGGCCGAGATCTCGGGGGGGGGGGGGGGGGGGGGGGGGGGGGGGGGGGTTGAATCAACCCCTCCCCGGCCACAGAACACCCAAAAAAGCCTGGCCTGGTTAGGGTTAAAGAAGACTCTTTAATATAGCCCAATGCTCTCATTCTTACTATCCCCTGCTATCTAGAGATGACTTTAGAGGCAGTAAAAGAATGATGTAATCAGATAAAGCCATGAAAGTCTCTAGATAGACAAAGTGTTGAAAATATTTTTTTGATAGAAATGGTATTTTGAAATTATGAATCCCTGTAAAACATGGGATCTATTCAACCAGCTTATAAGAAGCAAATCTAAACATAGTTGGTATCAAAAGACTGTGAAACTGTTGATAAAAAAAGGCACAGTATTGTGTGATTTGGGGGAGCTTGCATTTAATTTCTTGAGTTGCATTTAAACACAGCATTTTCAGTAAAGGGGTCTAGGTACCTGGTAATCAAAACTCTATCAACATGCCTACAAAGCAAAGAAAAGGAGTCATCTCCATCCATATTGTTTACCTGGACAAAGCCAAAGGGAAAACTTTGGTCCGTCTGTCCACCGGTCCCTTCGTACCACTTACTGCGCCAGTCCTCAATCATCCCGGGAAACAGACACTTGTAGGGCGAGGGATTGACGGCGTTTGCTTCACCTGAGGAGTGATGAGGGCGGCAGACTTTTTCTTGTAGAATTGGTTCTGGTACATCTCTTTCCTCAAGGTTTTTACTATGCATTTCAAAACTTCCTTGATTAAGGCACAATACCCCCCCCCCCTCCAAAAATACAATAAATATAATGATAATAATACTAACTAACTAACTAACTAACTAACTAAATAGATAGATAAACGTGTGTGTGTTGTCACACACAAACACACTGCTATAGCTTCTGACCATCCGAGCATTGAGAATTTAGGGTTTCTGGGATGAACACTGAACTAGGGCTTTCTTTAGCTCAGTTGGTAGAGCACCGGGCTAGCATTCCAGAGGTCTCGGGTTAGAATCCCGATGGAATCCCATTTTCTTTGCTCATTTTTCCATAGATAAATACATACATACACACATGAAAAAATTCAAAATCAAAACAAAAATGTGTCTAGAATTGTGGTTCATGGACTTGAGCCTTAAATAGTGTGATATTTTGATAAGACACCATCTTCTTTTATCAGGAGGGATTCGTCCCTTTTAAAATCCATTCTGACATTGCTTAGATCGATAAGCCCAATGGAACAATAAATACAATTCATCTTGTAAAATCAAATACAGAATTGATTCAAGGTCTTCCCCAGAACTTTTATGTAGAAAGTGGCATTTTCTGTCATCTTAACCCGTTGAGGATGGACTGATTTTGCTATAACATGCATTTCCCATTGACACTTGCCAGAGTATACTCAGGACTCGTCCTCAACAGGTTAATGCAACTCGAGGTTGCCTTATTCAAGGAAAAAAAAATCCACCCCCCCCCAAAAAAAAAAAAAAAACCAGCAACAACCACAAAAACCAAGAGATCCGAGGTAAAGATGGAGTAATAGATTGACAATTATGGAAAAAAAAATAGCTATCTAGGGAGAGAAACTGGAGCAAAAGGAGGGATGGTCAGAGTGCTTAGACATGTATAATAATATGCATATTCAAATTTATGAAGTTCTTCCGTCGAGATGTTTTCATTGCAACTGATTGACAAATTGCCCTACATCGACGTAAATAAGCACTGAATTGATCAGTGTTTTAGTAGTAGCCATGATAAAAAATCATGGGCGTACATACTCGAGCAGCATTCGAGCAGGAGGTCGTGGGTTCGAATCCTGCTCGAGTATGTACGCCAATGATTTTTTATCATGGCTACTACTAAAACACTGATCAATTCAGTGCTTGTTTACGTTGATGTAGGGCAATTTGTCAATCAGTTGCAATATGCATATTGCTTGTGACTAATTTTCTGCTATTGGTTCATGGGAATGACTTCCTTTTAAAGTGACAAAAAGAAGAAGATAAAACAAACAAACAGACATTTGAGGATGCCCCACCTTGGTACCAGATGGCTCCCTTGATTGTCATGTTGATGAGGGGATGAATCATGGCGTTCCACAGCCCACTGTCATCATGGGGACCATACAGTCCTTGTTTCCTCACCCCTTTCTTGAACAGTACATTGGCGCTGCAGATGCAGAGGTTTTGGTAGAGGAATATCAGTAAAAAATAAAAATGTTTCTAGTTCTGATAGATACTTGCCAAATACTTCACTCTTTTTCTACTCGAAGCTCACATTCAAATGCCAGCCATAGTGGCAAGAACACTGAGATCAACAACCAATGTACAAGTACATACATAATGAAACATGAAATATATATATACATATATATAAGATACAATTTATACTATGGTATAAGCATAACTTGACTTCCGCTGACATGCAATATTATACTGTATTTATGATTGTATTTGTTACTCTGTATTAAAGGTATGGTACAATGCATCACCTCTAGATACCGGTAAATGTATTATACAGGGGGTGTTAACAAAATAAACATAAAACAAAAATTAAAAGAATGGAACAAAACATTTTAAAATGTCTCTGGGATCATGTAAGTATACCAAAATACCTAGATTGGTCAGTTAACCTGAAGTTAGAGTCTTTCATAGAGAGGATGAACAAAGAGTGGTATTACAGGAATGTGGATTGGCATTTGTTGGTGCAGATATGAAATATGTGGTGTGAATCAGGGCTGTTGCCTAGGAGACAAGTAATACTTTCAGACACACCAAGTTATTGTATACTGTATACGCCATATAATTAGCGAGTCTAAATCTTCATGAATCAGGACTTCCCGACAATTTCGCGAGTGGTTAAATTCGCAATCGTGGAGTATTGTACTGAATGTAGAAATGTACACATGTGCATCACATTCATATCGGGATCAGAGTCATTATTTTCATGTGTCTCCTATTTCGTGAATAGCTCCTGACTCACGAAATTCGCGAAAATAAAAACCTCACGAAATATTCAGCGTATACAGTATTCATATGACATATGGATATACGATGTATTGATACAAGACCACTCAGACACAACATCTTGATATACCATAATTGTTTTGCCTGCATCGATCACACCTCACCTGCTGTCATATGGGTCTCTCCCTTGCACAGAATGAACTTTGCAAATAAAGGACTTTGCACATGGCATGCATGCTTTGTGGTACATTAATGTAGTAGTTTGTGCCAACATGAGCGTGCACTGTGAATAAGCCCTGCACCATGCAGTTAAGGTGTTGTATTATACTGGTAGCCACAGCGCAACACGTGTACTTATACTGGTAGTGGGCAGTGAAACAGCGCCATCTGGTGCTTGGGACATCATACTTTTTACTTGTACCACTGCTGGGTTAATATAATAAAGCGGTTGCTATTATGATCACAGATCAACCCGGATACCTCGTTTTACTGCGCTGCCTATACATTACACTTATTTGACGTAAAAATGGCATTCAGACACAATATATACGTCGAATGACGTTTTTGTCTCGAATATGGACAGGTAATGTAAAGTGAATGCAGAGAAATGTACCAGTAGGTATCGAGCATTTCTGTTTATTTATTCACTTCATCTATTCAACTAAATACTGAATTGTGTAGGCCTGTACGCAGGTCAGGGTCAAACTATAGGCAATAACATCACTGCCCATGCATTGAAATAAAATGTTGTGCTCAACCAGTTGACATAATTTCCATCACAATACCCACTGAATCACTGGAAGGCCAGCTATTGTGTCCTGTGTGCAATATCTGACTGTGCACAGCGACCACAGGTCCTTGTAGAGCCCTATCTGTTCGAGTAGTAATAAGTTACTATTCTTTCTGCTAGAGTTTCTGCATCTCACTTTTAATGACCTTTTTCAGGCTGAACTGTCACGGTTTGTTTGTTTGTTTTCTAGTCATTTCTTTTTTCTGAGATAACTAATAATGTCCAGTGAGTTTTCTCATGCATACACTGCACTATAGGTCCCCCCCCCAAAAAAAAAGGACAAATTTAAAAAAAAAAAAATTACAATGGGACCCTCTGCAATGATAACTTTAAAAGTGGGGAGTCAATCCAAATACAATTTCAAGGTATGAAACTATAACTTATTACCAACATATTACTGAAAATCTCATTCGATTTGCTTCAGTGGTCAAAGAGAAATGAGGAGTTTTGTACAGCATGTCAGGAATCCCTTCCCCCGAAGTTCTGTCCATTGTGTTTGCACATTTTGCAGTTCCAAGAGCATCCAAGTGCTGGACTTAGAAGAATCAGACCCATGATATGCTTTACAATGATCCACATTTCTCAGTGACCACTCAGCCAAACTGAATGGGGTTTTCTGCACAATATAACTAAAGATGTTATGTTCTAAGACACTGAAGTAGCATTTAGACAGTTCAATCATATCGGAAGTTATCAATGTGAAAATCTGACTGTATTTTTTTTTGGAGGGACATACTGTATGTGTACAGGAGACATGCACAAGATGTCTTATCATGCATACAATAATTAAAATGATCTAAAAAAATAGTTATGTAATTGGTTTGGTCTCCACACTGTCTATAGTGGCCACTCATCTGCTATGGCCATCTGCCTGGAAAGATCATCTCTTTATGTTCCCCCATGAGTGGCCATTTCGTATTAGGTTCTTCTATATCATTATCAATGTACTTTATAAACCATAGAATTCGCAGGGTTCTTATCACCGGTACTGCAAATTTCACCAGTTGGGTACTTTTCGCATATTCAACAAGACGTGACAATAATTATGAACTTTGAAATCGACTTTAAAATGGCATGCACACATACATATCTTTATTAATTACAGTACTCTATGTTTACAAATTACCACTAGGCCTACCACAATAACCACTCACAAAATTGTTGGGAAGTCCCAATTCGTGAAAGAATTAGAATCCCTAAAATATATGGCACATACAGTTATCTGTACCTGTCTGATGTGACATTGCACTTTGCCAGGACGGAGGGTGAGGACCAGGCCTCCACTGGGGTCCCGCCCCAGTTTGAGGAAACGAGACCGATAGGGTACTTTAGGTGGTTGTAGAGATTGCGACCGTAGAGCCAGCAGAGGGCTGAGAAGAAGTAAAATCCTGGCTCCCCTTGCCCGAGCACCGCTTCATGGATTAGGGTTTTCACAAAGATACAGTGAGTTTTTACTAGGGTTAGTATGGTATGCACACGAATGTGACTCATCACTACAAAAATAAAACAAAAACAAAAACAAAACAAAAAAATTATGTGGTGCGTAATATATGTCCCCGCCGGAAGTAGCATTTAGTAGCAAAATGTACAATATAGGTAAAAAGATCAAGGCCAAAGGTCAAAGAAGTCAAAGGTGAAAATTCTATGTAGAAGTTTTGAAGCCCTCACCTAGTGCCATCACATAAAGCAAACAGAATCGAAATCGGGTTAGAAATGGCGAAGGAGTACCGCATTTTGTAGCCAATGTACAATATAGGTAAAAAATCAAGGTCAAAGGTCAAAGAAGTCAAAGGTCAAAATTCGGTGTAGAAGTTTTGAAGCCCTCACCTAGTGCCATCACATAAAGCAAACGGAATCGAAATCGGGTTAGAAATGGCGATGGAGTAGCATTTGGTAGCAAAACGTACAATACAGGTCAAAAATCAAGGTCAGAGGTCAAAGAAGTCAAAGGTCAAAATTCTGTGTAGCAGTTTTGAAGCCCTCACCTACTGCCATCACTTAGAGCAAACGGAATTGAAATCGGGTTACAAATGGCGAAGGAGTAGCATTTTGTAGCAAAATGTACAATATAGGTCAAAAATCAAGGTCAAAGGTCAAAGAAGTCAAAGGTCAAAATTCTGTGTAGAAGTTTTGAAGCCCTCACCTAGTGCCATCACATAAAGCAAACGGAATCGTAATCAGGTTAGAAATGGCGAAGGAGTAGCATTTTGTAGGCAATGTGCAATATAGGTCAAAAATCAAGGTCAAAGGTCAAAGAAGTCAAAGGTCAAAATTCTGTGTAGAAGTTTTGAAGCCCTCACCTAGTGCCATCATATAAAGCTAACGGAATCAAAATCGGGATAGAAATGGCGAAGGAGTAGCATTTTGAAGCAAAATGTACAATATAGGTCAAAGGTCAAGGTCAAAGGTCACAACTGAAATTCTGTATAGAAGTTTCAAAGCTCCCATGTAGTGCTATCATATAAAGCAAACAGAATCAAAATCGGGTTAGAAATGGCGAAGGAGTAGCATTTTGAACATTTTGATCACACACGGACGCACAGACGGACGGACACACAGACACACACACGTACGGAGCCCGTTTCATAGTCCCCTGCTCGAACTCGTTCGGCGGGGACAACAAAACCTGTTGAAGTTGTCAAACATTAATTTTTTTCTGATTTTAGGGGGCAAATGGTGCATTCTTTTTTTTTCTTGTTCTTTTTTTTTTTGTTCCAAACTTTTCCATGATCTATCTACTTGTAGCTGTTCCACTTTCTTTCCAAAATCTACCACAGAAGCAGTAGGGAAACCAGTTACCAGACCAACATAGTTATTTTTTTCATGGAAAAAAAAAATCAAATTTAAACATGTCAGATTTAAAGTTGAGAATGCAGGCAGGCATGCTGGCACTTCACAAGTGAGCATAACAAGTTCATTCAAACACTAATGCAACCATGCCACTAAAGAACTGAAAAGTTTCCCCACTTCATAACACTCCATGACCCTTGAGATAGCAGGTAGTAAGATATCAAACATTTGATTCCTAATTAAAGTTTTCTCTTTTTTTTACTTGAAATTTTCATTTTCAAAATCACATTAATTTGCAATTTCCTCAGCTGAATGTCTACAACTTCATCAGAGTATCATGGTGACAGCGCTCATACATGTGCACTATTGATAAGATTATTTGTATCCATATTTGTGACCACAACATATACACATTTCTCAAATGAACAAAACCAGTGATGTTTGGAGCATTACAGGGGAATTCTGGACCTGCGAGAAGTTAGTCTGAAAAAAAAGGAACATTTTACAAACACAACAGTGAAAATCTGATCCAAATTTGAGTAGAATCAGCAAAGTCATGGAATGTTAAAAGATGTGCTAATTTTTGCAAAAACGATTTCTTGAACAGCTGATTTAAATATGCGAATGAGTGAACTGATGCTCTAATGGCCAAATATTCACAATTACCCATATTTCATTCTTCGCAGACTTGTGCACATGCCCCCTTATATTGTAATGGAGGCCAAGTCACATCATTTACTAACAGCAAAGCTTAACACAAGACTGCACACTGGCACTGGTCCAACAGTCCAGACCAGTAAAAAGCACTGTCGGGCAAGTAAAATTTGCTGGTCCAATGAAAAAAAAAATCTTTGTTAGGGCCAGTAAAAAAAAACAACAACAACAACAACAAGTCGGATGAAGAGAAGATAGAAAGACAATCACACTGTTCAACAAGTATTGCCTGCTAGGCAAAGGAATGCACATATGCATTCCTTCACTCCCCACCAGACTGTAAACGGCACATAAAGTGCATGTAGGTTTTCGGTTCGGACAAGTGAAAATGGAAAAAGTGGGTACCTAGTGGACCAATAGGGACTTGTTGTACCAGTAGAAAAGAATAGGTTAGTGTGCAGCCCTGCGTAACATTCCAAGGTCTCCAGATCCACTAATTGCACTCACATAGATTAAAAAAAAATCCCACCATCAAAGTCATATCTCTATGTGCTATTTTTGTGAATGTGCTTGAACTACATAGGAAAATCATTATACTAATGCTTTTGTGAATAACTACATCATTTTTTTGGCTGTACCAGGATCTGGTCTGGACCAGGGCTTGTAGAGTTTCATGAGGTCGTAGTAGGGCGTCGGCGAATCTTCCTGAAAGACGGACATCACCCTGATGTCTGTGTACTGGTAGGATTGCTGCAGATCCACTGAACCATTGAAGGCCTGCAGATTATGCACAGTTGCACAAAAAGGATAAGACAGGCAAAATCAGACATTTATTGGATCACACGTAGTAATTATTCCTTATCATCAATGTCATTCTTGTCTTCATAATTCATGAGAAACAAATCAAGATGCATATGTCCATAGCAAAATATTCTGAGGACAATATTATAAATTTCCTCCAGTATGATTGTTTCTTACATTCCATTTGTTTCTGTTTCAATCATTTGTTATCAAATCATTTCATATGAGATATTTATACACACATGTTTTTTATAATTTGTTAAATGCATAGGCCTACTGTAAATGCCATATATTTTGCGGGGTTTTTATTTTTACTAATTTAGTGAGTCGAGTGCTATTTTGTGAATATAACAACAAAAATGCAGAAATAATAACTCTGATCCTGACATGAATGTAATGTGCACACACACATTCTCAGTGCATTTCTGTACTCCATGATTGTGAATGTAACCACTCACGAAAGTGTCAGAAAATCCCCGTTTGTGAAAAAATCAAAGTTGCTAAATATATGGTGTACACAGTCATTGCATCCTGGCAATGGTTAAATGTTGAGAACAGCACATCTACCTCCTTTCCTAAACAATGAAAAAAAACAAGACAAAACAAAAACAAAAACAAAAACAGTCCTGGAGATCTATCAAGATAATATCAAGCACCACTTAACCAAGAAATATAAGTGCCTGCACCCTGCTTGTAGTATGGCAGGTTGAAATAAATACCCACGGAACACCCCAACATCTGTTTACCTGCTTCACATCAAAGGCCATGTTGCTTTGACCACTGCACACCCAGACGTCTCCGAACATCACATCTTGCAGGTCAATGGCCTCCGTGACCCCATCACTCTCAGAGGTCACCTTGATGGTGAAAGGGCCGCTGGGTGGCTGAGGGTCAAGGGTTATTTTCCACACTCCAATGGTTGTGAAGGCAGCTTCAAAGAGACAAAAGGACAACATGATTTTTCATGATGTTACGATCAGAATTATACTGTACTTGTACATGTGAAGTCAATTGTCAACCATGCAACTTGTAGTTGTTAAAGGACAAGTTGACCTTCATAGACATGTGGGTTGAGTGAATACAGCAATATTAGTAAAACACATCAGGGAAAGTTTGAGGAAAATCAGACAATCCGTTCTAGAGTTATGAACTTTTGAAGTTTCTGCTCACTGAAGGCTGGATGAGAAGACTACTATAACTTGTGATGTCACATGAGTACAACGATATAAAGAAAATATAAAGAAAATTCAACATATTTTCACTTTCCTCGCTTAATAAAAGGTCTTTTGACTTCCCTGTTTCAGAAGGCAAGGGGAATATTATTACCCTTAACATATGTCTGTGACAAGTTGAGGAAATGTACACTTTTTTCAAACAGTAAAATTTTGTGAAATTCTCTTTTTATTTTCTTTATGTCGTTGTATGCATATGACATCATACACTGTAGTAGTCTTCTCATCCAGCAGTAAATTCATAACTTATGAACGGATTTTCTGATTTTCCCCAAACTTTCACTGATGTGTTCTACTGATATTGCTGCATTCACTCAATCCACATGTATATGAAGGTGAACTTGTCCTTTAACTGTATTACAGACAAGGTCACTTTTGATGGCTTCAAATCAAATGTTGCATTTTTCTCCAACATCATCAAAGTGCCCCATAGTTTGCAACTACAGAAATCAAAGTAAGAAGGTGACAGTAAATGTACTTGTTTTTGCATAATTTTGCCAAAGAATGATATGTCATCTCATCACCATACAACAAATGGGGCTTATTGGTATCACTAGTTCGTAACCAGGGTTTGTTTTGTGTATTTACCTCCTCCTGCAACGGTTGGGTAATGTTTTCCTTTGAACTCCAGCGTTACGTTGGCTCCAATGTCAGCATAGCCCCACACCACTGCCCCGGAAGGCTCCATTTGGAGAACCATGTGATCCGAGTAGTATGCTGCCAACTTGAAGTTGCTGGCGGTCGGTGCTACAAAAGAGAGAATAGAGAATGTGGTGTCTATCATGCACACAACAAAGTTTGCTATTAAAACTTACTTTACAACACCATGTATTTGCGGCATGACAATTTCGTGAATTGGAGCCGACAGCCATCCTCGCAGCATGAAATTTTCGCGAATAGCCACTGCTCCTGGCATCTAATGCATATTGTGTATATACAAGAACTTTTGCGCGCATAATTTTGCAGATCTTGGCATGCGAATTAACATTCCTCATTTTACAGTATGTAACTCTGCTGCTCAGAGTGGGTCCCTGATCTATGCTCTTTTTGCATGTGCCTTCAATCTCAGCCAAAGTTGCATACATTACATGTTTAATCTTATTCTTATATTCTTTGATTTGTTAAAGACAAATGAAGTTTCTTGTTTTGAGGGATCAGGGTCATTGGCTCATAATTGTGATATTTTATTCTATTCTAGCTCCTAAAAGAGAGGAGGTGGTATTCTTTATGGTCAAAGCTAACTTGGCAAGATCTTTCTCATTTGTTAATCATTGGTCATTACAATCTTAAATTGACATTGCTTGATACCTAAAAATTATTTTACTGATCATTGTTTTTATTTGACATCTCTTCTGACACTCTGGTTTCTGTGTTCAATCTCCCTACTACTCCTACTCCCTATACAAACTTAAGTTAAGTACATGTAACTACATTTGTCATACTCTGCTGCAACAACTGGGTGATCATGGTGGTGATCTCAAATGTAATTTTGTGGGCCAATGGCAATGCACCAATGCACCAATGTCAATGATTTAGACCTATCTAGTTCATATAGCAAGATTTGAAGGCCCATTCTCAGTAAAAGCGTTCAAATACAGAATTTTGGTGTCGCCGACATTCCATGACAGTTTGCGGTTCCCTGAAACCTATTAGATACTATTTAAATGTTTATAATATATCACGAGGACTTTATTTGTTAAAAATAAACACGATCAAATGCGGATGTCTGCCTTTTTCTATAAAATTTTGCTGTTAAACTTCGTTAAGACCCCCAAAACGCAGTGTCGCCAGCTATTTCAGAATTATGTTTTATTGCTCCTCTCCGTCCACAAACACACTTTCCAAATATCATTTTCATGGACGATGAGCATATCATATGTGCTAATCACAATACTCAAAAAGTTCCAAAATCTTAATTGACTTCTTTTTTTATAGCCTTTTGAAACCTGTCGCCAAGTTCACCACCAGATACGTTACCACAATACCAGTTTCTTTAGTGTTACAGCATTGCAAAAATAACAAGACTATGCAATAACCCTGTGTATATGAAACCTGAGGATGTACTTCATACATTGCAAGTACTTAGATTTTTTGTGCAACAGCTCTTTTTTTGAGAATACGGTACAATGTTTGAAATATCAGTTTTCTACATTTTTATTTGGACAGATACGTTACATACATTTCATGCCACCCACTGCGACAGATATTGCAATGTCAGACAAATTGTATATTATACATTACTCCTCGGAATGACGCATCGATTCAACATTAGCCAAGTTTAGTACAAGTGAGAAATATGTGGTAGATATCGCTCTCATAATAACATGATCGAAAATATATGTTACCACAGATACGTTACCGCAGATACGTGACCAAATTTTGCTTATTGGTCTTGTGCTTTCTGAGGATCAAATCTGGTCAAAATTCATCCCTACACATTACATGCTTCGTTTTGTTGGACCTCAGGATTATATTCTTACACCAAAAGGACAGAGAGGTGAAAAAGAGCAACACTTCCACATGGTTTTTCTTTCTGCGTCAGTGTCTCACAACTTAATGCCAAGTTTTCTGACAGATACGTTACCACACAATCAAAATGCTGAAAAAAAATTGTAAATGTTTTTACAAACAAATTGTTATGTGCTCACAAACTCCAAAGTTCTATTCTATAAAACCCAGCCACTTTCATATTCTATGCAACAACTTTGAACGTTTATTTTACAAGACGAAGCTATGATTCAGCATATCAGTTTTTTGCTTTTCAGATTTAGCAGATGCGTTACGTATAATTCGGGGCACCCACGGTGACAAATAATGTTATGTAAAACAAAGTGTTCATAAAACAATTCTGCATAGAATGACGCTTCCATAAGAAATTAAAGTTATGTTCAAATGAAGAATATTCAGTAGAAATTGCTCTGTAACTTCACCGACAGATTCATTTACGGTACGCCAGATACGTTACCAAACTTTGAAAGAGTAAAAAGTAGTTTATGAAAAGCTTCCGAGAAAAGTTTCAGTGTTCTGTTGCATATTCATTCTAGTGTTTTTCAACATATCGAACTACTCAAGATTCATTGATAAGTTGAACAATTATTTATTCATTTTCATTAAAAGGGGTGAGCCAAATACATTACTGTAGGTCAAACAACTTTTTAGTATATCGAGTTCATAGAGACTGTACCTACTTCCTTCTAAGTGCCTGCAAAAATATATTTTTAAAACCTTGTTTGCATTATCCATCAAAACTTAATGAATATTCATAGTCAGATGGATACACATTCAGACGTAAGATGAGAATATTCTGTGAATGAAGAACTCAGCTTTCACATTTAGGGCTCTTTTCCACTACATTTCATAGTTTAAATATTACGTACAATGTTTAATATGGTTAATTTGGGCTTACATCATTCATTTTTACATCAATTCATAAGGTAAATAACTAAACAGGTGATATTCATTAATTCATACACAACTAAAATTATTACTTATATTTTACCAGATACGTTACCAAAGGCGATTCGATGTTTTTCAATACCGGTAGTTATTTCCCCAGGAAAGCAATTAATATTTGTTTCCTGTGGAAATTCCAGATCGGACCGTTCCCTTTGCATGATTTGTGGGATTCCAAACTTTATTTGTAAGCGAAATTTGCTAAAAATTCAAAGTGAATCTTAAGGTTATATTTCATTTCAGCAAAAAACATATTTCAACCTATCACACAGAAATAATTTCTACCAATTAGCAAGGGATGACAACATCTTTACCTCTTGAAAAACCCCAATATCTTTAGGGGGGACAGATGTCTTTTCCTGAACAGAAATTGGATGAAAACAATAAATTTAATTCAAAGTTAGGAATCCATTACAACATGTAAATTTGCGGTAACGTATCTGATTGGTGATCAAAAATCATATATGATGCTCTATTTCAATTCATTTGTACTCAATGAATGGCCATCATTTAGACTCTAGAATGTTCCACTTTTTGTTTCGTATTTGACCGGTTTTGAAGTTACCGAAAACACATCTTTGAATGTATTACTTTGTGGTTGATTTTTCGGTTTTACTCACATGGAATTGAACACTTAATCTGAGAATGGCCCTGAAACAGAAATGCAGTCAGTTAGCAGCAGCTGCTGCAACTCACCTGATGAAACATGGCACATCAGCATCGACAACAACACAACCAGGAGAAGAACTGTTTTAGTCGCCATGGATGGTTAATTTACTGCTTCTTCACCCTTTGACTTTTGTTGACCTCTCTCCTCTTCCTGTCGCAGTGTCGTTCGCGTTCTTTTCTACAGATCTACAGGTTGTCACCTGATGTATTGTCACGTGATCTTTATGTTGTCTTTTTTGTTACTAGTATGTACGGCGAGTCACGAGACCTCATTGGTCTCCACTACACTGCAACAACTTCTCCAGTATGCTGTATGCATGCTGCGGGGCGCCGGGCGTGCTACGCACGGCGTTTCACAGCTCAGCCCAATCGGCTCGCTCCAGTTCGCCTACACACTTCACACAAGCTGGGACAGAACACCTGACAAGGCAACAAATAGGCCTTCTTTTTCAGCGTTTCACATTCTCCCTTTTAGTCTCAATTCGTTTATGACTCGTAATAACCATGCTCTTTTCAACATATTCATCAACATGTATTTGTTTAGTAGTTTTCCTGACTTTAACAACATCATGGACATCTGCCGCACGAAGAATGGCAAGCTCAGGAGCAGCGCAACAGGGTAAATTTAAATTAATCTGTTCTGTAAAGTGCATGAATACGAAATAAGAATAAAAAATATAAAAATATAAAAAAAATTAAATACATGAATGAAATTTCTACTGACTGAACAACTTGCAATATCTATCTCTTATAGGAATTAAGGTAGTGACATTTCATCCCCATCAGCTGTTAAGTATTCTACTAGTGTATATCTTTGAAATAAGGAGATAGATCGAGTAGACTAGTACTAGACCTAGTCTAGTCTAGTAGTAGTAGCACTAACCACTAGTACTGTAGATCTATAAAATTATTATTCACATTTGGCTCTCGATCGAGCAAAATCTTGGGAGAATTTGGGGCACATAGCCTTTATATAGTATACTCTAGGAATGAAAATTTTGAGGATTGAGACTGAGAGTTTAATATATTATATCAGTCCGGGAAACCCGCTCATGAGGACCGCTCCGGACCGCCCCCACGCCTCATGAGGCCCCCTATTCACTTCTATTCATCTCACATCTGACGTATGATTGTCGCAACTTTGCACGGTGATTTTTTGTTACACACACATGTCCACTATCCATGATGAAAAGAAGAAAAAATCCTATCTGTTTTTTTTTTCAAAAATCGAGTTTTAATCAACCGATGCAGAGCGCCCATCAAAACACCCGTGTCCCGAGGCCCCCCCCCCCCCCCCCCCCCCCCCCGGGCCTCGTGAGGCGTGGGGGCGGTTCTCATGAGGCGTGGGGGCGGTTCTCATGAGGCGTGGGGGCGGTCCTCATGAGGCGGGGCAGTCCTCGTACGCGGGAGCGGTCCTCATGAGCGGGTTTCCCGGACTGATACAGTCTGCTGATAGAGTAGTAAATTAACTTTATTATACTTATACTTGCATGATCATGATGATAGAGAAGGGGTAAATAGCTCATTTGTTTTTTTTTCTTTCAGACAAGAGACTTTCATGTGATATGTACTGTGGTTGCAGTGATTTCCTCATTTTATGGATGTCAAATGATATAATGAAGAAAACTACGTTTAAAATAGACCTAAATTTATATATGATTCACAATACGACACACGTCTCCTGTTGCAGTGCAGTGAAAGTGACAGTGGTGATTCAAGTAGCTGTCATGGGATGTCGCAATCTGTGCTGACCCTGAATTAAGTTTGCAGTTAACTTTCTATCTTACTGTTCCCCATGTTTTGACAGTTACATCTTCTGTTGTAATTTAATAATAAAGATATAGCCGTGAAATTGTTCAGAAAGTATCAGACAAGCAAAAGAGATAAAGAGATTGTATTAAATGGAATGTAAACACTGTTCAACTACTCAAGGTTACAATTTAGCAGAACACATTGAGATGTTGTTGGTTGTAAACTTTAGCAGTGTAATATCTAGTCAATAGTAGTCATTAAAATTACTCTTTACAGAAAGGATGCTGCTATCATTAAGCTTAATGCTTTGAAAACTGCTATTGATGTTACTGAATCTTTGGTGGATGAAATTAACGTCCCATCCAGAATTTGTGTCATACTTATTGGACTGTTTAACTTTCTTTTGCAGATACATTTCGTCTGGCCACATACTACTCTGACCACATGGTTCTGCAGAGGGCCCCAGACAGTGCTGTCATTTGGGGCTTCGCTAAACCAGCCACCAACATAACTCTGATATTCAAGGAAATGAAATACACAGCGATTGCTGAAGTTGGTGAGTATATCCCAAGGTATAGGTATTTTAATCAATCAAAGTCTGGTTGTGCAACGTATCTCAAAGCCAACAAAGATAAAGGGGACAAATTTCAGGCTAAAATTCCAGAGGTAAAGATGGCAGAGCCCACATGAAATTGTTACTTGTAGTATTTTCACTTCTACTTCAGTTTTCACTGCAGTGTAGTGACATGTTTGCCTCAAACCTTTCATTCTTACCTATGACATATTCTACTGCACCAAATCATTTGTTATGGGTTATACATGCACTGTACATCCATCAGTTCTGTGAGATATCGGTCTCAGTTTTGATGTTCATGCAGGATCGAATCATAAATCATGGTTTACAGTAATCAAACTTTATATTAAAGGAGGGATGGGCTTATTGTTACATGAGTCTGATGTTTCAAAGTCAAATGAGCTCGTTTATGTGGTAGATCTTTCAGATAGTGAGGTCTGGATTAGCCTAAGTAGGGGATCACTAGATAGTATTTTTTTTTTTTTGGTAGTTTAATGATCAGTGTTTTGTTCAGAGCATTAAAGGACAAGTTCACCTTCATAGACATGTGGGTTGAGTGAATGCAGCAATAATAGTAGAAGACATCAGGGAGAGTTTGAGGAATATGGGACAATCCATTCAAAAGTTGTGAGTTTTTGAAGTTTTTGCTCATTCACGGCTGGATGAAAAGACTACCAGGTACTATAGCTTGTGATTTCACATGTCTACAACGATATAAAGAAGAATAAAGAAGAATAAAGAAAAATCAACATATTTTCATTTTTCTCGCATGACCAAAGAACACCCGACTTCTCTCTTTCAGAAGGCAGGGGGGAATAATATTACCCTTAACATACGTCAGTAACAAGTCGAAGAAATGTGCACTTTACTATTAAAAAAGTAAAGTTTTGTGAAATTCTCTTTTTATTTTCCTTATTACGTACGCATGTGACATCAAACACTGTAGTAGTCTTCTCATCCAGCAATGACTGTGCAGATACTTAAAAAATTCATAACTTTTGAATGGATTGTCCCATTTTCCTTAAACTTTTACTGATGTGTTCTACTAATATTGCTGCATTCTCTCAATCCTTATGTAAAGATGGACTTGTCCTTTAATGCTCAAAAAGAAGTACACATTGCAAGGAAAAATGAAATGCTGTGAGCTGAAAGGGAACAATGTGGATTGTACTCTTCATACCTAGAGTTTTTTCTACCTACAAATGCAGTTTTCTCTTCTTTTTTTTCTCAAATTTGTGATAGTTTCCTACTCCTCAGAGGGTGTGTGGAAAGTGACCCTTGAACCACAGCCCCCAAGTGGACCCTTCACCATCAAAATCACCGCAGACAATGGAGGGGTGGTGGAGGTCGTTGAACTCCAGGACATTCTGTTTGGGGATGTGTGGGTGTGCAGTGGCCAGAGCAACATGGCGTTTGATGTCAAAGCTGTGAGTAGACCAAACCCCCTTCAATCAGCATCTTGCCAGTCAGTATCTAAAATAGCAATAATAGCAACTCCAAGTCTGTCCAGCCTAAACTGTAAAACCAGACACATTCGTTGAATGAAACTTTCACGAGTTGGAGCCAATAGTCCTTTTTCGTGGCATGAAACTTTCACAAATTGGCAAATGGCATTCAATGCAATGTGTAGACAAAAACTTTCATGTGTACTTTACTTTTATGAATCTTGGCACTTCATGAAATTTGCAAAACTTTTGTGCATGCAAAAATTTCTGGTTTCAGAGTATATCATCCTGTGCAACGATACTTATATTTGTTTTAAACTGGTGAAAGAAAGCCATCAATGTCATATGACAATACAAAATCAGTACCATCACCCACCCAATATTTTCAAGCGAGCAGATTAATGGTAACTATAATGTTTACATATATATGTCTACAGTACTTAGCGCAATATTTCTATGCACTGGCACAAAGTTATGAAATGGAAATACTAACAATGATTTAGCACAGGAGCAAAGCAAAGGAGAGAAGAAGGAAAAAAAAAACTGATTAGAAAAAGTTATTCAGATACTCTTTGTACATGCTTTAGGCTTAAATGCGTTGTTTGTGTTTGATTGAAATTTCATTGCTCAAGAAACAAATTCATAATAATGATAATTGAAGTTCATATTATTTTAGCCACTTCAACAACCTATTATGTAAAACCAACATTTATTAAGCTTCACCTTTTAAGAGGAAAAGGTAGGCCCTCCTGGATTTATGAATGAAGAAATTGTTTGATGAGGGTCGTATTGTTTATCTGGCTGTGATTTGCTCCATTGCATGCACGCCGAGAGCCCGGCACACTTCGCATGTAAAACGCTTGTGTTTGCAGTGTGTAAGGTTATGCGATAGCGTAAAGCGCTCAGTGAGCACTCTGATCTCGTGATCTCAGATTCCCTCTTGTTTCTGAATTGATAAAACATCAAATGATGAGGATCTGTTTTAGGCGTTATATAAAACAAATAATAAATGTTTTTCATTTGTGCAATGCACAGAATATTTAATTCGGTGATAGATGAAATCTTTGATCCATTCAACGAGGCTGCGCCTTGTTGAATGGATCATTTCACTTTTCACCTCATGAAATATTCTGTCCATATTGCACTCATGAACATTCATTATGGGTATATTGTTAAAACATTGCAGGCCTTCAATAGCAGTGAAGCTCTTGAGCAGTCCTACCAGTACACCAACATCAGGCTGCTAGCTATCACTGAAGTGATGTCCACCACGCCCCTCTATGACCTCACCAGCATCTACGAGCCCTGGTCCCTGCCCACTCCAGGTGAGACATGTCAAGGCTTGCTGTAACTATACACAGCCCTGTCGCTGTACACAATGCAACAGGACTATACCAGTTGGGATCCAAAACTCAAAGCGACGCACGTCAATCACGTTGGGTTTTGATTCATGACATCATTTTTGTCACCTCAGATGCATTCCCAGGCCCGGGGGGGCACATATCCCCACCTCCAATATAACTTTGTTATTGTTTGATGTATCATTGTCATATTTGGCACATGGGTAGAGCAACTCATACTCTACGTGACCGAACATTTGATTTTTTTTTTCAAGGTCACCCATAGAGGACACTATTCACCAAAATATAAAGAAATATATTGGAAATATGCTAAAAACATGATTTTTCTGTATAATTTCTTTAACCCCGGTATGTATGTCTTATTATAGATCAGCCATTTTCATATTTGCCACAAGTGATGTCCAAGTCGAATTTCATTATTTGTTATGGTTGAAATTTATCAAGGTCACCGCATATGGGGCGCTATTCATAACAACATTAAAAATACATTATGAGACATGTGATGTATTGTTTGGGATAGGTACATGTATAGTCACTCATCACATGTCATATTTCCATAATATTGGAATTTCAAATTTGCAGATCAATAATATGATAGACAGATGATATTACAGGCATAACTTCAGTGAAGGAATCAGAATGACGCAAAATAGAAGGGCAATCTTTGGAAAATACTGTTGTTTTCTATTAATTATATCTATTGTTTTATGTTTTAGGAGATAAAAGAGTATCAGCCATTATGACAAACGGGTTGGAATAAACAATACTCGAAATTATTTCTTACCTAAAGAGTAATTTCAATAAAATCGTAAAATGTATGCGCCTTCAGCACTCTACAGAGTGGATTTGGTGCAAAATATGTATTGTCATTATTTCAAAATTTCACACTGTAAACTGGTAATGATGTTGATCAACAAAATTCCAACCATTAGTATATTACTTTATTTTTACTTTTCTATATTTTTAACTGCAAATTCCACACACTTGAAAATTCAAGGCTTCTGCCTCTTTTTTTTTTGTAAGGTATTTGCTAACTGCTTATCGTATTCTTGTAAGCTATGATTCAAGTACAGCAGAATTTGATAAAATTTGAGATGTATGTGAGTTTAGACGGGAGCAAAAATGGTGTGCATCCCTTGTGGTATGTCTTTGTGTAGAAATAATACACATGCAATTTGTGGTGGGAATTCTTTATATCAATTATTTTTTTTTCTGGCCGACTCCCAAAGTCGGGGTACGTGCACCTTATGCACAAGTGTGCTGTGTACACAGAACTTCACTGTAACAGTTAAAGTCACTGGTAAGTAACCGCATGGTGCAATAAAACTTGAGAAAGCCAAAAACAGGACAGTGTGTACACTGTTTGTCGGTAGATTAGCATTTGTGGAAACTTCAAATTTTTTTGTATTAAATCTCTCTTCTTTGCCCTCATCACACTCAGCTACTCTCGGTGCAGACAATGCAGCATTTCAGCTTTACTTCTCAGCTGTGTGCTGGTTCTTTGGCCGCGACCTCTTCGATCACCTGCAATACCCCATCGGTCTGATCTCGGTAAACTGGGGAGGGACTCCCATCGAATCTTGGTCGTCACCGCGGGTGCTGAAGCAGTGTAATATGACAGCACCATTGAGCTCTGAATCTACTTACAAACAAAGGTAAGTAATTGTTTGTGATTTTGTGTGTTTTTTTCTCAGCTTTTTAAACATTGTATGGCAAATATTTCATCACAAAGTGCCATAAACATATCTTTTCATGTCATAACAAAACATTACACTGTACCTGAATCATCAGAAAGTGTAGTAGTTTTGTGATCAACTTGTATATGATACATTGTATATTTCTATATGAATATCGGCAAAGCCATACTTGGCTCTTCATCCTACATGCAGTCGAGGAGCCATTGCACTCACTCAACCCTTTTTGTGCTCTGGTTGCTGATTGGTACAGAAAACCCCATAGCACTGTGCACACTGTCCAAAGTCCCTGGCACAGAAAGGGTTCATACAGTAGGAGTGTTACATGAATTTCTCATTCTCTCTCTTTTCCTCTCTTTTTATGCCTAGGTCTTCTCATCCAATGAGGTTGAATGAAACAAAATTTGAAAAAAGGACCACGGGTAAGCCTTTTATCTATGACGGACCTAAGGCGCACTACATCCTGTGGAATGCTATGATCCACCCACTCCTCAACATGTCCATCAAGGGAGCCATCTGGTATCAAGGTCAGTGATGCAGTCATGCTGTTTCCATAGCAACGATAGAGAAGATGTCAGGCGAATGATGAGATGATGTTAGAAAATCATCTACACTGCAGAAAAAGATGTTGGACTTCATGATAGGAGTGCATACAAATATAAATGTACAATTTTTAGCTCACCTGAGCCAGAGGCTGGAACAAGCTATTGCAATCACTCATTGTCCATCGCCTGTCATCTCTCATTTATCATCTGTCACCTGTGCTCCTTCGGGCTTAGATTTTCTACATTTTCATCTTCTTGAGAACCCCTTGACAGATTTTCACCAAACTTGGCAGGTAGCATCCCTAGGGAATGGGATCTCAATTTGTTCAAATGGCATGGTAAAATTTTCACCAAACTTGGCAGGTATTGTAGCTGGAGTATAGAAAACATATTTGTACTTTTTTTTTTTAAATTGCATAGTCAAATTTACAGTGCACTTGGCATGTATTTTTACTTGTGTGATAGAATATTTTGTATGTACAAGTATATGCCATTCCCCCCTCCGTGGGCCCTCAAAGCTGCCTCTAACTCCCAAGTTTGCTATGTTCTCAAGTAATAATCTGCAAGAATGCATGGAAGGTGAACTTGTGATACTCTCGTGAGCGTGGACATAGTCAATGGGCTCCTGTCCTCAAATGTAAAAAAAAAAAAGTATCGATAAACACAGGAAACCTGAAAGGAAGAGGAAAATAATAACAGAAGAGATGTTTGACATTTTTGCAATCATTCAGACAAGTAAACTATGTATTGTCTTTGAATGTACATGGTAGGATGTATGTTACTGTAATTGTTTTCTCGCTTCATGTCCAGGTGAAGATAATGCTGTTGCTGACCCATCGACTTACAACTGTCTCTTTCCGGCCATGATCAACGACTGGCGTGAGCAGTGGTACATCGGCACTGGTCAACACATGAGTAACCAGTTTCCTTTTGGATTTGTCCAGGTATGGCCAGCTTTCATCTCCTGTCCAATAATCCACTCTCATACTGTGGTAATATATTGTATTAATTATGATAAAGAAATAAAAAAATGTCAATGGAGCCCTTGCGCAAGCACTCTTGGGATTTTGTCGAGAGAATGAGACATTGAAATGCGTTTGAAGTTTTTAGGCTTTAACCCTATTCCAACTGGGGGGAGGGGGGGTCAAATTGACCCCCCCTCGACATTTCGCGCCACGATTCCGCAACGCGCAAAGATTTTTGCCGCGTCGTTTCATGACTTTTTTCATTGAAGTCTCCCGCATATTTTGAGACCAAATTCACGACGTCCGGCTACACCGTTCTGAAGTAACGTAATGTTTTGCATATGCATGTCGACCCAAAAACCGCTCAAATTCATGATATCGTGTGCAAATCCAATGCAAATTGTGTTTTTTTTTTTGTTAAATTGATATAAATTAGATTATTTCAACTTTTAACCATTGAAATTAATCAATTCTAATGTAGATAAGCTTGACAAAGTGCCTGCAACAAATTTTGGCAAAAAACAATAGAAAACAAAAGGTCGAAAAACAATGAAATACATAAGAAATTAACAAAACAATAAAAACAAAAGAAAATGATTTCGATTGTGCTATTTTTTTCAAGAAAATTGTTTGATGTGTCTTGAGAAACTCTGACACAAAAATTTAGCAACCCTTCAGTCTTTTTAATGGAGTAGGTGAAAATATGATTTCATGCATAAATTTGCATAATTAATTTACTAAAAATAGAAAATCAAAATTTTTCTATTGTATGACCATGTAATCTTGTAGTTAACATCTGAGTCTATGTTCAGGCCAAATTTTGCGGCAATCGCGCGATCGGCGGCCGAGATCTGAAGGTGGGGGTCAAATTGACCCCCCCAGTAAAAACTTGGTCTCAAATAGCCCAGTTAGAATAGGGTTAATGACAAAACATGACAGAATTTGAATGTGATATGGCTGTGCAAACTTTTTTATACTAACATGTATACTCATGCTTGTGCCTGTCAATGTAAAGTACACTGATTCTGAAGGAATTAAATTATATTAACAGAGAAAGAGGATTCTACTTTTCTTCTTTATATCTGACTCATTAGAATGGGGAAAAAACAGGACTGAGGCTATCTATACTGCTCTCACTTGCCTTGTTTTAGTATACATTATTTTTGTTCCTGGGTCAAGAATGTGATAATCTTGCTATATATACCAAAATCATCTAGGCATTCATTTTTTAATCATCTGATATTGTGGTCAGCCTCTAAAAGGGATTGATTTTTCGTTGAGGAGTGTCCTGATCCTAATTCTAGTCATCCGACCAATCTGTAGTGGGCACCAATCAGGGCAGTACCCGTGATGTTGTCATGTGTGTGATCCATCTCACAGCTGTGCAATTCAGAGTACCCCGAACCAGGCAACGCCAACTTCACGTCCCTGCGTTGGCACCAGACGGCAGACTACGGCTACGTGCCCAATCCCACAATGCCCGGTGTTTTCATGGCTGTTGCCATCGATCTTCCCGATGTCAAATCTCCCCACGGACCGTAAGCCAAAATTTCTTCTGTTTCGTTGAAATTGTCTCTTGCTTCTGCAACTAGTCCTGTTGCCAGTGCTTGTATACTGTAAAGCGAGGAATGTCCATGTGGATTTAAATTTCGCGCATTTTGCAAGAGCCAAGATTCGCGAAATTAAAATGCACATGAAAGTTCTTGTCCACACTATACCCATTGAATGTTAGAGGCAACTCGCGAAAATTTCGTGCCACAAAAAATGGCCGTCAGCTCCAATTCCGCGAAAATTCCATGCCGCGAAAATATTGTGTTTTACAGTATATACTATTACTTCAGATGGTAGTGATGATAATGATAATAAGAGCAATCCGTGCTGGTTTGTTGGTACCACACCCTGGAGCTTACAGCGTATTGGTAAGCCTAGCCACTGCAAAATTCTTTATAGACTTACACTGAAATCTCATTTTTCTCCTGCTTTTCAATACCCATATGAATGAAGAAGCTTAACTCTGCCCTTTTGTTTCATGAGGGAATGTGTTGATGTGTTTTTCTTGATATTGATTAAATACAGTACATGATGGAAATTTATTGCAATTAGATCAAAGATGTCGAGGAGGAGGAAGAAATCAGCTTCCTGCTCCTTTTTACTGTGCCAACTTACAACTGGCATCAAGTCATCATTCCATGTTATGATATTTCCCTCTCTCACAGAGTTCATCCCCGAGACAAGCAGGATGTTTCAGCCCGACTCGTGCTTGGTGCGCGTGATGTAGCCTACAATGAGTCCTACGTCACTTTCCAGGGACCCTTCCCCAGCTCCGTTGTTGGGATGACCAACCAGATCCAGATCCAGTTTAACTCAGGAAAGGTCCAGCTGGACTTGATCAACAATGAAGGATTTGATGTAAGAATTCTGAAGCATGAGTGAAGTAGTTCTTAGTTATTTAGTTATTTATTTATCAGTACTATCATTTCTTTTTTATAGAATCAGCATGCCATGAGATAATTGGGACTAGATGAAGTTGACTTTGATTTTCAAAGTGTATCCGTGACATTATTCTAATCCTTGTGATATTCATCATGTAGAATGGTGTATTAGAAATGGCCAATGATATTTGCATAGAAACAATGAAATGTTTATTATGAAGTGAAGTCTTTTCATGACTTGTCATGCTGCTAAAGTTCACATTCATGTGTACACATATGGAAACATATACACATCATGAGGTTGTCATGACAGTAATTCACAAGACACACGTGATATTATTCCAAAGTACAGTGCACTCCTGTTATGACAAATGGTTATAAAAAATTCTTGTTATTTCAAAGCAAAAATTCAGGTCCCAAAGTTATCATAAATGTATCTTTTATACGTGACTGTTCAGCTATGGCAAAATTTCAATATAATGAAAGAAACACTGCTGGTCCTGAGGACTTCTTTATAGCGGGAGTCCCTTGCACTTACCTTTAATAGGTAAGTACTGGGGAACAGGGGAACAAATTTGAAGAGATTTGCTCCCCAGGGAGTGGAGAGTGAGCACTCTCAGTGCTGGCAGGAAATAATGTATCCAGAGACCAGTGTAATAATAATGTGTATGCGCTTTGAGCACTCTACAGAGTTGATTTAGCGCAATATAAATTCATATTATTATTATTTTTATTATTATTGTTGTTGTTGTTGTTGTTATTATTATCATCATTATCATCATCATCATTATCATTATTATTGTTGTTATTATTATTATTATTATTATCATTATTATTATTATTATTGTTATTATTATTATTTTTGTTATTATTATTATTATTTTTTTTAATTATTATTAATTTATAGAAACAAGTATGTGATGGGTTTGAAATGGTTCATGTCAACAGTAGGTCCTACACCCCCAAAATAATGACATTTTGTTTTCATTACCTTTCTTTCTATCAAATGGTAGTAAATACCAAAGAGGTAATCAATTATTCAAAGGTTCAATATGTGTCTTCATTCATAGGTTTGCTGTGCACAGACTGTAACAGATTGTCCCATTCAGGGGAATATGTCCTGGACTCCTACCAACATCACCGACTCATTCCAGAACTCCACCATCAACATTAAGGACCCCTGTTTGTTCGGACAGGGCGTCGCCGTGCGGTACATCTGGCGGGACCTCCCCTGCCAGTTCAAGAAGTGCCCCCTCTACGACAGCATGACCAAACTTCCCGTGCCCCCATTCTTTTTGCCCGTGTCATCGAGGTCATCGAAGCAGGGGCCGGGGGGTGAAAAGATATGTGGCAAGAAAGTTTTGACAGTGTAAGGCTTCCACTGCGGCCAGTCACAGCACTAAATCTGAAGAGATTACTGTATACGCCATATATTTTGCGAGTCTAAATATTTCGCAAATCGGGAATTCCTGACAATTTCGCGAGTGGTTAAATTCGTGATCGTGGAGTCCTGTACTGAACGGAGAAGTGTACACGCGTACATCACATTAACATCGGGGATCAGAGTCAATATTTTTGCGAATAGCACCTGACTCACAAAATTAACAAAAATAAAAACCTCACGAAATATTCAGCGTATACAGTACTTTAGAATATTTCATACAATACTTAAGTTTTTTTTTGGGGGGGGGGGGGGATTGTTTGTGTATCTTTGAGATCTCAGCTAAATGATTGATTCTTAATTTTTAATGGAAAATCGTCTTTCATCTAGGTTATGTATTCTAGGTCAGACATCATTTTGAGTGTCAGATATGCTTATAACCTTGTTTGACCCTGCCCTCTTGTATATGAAGTACAGCTTTACGTGGCTGGTGCAATGTGATCAAAGCCCGTGTCATGAATCAAAGTGTACTCAGAAATATACATGGCATAATCATGTTGTATACCACCACTGGTGAATTGCCAATTTAGACCTTAAATTGCAGAAATGAAGTAGCACTTCAAGAGCCTTTTGACACAGGAGGAACCCCCCATTTTTTTTTTCTCAGTCTAACCTACACTTCCTCAGTTGAGTACCTTATAAGTTGGTGTTCTGTAGTGTAATTATGTAGGTGTTGAGTGCTTTCTTAAATTACATGGTATGCTTTATTATGGTCCGTTTGAGCAGGACTTGTAGTACAGGTAGGTAATAAGTCATTCATTTTTGTTTGGTTGATTTTTGCCTAAAACTCTTATTGTCTTCTGTTGCACAAATCTCTAGTCTAGTGGGGGATCTTGTAGTTGTCTGCTAGTCTTGATATTTCCTTTTGCAAGTTAAAAAAAAAAATCATAATTTTCCTGAACATTATCCAGATGCACTTATCCCTTCTGCAGGATCATGTACATGGAGTTGTCTATAAGTTTGTACATTTCATAGTACAACTTGAGAAAATCATTTTGACCCCCCCCCCCCATGTAAGTCAGCTGTCACTGTGTGTACTAAGTGTAAACGTTTCTTGTACTTTGGTTATGTGTATGGAATTACGATGAAGGGATGCAGCAGTTGCCGTTAAGTGAAAGTGATGTTAACACCGTGTCAACTTCTTATATCTCTGCTTTACAAAGTATCAAGGGAATGGCATTCATGTTTATTCTTATGTTTTGCACTTGTCTTTCCGTAACTCGATATGATATGTCTGAAGATCCTGTTAGCCTGTACTTTGCATGCTTGCCCTATATTTGAAATATGTATCCCATACAAGTAACAAAGCCTTGCACGCATTTATTAAGACAAAGCAGGCTCAAGATCTACAAGCTCTTCAAAATTTGGTCTTGTGGTTTTAGGCCTCTTGAAGAAAATCACATTTGTATGCACTTAAGATTTGTGATCATCGCATTTGTCATTCCATCATGCAACCGAGAACAAGGAACAAAACATGGATCACAATAGCCGGATTTACACATACAAAATAGCAGGATGACGATCGCGCTCCATATCTCGAGATTTTTTGCAACCGTTCACACGCTCCAAATTAGCGGGATGGCGATCGCGCTCGGAATCTCACGTTTTTTTGCAACTGCTCACACATACAGAATTATCCCGCTAATTGCCGATCGAGATAACAGCAAAGCCTGCAAATTGAGTCACACAGCGCCCTTCTCTATCACTGCCTGCACGCGCTTCTCTTTGCCCATTTTTTTTTTGCACGTCAGTGATGTGGTTCGCGCGCTGTTGTTGTGGTGCGCCAAAGAGGTTAAGGACCTCTTCACAGAGGCCTCGCTGTTGTGATGTGCGCATTGTGTGATGGGATATAAAAACTCAAGATTCTAAACCACTGTTCACACGTACCGGCGCGGGGCAAATTATCCTGCTAATTGAGGAATTAGCGCAAGATTTCTTGGGATTAGCATCGTGATGCTTATCGCGCTAATGTTTGAGTTTTTTCTGTCCACACGTGCATAAAACTCGAGATACCGATTGCGATGCAAATCTCAAGATTTGTATCCCGCTAATTGGTGTACGTGTGAATCCCCCTATTAGTCGGCAGGAGCTAAGAAGGTGAAGTTTTTTCCACTTGTTTAACCCTTTCTGTGCCAGGGACTTTGGACAGTGTGTATAATCCTCTGGGGTTTTCCATGCCAGTTAGCACTTAAAGAACACAAAGGGTTATCACCGTAATTGGTCCAGCCTAGTAAGAGACAAATCAAGTTTATCCAAAGGAAGTGATCCAACTATCAATGGCAGTGTAGTTACTAAGTTTGGCAATTATTTGATGAAAAACTATGATATGAGGTTCATATTTACTGAAATACATTGAAGCAAGAGCAGAAATGGCAGTGACAACTCATTTTGATATAAAGATTGTCTTTCAAATCCTTAATTTTTGATATACTGTATGCATGTTATATTTCATGGTGTGTTTATTTTGACAATTTCATGAGTCGACTGATATTCACAAGTTAACCACTAGTCATGTTATTGCTTTTCTTCTACTGTATTAGCTCTTATTTTCGCCAGGACTTAAATTTTGCGAATGTCATGATTCATTGTTGGTTTGCCATGTGCCTTGGTAGTAGTGCACTTGCGATAGCCTCGATGTCCATTAATATCTGTGTGTGAAAATAACAACTTATACAGTGATGCAGGTGCATTGTGTGTCGCCTCTGAGATGGAAAGTTGCTAACTTTTCTGTCAAAAAGTGATAACACTTCTTTCTTTTCCCATCAATGCAGTTCTCAATCACATAGTCAACTTCTTGTTGCAATTGTTGCACATGTCCTAATTTGCCAAATGTTTTACTCGCAAAAATACATGGCATACACAGTAGGCCTATATCTGTGTCAAACAAACGTGTACACAAAAAATGTGTAATTTCTTACGTCTTTGTTTAGTACTTGTATGCTCACAGAGAGTCAAAACTGCTGCAGTGAGATATATGCCATCATTGTTTCCATTTTTAATGTATTGTGAAATATTGGTGATGATTGCCTTTTGGAGGGAAATGGATTCTAGGTGGATTATTCAAAAGTGGTCTGTGGGAAGATCTCACAGACAAAGGAATACTGTAGTTAGGAATAACAATGACTTCAATATTTTGATATGAACAGTTTGATCGCAAAACATGTTGCCATGGTAACTCCATTCTTGTAAAACTACAATATTTCCAATTAGATCTCAGAAAAAAAAACAAAGAAAATGATAAGAAGATATGGGGTAGTTTTGATAATAACTTCAAAGATATTCCTTTTTATGCAACAAGTGAAATATCAGTGAAAAGATTTTATTTTACTCTATCTGATGATAGATTTGCCTTTAGAATATTTGAAAATGGCACTCAACCTGTTTTTCGATTAAACTCTTCATATATTCCTTATCTGTTTTACATTGCAAGAGGTACTTAATACCAGTATGTGATATTGTACGTTTTACATCTTTTTCAGGCCAGAGTATTAAAAAAAAAAGAAAAAAAAAGAAAAAAAAAAAGAGGCAAGAAGAGAACACTTTCTAGATTGGAAAATTAGTTTTCTATGCACTTACCTTAGCATATACAATGTACGTATATTGGCCTTAGAGTTCCTCCTGCTGTATTTGTGATGTTAGAATTTTAACTAAAAAATGCACCCATCTTGTCTGACTGCAATATCCGTGTACACCTTGTGTACCTTCTTGTGCAAGCTGGCCATATTGACTGGACCACAGTATATAAACATGATCAGCAGAATAAATTCATTACACATGCTAGGAATGTTTCAGAAGCAATTCTAGTGTTGTTGTTGTGTAAGTTTGTACACGTGTAAATTCTTCTGGTGATCCAAAATCTGGTGATCTGAGATATTGCATGCTCATTTCAAAGTATGTGTATGATGTCATCGATTTCCAAATGTGAGCTGAAATGGAAATCAGTCAATATCTGTTATTTCCAAAATTGTCAGCTGACATTTTATGTACCAGTAATTTGTTAACATTCACATGCAATCTGTAATTCAATTATTGAAGTGTTGTTTGTTTTAGTTGATTTTATGATTTGTAAGACTTCAAGCTTAAGTTCAGTTATGTTCGAACATGCACCTAAAATTATGCTGTATTTGAAATAGTGGCAATGCCTTCTCATTGTTGCTCTACATTGTATGTGTCGTAATTTGTTTACCGTTATCTCATTCTTCATATAGCATTTTATTCATCTCATGCATACACACCTGTATTGCCAGTACTTCTTTATAGAGTTAAACCTGAAATAAATAAATTGATTTATATTAGTGATTTGCAATTTGCAAAATCATCGTAAAGAAATGTTTCTGTGTCCACTTGTGGTGAGTGCTATTTTGGAAATTTGATAAACAACTATGCAAACTATACTGTTACATGACGTGTGTATCTGCCCTTCTTTTTAACTTGAGTTTTACACTGGTTTACAGCTGTACTTAGTTGTAACCCTTCAACCTCTGCAGTAATTTGCTGCAAAGACAACACTGCATTTTACCACATGTTGTTTATTGTAGAAGGATTTGATAAAACTTCTTAAAGTCTTTGCTGAATGAAAAAGAAAAGTCTATTACAATTTGCCAGACTGATATTTCAAAATTTAAATTTTGTAAATGATTACTATTAAGGGATCAGTTATACAAATGAATCAGTTTAGAGGTTTTGAGGGTTCTGCAACTGATGTAAATGATGTCTTATAGCATGCACATACACTGTAAAAGCCAAGAATGATGAAAATTATCATAAAACAGATACAGTACTTAGCAAACCACAATTTTTTTCACATGATGGCTTAAAGGTATAATTTACCATTTGCAGATGAAACAAAAAACTAACATTAGTGCTTTAAAATAGTTCTAAAATGTGAGTTAGGGATAGGAACAACCACTGTAAAAATTTGATTCCGTATCATCGATGTTAAGAATCTTTAAATACACAGAATATGAACAATAGTTATAAAAAGAATGCTTCCAGACTAAACCGTATACAGTTACGGTTTATTGAGAAAAATGCTGATATCTCCTCATATTTTAGGCTTTATTGCAAAAATTTTATATGGTAAGATGTTTTGTGATACAACAGACCTACACGTATGCATCAAATGTGATATCTTGAACATTTTTGAAATCACTGCTCCCAAAGGTAAACTGGACCTTTAATACTTATTTAGTGGTTGGCATCATCCACAAATTGTCTATTTGAATAAGGCAAACATCTTGAGCTCTGTGCATGACAGTGACATTTTACAATGAATATAGCACCATCTGATATGGTAATGAGTTCAGTGATAATTTTAACAGGGATTCAAGGATATACAGGGCATATCAAAAAAAAAAGTTATACTTTTGAAAGAATTTGTGTAAATTACATTTCAAAATATATGGAAGATTTTTTTTCATATTTATGGATGCCCAATAGTCTCATTTATCAAGTGCAATCAACAAAACAAATTTTTGTTCACGCTTGGCTGAACACTGACGCTCTTTGTCCAGAGTGTGAAAAAGGGACTTGCGCCAAATTGAAAGAAGATGGAAAATTCAGCCAGCAGTCGAGATAAGTGGTCTCATTCAAACAAATTGGTCTTTTGCTCACAGTTTTGATTATGATATGATAGGAATTTTCTGGCAATTTTCTGTCACGTTTGAAATTATTCCATTGTGTTATGGAAGGTTGATTAACAACATCAAAATCTTTTAAGCACAGTTATCACAAATCATGCGCAGACATATCGAACCCACATGCCAGTCACTCAGTCAAGAAGAGAAGAATGAAATTAATGCATCCTCAGATCATTCATTCAATCAATCTATCAATCAATTAATCCAATCAATCAATCCAATCAATTAATCTAGTCAATAAAGCAAGCAAGCAATCAATCATTCATTCAATCAATTAATCAATCAATCAATCAATCAATCAATCAATCATTCATTTAATCAGTCAATCACATATGCATGTTTAAAGTGGCAGATCGACATAGGGAATATCACCTTCCCCCCCCCCCCTTGTTTTTTTGGTTTTTTTATAGGTATTTTGTTTATCCGGCCACTGCTCTCTTCCTTTGTTGTTTCCACCACCAGCCCCTTTACTCATGTATTGATGGGTTGATTGATTGATTGATTGATTGATTGATTCATTGATTCATTGATTGATTCATTGATTGATTAACTACTTGGTCAATCAATTGATTGATTAATGGGATGAATGATTAGAATGTTGATTAATTTGGTAAAACAACACGTCAATGAATAACTGGCATATGGTATTGATGTGTCCGTGTATTGTGAAAACTGTGCTTTAAAAATCTTACACACTTAAGTATTTACACACTCTAATTCTCACCAATTAATTTAGAAATGAAATCATTAGAATTACGATAAAGCTGACAAATAAAACTCAGACTATCATAACATAATCAAAGCTTCAAGCAAAAGAGCAATTTGTTTGAATGGGAGCACTTATTTGGACTGCTTACTGAATCTTCCATATCTTCTTTCAATTTGGCGCAAGTCCTTTTTCACACTCTTGACAAAGAGCGTCAGTGTTCAGCCAAGCGTGAACAAAAATTTGTCTTGTTGATTGCACTTGATAGATGAGACTATTGGGCATCCATATAAAACATGAAAAAATCTTCCATATATTTTGAAATGTAATTTACACAATTTTTTCAAAAGTGTAACTTTTTTTATACGCCCTGTAGATCATAGCATGAGCAAATGATACAGATGGACTTCTCTGTTTTGTTGGTTTTTTTTTTCAGTTGTAGATGATAAAAATGACGGAAATAGAGCAGAGAGCCCTACACTGTAATGTGCACTACCAATTCAAGTGGGATATAAAAAGAAAATATGTATTTTCACAAATTTCTGGGTGGGCTGCAGAACATGTTATAATTTGTTTGAATTTGCATTATTCATCTTCTTTTGAAGGAAGCACCCCTGCCACCCCCCCCCCTTGTCCTACACTTTACACTTTGCCTTTCAATTAAAAAAAAAAATAATGATAAATATTAATAAATAGTTTAGTGTCTCTGTAATCCATGTTCATCCATGTCAGAGATATTTGGGATTTATATGTGTTTTTGTTTATTTTGTCTCTCAAATCTCGATAGAATGTTAGAATGTTGTGTGCAATATCTTTATATATATATATATATATATATATATATATATATATATATATACATTATATATATATCATGGCCGGCGGAACCGTGGGGGCCGTGGGGGCTCGGGCCCCCCACACTTTTTGTGCACCACACAAAGGAATATATAAGGCAGGGCTCGACACTAACGGTGGCCCGGTGGCCCGGGGCCACAAAAATTGAAAGTCGGGCCACCAAATTTCAAAAAAGGGCAAATTTGGTGGCCCGTCTCGGGCCACCAAAATTTTTTGAAAAGTATGTCAATAAATTCGTAACTTTTTGCGCCGGAAATTAGCAGTTCAATTTGTTTAAAGGATGGATGAAAAGGACTGAATGAGTGCCTGAGAGTGAGTGTTGCAAGTTTGTTGAGTAGATATGTCCAACTTCTAATTCTTACTATCATAAAACTTAAATATTTGACTCATTTAAAAAAAAAGGACTTTTATTGTTTGTTGTGTTTTTTCGGGCCACCAAATTTTTCTCTCGGGCCACCAAAAAATTTGAAATTTAGGATTTTGGGGGCTCCATCGGGCCACCAAACAAAAAAGTTAGTGTCGAGCCATGTATAAGGTGTCATCACTTTGGGCCCCCACACTTTTTTTAACCTGGAAGTACGTAAGTGGCACTAAATAGAAATAGATACAGATCTTGAAGGGTGAGCGCGGTAAGGTTATGTTTTTCCACTGAGGACCTTTTTTTTTTTTTGTCAGCTTAAAAAACCCGGAAATGGGAGGGGAGAGATGAGCTGAGGACCTTTTTATATATGTATATATATATATATATATATATATATATATATATATATATATAAATATATATATATATATATATATATATATACATACATATATAGTTTAGATGCAGTTATGTTGTTTTTTATGTTCATATCATTAAACTATAAATTTTTTTGGAGTATGTGACAGAATTCCAATGAACAGTTTAATTTGACAGCAATATATCATTTTATCATCAAGGTGCATGTGAAAACAGTCTCCAGAGTTAACCTCAGATTTAATTGGGATTATATATTGCTAATTTCATGTAAAAGATCAGCCTACAAGAGCGCAACATCAGTAACAAATCTGCTGTAGCGTAAAGTACCGAAAAACTAGTGAATCTCTAAAAATAGAATGAACTTTGATATCTTATGATGTCACTCTATCCGTCAAACAATGGTCGTGCAGCACTGTTTCTTTCCCGTAAAAGTACTGCACGCATTCTCATAATCACGGCAGTAGTCATATGACATTACACCTACACGGTAATAGTAAGTTTGTGCAACCACGTCCGTAACGAGCGATAGCGCGCTCCGTCCGCTCGCCAGTTTCTATGGTTGGCTCATTGGACATAAAGTAGGTTTTAGTGAATTGGCTTGGAGGATCAAGCTCTCGTACTACAGAGAGAAAAAAATAATAATATAAAAACGACTGTATTTGCCTGGAGAGGCGCTGCCTGTGAAAAGCGTCGCAGCATATTTTATCCGTCTTTGTTATAGGTCAGTTTTGGGACCATATGTTTACAGACTGTCACTTTAATGTCATACTGTGTCTTTTTAAACACCACGGGTTAAAATTTGGAATTTCATAACTGCCTTACTTTCTGTCTTTCAAAACTTAGTTATTTAATTTCACTTAATTAAAATCAATAACGCGAAATAAGGAGCATTAAGGGTGAAAATAAAAAGGTTCAGTCACTGTCCACAGATGATAATAGAATCGAATACTGAATGATAATTGTATATGCTTGGTACAATGAATATTTCAGAGCATGTTAGGTATTTTGAAGTACCCAAGTTTCTGTCTGAACATCATATCGAGATAAAGTATAGGCCCAACTACGAGTGTTGATCTCATCAGCTCTATATATCTCCCTCAGCATCTGGCAAAGTGACCGTTTTCTCTTTATTTCATGCATTCTTCGTTTCAGAGTCCACTTTACACAATTTCAATGAACTATCCTCAAATAGTATTGCTATGACTGGGAAACACAAAACACTTTCGGGTTACAGTTATAATTTCTTGCTAATCTATTAGTGTCACATGACAGGCATTCCATTTATCGAAGGACTGACACAATATCAGCTTATGTTTTCTGTTAAATAAATGGGAAAAAGAAACAATGATACATGGCAGAAACTATCGTGACGATGGCCATGATGATGAAGATGATGAACAACATTCATATAGTGCCATTTATCTGTAGAGAACTCAAAGGTGCCCAGCTCTCGTGAAAGAATGAATATGATAATAACCACAAATGTAAATTAAACAAGGCGATCAGGTAATCGACTCTCAACTTCCCATTGGTTTGTTTGCAAAGATACTGCTTGAAGGTTACAGATATACAATAGATTTCAGGGACAGATCCAGGAATTCCGCAAAGGGGAGGCCCCTTTACAAAATTAAAGGTGATTGCATGCACCACCCCATTTTTTCTTTTTATTTCTTTTGTTTTAACCAAAATAAAGAGGGGATGCACACCCCGTGCGCCCCCTCTGGATCCGCCATTCATTTATTGATATGCAAGATAAAAATTAATGTTCCTTTGAATTCAAGTTACTCTCTAAAAAAAATCGAGTGAAAATATTCACTCTTAAAAGAGTGAATACAAAAAAGTGAATTTAGAGTGAAATTGGAGTGAATTTTGAGTGAAAATATTCATTTTCATTCATTTTGGAGTGACCTCAGGGATCACACCAAAATCTTCGGAACCGTGGGGGCCGTGGGGGCTCGGGCCCCCACACTTTTCGTGCACCACACAAAGGAATATATAAGGTGTCATCACTTTGGGCCCCCACACTTTTTTTAACCTGGAAATACGTAAGTGGCACTAAATAGAAATAGATACAGATCTTGAAGGGTGAGCGCGGTAAGGTTATGTTTTTCCACTGAGGACCTTTTTTTTTTTTTTTTTTGTCAGCTTAAAAAACCCGGAAATGGGAGGGGAGAGATGAGCTGAGGACCTTTTTATATATGTGTATATATATATATATATATATACATACATACATACATATATAGTTTAGATGCAGTTATGTTGTTTTTTATGTTCATATCATTAAACTACTCTAAAAAAAATCGAGTGAAAATATTCACTCTCAAAGGAGTGAATACAAAAAAGAGTGAATTTAGAGTGAAATTGGAGTGAATTTTGAGTGAAAATGAACTTTTTCACTCAAAATTCACTCTAAATTCACTCTTTTTTGTATTCACTCCTTTAAGAGTGAATATTTTCACTCGATTTTTTTTAGAGAGTATTTTTTGGAGTATGTGACAGAATTCCAATGAACAGTTTAATTTGACAGCAATATATCATTTTATCATCAAGGTGCATGTGAAAACAGTCTCCAGAGTTAACCTCAGATTTAATTGGGATTATATACTGCTAATTTCATGTAAAAGATCAACCTACCAGAGCGCAACATCAGTAACAAATCTGCTGTAGCGTAAAGTACCGAAAAACTAGTGAATCTCTAAAAATAGAATGAACTTTGATATCTTATGATGTCACTCTATCCGTCAAACAATGGTCGTGCAGCACTGTTTCTTTCCCGTAAAAGTACCGCACGCATTCTCATAATCACGGCAGTAGTCATATGACATTACACGTACACGGTAATAGTAAGTTTGTGCAACCACGTCCGTAACGAGCGATAGCGCGCTCCGTCCGCTCGCCAGTTTCTATGGTTGGCTCATTGGACATAAAGTAGGTTTTAGTGAATTGGCTTGGAGGATCAAGCTCTCGTACTACAGAGAGAAAAAAATAATAATATAAAAACGACTGCATTTGCCTGGAGAGGCGCTGCCTGTGAAAAGCGTCGCAGCATATTTTATCCGTCTTTGTTATAGGTCAGTTTTGGGACCATATGTTTACAGACTGTCACTTTAATGTCATACTGTGTTTTTTTAAACACCACAGGTTAAAATTTGAATCCTCTAGATCCGCCATTCATTTATTGATATGCAAGATAAAAATTAATGTTCCTTTGAATTCAAGTTACTCTCTAAAAAAAAATCGAGTGAAAATATTCACTCTTAAAAGAGTGAATACAAAAAAGTGAATTTAGAGTGAAATTGGAGTGAATTTTGAGTGAAAATATTCATTTTCATCAAAAAATTTCACCAAAATCTTCGAGTGATCCCTGAGGTCACTCCAAAATGAGTGAAAATGAACACTCCAATTTCACTCTAAATTCACTCTTTTTTGTATTCACTCTTTTAAGAGTGAATATTTTCACTCGATTTTTTTTTTAGAGAGTAGAAGGTAGAAAAGGGAATATATTATAAAGGAAAAAGATGAATTCAGACAAATGGAAGACCTGTGATGCTACAACAGTATCAGCTTGTTTCAAATTGCATAAAGCGACTGCAACTAATAGTGAGGATCTATGCTCCTGGAAAATGTATGAAATGTTGAAATCCATAAATTCCTTGTTTGTTTGTTTTTACTTCTATAGTTCTATTTTACTTCAAGGGAAAATATAGTAGGCCCTATTGGTTGAGATGAGGAAAGGACTCAGTTTTAAACTTTTTGAGAAATACTTAAAAACCACTTTATCAATGCTATAGAGCAAACAATTCTACAAGGAAATCAAAGTTTATTTGATGAAAAGCACTTTTGAAATGGCTGAGATGTCCAAAGACAAAGTAAAACAAAGTGATATCAATAAAAGGTGGGTCCCACTTTTACTAAAACCGTCAGTATTAAGTGCTATATAAGTGTTATTTACTAGGACCTTTTGTCATTATTATTATCACTGATATTAGGATCACCTTGTTTTGTTTTTTTGTTTGTTTTTTATTGTTCCATATTCCACATTTCAACAAATACATAAAACATAAACATCACAATACAAAAGCCTGGATGAATTGTCAAGTACAGCTTATAAGACAATAAAACATGTGAAATATGAGGAATCTACATAGAAGCATTGCTTGTAGGGTGTAGATTCCCAGATGCGGATGTGAGATTATTTCTTACTTGGTTATGTAATTAAAGGAATGACAATTTGTGAATTGGAGAAATATAAACGCCAAAAAGTAAAAAGAAAAAGAAAAAAACAAAGAAAACAATGTCCGCGGCACAGACTTCTTGAGAGTTGCGTGATCACCCGAGCGAGGTGCAAGTCAGATGCAGTGTACAATAGCAGAGATACCAAATGTGTACAAAGGAAGTTCAGGAGATAATACAGAAATCACGAGCGAGGCACATGTTACATATTCGATAATGTCAGTAATGTGAAGTATGAACAGAGAATATCGAGGAGGATTGAAGAATAGCTATAGATATGAATTCAGAAAAACTAGTTTAAGTTTATGTTTAAATGAATAAAGAGACTGAGATTGGATTATTTCTCTATCCAACTCATTCCAAAATTTAGGTCCTGTAGTGGTTACTGTTTGGGATATCTCATCAATTTCAAAACTATTCCTGTTTCACAAGAAGGTTTCTCATCTTTAAAAAATCATTAAAAAGTTGGAATCTGGAAACCCCATCTCAAAGAAAACTATACCATCCTTTTCATGTATAAAAGTTACTTTACCCATAACTTGATGCTCTGGCCCATAGATGTACTCTGTATGATACGCCATATATTTCATGAGTATATTTTGCGAATAGGGAATTGTAAGAACATTCTTGAGTGGTTGTATTAGCGATCGAGAACCACTGATGGAATAAGAAACCGGAATTCTCTTTTCGAGAAAAGTGTTGGCTACCGCATATAGCTATTTTCAAATTGGTCTGTTTGGCTGACCATAGACCAAAAAAAAAATCGCGATCACTGGCATAGCAGTCCTGAACACACGGGTTGATGCGGTGTACGTTGCGTCCACACGATTCCAATGCACAGTCTAGTTCCATTACCGAGAAATGATTTTGCGTGCGCGCTCGGTGCCGTATTAAACGTACTAGTATGTGCGTAGCGTTCAGCTACTACTGTAGTATTGACATGCTGAACTCGAGCTGTGTCTGTGTATTACACCACTGCACTGTGACTACGTAAACTACACTACACAAAATATACACACTTTATCTCACACAGATTACATTCGAGATAAATGCCTGACGTCTAGGGAGGATTTTGGAGACCAATGTCATGTGAAACTTACGACTTGTGACGAATTTTTGCAGTCGAGAATACTACAATCATGGCGGACAGGAGGGACGAAAACGAACCCTTGTTGAGTAGTAGTCAAGAAGAGTATCATGAAGAGGACGAACGTATATCGTCACAACCTCCGCCGCTTCTCGCTATCCAAGATGGGAGTAAGTAGAAGATCGCAACCGTCGCACTTTACAATAAGATTTCTACCACTGTCACAAATCTGTGTGTAAAAGGAGTGTATTTTCAATCTAATTGTTACTTAGACCTATGTAACTAGAGTACTAACGTTACTAGTAGTCCATCCAAGGTCTACTCTAGATCGGTCTAACGTAAGTGTTTACATCAAGTAGTAGATTAGAACTATTACAATTGTAAATATAAAAAGGCAATTTGGGTAAACTTTACGCGTGTTACTGTTTTAGGCCTGCCTACCACAATTGGGAATTGTGTAGAAATGCACACCAGTTCGCTTTTGTTACAGAGATCCAACTTTTTTAGACTCAGTCTAACATTAAATTTCCTTCAAATTTTGGAGATGCTAAATAGAACCTTTCCCATATAGAACCCTAGCTAACTCTGAAACACACCCCGAATGCCAAATGCAAAGCTTTCGAGCTGTGTAGGGAAGGATCGATATTGAGTCACGGTAGTCTGGTAGTAGGTGGTACTGTGGTAGTAGGGGGTATGATGGGGGGTTGTGTTTCTGGACACTTGAGTTCGCGTGTGAAAACCCTTACAAACACACAGCCATGATACGCAGGGTGCCGATGTCAGGGTTGGTTTTATTCCTTGGGACCTGGGTGCGTCATTTTCATTACAGACGCACTTAAATACGCGTCCGGTCCCACAACGCTTGGTCATAGTATCGCGGGTGAGTTCCCAACTAACTCAAAGTACGCCTACATGTAGGGTAACATCCCGGGCAGTATTCGGTCACTTTTTTGCAATGTTTTTCAAACTAAAATAATACATACATAGATTCTACATCATACCTACAGTAACGTATATGTGAAATATCTCAGATTTCTTTTATCTCAATTTTCATTTTGTTAAATATCACACAGAACTTCACAAAATCCCAAAATATATCACCTAGGAAATTCCCCAGAATATGGTCACCGCGACCAGTATTCGGTCACGCGATTTGCACGATCAAAGTCAATGCGTGTTCAAGGCAGGTAAAAAATGCGTTGCGCGCTACCTTGTTGGCGCAAAATTGCATCAGCGACGTTGCAGTGCCCGTTGGTGACCGTATACTTGGGAATCAGCACTTGCATTCAACCCTGGCCCTTGTACATGATTGAGACACTGTATCGGCACGTACAGAAATTTTGTTTTTCTTTTGCGTTTTTGAGGATACCATCACACTCCAAGCTTGCGATAAGCAAAAAATCCTGTGAGAGAACGGTGTATTTCTTGATTTTTAGCGCTTTTTTCGGCGACCCGTACTCTTAAAACTGGGCTCTATCTGCGTGCTTTGGAAAGTAGTGCTAATTCTGCACTTTTGATGGTAAAATTTGGGATTTTGGATGGATTTTTGGAGGGGGCTAAGGGAGTTTCCTGTTGTGAATGAGTGTGCAAGTACAGTGTGTATGTGAATTGCTGTGATTTGCATGTGTTGTGACATTTGAACTTACTGGCTGGTGACAAGTGATAAGTGACCGAATACCGGTAGCTGACCGAATACTGGTACCCTTACCCTACTTCAAATTTCTTCAATAATTTGAATACTTACAGTTACAGATTTGGTTCAGTTGTTGATAATACTTGCCTGGGTACGTTTTGCTCCGGCTCATCCAGTAGTCTCTTTCTGTAAATATTGGAGACTTTGAATGATCCGGTCAAGAGAAATCTGTGAGAATGACAATTGCGCTGTTCAACGGATTTGAAACCTGTGCGCACGCGCTAACCGGAGCTGGATTGTAATGTAGCCTTTTCACAAGGCCTTCTCGCTGTATTGCATTGCTTTCTGGGCGTATGAAGAAGCAATATCCCAGCCGAGCACAGCAGCATGAGAGCACAGACCTCTGCCAAGCAGTTCATTTCCACCACTGATCTTGGTCTTCCACAGAAATAAGTGATTTTCACTCATACATGCATGCTGAAAATAGCCCAATTTCCTAAAGCCTTTTGTTTATGTCATCAGCTTCCAGCTTCGCGGCACCTCCCCCGAGCAGAGCACATGCTTTAGATCGGGTAATGCAAACCTCAAAAATATGTGCAACTTGAACTCTCAAGTCTCAAGTTCATTGACCTTACCTGCCAAAAGGTAAAAAATCCTTTAAAAATCCTTTAAAGATCCTGGAAGTTTCATTCATATCCATTTGCAACTTTTTGAGTTATTTTGCACACAGACAAATAAACAAAGAAATGAAAAGAAAAAACTGCTGAAAAGATGTTAAACTCCTTCCTTGGCGGAAGTAAAAATGAGAAATCATCTTGAATGAAAAAGTGCATGTACATCAGTCGTGAGCTGTCTCGGCACCGTTTGTTGATGTACATACAGCCATTCTAAACTTGCACCTGTTGGTAGTTTGCTAAATTGTACCATGTGATGTGGTTTGGCAGAGAGTTTTCATAAGAAATTTGACTGCAGAAAAGAAAAGACAGAAATGAGAAATCAGAGTTGAAAGAAATGTACATCGGTCATGAGCTGTCTTGGCAAAGTACATGCATTGATTTCAAAGAGAACAATATTACCGTACTGTAATGAATAATCAGGTGAATTATCCTGAAATTTTACTTCGTTGAATTGAGAATTTTGTTATCAACTGTGTTTGGGAAAGACTTCCTTATGTTCTCCCCTCCCCCACAATTATCCATACCACTCTACCCTACCCTACCCTTGTTACCTTACGCACAGATGTACGCACTCACAGTACTACAAACATTAGCAAATGGTGGGGTATGGGGAAGGGGAACATTACTTGTAAGCATGGACCTACGTAAGTCCATGATGTAACATTGTAAGGAAGACTTCCTTTTGTATGCCCCCGTACCCAACCACTTGCCAAATGTGCTTGAGTGCTTACATCTTGTGCGTATTACATAAAAATATCAATGGTAGGGTAGTGTAGAATGGTAAGGCGAAATTAGTGGGGGAGGGGACGTACAAATGTGAGTTGGAGGTCTATCCAAACACTGATGGGGCCTTGAACATGATTCTGCTGAGAAAATGCATGTTGTGTACCGGTATAACCAGGAAAAAGGTATATTTGTGACCATGCATCACAAAACGAACAAAAAATCGCACCCCTTGATTTTACGTGATGACTCGGAAAAGGTGAAATGGGTCAACCGAGTCAATATTGAGTTTTTCATATTTTCTGAAAGAGCTATCCTTATTCTAGTGTACATTATTCTGTAGTTTGAGATCTTAACATTGATGAGAAAGTGTGTTTTCAGCAGTTTTTCTACAACTCTTTTATGGTGGAGAATAGAAAGATTGGGCATGTCTTCGAGTCCCCTTCTCATATCTTGGAATGCTTTACACACTCTTCACTTTCAAGTCTACAGATAATAACTTTTGTAAGGATAACTCTACTACTCTGAAAGTTGGCATTAATCATGGACAGAATGTGTTAATAGAACATGCTTAATTTCAGCTTAATCTGACAATGCCTTCATTGACATTGTTGTTGCTCCCTGTACTTCAGAGCCTCTTTTCTCAGTTCACACTTTTCTAGAGTGTGTGCTTTCTTCCTAGTATTTAGGTAGGTTAGGGGAGTCCATTTGAATTGAGTTACTGGATAAGCTTAGAGTCTGCTCTTTAACTCTTTATGTGCCACGTTCGCACGTCCGACTCAGTCGACGGTGTGCCAACTTCACATATTCTGCTCAACACACAAAGCCGCCAAAACCGATCGATAAATCGCTAATCCCGCGGAACAATGAAAGCATTTCTCGCGCTTTTGTTCCTCTCACATACGGCTTGCATTCTATGTGGTGATTGACTATCAAGCGGTCTTCCCGACTAGATTTGCGTGTACATTGTAAGTTACTGTCAGTTTTATATGCAAAAGTCATGCCTTTAAAGTAATGTAGCAACTGGTCATTCAAAAGGCAAATTGAAAATAGATTTGTCATTCAAGTTTAATATATCTAAGCAAAGTTTGGCATTCCTCTTTAACTTTTCTTACTATTATGTCAACATTAACAGAAATTTGTAGAAGTTATACCAATTGGAAAAGCAGAATTCTTTCTCAAAGCATGACTACCTTCGTGTCTCAGAATAAACGTGGCACACAGGGGGTTTCCACCATGGCACATAAAGAGTTAAGAATCTGCCCTTAACCTAAAATTCCATGTCTGGTGACTTTTTGTTGGTTTTGTGATGCAAGGTCACATTTGTCCCAAAGTATGGTATTTGCTGCAAGTTCCCCATCCTGTTTTGCTTGGTGTGAGACTATTTATGGTAATCACCTGCCAATGCCCTTCACCATGTATCACACACATACATGTACACCCATCTTTCTTAAAGCGGGGGGTGGTATGGAATTATGGAATGTGCATTGAAAAAAATTCTCATAATTGATTACTGTAATGCTGTTGTTTGTTTGCTGTGTAATGGACTTCCAGTCTAATGAGTATGATTAGAAAGACTTATTAAATTTTGAATAGATAAAGGACATATTCTATTTTGGAAGATTTTTTATTCAGCTTCATATTGAGTGCATCCACACACCATAAGAAGCAATTGCATCCACATTTGTTATCAGGCAAAACAAACAAAAAGAAAACAAGATTTTTCCTTAACAGGGCTTGACATTAGTGGTGTCCCTGTGGCCTGGGGCCACTAAAAATTGATGCCGGGCCACCATGTTTCCTAAAGGCTATCTTTTTGGTGGCCCAATCAATCATTTGAAATTCAAAATGAAATTTAATTTTTCCTTTAATTTCCTTGTTCCTTTAATTTTGAAATTATATTCTGGTTTGACATGTGAAGGACAAATCTTTCAACATGAAATAGTTTGTATAATTTTGTCTTAATTTCCACAGATAAGAAGTATGAAGGGTTGGGTAGAATTCAGCAAAACAAAAGCAACAGTGTTCACTGTGGTGTAAAATTGTATCTGACAGGAAATGGTCTAGCCATCTTGAGATGCAAAAAGTTTATAAGTTTTGGAACTTAAAATTTGTGGCAATGTGTTGTGTTTTATCCGCATTATTATTGCTGTGGAAATGTCAGTAATCGAAGTTAAAGAAATTTAGAATTGGCATACTACATCGACCATAAAAAAAAAAAAAATGGATCTATATGTACATTAATTTCCACCTGTACAGATTAACTCATTTCCTTGGCAGTAGACACAGAATTGTTTCAACAGTGTTGTCCGAGTGCACAAGTTCACTCTCTTCTGCTTTACTGGTACTCATTACTTTGTATAATGCACGCATAGAGGGTGAAGTCCACCACTGGGAATGTTGTAGCTTCAAAGTGTTTGTGGGTGTGCAGTACACGTGATTGTATGTGATGTGCACGTAATGTACTCTGTGGTTAGTGCTCTTTGCTTTTTGATTACACAAGACAAGTAGCATGTAGGGAGAGAAGGAAGCAAGAAAAAGAAAGTACAACTAAATACCGGTACCTTGCTTTCGAACATGAATCATGCAACAGGGACTTACTGCAATTTCAAAGACAATTCATGAAATGAACACTAGTACAAAGTGTATCTGCCATTATATTGTGCATAATTTGTACATGACGGGTTTTTCTTATGTTCTGAGATTTATTTCGTTATGTATAGTAAAGCATTTTGTTTTTGTTTGTATTTCATTTGCTCTGATAAGTTATCATATTTAAATATTGTATGGTTGTATTATGTACTGTTCATGCTGGTTATACATGTGAGAGCGCCATGAGCATCATTCTTGATGGATTTCAGCGCTTTATAAGAGGCCACTGTTATTATTATTAATATTATTATTATTATTATATACAGGACTCCCATATGTTGTACAGGATAGGAATTTGTTGGAATGTTTTCCTTGCTCATAGATAAAATGCATACTGTATACGCTATAATTTTCGCGTACATAAATTTTCGCGAATTGCCGCTGTCACACATTTTCGCGAGTGGTTAAATTCGCGATTGGGGGACCAGAGAAAATATGAAGTGGCAAAGAAAGTGTGAATTTTCAACTTACTAGTAAATAAGAATGATACTAGTTATACACTGCATGAAAAAAACTTACCAAACTCTGCGATCTAGTAAGTTAGAATTCAACATTTTTGAAGTGGTTAAGTCCATCGCGCTAGATTTCTGACGAGTGGTCCCCTTGCGATAATGGATTGGCTCTCTACAGTATTTCTAAGTAGACGTGGACGTGCGTAAACAAGCTTAGCCAGTATGGTCTGTTCGGTAAGCCGTGACATGGTATACCAGTACTGAAATGTTCGTATCATCAAGGCAAGGGATTCATTTTGGAAGGTAATATTTTCGCGTGTTGTTAATTTCGCGAATAGCTCCCGACTCGCGAAATTCGCGAAAATAAAACCCCCGCGAAATATATAGCGTATACAGTAGTTTAGCTATAGCAGTGTAAGTGCTGTATTTCAAAGGTAAGATCCGTGGAATTGATAAACTGACTGAAATTTGAGACACTTAGCCATAAGGGGTAGAGACTACCGGCATGTTAAGGAAATACATGATGCACATCATTGTAAGTGTCAATCTGAATTTTTAAGGCCAGTGCTTGGGGTGGAAGAAATGGTAAAGTCATGCATTGCCTGAAGGTAGCATTTAAAAGGAAGTGGCAAAGGAGTATGGGGGTTCCCCTTCAGCTGAGGCTGTTACAGAATGCATACAATTGTATATATATATTTCTCTTACATGCCAGAATTGTAGGGCCCTTGCACTGTCTGAAAGGCTAACGTTCGTTCTCATTAATTTGCTTGCCTAGCAGGAGGGTAATCTTTTTGGTGCCCAAGGCAACCTTATGTTGGCAGGATGGCTTTTCATACACACAAGAAGAGCTGCGCACTGATGTACGCGTGTAGGGCGCTAGAAATTGGCATGCCCACAAGCACTTGGCTGTGGCAACGAAATCTCAGCATTGCAGCAATCAAGTACAATGTACCTTAGAATTTTGCCTTTTAACTGTGCAATATTGTACTAGGTCAACTGCCTTCACAGAAAAGTAGTAGGGATGCATGAGGGAGGGAATCTTCAAGTGAAACCATATAAAGTGAGGAAGTGGATGCCCAAAAAATGTGTGATACAGTGTATTTATGTACAGTGGATTAGCAAGTAGGTAGGTGAGCAAAACCATTGGTGAGAAGTATCTTACCCATATCTTTTTCCCCTTACTAACTTGTTCATTGTCTTAACTCTTGTTCTTAATGTGCTTTGTTCATCGATTGGCAAGGCCACTTGAGTGCTTTCTTCACCAATCAGTGAAGATGTCTGGACACTAATTGCCATTAAACAGAGAGAAAAATCTAATCCCCCTAATCCCTATTGTGTCACCATCAGCCTTCCTGTTGGGCTGATGGAGACACATTGCTACACCTGAATGAGCTTGCTAACTTTACAACAAGGTCGGTTTGAATTGGATTAGTGAATGCTGGTAAAAGAGCGTAGCAAGTTAAGCTGATCACCCAGGCCCATGAAAGGTTAAACAGGATTAACCAGCAGCCATTTTAACCTATTGAAGACTAATCCTTAGTATACTTGGTCAGGAGTCTATGGGAAAAGCATGTTCATGGCAAAATTAGCATGTCCTCAGCAGGTTAAAGTGCACTTGAAGTTTGTGTGTTTGTGTGTTCTTTTTGCAACTTTGAACATTAGATTCATTTCTTGAGCTGGTATATCATAGAGGTAGGAAATTCAGACCTATCCTCAGAATGATAAAACTGGAAACTTTGTAATGATGTGGGGGGAGGGGGGAGGGGGGGGGGGGGGATAAATACTGTAGATTTGCAGTGAATTTATTCGAACCCCGAAGAATTCCAACCATTGTTCTTATACAAAAGGGAGAGTATTAACTATTCTCAAGTGACATGGAGATATCCTTTATTCTTTTTCAAACACTCTGAAGCATATTCCAGCAAGATGTCATAGACTACATGTTGGGAGACATTATTCTTCAACTACTAGTATGCAAAATTTTGTGACATTTGCAAAAAAGATCCATACAACCTTATGAGACACACTGTCACGTATTATATTTAACTCGTATGTAGTGACGGCAGCACTTGTAAGAGATTGGTTGCTCTTTAAATCATTGAGAACGGGCTGACTTTGCTACGACTTGCATTTCCCATTTATAGACACTTGCCCGACTATACCCGGGACTCGTCCTTGACGGGTTAATGCAGCGTGAAAGTAAGATTTGCTTTCTTATTCTCTCTCATGTCCAGATGCTGGTGCATTGCCCTCTGCCCCGCCCCCCTTTGATGCAGAGCCCCCTCCACCCATCATGCCGGGAGAGGAGCCCCCACCCTACACCCCAGGGCTCCCTGGGTCAATGCCCATGATCAACTGCAGGGTGTGCCAAGCCATGATCAGCCTGGAAGGGAAGATGCACCAGCATGTCGTCAAGTGTGGCGTATGTCATGAAGCAACAGTGAGTGTCAATATGGAGTACCTAAAAATATGAAGGGGAAGGGGAGAATGGGAAGGGAGGTGATGAATTGTTTTCCCAGCAGAAGTGTTTAAACTCTTCATTAGTAACTCTTTAACTTTTGTCACATTGCATTGATTCTGAAACAGATGAACAGAAAGCAATAAATTTGCCCATAATATTGCAAAGCAACTGGAGAATGCATATGAAGTATTTACAGACTGAACAAATAACCTAATTGCTAAGAACCTGAGCACTATGTAACCGTCAATTTCTATCAGGAAGGAATATTCTTACAAGATGGTAAGCATGCTAAAGACAAAAAATAAACAAGAACAGAAGTAAGTATCTGGTCATCTGTTTGAAAATGATGAGCTGATACAACTACTGCCATGTTGTCTCAAGTGTTCATTTGTGGCATAGGATTATGTAGGTAATGGTAGATGATGTATTTAAGAATTGGATGTTATTGTTACTCAAATGATCATGAGTTTGTTGGTTTACAGTGACAAAGACTTCAGTCAGACATCACATGGTGTGTATTCACACATGTGTCAGTAGAGTGGTTAAAGTAAATATGAGGATGTTTGCAATTGTGCAAGTCTATATCCTTCCTTGTCAGCTGTGTGGAATATAAATTACCAACCACTGCAGTTCACAGCTACAAGATCCTACATTCAAACTAATACCACAGAGTACTTCCATGTGAATTTGGTATGTAATACATGAATCGAAGTCTGTGTTATATTTATACAAGATTGGACTGTGACTTCAAGTATTTATGTAGCACTCCTTTCATGTTTTCAGTATATGTGGTGAAAATGTTTTCTTTTTAGAATTTTGTGGAATATGAATATTTGATAGCGATGCATATCTTCATAATCATGTTGTTTTTGTGTTTTTTTTTGGTGTTTTTTTTTGTGTTTTTTTTTTTTGGGGGGGGGGCTATGTTGTCATTTTTCATTCCTCATGAGAAATAAATGAAATAATGGTAATGAGGGAGAATGCTCAGTGCTTTGACTGCATCCAGTTCTGTGACACCCTTCTCGTCATATTGGTTAATTTGTTGTTGCTGAAAAATCACTTGTTCTGATCAATTTCCAAAAGTAAGCATGGGTGTTTTATCCCCCCCCCCCCCCTCTTCGTTTTATGTTGTAATGAGACAGAAATGGCAATAATGTGTGTTAATCTCCTTATTTGAAAACAAAGTTTGGACAGCAGTACCAATGAGCAGTATAGGGTTTGGCCAGCTATGATAAGTTTCACGTCCTTCATTTTTCTCTCCCCCCCCCCCCCCACTCTTTCTTCTTCTCTATTATAGCCCATCAAAGAAGCTCCTCAGGGAAAGAAATATGTTCGTTGCCCGTGCAACTGCCTGCTGATCTGCAAGGCCTCATCAAAGCGCATCGCATGCCCGAGGTCTAATTGGTAAGCGCATTGCCTGCCTATAAAGCCTAAGGCTTACTCAGAAATTGTGAACTTGGGGGGGGGGGGGGAAAGAGAGTGTGGGCAGCATTGTTATTGCTGGTAATGACGTACTAATGCAGCTAGTAGTGTGACATCGCAGTGACATCAATTTCAAAGAAATGAGTAATAGATATTCATATTGTATTACAGGCAGTGGAGACCTACCTGTTTATGCTGAATACTGGTAGACTTGTACTTACACATGATGGAAACTTTGGTCTTGGCTGTTTTCAGCTGGGTATGGCAAAATGATATGATGATAGAAGGTTAAGCTACACTAACAGTATTATTAGTTTATGGAAACTTTGCTTTCCAGTCATGTTCTTATTAATATGCATAAATGCATGATATTCTGTACATGCATGAATATTTGTGTACCCTGGTAATACATACATCTCATAATATAACATAATAAATGTTTCAGAACTTAGAGAGGTTTCTACCTCTTGAGTAGATGCAGACTTGCTAAATCATCATTTATCATTAGATCATTTTGAAAGATAGAGAAAGGAGTAATAAAACTTTTGATAGGGAGCACTTGGTAATTACCATGTTTGTGAATAGGTATACCATCTTGGAAGTGACTTTAATATGGTTACCTACTGAGAGACATTGTGGCTCTGTGCTTGACAACAGGCATTGTCAGCTGTATACTTGTACTGTTGTTCTTGACAACAATGGCTCCATACAAGTAGCTGCTGGTGAGTGTGTGGGCTTAGCACTGCAAAATCTTAACAGGTAAAATGGACGCTGCGCTGTAATCTTGCTTGAGTCTCACTTCATACCTGTGAAGGTTGCTGAGGTATTGTTGACTCAGTGTGATATGGAGACGAACCTTGTACCGTCTGGTGATGTGAATTTCACGTAGAGGCCGGTATTCTAAAACGCGGTGGAAATCACCGCTTCTTTCTTCATCTCGACCTTTTATTAATACTGGCTTCCATAAAAGACCGTCATGGTTATTCACATGACCGGCTAATGCTGTAATTGGCACGTGCCCTGATTTAGTTTTGTGTATACGTCTAGAATGGTATACAGTATGTGTGTATATGTTGTGTATGCTGTTATGCAGTATACTAGTACCTGTCTACTCCGTATGTGTTTACATTTGTATGTATGTTACCATATACAATTCAATTCAATTCAATTTCAATTCAATTCAATTTATTTGTTCAATTCCACCAAGAAAACAAAGTACAGAAATTGTAATACCTCAGTATTGGGTGAAGACAAGAAATCAATGATTACACAAACATGACAGATAGCTAAAAAGAGTTAACATATACTAGTACACGAGGTGGAAAAGATAGGAGTCCTGCTGAGAAGCAAAGCTTGTAAATTGCAGAAACTCCTATTTACAGATACAAAACAAAACAAAACAAAAAACACCAGATACACAAGACTGGAAAATTCAGCCTGAAAACTATGTACAATATATACATACAATATGCGAAAATGAAATGATAATTGTGGGGGGGGGGGGGGGGGAGAAAGCACACTAACGGATGTTAAAAGAAAAAAAAAATGTATTTAAAACAGAATACGGGATTGAATAATGGGAAGGAAAAAAATTACTTGGACTTGAACACACAGTTACAGGGACAAGAGTAAAGAGGGTGAAATAAAGGCAATGACTTACAAGATATCCAGTGCTTAACTAAGATGTAGCTCAGCATTAATCAATGAAAAAAAAAATGTATAACATCACCAATAAAGCAGATTATATCAAAAAGCCTACATATATCAGGGGGGCGTTTCATCAACGAGTTCGTCGGAGGTTTTCACCGACGAATTTGCTATCAGCCAATCAGACGCAAGGATTTACACAGACAACTGTTAAAAGCTAATGAAATCCTTGGTCTGATTGGCTGATAGCAAATTTGTCGGTGAAAACTCCGACGAACTCGTTGATGAAACGCCCCCCTGATTATTCATAAAGATGTGAATTTAACACTCAGCCCTATTTAGAGATTACAATTTATTGAACTTTATCAACAGTGGAAACACATGTATGTATTCCCTCTGACAAATTTCAGTGTAAAAACTAAAAAAAAAATATACAGGTTCAAATTTCAATACACAGAAGGACAAAATATTTGACACAAGTTGTATGTCACACAAATCTTTTGAACAGTAGGACCTCAGTAAACAACAATTTGAAAAAGGTCCCAATTGCTATTCATAAAACAGACTCACATTATGCACAAAAATGTATATTTATAACTATGCAAGTTATTTCATCTGAAGTACAGTAATACAAAAATAGCATTTGTGGCAAAAAACAAAAAACAAAATCAAAAAAATTTGTGTACTTCCTCTATGTGAATTGCGTGGTACAAAAATGCACATGAAATATTACCTGCTATAAAGTTGTCTTTTGAATATAAATAGTTTGAAGCTGTTTAATGCAGTATTGTAAAAGTGGAAATTTTCGCGCATTTCGCGGAACCAGAAACTAGCACGAAAATAAAAGCATGCAAATATTTTTGCTTGCCGTATGTTCCAGTATTTGATGTCTTGATTCCGTGGAATTAAAAGCATGCAGAATTCTTCTTACCTGGTCGAGTGCAAAAATTAGTTGCGCGAAAATATCAACTTTTACAGTATATCAAACCTAAGATACATTTCTTGGAAGCTCATGATTATCATGTGACCATAGTTAGTGGGAATGTAGGCATGCAGTTATAGAAGGCCATTTTGATTGAATTGCTACGACACGACAATTCCTGTTCTGTTCCATGGAAGTTGTGTCATTCAAGAAGAGGAAACCAATTTCAATTTCAATACCATTGCCAGCCAGGATGTACTTCAGCCATATGACCAAGTGTTTCTGAATACTTACATAATGTAGGGGCAAGAATGAGAGTTACCTGTAGGGGGAGGGACGGGGAGGGAATTCCCAAAAGACATGTTTGATGCACAAGTACTGGTTGCATTAGGAATGTGCTGCACACACACAGTCCTCGTGATATACATGTATAACACGTGGATGTACAATGTACAGTTTCTTTGTCTGTAGATACAACATACAATGAATGTGAACATGTGACTATAAGCTGCTACTCAACACATCTATTGATATGTACAGGCTTTATAGAGATATACATAGCATGACAAATTTGTAGATAATTTCTCCAATGTAGAACTTATGCTTTGGTGTAGTTTAAAATTATTTTTGTGTGCAACGTAAGGGCAATGCATGATTACAACTTCAACCTCAATAAAATGTGTTTGCACTGCTTTACAGTTCTGAGCTAAGATAACTGCTCTCCTACAGGCAGATGATGTCAGGGAAAACTATCCCTCTCAGATGTGGTGTTCAGGTTCAGGGGATGTCAAACCCCGTGTCCTCTAGTTTTGAGTGTTGACGGGAATGAGTTGATCATCACTCATGGATGTCAGTGAGGTTGTTGTTTCTTGGACCATGTTTCAGGGGGCATCATACATTGTGCATACTGACAGAAACACCACAGTCATGGAGTGACAGCTATAGTATGCAATGGTCTGCCAGTAATAAAAGAAGTACAAAGTCCGTGATGTAATGGAGGAACTTGAATCTGCTTATCACAAACAGAAATTATGTGATATATGGCTTCACTGTACTACAGTAGGAAACAATATTGACCTACAGTACAATACAAGTATATCTCTCTTATTACGATGTAGCAACCTGAATCCTTTTACCATGCAAACATAAAACAAAAAGCAAACAAGGAAATGAAGAGAACAAAAGTAAAAGCCAATGGTAAAACATCACATCATGCTCTTGTATGGATTGCCCTGTATTGTACAATATATTATTCGAACATCAGCTGCAGTGTATGTAGGGCCTACATTGTCAGAATGATTCAGCCATTTTACTGTGCCATGCAATATCCATTTTATGCTTTTCAAAGGGAACTTAAAGGGACTTTAAAGATGCCACTACATAATAAGTACTACAACTACCGTTTGAAATGTCTCAAATTTGTATTGTCCATGTAACATGAATATCAAAATGGTGTATGACTAGAATTTTATCCAATGCCTATCTAAAAGTATGGTGTACATTTTGCACATGTACACTAGAAAGCTTGTTGTGAAAAGAGAAAATGGTTGATTTTCATTGATTTTCTTTCAATTTTATGTGAAAAACAAAGCGCTTGAAATGTCAGGGTCATGACATCTCTTGAAAGCAATTTCATGATTTCCTTTCCGCATAACCTTTCTCTGTCTCAATTCCTTCTCTTGCGGATGGCTTGGTTGAATGTCCTTATAACCCACTGTGCCTTGGGGAATGTTTGTTGCCAAAACTCTCATCTTATTGAATAGGCACCACTGAATTTTACTGTGTATTCTACTGGATATTAGAGAAAATTTGATGGAATTGATGAATTCATAAACTCTTTACAAAATCAAAATATTGATTTTTTTATTATTTTTTTTTGTATGCCAATATGAGAGGGAAATATTGAGGAATACATTATGAAATTTGATAGCTGGTAAGAGACTTTTCCAAGATCAGCAATAGGAACAAACAATTCTGCATAACAAAGCTTAAAGGGATGAAATCAGCAATAGAAACAAACGATTCTGCATAACAGTGAGCTCTAAGGGATGGTTTTGGTTGAGATGGGGGGAATTCAGATTTGAACTTTTCCAAGATTATTGGAAACCACCTTTGAAAAATGAAAAAAAAATACAATTCTGAAGAAGAGTTCAAAATTCAAACAAATCGGTTTTGACATTGCTGAGATATAAAACAACAACAAACAAAGTGCTCGTAATAAAAGGTTGGTCCCACATTTTATTAGGACCTCTTTGTCTTTGGATATCTCAGTGCTTTCAAATCCAGTTTTCATCAGATAAACTTTGAATTCCTCTAGTATTGTATGCTTTTTCAAGAGGTTTCTCATCATCTCACAAAAATAGTTGGAAACCTGAAGCCTCATCTCAACCAAGACGATATCATCCTTTAGATTTTTTTTTAAAACTCTACCTTATAAAATATTTGCAATGAATAGTACTTGAAGGATGGGGGTGGGGGGGGGGGGAGAAATTATTATATGAAGATAGAGCAGTTGAACCCGAAGGGTTTGTAGGCATCAAATGTATCGGAGTCATTTGCTTATGTTTATTGTGCCCTGTGATGATTAGTGCACATCAGCACGAAATGCACTGCACTAGTGGTTACATGTACATCAGTAGAAGGTAACCTGTGTGGCTGAATCCTGCTTAAACCCCCCCCCCCCCCCCCCCCACACACACACACACACACATACACCACTATCAACACTTTCATCACCACCTACCACCACAAGAATAGAGAACAATGAAATAATATAAACTTGATCAAGATCACTAAATTTGAACCTCACAGTGTAGTTGATATGTTCTCTTGATTTCACGAATTGCATTCCAAATCATGTCATTCATGATGATGTGCATTGTAGATTCTCCTACATGATATTCGTAAACCTTGGGCCACAAAATAAACATTGCAGTCCATCGCAAAATGGCACAAAGTAATGTATGCTTACTTTATGTCCATGACGTCACCTACAGAAGTTTGCATTGTGTGCTTGCGTAGTACATATGAAAATAGCTCACAGATTTGCTTGGTAATGAATAGCCCCAGTTGTGACCTGCTGTGTATACATCATTACATGTCTGTTTTAAGTTAACTCTTCCAGACAATTCTGCTGTCTACCAAGAGTGTTCGTATCCGGCAGTTGATTGGGACTTTACAGAATGCTTGTATTGGAAAGCTTACACTTGCATGAAAAGAATTCAAGGATTTTTGCTTTCATTCTCGTCCTTATGTCCGATTATGAAGCAGCAGAGACTTCAGATGCACTTGTTTTCAGTTTCACTATACTGTATATTCATATGTAAATATGCACTCTCAACGATGAAGCAGTAGATTTACATTTTGTAATTCACTCTTTTTGGCTGTGGACACCCCAGTTGACTGCAAACGTCACAAGCATTGCATGTACTGGAATGCATACTTTCTCCTCAAAATACTCTTTCCCAAATGTTTCATTAATTTTGTAAATACTAGTGCTGGCAGTACTGGCCAAAATAGTTCTTCCATAATGTGAGCACATTAGACATTCGTGCAATGCCATCTAATTTTAGGAGCACTTGGTGGATATTTTAGTGCATATCACACCCACTATCTGATACGGGGAACTGTAGATTTCTGTGAAGAAAAAGAGCTCTTTTCCAGATTGAAATATTACAAATAACAGTGAATTTAGTTTCCTTTTCTGAAAAGATGGGACACAGCTTCATGTTTCCGGATGCACTGACAAGGTGGCGTCTAACAAATGAAATCTCCCCATGTGGACAAATTATGCATGTTGATTGTGTGTTTATAAAGCACGTCAGTTCAGGGTCAAAGTACATGTGTACATGAGATCTTGTGATGGTGTGTCTTTTATCACACCCTCTTACTTGATTTGATGGGTCAAAGGTCAGGGGGCAAACTCCACTAGTGTAGTTGGCACTGATCTGTCATGTTTCTGTCATGGGCATCTTTTTCATACAACTTTGTTTCGTTCCCAGACAGGCAGAAGGCTGGGAAATGTATACGCAAAAGTGGCAATCTAAATGTTGTATTATTACAGTCCAGATATAAAAACATTTTAGCAGCTCTATACACTTGTACATAATAACCCAGTCATTGTTATCAGGAAACACTATGTGTACAGTATGTACAGTCAAACCTGCCTTAGCGGCCACCTGTCTATAGCGGCCACTGCAAAATCCCCCCGAGAGAAAAGCCCTGTTAAAGACCCTGTGTATAGCGGCCACCTCTCTAACGCGGCCAGCGGCCACAAATTTTGTTTCCCGCGGGAGATATTAAGCTGTCTATAGCGGCCAAAAACCCAATGGAGCCGTAGCCAAGCCGATAATTCAGCGTATTTTTCTGTTTAGCCGTGCGAGCAACGTTCAGTGGTCGCCACCGCTGCATTCATCCCTCATTCAGTCCTAATAATATACGATTCTTCACGACAATAAACATGCTACTGTGCAACAATTTCATATACACCGCCATGGTTAAATGCATGAAACGAACGGTGTATGCATACGTACACACATACACTGTACATGTACATGTAAGGATACAATGATGATACATGTACATGTAAGCAATGCACACAAAGTTGGATTACCTGTCTATAGCGGCCACCTGTCTATAACGGCCACTTTTTCCGTCTCCCTTGGGTGGCCGCTATAGACAGGTTTGACTGTAAATGTATTATGTGGACCCCTATGGAAGCCAGCTCTGCTGATCAGGGTGTTCCACCCCATGAAGTGGCAAGAAATTCAAATCAAATCAAATCAAATTAAAATCAAATCAAATCAAATCAAATCAAATCAATGTGATAGTGAAATGAGGATCCAGCTTGCATTGCCTAAAAACCTCCTTGCCAGCCACTACGCTACAATTTGTATGTACTGTTGCTGAAAGCAAATTCCACTTTTACTGTTAAGTGTTGGGGCATGTTTTACGCATGTGGACTTGCCAACTACATTCACTTGAGTGGAGGAGAGGGAAAGTTGTATTTGATTGGACAAAGAAACAATAGTTACTACTTTAATACTGTTATTCACTGGTAACAAGCATAATTGACAACTGGACACCATCTGAAACAGCTATTCATATTTATTATTTAGTGTGTTCATATAATATTTTCTTTTAATCCAGTAGAGTCTGTTTAAGTGATGATATGAATGTACAGTTTAAAGGTGAAGTTAACCATACAACTCTGAAGACTAATCATATCACTGTTCTTGTCATTACTGCTGTCCAGTTATTAATATTCATGATCATATTAACATTATTATTTTTAGCATTGTCAGTGTCACTATTCTTTTTGTGCTATATGCTCCCACCACCGTTACTACTACTGCTACCAACACTACTTCTTCAATTCAATCCCTCAATATTGCAGCAAACGCATCATCAACCTGCAGTCTGCAATGTTCCCCCATGGTGCCCCAACCACAACAACGCTGACGACGATATCTGGCTACAGGATTGTCTGCGCCCACTGCAATCAGTGGTTCCGCGTGAGTAGACATGCACCTCTTCCACAGGTCACACATTGTTTACCGTTGTGTAACTGGTGATTTTTACAATCTTGAGAGAGTGCCATTCCAAGCATTCTCTGTGTTTATCATACCAGCTTTGGTTGTAATTTTTGTTCTTATCTTCATAGATGAAAGTTTGCTTTTGAATGCATCTTTGACATGCCAAATTTGATGTGTTATTATCACATACCGTAGATCCACAAAATACTCACTCTTACTGGTAATTGCTGCATCTTAGCCGTATAATGGGACTAGAAGCAAATTGGTTTTAGATTTTGTGTCCTGCCATCTTTATGGTCCACTTTAGTATTGTTTCATACCTCAATTGCTTGAGAGTTACTAATGATGGTTTCACAAACCTATGTGTAATGTGATTTGTGGACAACCCTGCAAACATAGGATACATTAATTTTATCATGTGCAAAGGTCAGAACAGCTTGGAGGGTGTTGGTTACTAATGGTGATCAAAAATACACCACCTTTAAAAAAAACTTTAGTCAAATTTAGGTCAGGAATCTTCAGTTTCAATATGAATCACTGATTTCCTGTGTTTACTGTTAAAAAACAAATATGTGACAGAATTCAATCACACATGTTGGATAAATTCAATGTATAACTGAGTTGTGATTTGGGCAGTAGACATTCTAGAGGTGACACTTTCTTCTTGTCATTCTCACTTCAACAGTTTCCTCATCACTATGCCCTGGCCAGATGCCCTTACTGCAGAAAAGTGTAAGTTACCGAGTTACTCTTTGTAACTGTGTATGTGCAACTGTGTATGATAGAGCTAAGTTGTTTTGTTTGCTTGTTTGTTTTAACCCTATTCTAACTGGACTATTTGAGACCAAGTTTTTACTGGGGGGGGAGGGGGGTCAATTTGACCCCCCTTTCAGATCTCGGCCGCCGATTGTGCGATCGCCGCGAAATTTTGCCTGAAGATAGAGCTGGATGTCAACTACAAGATTACATGGTCATACAATAGAAAAATATTGCCTTTCTATTTTTAATAAATTAATTATGCAAATTTGTGCATCAAATCATATTTTAACTTATAACTCCATTAAAAAGACTGAAGGATTGCTAAATTTTTGTGTCAGAATTCCTCAAGACACATAAACAATTTTCGTGTAAAAGAATAGCACAATCAAAAATCAATTTCTTTTGTTTTCTATTGTTTTGTTAATTTCTTATGTATTTCATTGTTTTTTCGACCTTTTGTTTTCTATTGTTTTTTAGCCAAAATTTGTTGCAGGCACTTTTGCAGGCTTATCTACACTAGAATTGTTTAATTTCAATGGTTAAAAGTTGAAATAATCTTATTTATATCAATTTAACCAATAAACACAATTTGCACGAGACATGAAAACTCGTCACATTGAGGACGAGTTAGGTGATACGCTTGTGGTCATCAGATGACAGTCATCTGTGATCGACAAAGAAAAGAATGTGATATAGGCACCTTGAAGTTATATTGAGCGTGCATGCGAAACCGTTTCTGTAACCACTCGGCCACGGGTCATCCACGGAAATGGTAAGACAAAAAAAAAAAAAACAATGTATAGATATAACAGGGGGAAAGTCAATGCCCACTCAACTAACGTGGCCGTGTGAACATCTATTGCATTGCTAGACGGAAAAGCGGCCTTGTAACGACTGAGGTCGCTATGCCATTTCTGGCAACTTGGGAAAAATACGTCCCGCTGACATAAAACCTATAATCGGCTGGTTTTGATACCTTGCCTTTAATCACAATTTTCAGTGTAATGACGTCATCAAATTACAAAACAATGACATCGTCTTGAAAGACAATTGTTCAAAGTACAACACCTCAGTCGTCGTCATTACATACTATGATCGGTTTGACAAAGTCAACCTGCAAAATGTTGCTGCAGTCGAAGCAATGTGGTCTCCAACACACAAAAAAGAGGGATATGGCGTGTGTGTGTGTCTGTGTGTGTGTATAGGTGCGTTTATATACGAACGTGATTTCTACATGGACGAATATATAATACAAATTGAAGAAAAAAAAGTAAAATAAAAAAAAATTGTTTCGTGATCTTGTGGGGTTCGAACCCGCAACCTCACGTCTCTGAGACGGCGCCTCTAACCACTCGGCCATACGTCTCGACGAGAAAATATGGGGAACGTAAACTTATGTATATGAAAGATACATGAGGAATCGTTTTGTCCACATTCCATTTTCATTTTCAGTTTTAAACTGCAAAATTGTCAATCTGATGAGGAGATTTCAAAGAATAAAATGCATGATTACTGCAGCTTATTGTCTCAGCTACAACATACTAAAGTTTCAGAGGAAATGAAGCAAAATCAGCTGAGATAAAGGTGCTTAAACGTTGTTAAGTCAATGCATGCTTTTAAAAAAAATCACCTCCCATAGACATAACACGTAAACTTGTCCGATTTTGCATCTTTACTTTTAATCACAATTTAAAGTATGATGACGTCATCAAATTTCAAAACCATGACATGGACTTGAAAGGCAAATGTTTAAAGGACAACATATGTGAATTTGGGATAATATTGAGCTTAAACAACAGAGATACGAGCAAATGAATGTCAGAAACAGTACCTCAAAAAAATCAATTCCACTTTTTTTATTCAAAATGACGATATGATCACTTCATCGCGTTTTCCTGGCAATATTGATACTAGGAATGTTATTTACAATTCATATGCTTTTGTAATATGCAATAGAAATATCGGGTCAACGGACGATTTAAAGAGCTATGGCGAAATAAACAAAGACATGTTTTTTCACTATATTTGCAGAAAGACGCGCGCGCGGAATTTCAACTTTGACGCCAGTGCATTCCTTTGTTATAGGTCAACATCGATCGGAAATCAGTGGATATTGTTACTCAAAGTATCAGGAATCCAAATCAGTCAAAAAAATTGCATTTTCATGTTGGTTACGCCCTCTGCGCGTGAAATTGCGCGGACGGACGCGCACGCGAGAAAATGTTTGAAACGCTTAAAATTGTCTGAAACTTCGAGATTTCCCATTGGGAAGTCGTTTTGAGCCTTTTAAAATTTTGACGCGCGCGTAGGCGCGCGTAATGAAGACCTGGGTAACTAGCGTTAAAAAGTAAGATAGAGCGTGACCTGAACTTTATGTCCACCGAAAATGATGCAGAAATGACATCTAGTTATGAAGTTATGATCGATCATGTGACAAGGTCCGAAAATCACAAAATGGCGCCTAGATGACGTCATAGATATGTTACTGTCATGAAAACCTTATTGTGGCTAGATATTGTTATGAGACATGTTGACTGAAAATTTCATGTCATTCCGTAATGTCATTGTTGAGATATTGACGACACAAAATTGTCCAGAAAGAAAGAAGAATAAAAAAAAATAAAGAGAGATTTTGACAATCACAATAGGTGATACGCTGATAGCGTATCACCTAATTAGATTTGCACACGATATCATGAATTTGAGCTGTTTTGGGGTTGACATGCATGTGCAAAACATTACGTAACTTCAGAACGGTGTACCTGGATGTCGCAAATTTGGTCTCAAAATATGCGGGAGACTTCAATGAAAAAAGTCGTGAAATTACGCGGCAAAATCTTGGCGTTGCGAAATCTTGACGCGAAACGTTGAGGGGGGGGGTCAATTTGACCCCTGTAGTTAGAATAGGGTTAAGGTACAAATTTTCTTTGGAGATGAAAAGTACACCCTCAAAGGAATAGAAAACAGGAGTTGATGGTTGTATGTTAAAGTTAACCCATGCCAGAAGTCGAAATATCAAAGGAAGCACACTGGTATTCATTTTCTTACAAATTAAAGTTAATACCCCATTTATACAAAAAAGTTTTGGCCCAGGAGCACTCCTGAAGCACTTCGACCCTCATGCTCCTGAAAGTCTCTTCATTGAAAGCACAGAATGACCTCTTCCCAAGATCACATGCAAAGTGGCTGAGAGGGGCATAAATATGTCATGGTGACTTTCGAGTACACAGAAACTTCTAACATGAAAGCCGTATCCACAGCGCGGAGCACTCAAAACGTTGGTGACCGTTTACACAGTGTTTTAGAGCACCTCATGAGCCCTGTAAATGCCCTGTATAAATGGGGTATGGGGTTTCCGCCCATCTCACGAGGCAACTCAAACTTCTGAAGATGTGTAAGCTTAAAATTCAGAGTTGATGGGAGTCACAAGTTTTCATTATTATTTCGAAAAGTTGTTTTACAGTTTGATGTCGGCTGGACAGGAGGGACATACAACCAATCCTTTATGTCATGTAGAGAGTATGGAGGCTTCGTCAGGGAGATACTGGCAGTGAATGCTTTCAGGCATTGTTTAGAAAGTTGTCACAGAGTGCCTATGATGTGTGGAGTGCACAATACCCTTCAATAAATCTTTGTTCACTAGACCAGAGGAAGGCATGTCATTCTTTTCCGGCTAAGTGTCACAGAGTATTCCAGATTAGCCAGGTATCATATATAACTTGGACACTTCATTTCAGTGACCGTACTCATGCAGCTGCATGTCTTATGAGTAATTTGTCCCAGCAAATTGTTTATGTAATTGTGCTGCAGAAAATATCTTCTTCTCTGTAGCAAATTGTCAACTCTGAATGTCCCTGAATATTTTACATTGGAGAAAGATCACATGGAAATGGTTAGGTTCAATAATTTTTATCTGGAAACAACTTGTTGACAATTTAAGTAGTTACAAGTTTAGCTATAAAGTGTTTAGACAATTTTTCAACTGAAACAAGCAATTATGTTTTGACAAACACAGGGTTCAAATTAAAGAGAATTTTTAACTCTTTATGAAAAGCTGACAAAGAAGAGTGAAGATTATGATTCAAAGAAATGGCATTATACCGCAGGCTTGTTTGTTTGTTTGTTTGTTTGTTTTCTTGGACTCTATAGGTTAAAGTTTGTGACAAGCAAGTAAACTGATTGAGTCCATGACATGCTGTAGCAACAAGTCTTTCCAACACTCCCCTGTGTCTCAACCACTCGCTCTTCATACCAGTGTAAAGAACAATGAGTACATGCATTACAAGGGGGAACTATCCTTTTGCTACAAAATGCAGAGAATACATAGCTAAACAGTGAAATAGCAATGATTCTCATCACTGGCTCAAACTCATTGTCTGTATACATGGTTGTGAGTAGGAGCTGACTGTCTCTTGTAACAGTGTAAACTCTGCCCTCAATTTAACGAAGAATAGAATGCGGTGCTATGCGATATATGAGTACATGTACATTACAGAGAGTTGCAAGGAGGGGAAAAAAAATGACATGAGCAAGAGCCAGTTTTGGTTTCAATGTTTCGGGCTGGGCTTGTGAGTGCCTAGCCATGTCGTCAATCCCCCAATCCATTGAAACTGACATATCCTATTGAGTTGGCTATTTTTGACTGTATCAATACCCATGGATGCAGAGACTGCATGTCAGTTTTGTGTTCGTTATGTTCCGTATGCAGATCCTCGGTTGGACCCAGCTTTGCCAAAAACCGCTGCATCGTGTACGCCGTACTGGGCATCGTCTTTCTGGCTGCTGGCATCGGAGTCACCGTAAGTTTGGCATCTCGATTGTGCAGTTTAAAATGCTACGACGCTCCTTCTTGTGATGCATTTAAGATGAAGCTAAAGAGAGAGTTGTTCGCCTCTGACAAAGATTCTGCTAGGAACGAAAGCTCAGGCCCCTTTTGACTCCATTTTACACTATTGGCTCGCCACTATTGGATAAGCAGGTTTTCAGCAGCCTTTTGTTGCTACACTCAGAAACATAATTTGTCAGTTTCAGAGTCAAACAGTTCAGATTGTTTATTATTCAGAAAAAATAATAAAAAGCAGTGAATCATGTTACCAAGTATACTCTCGCACATGTCTGTGGGAAATGTGTGTTGGGGCAAAATCAGCTCACCCTCATTTGGTTAAGCCATGTAATCATGGAGCTGTGAGTTTGAATAATGATTCTGTGTATGATATGAAAATTCCTGTAATTTGTTTTTGGCAAACATATGTGAAGATCATCCATTGTTAGAACATTATGCCAGCCCTGTACAGCCAATATTTTCCCATAAAGATCATTGAATGGTAGCTGTGGGATTTTACTCTTGGACATAAAATCCTCTTTCTGCTCAAGATGACTTAGAATGTTTTTCAAGGTTGTAGATAAAAAGGGTTGCATTTGCTGAAATAGTGGCCAAGCATTGGAGATATATTTTGTATGTGATACATGCACACCCGCACACACGTACATACACTCTCTCTCACGCACACACATTGTATAAGCAAAACAAAAACAATTCAGTTGATGAAAGTATTGCAGGCTTTTATCTGTGATAGATGCTTCAGTGTTTTTACTTCTATTTCATTTGGATTTTTATATTTAATTCTGTAGTTCTGAATATTGGTGTTTGAATGCATGCATATTGTCTCTGCCTGTACATTTAGTTGTAGGCATTTAAATTTATGTGTTTCTTTTGTCCTTTAGGTCGGAACACTGTCCCTTGCCCAGAGCCAGGGAGGTATCTACTTTGTCTGGATAGGTAAGTTTTTGGAGAGATGTGCAAGATTTGGGTTAGGCCCTGCTGTACAACAGACTTATATAGACTGAAATATAGAATCATGACAAGTGAGATTAACAAAGTGAACATTCCATTGGCTTTTGAGGATTGCTAGTTATTTGCATGGTACATCCAACCATAAGAAGATACGGTACTGTATACGCTATATATTTGGCGAGTCTAATTTTTCGCGAATCGGGACTTCCCGATAATTTCACGAGCTTTTGGTTAAATTTGCCATTGTAGAGTACAGTACTGACCAGTCAAGTGTATGCATGCACGTTACATTCATTTCGGGATCTATTTTCATGTGTTTTTAAATTTGCGTAAAGCACCCAACTTGTGAAATTCGCGAAAATGAAAACCTCGCGATGTTTTTTGCCATATACAGTATTCGCCCTGATGTGCTTTGTTCACCAATGGTTCATGTCCACTAGAGTGGTTCTTCACCAATTGGCACAGAGATGTGTGGAAATTAATTGCTATTGAATGGAGATTACCTAATCCGTTAATTCCTATCGTATCACTATGCCCTTCCTGTTAGACTGAGGCCATTGTTATGCCTGTGCAAGCTTGCTAACTTACTGCCCAGCTCAAAACCCACAAAAAGTCACAGATTAGGATTCTCTGTAATGAATCAAAATACAGTATTTCATTTGGATTGACCGACTCAAATTTTTTAAAGTCCGCCTTACCTGGGAGAGTAACCTTTTCTCTATCTACTGTCAAATTTTGATGGCTTAAAGGGATGTTATAGTATTGGTTGAGGTGAGGATTCACCTTTTAACTTCTTGAGAGATACTTAGAAACCACTTTGTGAAATGTCAAAGAGCAAAATGATTTTAAGAGGAATTCAAAGTTCATTTGATAAAAATCCATTTTGAAATGGCTGAGATATCCAAGAACAAAGTAAAACAAGGCGATTGTAATGAAAGGTGGGTCCCATATTTTATTAGGATTGCTTTGTTTTGGATAGCTCGGCTATTTCAAAACCAATTTTGATTGAATAAACTTTGAATTCCTCTGAGAATTATTTGCTCTTTCATATTTTATGAGATGTTTCTCATTATGTCAACAACAACAAAAACTGTTGGAAACCCGAAGCCTCATCTCAACCGAAACTGTACCATGCCTTAGCCCGTTGAGGACGAGTCCGTAGTATACTCGATCAAGTGTCTATGGGAAATGCGTGTTGTAGCAAAATCAGCCCATCCTCAACGAGTTAAGAACAAAACCAAAATCGAGATATAAATAGTTTTCCCAGACCATGTTTTGTTTTAAAGAGACGATGTTTTCATTGATGCTTCTGCACAGCACGCCTGAGTGACCCTAATCCTTAAATCCTCTTTTCTTTCTTTTCTATGAAACTGCAGCTCCCAACTCTCATATTTCAATCACATATTGAATGGGTTAGGATGGTTCAATTCTTACAAGTTAGATATTATTCTAAGGCTTGCACCTTAATTTTTTAAACTATGTAAGAAAGTGGAAATTTATTTTGACCTGCTTTTAGTGGGTTTTGAGCTTGGCAGTCACAGTACACGTTCAGTTCTGGAGGAATGATCTGAATACTGATGAAAAAGCATGGCAAGATATTGCTAAGTGCATGGTCACATTAAGGGGTTAGTGCAGTTTTATGTCTTGTATGTCTTCTCTTCTATTTGATGATCTGTATGTACATTTGCATCAGATGTGTGATATATGAGCCGTAAGTTTGCTCAAAATTTGCATCCGATGTATGTAAATTGGGTAGGAAGCAAGAAATTCCAAGTGTGATTATAAGAAATGATCTGGATTGCCTTTGTGACTGCAATTGTCTGTGTGTACATGTGTATGTACATGTATGTCTGTGACTCATCTTTATGTGTGACTGTATGCATGCTTTGGTATCTATGCCTGTGTCTGTGGTTATGTTTGTGTATGTCTGTCTGTGACTTATCTGTGTCTGCATTATGTTTGTGTGTATCTGTGACTGTGTGTGTGTCTGTATCTATGCCCGTTCTGGGACTGTCTATGTCAGTGACTCTGTCTGTGTCCTCGTGTCTCAGTCTCTGTGTATTTGTGTCTGTATCTGTGACTTTATCTGTGAGCAGTTTAAAATCAGTGGTAGTTCTGTCCTTGATTTTTAACTTGTGATGACAAGCAAGATAAAATATCCTTCTTGTCCTCTCTGTTTCTTCAATCTAGGTGCCTTTATCGTGGCTATCCTGAATTTCATGAGGTCATGCTACTACGGCAGCATGAAGGTCAGCTCAGTCGAGAACGAATGAGGGTCACAGGATTAAGTCCCCTCCTCTCCCCTCCCCCTCCCCCAACCCCTTTTGCACAAACATCCAAGCCCCCTCCTACCCTTCTTCTTCGTCATCCACGATCAAAATTCGCAAGCTCTGGAGTGATGCCCTCCTCGATGTCGTGGCAACCATCCCTCGCATCCTCCAAACTCTGTGATCAAATGTCTGCTGGTGTTTGCTCCTTCCTGGTGAGGTGACGACAGCCGCTGCAGTAACGTGCAGCTCAAGTGTTCATCCTAATGTATCAGTAAAATCATAGAAGTGTTTCACACCACCCTTTGGCACACCAGGCAATCACTAGATGCAGTCTGGAGCAACTTTGTTCTATATTTTAGTCCAGTTAAAACCACAAATTCAAACACAAATACAAAAATATGTATCTACGGCTCTTTAGATTTACGCTGTTCAAAACTGCCCTTCTTAGTTTATTTAATAGGGGGCATTGATAAGTAAGATATATAAATATATACGCTCATATATTTTCTTTCTATTTGCTCTACTTTTGTTATCTCCTGACATACAAATGTAGTAAACCTTTGATCACGGCAACATTGTGACTGAATCATCTTGTTGCTTGTTATCATTTCCCAGATTTTAGCTGTCCTAGGATTGAGTAGAAAAAAACCATGTATGTCGTAAGTTACGTTGCTTTTAACGAAAACAAAAATAGAATGACACTGTAAATAGTATGTATAGCTACTTATAAAATCAGTGATTTGATCATGATACCAGAGAGTATAAGTGCGATTGTGAAATTTCGTGGGGCTTTTTTTTTTTGTTTTTTTTTTTGCACAGAGATTATTCAAGATCAAATCATTGAGTTTCGATCGCCGGCATACTGCTGATTTCTCTCGTTGATTCTCTCTCTGTCTTCTTGGTTTTTTGAAATGATAATCACTGACTTTCATTGGACCAATTATGTAAATAGTCCTACTTGTAGGCGCGTGCGTGGAGTAACTCTTTGGCTTGGTATTTCAGCAGCAGGCGAGAGTATTCTGTATGTAAATTTGCATGAGGTTGACATGAAATGAGTCACGACAGACTACTGTAAAACGAGGAATGTTCGTGTGCATTTTAATTTCGTGAATTCTGCGAGAGCCGAGTTTCGCAAAATTTAAATACACGCCAAATATCTTGTCTACACTATATGCATTGAATGTTGAGAGGCAACTCGTAAAAATTTCATGCTGCGAATAAGGCCGCTGGCTCCCATTCGCGCAAAAATTTCATGCCGTGAAAATATTGTGTTTTACAGTATCCACACCTGCTGTATCTCCATGTTTGGAACTTGGACTGACTTACTCTTGACACTTGGAGCCCTAATCTACTTGTTAAAGGAACACTGAATCCATTCCTCTCTTGTAAATCATGTGTGATGTATTTCCTGATAATATTGTCAGTAAGTTGTTGTGTATTTCTTTTTTTAACTGTGTTTTATGTCACCATGGAATAAGATTGGCTGTTTGGTTTTACGATTTGGTTTTTTGGTATTTTCCTTTTCCTGAATGAGTTACAGTGTGCACACTTCTACATTGTCGAGGTTGACTTTTGGCTAATGTGGAAAAGAATCCATTTCAGCCCAGCCAAGTTCAGATTTACCCAATACCAACCGATTTGACTTACATACACTTGATGTATCTTAATTTATTAGCACCTTCTGCATGATCCAAGAGGAACTATATATATTTGAAGAAAAAGACAATGATCAATCAGACTAAATTTGCATGAATGACAAATGGTTAATGGAGTACAAACTGCATAAAAACAATATCAAACTATATGACTCTTCCTTCCAAATTTACATTGGCCCAATTTGAATGAGTCCTCTATGCGCCTGTAATGTATGGTGAATGAAAATGAGTGATAACATGTCAACTCACTCTGCAAAATATGATATTGACTTAGGCCAAGAGAGCATCACATTGGTCATTGACAAGTGTGTACATAGAGCATAGCACCTAAAGTTTAAGCCACACTAGCTCAAGTAATGCATAATATGAACTGTGCACCCAGTCTCAAGTTTGTGCAAGAAAAGTGTAATTTTTGTCAGAATGTATTTGCCATGCCATGCGCTGTAGGCCTGTGTATTAAGTTGAATTAAAGTTGCTTTTCAGGATGATGTACAATACCTTGTGCTGCGCGAGACAAGAATAGGATTTTAAATTTTGAATCATTTAACGAGCTGCACGTGTCATTTCAGTCAAATCTATTTTTATGGGTCATATTCCTTTGCTGTAATACATATGTACATAATTATTTGTAATCAGGAAAGAGAGAGAGAGAGAGAGAGAGGGAGAGAGTAAGGGGGGGGCAGATAGAATGTGAATGAAGCTTTTGTACATACTAAAGATATATATTGCACTTTTGAATATGAATGATTTCATTCTTTTATTTTTGTGTCTCATACTTCTTTGTTACATTTTCAATGTGAATGAACCAGTAAATGCTCCCTCACAGTGGGCTTTTTTTCTTTTTAGCTCACCTGAGCCAAAGGCTCAAGTGAGCTATTGCGATCGCCCTTCGTCCGGCGTCCGTCGTGCGTCGTGCGTCGTGCGTCGTGCGTCGTGCGTCGTCCGTCGTCCGTCGTGCGTCGTCCGTCGTCCGTCGTGCGTCGTGCGTAAACTTTTTACATTTTCATCTTCTTCTTGAAAACCCCATGACCGATTTTCATCAAACTTGGCAGGTAGCATCCCTAGGGGGTTAGGAACTCAATTTGTTAAAATGGGCACCATGCCCCACCCAGGGGGCCCCCAGGGGGGCCCAAACCCCCCAAAATTAAGGAATCTGTAAAAATCTTCTTCTCTAGAACCAGAAGTGATAGAGCGAAGTTAATACTATGAGTTAGTACATTGATGACTGTAGTTTCAAGTTTGTTCATGGCAGAATCAGGGGTGCCCCCCTTGGGACCCAGGGGAGGGGGGTGGGGAAGGGTTCTAATGGGGCCTAAATTGTACATTTTCATCTTCTTCTTGAGAACTCCATGACCCATTTTCACCAAACTTGGCAGGTAGCATCCCTAGGGGGTTAGGAACTCCATTTATCAAAATGGGCACCATGACCCACCCAGGGGGCCCCCAGGGGGCCCAAACCCCCCAAAATTAAGGAATCCGCAAAAACCTTCTTCTCTAGAACCAGAAGTGATAGAGCTAGGTTAATACTATGAGTTAGCACATTGATGACTGTAGTTTCAAGTTTGTTCATGGCAGAATCAGGGGTGCCCCCCTTGGGACCCAGGGGGGGGGGGGGGGTGAGGAGGGGTCCTAATGGGGCCTAAATTGTACATTTTTATCTTCTTCTTGAGAACCCCATGACCCATTTTCACCAAACTTGGCAGGTAGCATTCCTAGGGGGTTAGGATCTCAATTTGTTAAAATGGGCACCATGCCCCGCCCAGGGGGCCCCCAGGGGGCCCAAACCCCCCAAATGAAGGAATCTTTAAAAATCTTCTCTAGAATCAGAAGTTATAGAGCTGAGATAATACTATGAGTGAGTACATTAATGACTGTAGTTTCAAGTTTGTTCATAGGAGATCCAGGGGTGCCCCTCTTGGGGGTAGGGGGAGGGGGGTGGTTGGAAGGGTCCAAATGGGGGCCTGAATTGTACATTTTCATCTTCTTCCTGAAAACCTCATGATGGATTTTTGTCAAACTTGGCAGGTAGCATCCCTAGGTGGTCAGGATCTCAATTTATCAAACTGGGCACCATGCCCCACCCAGAGGGCCCCAGGGGGCCCCAATTCCCCCAAATTAAGGAATCTTGAAAAAATTGGGCCCTTATTGTACATTTTCATCTTCCACTTGAGAATGCCTCGTCAAATTTTGGTAGAGCTGTGAATAATTTAGATTAGTGACTGCGTGAAAGGTGAACTTGCGATACTCAGGTGAGCGCTAGACCCGCGGGTCTCTTGTTCATTGATAGATTCTCATTCACTAACGTAGACGAATATAATTCAAGGAGCCGAACCAAAGTGAAGATTTTAGGGTAGGCTCCAGAGTCACTCAGATCTTAGGAAAATATACAGTTCACTAAATCTTGATCTAGACTTTGCTACATCCTGCTACAGTAGCAAGATTATGGAAGATTGCATTCATATGTAATTGATTATACTTTCATGTACAACAATATCTGCTTCTCTTCATTGTTCTTAACAATTTCTCTGATGTAACACACATGATGACTTTCACATGTCCCTGTAAAATGTTGATTGTAATATAAGCTGTATCTTGAGTCTTACGAAGATATATAGGCGAGTCAGAATCTAAATTATTCCTCTCATTTGCGATAATCACGTGAAGTGATTGTGTAGTATTGTTATCACTTACTTTGTGTGTACTTTTATACCGTAGCTACGAGCATTTATACAGATATCTATAAAGAAAAAAGTATTGACATTAACAAAGCAGGTACAGATACATACATGTATTTGGGGAAAAAAAGGGCAGAGTAAGTGCAGCAGTGTGTTGTGTACTGCCATGTGCCATGCATACATGCATAGTATGCATACATGCATAGCAGTTTTCTTAATTGTCAATTCCACTACTAAATGTATGTTGTGTACATCAGCCATTTATTCTAAGATGGATAAACTCATTTTTTTTTTTAATCAAAAGCAATGTCATTAGTGAATTTTATGTTTTAAATAGTGGTCACAATTAGATTGAGATGACGTATGTGTCATTAAATGTCTTGTTTAGAAAATAATTGTCCATACTCATATTATTGTGTATCCTTGTGTCTTAACAGTTATCTACAGCTGTATTAACATATCAGAACTATCATAACATTTTCAATTTATTTTCATAATCAGCCAAACCACGCTGCACTATCACATGGTTCTCATATTTAATCTAGATCTTTGTCGCACTCTTTAAAAGGTTCTGTAGAGAAGACTGGGAAGAATGCATTGCATTAAGTGGTCTTTTTTTTTTCTCTCTCTCTCTCTATCTCCTTCACTCTTTTCTCTTTCTTGGTGATAGGCATTATCGATCTTAAGAAATTCTGGGTGGTGTTCTGTAGCCTGCTCCAATGTTTCCTTGAAAGAAAAGGATGGGGGGGGGGGGGGGGGGCTTTTTGGTATGATGAATAAGAGGATACATACTGTTTCAACTTTGATTGCCTAGTGTTCTCCACTTAGTAGTTAAATCAGGTGCCCCGGATGTCGAACTGGGAGGAACCCCAGACAAACCTGAGACAACACTGCACACTGGCACTGGTCTGACGGTCCAAGACCAGTAAAAATCCTTGTTGGACCAGTAACTTTCTCAAGAACGGACCTGTAAAACATGGAAAAACTGGGAACCTACTGGTCCGACAGACAGGTCAGAACAGTAGAAAAAAATGGGTTAGTTTGCAGCCCTACTGAAGATGTTGTGAATTGATGTACGAGGGTATGAATGGTATGCTGCAGTAATTGTAATCGATTAAAGGTGCGGTTTGGGACCTTTTCGAATGATACGAGGAGCTTCACTGGAAAACAATGAATTAGACTTGGTGTCAAAAAATTGTTGGAGTGTGATGATTATTATATCTCTGTGCAGAATGCATTGGATCAGAGGCTTTTCTATTTGTATCACTCTCTTGTTTTCTTATGTTTGTGTGTTCGTTTGAGGGGTCTTTCCTAGCCGAAAGCTGTGTCTTTTTATCATGGGCTTACTTCGTTCTGTTGGTTTGTTTTTTTGGTTGTTTTTAAAATCAAAACATGCAATTGCAGCTTGATCAAAACATGCTGTGAAATGCAATAGTCTTGTAGCTGACAAGACACGATACATTTCATACCCTTGTGTAAGAGAATTGTGTCAGCAGAACAAATTGATATATTGGAAAAGTGCTGTGTGTTACAGAAAGTTAGATTAATATCATTTTCAGTTCATCTCCCATTACCACATGTGTATCCGTTATCATTTCACTTGTGCTGCAATTGCAGCTGTCCATCTTCGTCGAGTCTTTGTTTCTAGTGCATTAGTGTTTTGTTTTTGCTGACGTGCAAGAGTACTTGACTTCTCTGTTCTGCAAGGGCTACAGAAATTATGCATATAATGTGAGATTGCTGTTGTATCGAGACATTTGTGCCATGTAGCTCGGGCCACAGAAACAAATTATTCTTTCAACATAGACATGTATATTATATGCCTTACAGTTTACATGAGACAGTGTATATACTGGGACTGCTGGGAAGTGTAGTGAATGAAAGATGATGTGAAATTTATGTGGGGGGGGGGGGGTCAGGGAATGCTAGAGAAGAAGCAGGGAGGTGTTATAGAAGGAGTTTCATCTTTTTGTAATCCATGCTAACACATGTTTAGGTTTTAAAGCATTACAATGGGATCTCTAACATTCCTCTTTCCTATAAAGCCATGCTCGGCGCCACTCTTTCTCCAAGACTTTATTTTGAGAGAAAGAAAATATTTTTCATGTCATTAAAATACAAGTTGTACTTCACTGGAAAGTTTTGAATGAAATATTAGAATATGCTAAGAACAGTTTTTGGAAAGATTGTAAGGTGATACGCCTTATTAAAATTAGATCCTCTTAAAAACACATGTTCCCTTGATTTTACTTTGCACATGTAAGTTTTCTACCTTTTACTCTGGCATTTTTTATCCCAAGTGTGTTCTAGCATGTTTTTTTTTATTCCTACTTTTTTCAGGTAAAAGCGTAATTTTTACGCTGCATTTTCACTCCCTTTTCCAATTTAATGCACAGTATTCATTGTTACTAACACACACACACACACACACACAAAGAAAGAACTGAAGCAAGAAAGGTCTTTTCTGCTGTGAGAGCGCCACTCACAATTACTGATGCACTCTTTTATCAATGCACCAATGTACCAATTGTATTGCAGTGGCTTCGTGCATGACCTCTAAGGAGAATTACTTACTGCTTCATGTATAACACCTCCCTGGTACAAGTATGGTAGTATCATGTGCATCTCATAGAAGCTTGCTCCATCGCACACATTCCATGTAACCATTTTTGCTCGGTTCCGAGGGTCAGCAGGAAAACGTCACATGATCTATAAGCTTATGTTCATGCGTATCAGGTGATGAAATTGTAGAAATAACCATATCGATGCGATAACATGCAGTGCAACATTTTTTCCGTCTTTAAAGATTCTTTTGAAAGTCTATAATTTAAATGCAGTCAATCAGTGAATAAAAGAGTAGGCTCTGCTGCAATGATGTATACCAATAAGTGTACCTACATTTCCATAAATTTCGATGTCAGATTATAGAATACAACTTTATATGCAAGGTGTATGCAAAAAATAAATAAATAAATGTGGGAAGTATACAAGCATGAAAAGTATTTTGCTTTCTCCACTTAATCTGTCATCAAGATGATTTATCTTTTCATTTTTTAAAACTTTTTTCTCTAGGGTAAAATGCAGTATACATTTAGTGTAAAAAAGGCACTTTGGCTTTTGCAAAGCACCTGCGAATGTGGCTGAGAACAATCAAACTGAAATTACTAATCAGCGTAATTGTTAAAATTAGTGTAGAATTTGTACAATTTTTTAAACTCAAGTCATTAATCGTAGATTCTTACTATAGTAATTGTACATACGTGACAACCATCTGTGATATTAGGCATAATTATGTGTATTAAGCAGCTCTTCAGTATGCATGTAGATATTTGATTTGCATGGCTTTACTGAGGGCAGTACAATTTTTTTTCTCAATCTAAATATTTTTTTTGCTCATTTTTATGTTTTAACATCACATTGTTGGTACTATTACTTAACAATTAAAATGATCGTATTGAAAAATGAAAGACACTCAAACTTGTCATCATTAATGAACTGCTCAGAATGAAGAGATACTGGAAGTGAGAAAGTGTGTTTTTACGACTACAGTGTACATGTGCATACATGTGGAGGTCATTTTGTTGCAGCTTTTTAGCAGTTACATATTTATCACTGTGTGTACTGGTGTGTAGATTGTGGCCATTCTGGCTACGTGATCTATATAATCTCCCAATTTCCCTATATGGGTGTATGTAGTATCAGAGTACAGTGTGCCAATTGACAGAAGGCTTAAAAAATTATGATTCTAAAAAACCTCTCAGTCTTTGATGGCCAAAGACATCTTAGCCTCATTATTAGCCATTATTCACTCTAGTGGTTCCTTGTGAATTTATGTTGTTACATTATGGTATTGGGTTACTTTTATAAGGCATCCTTGGTCTTCTACAAGAAATTCTATAATATAACTTTACATATCTTGAACTGGAGACTAAAGGTGGAATCATGATAGATTCTTTAAAGGCAGACTAAAACAATGATTTTAGAAATTCATCAACTTTATCTTTAGGCAAGTACAGGCAACTTTGGCATTAATTAACAGAGAGAAAAGGGAAAATTGAATTTCCCTCTTCTTAAACAAATTCGCATGAATATAATTTTAGTCAAATCTGGTGACATTAGGCACAACCTTCAAATGAATATTGCGACAACATTTCAACAACAATCTACCACAATCTAGGCCTACAGTACACGATTTGGTCAGATTTACCCTGCTCCAAGTGTCGTCCTAGATTCTGAATTCTAGAGATATTCCAATAGGATTTTACATGTTTCAGGATCAGTTTGCAATGAGTTTTTAACATGATTTGTTACAACAATGGGACACTGCAACACACTGATATTTGCTAATGTGAAGACATACAGAATTCTTGGAGAAAAAAATACTTTTTATTTCTGCATTTCATATTTCGTACATTTCATAAAATGCATTTTAATTCAATAAATTCCTATGATTAATAGAATGACATGTCAGTTCACTGCTTATCTCTCTTTTAACTAAAACATCAAATTTCTTGAAAAAATGACGCCACTTGTGTTATACTTTACTATATAGAAGGTATCCATGTAAAATCTTTCTAGACATATCAAAACACACTGGTATGGTGCTGTGATAATCAAATATAAGTACTACTCTGTTTTGGGCTCCCTATCTCATTTAATACATATATTTGTTTCTCCAAACAGTGACTACCAGGGTCCTACCACATTAGGCAAGTTGAGATATTTGGTCATTACAAATTGAGCTGGTCTACAAATGTTTGATTGTTTGGTGTTTTTTTTTTGTTTTGTTTTTTTTGCTACCAACTGATATTTGACTATTACTGATCATGTTAATTTTTTTTACTTGTTTTGATTTTTTTTTTTTTTTTTTTTTTTGGGGGGGGGGGACTTGCACCTACTGGTACCACTTAATAAAATATTTATTTGTTTTTTCTTCTCTTGGGAAAACAACTTCACAGGGAAATCAAGATGTGGTTTGATGAACATTTACAAATGAAAAGAGTCACTCACATTTCCAAGTTAAAACAGCACCCATCATTTTTTAGTCAAAGCGCTACATGCTCTGTGTTGCTTTGAAGGAACAACAACACAAACTAGGTTTGTTGAAAGTTTTTAATACAATATACTGATAAATATAACTGCCAATCTCTTTCTCAAAACAAAATATACAACTATTTCTTAAAGAAAATCGTGGACATAACACACAATGACATCACTCTTTGCACCAATTATATGGTGAGGTACACAAAACGTGTAGAAGAAAAGTACTACCAGGTATATAATCTCTGCAATTCCTCGGTGCCGGTAACTCTTACAGAGCTTGACTTCATTGTCTATCCACATTACAATCTGAAATTTGTCCTTTCCTGGAATTCTTAGTATGTAACTCATATAGCTTGCCTTGAAATGACCATCTACACCATTGTATGTGAAGTTTCTGTGTTTACATGATTTTCACGCTTTCACAGATGATCAATTCTTAGAACAGTTCATTATGCAGAGAGAGGGCATGCAAAATGAATGTACCTAAATATGCATTTCTCATTACTCACAGTTGAACTATAGGAGTCCTGTCCAACTATAGCATTCTTCCACTGAATTACTGTCTTCCAATACTATGAACCTATCTGGGCCTTTTGGAAAATCATGATCTTAGATTCTAATAAATACATTCTAACTAATAAGTCCCCTGGCCTCACAAACTCAAGTTTGTGGAGAGTCCCTACACCAAGTGGTGGTTGCATTTGTTTTTCTTGCACCCTGCATCTCAAAATTCAAGTTTTCTCAGTTTTGTGCACTCAACATAACCTGGGATGAACACACAAAAGGCACCCATGCCTTAAGATGAGCCTCTAAGAATGCAGGTCAGAAAGAGACAAGTCAAGAATGGCAGTTTGTACGTACATAACACTGACAAGAAACCAGATTCAATCAGGTACACAAAACATATTTCATATGCACAATCCAAATATGCCAGAAAGATGTCTCAATGAAAAGGAAGCTGAGGGGCATTGGCTGTACGAAGATCAATGTACATCTTTGGCCTTTACTTTGAATTTTCTTCCCTCTTTTTTTTGATGGCTTTCACAGGTTGGAGTCGACTTTGCACAGCACCTGTCTGAATAATGACATATTTTGCATGCTATAGATACATACAGTAAAACAATACTTACAACTTAAATCATATTATCACAGTTGCATGTGTTTTTATGTAATAAATGTTTAGATTATATCATGAAATTTATAAACTTCAAATCAAGGATATATGTAAAACAGAGGAATTACTTCATATATGAGTTGAATACTCCCTAGTAGTAGTGAAATAATATTTTGTAGGTTCTACAAACCTGTACCCTGTGGCTAACTGTATCCTTAACATACATAATATTCAATCGTATGAATAAGTTACTTCTTGTAGACAAGAATTGATGTTCTATGATTATTAGGACAAGGTATCTGCAATCACACTTTGGGTTGGCACTGGCAAAATAGTATCTCTCTGTAAGAAAATACAGCAGAAAAACACACCCATTTCCTATTTGAGAGTTCCTGCATACAACAGGCAGCAGCACTAGAATGATAGAGTATTTTTCAGCCTGAGTTTCACAGCTGTTGTTATTTCAGAGCGGGCTTATTGGAACTGCAACATCATGCACTTCTTTAAAAGCACTGAACAAAAGCCATTACTGTTTAGTTGTACAGTTAAACTGCGAGTGATGTTTTTTGACTTCACAAAATGTTTTCTACTGGCAGTACAACATTTAAACAAATCTTTTCTCTAGACAGAGGAATCCCAAGAGAAACTTTGCATATCATGAATGTCTATAGCTAGTGGGTTGAGCATTTGCATGAAGGATCATATATGCCCATGGACTCTTTGATATTCAGGAAACTGAATGATGTCAGCATGGCGCATATGGACTGATCAATTCATATTTGTACAGATTGACATCTATTAGGCGCAAATGTCAGACCTCTGCTGCATGTACAATGCCCTCCTCCAAGATTTTCTTTGATAGCCCTAAGCAAATTGTGGTAGTTTTTACTCTGTTTTGTTCTTAACTTAACATGACACACTGTCATTTTCCAACAAAAGTACTGTACTTAATATACTAGTCTGCATTTACAGACCCTTTTTGGCATACAACATATCTTATCAACATTCCTATCACCCTCATCCTTCACCCCAAACCTACATCTACACAAAGCTACTTTGCACTATAAATGCAAACACCAATACTGTTGCATCTCCACCCCCTGTCAAAAGAGGGCACTCGATCTGCCCCTTACTTCCTGTTCTGCTTTATGAAGGCGATGAGGCCGTTGGTGGAAGGGTCGTGGGAGGTCACGGGCTTGTCGTCCTTCAGCTCCGGTTGGATGATCTTGGCCAGCTGTTTGCCGAGCTCCACACTGCAATCATATGAAATGAGCACAAGATGAGGCTGGAATACATCTCCGTGTTTCGGTTTGTTTGTTTTTTTCCCCAATATTACTAACGCTACATACACAAAGTTATGCAGTTAACCTGTTGAGGACAAGTCCCAAGTATACTCGGGCAGGTGTCTATGGGAAATGCATGTTCTAGCAAAATCATTCCATCCTCAATAGGTTAACAGTGTTACACTTTTAACCTAGTGTGGTAAAAAGGTAAAACTGCTTTTCTTCCAAAGTTGTTCGCAATGAAGTTTATGATATGAAAAGTTTTTAACTCTTCATTTCCCAGTGAGTGAGTAGAGTGTGCTAAAAGTCTTCTTTTGTTTTAAATTTCGTCTTTACTTCTTGATAGAATATTTACTAAACTAATAACAATGGCCTTTGAAAGTGAGGCATACACTACCAGCACAAGCAGGTATCACTGTGACTAGTAATTCTCAATACAATGTGCTAACAGAATAAAAAGACAACATGGGTGTCTCTACACAGGCTATCAATCTGATTTTGCATACATTCCTCCATACCGTATATATTCATGGGTCAAGGTTACAGATTTTTACTTATCACACAGTAAAAATGTGGTAAAGAGGGGAAATCTTATCTTATCTTATGCCTAACTATGGTACTGCAGGATGCTACAAATTGCCCATTTACCATTGTCCCATAAAAGCAAGCAAAAAGAAAAAACAGACATAGTGAAGGAACAAAAAAGAAAAGAAAAACAAAACAAAACAAAAACAAAGCAAAACACAATTCTCTAGTTACAGTAGGAATTTTCAAACCAGGTCTTCCTAAAGGAGATAAAAATGTGAACGCACCCCCACTGATCATAGGAGTTGATGTCCCAGATCACTCCCTGGGTGAAGATCTTGTGTTCATACGTGGCAATGAGGACTCCAAGTGTGAAGGGGGTCAGTTTGGGGAACATGATGGAATTGGTGGGTCTGTTTCCTTCAAACACCTGACAAATAAACAAAGTAAAAGGGAAGAGAGGGAGAGAGATACAGTAAGCCATAACTGTTTGTAGAAAATGGTAATGTCAATACTATGTAACGTAGCACATTTCAAAGAAGACACAACTTTACAAATAAGCTTTTCGAAATAAAATGAAATAAAATTTGAATGCTGTTGGCACAGAGAACAATTTTCTTCCACACATTCTGACATGCATTTGTGTTTTCTTTAGTAGACTGTAATAAATTTATACTAAGAAAACAATAATTAAAGACTTACAGTAGGGATATATTACAATGGTTGCTAAAGTAACGAAAGTGAAATAATTGTCAATACAGATCAATGCACAAGACTACTGTATACACCAAATAATTCGCAAGGTTTTCATTTTATATTATTCGCGAAATTAAAAACACACAAAAATATCAACTCTAGTGCCAATATGAATGTGACCTACACGTACACATTTCTCCGTTCAGTACAGGACTCAACGATCGCAAATTTAACCTCTCGCAAAAATGTCAGGAAGTTCAGATTCGCGAAAAATTTAGACTCGCGAAATATATGGTGTATACAGTAGTTGGTAAGTGTGAGTCACCTGAATGAGCAAAATGAACCGATACCAACCTTGTGAGGGAGAATCAGCTCGATCTTGTCCGCCCCCATGCCAGCCTTTTCCAGCTCCGCCCTCGCCTCTTCAGGACTCTTCCCCAGCATCAGGGCCTCGGTCTGGGCTAGGAAGTTGGCCAGAAGAATCTGCAGAGAACATCCATCAGGAGCAGCAGGAGCAATATAATATGAAGGCTTTAACTTTGACCTTGACTGAAACACCATCAATTTCTGGAACCTACAGTGCTGTGGTTTGGTGCTGCATATTCCAATTATATTCAGTATGATATTGATAATAAATGTTTCATATTGTTGTTGCCATTTTGGAAATTAAATAGAACCCTGTCAATGGCACTTTGATAGAGAAAAAGAATGTACTCAAGTAAATTAAAATTTCACATTAAAAAAAAAAGCCAAACATACATTATATTTTAGATTAGATTTTAGTTGTGTTAATGGGCTGTATCTTACAAAGAAATGTCAAATTTATCAACCTCGTTACTACATAAATTTAGGTTGTGTGATTAAGAATTGCATGTATTCAGAAACAAAAAGGGGATAGGATTATGGAATTCTGGACATCTTCCGCCTACTCCTGTATTGAACTACAGGGCTAAGCCTTTCCCCTAAGCGTAAGTGAAGATAGAAGATTAGCAGAAAGTGTGACGACAGTAAAGGCAAACGGCAGGCTAGGGAGGTGCTGTTTCATATGGTAAAGTAACAAATATTCCTCTCAGACTACTGCCACCTGTCAAGTCCTTTAACTTGTCTGGAGAAACATTCATCCCTTTGCTGAACTGTACACGCAAAGGATGCACATGACCCTTCTGCAGGCACAAAGTCGAGGATTCAAGAGTACAGAGTTATGGCAACTTGCTCCATCGGACTCTTATTTGAACATGCATTTTGAGAAAGGTTGTAAAATGGAGCTTGAGCTCTCTCTTTCTCATAGACATGCTCCGGCAATGACTTTACCTCGTGGTGCAGCCCTTCCTGGATGGGGTTGTGGGTCTTGACAGGGGCAATGAAGTCGGCTGGAATCAGACGGGTACCTGGGAGGGGGGAAAGTTTGTAAAGGAGTCAGCAACTCCTCTCTCATTAAGTCAATAACCTTAGTCAATAACTCTCAAGTCAATAACCTTTGGCCTATGTCAAATTATGTAAAAGCCTGTCGGAGATTCAGATGTACATAATGCATGTATCACTGCCTTGAATTGCTATGCATTCATATTCTGCAATAAAACATTTAAGAAAAATGTTTTTACACACAGGCCTCTCAAGAATCTTGTAAAACTGTAAAAGATGATATGCTTGGTGCATGCTACATGCATACAATTCTGAGAACTGCTACCACATGAATTTAGAATGTTACAGTCACCCTTTTCTATGAAGTAAACAGCTCTTGACAATTTGAATAGCCTGTCCAAGGTACTTACTGCTTATCAAGCCGAGTTATGACATAGTGTCACAATAACTGCAGAACATATCAGCATTGTGAAGAGAACAATCCAGGAATTCTGAGAAAAATTGGTTCCCATAAACTTATCAACTCCAAGAGCAATTTTCCTGTGGTTTTTGCTGAATTTTTGAACAGAAAACTGTTAGGTCTATAATTATCATAAGAAAGAGCACAAGGTTGTCTCTTACTTGAACATTTTCTTGTCCACATAATATCATGTTTTCGTTTCAGAATGTCTAAAGTCTCTTAATTTCTAGATTTATGAATCATGAATCTTAGATTGGCAACAATTTTTTTGACTCCTCAAGTTCCTGTTTCAAACAGCAAGTATTTGTAAATTAATTTCTGATTCTGTACAGATTCCATGAATTTGACCAGTTCCATATAAAATGCACACTGAAATACAGCATTGCCAATTGTGTGACGGCAATTTGATAACTTCTGCTGCAAAATTAACTCAAGACTTGATTGGTTAAGAAAGGAGGAAGGTTGTACCCTGGTGGATCAGTTGGTAGAAGGCATGCTGGCCGTTGGTACCAGGCTCCCCCCAGACGATGGGGCCCGTTTTGTAGTCCACCCGGCGGCCTGGCCGGGTGACGTACTTGCCATTGGATTCCATGTCTCCCTGTTGGAAGTAGGCTGCAAAGCGGTGCATATACTGTTGGCATACAGTGTACGGAGAATGGAGAAAAATGAATGAGACCACGACTTTGAAAAGATGTCAGTTGTAGTCTGTCTGAAGACAAACAGTAAAACACAAAGTGTACATTCTACTAGACTAGGGCCCTGTTTCATAAAGCCGTTCGTAAAGTTACGAACAACTTACGAGCGACTGGTGATCAGTTCGATGTGCTATACTTACCAGAATTTCCATAATTCAGCACAAGATCTGATCACCAGTCGCTCATAAGTTGTTCGCAACTTTACAAACAGCTTTATGAAACAGGGCCCAGATGTCTTTCTTAATTACTTTTCTTCAATTTTTGTTGATATTGTTGCTGTTGTTGTTGCAGCCAACAACTATGATACAAGCTCAATTGTAAAGAATACAAAACATGAACGTAAAAAGTTGATTGTGTATAGCCATAATATCATACTTCAGAGCATACCTGATGGTGGCAAAACTTTTCAGCATACTTACTATTCACTTCAAATCTGAATTAACACCATACTAGAGTAACTGCGTCAGTAAGCGGCCGTGCAGCCGTTCGCGGCAGGTACAACATACACGGTAATATACAGCTAAACACAGCATTGCACTGTTACATGCACACTACACATATACTAACACACTAGCAATCAACAAAAACCAACCGATAAAATGGGCACGATCTCTGACAAAAGTGAAATTTTCTCACCTAAATGACAACATATCGCATCCAAAATGAAATTTTCGGTATTTCTTAACAGTTAAGAAACAATGGTCCAAGAAACTGGATTTTTTGTTGTTTTCTCGATGTTCATGGATTTTGAAAACATATCCTCACATAAAATAGAATTTTCGCGAGCCGATGTGGGCCGCCATTTTTTTCGGAAAGTGGATGTTACCATCGGAAAAAAATGAGAAAAACATGAGAAAGACATCAACAACACCGCCAGAATTGCGATCTTGTTTGCGGCCAATGCATGTGCGCACGCTATTTTCACGTGCTTTCGCAATGGGAATTGGCGCTTACGCAATGTTCGCGAGACATGTGAAGGCGTTCAGCTAAAGATCGCGGAGCACGGGCGTATTGCATAGGGATTGTACATCATGCCGCAAGCAGAAATACTACGTCGCATATCGCCCTTATCGGCGAAAATTGTGCCGGGCTTTGCCATGGTAAATCATGAAAACTGCGTTGGTCAATGGTAAATTTCTTTCATGAAAACAATTGCGTTAATGAATAATCTTGTCTATGATATATGAAATGGTTGAAAATAATTTGCCTGACTTGTTTACAAGTTTGAAAAACTCTTAACAATGCTTAAACTGCCGCAAACGGGATATTTTACTCTATATCTGAATGTGAAATACAGCACTTTCAGACACACAATGTTATTGTAAATTCATACATGGACATCATGGGTATTGAAATGAGATCATTCAGACACAGCGTCCTGGGCTAAGATAGTGTATGGCAGCATCAGATCTTGTACAATGTCATATTTCGAGAGAATTCATGAATATGTATTAGTCGCTCCCTTGAACAGTACAAATTTCATGAGGGCTTTGCGCATTGTTTCTACATTGCGCCAGATTCATATAATTGTTCACGAAAAAGCCTCGCCTACTTATATGTCTTATGAACATGAGAGCATTCACACAAAAACACTGCCACTGCACATGCTGAATATTTCGCATGGTTGTAATTTTTGCCAGTCAGGTGCTATTCACAAATTTAAAAAATGTGAATTTTGAAACTCTGATCCTGACTCAAATGTGACATCCATGCATACATTTTACCTTTCAGTATTGTACTCCACAATCGCAAATTTAACCACTCACGAAATTGTCAGGAAGTCCCAATTCACGAAATATCTAGACTTGCTAAATTTAAGTATGGCATATACAGAGTAGGCTGTATGAATATACATCATATACGCAACCACATAAAACATCATATCCATACACTGTATATCCATGCAAGAATTATCCAGTCTGATGAAGGGGGGTGTGTGTGTGTGTGAAGGGGGGGGGGGGGGGGGGGGGGAGGATACAGGCCATTTGCTGCTAGCTGAAAAATCTCACCTGATCATAGGGAAGGAGGGCATGGGTCTCTGCCCCAAAGAAGTTGTGGTACCAGACACCCAGCATTCCCAGGATGGCCGGGATGTTCTTGTCCAGCGGGGCAGTGCGGAAGTGATTGTCGGTGAAGTGCGCCCCCTCTAGGAGCTTCTCAAAGTTGTCCATGCCGATGTAGAGGGCGATAGATGTGCCGATGGCTGACCAGAGTGAGTAGCGACCTCCAACCCACTGTCAATGCATTGGAGGCAAATGTGATAGCTGGCTTTCAATTGCAAATCTATGCAAGTCTCAAATGGACTGTATTTCTCAACACAATTGATAATGTGGATTTCATGCACTGTATACGCTATATATTTCGCGGGGGTTTTATTTTCGCGAATTTCGCGAGTCGGGAGCTATTCGCAAAATTAACAACACGCGAAAATATTACCTTCCAAAATGAATCCCTTGCCTTGATGATACGAACATTTCAGTACTAGTATACCATGTCACAGCTTACCGAACAGACCATACTGGCTAAGCTTGTTTACGCACGTCCACGTCTACTTACGAATACTGTAGAGAGCCAATCCATTATCGCAAGGGGACCACTCGTCAGAAATCTAGCGCGATGGACTTAACCACTTAAAAAATGTTGAATTCTAACTTACTAGTTCGCTGAGTTTGGTAAGTTTTTTTTCATGCACTGTATAACTAGCATCATTCTTATTTGCTAGTAAGTGGAAAATTCACACTTTCTTTGCCACTTCATATTTTCTCTCGTCCCCCAATCGCGAATTTAACCACTCGCGAAAAAGTGTGACGGCGGCAATTCGCGAAAATTTATGTACGCGAAAATTATAGCGTATACAGTAAATAAAAACAGTCAAACAGTCCCCTTCTTTGGGATTAATAAAAAAAAAAAAAAACATTGCATGTGGGATGAAACATGAACATGAAAAATGTGTAATTTACCAAGTCCTGTAGTTTGCACTTATTCATCAGTAGAGTGAATGTGAAATCAGCTATGGGAGGGCTACTAGATCTGTGAATCTGCTTGGTTTACAAACAATCTAGAGTTCATACACTGTATTCGAATTAAAGAAGTATGCCAGAATATAATTAGAAAGATATTCTTCAAGAATATCAGTGCTCTATCAATTTAGTAAAAATAAATCACAGCCACAAATTAGCACAGAACAAGTTTATGTAACATTTTGGTATTTAAAGTTTGATTTTCAGAGCTGTGTGCTGTTACATTGCAGGTGCGTGTATGAACCAGTCTACACTCTGTGCCTGTCTAGTCTAAAAAGTAACATTGTCAACATTCTACACTAGACCATGCTCTGAGATTTTCAAAAACGACAATATGAATTGTATGCAAAATGATCACTGTTGATGACACTTACATCCCAGAAGCCAAACATGTTGTTCTTGTCAATTCCAAAGGCTGAAACTTTTTCCTGTGTAAAAGAAAAAAAAGAATGGAAAGCAAAAAGAATGAGAGAAGGCACATATCATGCTTAATTTCATAAAATCAAACTTTTGTGTCAATCAGCATTTCTATTGCCCCCAGCATCAGTTACACTGAACTCTACTTTATTCATACTCGTTTGGTCGTCATTTCATACACAATTGCACATCTCTGTTGCTATTTGTTTTGATCCACAGAGGGTGCCCACAGCCCTGAAATAGCTGACCCTGCTAATACTACCTTCTTTCAAACAGTTGCCTATCATTTCATATGCAAGCAATATATTTCAAAGAATTAAATGACATGGGATCTTTAATATGAATATTATTTGGAAATTTCATCATGTTTTGAATTCATTGTTTACAAAATTATTAAACTTCCATGGGATCTATCAAAGCAATCTGGAAATGCCATGATAATTCTGTTCCTCCCTTACTGAAAGATCACCAAATTTTATGCAAAATCTGTTCTAATCTGTTTGTTAATGATACAAACTGCCTTGTTACTCAAATCAAAATGCACAGTGCATCAATTTGATGTTACCAGTGTATTCGAGACTTATAGATACTGGTCATAACATCATTCATGGGTTCATAAAAGTGAAAATATCAAACTTGATTCATTATAAAGATGGTATGAAGGGAAACAGCCAGGTACCTGACTGGAAATGAGTTGTTTAAAATTTGGTGTCTCCTTTACTAACTAAAAAAGCACTCAGAGAGCACAGACCTCCGCCAAGCCAGCAACTCATTTCCACCTTTACATGCATGTAATTTCCCAAAATAGCAGCATTTTGTTTACGTCATTGCACCTTGCCCAAGCAGAGCGCGCACTTCGCGTATGTTAACTTCCAGTAGGCACAGCTTGAACCCCAAGTTCGTTGACCTTATATGCCAAAAGATGAAAAATCCTTTAAAAATCCACAAAAATTCCCAAATCACTACCAAAATTGAATGAGGTGTTCCTTGTGTCAATATTGACTTTTTATGCAAGTTTCATTTTAATCCATACACAACTTTTTGAGTTATTTTGCAAACAGACAAACCAACGCCAACGATCACTTAACCTCCTCCTTCCTTGGTGGAGGTAATGACAAATAGCCCTTTGATGGTAAGGGAGGAGGGCGAGACCACTTACCTCATTGGTGGAGAGGGCAACAAAGTGCTTGGCAACATGGGCGGGGTCCTTGGCCGTCTCTAGGAACCAGCTCCTAGCTGATGTGGCATTGGTGATGGTCTCCTGGGTAGTGAAGGTCTGTTGGATCACGCATGAGAAAAGTACTGGAAATAACTATTTCCTAGTCAGGGAAACACCCATCAAACTAGTGGCTGGAATCCATAAAGGTAGTTTAAACCTATTCCATGGATTACACATATTTTTCTTCTGTGTACGCTGTAGATGACTGTGGTGTATGAAGTACATGCCAAAAGACATTCAATGAAGAACACACGCTGACACTCACATGTGAATGAAGGCCATTCCTGCTTGTTTTACTCCCTGGACTTAGTTTAAAGACTCAGTAGCTCATGGGGATATCATGCAGTGGGAAGCCTGGCCCGACTCGGAAATCTTCGAGAATCCCCGTAACGATCTGTGTACAGCTTTATCTCTGATCTCAATACAAGTACGAACACAGTTGAAGCAATCTCGACTTAGAGTTAAATGTTACCCATGAATGTACACTTTGATGCATCTATTTGCTTACAGTCAAATTCTATTCTAGCCGACCTGCCCTCATCCTGGTTTCCGTATGTACCCCAATGGGCAGTGAATGAAGATTAATTCAATGAAGATTAATTCAATGAAGATTAATTCAATCAGACTAACCTTTTAGTACTACCTCACAGACAGCTTTCCACATCAGTAACTTGTTGTATGTAAAAACCTCCTCCTTAGATACATCGTTGTGAACATTTTATCAAAAGTTACACTATACACGCTTTTAGCGTAAAAGTCAGATATTCCAATCTGATTTTAGCAATGGTGCTTTATCTGTATTTTTATTCTTAATTATGTGACAAGATCCTGCTCTCATCATCCTCATCATCCAGTTCTGACCTGAGTTTGTCCCCAGTAACAGGAGTGGCTGGATTTACTTCACTCTAACAGCAAACCACTCTGCCCCCTTCTTGCCATCTTGCCAGATTTGGGGCATCCTATTCCTGACTGAAGTAAACCCTCCCAAGCTCCTCACAGCAGAATTAGGGTGTGAATAAAATGTTTGGGGGTTCAGGTAAACACCTACATTGTACCTATGGTACACAAATTGAATGATATTACATACAGATAAATGTATTACACATTTGCCACTACTCAGCATTGTGTGTCTGACCAGCATAAGATGTCCGAGTGTCAAGGATTGGTGAGCTTACCTTGGACGCAACGATGAAGAGGGTCGTCTCGGGGTTCACCTTCTTCAAGACTTCTGCAAGGTGGGTGCCGTCGATGTTGGACACAAAGTGGACCCTGAGGGGGCCTCCAAAGGGTTTCAGGGCCTCTGTCACCATCACAGGACCCTGTTGGGAAGAGACCCAGGAGGTGCACCATTAGTCCATGCACCCATGACGAAAACGGTCTGAATTGAAGAATACTGTTAATGCTGATACTTTTGTTTATAGATATTTTTGCAAATGGCAAGTGATCAGACATTTTTCCAAGCTGTTCATTTTGCACTTCAAGGTCTCCTCATTATGACAATTGCGACAACAGCAAAAAAATAATAATAATAATCACAATAACAAGAAAACTCGGAAGAAAATGTGACTTCTCAAACAAATCATTTTGCTAACACATTGTTTGATCTGAGAGATCTCTCAGAAGAAAGGACTGGAACTTGTAGTATTCTCTTGCTGGCTAGTGTGCTGGCCACAGATAGGTCATGTGTGGCATTTTGTGCATTCTCATTTTTTGCAACTGAGAGCCTATTTGCAAAATTCATGAACATGAAATTCAATTGTTTGCAGTACTCAAACTTCTGGTGCATACCCACAAGACTGACTCATCCTCATGTTGTACTTCACCTTATCCAGCACGAATATCTTATAATATTACGTAGGTTCCTGTTCCTCCCAAAAAAGATGCGGGATCTATTTACATTTGAAGGTAACATCATGTTGAAATGTGTCAGAGAACTGTGTGTTTGTTTGATTGTTTGTTTGTTTTTTTTATATTCTCTTTTATTTGTGTAGGAGTAGGAAAATTAACACACAGTCAATACAATAAAAACTTGCAAAGTGGATTTTTTTGTGCATGTGTTATTAACTTTTCATGCATGAAAAATGCTAACAAGGCTCTTATTTTGCTGACCACTGACATGCTACTGGAAATAGCACAAACTCCCAAGGTCAAATTATGGTTAACAATGTACTCATCTCTTTATGCAACATGAAGTATTTTTAATAGTTATGTTAATTTTCTAGTCACATTGCAAAGGGCAAAGAGAGGAAGGGCTTAAATTCTACTCTGTGTAAAAGTTGATGTGACATCTAGTTTTGATTATATCATTCTTGTACATCCACCTATCTTACTGACTCGTTTCCTGTCCTGTTGCTAGGATACATACCAGGTCAGAGCCTCCGATACCGATGTTGACAGCATCAGTGATGGTCTTCCCAGTGTATCCTTTCCACTGACCACTCCTCACAGCCTGCAGTGATCAAGAGAATGACATGACAGATTGCCATCAAAAAACATTTTACAAATAATTTCACCTTTTCAAACAATTATTCTTGCATTCAGTTGTTGTTGCAGCAACTGATAGAAAAATTGCTCTTTTTTGACATAAATAAACACTGATTATTCAGTGTTTTATTAATGATTTTTTAAATATCATGGCTACTCCAAAAAGACTGAATTAATGCTGTTTATTTATGTAGTATACAACACTTTCTCAATCAGTTACTTTTACCTGTTAGATGTATGATAGAACTACCACACATAAAATGGAAGTGGTGATGTTCACTGGAAAGTGTAGATAGTTGCAACATTTGAATAGTTTAAAAACAATTCTTCTCTGCATAGATTCCAGGAGAGTAATGTTGGCATGTCCGTTTTTGTGGCGAATATGTGCAGACATGTGTGTGAAATATGTCGTGTCTGACAGAGGCAAAACACATACAAAAAAAACAAACAAACAAACAAACAAAATCACCATCATATTACCGGTATTGTTACAACATCTTAACACGGATGAATTGGTATGGGGATCATCTTCGTTGAACACTACAATTTGGTCCCAATGATAGCAGTGTGCAGCTGTATGTTTTAAGAACACAAGTGTGCCATACAACGGCAAGCACGACAGTAACCTTGGATACTGCATGCCGTATCATATAGAAAGATTCTCAGCCTCTGAAATGAATGCAGAATTGCTTCTCACTTCTTCTTCTTTCCCTTCTTACTCTACCAGCTGCTCCAACTTCCAATGCCCCAATTTATCTACGATCCTGGAGAGGGAAAATTCCTTCCATTACAGCTACACGCTACACATCATTCTGCCGCAAAACACCAAAAGCTGGTCACAGCAAGGCCCACATTTCAAAATGTGAAATGAAGATGGCAAAAGTCTCCCTGTTCCACATAGTCCCCACTGCCAAAGTAGCTAAAGCACAAATGTGTGTGTGTGTGTGTGTGTGTGTGGGGGGGGGGGGGGGGGGGGCCTCCAGCATTCCAGCAACACCCCCCCCCCATCTCCAATTTCTGCAGCTCCTCCTTGGCAAATACAAAACATCCTCACATACCTCTGTAAAAGTGCGGATCTTTGAGAGGACACCGTTGACATCTGGCATCACGTCCTTGCCGTCGACCAGGATAGGGGTGTTGGAGCGGTTGCGGAGGGCGACGTGGAGAACAGCACGATTCTCCGTGAAGTTGATCTTGGACCCGCTGAACATCTGATCACGCATCCCCTCCAAGTTGCGTGCCCGGGCCTGACAGATGTCAAATATGCATTTGAACACACAATGCAAATTTATCACAACTGAAGTACCCAGTATTGACAATCAATGACCTAACTCGCCTAACATGGCAAGTGCAAATTTCAATCAGCAATGGAAATTGTATGGCTGTCGATCATGATATTCTTTACCTGAGAATATTTTGTTGCTTCTCTTTCCTACCAAGTATCAATTCACTACAATGAATATGACTCTCCATCTCCCCCCCCCCCCTCCCCACTATATGCTCTGTTCCATGACATTCACTCCTACAACAATTGCTTCCATTACATATCTGCACGCTGAGCGAAACAAATATAAAACAAATAAATTCTACCCGCAAACATAACCTAACTCTAAATCCTTGGAGAAAGTAAGAATGGAGCAATTGTCACAGGAGAAAATGCTGTGTCACCTATATGCTCAAAATGTAGGTATTTCACTTATTGACTATATTAATGATAATAATAATAATAATACACATCTTACAATGTTTATATTATGTATACCACATGATATGAAAGGCTAGAAGTCATTGAGTTACAAAATCTTCTTAAAATCGCACAATATATCTCACCAGGTCAAGAAGTCGACCAAAAACTTCTTCATCAATCAGGTTCTTGGAGAAGTCGAGGAGGAAGTTTCCCTCTGGAGTCTCCAGCTTTCGGCTGCAAAGCAGATTGTGAAGATTTAAAGGGGAAATTCAGTCCAAATAATAGTTAGTCTGATAAGAAAGAGTTAATAATTAAGAGTTCAACGGTATAAATTTGATCAAAATCCGATGAAAAATACGGAACTTATGACATTTTGAAGTTTTGCTATTTTTTGGGAAAAAACCGTTCTTGAACAGTCAATATGAATATGCAAATGGCAAAGTGAGCATGTCATTTCCTCACAACTTACCATGAATTATAGTTTGTACATAAAATTTTGAAATTTCTAGTTTTTCATTCAAATGCAATTATGCCCGAGGCTAAAATCTTCATACAGATGTATCTCACTGATCACAATTCTGAAGTTATTCAACCAGGAATAATGTATTGTTTCAGACTTTAATGACAGAAATATTGAATTTTTGTCATTTTTTTTTGTACACAATCATTGCAAAATTGTGAGGGTATGACATGGTTAGCTCACTCATTTGCAAATTCAAACCCACTGTACAAGAACTGTTTGGGAGAAATTATCAAAACTTCAAAATTTCATAACTTCAGTCAAATCTTTACTATTGAACTCGTGAAATTTTACTCTCTTTTTTTTTTTATCAGACTCACTTATATTTGGACTGGATTTCCCCTTTAAGATAAAGCTCACTGAGAAGAGGGATTTCTTATTAGTGAATGACATTTAGTGAAGTATGGGGTGCAATCATATTAAAACAGATAAAGGTGGCAGATTTGTCATCACAAAAATCTCTCTCTACTCCATATTTGTGTGTGTGTGTGTGTGTGTGTGTGTGTGCTTTTTTGATGATTTAAAGAAATTATACATAAATGGGTCCATCTTCACGATTCACTTTCATGATAGTTCTGGAGTATAGGAAACATAGACATGTAATGTCAGTATCTGAAAAGTAATTTACTACATTGTGTATGTTTACTTCTGCATATTTATGAACAACATACATTGTACTACATCAAAACTTTAGTTGATATACTGACATATGAATGACTTATTCAACTGTATTTGCTAAAATCTCACAGAAAAAAACATTTAAAAAAATGTTAAAAATTGATTCATGTTTCGGGAAGTGGGGGAGGAGGAGTAGTTGTTGTTAGTGTCAGTCATTTTACTCTTTCTTTTCATGACTATCAGGATGATATTCAATCCCTCCCATTCTGCATTGGAATTCACACCATCTCATCCCTAAATTCATCTTTTTCAATTCATTTCAATTCAATTCAATTCAATTCAATTCAGCCCCACATAGTTTTGGCTGCACAGACTCTTGACTAGAATATTTATATGTGTATCTCTTATGATACAATGTACAGTAGACAAACAGTGAGCCATGATACACTATAAGTGCTGGGTACTGGTGAATTGTAATAGTAGAATAAAGACCACAATTTGAGGAAGTAGAGAGGTACTGCACATGCAAACCAGGAAATTGTAAGCATACATGCCAGCTAGCAACCCTTTAGGATCAATGCACAAAAGGACCGGCAATGCCCTTGGAAAAAAGAAAAAGAAAAAAAGAATACCCAGTTATGAAAGAGAATGGGCAAAAGAGAAATATTGTATAGGTCACGAATCATGCTTCACTAAACAGGCAAGTTTTTGAGTTTTGTTTTGTTGTGTGTTTTTTTCAACAGCAAAACATAAGCCAAAACAAACATTGCATGTAATATTTGTTTATCCTTACAGGACATTGAGCTCACAATTCACTAAAATGTACATTGTAAAACTATATAGTTGCAGCATACTGGTAATTTCACGTAAAGTTGCAAACAGTGTACGAATTAAGTGTTTCTGTTGATAGCTGGCTAAAATGCATTTTAAAGTTCTTGTTAAGGGACAAAACATCATGTAATGTACAACTGTATTTTGATGAGCATACAAGAATTTGCCAGTCATAGTTTCTCTCTGTACATACAACATGACTGGCAATTTTCTTTTTTTACATACCGCAGGTACCCCACATTTTGTGAAGTAAAGATTTTTCAGGGTGATGAGACTGAAAAAGTTCAAAGTCCATGATTCCCTTTTCACACTTAATGTATACTCCTGATTATTGATAAGTACTTATACATGATGTATGTGATATTTTGAGGGTTTGTTTCTTGAGATTTCAGTAGTTGATCTCCCATAAAGCTCAATCACAAGTGCTATGACAATAAGTATAAACTGATAGAGAATTCAATGAAGTTGTGACTTTGTGTTTATCTACAAAAGACAATTCCTTATCAAATGTCCCCCCCCCCAAAAAAAAAATAAACAAATAAAAAAATATCCCTTTTACAGCAGCATGACTTGCATATATGCAAATGATAACATGGCTAACATGCCTATTTACATCCAGACTTTGCAGATCTATGTGTCTGAAAATTAACACAGTCAGAGCTACAGGGCATATGATAAAAAAAAAGTCATATTTCAAGTGACAGGCAAATTTCCACAAATTCTGTATCGAGGCTAGGTTTTGAATGCTTACACAAGTACCGTACTCTATTCAGAGGAAAAATCACATGTACTCTGAGAGAGCAGTCTTGTAGAAAAAGCTGTTTGTCGTGAACTCAGTGTGTTCTTGGTTAATGGTATGAAACAGGCCAGATTTTTATATCATGATTTCACTTTGTACTTGAATCAACTTCTACACACTTAACTTCTTTATGACTAGCATTGGTCTATTTATAGTGTACAAATAAAGCTTTTGAAATCAAGCAGCTATTCAGCAGTGACCTGCTGTGTCCACTTACATCCTGAATGTACAATGTAAATCCCACTCCACCCCTTTGATTCTTTCCAAACTATGCAGCAATCTGGGATATAGAGCCTTCTTCAGAACGGTAATCACAGCAGTACAGAAACTATACCGATTGAAATCTTGTTCTGTAGGGCATCAATTCAATGAAAGACAACTTTGTTTTCAAGCAGTGAATATCACACATTATATTTGACTGTGCAGGCATTTCATCTATTGATTTTTTTTTTTTTAAATCAAATCCGAGGCCATGGCATACTGAAGATAACAAATGAATTAAAATCATAAATGTCTAAATGGCAATGAGGCAATTTATTAACAGTATGCAGCTCTCTCATTGGTTTTTGTATTTAAACAAAGAATTATAATAGTGTTCTGGTAATCAATTAATCATTGTTAAGTTAATAGAACTTTTGAATAATCTGATGCAAGTAACATGATTTACTCATTTTCAAATTTCATTTGTAAACCATGGCATAATCGTGATATAGTCCCCACTGCTGCGTGTCCGTACTAAATACAACCCAACCTAACCCTATACCCTAACCCTAGTCCGCGGGTGCACGCGCTCTGTGTTGGGGCCTATGGTGGGGACTATATCACGATAATGCCGTAAACCATTAAATGCCATTGTGTTTCCTCGTAGCGCCCCTTTTAGAAGGCACAAGACATCTTATAAACTCAATGAGTAAGTATAAATTGAACTTGACCTGCACCTAACAACGCTAGCCCGAGATGGAGCCCATTCATTTCACATCACATATAATGAAATTATGGAAGTGGTATTTAGTAGCCAAGCGCTTGACCAAAAGATCGGTCTGTATCTGGTCGTCAGGGATATGTTCCGCGGAGACTGCGTCTGGCTTCACGGATTCCCTCCTAGAGGACAGCGATAACGTCAGAAAAATGAAAGACTCCTCTGGATAGACGGATCTTTCTGTCCAGCCAAGCACAAGCCAAGTCATGCCCATCATGGCATCAACCCATCCCACAATAGAATAGTCATGACTTGACATATATAGAGATTCTCTCTCCCTGAATTGCAATCACTCGCACGTTTACATTTTTTTTACATTTTAAAGCGACTAAGCAATTTATGGAGGGAGAGAGAGAGAGAATCAAACTGTCACACCAGACTTTAGAGAATTAGACTAGAAAGCAACTAACGAACGTTAGACTTAGAGTCTACACTCACCTAAATTTTTCAAAGCGACCAGGATCGGCTTTGAACAATTGGTTCATTTGAAGCTTCGAGCCGTGGCGATCGTAGCACGCCTTCAGCTCCTTGTACGCGGGATCATCGGTCAAAAACGCCATTCTTGCTTGAATCAATGTATAATTTTTGGTTTTCTGTTGTGACTTGGAGTTGTAGCCTAGGGTTCGTCGCAGCCTTGTTAAACTTGTAGTTGAGGTAAAGGTCACTAGCCACACTTACAGACAGCGCGCAGCGGTACCTCTCTCACGACGTGCACATGGAGGATTGCCCCGTGTGTTCCGGGTATGCCAGGCGAGGGGGTTGGGCTGGTGCATGCATTGGTACCTGGTATGCCAATCGAGTCACACAGAGGGCGATGAGGTCTTCCGGGTTGCGGATCACCGCAGTTCGGAACGTACACCGACCACCACCACACAACGACAACACGACAGCGGCTTTTTCTATGGTGTCGTTGAAAGGCTAAAAATTGTTTTTTCCTTGCCCTCGGCCAAGTTTTCCGTTAGCGGTTGTAGCTTCATGGCAGCGGTTTAACGTGTGAGCGAGTGTATGCTGGCTGCCACTTATATCTTTCTCTTTCTTTTCTTTCTTCTTTTATTTTCAGGTAGAATCTATTCCCCTTCCTTCCTAGCAATCATTTCTTTGTGATTTTCCTACTCCTAGACTTCTCTCTTTCTCGAAGGAGTTCCTTTTTAACTGTAGATCTACTTTCTGCCTACTTTTTGTTTCAGCCATGGGTTGTTTTTCCCTCCAATCACAAGGGTTTTTTCTATCCTCTCCAATATAGTTTTCTTACATGTCATTCTAATGATTTTTCCACTCTTTTTTCCCTTTATTTCTCATTCAATCTGTATTTAATTCTTTCTTACCTTCACATTCATCTTTGCTTTCATCCAGGTTTGATTCATCTTTTTTGTTCTCAAATTCTTTGCATTCCTCTTTTCTTTCAAACTTATCCATCTCTCCCTTGCTTTCCTTTATGATGCAAGTTTCTCTTCTTTCTTTCTTTCCATCATTTTTTAGTGAACTCTCTATTTCATTAACCTTTTGTTTACTTTTTTTGAGGGTTTAATTTTTTTGATACAGTGTACCTTTTATTTCCTTTTCCCCTTTTCCTAGCCCTTTCCTTATATTCTTCACCCTTGTCTTATCACCACGTTTGCACAATCCTCTTTCATTCACACCAATTAACACACACACACACACACACACACTTTTTTGTCTTTGTCAATCTTTTATTTTTCTTTCTTCTTCATAGAAACAAACAAATTAATTCATTGCAAAATAACACAATTTTTTAATTATAGCAACATATTCTACATTTGTCAATATCAAGTACACAATTCTTGACTTACCTTGATTCAACATTACGGTAAACTAACGTAAATCAAGAATTTTGTATAGGCCCTATAAAACAAAACACACACACAAACACACACAAAATACACTGTATGACCAACCCCAATACTGAAATCGCCACAATTAGTCCATGGGCCAGGCCAGATATTGGTACCATCTGAGGTGGCAAAACCTTTTTGGTGTCATTTTGTTTATCGGGCATAGATATGCTTATCAAGCTATGATAGCATTTCCAAATGAGTAGCTTAGTCATAGTAAATGAATTTTTAACCAATTTGGTCTCGTTGTTATATCCCTATACTTCTGAATCGAAACTAACCGCCATACAAAGAAGAGCACTGTCTTCTGTATGTTCCATAGAGCTGTAAAATGCAGCTCTATGGTATGTTCACAGGTGTTCTGTTGTAAACGCGGTGCGCTTAGTCTTTATTCAAGGCAGCGAAGGGAATATCCAAAGGTTACGATGTCCACAGCGCTTAGTCTTTATTCTAGACGGCGAAGGGAATATCCAAAGCGTATGATACAGTGTATATCCTTTTATCTAAAAGCAACAACAACAACAAAAGCAATTCTTAGTGAATTTTACCGTATTTTTCAATCATTTATCATTTTCCGGTGAAGACGATATATACGGTGAAAACGCTGATACCACGCCAATGTCGCTTTATTTCCCTCCAACAATATAAGATAATGCAAAAACAATGTACCGGTACGCTATGATACATTATAATGAATGATATTGTAAATGAACAGAGTGATTTTTGTTTAAAACTGATGTATTTGTTGATAGGGTAGTATAAAACAGTATAGATAATCCCTTTTATGAGGAACTTTAGATATGATAACGGTACATTGGTCTAGATAAAGAACTAAGCGCACCGCGTGACAGCTGTGGACATCATAACCCTTTGGATATTCCCTTCGCTGCTTTGAATAAAGACTAAGCGCACCGCGTTTACAACAGAACGCCTGTGGACATACAGAAGGCAGTGCTCTTCTTTGTATAGCGGTTTAGTTTCGATTCAGAAGTATAGGGATATAAATACGAGACCAAATTGGTTAAAAATTCATTTATTATGACTAAGCTACTCATCTGGAAATGCTATCATAGCTTGATAAGCATATCTATGCCCGACAAACAAAATGACACCAAAAAGGTTGTGCCACCTCAGATGGTACCAACAACCTATTTTTCGGGTCTTGGCCCATGGACTAAATAGGTTGTATACCGCGACTCGGTAGAAAACAAGAGAAAGGTGGAAAAAGTATTTTCTTTTTAAGGACACCATAGAAGAACTGTCCGTTCATCCTACACGTACGTACAGACAGCTAGCTGTGCAATTGTACGCATTAGCGCCGAGCGCGCGAGTAACATTGTTAGCTGTGATCGAGATTATATTCATCACGAGTAACATAAGTGACAAAATGGTGAAAAATCCATTTCTGCTGGACTTGAATCTCACTCAGATGCAAGTATTTGACAAACAGGTGCGAAAGTACACTAGCGCCCAGCATTCTAGCTAGGCTACTGTTTTTTGGTTCGTTGTTGTTTTTTAATGCGCTCATGATCTTCACACTCGGTGCTCTGTTAAAAAACCAGCGGAGTCAATACAGTATCGGTAATAGTATACTAATGATGCACAGGATAGAGTGTGTTAGTGAAGGTGCGGCGCGCTCGAGAGTATTGACAATGGTGCGACATGCACGAGGCGCAGCCGAGTGCATGTTTGCAACCGTTGTCAATACTCGAGAGTGAGCCGCACCTTCACTAACGCCACGAAATAATCCTGTGCATCATTAGTTTTATAAAATGGGTCGAAAACTAACAGCATTATTCACGTACCTTTGTGGGTCAATACCAGTCAGCTACATGTAGCACTCGCTCAAAAGTCAAGATGTCCGAAGATGTTCGTCCCAAACATTTACGCACGTCGCACTCGGAAATCCCGCACACAGTACTGTACGTACGTATAAGAGTTTACGTACGCCACGTACTGTTATGCACAAGAAAGGCCGCCGGCTGTTGTGGCAGCCCGCGGCCCGAACTAGAAGTTGTTTACAGGATTGACAGCGCGTATAGTAGCGCGTGACGCACTTGTAACAACTGATTGAGTGCGCACTGCTAGTGTAAAACATTGTGACGTACGTCAGGCCAGGGAGGTGGAAGAGAGACTCTTCTTAGTGCTTACCTGAAGAAAATAATGCACGCACACGTGACTCATTTCAGCGCTTCCAATTGGCTACATTCTTGAACCCATTTTATAATACATCATAACATGCATCAGGGCCTATACTTAATACTACGTTTGACTACAGTAATTTGGGAATTACAGCGTGTACTAGTAGTAGTACCGTACGTTCGAAGGAAGATTTAATCCAAGCAAAAGGGTCCTGGCTCGTGGCTGGTGCCATAAATGTTAAGAAAGACTGTCCATTTTATATACGTACGTGTATGCTCAATACATTTGTACATGTAGTATATTCGTTCATGTTGTGTTGTTAAGGTGTAGGCCTAAATATTGGCTATCGGGCTAAATAGACTGTTTACAGTAGCAACTTTCTTTTCTTTCTTTCTTGCTCGCTTCTCGACAAAAACAAAAAAAAAAACACTTATTCGTAAATTGCTTTTATGTTCATCTAAACTAAGTATACATGTATTTCAAACTTTTGCAACAATCCCCTCTCGTAACTAACGTTTTGACGGAGCCTCTGCTTTATCGAGGATGCCCTTTTGGAACAGTCTTACCGGGCTAAATATTAAACCCGGCTTGCGAGTTAATAGTTTCCGCAAGTACAGTCAGTGTTACAGCATTGTACATTTTATTTCGATGTCCTGGAGACGGGTTACGTCGCATGAGTAAATTACGTTGACAAGCTTTTTTTTCTTTTCTGTTCGGTGATTTACGTGTATTAAAAGAGTAAACATTTTGAAATGACACCCGGAGGTGTTCGAGCACCAAAAATTGAACACTAGCTTGGTGTTTCATATTAATTTTAACACCGGACTTTTTACAGTGTGAGTGCACTCTAAAATCGTTGGATTTAAAAGTAATCTAATAAAACCATGAGGATGGACAAATCCAAATAAGATTACAATTTTTAGTCTAATTGATTTAGAAATGAAATCAATTAGATTTGAAATTAATAATCTTATTTGGATTTGTCCCTCATGGTCTATTAGATTATTTTTCAATCCAACGAATTTATCGTGTATACCTTGTATGTATGTGTGTGTATGTGTGTGAGTGTATGTGTGTTGCAGCAATAGAATGAAACTTTTATGATACCGTCTTCAAATCCAAATACATGTAACCTTAATCTTTAATATCGTCAACACCATGTTTTTGTTTTGTTTTTGTTTTTTTGATGGGGGGGGGGGGAGGGGGAAGGATTAACATTTCAATTGATCAAAAATGCTTGTAACATCGCCACACCAAAGTTAGTAACAAACATACCATTTCATACAAGACTAAAAATAAAAGACACTGTCGAAACATTCGTGTTCATGTATAACAACGTTGTTATTTTATTCTTCAGCAAATAAAAAAAAAAAACGCCCTTTTATTGACAGTTGCCTATATAAAATGTGTACATAATATGCAATTTGCACTTTAACAAAATACAAGAAATCAATAATTTTAATCAAATAAAACAAAACGGAACATAGAAAGTACAAAGTAAAACAAATAAACAGTGACTTTAAACCTGTCAGTCACATGCTGGTGGAACGAACTCTGCACGTTCGCATGTATAGATGGAACGTGTGAAGGCAATTGACTCACAAATTCGCAAAATAGAAAGTACATTGTACATAAGAACATACATAGAAAGTACAAAGTAAAACAAATAAACAGTGACTTTGACAGTACATAAGAACATCCAACTAGAACATAGAAAGTACAAAGTATAAAACAAATAAACAGTGACTTTGAACCTGTCAGTCACAGGCAGTGGAACGAACTCTGTGCACGTTCGCATGTATAGATGGAACGTGTGAAGGCAATTGACTCACACATTCGCAAAATCAAAAAGATATAACCTTAGATTTTTCATACAATATACATAGCAAAGCTTGACATTTTCTGCAAAACTTTGCGAACTAATACACCGTATGTCCAGCTTAACAGAAATCTACGAAAGTAACATAAGGATGTAGATGAAACGGGTGAAGGCGATCGACTCAAAATCGCAAAAAAAAAAAAAAATTGTACTGGTAAATTTTGTACTTTTTGTGGAAGGCTTTATGCAAGTGTAAACAATCTTGATAGGAGTACTAATGATAGGGGGGTGTCACACGGTGGAACTTCGGGCTCATTGCACTAATACAGTGTTTTACTTGCGTCTCAGGTTGCGATTTTGAGTGTCGATAGCCTTCACACATCTTTTCCACACGTCTTCCTCTGTTTCGCCGGCTGTCGGACAGATGGCGAAGACGGCTGCCTTGATCGCGTTGATGCGCTCCCTGTCCATAGCGGGGTTCTTTCTCCCAGAGACGTTACTCCCCACACGCTCCTCGTCGAGAAACAGCATGTTCGTTAGATCGTCTGGCCACATCTCTGTGGCAGGGAGCGAAGTTGTAAAATACCTGAAACGTCATTTTGTTTTACACATGTTTTGTTTGGAAATTACGCAGCTTTCACCTAACTTAAGAAGTTTGAGTACTCAGAATAAAAAAATCGCCACGAATTGACAGAGAAGAAGCAAACGACATGATATAACCATGAGCACACATGTCATGGACGGAGGAATAAAGATTCAAATTGAAAGGGATTTTTTTTACATCTTTCTTCTGACCTAACACTCTCATTTCTGTCTCTACCACTATATTATAAGTTATGACAGAATAGGTCGCGATTTCCCACAAAACATGAGATCGGGAAATAGAGGGTTAACAGTGAATCTGGTTACAAAAAAAAAAGAGGTCATGCATGACGTCATTTGTTATAGCTACTACATGTAGTAGTTTACAGAGTTTGTTGCATCCTCAATTTCAACGCACGTCACTATACATTTGTATACTGGAAACTGTTATACTCGTGTGCTTGAGTCCTTCAATGTACGTATGGTATTCTACAGGCACATGAAGGCAAAATGATAAATAGTTATCGTTGAAAAAAAATGATATTTGATTTGAAGATTAAATTCCTTCACAAGTTCATATAATCACTGTTTGATAATTATGTTGATCGCATGTAGGACCATTCATGCAAACGTGTTCTCTTTTCAAACTGAGAATAATGTTGATTTTGTCTTGTACATAAATTGAAAAACGTCACGAAGATAATAGGATTTTCATCTCACCTTTTTTGAGACCTTTGTTGATCGCACATTCTTCCGAGGTGACGCTGTCAAAACTGGCGAAGACCTCTTCTTCGATCTGGACTGAGGAGCTTGTGTAGGAGGGCCTGGAGCTGGTGCTGGTGCTGGTTCCGGTTCTGTGAACTCTGCAATGTGTTCATAGCGGAACACTCGCCCCTGGTGTTCAGTAGAGGTCACCTGAAAATAATATAAAATAAGCAAAGAATAGATGCGAGCTGGTCCTCAAGATGCTTCAGGATTACAGAAATACATTATGAAGGATTTTTCATACTTTAGACTGCATTTGCACTTGTATTCTGTGTGGTTACCCATGGGCGTCACCAGGGGGGGTGCGTTGGGTGCGAACGCACCCCCTTCAGATCCTTAAAAAAAAAAAAAAAAAAAAAAAAAAAAAATCAGTCTGCGAGCGACCTCAACGCCGGATGCTAAATAATTACTCTTTTCTATTTTTTTTTTAATATTTTGCACCGGGGACACACACACACACACACACACACACACACACACACAAAAATCAATTCGCACCCCTGGTTCTGGCAGCACTGATTTTATACATATCTATTAGTATTCTACAGTGTTTACTATTTATCGACCGTACTGTATATCCGTACGATACGGAGCACTTATAAATGTTTGTATGTACGTGTGCTACTTACAAGTATGTAGGGTCTATGTACGTTACTTCTGACCAATCCATATTGCCAGCCCAAGAGCGAGCCTTAGCCTCACAAAAAAAAGATGAAAAAAAAAATGGAGGGGCAAGCATATCATTGCCCACCCCCCCCCCCCCTCCATAATTCCAGAGACGAGAAGATTTTCTTATCTTTTTTTTGACAGAAAAACAAAAAGTTTCACCCATAAAAATTTTGGAGGGGCAAGCATATTTCAATTTTGCCCCCCCCTCATAATTAATAATTCCCGAAATGAGAAGATTTTCTTGCTTTTGAAAGAAAACAAAAATGTTGCCCCCATAAAAATATTGGAAGACAAGCGCACCATTTGCCCCACCCCACATAATCATAATTCCCGAGATGAAAAGATTTTCTTGCTTTTTTGTTAGAATTCAAGAAATCTGTCCAATTATTTCACCCAAAAGCAGTGGCGTAACTACGGAGGGGGGGGGGGGGGTGCGCCCCCTCCCAATCCGCTGGTAAAAAAAAAAGACTTACCGAAATAGTAATTCAAGTGTTAGTAAACTGCTTTTGAATGAAAGGGTGATCAAGTAATATATTAAGATATTTTTCTATGATTTATTTTAACCATAATTAGATAGGTATATAGTGTGAAACATTGTAAAAAAAACCCGGACCCGACAAAAGATTGTGATTCAGCGTGATTCCTGGTTGGCATTCTGCATATAAGCAGGATGTGCGCAGTGTACTCAGTACATCCGAACGAAGAGTCGCTACAAAGTTGCGCAATGTGATGTAGAATGTACACCTTTGTATACCTTACGCTTCGTTATATCAAAGCTACATCATTGATTTTGTACTGTTCCTTTACATTCTAGTCTATGTAAAAATGTCTTGCATTGCCAATAAAAAGACTTGACCTGGGCTAATTCCTAACTTTTCCATGTACATATAATAAACACACACAAACAAACACGCAAAATTAGTTTAGGGGATGCTCTAAAGTGCAGATTTTGGACATCCTTTCCCCGCTTGGTCACTTCGACGCCACCTCGCTGGTCATACCTCCCCCAGTCACGAACATAAACCCACACCCTTGACTACCAGTGGGCGCACCGGGCGCACCGGGCGTCCCCCCCCCCCCCTTTAATTTCCAAAGCGAAAAAAAAGAAAATAATGATAATATAGCTTCAAACGGCAGTTTTGGGACAATAAAATGTCAAAATTTTCAAGCTCGCTCGCTCCTCTCGCTCGCTTTTAGTCGAAATGCCATTCTCCTGAAGTTGTTGCCAGTAATTGCCGGCAGTTGCGCCTGGTGCGCCCCCTTAATTTCCAAAGCAAAAAAGAAAGCTACAAACGGCAATTTGGGGACTGTAAAATGTCAAAATTTTCAAGCTCGCTCGCTCCGTTCGCTCGCATTTAATCTGTATGCCATTCTTCTTATGTTGCTGCCAGTAATTGCCTGCAGTTGCGCCCGGTGCGCCCCCCCCCCCCCTTAATTTCCAAAGCGCAAAAATATGGCTAAGAACGCCAGTTTTTGGACTGTAAAATGTAAAATTTTCAAGCTCGCTCTCTTCGCTCGCTCGCATTTGATCGTTATGCAATTCACCTGATGTCGCTGTCAGTAATTGCCAGCAGTTCCGCCCGGTGCCCCTCTCCCCTTAATTTCCAAAGCGAAGAAATATTGCTAAGAAAAGAACGGCAGTTTTTGGACTCTAAAATGTAATATTTTCAAGCTCGCTCGTTCCGCTCGCTCGAATGTAATCATTATGCTCTCCTGATATTGCTGCCAGTATTTGCCAGCAGTTGCGCCCGATGCGCCCCCTTAAAGTCTAAAGCGAAGAAATATAGCTACAAACGGCAGTTTGTTTGTTTTTTACTGTAAAATGTCAAAATTTTCAAGCTCGCTCGCTCACTCGCTCGCATTTAATTGTTACGCAATTCTCCTGATGTTGCTGCCAGTAATTGCCGGCAGTTGCGTCCGGTGCGCCCCTCCCCCACCTCCTTTATTTCCAAAACGAAAAAATATGGCTCCAAATGGCAGTTTTGGGACTGTAAAACATCAAAGTTTTCAAGCTCGCTCTCTTCGCTCGCTCGCATTTAATTGTTATGCCATTCACCTGATGTTGCTGCCAGTAATTGCCAGCAGTAAGATGCGTCCGGTGCGCCCCCTTAATTTCCAAAGCAAAAAAAAAAATACGGCTACAAACGGCAGTTTTGGGACTGTAAAATGTCAAAAATTTCAAGGGCGCTCGCTCGCTCGCTCGCATTTAATTGTTATGCAATTCTTCTGATGTTACTGCCACTAATTACCGGCAGTTGCTCCCGTTGCGCCCTCACCCCTCCTTTATTTCCAAAGCGAAAAAATATGGCTTCAAATGGCAGTTTTGGGACTGTAAAATGTCAAAATTTCCAAGCTCGCTCTCTTTGCTCGCTCGCATTTAATTATTATGCCATTCACCTGATGATGCTGCCAGTAATTGCCAGCCGTTGCGCCCGGTGCGCCCCCTTAATTTACAAAGCAAAAAATATGGCTACAAACGGCAGTTTTTGGACTGTAAAAAAATGTCAAAATTTTCAAGCTCGCTCGCTCCGCTCGCTCGCATGTAGTCGTTATGCCGTTCCCCTGATATCGCTGGAAGTATAATTTGTCGTTTCACACCGTCATTCTATAATCCATTTATAAGTGGTACAACCCTCTCCGGCACTTCCACACCCTCCCCCCACCCTTGCTCGCTCCCTCGCATACTAACCCCTCCCCCCCCCCCCAAAAAAAAAAAAAAAAAAAAAAAAAAATCCTAGCTACCGGTGCGCCGGTGCCCTTTCCCCGCTTGGTTTCCCTCAAAAAACTGTAAAAGTCTAGGGATTGAGAGCTTCCTGTATTCCAAATATCTGTCCAAAAAAATCTCGTAAACATTTAGTGTCAAAACGCACCCCCCTTGAAAAAAAAGCTGGTGACGCCCCTGTTACCTTTTCTTGTCGATCTAATTATGAAAACACCATCATTTTTAAAGCAAATTGGCATCGTTAGAATATGAATTTACGTAAAATTGCTAGTATTTTTATAAGCAATACGTGTCATGTGTGTCATTCTAAAAAAATTGTGATATACTAAAAATAGTACCTATGTGAGTACTAGTAAAGCTAGTTGTGTGCGAAAGATCGCATTATGTGATAGCAATCGCGTCCCAGTCATGGTTCATATTCCTTATAATAAGATAAAAAGGACGAAACAGCAATTTGTAAATCTATCCTACTGCAGAAAATCAATCTAATACACCCATATGGACAATAAGATAATCACATGAATAATTGACATCATAATGTAATCAGGAAACAAAGTTGACGTTACTCACCGTTCCACCAAATGGATCATTTGTGTGTATGGTGATAGCCTCGCGTGACCCATCTACAGCAACAATGTGACACACATCCCCAGTCTGCAGCGTGAACGGCGTTTTTGTCGGCCACATGTCCTTGCTGATCTGCCTCGGAAGCAGCCTTTTCAAGACGGCTTCCCTCACATCTCCAACCGGAACGTCCGAAAACGCATTCCTGTAGTTTGTCCATCTATACATACAAAGAAAAGAGATAGGAAAAAATCATTTAAAAAATGACATGGAATGCAGGGAGTTAAAAAATATTGACAAAACTGAAACATTTTGAAAAAGCGAAAATCATTGAGCGACCAGACTTTGCAATGCATGTTTAATATCCCCAATGAACTATCGGAATTAACTTTTCATGCGATGCCTACATGTACGATGAACATATGACTAATCAGATCTCTGTTCGCAAACTATGCATACTCCATACCCATATCCCATCTTGACTGTCATTATCTTAAAGGCATATTTTACCATTTGCAGAAGAAAAAAACCCGGCATTGGGGCTTTAGCATAATTTTAATATATGTGTTAGGTATAGAAACGACCACTGTAACGTCAATGTTAAGTGTTGGTAAATATACAAATGTGAACAATAGTTATAAAAAAAAAATTATCCAAGACTAAACCGTCTACATACAGTTACGGTTTATTGGGAAAAACACATACTGTATCTCCTTACATTATATAATCAAGGCTTGATTGCAAAAAAAAAAAAAAAAACCAACAACAACAACAACAGTCAACAACAACAGTCAACAACAACAACAGTCAAAGTCAAAGGGGCTAAACCAAAATTAATACATTTCTTTTCTCTTTCTTAAAGAGGTCTTCGTGGATTTACACCCACCACATCATTCCATTTGGATTTAATGAAATAAAATTTTATTATTGTCATATTACTACTTAGAATGCATGAACTTTGCACAAAGTTTCTCTCCGCTAGTGCACAGTCGTTAGCAGGGGTTAAGCAGCATGACTCAGTAATGAGCAACTGAGATATTCTTTTTTTTTTAATCTTGTTATGACCCTTTCGTCCGAATGCCGGGCCCTGCCGGCGCCGCTGCATTACCGGAAAGACTTTCTATTTACGTGCATATCTGATTATACCTAAACTGCACTTACCTTTCAACCTTGATATTGACAATGACATCAGTTGGCCGCATCTTGGTTTGTTTGTTGTTTTTTTTTTTTTGCTTTTTTTTTTGTTTTGTTTTTGATTTTTTTGTTTTTTGTTTTTTGTTTTTGTTTAAACTGAACTTCTTCCCCATAGAGCACTATTGATCAGCAGAGTATCATTTATTTCCGCTTCTGACGAATCAAACAACATACCAGCTTACATTTAAATCAGATTCTAAAAATTTTGTATAAGATAAACAAACGGCTGATGTTTTTGACGATCGGGACAAATTAAATTGGTCTGGATTTTCCTAAGCTACCAGTAGATAATGTATACAGAATGAATTTTTTTCTTTTTGTCAAGACAGTGTCCGTGCACAGTTATAAATCACTCAAGAATGTCCCGTTTGCACTCTTGTAAACTTGTGAACCCTTTCATTGTAGTTTGACACAAGAATTTTCCTCCAGATGTACATTCCTCCTTCATGTCTCACCTTCACAAACTATCTCTACGTAAATGCATAGACGTTCGAAGGGGCTTGTCAGCATGACTCTGTTAAACAACCAATCAATTTTTTTACCTTAACTGTTAGAACACCTCGTTCGTATGCTATTATTGGAGTAATTATATTTCTGTTATTACCATATAAGCGCCTTGTCTTCTTTTATAATCATTGTTATTTCATATTACGCATACGAATTTACCTCACCAACGTTAAGTGTAGGAGGATTCCATTTACTTTTGTAGACATAAATTTAGCGAGACTATATGATGTAAAATTTATTCTATTGTATAACATAAAAATTTTTTATTTTTGTCAAGACTGTGTCCGTGCACGTTATAAATCACTCAAGAATGTTCCGTTTGCACTCTTGTAAACTTGTGAACCCTTTCATTGTAGTTTGACACAAGAATTTTTCTCCAGATGTACATTCCTCTTTCATGTCTCACCTTCACAAACTATCTCTACGTAAATGCATAGACGTTTGAAGGGGCTTGTCAGCATGACTCTGTAAAACAACCAATCTAATTTTTTTACCTTAACTGTTAGAACACCTCGTTCGTATGCTATTATTGGAGTTATTATATTTCTGTTACTACCATAGAAGCGCCTTGTCTTCTTTTATAATCATTGTTATTTCATATTACGCATACGAATTTACCTCACCAACGTTAAGTGTAGGAGGATTCCATTTACTTTTGTAGACATAAATTTAGCGAGACTATATGATGTAACATTTATTCTATTGTATAACGTAAAAATGTATCAGTATCATTATTGTTATTATCAACGCACATGCACTGCACACCCCCACACATGCACACACTCACATTTACATTCACGCACAGACATTGCAACGTACTACACAAAATACATGGCCCCAGAACAACCATTCTCAACTTTGCACTCAAATCCTCATGACTCATAACAACGATCATCCTGACCAGGGTATCATAAGTAATCACAGTAAATACTACACTATTTCGGATTTCAATAATATGTTCAAATCTTCACTTGATTCCACTGCAAGTCATGTTAATAATTCCCGTAGTAATTCCACAAATAGGAATGATGACACTAATTATAACCCCATTAAAGATTTTAGCTTATTCCACTGGAATGCTAGAAGCTTAAACAAAAATTTTGATTCATTTGAACTACTTCTTCTTTCTTTACAAAATTTTCCCTTTTCCGCAATCGGTATAACTGAAACTTGGCTAGGGCACACGTCTCCAAATTTGTTTAGCCTTGATAGATATAAAATATTTCGCTCTGATCGTAAGAGAGGTAGAGGGGGAGGGGTAGCCCTATATACACTTGTATATATAACGAATTGCGAGTAAAAATAAGAACTGATATTGATATTGAAGGTTGTGAAAGCCTGTTTGTGGAAATCATTAATGATAAAATGAAAAATAAGATAATTGGTGTTATATACAGGCCACCAAATCATAAAACCGAAATGTTTTTAGAAAATTTTGATGAATGCCTCAACACGATTACACAAGAAAATAAGGAAATTTATATTATGGGCGACTATAATATTGACATGACGAAAATAGATACTTTAGCGGTAAAATTAAAAACTATTCTTTTTTCATATGCTTTCCATTCCCATATTGATAACCCAACAAGAATATCCCAAACATCTAAAACCTTGTTGGATAATATTTTTTCTAATAACTTTTCTGTAAATAAATTCATTAATGGTATTTCATATTATGATATATCTGATCATTTACCGATATTCATTATTCTTCGTTATTCTGAAAACGTCAAAAGTATTTCAAAACCCAGGCCGATAATGTACAGAAAAGAATCAGACGAGAATATTGAATTACTTAATCTTGATTTAGTGAAGGAAGAATGGCAAGAAGTGTATCTTCAAAATAACGGCGATAAAGCTTATGATATTTTCCTAGATAAACTTTTATATTATTATCGAAAAAAAATTTCTTTAGTTAAGAAAAAAACACGCAGAAAGAACAAACATCCCTGGATTACAAAGGGAATCATCAATTCAATAAAAACCCGTAATAAATTGTATAAACTGGCGATTACTACCCACAATACAAAACATTTTACAGATTACAAAAAGTATAGAAATATACTCAGTAATTTGATTCGTATTTCTCGTAAAATGTATTATTCTGATAAGTTTGATAATCAAAAGGATAACGTAAATGGTTTATGGGAAACTATATATGAAATAACAGGTAAAAATAATAAGGAAACATCGTCCGTTTTTTATAATGACAACAAAGAACTCATAAACCCTGATGAAATATCTGATGCTTTTAACTCATACTTCGTAAATATTGGCCCCCAATTAGCTTCAAAAATAAAAAACAAACACGTTCATTCAAACTTTACTGAATTTCTTCCACCAAACTGCGACAAATCCCTTTTCTTTACCCCAACAGATGAGGAAGAAATACTGGAGATTGTTAACAGATTAAAGCCAAGTAGATCTAGTGGCCATGATGAAATAAGTGTTTATATACTGAAGAAAATCATCAAACAAATAACCACACCTTTATCTTACATTTTCAATCTTTCACTGTCTTCTGGAATATGCCCAAACTCATTAAAAATTGCGAAAGTAGTTCCAATTTTCAAAAGAAAAGACGACCCTTCTCTTTTAACAAATTATAGACCAATATCGTTATTACCTAGTATTTCTAAAATTCTGGAAAAAATTATTCATAAACGCCTGTACATTTTTCTTCATGTAAATGACCTACTTATACCTAATCAGTTTGGATTTAGAAAGGGCCATTCCACCGATTTAGCTATAATTCAATTGTTAGATAAGATTACTGAATCTTTTGCAAATAAAAAACATTTTATAGGAATTTTCATGGATTTATCAAAGGCTTTTGATACCATAGATCATGATATATTAATTTACAAATTAAAAAGATATGGTATTCGTGGTTTAGCACTTTCTTGGATTATTGATTATTTATCCAACAGAAAGCAATATGTACTATTTAAGTCATCTAAATCTCCGAATTCTAATATTGTATGTGGTGTTCCCCAGGGATCAATTCTTGGCCCCCTACTGTTCCTTGTATATATTAATGATATAATAAATACATCAAAAACTCTTAAATTTATACTTTTTGCGGATGATACTAATATTTTTTACTCCCATGAGAACCTTGAAACACTGTTTAATACTCTGAACACGGAAATAGACAAAGTCTCCCGATGGTTTATATGTAATAAATTATCCCTTAATGTCTCTAAAACAAATTTTATACGTTTCAAACCTACTGCTTCACAGAACATTAACAGCAGTTATAATATCAATATTGATGGATTATCTTTAACTGAAGTAAGATTTACTAAATTCTTAGGAATCACAATTGACTCGAGTTTAACTTGGAACGATCACATTCATAATATCCACACGTCTGTCTCAAGAACTGTAGGAATTTTATATCGACTGAAAAACTTCATTTCTCAAAATTCCCTGACTATTCTATACAATGCATTGATCTTACCACATATCACATACTGCAATATCGCTTGGGGAAACTGTGGCTCAACTAAAATTAATCCAATTTTTACTCTCCAAAAACGTGCTGTACGTTTGATTACCAATTCCCGTTACTTATCCCCATCCAATCCCCTATTTCGTCAACTAAAAACATTGAAAATTGAGGATCTTCACACCTTTCAAACTGCTGTTTTTATGTATAAATATACATTTAATTGTCTTCCAAAAATTTTTGATGGCTTCTTCACTCCAAATTTCACCGTTCATTCATATCCAACACGTCAGTCGTCCGATTACCATCTCGAAAACCCCAGAATCATTTTAGCTCAAAAATCATTAAAGCACAATGGACCAGATATTTGGAATTCTTTACCCCCTAATTTAAAACAACGTACGTCGTTGAACATTTTCAAACGAGAACTAAAAAACACCCTCATAATCCAGTATACTTCTGACACATAAATATTCATACCACCAGGGGGGTGTTTCATCAACGAGTTCGTCGGAGGTTTTCACCGACGAATTTGCTATCAGCCAATCAAACGCAAGGATTTACATTGACAACTGTTAAAAGCTAATGAAATTCTTGGTCTGATTGGCTGATAGCAAATTCGTCGGTGAAAACTCCGACGAACTCGTTGATGAAACGCCCCCCTGGTCAACAAACACCCTAAACAATGAGTTCACGGCCATAACTGAAGTAACATTCACCTCATCACACTGATACACAAAATAACACTCAACGTATGTACAAACCAAGATTCATCCCAACACAATGCACACCGCACTGCACCGCACGCCCTTCGCACAATTACTTCCCACTCAGTGAGTGGCAAGATTTTCTTTATGTTATCTCTTCGTTGAGCCCATTGCACAATTACCCCCCACTCAGTGAGTGGCAAGATTTTCTTTATGTATCTCTTTGCCTGGGGCCATCATCCTCGTCAAGCTTAGCTTATGATGATGGTCCCCTGCATTTCATTTTTATCATTTCCTATTGCTTCCTTTCATATATGATATTCGTTCTTGAAAAAAAAAAAGAGTATGTAAGATCCAAACGTTACGAATATTAGCTGTGTAAATGACTATGTAAGTATTTTGTTGATTTGTTGATTTGTATTGATTTTGAAATGCAGAAATAAAAACTGAACTGAACTGAACAGACCAACACATAATTATTATGCATTTGATATATCTTGATTTTTTTTCTTCTTAAATCATTGTTCCTAAAAGTTAACAGGGCCTTTAAATCAAGTGCTGACAATGCCTATATTGTTTTAAAGTTACACATGACTGTGTTTACTAATGGAAATGTATACGACATAATATTATTCCAAACACTTACTTGACTTTCGCAGTAGTGTTGTTCCTTGAAATGACTGTAACAGCCAACCAAACTCCGGTGTCCGGATCCCTCGCTTGGAACATTACCATGTCGACGACGATGAGCAAACTATATGGAAGAAGTAGGCTTACGGAAGACGGTAGCATGTGACGATCAAACGTGTGTTGGTAGAGTGAACGAATCGAAAAGGATTGAGCTCCACCCGTGTTTGAGACGTGATTAATAGGAGATAGCTTCCCCATGAGAGGAATGGCGAAAGATGAGACTCCACTGAAACAAAAGCGGTAACATTAAGCCAACGAACGCATGAAGTTCTAACAATGCAACCAATCACAGCGTACCTGCGCGGCGACTCGGACGTAATACGATGTAACAATGGCAACCAATCACGGCGTACCTGCGCGCACTGGCGTAGCCAGGGGGGGGGGGGGGGGGGGGGCGATGGGGGCGGTCGCCCCCTCTAAGATTTGGACCGGGGATTTGGGAGGCGGAAAAAAAAAATGCGTGTATACTGTATGCATGCACATGAAGCGGGTCTCCTTTGCAACCTTTCATCAAATAAGATATTTTTTTGAATATTTCACTCAAATTGTGCACCAGATCGTTGAATTTCAATTCAAAATATGCAAAATCTCTCGTGCTTGGGAGGGGGAAACCCCCTCCCAAACCCTCCCCCTCTGTGCCTCTTTCCCTAGCTTAGTACACTTTTTAGATTTGCACAAAAATTATGAATAATTCTGAGTGCACAAGACTTATCACTTATATTCCGAAAACTCAAGGTTCCCTCATGTATAAGGGGAGTTTCCCCTTTTAATCGACCCTTTCCTCCCTCAGTCCCCCCCCCCCTCCCCATCAGTTGGTTTTTTTTTTGTGATTTCCCAAATGTTGATTCCATCAAATATGCGTATACGAGATATCTCAATTTCAACCTCAAAAAGGCAAAAGCTCCATCGGAAGGGAAGGGTGGAGATAACACTCGCCCACGCCTTCTCCCTGCTCGCCCGCCCCTCCCCCCCCCCCTTCCGCCATGCATAGAAGTAGACTGTGGCTATACCCAGATCGCTTTATTTCAATTCTAAAAACGCAAAAGCTCCGCGAGCGGGAGGGGAAATCCCCCTTCCCCTAAGCTCTACCTCACTAGACTTTATACATACACACAGATGGTGCACATTCGGAATAAGAGCTAAATTCCGTGATTTTAACACTTCGATGAAAAAGTATTGCACCAAAAATTTGCACCAGATCGCTGAATTTCAGGTCTGAAAACGCAAAATCACGTTCGTGTGGGAGGGGATATGCCCCTATCATCTACACCCTCGTGTGCATGCTTTTTCTGTTTGATTGCTGAACAGACAGCGTTCATGATATTCAGTGTAAGAATTAATACAAGAAGATTATTTAAATGATACCATTTTATAGGCATATTGTTCAATAATAATCTACACTAAAATATACTGCAACCTTAAACAAGTGGGACTGTTTCAACTCGTTAAAACACGCAAAAACATGCATCAAATTGCACCATTTGCAACATCAAAATGCAAAAAGTTCTCCCACACCTTCCCCTCCCCCCTCGCTCGCTCCGCTCGTTCGGGTTCAGTCGCGTTCATGATATTCAGAGAAAAAATTGATACAAGAAGTGTATTTAAATCATTCCATATTACAGGCTAATTGTTCAATGATAATCTACATCAAGATATACTGCAACCTTAAACAAGTGGGACTGTTTCAACTCGTTAAAACACGCAAAAACATGCATCAAATTGCACCATTTGCAACATCAAAATGCAAAAAGTTCTTACCGTGGGAGGGGGGACACCCCCTCCCACACCCTCCCCTCCCCCTTCGCTCGCTCCGCTCGCTCGGGTTCAGTCGCGTTCATGATATTCAGTGAAAAGAATTAATACTAGAAGTGTATTTAAATAATACCATTTTATAGGCAAATTGTTCAATAATAATCTACACCAAAATATACTGCTACCTTAAACAAGTGGGACTGTTTCACGTCGATAAAACGCGCAAAAACATGCATCAAACTGCACCATTTGCAACATCAAAATGCAAAAAGTTCTTACCGTGGGAAGGGGGACACCCCCCTCCCACATCTCCCCTCCCCCGCGCTCGCTCCGTTCGCTCGGGTTCAGTCGCGTTCATGATATTCAGTGAAAAAATTAATACAAGAAGTGTATTTAAATCATGCCATATTACAGGTAAATTGTTCAATGATAATCTACATCAAGATATACGGCAACCTTAAACAAGTGGGACTGTTTCAACTCGTTAAAACATGCAAAAACATGCATCAAATTGAACCATTTACAACATCAAAATGCAAAAAGTTCTTACCGTGGGAGGGGGGACACCCCCTCCCACACCCTCCCCTCCCCCTTCGTTCGCTCCGTTCGCTCGCGTTCAGTCGCGTTCATGATATTCAGTGAAAAGAATTGATACTAGAAGTGTATTTAAATGATACCATTTTATAGGCAAATTGTTCAATAATAATCTACACTAAAATATACTGCTACCTTAAACAAGTGGGACTGTTTCACGTCGATAAAACGCGCAAAAACAAGCATCAAATTGCACTATTTGCAACATCAAAATGCAAAAAGTTCTCACCGTGGGAGGGGGGACACCCCCCTCCCACACCCTCCCCTCCCCCTCGCACGCTCCGCTCGCTCGGGTTCAGTCGCGTTCATGATTCAGTGAAAAGAATTGATACAAGAAGTGTATTCAAATTATACAATTTTACAGGCAAATTGGCCAATAATAATCGACATCAAAATAAACTGCCACCTTAAACAAGTGGGACTGTTTCACGTCGATAAAACGCGCAAAAACATGCATCAAATTGCACCATTTACAACATCAAAATGCAAAAAGTTCTTACCGTGGGAGGGGGGACACCCCACTCCCACACCCTCCCCTCCCCCTCGCTCGCTCCGCTCGCTCGGGTTCAGTCGCGTTCATGATATTCATGAAAAAATTAATACAAGAAGTGTATTTAAATCATGCCATATTACAGGCAAATTGTTCAATGATAATCTACATCAAGATATACTGCAACCTCAAACAAGTGGGACTGTTTCAACTCGTTAAAACATGCAAAAACATGCATCAAATTGAACCATTTACAACATCAAAATGCAAAATGTTCTTACCGTGGGAGGGGGGACACCCCCTCCCACACCCTCCCCTCCCCCTTCGCTCGCTCCGTTCGCTCGCGTTCAGTCGCGTTCATGATATTCAGTGAAAAGAATTGATACTAGAAGTGTATTTAAATGATACCATTTTATAGGCAAATTGTTCAATAATAATCTACACTAAAATATACTGCTACCTTAAACAAGTGGGACTGTTTCACGTCGATAAAACGCGCAAAAACAAGCATCAAATTGCACTATTTGCAACATCAAAATGCAAAAAGTTCTCACCGTGGGAGGGGGGACACCCCCCTCCCACACCCTCCCCTCCCCCTCGCTCGCTCTGCTCGCTCGGGTTCAGTCGCGTTCATGATTCAGTGAAAAGAATTGATACAAGAAGTGTATTTAAATTATACAATTTTACAGGCAAATTGTTCAATAATAATCGACATCAAAATAAACTGCTACCTTAAACAAGTGGGACTGTTTCATGTCGATAAAACGCGCAAAAACATGCATCAAATTGCACCATTTACAACATCAAAATGCAAAAAGTTCTTACCGTGGGAGGGGGGACACCCCCCTCCCACACCCTCCCCCCCCCTCGCTCGCTACGCTCGCTCGGGCTCGGTCGCTTCGCTCCCTCGCAGACTAACCGCCCCCCCTAAGATGAAATCCTGGCTACGCCGTTGCCTGCGCGCCGACCCGGACGGAATACTGTAACAATGGCAATCAATCACGGCGTACCTGCGCGGCGACTCGGACGGAAAACAATGTAACAATGGCAACCAATCACATCGTACCTGCACGGCGACTCGGACGGAATACAATGTACAATGTAACAATGGCAACCAATCACATCGTACCTGCACGGCGACTCGGACGGGACTAAAGAACAAAGCAACAAAAGGATTCCAATAATTCGGACTCTTTTTTTTTTTTTTTTTGCTTGTGCGTTTATTAAACGTCTCTTCCACTGAATGGCGAACGTTCGATCATATTATTATGTACAACCGATTAACAGAGTCCCATGCAATACTGTGTTCAAAGGACAGTTTAAAAACGAAATGGTACAGACCAACAGATATCTATAAAAAAAACAACAACAAACAAACATAATTTTACAGTGTTTGTTATAATACCGAATAAGATACTGGAAAATGTGACGCGTAAATCGGCATTAGATGTAAAGTTTCGTAATATGAGGCGTTTCAGTCGAGTTTGTGGACAAATGTGGAAATCATCTCTATGCTTAGTGAAAGTGGTTTTACTGGGAATATGGAAAAATGGTTGTAGAAACAAACACACACAGAGACAAGACTTCGAGGTAGATTATACGAGAGTGGGCGGGATTCATTTAGGCTACGAGACGAAAGGGGGATACGCTTAATGGAGCACTTCGTGATCAATTCCTTATAAAATTGTTATATTCACAGTGCTTTTATGTTGTAGCTTCTCTAAAGGGAGCAATATTCTGGTGTATTATATAGAAAGCTACCTGTAAATCCCTGCGGAATCTGCATGTCAGCATCCATCTTTAAAATCTGAGTTTAATGACGATGATTGTACAGTATAGAAATTTCAAGTTTCGTTTTCCACAAATCAACCCCTATTATTTACATAGAAGAACTGAATAATTATTTTTATTTATTTATTTATTTCAACATATTTTGACAGGATAACAAGATCAGCAAGTGAATGCTGTTTTACATCAAGGTCCTGTACAATCCAACCATATAAATACAAAAATCATGTTACATAAATATAAGCATAAAAACCACTACAATTAAACAAGCAATCAGAGCTGAAAGGAGCAATACGTTAAATTGAAATCAGTAGTAACCAGTGTAAGTATGATATAATGAAACAATATGATACAAAAGAATATATTAAAACAGTGAATAAAATGATGCAAGATTATATACACAATCATACCATTTGGTGTACAAAAGGAATGTAAAAACTCTGCCAGAAAGGACTTGAATCAACAAGTCCACGATCATAAAAAGCAGATAGAAATTCTATGTAAAAATCTACACTAATAAATAGATTACATGCAATCTGGCAGTCATGCCCGTTTAACCTAAACAGTCGAATGCATGTATACCCATAACACACATTCAGGGATTCATGCACACATAATTTGCACCAGGCAAGTGAGGGTAACACAGTGTGACAAAAAATAATATGGTACATATTATGTAAAAACAGGGCGTTTGATAAAATCAGTGAAAATACATTTTCTTATATAACAACTTAAAAGCTGACAATGACTTTGATTTCTTTAAAACATTTGGTAGTGAGTTCCATACCTTTCCTCCTGCATATCTAAAACAGCTTTTAAAACACTCTACATTCGGTTTAGGTGGTACCACATTCAAAGAATCAGCTGCTCTTGTATTAAACCCATGTCTGTCAAAAATCATCTCAATATTATTGCACATTCGGGTGGGGGCAAGTCCATGGATGCATTTATACATGAGCGTTGACAAAAAATAATTCCTTCTATTTTCAAATGCTTGCAAATTCAAAACCTTGATTATGTCATTCCCATTTGCAGTTTCGTAATCAAAATTTGATGTGATAATTCGTGCTGCCCTCTTTTGTAATCGATATAGAATATTTCTATTTTTAGCAGAGCAATTTCCCCAAACGGAGCATGAATAATCAATACACGGTTGAACAACTGCAGTATATAAAAGTTTAAGTGAATCTTTATCCAAAAATTGGTTCATTTTTCGTAACATAAATAATTTCATAGAAATAGATTTGGCTAAATTTTGTACGTGTGCATCCCAATGAAGATGGTCGTCTATTATAACACCCAAATACCTAAAATCATGAACCTGTTCAATCCTTTTTCCATCAAGAAAAATGTTCAAACTTTTGGAGCACCGTGAACTTAATAACATTACCTTAGTCTTATCTAAATTAATACTTAATCTGTTTCTCTTGTACCATCTATATATCGAGTTCAGATCATTTTGCAACATTGATGTAACTCTATCAGTATCTTTGTGCGAACAATAAATTACTACATCATCTGCGAATACATTACAGGAACATGAATATACAGATTCGGAAATATCATTAATAAATATGAGGAAAAGTATAGGCCCAAGTACACTCCCTTGTGGTACCCCTGTCGTAATACTTTCAGATGTTGAGAGATGACCATGGCAAAAAACATTTTGACTCCTACCACTTAAATAATCAGAAAACCATTTCAATTGTTTGCCCTTGATGCCATAACATTCCAACTTATGCAATAATAACGTATGATCAATTGTATCGAAACACTTAGAAATATCAAGGAAACATGCTGCAACTACTTCACGATCGTTAAAAGACTCCAACCAATCATCAACAGCTCGATGGAGACAAGTGTTAGTTGAGTGATGGGGCAAGAATGCAGCTTGATCTATGTTAATCAAATCATTTTGCTGAAGATATGCCAATAACTGATCTTTAATCTGCTTTTCAAAAATTTTTGATACATGACAAGCGACAGAAATTGGTCTATAATTTGAAGGATCATTTTTACTTCCTTTGCCCTTGTATATAGGCGTCGTTTTAGCCCTTTTCCATTCAGTGGGAACAATTCCATCAGTCAAACTCTTATTATATATAATACAAAGTGTTTCAGAAATGACAGGAGCAGCTATACATAACAACTTAGAATCAAAGCTCAGAATGTCAAGGTTGCTATCTTTACCAAGATTTATGAGAGAATTACGAATGCTATCGACAGAGACACAATCAAAAATAAACTCATAAATACATTCAGAATGATTCCATTGAAAAGTACTTTTACCACCTTCTACTATTTGTTTACCGACATTAACAAAATATTCATTCAATTTATCGGCAGTCAATTCCATCGGAACGTTATCTTCTTTACGTTTACCCGTGACTCTATTCAGTTCTCTCCACACTCTCTTACTGTCATTTTTACATTTATCTAACATAACATTCATATACTTCTTTTTACTACTGCGTCTAAGTTTTGTAATACTGTTTCTGACTCTTTGATATTCCTTCTTAAAAAGAGGTTGGGATTCACATTTTTTCTTTAAATAGTCTCTTTTATAAATCAGCTTCATAATATCTTTTGTGATCCATGGACAACATCTCTGTTTAACTCTTACCCTTTTTAAAGGGGCGTGCGTATCACATACTTGTAAAAATATAGTTTTCCATTTTATCCATTTTTCATTAACTCCTTCTGCCTCATCCGTGAAATCATTCATTGAAAAAACTCTCTTAAGATCATCCAAGAACCTAATCTCATCAAACGCATTAAAATCACGGAAGACAATTTCTTTATGTTTCCTATCAGTACTTATCCTCATGTCAACACATGTATATATAAGATAATGATCGCTGATTGAAATCTTAGCTACATTACAGACAGTATGTTTATGAGGGAAACTGGTAAGTATATGATCTAAACACTTTGATGATTTATCTGTTACCCTCGTCGGCTTGTGAACGATTTGTGTTAACAAAAACAAATTTTCAATCAAATTGATAGGATTATTACACAAATTTTCATCAAACTTATAATCATAATTCAAATCTCCCAAAATCACATTCTCTTTATTTTCATCTGTTATTTTCTCAAGAATATCCAAAAAACAATCAAAATACAACCTATCTGCATTAGGTGGTCTATATACACAACCAACGATTAAATTTTCCATCTTAGTTTGTAACAATTCAATCCAAACAGCTTCCAGAGAGTCTGAAAAAAGGTCCTGTCTTATAATGAAAGATAGCGTTTTATGAATGTATATACAAACTCCTCCACCACGTCTTTTTTATACTCTATCTTTGCGTACAAGTACATAATCATCAATAAAGGTATTGATATCAAATCATCACTAATCAATTCGTGAAGCCATGTTTCAGATAAGCATAATAAATCAAAGTGAATCCTGTTCAGTAATAATCGAATTTCATCAATCTTATCAATAAGGCTCCTGACATTAAGATGAGCGATTTTTAAACCTTTAACACGTGATAATATAGAAGAACATTTCGAATACTCATTTCTTGGCAAAACATTAGCAGGAGGGTTTACTGAGCTTACTTCTGTGTCTTTGGCACACTCTTCGTGGCCAGCTACCTAATAGGGGCAAACTTTTGCTTTGTGACCGTATTGAGAGCAACGTCTGCATTGAAGTTGGATACCATGACGGCATGATCGCGCCCGATGATTAGGCTCACCACACAGTTCGCAGACGTTGGGATAGGGGGACATAGCATTATTTGTTCCGCGAACTACTGAAGCAAAGGATGGACGTAACATGGGTTGAGGCGTGATGGTGGGGGGTATTCCATAGTGTGACGGATGAGTGAACTGGGTATATCGAGGAGGGCGGACTCGCTTATTGAATGAATGGGTCGTTGCTGCAGGTTGTTGAAGGGTTGGGCGTTGTCGTGATGGAGGGGCTGCGAAGTTGGGAGGGGGTACATTGAACATTGCAAAACCAGACATGGGTTGTTGGGTATCAAGGCGAGGTTGACTCACATTTGTTGGGTCAGGACGGTATACAGGCCAGTATTGATGACGCGGAGGTGGTCGCTGTGGAGGAGGGGGTGGAGCGTTGGAGTATGTGGGTGGTTGCGTAGCTAGACGAGATTGTTGTGGAGGGGGTCGAGTAGATTGTTGGGTAGGAGGTGATGAGTTTGGGCGCGGACTTCTCGCTGTACCGGGAGGTGTGGGTTCATTGTCAGGAGGTATGTGCATTCTTGAAGACGTTTGATTCGACTTTGGTGGTGTGGGGCATCTGGCATTAGAGGGAGCGTCTAGTAACGCATCGACAGCATGTTGAATTCTTTTCACATCCATACACAGCTGGTCGACACGAAAGTGTAGGCTTTAGCTTTTACACCTCATACAAATGCGTTCCATGCCCTTACATTTAAGAGCACAGATTTCGCAGGTGTTTTGTTCTTCATTGTCAGATGGTATGTGATTCACAATTGAACTGTTCCGTGAAGAGTGAAGCGAGTCATTGGCACTATCCGATGAGGTTATTTGCAAGGCAAAATGGCGGCAGATCTCAGAGTTTAAATCGGGGTATATCTGTGCCAATTCTCCTGCGTAGAAGTCTGTGGCAGAAAGTTCTTCAGGCACAGTGTTATGCACTTTCGAAATTAGATCTATAGAATAGGATACACTGTCTGTTGTGATTCCTTTTGGGAATTTGAATTTGAAAGATGGGGTGCCTGGTTGTCCCCGGCACTTATTCGTCCGTAGTGGTTTGAATTTCACCATTGCGCCATTTTGCACAGAAACAAGTGTATAGATAAGTTCAAAATATATGCACAGTATATTCACTGTAAACTTACAGAGCAAAACTTGATGGTGAATGTCACAGAGCAGTGATCCTCGGTTCCAGTATTAAAAGGCAGAAGGCATAGATGTCCCATGCAAAGAGGTAATGAAACGCACAGATGAACAATGTATGTATGGGACTAGGTAGAAATGAGTTCAGTAAATGCACACCGTGACGTGGATAAGAAGACGTCTATATCTCGATATATGCAAGATGTTAAAACATTTCCAACTCAGCAATCAATCCATGGTCATGTTAGAATGTGAGTCTCCAATATAAAACGATAGGAAGGAGAATATAACTGCGAAAAATATGAGATTGTCCTGAGGTAATGTCACACACTCCACACGTCACAATTAAAGAAACTAAATCCTAAGCGGAATAGAGGAGTACATGTTTGGCATTTGCATTCATGAATATTCCCTGAAACAAACCAAGCAGATAGGTGAAATTGGTACACACTAAGAAAAAATGATTCATTCTTGCACCTTTTAAGGGTGCAAAGTGATGTCACACTGGTGGCTCCCTATGGGTGTTATCTTGCACCCTCGAGAAATGGGTGCAAAAGTGGTACCTTGCGCAAGGGTATAACCTTGCAACCTGTGGGTGCACCTTTGCACCGCCAAAGAAGGTGCAACATTGCACCCTTTATTGAGGGTGCGAAGTGGTTCCCTTGGGTGCATATTTCCACCCACACTAAGTGGTGCTAAGTTGCACCCTTTTCTTGAGGGTGCATCATTCCACCCACACTAATTGGTGCTGAGATGCACCTTTCTTGAGGGTGCGATCTTTCTCCCTTTAATTTTCGGCGCAACTTTGCACCCTCTCTTGCCTCTACTTTTGGTGCAACTTTACACCTTTCGTGAGGGTGCAAAGAAGCACCCTAAGTTCCAAGATTGTAGCCTCTTTTGAGGGTGCGATTTTGTGCCATATATATAGGTATAATGTTGCACCTATGTGGTGCTTATTTGATCCATGACTGCAGCAAAATTGCTTCTTTAAAGGAGCCAGTCAGTGTCACTGTCTACGCCTTTAGAGGCGCAATGTTGCCCAGTATAACCTCAAGTGAACCTTGAGATTACTGGGCAATATTGCCTCTCTAGAGGAACAGGCAGTGACACTGATTGGCTCCTTTAAAGAAGCAATTTTGCAGCAGCTATGGATGAAATAAGCACCACATATTTGCAACATTATACCTATAAGGTAAATATACTTAGCATCACATAACAAGGTACAATTTGGTTACTTAACTACTTTAAACCTTGAATAGTGCGAACTAATGCAAGCCTGTTTGCTCAGTATATCAAACTTATGCTGTTGTTGCACTCTGCAAAGTAAATAAGATTGGTATAATTTGGATCCTGTGAATCATGAAATGTGTGCGTGGAATTTGTGAGTTTTGAAATGTTAATGTAGAAGTTAACTTATAGTTGTGTTTGAATGACATACTAAAACCAAATATTTACCCAATTACCTTTCCAATGAGGTGAGCACTATCACTATCTATCAAACAAACCCTCTAAGCAAGAGCATACATCTGCATGAAGGAAGAGGTAAAAATATGATATACATTTGTCTGGATACGTTTTATTCAAAACGTACTTGAATACGTACTTATTCACATAATCTATATAAGATATGCTTTTTGCCAGTACACAAAGCCTCAAAAAACAAAAGCATGCTACGTACATTTCTAAAGTATGCACCATATCTTAAAAAAAAAAATGTAAGAGGATTTAACAAGTTGTTTGTATGCATTTAAACGAATAGGCCTACATATTTCCATGCGTACAATATTCATGTAACAGTGACGTCATCATGAATCATCAGAAAGATATGTTTCCAGCATAGACATGAATTTATCTAAAATTTAAAACATGTCTTATAATTAGGAATTAGGAGTTTGTTTTATAATGACGATGCCAATTGTCTTAAAGTCCTTATCACGACATGTCTTGGTGTTCACACTTATTCAAATCATGAGATTCTTGGCACTTAGATTACGACTACAATTTATTATGGTTTAGATACTTAACTGACATACGCATACCATATTCAGGTATACGGGCATTTCGATGAAAACATCTAAATACAAGGTATAATTATAATATGAAAATCGAACTTGATACCAGCCCTTATGGGCTACCAATGGAGACTAGGCAGAATCGCAGTTATCATGGTTATGTATTCAGATTTTGTTTTGGGTGATCAATTCGAGTCCCTCGAGCTGAGATTCCGGAACTGCAATGAGCAAATCATCATAATGACTAACAAAGTGACTGAGAATAATACATGCACCAGTTTCTGTTTCGTTGTTCTATACATAGAAAGTTGTTACGTTTTCCAATCCTCTGTAGGCACACAGTGATTTGCAGATCACCTTTGGCTATAACGCCATGGTCGCGTGCAAAATGATTGCAGCTTATCTAACTTGTAGTTTCCGAATAGGGGACTACCGTGCTTATACATATTAATCGGATGATAGACCCCGTCAAAGAGTAAATTGCGGATATCGTATACCATTGTCAAATCCACTTTTTGTTCTGTACACAGTTTCACTGGACTCTTATGAACCACTTAAGCATTACCAAATCATGGAGTATAAGAATAATCTTATGTTATTTCCTTGAAACGGCTGCATTTGTATGAACGGGAACAGTTTGGCATCATACATGACTAAATGCATGTATTATACAAGGTTTCAGGACACTTTGAACCGTGTCCCCCCCCCCCAAAAAAAAAAAAAAAACACGAAACAAAACAAAGCAAAACAACAACAACGAGTGAAATGTTGTATACCCTAGGCCCATTAGTGTATGATCTTTGTCCTTTGAATACATTGCCCATATTTTTCAACGAATAAGCATCTGGATGCAACGTAGGTATATATAAAATGATTTTTTTTTAAAGGAAAATACATTTAACCACTTCAGAAATAACTATGGAACAAATAGCATAATATTGACACGTTCCCTTATTCCTAAATGACGTGACAGAAAACTTTCCTCACCGAAATCATTCTGTCGTTATTCAAGTACAAGACATTGATGATTATATACCTAGTTCGATTAAAAGTATACATGGAGTCATTGCAAAAGTATCTAATGAATAGCATGCTTCAGAACTACATCATTGTCATCTATTCTATGACGCTAATAATAGAGTAATTGTTCCGCCATACTGCCTGGCAGGTTGTAGTCCTCCTACGACGTTTGTTCAGCAAATAAGGCACAAAATAAAATTTTGCGAATTTTACACGCTGTTGCCAAAGTATCTAATCTTCTTTACCACTATTCTCAGACATAAGGTATGCTGATGCTGTATGAATTAGAAACGGAAGCTTCACAAATATTCACCATCTAACAAGGTAAAAGCGAAGTGATGTCTTGCCCACATATCGAATTTGTGATTACACTGATTTTCAAATGTAAGCTCATTGACTTTTTGACTGTTGACGGAGTCGGACTTCACCAATATCAACACTTGACAGCCATCTTTAGATGTTCTGGGGAGTGAATTTGGTGGTCATATAGCTCAAAAGTGTGGAAAGTTATTAAAAGAACACCACAATACTATGTCGACAGTGCTTACAAGGTGAGATACAAAGAAAGAGCACGAAATGACATTGTAGAATTTGACAATGACCTACAATATTTGACCTTGAACGCTGGCACCCACAAGGTAGTAGAAGTAACTTCATCCAATCGTACATACATATGCAAAGTTTCATTTGGATACCTCAAACAGTACTTAAAGGGTTATGAAACCCAAATGTACCCGTGGATTGGAGCAATATCATAAGAACACATAATTGAACATGGAAAATCGTATGATCCAGTGGAAGTTATGCATTTTTTAAAGTTTCAGTGTCACTTTCATGTATGGAAACGTATATGAAGAAAATATCAAGGGAATTCCATAAAATCTGATTCTAAATGAAAAGTACAAATTGCCTCCACTTATTTGTCGTTGCCATAATGTTAAGGGTAATATTACCCCCACCCCCTTCTGGAAGAAGTAAATCAAGTGCTCCTTTTGTAATGCTAGAAACGTGAAACTATGCCTATTTTCTTTACATTTCTTTATATAATTTTCCATGGTTGACGTCAAAGATGTAGCTTTCTCATCTCGTAATGGCGGCACTGAAACTCTAAATATATGTGTATATATAGCTCTTCAACGGATTTTCCGATATTCCTCAATTTGTCACGATGTGTTCAACTGCTAAAGTAATCTCCCTGCATTAACTTGTCCACTTGTACTTTTCGTTTCATTTCCCTTCGTGATACAATGTTGCCATAATCGATAACAGACTGATGTACGAACGGAGGGACAAGCTGAACAACATCATTTCTCTGGTGACAATTCCTTATAAAAGTATACACCATGAAAACTTTAGGCTGGTAAACTATATCAAGACAATTATTGAACATATTATTGTTAATGAAATGCCGTAGGTTTTTCTTCGTGATAGTTGCCTGTTCAGATCAAGGCTTGCAATGTACTGCTGAAGTATGCATCGGGTGTTTCTGCCTTGTCTGGGATACTGAAAGCCACAGAGCACAGAAGGCCGGAAACATTGTAGCGAAGGAAGACACGATTGTATGCAGGAATTCGGGCAGATTTCACAACCATCCAGCCAAATAGTGCGCAGCATTCACAGTGAAGATTGTGGGATTTAGTCCTGCCAGGTTCTGAAAGAGATTTTGGCATGAATAAATAATGACTGAATAAAATTTCGAAGGAAATAGGTCGTTTACACTATAGGCGGTTTTGTTGCTTACATAAACTAACAGGTTGCAACTATGACCATTGACCAGAAAATGGAAAATTAAATTGATTGCATAGATCTACTTCAGGTTTCTAACGTCTTTTGCTGAAATAATGAGAAATGGTTTTGAAATAGCTGCGATATCCAAAACAGAGCAATAATGATATAATATAGGACTCACTTTTTATCACGATCGCTGCGTTTTCTTTTGTTTTTGGATGGCTCATCCATTTCAAAACCAATTTTCATCAAATAATCTTTAGAATTCCTCTTAGAATGGCATACTTTTTATTATTTCATAAGTAGGTTCTTGGTATATCACAAAAAGTTAAAAGCCCAAATCCTCACCTCCACCAATACTATACCATCCCTTTAAGCTTTGATATTGGTTTCTAAACAAATCCGGTCGGATAGATTTATTTCAGCTCTTTGTCATATAAGTAAAACATGATAATGTTGCAAAGAAATATTCCTCTTATATTTCTAGTCACAAAGCAAATGGAATTCCCGTCTCCCATAAAAAAATAAAAGTGCAGCACTTACTTTGTCACAGACATACAGCATGTCCTCTCCAGGCAGACGGGGAATTAGGAGACAGCATGCCGACATCACTAAGTTAGAGCTGAAAAAAAAAAGAATAAATGTGGAATAGCCTGAGTAAAGTCATGTTGAAAAGAAAAATGTGGCGAATTTGGACTGAGATGAAAATACACACCTTTTATGTAGGCCTGCATACATTTATGACAGAGGGCATATTCAAATATTCCCACATTTTCCTGACCAACTCAAAGTCTTCATAACATAAAATAACAAAGTAAGACAACATCAAATTACATGCCAATTTAACATCAGTTTGCAGTATATTTTACACAGTTAGGAAAGGAGTAAGACTTATAGACCTCAGCCATTCAGCCGTTGCTGAGCTTGCCACAGATGATGGTCCGGGTGCTGGCCATGGCAATGGGTGTAATAATGCCCATTATGGTTGACACCTCTAATCCTACTACCACACACACAAAAAAAGTGAAAATATAGCCCCCTCTACTTATTCATAACATTGATTTGATTTACTTTGATAATACTGGTTACAGAAAAGAAGATTACCCCCCCCCCCCAAAAAAAAAAAATAAATAAATAAAATAAATAAATAATAATAATAATGAATAAAATAATATAAAATAAAATAGATAATATATAAATAAATAAATAAATAAAAAATGAAAAAAAATGAAGATTCTTGCGGGGTAGAGATGCTGCCTGTATGAGTTACAATCCATCATGGAGTTTTCAGGAAAAAGTCCAAAAAAACTGAGAAGACGTAGAACGGAAAAGGCAAGAATGAATGATCGCAATGGTCCACTTGAGTAACATATCTCTCGATTATAGATGGTATCAAAAATTGCACTATAGTCTTATCAAATTTTCCGCAACCAACGGTGGCTACGATATAGTAACTGATAAAACTGCGTTCATGTGTAATAATACGCTTTAATATAATATACTTCACGGATATCACATGCTGAAAATCTAGATGAATCAATAACCTGAAAATACATATATAACCGGGGGGCCAAAAGCTTAAAACAGAGGTCGAGTTGCACTCTCTCTACAAACTAAGTAGACCATGCTTATTTTCAAGTTTTTATTGTAACAAACAACATTCTACTGGTCTACCTCAAAAAATTTGTTGCGAAAGCCTCCAAATCCAAGATGGCGTCCAAGATGGCCGCCATATTTACTGAATTTGTTGTTTAAATGATAGAATTTGATAGAAACGTCAAATTTCAACAAATGTAATGTCATATGAAAGAAAATAAAATTTTCTACAAGTTGATACCATTTTTGTGGGTTATTGTGATAACTGGATTGAGATTTTAAGGAAAAAACACTCATTTTTTGATATTTTTCTGAAAAAAGGAAAATCATGAAAATGCTTGATTCAGCATAAATCAGAGAAAGACTGAAGGATTATCTTGAAACGTTTCAAGAATTTTGTTTGACATATAATTAACATTTGGAGAAAATTAGGGGTCAGTACCGTTTTTGGTTCAGGAGATATAATGTCTCAAACTTGAAAACTCACTATGTAAGAATGGCCACTTTAGTTGTGACCAAGACCTTGTTGGTCATAAAAAGGTCTGCGCGCGCCAAGACTACTACACGCACCACTGGCACTGGCGCTGGTAGCAGCGCCAGTAGTGCATGTAGTAGTCTTGGCAAATGCAGACTTTTTCTTTGACAAACAAGGGTTTGTGCCTGCAAACTAACTTTTCATATCAAGTGGTAGCTCAGGTGATACTGATAGCTATTATTTCAAAGTAGATTGTTCTGAAGCAGATGAGATGAAGGAAACAAACTTTCAAATAGAGGTAGTAGCTTGAAACTTGGCACCAATCTTGTTATAGATAGTTTGAGACACAATTTAGATCAACCGCTCAAAAAAAAAAATCAAGATGACAGCCTTCAAAGTTGACATAGTGTTTTGCGCCAAATTAAACGTATTATTTCGATTTTTATACAATTTTGTCTGTTGTGATATCTTAAACCGTCTTAGGTTTTTATGGACACATTTTTAAAACCAGTGATATTCTACTCTCCGAAAAAGAAAAAGAAAAACAAATCGAGTGGAAGTCTTTACTTTTGATGTGAGAAGTGAATAACAGAAAACGGTGAATTTAGAGTGAAATTGGAGTGACTTTTGAGTGAAAATGTTCATTTTCACTCATTATAGAGTGACCGTAGGCAGGGCTCCACACCAGCTTTTATTTTTGGTGGCCCAAAGGCAAATATCCGACCTTTTTTGGTGGCCCGATCAGGCCACCAAATTCTTTATTTCTGACATTTTGGTGGCCCGACGTGCGTTTTTGGTGGCCCCTGGCCACCGGACCAATGTTAGTGTCGAGCCCTGCCTTTGAATAGGGATCACTCGTCACTCTTCGAGTGATCCCGAGGTCACTCTAAAATAAATAGAAATGAACATTTTCACTCTCGAGTGATCCTGATATCTAATATGGGAAAGCATCTACCAATGGCATAAGTTCAGATCAATTGTGACACTATAACCTATACATGAAATCAGCCCTAAAACAATGTAAGAAAAATCTGATAACAGTAAATACAGTTTCAGCATGCTTATTTGTAAATGTGAATATACAGCACGAATAATCAATTTGGAAAATTTTATTCGAACAATATACTGAAAAGTAATTTCGCACAACACATTTGAGAGCAAAGTTGAGAAATTGCCGCCATGTCAGATTTTTTTATTTATTTATTTATGTATTTTTTTTTTTTTTGGGGGGGGGTTCGGATCAGAAGGGCTTTCAAGGACATCTACGGATCAGACATTATTACACATATACCATCATCATTCTCGTTTCTACAACAGCAGAGTAACATACAAGTAAAAAAGCATATAGTATCTTTGATACAGAAGAATTTCTTTTTTTTATCAAATATTGGGCCTTACCCAAACACTGGAATGAGCTCCACCCCCCCCCCCCGCAAAAAAAGCCTCAATATGGTTTACACTAGTACAATATCGTTCAGATGTATAGAAACATGTAATAGACAGAAAGATAAGAAGATTAAAAATATATTATATCAAATTATAAGTTATAAGTTGAGATTTAACTTTGACGCAACACACTTAAGGTATTGTTTACCATTGGGAGAGATATCACATTCGATTTATATGTGCAGGTTAGTTGTATTACAAAACATTCTACCATGTAAAAAAATCATAATAAAGCCTAAAACATACGGAGATATCACCATTTCTTTCCAAGAAATCATAACCATGATAACTGTTAACAATTTAGTATTTGAATTTGAATTTGAATTTGAATTATATTTAAAAAAAATTCTTATCAGATCTATTTAGTACATCTAACAATATTTAGCATTAAATATACTGATTTAAGTTTGTACATTAGTTGTTCTATCCCTAACTCACAGTTTAGAACTAGCTTGAGGAATTAAGTAAAGCTGGGTTTTTGTTTTACGTGCACTAATGGTAAATGATGCCTTGAACGACAACCTCGATTAATTACCGCCATCTTGAATTTTGTGTGGATACTGTTTTTATCGCTAATTATTACACATTGGAAAAATTTGTGCCAAATTCCAAGCTCCTATCTCTTTTTGGAAAATACTTTCTGTTCAATCTTATCTGCCTCAGAACAATCTGCTATGATGAAATGCTACAGTAATAGCGACCAGCGTCACCTACCACTTGGCATGAAAAGTTAGTTTGCAGGTACTTGCAAGTCACTAGACCAGTCATGTGACCATGTAAACACATTGTATGCAAAATTTATAATGCATGAATATAATTTTTCAAGTTTTAGATGTTAACTTGTCAACAGTGTATGTTTGCCTGTAATTCCAGAAATATGAATTATGTCTCAATCTCAGTAAATCTCAATCTTAATCGCAGGTTTCAAAATAATTATTCAGTTCTTCTTTGATAAATACTAAATCATGCATTTTTACATTTCTTCCTTTTTTTCAAAAGAATATAAAGATATGGATTCCCCCCCCCCCAAAAAAAAAAGAGAGAAGCAAACAACCCCCCCCCCTAATTTACCACAATACACAGCTAAAGTGGTATCAACTTTTAGGAAGTTTTGCTCTCCTTCATATGACATCACATTTATTGCAATCCAATGTCTCTATCAAATTTTATATTTGAAATGTTAAATTCAATAAAAATGGCGGCCCTATTGGACTGCATCTGTACTTTGGAGGTTTTTACAACAAATCTACTGAGGTGTACTTACGGAACATTGCTTAGTATGCTTAATACTATGTATGGTTTTGTTTATAGAGAGAGTGGAACTCGAAAAGTAAGCACGATCTTGGATTTGACCCTCTGTGACGTCTTTGGGAACAGATGCGTGCAAATACATATTATGTAAATAGGATTTCAAGTTTGAGACATTATAACTCCTGAACCAAATACAATACTGACCTCCACATATTGATTATATGGGAAAGATTTTAATTTCTGCATGGTTTTCATAAACATTTTTAATTAAATTTTTTGTAACTTTTTAGAGAAATATTCATGGTGCATTCTGAAAAATGTCTCCATAAAAACCTAAAATGGTTTGAAATAGCATTGAAATGTTCAGAATATATAAAAACCATATAAATAGACAGCAAAACAGACCAAATTGTATAAAAATCGAAATGATACATTTACTTTGGCGCAATACACTATGTCAGCTTTGATGGCCTGCAATCTTGAATTTTTTGAGTGATTGATCCAAATTTTGTTTTAAACTTTCTATAGCAAGGTTATTTCAAGCTTCTACCTCTATTTGAAAGATATTTTTTGCTTCATCTCATCTGTTTCAGAACAATCTACTTTGAAATAATAGCAATCAGCGTCACCTGAGCTACCTGTTAGGTACCACTTGGTATGAAAAGTTAGTTTGCAGGCACAAACCCCTGTTTGTCAAAGAAAAAGTCTGCGTTTGCCAAGACTACTACACGCACCACTGGCACTGCTACAAGCGCCAGTGCCAGTGGTGCATGTAGTAGTCTTGGCGCGCGCAGGCTTTTTTTACGACCAACGAAGTCTTGTCACAACTAAAGTGGCCATTTTTACATAGTGAGTTTTCAAGTTTGAGACATTATAACTCCTGAACCAAAAACGGTACTGACCCCTAATTTTCTCCAAATGTTAATCATATGTCAAACAAAATTCTTGATATGTTTCAAGATAATCCTTCAGTCTTTCTCTGATTTATGATGAATCAAGCATTTTCATGATTTTCCTTTTTTCAGAAAAATATAAAAAAATGAGTGTTTTTTCCTTAAAATCTCAATCCATTTATCACAATAACCCACAAAAATGGTATCAACTTGTAGAAAATTTTATTCTCTTTCATATGACATCAAATTTGTTGAAATCTGATGTTTTGATCAAATTCTATCTTTCAAATAACAAATTCAGTAAATATGGCGGCCATCTTGGACGCCATCTTGGATTTGGAGGCTTTCGCAACAAATTTTTTGAGGTAGACCAGTGGAATGTTGTTTGTTACAATAAAAACTTGAAAATAAGCATGGTCTACTTAGTTTGTAGAGAGAGTGCAACTCACTCGTTAAGTAAGCGACTTTTTGGGGTTTGGCCCTCCGGTTAATACAAGTGTACATGTATTACGGATTAATCCATTAATGAAACTTACATATTCTGTTGAGGAATCACTCTGTCCTTCAGAATTGCATATCAGTTTACGTGATCAGGAGAATGCGCGCAAATTATTGTATCTTGCTTGAATACCTGAAAAGGAAAATCAAGTGTCATGAGTTCAAGGCCACTGTTCATGCGTGTGTAATAATTTTGCAGAAGAGCTAACTTATGTAAATGTGACTACATAACTCTCTCCATGGCAGCTTAATGTATAGTTCAATTTTTATGCACTGCCTTGCTGCATACAGGGTGAACTTAAGTCTACCACTAACATTACCTGACTACAGAGAATTATCCCAGCATAAAGATAAGCGTGCAATGTTTGCCATTATAAGTTTAGTTAGTACACTAGTCTATTTATCCATAAGTTTATCAACAATTATTCATCAAGTTCAGTTCCGTTCCTTTTATTCGTTATTAATCAAATGTGGTATGGCACGACGCGATGTATTATCCTTGGGGATGTGTGTTTGTGTGTGTGTGTGTGGGGGGGGGGGGTGGCGTAAAGGTTATGTTAAGGATACACTTCCTATAGGAATATCCGATTCCACGTTTTCTTAACTATTTTGTTTTGTTGTTGATCGGTAAATATAAAGAATTACTTGAAATTTGTGATTATGTATGTGTTCACTGTATTGTGAGTATAAATTATGCTTGTATAATTGTGTATGTAGTAAAAATTGTATCATTTATAATGTGTACATGTACATGAATATATGTGAGTTTATGCATGTATGTAGATATTCCTATGTGCACGCCCATGTACCAACAAAAAGAATTTCCTAAATGAACAATAAATGAATCTGAAATCTGAAATCGGAATGCCATGACGTCTTTAGCAAGACATTTTATCGCTAAAGCTGCTCTAATTCCACAGAATGGTTACGAAACAAAACAAAATAGAACAGAAAACAGCATGCATAAAACTAGCCAGTTTTAACAGAACTCTAAAATGAACATTTTAATATTACTGCCTGCAAGCCTACATTATAAGACATGGCTATACAACCAAAAACATAATAGATACAAGAAATTTGATGAAGGGTAATATCGAGAGTAAGGCCTTGGTCGAGAACATTGTGGATATTTCAAATCATGCTTTACGATGATGTTTTAACTCACCATTTTCCACGTGGTAGGAATCTGCTGGGTCTTGATATTATGAAGTGGACAAAATAATTTTGAAGTCAGAGTTGCAGTAAGCCGCTACGAAAAGCCTCAGAAGAGCTGATCTGCTATGGAAATGGAATTTGCGCTAGATGCTCAGCTCAAACACGCATGAACGAGCTGTACAATGAGCCATCTGGGAGTCAACTTATGTGCACATAAGTTTGCACGACTCAACAATTCATTGAATTCATAAATCATATGTTCAAGAAAAGAATGAACATGCCCACACCAGGTGACCAAACTACTGGGTCCGTGAATTGACACTCTAGGAAACATCCATGTCATTATTTTGCATGGAATGTATTCTATGGATTAATAAGCGTATAAAAAAAAAATCCACTTTTGATTCTTAATAATTCAGTAACTATATATCAGATAACACTATCATTGATATGGGAGATAGTTGTATAGTGTACAATTTCGTTGGAGGTGGTTTAAAACACAAATCAGTTTCATGAAATCCATGATCAATTTCACAGTTGGGTTACAGATTTTGCTCTATTTCCAACCCTGTGTACAAAATTTTCACTTTGCACAGGGGTCAAAGGGTGTGTATGGGAGTATGTGGTTAACACCCTGACATTGGTGTTGAACAATAGCCAGGGTTTTAATGCTGTATTATTTATTCATGAGAAATTCCACTATCACAGCTAGTCTTTATTCATTCTAAAATGTGGTGTTTGCAAGCACACGGAAACATGTGCTTACATTTTTTATGTGCATGCATTTTACCCTTAGGCTTTACCGTGCATGAATCCATGAAAAAAAAAGGGAAAAAATCAACCCTTACAAATAAATCGTGTATATAGTTTGCACCCTTATATATCCGCGAGTTTGCTCTCTAAATGATTTTAGTTTATCATTTCCTTTACGTTCACTTAATAAAATATGCATACATAAAATGTGACAATGGTATGAACAAAATGACAATGTGACAAACAAACAAACAAAGCAAACAAACAGCAAAAGATATCAAGTGAAGGGGTGAGTGAGAAGGCAATTGGCCTTATTTAAAACTAATCCCGGAAAAGTAAATACATTGTATATACAGAGAAAAACATTGGCACACACACACACACAAACACACACACACTCACACATACACACACATGCATACACAGACAAAAGCATGGACCAGCGCATATTAGCAATACACAAGATGTCATTTTCACAAACACACCCTATCTTGCTAGTCTCTTATAAATTCGTAAAATGATATTGGTAACTTCCAGAAAACCTTTCAAGTAAAATACGTTTTAAAGCTTCCTGAAAACTTTGTACCGTTTTCTTACATTTCACATCAGAGTGGATGGAATTCCAGATTTGAGGGCCTTGAAAAAATATTGACTTTTTTTTTTCTGTCCCGAGATCGAGTCGCAACGAATATCTTTAGCGTGTAGCAGGGTTTGATTCCATCATCGCACAGTCAGCATGCAGGGAATGCTGTGACATATTCCATTTCGATTGGTCAATACCAGACGAGCAGTCAAGTATTCTTCGTTAGCTTGTTCGCAGACCCTTTCATCAAAGACTCAACTTCATTTAAAGATGATCCGATGAGTGATTATGAAATTATGGGAGAACATCAAGTTTTATGATGTCTTTAAAAAAACATGTACATAGTAGCACCACGACGGTATGCAATATTGTATTCAAGTGTCAATCAACACCATTGGGTCTTTCTTTGAGACTTGTTATGGGCTCAATATTGCACCTCGGCAAGAATGAACCACAAACAGGAAGATATGTCTTTGTAATGGTAATTACGTTTCGACATCCCAACCAATAAGAGATAGGTTAGGTGAATGTTAAAGACACGGGGATACACGAATAGAAATTGCTCCAAAAAAAAATGAAATAAAACGAACATTATTCTAATAGGCATGCCTGGGCAGTAATCTGATGTTTCTATTGATAGAGAATTCAATTTGAAGATTCATATCAGTTTGCTTTGTCAGAATCATGAGGAAAAGTGATAAAATAAACCGGCTATCCAGGGTACAGTTTAAACACTTTCACATGAAACAGCTCTGATTAACACTTTTGCACAATAATATTTCTGTTCAGAATTGACTTTTGTTTTATATGTTTTTTATCTTAAAGTATAGGATTTCATTTGAAGCAAAATATAGCCAAAATTATGTAAACGTCCAAAATGAATCTTCAGATTGCTCAGTGAGACGGCGGCATCGAATCCCGATCAGCGAAGGCACAAATGCACCTGTGGAATTGTTTTGTACAGCAATAGAAATCTGACGACTATTTGAATAATTACATCCAGTTGGAACTTCATCTGTTAAACCTCCTAGGTTATGTGTACAATGTGATTGGTCAATACCAGACAAGCAATCAGGTATTCTACTTTTGTTTTTTTAGTAGACCCCTTTCATCATGGACTGAACTTAATTTGAAAATATACTCTCGATGAATGATTATAGAATATGAAAGAAATTTAAGTTTCCTGATATCAAAAAATATATGTTCATAATATCAGCACAAGGATATGTAATATTGCATTTTAGTGCCGAGCAACACCATAGGATGGCCTTTGTTTTGAGACTAGTTTGGGGCGTAATATTGCACCGTCAATGACCGTGGCAAGATCGAACCCCAAATGAACCATATAAGAAGCAAAGTTCCACCATTTTCTCAAATCGTGTAGTTTACACCCATTTTCGCGACTTCGAACCCTTCTAGCTCCCTTATTGAACTTTTTTTTCTTAGTGTGTATCTGAAATCAATGAAAGGTTTTTTGAAACACCTCAGGATGAAATATAAGCAGATTCAATATAGAAGTTTGCGTAACTATTTATGCATGTTTTGTGTAAAATTTAGGAAACCCTCATCTATATTCAGTAGAACAATCACAATCGGCCTGGGATTGAAAGGGAAGCACATACACATTTTGAGCACGCGTAGACATGTAAAGGCACAGACGCAGAGAGAGAGAGAGAAAAAAAAAACAACACACACACATTACGTAGTTGTACCCTGCAAGTTTCATAATCTTCCCTTCGCGAGCTTCGTTTGGCGGGGATTTAAAAAATGTAGCCTTTCACAAAGATCTAGTTTTCATGCAAATGTCGAACTGACAATATTTTGATTCATAAGTGACAATATTTTGATTCATAAAGTAGATTATGCATGCTCCCTTTCAGACCTTTATTGGTGAGGAAATCTCATGTTTTTAACCTGCACTAAGATAAAAGTCAGTTGTTCAATTCATTCTTTGCAATGTCTTGTGCTTCTTAACTAATTTTACTCAAACTTAAGAAAAATAAAAAATTGATGTCGCTAATCACTTATCTTTTCATTTGAAATATATAAGGAATTTTACCGAGGACATCCTCCAACCCAGTACTTAACTTCCCTTTGATACTCGATCGCTTTGATAACTTTTGAAAATGAGAATGCACTAATACTGCCTATAAAGCTTTTCGACGAACGATGCATGCCAATTCTTACAAAATATTGACAAGGATGATTGAAAACGTGACCAATTCTTTCTTAAGGAACTCACATTAACGTCAATGTTTAATTCTGGATTCTTGAATAATGAGTCTCTGATTAACAGAAAATTAAAGAGACTATGGAAAGAACGAAAGATAGCAATAGACAGAATTATAGAATTTGTGTGTGCCTTTAGCATTTTATGAAGCTCATCCGACAAAAAATGATTCATTAATAATGCATAGATCGTTGCACAGATAATGAGTACTATATGACGGTACCGACAAAGCTATGAGTTAAAGATGTGTTTTAATATTCAACTGATGATTTTGTTCTGTACACTAGCTTTAACCATATTTGTAATTCTGTGCTCTAGTTTCTGCTGGGGCGAGGCGCGCCATGCAGCTGAAGGCTTATGACGTAACAAAGGCTTCTATATTTGGAAATCTGGCGACTTTTAGCACCGATGTTGTGTGTATGTATGATATATCTATGGAAGAACAAGATCAGTGTAGTGGTGGAAATAAGCTTCCTGCTTGGCAGAGGTCTGCGCTCTCATACCCCTTTCATAAACTCATCCTCCAATTATCCGCCTAAGAATAATGCGGACATTTCAATAAAAATGCGTTCACAAACTCTGAAAATTATCCGCATTATTTCTACGAGCGCCCGTCCTGAAAAAGGCGGATAATCGTCATGGTGACTGCACACGTCCCTCCTGCGGGAAAGACAGGTGACGTTTTGACCGCACCCCAGCAATTATCCGCATTATTTGGGTTTGCGTTCACAAACTCCAAATCTGGTCCCGATGTGTAGTCCAGGGGGGCGTTTCATCAACGAGTTCGTCGGAGTTTTCACCGACAAATTTGCTATCAGCCAATCAGACCAAGGATTTCATTAGCTTTTAACAGTTGTCAGTGTAAATCCTTGCGTCTGATTGGCTGATGGCAAATTTGTCGGTGAAAACTCCGACAAACTCGTTGATGAAACGCCCCCCAGATACTGGACGATTTTTATCATCCGCAGTCCCCACACACTCGGCACCCACCCAATGCGCCCAACCGCTGATTGCGACACTCCACCAATTGGTACTCCCGAAAAAAATCTTGTATTCAGGAGGGGTGAATTGTGTAATACAGTGTACATACAGACACCATCAACGTACGTCCGTACACACGCGGGCACACTACGAATACAGTCCAGGAAGTGGACTATAGTCCCGATGCTGCTATTATGCGGATAATAGAAGGGTAAAAAAAAAAAGCAGATAATTCTTCCCCCGCTCCGATTTTACGACCAAGTGATGCGGATATTATCCGCATTAATTATTGAGTTTATGAAAGGGGTATCAGAGTGCTTTTCTAGTTTATAACCTCTGCTAAGCTTTCCGGAAAAATTGCAGACAATGGAAGACAGTACAACTCTGGCTGGTATTTTGTCTTTCCATCATGTGTGCAGCTACAAAATAAATAAAAGATGCAAGAACAAAGACAGCATTTTCTCATACAGAACCAATAAGAATGTTCTTAAGCCCCCACCATTTATCAGACAGGAACATAAAGCTTGACATATTAGGGGATGAGAATTAATACGGGAGAAACTGCAGCTTTCTGACATATATTGCTTCTGGAATTGATCACTGGAGTGCTTAGAGGAGAATTCACTATTGTCTTAGTCCCACGTCGACACAACTTTTTCCAGGGGCATGGCTGTAAACTTTTCTCAACAGATTAGTGATAACAATTTGCAGGCCAATGCCCTGATAATGAGCAATTTTGTTAATGCTTTTCTCACTGTGAATGAATGATGCAGTATTCAGTACCCTGGGGTAGCAACTGAAAAGCTTCCATTTTGATGGGTGTACTGTACCCTGAATTTCCTGAAAGTGGGTAAAAGTTATCCTAGTGCTATGCATGCATGAAGATTCTGTTGCATTAGTGTGAATGAATGCTAAACATCAAGCAATGCTTTGATTTAATATGTTTTTTATCTCACTCTCTCTATAGCGCTGATTACGGTACTGTGTATTAGTGTAACACTGATGCCCTGCCACCATGATGGCATAGGCAGTTCTTGCATACTGCCAAATTTTCGACAACAGCACCAGAAACACTGCACTAGCATTACTATTCCACAGCAAAAAATACATAGTCATGGGCAGGCACTTAAAAATAATAACAATTATCTCTTTCTTGCTATATATTTGTTGGACTTATGCTGTAAGGACGTACCCCTCCCCCCAAGCACTACTCCATACTGCTGCATTAATAACACAAACAATACAAAGAAACCCTATACAATGTATTCCGTAAAACACAGACACAGACACACACACACCTGTGTACATTTATATCATCGTTGGGGCGACAAGACCTCAAATCTTAAAAACTGTCAAATGTTCAGGAGAGCAAGAAAACATGACAGCCAAAGCACAATATCAAATGGGATAGACTTTCCTTTGACATGCTGTGGTGGCTTCATTCTAGGGGTAAGACAGCTAGGATTTGGGCAGCACATCCAACTGATTATCTGACCATTAATCCAAAAGTCATTTTCACCAAAATTTGAGATACAAGGTCTCGTCACACGAGCGACGATATGTGTTTACTCTTATCCAGCATTGCAATGCAAGAAATATCTTCATATATTACACATCTATGTTCCACATTAACGTGTATCTCTCACCGCACAGCAACTCTGCGACATCAAAGAACCATCCCATTGCCGATATTTGCACCAGCTGACGGGAGCAATAGGCATTCTAATCATGCTGTGTAGCACATACATGTGATATTTGTGTGCAGCTTGAGAAGACACTAGTACTTCCTTAAGGTGCTCCAAGTGAGTGGCTGTCTTAACCATATGGAACCAGAGGACAGCACAGGGTACGTACATCATTGGTATCAAGTCCTCCAGATCATTGTGCGCTTAAATGGATGCCATATTTGCCAAACCATCATGCATTTGTACAACTTCCTGTTCATTTCTTTAAAACCGGTAAAATTGATGGTGAAGTCAGCCATAATTGTGATTTATGCCCATAACCTTACTTATAACAACGGTATTTGAACTTTATAACAGAGAGAGAGAAAAAATATATAATGATGGTTCATGGAGATATGATGGGCCACATCAAAGTCCTACAGGTGGAGACTCTTTTCTACGAAAAAAAATGACAACAACTGACAAAGGCATGGCCACTGCTGAGTCAGACAAACAAGAAGATTCCAAATTTATGTCTGACAGTGAGTGATCATGAAAATGTACCATGTCCATTCCTGTTGATGCATTCATTGTTCACTGTTCCTTGTTGTCGTTGTTGATGTCGTCGTTTGATTCACATGTACATAAAATCTATTTATAAAAATTTGGTTCATCAGTTACTTTGTGGCACTGGGAATTATAGATAGCTAGTTTCATATCATAAATCTATCACAAAAAAGAGAAAAAAAATGTATAATGAGCTTTCAAATAAAGAATAAACTTCCCTAGACTACTCGAGAAGCTATGGGTCCACAGATGCTGATGGACACTCACAGACAGAAAAAAAAAACTTCATATTTCAGCAAAAGATGCAAGATCTCCATTTATAATCAGAAAATGCTAACTTTATGATCTACTCCGATTGCAATAATTGGCCTGAATTATAGCTATTGAGCGCATCTTCATGACAAGTATCCATTTTACAGAAGTGAGTCAAAACCTTTTTTTTTTCTGTCACTTGAGTTTAAACTTGAACTGCATTTATAAGAGTCATGCATCACATCGTTAGCAGTAGAAGGCTTCAAGGTACACCACATATTCTTTTTTGAGCATGTGTGGCCCTGAAAAGGGCCTATCCACTCTCGACATTTAGTGGAGCATGTTCTTACCGTTCTCTTGAAAACAGTAAGAGCATGCTTACCGAAACGTCCACAGTGGGTAGGCCCTTTTAAGTGGCATGATTACTTCAACACATACAGTACCGCTCGGCCCTGAGTGTTTACACGTTTACCTGTTTCATTGTTTCATTGAATGGTCGGAGCGAAACGTGTAATTCTCTCAGTTCCCTTATTCAGCCGGCGCTCAGACTGCTGTGCGCTCAAGGAGAACCGCGTTTTCTTCCTCTTACACGTTTCGAGTGTCCCCGAAGGGAAAGCGGAGTTGTCGGCACTACTGCGTGTAAACGTGTAAACGTGTACACAAATCACACGCGCCGTAATGTGCGACGCGCGCGTCGAACGAGCACTCACATCTCTTTTTTGCATGTTTGTAGTGCAAAGTCACTCAAGCGCGAGCGAGCGAGCGGAGATCTAGATAATCACCACCACACACGTACGTGGAACTGCGGGTACCGTACCGTGGCGGCAGTAAACGAGTAAACGTGTATACAAATCACACGCGCCGTAAATGCGGCGATATTTTTAATGCACCGACACTTTTCGGTGGCTGTCATCGGTGGTGGACGTACTTCTTCACCTCTCCGCCTCTAGCTCCCTCCGCCTCTCTCCTAGTCTAGCTTCTGGACTCTTTTTACTCGTAGCCGTGATTGTACGCGACAAGCCGTATGAGGGCGTGACACCCGAGGATTGCGATACCCGAGAAAAGGGGTTGGGCCACTGGTTGGGCGCGCAGTCTCTCGATTATCGCAATCAGAAAATTTGCGCCCTCTCTTGGTCGCACCAAGGAAAAGGGGACGGAGCCCAGACTACCTCTCTCCTCACGTGGACCTCTCTCGCGAGCGATACGGGTGAAGGCTGAGCCGGGTTTTGATGAGTACCACTTTAGATAATTAGTAGATAATGTTAGTTTAATAAATACTAAGATAATTTATAAATAAATTAAATTTGTATGATTTACAGTAGCTCCTCTCTGAATACCGTATATACCTTTGTCTGCTTACGCTGTTTTCTTTTTTCTCTCCCCCTCTCCCTACTCTTCACTTGTGCTTTCCGTGATACACACGGTTCTGCTTTATTTACTCATCGGTTCCAGAGTGATACATCTCGTCAATTTGCTTCTGCTGTATACTGTATATACTTTGTATAGAACACTCTGCCTGTATACGATTTGTTCCCCTTATCTTCAGTTTGTATTGATTACCTGTATACTCATACACGATTTATTCCTCATATACGATTTGTTCCTCATATCCGGTATACGATTTGTTCCTCATATCTTCAGTTTGTATTGATTACCATACTTATACACGATTTATTCCTCATACCTTTATTTGTATCGACTATATTTATATACAAACCCATACACGATCTTTTCCTCAAAACTTTGTATCGATTATCTGCATACACATCACTGTGCTTATTACACCAATCTTGGTCTCGCAGACTAAGGTGGGGAAGTTTCCATCACATCTCGCATTGTTTTTCTTTTTCCTTTTTTTTTTGTATTATCAACTATTTCTAGTTTCAACTTTCAACCTATTCTCAACTTTTCTAGTTTCCATTTGAGAGCGGTATAACTACAACGCTTCTTATCCTTTCCCACATAGTTGTCATTACATACCCATAGGTCACTGTTAAGCGCACTAAGATCTGTACAGTTTCGCTTCACTCCATAGCTGTATACTCTGTCTTTCATTCACCGAACAGTGGACTTTCCTAAGCACGGAGATTAGCCCAGATACTCACTGCAAGCTCCTCTGAAACTCTCCGGGAATTTCTTTTCTTCCCTTAGCAATAACAATCCGTTTTTCAGCACACTCTATTCCTCGCATTTCCCTAATCCCTTCATCTGTGAATTAGGTCCAATCTGTGCCCGTGGTAGCAGTATATAGGTCGTCTCCTGTGCACCTGTCACAGTCCTCTTTCTCTCATTTTCTTTGTGTTTTTCAGCACTCCCATACAATCACTACAAAACATAGGCTCAGCTCAATCAAATCCATCAAATATGGAGGACACTGAAACGGAACCTGACCCAGACCCCAATGACACTATGTTCACTCCTGTCAAAAGAAACAAACGATCCCGAAAAGACACCATATCACTTGAAGACAACGAAGATGAATTCCACACCCCCTCACGACCGTCAATCTCACTTTTTGTTACAATAACCGGAGTTGACAAAAACATAACTCAATCCAACCCTATCCAAGTAGCAAGGGAAATCAACCGCATAGCAGGACACGTCCTACAAGTACAACGCCACCCCAAATCGTTCGTGATTAAATGCGCCAATTCAAAACAAGTACATTCTTTTTTAGCGACAACCAACTTCTGCAACACTTCAGTCTCCGTGACCAACACCAATACCCCCCTCACCTTAACAAAGGGAGTAATAAAGCGCTTTCAAGTTGATTTATCAGACGACTCAATTCATCAAGAACTACGGGATCAGGGAGTCACCGATGTACGCCGTATTTACAAAAAGATCAATAATACTCGCTCTGCCACATCTGTTGTCATTGTCACTTTCAATCTCAAATCTCTTCCTTCAGCTGTATCATTAGGGTACGAACGTTTCGAAGTATCGACGTACATTCCCCCTATCACGCGATGCTTCAGATGCCAACGATTTGGGCATGGCATCGACACCTGCCGGTTCAAGCTGCGATGTGTCAGGTGTGGTGAGCCCCACCAACTTGACCAGTGTCCCATCAAAGGTACCCCTCGATGCTTGCGATGTGGAGGGCCCCACAGTGCCGCTTATGCAGGTTGCCCTGAATACAAACAGGCAAGGAAAATACAGTCAGTTAAAGTACTAAACAAGTTATCTTATGCAGATGCAGTCCAGCAAGTACGGAACTCAACACAACCTGCCCATACCTCTCCGCCCGAAAACCCAACAGCTTCTCAAGTCATCTCAGACCCCGTCGCTCTCCCCACGCCGATTAACCAACCCTCTTCTTCCCATACGAACCCATCCCTTACTGTTACATCGTCTGCCACCCCTCATTATCAACATCCTCCCGCTACAGCCAAACACTCATCTCAAGTCCTCCCAACCCCTAATCTTCCCCCCACAAGACCTTCGACTTCAGACGCTTCAACACAGGTAGACAAGATCAACCAGTCTTCGCAATGCTCTCCTGGTTCTCCACTTACAGTCGAAAACCTGGTCACCTTCCTTGTTTTTGTTATCAACAACCTAGAGACTGCCAACTCGAAGAGCAACAGAATAAAGCTAACAGTACAGGCCGCCAACACCTGTTTCGGCACAATAATACCTCCTGAAAAAATTCATGAGCTGTTAACATCCATTTCTCAATAATGGATATACAGCTGCTCTGCATACTGTTTTCCCTTCCCCTGTTCAGTATGCAGTTCACGCTCTGGCAGTGGAACGCCCGTGGAATATCGTCCAACGGACACGAATTAGTTTACCACATTAACACCTCAAACGTTCCCCCACACATCATTTTGATTCAAGAGACTTGGGGTCATTATACACACTGATTTTTCTATTCCTCATTATGTATCCATCTGGCGTCACCGAACCCAACTCCCGTAGAGGAGGATGCGCCATTTTCTTACGCTCCGGTATCGCACACGACATCATTAACTGCGCCCCCTCGCTCGAGGCGCAACAAGTTAATGTTTTGTTAGGCACCGCTAAATTGTCTGTTGTTAATTTTTATAATCCATTAAAAAAACTTACGTTAGATAATCTCAAAGCATTAACCTCCAATTGCCTCCCAAATTTTATATTAGCAGGTGATTTTAACGCTCACCATCCTATGTGGGGCGGAACCACGGAAGATCATAACGGGAGACTGATAGCTGATTATATATTATCCAACAACATATCTATATTGAATGATTCCTCCCCTACACGAATCGATATTTCACGCGGGACATCGTCTTCCATAGATTTAACTCTCTCAAGTCCCTCTCTAGCCGCACGATGCAACTGGTCTGTCTCTACTACCACTATGGGAAGTGATCACTTCCTGATCAAATGTGATATAGCACTTAATACACCTGTACCCAACATCACTCCCACTGATTTCAGATTACCTAAACCATCCCTATCCTTCCACAGGGCCAACTGGGAGCTGTTTGAAAAGGAATTACACAATACTTACAAGATGAAAAATGTTGACATGGAAAACATTTATGATTTCTACAACTTTTTTATTCTGTGCATCCAGAAAGCAGCGGAAACCGCCATTCCAACTAATAAAATAAAAAAACTTCCTCCTAATCCGTGGTGGAATTCAACATGCACCCAGGTTTTCAAGGCTAAACACAGAGCTAAAAGAAGATTGGAAAGCTCATATTTATATTCTGATCTCTGTGATTATCTCAAAGCCTCCGCTCTGGCGAGGAAAACGATTAAAAAAATCTGCCAAACGTGCTCATTTTGAACAGTTCTGTAATACATTAAACCGTTTTACTCCTCTCTCTACCATATGGCGTAAGATTAAAATACTTTCCAATAACCGCCAGCATGGCACGACTTTTCCTCCTCTCCATATCAATGGTTCTCTTTCTTCTGACCCTCTAACTATAGCCAACGCTTTAGCAGCCTCATTCTGTGAGAAGTCCGCCTCTTCACATTTCTCAACACGTGAACTACCCACTACGGCCACACCGAACATCATTCATGATAACAACACCCCATTAAATTCCCCCTTTACACTTAGGGAACTAAAAAGAGCCATCCGCATAGCCAAAAACTCCTCACCTGGAGCTGACGGGATCAACAAAGCTCTCATATCCCACCTGACTGATAGCATGATTCATTCGCTGTTACGAATAATAAATCACATATGGGACACTTCCACCCTACCACCCCAATGGAAACACTCTATCGTTATACCCATTCTGAAACCCGGCAAGGATAAGCACGACATACGTTCTTATCGTCCCATCTCTCTGACTCCATTCCTGTGCAAAATCATGGAACGAATGATATCCAGCAGGTTAACCTATGTCATAAACAAACACCATCTGGTATCTCACACTCAATCCGCTTTCTTACCTCATCGCAGAATAACCAACAACCTTCTTCTTCTTGAATCAGATGTCCGTAAATCCTTAATCACTAAACATTACACCGCAGCTATTTTTCTAGATCTCAGCCAAGCATTCGACACCGTCGACCACAACGCTCTCATTGCCAAACTCCAATCCATCGGACTACAAGGTAGATTTCTTGAGTGGATTCGCAACTTTTTAGACTCGCGGACTATACAAGTACGCATTGATTCCTTTCTGTCCGACACTTATCACCAAAATATCGGTCTTCCTCAAGGAAGCGTTATTAGTCCAGTTCTCTTTACTCTTTTCATCAACGACATCTCTTACTGCAGCAGATCCAATATATCTCTCTACGCAGATGATATAGCGATTTGGCGCACTTCCACCAACCTACGATACATCAATTTCAAATTACAGGTGGACATCGACAACATCGCCTCTTGGCTGAAACAATGGGGCCTTTCTTTATCAAGCAATAAATCAAAAGTAATGATTTTTTATCCGCGATCAGTTGCCGCCAGTAATTTCAATATACATGTATCTGATACTCCTTTAGAAATTGTGCAAAACTACAAATACCTCGGCGTCATTTTTGACTCCTCGCTATCGTGGTCATCTCATGTAAACTATATACTGAATAAATGTAATAGACGCCTTAACCTTCTTCGGTCTGTATCCGGCACGTCCTGGGGCGCTGATACTAAAACCTTGTTATTATTATATCGTTCATTAGTTCGCCCCCACCTTGATTATTCATGTGAAATCTACAATTCCATTTCCCCAACACTTGCCAAGAAGCTGGACTCAGTTCAAGGCCACGCCCTACGTATAGCCACTGGTGCTCTCCCCTCCACCCCACTACACTCTCTCCAAGTGGAATGCCACGAAGCTCCCTTATACCCCTTTCCCGCTGAAGGAAATCTTCCCCGGGGGCACCAGGGGGCACCCGGGGAACCCAGCAGTGTGAAAGGTCACTCGGTTGAAACTGGAAGCCTAGGTGAAACACCGATGAAATTTTGGGCAATTTTTACCCGAGAAGCGTCCTGGGTAAACACCGATAGTTCAACGGGAAATCACCCGGTGGTTCACCGAGAGGGCCCAGCGTGAAAGGTTGTCTCGGTGAAACACCGGGGAAAATATGCAGATTATGTCAAAGGTCATGTTTTGTTTCTGGTCATGCACACGTTTTCAGCTAGCTATTATAGCGCGCACTCGACCTCCCAAATCCACACGTACAGGGTACTAGTAATTCGTGTTTGTAAACATACACACGACACTACATGTATGTCGTTTCGCCCTTACAAAAAATAACCATGAAATTTAAGGTATTACCATGGTAAAACCTCAATTGCCATAGTAAAACCATGGTATCGATGGTATTACTACGAGTACCACAGAAAAACCATGGTGATGCATGGTGATACCACAGAAAAACCATGGTAAAACCTCAATTGCCATAGTAAAACCATGGTATCGATGGTATTGCTACGAGTACCACAGAAAAACCATGGTGATGCACGGTGATACCACAGAAAAACCATGGTAAACTATCATTACCATGACACGACCGTGGTACTGATACGTATACTATAGAATAACTGTGAAGTCTATGGTATTTCCATGGTTTTACCATAGGCGCCACAAAATAACCATGGTAATAGTATGTTATAATTTTTATACCATAGCACTACCATGGTATTACTACCAGTACCATGGAAAAACCATGCCATCTACTGTATTTGCCTGGTATAACTATACAGGTACAATAAAATAACTATGGTGATGCCGGGTTATGGCCATCATACCATGGCATCACCACGGTATTACCACTTGTACCATAAAATAACCATGGTATATAAGGAATTTCCTCAGTATCGCTGCACTAATTAACCATGGATATACCATGTAATAACCATCATACCATGGCACGGTTCTGGCACTACTAGGCCTACTTGTACCATAGAATAACCACGGAGATACCATATAATAACCATCATACCATGTACTACAACCACAGGGTCTTTAATTGTACCGCAGCATATATAACCATGTCTTTTTGTCATCTTCTGTATTTCTAAGGGTACACAAAAATAGCCATGGTGATACCATGGTTCAACAACAACATATCAATTATGATATTCTTATAGCTGAAAGGGACTGTACAGTAGGTACTGGTTGAGATGAGGATTCAGATTTACAACTTATTTTTTTCTGTTAGATGATAAACCTCTCATGAAATATGAAAGAGCATATACAGCTGTAATTTCAAGAAGGATTCAACGTTTTGAAGAAAATTCGTCTTGAAATGGCTGAGATTACCAACCCCCCCCCCCCAAAAAAAAAAAAAAAAATTCAAAATGAAATTGACAGGCCCCATCTTTCATTAGGAGCTCTTTGTTTTTAGATATCTCAGTCATTTCTCAGCCTGTTTTCATTAAATAAACATTTGAGTCCTCTTCTGCTCTTTATCATTTCAAAGAGTGGTTTCTAAATATCTCGCAAAATGTTACAAGCTGAATCCTCATCTCATCCAGTACTGTATACTCCTTTTAAATGTCAAATAATGACAAAAAAGGTACATTCTCTACTGGTATCACAAGGAAAAAATGGTCCCATTATAGCTATCCGTTTGACCCAACTTGTTCAAATAGTTGCAAACTGGAAGTAGGCCGATACTCGTTCACATTACCATGGTGTGAATTACCATACAATTAAAGATGAAAATTAATACCAACTCACGCCATTCCAGCTGACACTAAATTGAATGAGCTGGCACACTCTGAAAAAAAAAAAAACCCAATCAATTCCAGCTGAATATTATGGCCTGGCTCTAAATCATTGATTATGAAGTTTTATTTGTACCAACTGGAAAACATGTCGTTCAACTGGCAGACTCACTAGTTGACTCCACTTAGACAAGTTGACTCCAAACTAACATTTCATTCCAACTGACAGACTGAAACAAATGAAATAAACTAGGCAATTGTCTACCAATTAGAATTCATTGACATAACCTACAGATTCACCACTGGATTCCAATTGCAAGAAACGGAATAAAGTGTCATACTGAAATATCATCTACCCGATTCCTGTATAGATACAATAATTGTATTGAAATTGACTAGACACAACTGGCAGATTTACCAGTTGATTTCACTTGAAAGCGATGGAATGGACTGGTACACTGAGAAAACATAGATGACTCCAGTTTGAACAAATGGATCAAACTGTGATGAGTGAGTTACATGTGTGTAATAACAACATACCTAATAGTAGTAGCATAGTGGTACTGGTGATAATAATAATGATGATGATAATAATAATAATAATAATAATAATAATGATAATAATAATAATAATAAGGTCTTATCCAGGAGAGCCTCTCCAGTGTTGTCGCTGCTCTATACCACAGGGCCCTGCCATACCACTAACAGTTGAACTGTTCTAATGAAAATGACAGATTAAAAAAATTAGATCTATTGTGTAAACTGGAACATTAAAGCCTATTGGTTGATTCCATGTAGGAAGAAATAGACCAAAGTATGCCCTTAGACAAAGTGGGATCAACTGGACACAACAAGCAGATTTTTCAGTTGATGATCCACTTGACTGTGTGAAATGGCATACAACAACCAGTTGATTCCAGTAGAAACAATGAGTGCACATTCGAGTTCGACACCCACAAATCATACAGCCAACAAATCAAACAACCCGTGAATTTGACACCTAGCGAACAAGGCCCATATGACTGCGACACTAGGTAGATAAGGCCCACGACACTTTTACAATAAGCCCCATGATGCAATGTCGAGCTTGTGGGCCGTATGACTTGTGGGATGACCCCGAAAAATTTGGACCAATTTGGTGCAGGTTGAATCGACTGGACACAACTGGCAGATTTACCAGTAAGAACTGGCATACTAAAACATCAACTCCATGATTCCAGCAGATTCAACTTTTTTGAACCAGGCTCTTGTATACCTGTTGCAAATGACTTGACACAACTGATAGATTTATTCAACTTGAAAGCAATGCAGATTTAACCTACATGCACTTTGATAAAGTTTAGGCTGTAACAGCTAGTAGAACCCAGCCGGGTAATGTATCAAACTGGCATGACTGGGGAAGTTCATACCAGTTCATCAAATCTGGCAGTTTTACCAGTTGATTCCACTTTTTAAACGATTATAAACGTACCAATACATTACAGTCAAAACTATTGGACCATTATGAGTATACTTGCAACGAATGGGGAAAAATCAAAATATATATCAACCGATTCTATTAAGGTAAACCCCTTAAACTCTAAGGGACGTGGCAGGAGAGGGAAGGGCGGAATCCACCCTCGATGTTTCGAGTCTGCGATGGAAGAGACCCTGTCATGAGACATTTTCCTGACTTTTTTTCAAGTTCAACTTCAAATTCATTATTGTTTTTTCCACAGCAAAATAATCTATTTGGTGAACATAAATCTCGCTTTCTTCAATGAAAGTATAATGCATGTAATTTGTACAGAGAAAGCAATAATTGAAAACCTAAAGTAGGGGTACAATGCAGTGGTTGCTGAGGTAACAAAAGTGAAATAAATGAAATATGCATTGTGTGAAAAAAGGAGGGACCCACTAAAAAGACAAAGCTTGTGAAGTACGGTCCCTTCTCCGATTGAAAAAAAAATCAAAGATTGATTGAAAACAGCAACAAAGAAACTCTTTAAAAATCTGACTATTCTTTATCGGAACAGATCCAGGAATTCCGTAAATGGGATGGGGGGTGGGGATGGGGAAGGGATCTGTCATGGTGCCACTTCCGCAATTAAAGGGGGCAGACACGCCCATTTTCATTTTGTTTTCTTTTTATTTATTTATTTTTATCTTATCAAAAATTAAAGAAGGGGCCCCCTGGAGCTATCACTGCTGTAACATTAATCACTGCGATTGATTGATCTTATGCTAATTATGGTATAAAAGTGGTCAATGAGAATCTCATAAGAAAACAAAGGAAACAATAAAAAACAAAGAAATACATTTGAAACTAAAAAAAAATCATATACATAAAAAAATGGCTTTTGGAAGTCCTTTAATGTCTGATGCATGGTCTTTAAACATGTAAAAACAGACTTACAAATGATTAAGAAATAGACTCTTAATGCTTTAAATTAGGCTAAAATAAGATGTTGGGCCTAATTTGCACAAATAATTAATTGATGAATTAAAATTAGAAATTGACAATAAAAAAAAAATCTTATAAGACATATAACACATAATTTTGTAGATTACAATGTGGTTGTAACTTGGGCCAAATTTCGTTTCGATCGTAATACTAATGGTCGAGATCTTGTGGAGGGGGGGGGGGGGGGGAGGCGAAATTCCCTCCCAAAATGCAATTTCTAGCATTTATAGCCAAATAAGCCTGGCCCGTTAAAGATAAGCAAAGTTTTGGAACTAATTCACATTGTGTGTTATCTCATACAAATTCCAAGTACGACCCAAAATATTATACCGGTACGTTCATTTAATAAATGTACTACAGCCTGTATTTAGTATATGTGTGAATGTGTGTAGTGTGTGTATGTGTGTATGTGTGTGCTTGTGTGTGTGTGTGTGGGGGGGGGGGTGTGGGTGAGTGCAAACACCCGGTTAGTACTAATATATCCATGGTACCAAGAACTGACTTCTTCCCATGCAGTTTAAACCTCATCAACCCAACTGGAAAATGTAACACAAGTTGATTCAAGTTGCACGAACCATGTTTTGACTTGGTTTCTGTATCGCTCATGAATATTCATGAGAGAGCATCTAACATGCAAAAGGTGAGAAAATAGATAAAAGACATAAAAACCCAAAGTATATATTCTGGGTTTAAACTTTGAAGTATGTTGGGAAATTTCTCTTTTGTTACCAACTATTTTAACTTGTGTTATAACAATGCATATTCATATTTTGATAGGACTAATATTATGCATGACATGTAGTTAGTAACCATGCCTTAAACCTTTTCAGATATCAGCCCATATATAAAGAACTGATACAGTAGCAATGTATCTAGAATTAGGAAGTATACTCGAGGTATATAGATAAGTTGACCTGTATAGTTTCGGATGTAGGTCTTGTACAATAGTGTTGAAACAGGTGTATGTGATTCGAGGCCAAGTTATGTAGGTAACATACTAGTACTGCATGCTGTAAATACACAACCATTAATGTTATTTTTCTTTTCAAATTGTAAATACCATGGTAATTTTACCATGGTAATACCATGGTAAAATCACCTAAGAAACACCATGGTACCGGTACCATGGTATTTGGTAAGCACAGTAATACCATGGTAATATACCATGGTACATGGTAAGAGCAGTAATACCATGGTATTTTGCCATGGTAATACCATGGTAATGTACCATGGTTTTACCAGGGCAAAATTACCAGGTTTCCATGGTTCATTACCATACCATGGTATTACCATGGTAAAGCCATGGTTCTGAAGGGATTTCGTAGTAGGATGTTAATAGAACGTAGAAAATGTATCCTTCTACTCACCATTCGTTGATTTTATAACACAATATCTCCCGTGCTGCCGAGCTGCGCCTGGAGTCGATGCTGTTGCAGGAAATGGTCCTCCAATTGAGAGTTCAGTTATTGCACTTTCCCGTTTGGTATATACACAAAAACATAACGCGACACACAGTATAATTTCAGTAAATAAGGCGAAGTAGCACAATGTAGAATGCTCCAGAAGACGGCGAAGTTAGAGAGGGAAAATAGAGATAGACAGATTGAGGGAGAGAGAAGTTCGCGAGTCCGATGTTTGATGATGAAGTTTGGCGAGTTGACAACTTGGCGTTTTCGTGCTTTCACGTCGAAAGCTGGTCAAGAAGTGTCGTGTGCGTGAAAAGTTGATTTTTGTGAATGGAGAGTTGTAACACGCGTGCGAAACTTCTTCGAGAAGTGGAGCGAAGAAAGAAGGAGATTGGTTAGAAATGATGTCCATCTCGCGTTGTCATGGTGACCGTAGGAGTGACCGGAGGTGAAGTTACGCTGTTCGCGAGGAATGTGACAGATGATAATATATGAGTGCTCGCGATACAGAGGGCCAGAGCGGTCGTAAAAATGTGCTTGTATTACGCCGTAGAGTGACCACTAGCGGATATGGTCAGCGAGTGGACGAAAACAATTCTTAGTAGTGCGAGAAAATGAAAGTGTGACTCATTGTGCTGCTACAAGTAGCTCCCCCCTAGATTGCTGCGAAATGAGATGCAGGAGCAATCGATGAGTGTAAAAAAATAGAGTAGAATGTTCGCAGGTGAGCGAGAGTAACAAAATAATATGTACAATGACTTAGAAAACAACAAGCTGGATTCGTAAGAAACAAAATTGTCTCTTCAACCGTTATCACAGTAGTCGACGTATTTTGTGGGAAATCGCACGTGACGACCGGAGCGTGTTTTCTTGATTTCCGTGGTCGTTTGGTTGGAGAGTGAGGTGGGGGTGCGAGGTGGGTTGGAAGGGGGCGTGGCAGGTTGTGTCGTGCGTTGAGTGTTTGTAGTCACGGGTGGTCGTGTGGTGCGGCGAGGCAATGGCTCGGGAATGATGTCCGTTTCTATGAATGCTGGTTTCAAGCGGTCGATGCTGACGGTGTCGTGTTTGCCGTGGTAGTCGATCACGAAAAACTTGTCAGCACGCCGAATGACTGGAAAGGGACCTCTGTATGGGTGTTGTAGTGGTTTTCTCACGGTGTCATCGCGAATGAAAACATGTGTAGATGTGTTGAGGTCGTTGTGTATGAATGTCGGTTTGTGTTGAGTGCGTGTTGATGGCGGGTGCATGTCCTGCATGAACTTACGTAGACGTTGGACGTAGTCGGAAGGGTCGATGTCCGTCGTGGTCTGTTCGTGCTTGGTGATGCACTGGCCTGGTAGTCGTAGCGTTGTCCCATAGACAAGCTCTGCAGCTGAGCAGCCTATGTCTGTCTTCACTGCGGTCCGAATGCCGAGGAGAACGAGTGGTAGTGTCTCGGTCCATTTGGCGTGGTCGTGTGCCATGAGAGAGGCTTTGAGTTGACGATGCAGGCGTTCGACGAGGCCGTTCGATGTCGGATGGTATGCCGTTGTGCGAATGCGAGTGGATCCGAGTTGCGTAGTGAGAGCGTTGAAGAGATTGGATTCAAATTGGCGACCTCTGTCTGTTGTGATGGTCGATGGTGCGCCAAATCGTGCGACCCAGTGAGTGACGAAGACTCGAGCGACTGTTTCGGCTGTGATGTCGCTCATGGGGAAGGCTTCTGGCCATCGCGTGAATCGATCGACACATGTGAGGAGGTATGTGTGACCGTTGGATGTAGGGAGTGGGCCGACGATGTCGATGTGTACGTGGTCGAATCGTGCATCGGGCGATGAGAAAGTGCCGAGGGGTGCTTTGTTGTGGCGATGAATTTTGCTGCGTTGGCACTGTAGACATGTTTTGGCCCATGAACGAACGTCACGATTGATGCCGTTCCAAACAAATCTGTCAGTGACCAGTTTCTGCGTTGCTCTTACTCCTGGATGAGACTGAGAGAGTTGATGAAGGGAGTGAAAGATTGCCTTGCGATGAGGGGCTGGGATGTATGGACGAGGAAATCCAGTTGACAAATCACATAATATCGTGCGGTCTGATGAGGGGATTGGCACTGGTGAGAGTTTGAGTGAACTGTCAGTCGTGAGTCGTTTGAGTTCCTCGTCGTGCTCTTGGGCGAGGGCAATGGTGTTGACGTCGATGGGGGTAGTGCTTACATTGTTGATGAAAGCTCGAGAGAGTGCGTCAGCAGCTGTGTTCCGTTTGCCTGAGATGTGGCGGATGTCGGTCGTGAACTGGGAAATGAAGTCGAGCTGACGAATTTCTCGTGGCGAGTATCTGTCGGGACGGCCGTGGAGAGTAGCTCATGACTAGAGAAGCGTGGTTGAACTGTCAATAGGTGTGTCGATGAAATGCGTGCACGAGATCGAGGGAAAGTCCTTTAGGTGAATGTATTGAGGGAGTGGCCGCGGGCTGGTCGAGTGCATGTGGCAGTGGGCCGGTGACGAGAAAAAGGAGCGATCCCGTTGATGCAAAGTTGAGTGGTGCATATCGAAAAGCAGATTACAGTGATGCAGAAAATCGGCTCCGAGAAAGGGGAGATGGACTTAGGTGATGAGGAATATCCATCTCAAGGTGCAGAGAGGCAATAGTGTCGGCAGCCATTGTTGAGGCAAGCTCGGGCGTGGTTGGAGTTGATGTCGTGTCAGTCATGATTGCTGCGTTATTGTTCGTAATACGGGGTCACCAATTTAGCGAGTGGAGAATGATGATTGTGTAGCGCACTCTGCATTTTTACACAAAGAGCAGTCGGTATTTATACATGTAGAACAGCAGAGAGGTGACTCACCCCTCTGGTATCAGACAGTGAAACAAGTGGTCAGTGTTGACAAGCGGTTACCTTTGAATTGTTTTGAAGAGAACCAGCGGGGAGGATAAATGACCCACGGAGAGAGGAGGAGAGAGAGTGGGAAAGACGGAGAGGTCGAAGCGGTGAGAGAGAGATTGTGAAGGAGAGAAACTGGAGAAAAGTTGAGCTGCTACAGTTCTTTTTTGTAAGGGCGTGTGCAATGTGGCGTTCACAGTGCGACGGCATTGTTTTGCATTGTGCTGTGCATTGTATTGTTTAATTAGCACGCCGTGTATACAAAGCTGATGTAGGTTTACAGTGTACTTGATCGATTTGATGCTTCCTCCTTCTTCGTCTTCCTCCTAGTGTCTCGCTCTTAACTCTTCCAGTAAAGTCTGATACAGTCCGCCTCTTGCTTGATTTTTTCGTATTTTGTGCTTTTCTCGTCAAGTGCTGGGTTTACAGTGTGCAGGAGAAATCCGTTGACGTTTTGTGCTGTTGAAATTTGAGGGAATTTTTGCAAATGGCTGGAGCGTGGACCAAAGAGGAAGCGAGACTGTTCAATTACGTAGCGAGGCAGCAGTGAACGAAGAACTGAGCTGGACGTCGACTGACGCTGCCGCGTACGAGTCCCTCCTCCGAAAACTTGCTGAACATGGGATCGAAAAAACCAAATCGCAGATGCACAACAAACTCAAGTACATAAGATCACCCACGTTGCGAGCAGAAAACCCGTCTAGGGGAAAGTTTCACCGAGAGCAGTGTGAAACGACGGCACTGAAACTTTCACCGAGAGGTTCCCCGGTGAATTCACCGGGGAACCTCTCGGTGGTTCACCGAGACGGGCAGCGGGAAAGGGGTAGAAAAAAAGGTTCTTTTGAGCACCATTAAATGGTTCTCAGCACTGTCACAATAGCGACACCCTTTTAGGTGCTCGTGAGAACCTTTTTTAAATGGTGCTTGTCGGCACCTTTTGCAAAAGGTGCCCATCAGAACCTTTTTCCCGATGAAATGGTGCTCGTGAGTACCATTTAAAAGGTGCCCGTGGGCACCTTTTTGACTAAAGATGGGCACCTTTTTGACTCTTTTCAAAAGGTGCTCATGGGAACCATGTCATTAGAAAAGGTTCTAATGGGCACCAATGTTAAAAGGTGCTGACAGGCACCATTTAAAAAAGGTTCTCACAGGCTCCAAAAAAGGTGTCGCTATTGTGACAGTGCTGAGAACCATTTAATGGTGCTCAAAAGAACCTTTTTTTCTTTTTTCTTAGAATGTAGTATGTGAATTGATGTCTGTGTATTTTTGGTGTGTTTCACATGCAATGCTGGTAAAGTGCTTCACTGGCACCATTCTTAAAGGTACATTACCTATCTGCATTGAAAATGTGCATCACAAACTCATTTGAAATTAAATGAATTCATCTCAATTTCATCTCATCAGTCAAACATACGTTCAAAACATGTATATCAGCAATACATTAGCATGTCATATATTATCATTTACACTGGAAAAAAAAAAAGAGCAGGGATAACACACCCATGCACACACAGTTTCACAAGCATGAATACATGTACATGACATTCACCAATATTTTTTCATGAAACATTACTCAATAACTGAAAACCATAGAAATTTGCTCTTTCACAAATTCGCAGAAATGTATTTATTCACCTTCACTTTTACAATCTAAAGGTGAGGTTTGTATTTGTCATGTTATAATCTGTAAAATATTTTTAACAAAATGTTTGCATTTGTTCACTAATTTTTTTCCACAATACATGTATTTGTCATTTGTGTACCGAGCAGTTCTTGAAACACCATCACACATCTCTGTACAGATGATATGAAATAGCATGAAGTGCATCAGGCTTTTGAAATACATAACAAAATTTCTAATTCTTTGTGAAATAATTCCTGCATGGATGAGATACAGTAATTGTGTCAGTCTTAAGATAGGCAGAAGTCAAGTACATTACTTAAGTAGTATGAGGAACTTTTTCCACATATTTGCTAGTTTGTTCGATGTTGTTGTTGTTGTTTTTCTTTTAAAGCATTTTTGTCCTAAAAGCAACTACAAAGGGCAGGAAAACAATTCCATTAAACAGGACCTTTGGTATTGTCACAGAAAACATACATTATATTGCTGGTATGATACTTGGGATAGGATAAGCTTTACACTTCTTCACTTCACTTCACTTCACTTCACATTCATAACGTTGAGTACTTGAATTAACTTATCTTTGTTTGTATACAAGTGACCTTTTTTGTTGTTGTTGTTGTTCTGCAATTTGAAAGCACTATAGACACATCTATACAACTGCAAATACAAGAAGAGTATCAATTCAGGTTAATCATGACTTCTGACAATTTCCAGCATGTCCTACGAAAACACACACACACACACACACACCACACCCACACAGTTTCACAAGCATGAATGAATAAAATTCCTCAACCATGATCTAAAATACAGTAAACCTCGCATGAGTCGAAGCTCTCGGGACTGACGAAAATGCGTCGACTTAAGTGAAATTCGACTCTCGCGAGAGTCGATTTTTTTTTCGACTCACAGTTATGTACATGTATTATAGTACATTTGCAGGCTTATGTGTGTGTGTGTGTGTGTGTGCGTGCGTGCCTATGTGTGTTTGCATTCAAATTTGTCTGTTCTTGAAGATAATGCTCCTTTTTTATTCTAAATTGAACATGGAATTTGTATCAATACTAGTAGTTAAACGTAGTTCCGAGAATGTCTGCGCTGTAATGTGGCAATGTGCATGTGCTATGTCTATGGTGCAACATCTCTGTCAACCTACCTTGAGACAAACACTCTCCCAGGCCCATCCCACCTCCATTGAACAAAACTATTCAGCCAGCCAGGCACGCACAAACAAGCTCCGCCCACTTGGCCTGTCACTAAAATATTAAAGCAGCGATTGGTTGACCAAGGAGTTCTGGCTTGACATGGATAAAGTATGGATGTGCTGTGTGTATGGATAAAGTATATGGATCGATGTGCTGTGTGTATACATGTATACATGTGTATGTATTCGACATGCGTGCAGAGCGGTACGGTGAGTGTGCATGCTTACCTGCAGCAGGCCAGGGACGGGGTTCTGCGACATGCCGATTTTTTTTGTTCTCCTCTAAATGTAATGAGAATGCCAGACAAATCTTCTTCGGCTCAAGTGATGTAAACTACGTGTATTTTGTACAAAAGGGACTGAATGTTTTACTTCGACACAGCCGAAATTCGACTCTCGTACTTCGGCTTATCCAAATATTTCTTAAAGAAAATACATAGGGAAAAATCGGGACTTTTTATTTTGCTTCGAGTTAAGTGATTTTCGACTCACTCGACGTCGACTTATCCGAGGTTTACTGTATATAACATTGGGAATCAATAAAAATTTACACTTTTTTCTAAAAGCAGGGCAACAAATTCATTAGAGTAAACTATGTACAATGCAGGCCTAAAGCTGAGGTTTGAATTTGCTGTCCTATAACCTGCCTATGACAATAATATGTTGTTAGCATTTGTCATTTTGTTCACCAAATTTGCCAACAGTCTTTTAAACACCACCACCACGTACATGTATATTTTGTATTTCTGCAAAAGCAATATAAACTGGTGACAAGAGGTGCATCAGTGCTTTGAAATAAATTACATAATCTTCAATTCTCTACACAATACGTAATTCCTGCGTGGGTATAAATGCAATAAGTTTTACCAGTCTAGGTGCAAACTTTAAAAGTGTGCAGAAATCGACCACACAATGACTGGAGAAGTACAAGTATAAAGAGCATTTTCCGTTTGTGCTTTTAAAGTTTAGAACTATGAATGACTCCACTTCTCAGATTGGCATCTGGTCTGATCTCATTACGTCTACCCCCCCCCCCCCCCACCCCAAATACAGTTGATTCAAAGCTGTTTAAATGCAAATTATAGTGAAACATTATCACTGGTACATTGTACGTTGCAAATACTGTATTGGGATCATAACAAAACATATGTGACCCTCCATCACACAAACCAACAAAAAGTCGCCTGACATGAATATTTGGTTGACGGCAGATTCTGAAAGAGCAGCTATAAAATACACTATAAGTCAATGCAAACGGACTTACCTACCCTATCTACATATTTCTCAAAGGTTTTCTCTGGCAGCATCAGTGTTTTTTCTTTGACTCAGCTCATTCTTGGCTAGCGTAGGTTTCTGGTCGATGCTGTCAATGGGCTATCGGGCTAAAATTGTCATTCTGATCGATGTATTCTTTTGGTCACCCAGCTCATTCTGAGCTAGCCCAGGGTTCTGTTTGATGCTGTCAACGGGCTATCACGGGCTGTCATTCTGATTGATGTATCGTCTTAGCCACACAGCTCATTCTCGACTAGCCCAGGGTTCTGGCTGATGCTGTACATGTGTGATGGGCTATCCCGGGCTCTTATTCTGATCGATGAATTCTTGTGGCCGCCCAGCTCATTCTTGGCTAGTGACAGTGTTAAGCCTACGGTTCTGGCCGATGTTGTCAACAGTCTTTCACGGCCTGTCTCTCTGATCAATGTAGAGTCTACCTTTATCCCAAACTTCACCAGCGACCCAAACACGTACGTTCTGCTTCATCGTCCCGGCCGGAGTTACTTGTTCCCTGGTTTCTGTGCATGTTGGTGTGTCCACTTCCCTGACATATGAATTGAAAGATACAATAGACCTACACCGCATTAATAAAACAAAGTCATTGCTATAATTCGATAAACAGAACACGGCATTACATGACGTGACTCCTTACTTAGAACAAGCCTGAAAACATACTGAAGAGATTTTGACCCAACAGTTAGGCCTACTCGACTGGGCTGTAGACAGACCTCTATTGGCTCTATAACGTTAACACTGACAGTTATAACTTATAGAACAAATTTCCTTATTGCATGTAGACCGTCTACCGTATACCGGTATAGACCTTACCCCGGGGCGCTCCTTGTACACATCAGTTATCTTTGCGTTCGGCGTTCGGGCAGTGTTTCGGAGTTAGTAGACTCTATTTTTAATGGGCATAAACGTTACATTGACTTACATGCAGGCCTAGCTAAGTAACTTAGCCCGGCCCAGTCGCTGTAAAAACGTGACAGCCATGCTCTGGCCCCGCACGGCGTCTGTTCGGGCTAGCCCATGGGCCATTGCTATGCCAAATTTCTAATTGTAAAGTGTTTGGCCTAACATGTTATTGTTAGATCATGGATCTACTGTACCTGGTAAACATTACACAAGATAGCAGCTTCGATCAAATTAGATCTAACATTAGGATCTTTTAATCACTGACTGAAAACGAAAACTGAGTGATGAATCTAACTTGATTTCGTACCAACGAATGTCATCTGAAAATGAGATAAAACCACATTAAAACTAAAAATCTTACCTATTCTCCTAAATTGTGATGACTGCCATGGCGAAAATGGAATTGACAGCGACACGTTTCCAGTCCACTTTGACAAAATTAATGTCTAACGTTACCGGGTGCCGTTCGTTATGGGTGTGATACTGGTGATGCATAGACCTACAGTACACAGTGTATGTGTATTAAGTGTCTACTAGCCGTCCGCTGCTGCATGCATGGTATTGCATTGGCACTCGTACTCTCCTGCTGCCGCTGTGGTGGTTAGGTTTGCATAGGCGCGAGCGCAGGCAGGCAGCACAGGGCTACATTAGCGCGTGCCGCGGCGGTTACATAGTCCTACAGTGCAGTACTAGTATGTGTACGTTTACGCGTACGCATTTCTGATCAAGCGCTAAAATTGGATGGTGGCAGCTGTCAGTTGGCACGCAGCCAAGAGAAGTCATTAGTCTACGATAAAAACAATATGTACTTTTTATTATCACAGCAGTAGAAACACATACAATATTTTTGTACCAATACCACAGTTTTGGTGATTCTTTCATATGGCATTCGAATATACAGCAAGTGGAAAAATGAAAGTGGACCTAAAGATATTGTTTGACCTGCAAGAGTACCATAAATAACACTCGGGGACTGGTTCGCATACTAGCAAATGGTGACGAACGGAACCATTTCGATTGGGAACCATTTATAGGTGCTCATCGGAACCATTTTGCGAGAACCATCTTATGAGAACCATTTTGGAGCCGACGAGAACCATTTGCGAACCTTTTTTTCTTAGAGTGTAGGATATACGCCGTGAGAGGGCCGCTTTCAACTACTGTGCTTATCTGTTTCTCTCTCCACCACTCACCAAGCCCGGGCCGCCATCTCGGACTGCTGGCAGTTTGCCACTGTCAAATGGCCTGAACACAAAAAACCGTTTGCCCTCCGCACTTCACATTTATTTCCCACTTTCAGCAAACTCATCCCGCTATCTGACTGCCCGTGTCCGCCATGGTCAATATTATTTCCTACAATCGACCTCTCCATTCATGACCACTGCACAAAGACGTCCCACCCTGAAATGCAAAGACAAACTGCTCTCCAGATTATCAACACTACCTATGCTAAACACCTTCATCTCTACACAGACGGCTCTCACGACCCCACCAGCAACAGGGTAGGTATTGGGATTTATATTCCCCGCCACGAAATAAAAATCTACGAAAGAATCTCCCGCATTTCCATATGCCGTGCTGAACTCACTGCAATTTTAGAAGCTCTAACCTGGCTAGAAACTTCTTCTCCACAGAAAGCTGCAATATTGTCAGACTCCCTCAGCGCTCTGTCTTTATTAGAAAACTATTCCTCAAATAAACACGACCTAACTTGCGATATCTTATTGAAATGTTCAAATTTATTATCTAATGGATTTTCTCTTTCCCTAGTCTGGATCCCCTCACATTGTGGTCTAAAAGGTAATGATTGTGCAGACTCTCTCGCGAAGAAAAGTCTAAAAAAAAAGATTACATAACCATCATGATCCCTCCTACCATTTCTGAGATTAGACATTTAATCTCGACAAAATGTCTGGACGCCTGGAACGAGACCTGGCGCACATCCACCCATGGTCGTCATCTATACTTCATTCATAGTAATGTCAAACAGCTTTTCTCCATCGATTGTACTTGCCGCCGAGACGAAATTATCATTCACAGACTCAGAATGGGTCGTGCTCGACTCCCTGCTTTCTTACACTTAATTCACAAACACCCTAATGGCCTTTGTCACACCTGCAACTCCCCGGAAACTGGACATAGGACACTACCTGCTATACTGCACACGATTCCTAAAACAGCGTACAGCATTAGCACAAAGATTACATAAATCTACCCTGCAGCTGTCTGATCTTTTCTCCAACCAGCAGTCCATGGACCACCTGCTTCAATATGTAAAGGACACAAACCAGTATTTCACAATTTGATATCTCTTCCCTTAAAATTATCTCTATGCCACTACCTACATTAATTATACCAAGGTATGTTTGTAGAGGTCACAAACGACTGCAAGGGAGAACTCCACACGCATACATGTACCATCGATATACTCAATACGCCTTTGTTTTATTCCGATACCACCGTCATATTCAACGCCATCCTTAGTTCTATATCTCTATTCTTTCTCTTCTTCTACACTTATCTGCATTTTTCTCTAAGGTTAGCATTATCAATGGCTCGTGACCGACGGTAACGCTTCTTTCAATTGTGATCCATTTTTATATCCCATGCATGTAATCTTGGTAACGGGCTGACCCTATGTCAGAGAGAGGAGCTCAGCACCCTCCACCCACCTAGCTGTCTGTCTTCTCGTTCTGTCTTCACCCTTTCCGCTATTCTTCTATCAACACTTCTCTTCCACGATGTCTCTGCCTACTAGGCTAATAATAATTAACACCTAGGCCGATAAGACAACTAGAGGCGCCTGACCCCGGGAAAGGCCAAGACATCACCGGCGTCGGCGGGCGGGTCCTATACCTGCTTTGCCGACGGGAACGGCGTAACCCTGCATTTCTCTCGATGCAGGAGTAGGCAGATGACATCATTTCCGGAACCCTGTCCCCTTCCTTCCGATGTATATATATCATTGTAAATATGAAAATAAATGTAATTTGGTTTTTTGTAAATAAAGTTAAAGTTAAACCTAAAGTAGTTTAGGTTTTTATAATTAAATTTCAGGCATATCTGAATAATTATATTTTTTGGAGCAAATTGCCCACCCGGCAGAGAGCTCCACAATCTAAAACAACAACAACAACAACAATGCGGCGATACAGTACGAAGTGGTGCATTCGTAGTGGAGGTTCAAACGAGTAAACGTGTACACAAAACACACGCACCGTAATGCAGCGGTTGATATACAGGGAAGTGAAGCCTGATGTTTCGGTTTGTAGCTCCGAAACGTTAGTACATGTACTGAGTACTCCCTTGTACATGTACGCCTACTGTCAGCGCTGTCTCATGTGCTACTACATGTACTACTAGTCTGGGCCCTACTAATGTTAGATATCGTTACATACATGCATCGGTATTATTGTTATGACATTTTATAACGGTCCTCACGAGGCTTGTATATACACTGTACAGTACCTTCTTCCCCTGTATACCGTACCCCGTAGCCTCTTAGGCGCTAACGTTAGTTAGTGTACAGTTGTACTTTCGCACCTGTTTGTCCAACGACCTCCAAACAAGCACAAACTCACCCTGTTTATTTAGTAACCAAAAATACTTCCATCTGAGTCTCCAAAGTCGAATATAAGTGAAATTTTGGCCGAAATTTTTACACTTTTTTAGCGTTAACAAGTGTCTGAAAATCATTGGAAAATCTTGATCGCTATTCGCTGGTATTGCTGCTCTGAGAGCAAGCACAGTTACAAATTGGTCTGAATAAATGTAGCAAGTAGCGATACAGTACCGTTCCATGGCCATCATCCAAGGAGTAATCAAAGCATTTTGCATTAGCGCCAGCTTGTGGGGAAATCTCTACAACTGCCTAATTTGACCGAAAACAGCAGTAGTAAAGCGGCTGCCTGCATTGAATGAAATGATAACCTCTCCGGTAGGTTTCTACACTGTACTGTACTCTGTGTATGTACCACGTATACCATCGATATACTATGGCTGTTTGGTTGGCGACGAACATATGACAATTTTTGGCTAGCTACGACGAAGAGCGCTCTCCGTCGAGGAACGAGATTCTCAGCTGGTTTCTGAGGACAAATCGTGTTAGAGTTGGTAAGCCAATGATTGTTGTGCTGCAGTGTTTCCCATCTTACTGTGTATTAGGCATCATGAAGGCAGAATATTTGCGAAATGTAGCCTACCTCCTCGCTCGCCTTTATCGCGTAAAGGGGCAGTCAAACTGAAGGCACGCCAATGGCAATGTGCTGCACTACTGAAATTACACTGACTGTATCATGTGTGCATGGTATCGGATGGGGGCGGGATGCATGCAATGCATGGCCATGTTTATGGACGGGACGGTGCGGTGGTAAAAATGTGGAAGGCTGGGGAAGAACTGACATATGAGTCATGACCGAGTAAGAACTTGTAGCCAGTATTGCAGTAGAAATAGGGTCTAACGTTAGGTTAGGCAGCATGTCCCAAAATTGTTATTGTCATTAACCCACCCAGGCCAGGGCAGGGCAAAAGTTGCTCTATTTTCACTTTATGTTAGATTTTACGTTAGACAGAACTGCAGAATTTCAGTCTGTTCGGAGAAGATTTATGAACTCTCCACTCATAAGATAAGAGGTCTAACAACGTTATGTAAACATTCATTTTACTTTTTTTAACCATGTTGACACGAACAGTTCTCGATCTCCAGCATAACGTGACAGACGTAGATGGAAGCCTCTAACGTTAAATCTAAAAATCCGTCGCGCGAGCTGATTTCCGATCGCGGCGCGATCTAAATGCGATGTGAATGTCTGGCGACTTTACGGCAGTGGCGACTTAATGTGACTATACGTTAAGTATATTATAGACACCCCCGTGGGGTGTTAACCGAAATATCGGTCTGCATCTTGTTGGGGATATGTTCTGCGGAGACTGCGTCTGGCTTCATTCTGCAACTGAATTGCCCTTTCGGAGGAGAGCCATAAAAATACTAAGAAAAAAATGTTTAAAAACTCTTCTGGACAGACAGATTTTTCTGTCTATATGTGGCTGTGGGGTGATGCTTAACCACCGTCCTTGCGGCAATGGACATACTGCAATGGTCTTGCTCTGCGTAAAACCACCAGTTTTCAGACACTTAAGCTTTTCTGCAGTATTCGTTCAACTCAAAAATACATACATCTACCACAACGTATGTTGAATATAAAATCGAGCTACTTTTATCTCAATGTTGATTTTGTTATATAGATATCGACATCGTCATAGAATTTCACATAATCCCAAAATATTATCACCTTGATGATCCACCAGAATCTATTCGTTTATCCTTTCCAGAATCTGGATGCAGCTGCCAAATGTGCCGAGCCATACCTTGTTGGCATAGGGTTGCATTGGGGACGTTGCGGCGCCCGTTGATGTCCGAATTCTGGCGAGTCGGCACATGCATTCAACCCCTGTACATTTAGTCAGTGCATCGGCACGTACAGAGATTTTGTTTTTGTTTTGTGTTTTGAGGATAACATCACACTCTGAGCTTGCAATTAGCGAAAAATCTCGAAACAAAATGCCATATTTCTCAATATTTAGCACTTTCTTCGGCGACCCTGATTCTTAACATGGCATGGGGCTTAGTTCGCACATGCTTCGGAAAAGTTCTGCCGATTCTGCATTTTGACAGCAAAATTTAGGATTTTAGATGGATATTTTGGAGGTAACTGGGGCATTTTCCTGCTGTGAACTAATGTACCAGTATCATGTGAAATGATGTGATGTATGCATGTGTTGTGACAATAGAATTTGCTGGCTTGTGATATTTGATAAGTGTCCGAATTCTGGAGGCGGCCGAAAACTGGGGTTTTTACTCCATACCAATATTTATTTAACTAGGTCTATTATGGTAAACCTATCAAAATTCGGTCATTTAAGCTTTTCGGCGATTTTTAAACTAACATACAAAATCATGTCTACAACAATGTACTCATATGCAAAGTATCAAATTTCTTTTACAGTTCGAGCTCGATTATTCGGCCTCCTTTTATCGGGCCTCCTTTTATCCGCAAATCTCTATTATCCCGACGCGTTAATGCCGTGAAGGAATTTTTTTCATCCAAAAATTGAGAAAAAACAGTGACTTTAATCTCACTTAAAATCTCTACAAAACTCACACGATTCACCTACAAGATATACTCTATTTTTGTGAAGAAGGGACTATAGTTTTGCGCAGGCTAGCATAGATTACACCACCGTTGTGGGGTACGCTACCTGCCTAGCTGCAAGTGCACTGGGACAGCACAAAACACACACGATTTTACATACAAGATATACTTTATTTTTGTGAAGAAGGCCAATTCGCTTATCCGGATGAGCGCCGGTCCCGACATGGCCAGATAATCGAGGTCGAACTGTATACTTTTGATTTTGTTAAATATATCATGGAATTTCAGAAGATCCAAAATATATCACCTTGATAAAAAAAATGCGCTGCGCCATACCTTGTTGGCACAAGATTGCATTGGGGACATTGCGGCACCCATTGGTGACCAAATTCTGGCCAGTCGGCACTTGCACTCAACCCCTGTACATCTGGTCACTTCATCTGCATGTAGGGAGATTTTGTTTATCTTTTGCGTTTTTGTATATATTGTACTCTGAGCTTGCGAGGGAAACATTTTCACAACAATAAGGTGTATTTCTCAATTTTTAGTGCTTTTTCGGTGACCCTAATTTTTAACACAGGACTAAATTCCCATGCCCTTTGGAAAACAGTGCCAACTTTACATTTTTGACGGCAAAATTTGGGATCTTTAAAGGATTTTTTGAGGTGATAAGTGGATGGACTCTGACAGATGGACAAATACTGGTTGACTTACTCTAGAACACTAATTCACAGTCCTGCGCACCTAATCTTCCACTTAATCTTCCACTTGATAACACATCAGTTAAGATTGTTTACGTACAACAGAAAAAGAACTGGACTCAGTACACTACCTTGCGGAATTCCATTTGTAGCTATAGACAGTGAAAATGTGACACCTTTGACCACCACTTGTTGTGTTCTGTTATTTACTTTAAAAAGATTTCATCCAGTTCAAGAGATTTTCTTTGGTCCCAAAGGCTTGAACTACATTCTTGATCAATTGTGCATGGGGTACACTGATAATAGGTACAGTGCACTCACTGGCTGATTGAAATATCAAAGCTTTGGATGGAATTTTCACAGAAAAAATACACCGCTACCGTACCATCAGCACCATGCTAAGAACACACTAAAATAGTATGGTATGCTGATAATTGATCATCTGCGAATGCATCCTTTAGCCAGTCACATATTGTGTATTTATAGGAGAGACCATTCCATGAAGCCAGACGTAGTCTAAACAAAACATTTTCCCCATCAATAAGCACAGGCTGATCTTTTGGTCTAATTCAGAGTCTAATTTCATTTACATGCTTTGATGTAGACTTGGTGTCCTTTGCTCTAAATCAGCAAGTTTGCTTCGATTAGACTTTGGTAGGACCCTCTTGTGGTTGAGAAGGGACATTTTTTTTTTCTTTTTTATGTATTCTTGTCAGTCAGCCATTGAATTGATAGCCATTGCCCAAAAATATGTAATTCATGCCATTCATGCTCTGCAAAATTCCTGTAGAACTGCACTGAAATGAAGCATAAAAGTATATGAAAACTAGAGAAGCACTCTGAGAGCGCACACCTCCACCAAGCATGCAGCTCATTTCCACGACTGATCTTGTTCTTCCATAGAGATTTCAGTGATTTCTACTCATACGTACTTTTAATATGGCATTGTGTGCTGAAAGTTGCCTGATTTCCCAATATAGAGGCCTTTGTTACATCATAAACCCTCAGCTGCACGGCGCGCCTCGCCCTAGCAGAAACTAGAGTACGCACTTTAGTTCGCGCATGCAAACCTCAAATACACGCAGTCTGAACTCCCAAGTTCATTGACCCTACCTGCCAAAATATCAAAAATCCTTCATAAATTCCCCCGAAATTCTCAGATCACTACCAAAATTTAATTGTTTGTTACTTGTGTCATTCTAAACCTTTCCTGCAAGTTTCATCCAAATCCGTGTACTACTTCTGGAGTTATTTTGCACAAGGACAAACACACAAACACACAAACCAACGGTAACGAAAAAACATAACCTCCTCCCTTGGCGGAGGTAATTATATAATTTTATGCACATGAAGCGATATGAAATAATTAAGAGGTAATCATACAGTGCTTTACAAGAGAAAGTGTGGCAGTCATGAGTACGATATCTAGGGTATGAGAAGATAGGGGATGTCCCGAGACTGAGGAGGAAATGGACAGAGAAGCTCTGGCACGTACCAGTTGTATCGATGGGCAATAAAACTTTTGTTCTTCGTGGAGCAGGCAGAAAGTGATATTCATACGGATATCAAGTGGTCATGGTCTCACTCTTTGGAAGAATGTATGACTGAGCTCGAGCATATTTATGAATTTATCCCACTTCGATGTAGTCATTCATCTACATGTATTGCCTAGGCATTTTCTTGTGTCATCAGGACACGTTTTGCATGCCATCTTTAAAGGACAAGTTCACCTTCATTAACATAAGGATTGAGAGAATGTAGCAATATTAGTAGAAGACATCATTGAAAGTTTGACGAAAATCGGACAATCCGTTCAAAAGTTATGAATTTTTGAAGTTTTTGTGCAGTAACCGCTGGATGAGAAGACTACTGCAGTGTGTGAATAACTTTAGATGTCACATGCGTACAACAATGTAAGGAAAATATAAAGAGAATTTCACAAAATTTCATCTTTTGAAAAAAGTACACATTCCCCCGACTCGTTATCGACAAATGTTATGGGTAATATTATTCCCCCTGCCTTTAGAAAGAGGCAAGTCAAGTGCTCTTTTATTATGCGAAAAAAGTGAAAATATGTTGAATTTTCTTTACATTTTCTTTATACTGTTGTACGCATATGACTCACAAGCTGTAGTAGTCTCCTCATCCAGCGGTTCCAACACAAAATTTTTAAAAATTCATAACTTTTCCGTCGATTGTCCAATTTTCCTCAAACTTTCACTGATGTGTTCTACTAATATTGCTGCATTCTCTCAATCCTTATGTTTATGAAGGTGAACTTGCCCTTTAAAACCCAGTGCTTACACTATACAATGTAATAGACCAGTTTGTAATTCCACTCTGCGCATGAGCAGAAAAAGGTCATTTGTACCGGCAGGCATTTTAGTTCGTTAATTGACCATGATAGGCATCTGTGATGTGATGATCATTCATGTGATCCCTATCTAATTGGCGCTTGTCAGCACATCCACCTGACAGCAAGCCTGATATTTTGCAATATGACCCCGTTTACAGTGCGGGGCTGGGCCGCGGCTGAGCCCGCCTTCATTTCATTGTAAACATGCAAGAGGCCAAATGCGGGGCCAAAATTGGCCGCGCATTTGGCCACGTTCTGGAGGTGGTCTCGGCATTTTCTCAGTGTAAACACAAACTGGTCCAAATGCGCAGCCAATTTTAGTCTGGCTTCCAGACCATCTGCCCGTACCATTTCGCTATTCAGGATATTAACCCCCTCAACGTCGAAAACTAACTTAGTTTAAGGTGGTTTTGTCCTGCAAAGGATTTTTCCTTCGGCAAAGGCCTTCGCCCAAACGGCGACTTCGTTTCCACGGAATCCAATTGGCAAAGGGTCTAAAAACCAGACTATACCAAATTGTGTTTGTTTACAAGCAGAGCGCCACTATGACAAAATATTGAAAGGTTTTAATTAAAAGCGGGGCCGAGCCTGGCAGTGTAAACGGACAAAATTGCGGGGCTCGGCCCCGCAATTGAGGCTGGGCTCGGCCCAGCCCTGTAAACGGGGTCTAAGTCAAAAGAAAAGGGTTGTTATTGCCTTCAATACAAAACAATGAAATCGATGCCTGCTACAACATCAACTGACAGACTTTTCTGGTCACCTGGTCTAAACGCAAGTTCATTCTTTATTTGAACATGAATTCCATAAATTGTTATGTTGGCCAAGCCTATAGATGCATTACACAGTATATCAGTATATCGGCTATAACGAGGAAAACGACTCGGTCCCGACCATCTCGTTATATCAAGTTTCCACTGTACTTTGAATATCAGATATGAGCTTTGAGTTCCTCAAGAACGATTGGGATGCCCTTCAATTAGGAATGATCCCCAAAAAGTGTGAATAAAATCTATTGAGGCACTGTCAGGCACAGGGCAATAAATGTGGAAAAGAAGTCTACTAATGAGGTACTGTATACGCTATAATTTTCGCGTACATAAATTTTCGCGAATTGCCGATGTCACACATTTTCGCGAGTGGTTAAATTCGCGATTGGGGGACCAGAGAAAATATGAAGTGGCAAAGAAAGTGTGAATTTTCAACTTACTAGCAAATAAGAATGATACTAGTTATACACTGTATATCAGTAGGCATAAAAGAAAGCATAACATAAAGACATTAATTTGCACATGTGGGACTACCAATCATCTTTCAATCAATACTGATAACTTGGTAATGTGTGTGAGGTAATTACTCACCTTTATGGGAAAGAAGATGTTTTTTTCGCCAATGAAACCCGATATCAAGAATGTTTTTCTTATTAATTGTAGATGTTTGAATGTGTAAATCTATATAGCTTGCGATTATGTGAAGATCGTCTGTGGATTGGTGTGTGGTTATAGTATGGGTGTGTGTTGTGTGTGGAAAGCTTGAATATGGTCTGCACAATGCTGTGTGTGTGTGTGTGTGTGTGTGTGACACATTCTGTATGTACATTATGACTGTGTGTGTGTGAAGATGGGGAATTCCCTACGTAGAAAGCCAATCACAGCATCAGATATCCTCACACTTGCTAAACGTCATGATGATGTCATGTATACGGCCGTCCCAACACAATTTTCTGCATGTATCAGTGCGCGCGCACACACACAATGATACACGTACAACATGCGGTGCTACATAGCTGTAGAGTGAACTGAAGAAAATATGTGTGTACAAGACAGTTTTTGGCGCATCGAGCTTTACAATCTCGGAACATGATAGCACAGGCGAAGTAAAGCTTTACCCAAAGACATTACAAATTGCTTTACCTCGCTATATCAGGTTTGATTGGCTATGTTTTTCTTTGTTTGGAAATCACACAATTTATCTCGTTATAGCAGTTATTTCGTTATAGCCGATCTCGCTATAAGAGTAACATTTTACATAGACTTGTGTGGAAGGAAATTTGGGACCGGGAAAATTTCCTCGTAATAACCGATATCTCGTTATAGCAGTGTTCGTTATACCGAGTTTCCCCTGTACTATTGTTGTTACAAAACATTTATAAGATTATTTGTTCATGGTGAAATACACTTTGTTTAGAAGCAAGCGAGAATGAGTGATTTGAATGTCTTGATATTAATTTGATTTTCGTGAAAGTGTATCCAAACTTGTTCTTTCATATGAAGTTTCATAGAAACCACAAAGTTTTATCCTTCTGTCAAAAAAAATATATGTTATATATAAACATATATTTCAAGCATGATTATTATTCACAAATGTGCTCTGAATTGTTATTTATCAAGTTTACAAGAGTGCTTCTTTTTGTAGAATTAGTAGGAATCGTCAGAGTGACTTATCCTTTTACAGTTTCTGTTGAAGTGTTGCTATGTGAGGAGTATGCCAGGGCATTTGTTTAAATGCTAGTTTTGATCTGCTACAGCACTGCAAACACAAAGTAATTTGATTAATGGGTGGTCAAAGGTAAAACTACCAACCAACTTGATACAGAAAAATAGTATGAAAAATGAAAGCTTCCTGTTGAGATTTTCCTGATGTTTCCGGAGTCATCAGTTGCAATAACAACAACTTTTTTGTTGTTTCTCATCCAAGGATTGGAAAGATTTTTTTTTTCTCTTTCATTATCTGTTGCTGTTTATTGCAGATTGGCTGCTGATGAGACCTTCCGGAATCGCCGTGCCAACAAAGGCAGGAGACAATACTCTGTAGAAACTCGGAGAAAACAATTATGCACACACTGACGCTCAGGGCGTCATCTATCGATACTTCAAGCGGAGCCTACAAAGGCAAGGTGGTGGCGGCTTACAGCCATTCCGGCAGCCAGCGAGTGATGGACACATTGATGAGTTGAAGTGAAGGTTTAGCGCTCTGACACACTCCCCCAATTGATTGGTGCTGCGGTGAAGAGGAAGTGGCGTCACAGTGGATAGCTGGGAAATGGAAAGTGTGCCGCTGTTATGTGGGCGTCCCCTGCCAGCGTTGTCGGAGTCCGTCCATTGTTGACAGTCATGAATGCAACTGATGCCATCTCCTTTGATCTGTGCTGTATTTCTGAATGATCACTGCGTGTGCAAGTCACCATGTAGATGAAAAGACACGACAGAAGCAATTCTATATCTTCTTTTCTTTTTCTTTTTTTCCTTTTTTGCCCCTTCCTGCTCGCTCTCAAATACAGATGGAATCTGTAGGGGAAGTGAGTTCAGGGTTATAATCTAGATGCGTTTCTTCTGGAGCACTAAGTCATCATGTTGCTCTTGCACGCATGCAACCAAGGGCCAGGATAAGAAACAGTGTCATATGCCCTCTTTCCTCTGGTTTGCATTATAGTAAGTCAACTATTTCAGAGACAAGTTGGTCTTTCAAGGAGTTTGTAAGTCAATAATTTTGAATCAAAACTCTCTCTAGGAGACAATTTTCTGTTCCCTGGCCCCACCATTACCACCACCACTACCACCATCTTTATCAGTGGCATCGGAAGTCCCGATCTGTCCTACTGAGTGAGCGCCAAGCCCAAGAGGCAGGACCATGGCGGGGGAGGCCAAGAGTCGTTCGCACTTCCACCGGAGCCTGCCGAACAGCCTGCAGGCCAATCTTGAAGACCTGCAGACGTACAGCGGGCAGTGCCTGACCGCCATGAACGCCATGTGCCAGGCCAGCAACCACCTGGCAGAGACCTTCGTTGCCATCTTCCACGACACGTCCCTGGCCGAGGCCGCCCTGCGCATGCAGGAGGTCAGCCAGGACCTCGGCTCGCGGACGCAGGACGCCAGCGCCCAGGTGGAGGATGATGTCGTTGCCATGGTGACCCGCATGCTGGGCAAGGGACCCAAGGAAAAGTCAGAGGATGTTGTGCAGGTGAGAGCCAGATCTTCCTTCCTTCCTTCCCCCCCCCCCCCCAATCTTACTCGGGTCATCAATTTGCAAAGCCATGTGGAAGAGCTCAGAGGAAGATTTGAGCCCTGAAGCAAGTTGCTGTTTTGATGACAGTGGTGTGAGAACGTAACAATAGCATGCAGTGAAAAGCATTATTAGAATCACTGTAAATCAGTGTAATTATATACTGTACCTATAGATATTAGCTGCGAGTCCTCATGCTTTTTTTTTCTTCTTGTTTTTTTAAATAGTGCTACTAATTCTCCCTTTTTTTTTCTTTTAGAGTAGTAGGAAATATTTTTTCCAACCCTCTGTTTAAAAACTTTGAAATATATTTTCTAAGACACAGGAAGGGCAGCACTGTATTACAAATTTCTTTTAAAAAAGACAGTTTTTGTTTGGAGAAATGCAAAACACAGATTGAGGACTAGCTAATACAATGTTAGCATTTGTTTGTCTGTCTGTATCTTTACAGAATAATTCAAAAAGCTGTGAATGGATTTGGATGAAACCTACATTGAAAGATGATAACACAAGGAACAGATTCTAGATTCAATTTTGGTAGTGATCCAGACTCCCATCTGGATCCAGGAATTTTTTTATTTGTATCATTTTTTGAAGGGTTTTCATCGGCAAATGGGTCCAATGGATTTCAATCTGTAAGTATTTGAGTTGTGCATATATCATGCACACTTAGTGCACACTTGAGGTGCAGCATACAGTATAGTAAAGCTGATGAGATCAGAAAACAGTGCCTAAATGTCATGAAATATCTTTAAAAAGAATAGAACCAATTAAATATTTCATTTCTCCCTCCTTAAGTGCGTATTATATGCAGTTTATTATAAATGCATTATCTATCATATCTTCATGTACACTATGCTTCATGTACACTGTAGACTATGAGCTGTATTCTGTGTGAATTGAGGTATAAAACATGTTACAACTTTATAGAAATATTCTTCATACAAATCAAATACTAAAATGGTGACATTGATGAGTACACCATGTCACAAGACCCAAAGACACATACAACTGTACTAGTACACTGAGATTATGTAAAATTTTGTATGATAAACACTTGAATGCCGTTTATATCGTCCAGTGATAAGGATCAGCATTTATTCCCAAATGAGCTTATTTAAACTTGTGTAAAAGTAGTGCTGAATATAATAGTGTCGTGATATCTCTAGCAGTTGTAAATCCTGTTGGTCTTCTTTTCAGTGTCTTCCTCTCTGTTCTTGTTCCATCATGTCTTGCACCATTCTGCCTCATTTTCTTCATAACTCTTGTCGTTCCTTAAAAGTATCCCATGCCGTCTTCAAAGCACAATTTTGCTTCTCAAATCTTCTCTTACTTAATCATGAATATACGGTACGCGACACATCCTCCGTCCTAAAGTGCTGGAGACTAATCAAGAGCGTGCGTTCTCGTTTTCCGGCGACCCCGATGTTTCTGCCGGGCCATCAATATGCCGCGATAGATCCGTGCCCCGGCCTCATATCAAGCCCCTTTGTTAATCGCTCGCAATGGATGCTGACACTGCCAGTTTCCTTGAGGGAGAAGTAGATCTAGATCTCTTTCCATACTTGCTGTTCATTAGAGATGGGTTGTCAGGCACACGGGATCTTTTGTTGTTATTGTGGTTATTATAGTCATCATGTATTGTGAATATGTGTGTATTTGTGTATGTGTGCGTGTGTGTGTGTTCATATATCTTTTGACAAATGAAAGGGATGGGAAGTCGTATGTGTGCCAAGTAGTTCAAAGTCAAACCGCTTCTTCTTCTTCTTTATTTCTTGTGCACTTCATTTCCGCAAGGTTCATTCCTTACGATGAATAGTGACAATGACAGGAAAAACTGAATGGGTGAATGCAGTGTCGCACAAATGCAAGCATCAAGCTCAAGGGCAGATGTGGCTGATGAAGTATTGGATACTTTCCACAGAGAAAAATATCTTTCATATATTTGATACTGCTTTTTTTTTTCGTCCTATGAGTAGCAGTGATGCTGGAAAGTAGCAGGATTTGTTCATACGCAAAAAAAAAAAAGATAAAGAAAATCATATACAGGTAAAACCAGTTGCAAATGGTAGCACACAAGACTGTTTAGAGGTTCCATTTTCAAGAATGCCCATATGCAATGCATATTGGTGATGTTCAGGTGAATGGTATCATTAGACAAATACAATTTTTTTTTTTTTTTTTGCAGACAGATGTGATGTGTTTGTTATCAGAAATAAAAATACCTCAAAATAGATTTTGTTCTTTTGGATGGATGGGTCTGTAATATGAAGAATCATCTTGACATTCAAGATACTATAGTATAAAAAAAATACATACACACACACACACACACACACACATACATAATGCTTCCTGAAGCTACAGTATGTGTGTAGATGTATACTTTGATGGAGTAAATTTCTTGTTTTTGTTTGTTTTGTTTTGTTTTTTAATGTCATACGTCAGAGAGGTTAGTTGCCTCCATGGATTATTTTGGTGCTCTATTTCAAATTATATTGTATCTTGCAGAATGGCTTAATTTCCAGTTCAGCAAGTAATGTGCTGATCAATCAACTACCACAAAGTTTTCTTTCTATATTTGGTATATTTTGCAATTGTACTATTTTGTGAATTTGGACCTGTACAACAATATCACTAGTGGTTGATTTTTGCAACGATTGCAAATTGATGGAATTAGAAAGAAGTGTCATGAACTTTTTAGAAAACAAGTTGGAGTGCTTTTCTTGTTTCTTTTTGTTTGGTTGTTTTTTCTTTTTTTGTGGGGGGTGGAGGAGAGGGTGGAGAGGTGCATGCCTTTTAACAGTTGCTGTTTATGCATAGAAGATGAAAATATTCAATTACAGCTGTAATTTGCCAGTGAAATGAAATGGAGCATTGATAGGCAACTTTCAGAGGATCATGAATCCAATAAGCTCCCTTTAGCACAATGCAGCAAACATGAGTTATATCCCATAGTAGTCCAAGTGCCCAGTCATTGCCGGACTTTTATGGACCAAACTTAAACTGGAGCCAGTCTGGTGTGAAGCACCACATGTTAAATGTCAATTCATGTGTGTAAAGTCAATAAACCAAGCTTACTGCCCTTATTTGTGTTTGAATACAAAGTTCAACTTATCCTTTAAACTTTGCATCAGATCCACAGACATTCAGCAGTTTATGTAGATGTGTAACATATTCTGAGCACAGTTTTGCCAAGAACTTCTGATTTTTGCTTTCGGGTGACCTCAATGAGGACCAGTGCACATTCTTTGAAAGTTCGCAATTTCCGGAGGCTGCAACAGCCCTGCTTACATGAGCGGGACCCTCACCCCAATTAAGAGGGCCAGCTTTGCAGTGTGACTCTTAGCCAGGCTTGCAAGTGTTTGAAAGCCCTAATCAGAGGTGTTGGATTATGTTGTGAACGAGTGCAAACTGTTGTGAATATTCATGAAGGCAAACCCCAACTTGCGGCACGGATGATTGACAGGATTGACTTGCATGGTAGGCGGATGAAGGAGCGTTTAGAGTGGGAGGAATAATCGGTCATGTACAAGAGTAATTCCCCATGAATGTTAATGCAGAGATGAAAATCCGGGACCAAAGCAAACCAGGTCTTGATGCATTTGATAGGCCTGCGTTTTGATTTGCGACTGCAAAATCAAATTGCAAATGGTGATTAATGCGGGTCTGATTTTGACTGACAGCCAAGCCGCCTTTGATTGGATTTGATTGTTGATTGATTTCATTACATGCAGTCAGTTGCAATTTGTTTTTTGGAGAGAAGTAATAGAAAATACCTAGTGCATGTACCCATTTCCAAATACCCAGGCTTAAGGATTTATCCAGGGGCTGTGTCATCATTTCCCCGCTCAGGGTCAGGCTCCATGGTGATTGTAAATGTGAGAAATTCAGAGTAAGCCCAGTCTTAACCCTTTAACACCTAAATCACTCATTTTGGAGCCCCTTTGCAAAATGATAGAATTTTAGAACTGCCTAAGATTGCCTATAATACGTGTGCATTTGTGTTTGTGTGTTTGGCAGGGAGGGGGATGTTGGCATAAAAGTGAAAATTATATATACCATATTTTCTTAGTGCCTGATATCATCCGCTAGTGTGATATTAAACTAAGTACTTCCTTCAGTGAGTAGAAGTTGCCATAAGGCCTATTAGCATTAACACAGGCTGAATGAGTACAATTCAAATTATGCTTTTCTTTCCACTCCTTTTTGCACATACACAGGCAAAAGATATTGTGACCCAAATCGCACCAGTTTGAGCAGGCCAAATGGCGCATATGTGTGGGTCTCAGGAGTTCAACCTGACTGTCCCCAAGTGTCCAACATGCACTTTGCATTAAAGAATATGAAATAGTGTTAACATTTTGCACATTGCTCTTCCATTCTCCGCACTGCAAGTAATTGCCTCTATTCAGGATGGAAAAAAAACAAAAACATGAATGTTTTGGAATTGTCACTCTTAAAGTGGTCCACTGATCCCGATTCAAATGTCACTACTAGTCACTGTTATTATGTCTCTACACACACACACACACACACATGCACACACACACACACACAAAGCAATTTCAGCGATTCAAATGGCAACACAAATAATCATGACTATTGATGTGCTGTGAGAACAGGCCCTTTTTGGTTGTTTAAGGCTTTAAACTTGCTGACTGTCTATAAAAAACCTATAGTGTTATCTTCATCAGATATGAATGTGTCTTTCAAATGTCCTACATTTGATTTACATGTAGATCATCGTTAGTTTGGTCTGCTTGCAAGAATATCATCCTTTATTTTTACCCCTCCTGACCATGTTTGCAATTTTTTCACCGACAATAGGTGCAACTTTCAAAAACTGTAACAAACTGGCAATTACTTCCAAAACATGTGTACGGAGCATATATTGAGTAATACTCTCAGTAAAATATGAGATATTTGCAAAATAATGTGTATTCCTTCAGAATGCCAGAAACTAGCTTGTAGTCTTTTTACTTGTTTTTATACCAATAAAGTTTATAGAGCCTTCATTTATTTCCCATGTAATGATGCCTTCTGCATTCTGTATGTTTCATATTCATTCTTGTTTAAAAGCGGCCTGTTTCTCACAAGTGTGACATCACCTTTAGGTCATTAAAGGTACTGTAACTTACCACTGGGAGCAGTGATTTAAAACATGTTCGAGTTATCACATTTAATGCATATTAATATAGGTCAGTTGTATCACAAAACATCCTACCATCCAAAAATTTTGCAATAAAGCCTAAAATATATTACAGGAGATACCACAATTTTTCTCAACAAACCATAACTGTAGATGGTTTAGTCTAGAAACCATTTATATAACTATTGTTCACATTTTGTACTTCAAAACTTAACATTGATTATACTGATTGACATTTTTACATCGGTTCTTTCCATCCCTAACTCACATTTTAGAACTATTTTGAAGCTGTAAAACGTGATTTTGTTTCATCTGCAAGTGGCAAATAATGCTTTTAATGTATTGATTGCATTCAATTAAAGAAAGCCCCACCTGTGTACTTCTATTTCCTCAATAGTTTGTCTAATAGTAATAGTGTCCATTTCACATACAGTCTTTACAGTTTGTATCAAAGATCACATGTATGCACGTACGTCTAGTGCCATGATTTGATGCAGATTGTCAGAGGCTAAAAAGTAGATTCATCAGAAATGAATAATTACCTGTACCTGCCAACTGTTACAGCTTGAATTCTGTGTGCTTGTAAGCCACGCTGTACATGATTAGGATTCTCTATTGTCTTCTTTCACTTTCTATAGCCCCTCGAGGCAAGTAGGCTTCATACCGTAAAAGTGGAAATTTTTTCTCGCGACTCATTTTTTGCGCTCAGCAGAATGAGATGAACTCTGCGGACTGTCACAATGTACAATGGAGTGAGTACGGTACTTCAAAAAGCTCACCCACTGCCTTGGCTGTTGAGGGCTTTGGCAACATACAACTACAACTGTATACTTGCTGTTATACATTTATAAGGTAACTGGTCCGCATTATGCACTGTGGGACTAGTGAACATGAATAAAACCACAAATTACCAAATTTGAAAGCAAAACAATAAGCAAAAAATTTGTGCATTTTTTGCACTAATTTCATGTTGCACAAAATGTGTGATTTTTATGTCCACAGAGCAAAAATTTGCCTGGGTTACTATGCAATGCAGAACCATGCCAGTGTATTCAAAGTTGGCAAATATATCTTTTATATAGCTCGAATGCTGAATGATTAAATGATACTTTTTGCTTAATCAAAAACCAGGACCCTTGGTTTTATGCAAAGGTTTATTACACTTGATTTCTTGCAAGATAAGCATGAGTGCTTTTGAAGTTGCCCTTATTTTTGTACAATTTTACAAAACCCCATATTATATTATGGCTATATGTACCTGTATAATGCTTCTGTTCATGTGAAAAAGATATTCAAGCCTCTTTCTGATGAGTCATTCATAGACAACAGTTCAGCTCTGGTTTGAATTTACATTTAACAGACAATACCATAACAGTATAAAGTGCATGAGAATCAATTACTCTAGCCAGTTTGATTGAGGAAGTACTGAGGAATGACTTGTGAATTATTGTTTGATATTGCGCAACCTTTGAGCTCGAGTCGCTGATCTGAGGAGTATCTGTTTCCTATTCCAGTCATAACAATGTGTGATTGACAAAAAACAAAGACAAGGCTGTAATGCCCTACCCATTAAGAATTCACTTGACCTGTAGATAGATATGAGACAGTACAATAAAGATAACATTTATGATTTGGATAAGATAGACATGTATTTGAGTAAAAGATGACTAGGTAATGTTAACCATGAGTCATGGCCGATGAGCAGCCATGGGTGCTGGACATACACCACTCACAAACTTGTCACTGGTGAGCTGTTTGATGAACCTGTGCGGCTGTGTCCAAAGATAAGGTCTCCCATCCGATATCTTCTTCTTTAATCCAATTTACAGTGTTGCGTGGGGGGAACAGGGGTGTGGGAGGAGTACAAAAGGTCAAACGGTCATGGATGTTTTCATATTTCTGCAGCATGTCCATCTGCAGATTCAGCATGTTTGTGAGATGTGCATTTGTGGTCATTTGAGCCAGTTGCTGAAACTAGTTATTCTGGACATCTGCCCATTCCCTGATCAGAATCTGGATAGCCTGCTAAGTCATCTACCTGACCCTTTTTGCAACTGAATAAACAAGCACGGAGGGGATATTACATTTATGTGTGATACCAAGAAAAATAAAAGACAAATGTTAAAGACATTGTACTCATCAGGGCAAATGTCAGATTTCTTTAATATCAACACTAATGTGACACTCTTGTGTTGAACAGGAAGTTGTCATTCCACTTGTGATACGTGCTGAGTTCATAAAATGATGAGGCAAAATTACATGCATTACCTACAAATGTAAATATCTAGAGATGTACACTGTACCTCTCTCATGCTGTGTGTTTGTATAGTACAAAGTGCAGTTTGCATAATTTCTCTAAATTTGTCCCTTGTAGAGTCGTATAGGTCTATTCAGTATGTAATATGCATGGTTACCAGACAGAAAAGCTCATTGCAGGTGAGGAAATAAACATCTGTCATTAGTAGGGAATCAAAATGGTATTTTGGAAGTTATGCAAACAATGAAGCACATTGAACAAGAGCCAATAGTCGCCTTCACACAGACAAAATAGCGGGATAATGAGGGTAAATCTTAACACCAAGATGTTTGTGCCCACTCAGACGGACAGAAATTTCCTGCTATAGTAACTGATCGCAATGATTTATCAACCAAACTGCACATGCCTGAAATCTACCGAAATGGTGACCCTTGCCTCTGTGTTGGTGCGTTGTTCAATTATGCATGTTTTAAATGACTGGATGAAAAGATCTTTACATTTTTGCTCCAGCGTTCACACACGTACCGCAGTGCAAATTATCTTGATATTTCTGAAATAATCTCTAGATTTCTTTGAATTTGGATTGCAGTGCTGATTGTGCTATGTAATGAGATTTTGTGTCTACGCTGGCAAAAATCTTGAGATGTAGATTGAGATGCAAATCTTGAGATTTACATCCCGCTACAGTTCGTCCTCGATTATCCGCCCATGTCGGGACCAGTGCTCATCCGGATAAGCGAACTGGCTGGATATGGGAGACACAATGTTAAAGGTGCATGGTCCCCGTGTTTTTAGTCAAATGCATACGCGGGCGCACAGCGCAAGTTATCTATAGAGACCTATAGATGCTATCGACTCCTCTTTGGCGCTTACGCTGTGGCCCACTTCCCCGAGTCCGAAGAAGTCCGATCCACTGTAGTCAGTGGTCCGATCACAGTTCGGCTCATGATTCGGCTCAGGGGGATGACAGCTTTAGCAAATTTCTTTTGTGATGTCATAATAAGAAGCACATATATGCACGCACACTGGCATTACTACAGACTGCTTGATGCGCAGAGAAGACAACGAAGGCAATGTTACTTAGCAACACCTACGCGCTTTACTCTTGATGACAGCTCAACTTCGGCTATCTTCGTATCAATGCTGATGGTGATCGGCAGTATCATCAACAGCGCCCTCTACACTACCGGGACTATGCACCTTTAATGTATAACTGCCGTCCAAGCTGCCGTCCCAGTGCACTGGCAGCTAGGCAGGTAGGGTACCCCGCAAAACTGCGCCGTGATTTACAGAGAAGTTTTCCATCCATGTTCTTATGGTGAATTTATAGATCATGACTGCTTACTTCTACGCAACGGCGTAGCCAGGATTTCATCTTAGGGGGGGCGGTTAGTCTGCGAGGGAGCGAAGCGACCGAGCCCGAGCGAGGGGGGGAGGGTGTGGGAGGGGGGTGTCCCCCCCTCCCACGGTAAGAACTTTTTGCATTTGGATGTTGTAAATGGTGCAATTTGATGTATGTTTTTGCGCGTTTTATCGACGTGAAACAGTCCCACTTGTTTATGGTGGCAGTTCATTTTGATGTAGATTATTATTGAACAATTTGCCTATAAAATGGTATATATTTTAGATTCACTTCTTATATTAATTCTTTTTACTGAATATCATGAACGCGACTGAACCTGAGCGAGCGGAGCGAGCGAGGGGGTAGGGGAGGGTGTGGGAGGGTGTGGGAGGGGGGTGTCCCCCCTCCCACAGTAAGAACTTTTTGCATTTTGATGTTGCAAATGGTGCAGTTTGATGCATGATTTTGCGCGTTTTATCGACGTGAAACAGTCCCACTTGTTTAAGGTTGCAGTATATTTTAGTGTAGATTATTATTGAACAATTTGCCTATAAAATGGTATAATTTTAGATACACTTCTTGTATCAATTCTTTTCACTGAATATCATGAACGCGACTAAACCCAAGCGAGCGGAGCGAGCGAGGGGGTAGGGGAGGGTGTGGGAGGGGGGTGTCCCCCCTCCCACGGTGAGAACTTTTTGCATTTTGATGTTGCAAATGGTGCAATTTGATACATGTTTTTGCGCGTTTTATCGACGTGAAACAGTCCCACTTGTTTAAGGTAGCAGTATATTTTAGTGTAGATTATTATTGAACAATTTGCCTATAAAATGGTATAATTCAAATACACTTCTTGTATCAATTCTTTTCATTGAATATCATGAACACGACTGAACCCGAGCGAGGGGGTAGGGGAGGGTGTGGGAGGGGGGTGTCCCCCCTCCCACGGTGAGAACTTTTTGCATTTTGATGTTGCAAATGGTGCAATTTGATGCATGTTTTTGCGTGTTTTAACGAGTTGAAACAGTCCCACTTGTTTAAGGTTGCAGTATATTTTAGTGTAGATTATTATTGAACAATTTGCCTATAAAATGGTATAATTTAGATACACTTCTTGTATCAATTCTTTTCACTGAATATCATGAACGCGACTAAACCCGAGCGAGCGGAGCGAGCGAGGGGGTAGGGGAGGGTGTGGGAGGAAGGTGTCCCCCCTCCCACGGTGAGAACTTTTTGCATTTTGATGTTGCAAATGGTGCAATTTGATGCATGTTTTTGCGTGTTTTAACGAGTTGAAACAGTCCTACTTGTTTAAGGTTGCAGTATATTTTAGTGTAGATTATTATTGAACAATTTGCCTATAAAATGGTATAATATGAATACACTAGTCTTCTTGTACTAATTCTTACACTGAGTATCATGAACGCTGTCTGTTCAGCAATCAAACAGAAAAAGCATGCACACGAGGGTGTAGATAGGGGCATATCCCCTCCCACACGAAGGTGATTTTGCGTTTTCAGACCTGAAATTCAGCGATCTGGTGCAAATCTTTGGTGCGATACTTTTTCATCGAAGTGTTAAAATCACGGAATTTAGCTCTTATTCCGAATGTGCACCATCTGTGCGTATGTATAAAGTCTAGTGAGGTAGAGCTTAGGGGAAGGGGGATTCCTCTTCCCGCTCGCGGAGCTTTTGCGTTTTTAGAATTGAAATAAAGCGATCTGGGTATAGCCACAGGAGAAGGCGTGGGCGAGTGTTAACTCCACCCTTCCCTTCCCATGGAGCTTTTATCTTTTTAAGGTTGAAATTGAGATATCTCGTATACGCATATTTGATGGAATCAACATTTGGGAAATCACCACAAAAAAAAAGAAAACACCTGATTGGGGGGGGGGGGCTGAGGGAGGAAAGGGTCGATTAAAAGGGGAAATTCCCCTTATACATGAGGGAACCTTCAGTTTTCGGAATATAAGTGATAAGTCTTGTGCACTCAGAATTATTCAGAATTTTTTGTAAATCTAAAAAGTGTACTTAGCTAGGGAAAGAGGCACAGAGGGGGAGGGTTTGGGAGGGGGATACCCCCTCCCAAGCACGAGAGATTTTGCATATTTTGAATTGAAATTCAACGATCTGGTGCACACTTTGAATGAAATGTATGTGCATGCATACAGTATACACGCATTTTTTTTTCCGCCTCCCAAATCCCCGGTCCAAATCTTAGGGGGGGCGACCGCCCCCATCGCCCCCCCCCCCCCCCCCCCCCCCCCCCCTGGCTACGCCAGTGTTTCTACGATGATAATGTGGTGTGAATTTATGTTAGTTCTGTCGGGAATTTTGTAGGTAAATCGTGTGAGTTTTGTTTTGTACGTCGGTATGAATCCCACTGATGAATATTGATTGAAAGGTATTAGGTTGCCAGTCATGTAATTGTACGTTAGACTTTAGCCTTTGTTCGAGTGGATTATAAACATTGTACGTGTAATTGCTCTAGATAGATGTCAGCATGTGGCACTTAGTAACTGTTTCACGCAGGGCCACGTTTAAAAAAAGATTGCTGAATTTTAGCCAAACTGAAAAATTGGTAAAACAATAAATCTTGGAAGAGGGAATGGCAAGTACTACTACTACAGTACACTGTAGAATGGGGACTGTGGTCCACTGTTAGCTATTGAAAGATGTGACCCACAACACCAACAACAGCCAAAAGCTAATATTGATTCTGATGTTTCTGCATAGAGTTGTATTTACAGAGTTTTTATGTGTAGAGTCAAAATTTCATCAGCCAGTTGCCAAAGATCATGGTCAAATTCTGCAGTGATCAGTCAACACTACAAATGTGCTCAGCTGTACTGTTGTCCATGCAGTATTCCAGAACAATCACAAACTGAATTTGTAGCAGCTCGTGGAAAGGTCAAGGGGTCAGAAGTCCAGGTCATACTCTGAAGTTTCCCTCCGTTTAAAGGGTGTGTACAATGTACAGTTCTGGTTGAGGTGAGGATTTAGCTTTTAACATTTTGCAAGATATTCAGAAACCACTCTATGAGATGTCAAAGAGCATGCAATTCTAAGGGGTATCAAAAGTTTATTTGATGAAAATCAGTTTTGAAATGGCTGAGATATCCAAAAACAAGGTGAAACAAAGAGATCCTGGCCTGTCGCCTTTTATTATTATCACTTTTTGGGATATCTCAGTCATTTGAAAACCAATTTTCGTCAAATAAACGTTGAATCCTTCTTAAAATTACATGCTCTTTCATATTTCATAAGAGGTTTCTCATTTAAGCCTTTGTATGCTCTGAGTGCCGATTGGCTCAGAAAAGCCTGCAGAATTGTACACACCGTCCAAAGTCCCTGACACGTACAGTAAGGGGGTATCAGAAGATCTAATGACAAGTTCAGCTGTTTGCTTTAAATATGCATACAATGTGCAGGTACACATGTATTAAAGTATCCTGACTTTCATGAGGAAGAGCCAAGTATTGAGCTTGTGTATTGCAATAACAACTGAGACAAGTTACCAATACTTATTGGGTTAGCATTTTATAGTCTGTAGTTTGCCATGTAATGTTGAAGCTTTCACACAATTTGTGAAGTGTGGAGCAGGCCCCAGTATCAAATAGAAATTTATGCAAATATTGCATATTATAAAATGGGTTCAAGAATGTAGCCAATAGGAAGCGCTGAAATGAGACACACCTCCTTCCTTTACTTCAGTACAATTGCACTGCCTGTAATCCTATGGTAGATTGCCGATCGTCTTTGCGCGCGGCGGCTCCTTTGATGAATTGCATGCATACGCACTGTCAATCCTGTAAACAACTTCTAGTTCGGGCTGCCGGCCGGCCGGCCTGTCTTCCCTTGTGCATAACATGTGTGGCGTACGTACGTATACTCTACTATACGTACACTTTGTACAGTACAGTAGACCAAGCATTATGGGACCAGACGCGTACATGGAGTCACTTTGAAGAGCAAATCCAACGATTTAGCAGGTTAATTCTCACGCCGTTTTCAGAGTATGTTGTCTAGTAGGCCTATATGAGGAGTCTATATCAAGTCTTTAAGGTAAAGGGTGCATATTCTATGTAAAATAAGTAAGTTTTCATGCGGGAACTTAAGTGTCCGGAAACCCAACCCCCCATTATACTTATACTGTATGTGCGGGACTTCCGCGAGTGCGACGTGCGTAAATGTTTGGGACAAACATCTTCGGACGTCTTGACCCACAAAGGTACGTGAAAAACGCTGAAAAATGATGTTAGTTTTCGAATTTTCGACCCATTTTATAAAACAAATGATGCACAGGATTATTTCGTGGCGTTAGTGGAGGCGTAGCTCACTCTCGGGTATTTACAATGTAGTGCAACATGTTTCACAATTGTAAATACCCTCGAGTGCACCACGCCTACACTAACACACTCTATCCTGTGCATCATTTGTATACTAGATTTTGTCTACAGTAGGAATTGACAGCTATTATAAAATGGGTTCAAGAACGTAGCCAATAGGAAACGCTGAAATGAGTCATGTGGGCTTTGATTACTTTAGTACCATTGCACTGCAGTACCAGTGCGCACTCAATCAGTTGTTACAAGTGCGTCGCGCGCTACTATACGCGTTGTCAATCCTGTAAACAACTTCTAGTTCGGGCTGCCGGCCAGCCTTTCTTGTGTGCATAACATATTATGTGGTGTACGTATACAGTACTCTTATACGTACAGTACTTACATGTGCGGGATTTCCGAGTGCGACGTGCTTGACTCGACTCTCTCGAGCGAGTGCTACATGTAGCTGACTGGTATTGACCCACAAAGGTACGTGAAAAATGCTGTTAGTTTTCGACCCATTTTATAAAACAAATGATACACAGGATTATTTCGTGGCGTTAGTGAGATCTCGAGTGTGCTACGCCTCCACTAACGCACTCTATCCTGTGCATCATTTGTATAGCAACATGTTTGCAGTAAAATGAAAAACTTAAAAAGTCCATCAAATCTTAACTTACTGTACAGTTGTCAAAAATTACAAGTTTATAAAATTAACAGGATTCCACAACATGGAAGCCTGTAGTATGTCCAAATAACAACAAGAACGAACACACAGACAAATAGATGAACCACTGTGCAACTTCAATTGATGTGAACTTTTCATTGCATTTGATTTCTCAGTTTGCGTAAAAACAACCCAATGAATGTGGAGGACATTGTTTAATATGCAGTGAATAATTGAATATAGTATGACAGGGTAACATAGTAACTTTAATGGCAATCCCCTTCCAGATTGTACTCTAATGAAAAAAAAAAGAGAAAGAATAAACAGCAACTTTTAGTGATAGCTGAGATGAACATACAGTACTCTGTACAAGTGTTTGGGTAGATGGTATCTGTTTAAAAACATGTCATGCTGAGACAAATGTGATAATATTTTACATTTGTGGTACAGCTGTACATGTGAAAATGCTTGGTGGGTATCTCAGAATGCCCAATGTGGTCACATCTGCAGCTCTGTATTGAAAGGCTTCATCTGCCAAGATGTGCCCCTGATTGTGATGTTCTGTGCCCCATTTTATATTTACCCTTTCCAAGAAGATGTTATGTGAAAGTACATTGTAATTCATGTTCATAATCATCTCTGTCAGATAGAGGAAATCAGCCATGACATGTACTTCATCAAATTCACAGGAAAAACTATATGCACACGTACTGTGACACGTAGACCTACATGTAGGCCGACATACACAACTTTGTGCATACGCCCAGAAACCTGGACGTAAAATACAAACATAAAAATATACATTCCATACATGCACATACACACATCATTATTGTATACTTTGTATTATAAGTACACATATACGCTCATTATCATGCACACTATATGCTAAAGATACTGGTGGGCAATTCCGCAGTTACAGGTGGACACGACATGGATAAAAGAAATGTGCTTCTTTGTCTTACTCTGTAATTTAGGTATCAACTAATGCCATGGATGTTCACCAATCATTAAAGGTCTTTCAAATTCAGTAGATTTTATTTTTCGTATCTATATGGTTTTGCGAGATCTAAAACCATCATTTAAAATGTACATATGGGACTGGGGACATTGAAATTCACTTAAATGCGAATTACAGTGGGTTCCTGTAAAAAATTTTCTTCAAAGTTTTGCGAAGGGGTAAAAGATGAATACAGTTAAATACTCCAGAAGTCATGTGACATTTTGTCAATTACAAAAGGGTGAAATGACCTGTGGAATTACTCCAGACAAACGTAATGTTACTAATTGTAGCATTACTAACCTTGCTTTTGAGGGTCTAGCTAATAAATCATCGGTCAAACTGCTAAAAATATTTGCGTGATCATTTGTCATGATGCAATAATTGAAATTAATGCAGCACTTTGAAGTAACTTGAATTTTTGCACACTTTTTGTTACAACCCATTGATTTCTTTGTTGTGTCCTTTTTTCGTAACGTTACTAAGCAGCCCTTCTAGTTGCCATAGCAATTCTAATATTCATTGGATTGTATTCATTCTTTTCTATATCATAAACCTGGGAAGGATGAACATGTTTGTAACATGATTTTGAGTTGAAATGAATAAATGGTGATTTAGTAGTAAAAATTAGTATCTGAATTTGTTTAACTGTAACGTTACTAACCGCGGAATTGCCTGTGTACATTATCTTTACTGTATATTCATTGTATACATATTGTACAGTGTATTACACATTAAACATGCTTATTTTATTGCTGTCCCCATTGAAATGTAAAAGGCAAGTAAAGGTATCCACACAAATGTCACCACATATGTATTTGGTATTCTACTTAATATGATCAAGCTTTATCATTGCTCAGATTTTAACTGAGCTTCTACGTGAGTATCAATGCCATTTTGCAAAGCAACCATTTTTGTTATTGTTTTCTTTTGTCTTTGCTTATATGTGAAGAGACTTGGGATTGCTGGACAGAATACCTGTACCCTGAAAACTGCCAGAATGCATGATATATGTACTGCACTCCATATTACAGAAGTGGGTTTTATTCACGTGCCTGCCTGTAATCCAACGCGTGCCTTTTATTAAAATCCAATTTTCAAACGTATCATGCGATGGAGGTGGCGCAGTACCAAGCCATTCGAGGCACTAATACCCAAAGAAATTAGCATTCTGCCTTTTTATCCCTCGCCAGATGCTGATTTACAAGGATTTTCGTCTGAGTCTTCTTCCTCTTTTTTTTTTTCCACATCCCCCCTGGTGTTCCAGGCAATTTTCTTGAGAATGTATGTTACGCATCTTTTACCTTACAGGTTGGAAGAAAAAAAAAAGGGGTGACTACGGAGTTGAAGGTACATACCTGTATTGTGTCAGGAAAATGCTACTGGAGAACAGAGGAACAAGGAATGGGATTTGACCATCTTGAGAATACTTATATATTGAATTGAAAAGGAAAAGAATATATATGACTGATTGTCTAGAATGCTCGGTCCAAGGAGCTACAATAGCTGCAGGCTGTTTGGTATTAAGCAGGAGCATATTTTGTCCTATCAAGTTTTAGCATCATCATTGCAATGTACTTGTACATGAGTTGTAGTATCAAATTGAAATCAATTCCTTGGTCATTTCGTAAGCTGTGATCCACTGAGGACATCGATTCTTATGATTCTCATTTCTCACTTCTGGTATTTGTAGATAAAATGAAAACAAACAGCTTACCTGTACAGTACATGTTCGTAGCTGCAGTGTGAATCTGATATGAAAGCTTTGCATGCACAAGCATACAGTGTATGAACCTTCGTGGTGATGCAGACAATGCTGTAAAAAAGTCAGCGTTCAGAATCCGTGATGTACCTTTTTTATATAATTTATCAATAACATTTCTTGTGGCTACCTGAAAGGTCAACATGTACCATATCTGATAGTTTCATGAAATTTCAAAGGCAATTTTTGAAGAAGAGTAGATAATTTCATCTGAAAAATGTGCCAACCATGGGTTTTATTTCATTCCAGCTGCCACCTTATATCATGATGTCCGACTATGAGAATATCTGATTTAAAGACAAGATAAAACACAAGACAAAACACAACTTTAAAATATTGTGTGTGTAGTACACATATTATTTCTGGAGTAGATTCTCCCTTTCAAAAATGTTCAAATAGTGCATGGGAGGGGGGAGGGGATGGGAGGGGGTGGGGGGTAAAGACGGTCCATTTGGATACATGTCTGTAGATTTTGGTTTCACACCAGACTACTGTGGGTTCACAGGAGAGACTCCCTCAGTCGGACTCATCGGAAATTCTTGCTGCTTCTCAGCCCAAATCCAGGGAATTCTTCTGTATTTAAGGACAAAAGTCATCTACCTTTGGACGTAAATTTTCTACAACTTTGCGCAACTTGGCATCTTTCATGCATCAGTCAGTGTTTGAATGTGTGGCTACCATGGTGCCTTGAGAACTCCTGTAATTTAAACTTGACTGGACATGATTTTGTCTGATTGTATGTGTTGTTTGCCAGGTCTGTTGCTCTGTATTGCTTGCGTTAAATTGAGACAATTATGTAACATCTATAGACCATACAGTAACTCGGCAAATCCATGTTGTTGTCTTCCATCAACAGCACTCGTGATTATTAGTAAAAAACCTTCAGGCAAAGAAGGAAAAATGTAGCGTGTGAACATTTTCGTATGTGGGTGTTGGTCAGAAAGTCAAATGTCGATTCGTGACATCCCTGACCTACATATCCAGCATACAGTGAAGAGGCCATGTTTACTCTCAATACTGCAATACAGTGTAACATGGGATTGTTGGAAAAGCAGTTTAAACCTGTTTACCTGTGTAGTTAAAGGGATGATGTTGTATTGGTGGAGATTAGGATTGGGCTTTGAACTTCCTACGAGATACCGAGAAACCACTTATGAAATAATGCAGAGCATACCATTCCAAAGGTGTATCTTCATCAGCCCCAAGTGCGCTATTCTGAGGTTATGAAACTAGCCCGATGTAAAAAATAGCGCGCTGTTTCTGTGGTGAAGGCGCAAATAGGAAAAATATCCCAACAAATCTTAGGCTAGTTCGTGAATTAAGCGCGCTAATTTGTGAACTAGCGCACTATTTAAGAGTGCGTCTCAATCAGCCCGAAATTTTCTCGATCCCTCCACGCTTCTGATTAGCCAGCTGGCTGTGGGAAATTATTGGTAAAGCACATAAACAAGCTAGTGACTGTGTACATACATGTACACGCACGGTGTATTCAAGGGTCACATGTGCGTACTAGGCCTACAGTTGTTGACATCTTCTTAAAACTCTGTACCGTAGATGCTGGCATTTTCATCCTTGTTTGTACTTCTTCTGGTCCACTCTACCTGAGCTGAAGATTCTTGCAGATTGTGTGTATTTACGACGCGTTTAAACTCTGCAAATCGTAAATTTCATAAGATGTCTCACTGGTCAGAAGAAAGAGTACCTTAGCATTATCAATATCCCTTTGGGGAGTACGGTGTAGGAGATTTTGCACGGGGAAATCCACTTTCGAACTGCGAGCTATAAGCAGAGTAATGATGCAAAGTACGCATGCATCAAATTTCAGGCTAATTTCCCCAAGCGGGCTGTGCAAGCTGATGGAGACGCACATTCGCTGTATCGGGCTATTTTCCCAGACCGCAAAATATCCCGCTAGTTCGAACTTTGGGCTGATGAAGACACGCCTTAAAAGAGGAATTCAAAGTTTACAGTATATGATGAAAATCGGTTGTGGAATGGCTGAGACATCCGGAAAAAAAGTAAATCAAAGCAATGCTGATAAAAGGTGGGTCCCACCTTTTATTAGGATCGCTCTGTTTTTGATATCTCAGCCTTTTCAAAACCAACTTGCACCAAATAAACATTGAATCCCTCTTGGAGTTACAAGCTCTTTCATATTTCATAAGAGATTTGTCATTATCTCGCCAGAAAATGTTAGAAACCTGGAGTTATGTCTCAACCAAAACTATACGATCCCTTTAATATGGTGTAGCAAGGTGAATCGTCAACCTCCAAGTGTCTTTACCTCCATATGTGTCGATATGACTTCAACTGAACATTTAACTCTTGTGCCTTACTTCGCCCACTAAACTACATGTATTTTCTGGACTGGCGATGCTTGAGTGATGTCCCTAAAAATAACACATTGTTGTTTTGTCTGTCTGAACATAGATGGTGGTGTCTGGAAAAAAAAAAATTATGAGCAGTCTATCTGTGCTCAAGTGCTACCTATTTTTATTTCCAGAATATGTGTAACAATCCTGTAGGTCACTGCTACAAACCCTCTTAACTTACATCATGCATGTTGATTAGTTAATGTAACTTGCCAGCATCTACTCACTGTCCAAGGATAGTCAACATTTCTCCAGAGGCAGTGACAGCCCCCTTACAAGCTCAGAATGTCAGCATTCTGTGGTAAACATCACACATGACCTTGCCAGTTTGCACACTTTGTGAAGTTTCAAATCGACTTCCCCTTTTTGTCCATTGTACAAGTGTCAACATGTGAAAATACAACTTTAATAGCTGATAAGCCTCACTTTCAGACTTTGTATTCCACCTAAAATAGTTTAGAAAGTGATATTATTCCCTTCTCTTTCATTCACATTTTTCTTTCTCTCCCTCTCTTGCTTATAGTAAACAAGATGGAAATTCATTTCATGCATTTGTTATTTTAACTGTAAATGCAAATGCAGCAAAATATAGCAAATAATAGGGCCTACCTTTCCTGTACCTTTAATGAAGTGCTCAGCAGTTATTGGCTTTAGAAAATCTGAAAACAATGCATCACCAGTGCATTGTATTGTCAGAAGAGCTCGCACAGGATGATATCTGCACCTGTGATGAAACAACTAATTGTGACCCTGCCCTTGGTTGCATCATTATGAAATCAGTAGGTAAAAGGAGAATGAAACCCAAATTTATTTGTTAATTGAGTGAAAGCAACAATGAATAGAACACATTAGTGAAGTTTGAGGAAAATCAGACAATCTGTTAAGAATCTTTTAAGAATCTGTTAAGGTTAAGAATCTTTAAAGTTTTGGTGAAGCCATTGCTGAATGAGAAGACTACTACACTTAGTGACATCACATACAAATACAATGATTTTAAAAAAGAATACCAAGAGAGTTCCACATGTTTGTTTGTTGTTGTTTTTTTAATGAAAAGCACAAATTCCCTGAACTTGTTACTGACATATATATGAAAGATAATACTGTAAAAGTGGATATTTTCGCGCGACTAATTTTTCGCGCTCGGCGGGGTAAGAAGAGTTTCGCATGTTTTTAATTCCGTGGAATCAAGACATCAACTACTGGAACATATGGCAAGCAAACCCGCTAGTTTCGGATTGGCGAAATGACGCGAAAATTTCAACATCGCGAAAATTTCCACTTTTACAGTATTCTTCCCCCTGTTTTTATAACTGTAGAGTCCAGTCAAATGCTCTTTCATTATGTTAGAAAAGTGAATCTTTGTCAGTACATGACTTAAAAAAAAAGTAACAGTATTCTCATCCATCAATAGCTGCACCAAAAACTTTCAAATCCATAACTTTTGAACAGTTTGTCCAATTTTCCTCAAACATTGCTGATGTGTTCTACTAATATTGCTGCATTCCCTCAACTCACACCATAATCTCCTTTTAATACAATGCCTTTTCCATACCATTTGTGAAATGCTGGTGCAGCGATTATTGGCTAAACTCTGAAAACAATGCAACCACAGTCCATCGTACTTAAAGGGCAAGTTCACCTTCATAAACATGTGGGCTGAATGAATGCAGCAATATTAGTAGAACACATCAGTGAGAGTTTGAGGAAAATCGGACAATCTGTGCAAACGTTATGCATTTTTTAAGTGTCTGCTCACTCAAGGCTGGATGAGAAGTCTACTATAGCTTGTGATGTCACAATGCGTACAACGATATAAAGAAAGAATAAAGAAAATTCAACATATTTTCACTTTTCTAGCATAACAAAAAAACACTTAACTTCTCTCTTTCAGAAGGCAGGGGGAATAATATTACCCTTGACATATGTCAGTAACATGTTGAAGAAATGCGTACTTTATTCAAAAAGTGAAGTTTTGTGAAATTCTCCTTTAATTTTCTTTGTCGTTGCACGCACATGACATCATACACTGTAGTAGTCTTCTCATCCAGCAGTGACTGTGCAGATACTTTAAAAATTCATAACTTTTGAACGGATTGTCTGATTTTCCCCAAACTTTCACTGATGTGTTCTCATATTATATTGTTGCATTCAATCAATCCACATGTATATGAAGGTGGACTTGTCCTTTAATGTCACATGAGCTCACGCAGGATTTATAACTGCACCTGTGATAAAACAACTGATGTGATGAAACCACTGATTATCGTCTGTTGAGAATGAGAAGGGCATTAACTTGTCCCGAACACTATGGGTTTAGTGGCAACTTAACGCCCTTATCATTCTCAACCGACATACGTTCTAAGCCCTTGGTTGCTTGATCGCATTTAGTGTAGTTGCATTTTTGTGGGGCCTTTGAATTATACATCTTTTCCCTTCTTTCCTGTCATTTCAAGAAGAAATTAAATGGCCAATCAATGGACCATACCATCTATGCCATCATCTCAAAGTTATTGCAACTCTAATTTACCTAATGTGATTTTTTGCCAATTCGTGATCATTTCTTCATTTTGTTTAAAAAGTTAATAAAAAAAGAATCAAACTGGTTGTAAATTATGTGCCAGTCTACATAATGGAAGACATGTGACATTTATGGAAAGGGGAGGAAAGACACTTTGAAACTCTCAGTTTCAAAAAGGATATGAAAAAAAGACTGTGTGTACAATGCATTCTCACCCAACCAGCTAGTGCTGTGTGGTGGCCAGCCTTGTTATGGCAGTGGATGTGTACAGCTCCGCACACACACACACACACACACGCTGTATTATTAGGCCAGACAAGCTTGAATCAGTTTGAACTTGACCAAAAGGTCAATTTGCGACCTTTCCCATGACCTTTTTTGCTCCAGCATTGGAATGGTTTTGATCAGGATGTGGACCTATTTTGGGTCTTTCTGTCCTTCAGAGCTTTTCATTCCCCTCTCCCTATCTCATCTCTTTCCCCTCTCTCCTTTTATCGCTCTCTCTCCATTCTCTCCTCTCCCCTCCCCTTCTCTCTCTCTCTCTCTCTTTACTTTTATTTGCTGTGCTGGTCATTATCTGTACAGGGTAATCATGCAAAATGTATAGAATCACAATGTAGGCCTATACTGGTACTCTAAAAATATTCTATTTACATGTATTCCATGTACAGCTGGGGTTATTTACAGGCATTTTGATTGGCGCATACAATGTAATACATTACTTACAGTATGTTGTTCATTTCAGCAATGCAAAGTCTCAAGCAAACACATAAAAAAAGAAGGGTAATTTTTATACACACACACACACACATGCATGATACGATTTTCATGTAAATGCTTGAGATAGATGATGGAATACATATTCCTGTCTATGCATGATGCGATTTTCATGTGAATGCTTGGGGTAAATAATAGATTCGTTATACACTGTACGATTCTATCTAGATATATTATTTTCATGTGAATGGGTCGGGTGGATGATAGATTCATGTTCCTATCCATAAACTTAATTTCTTTTTTTATTCCTCCTCTTTACTAGAGAGTAAATTTCAGAATCATAGCATTGTTACGTGTTTTATGTCACAAAACAAGTATAAATAGATATTTAAAATGCCCACTGTTTTTATAGAATATGCACCAAAGTTGTATCCCCACTACAACATCTTGATCAGTGAGAGTGTGATATTTTTCACTACTTGCGAGAAAAATTTCATTCTATTTGGACAAATTTGGAGAGTTCAAAAAATAACAGGGTTACATGACAAATTTAGCCATGCAGTGTACTTTTCCTCGTACTACACAATGTACTTGTCAAAATATCCTATACCTGAAGCAATTTCCCATCATACACCTCTTTTTCATCTTTCAGCATCAGTCAAATTTGATTAGAAACCGTGCATTGTACACCTGTGTGCTGGCGTCTTTCGATTGCCATTGATTTTTTCTTCTTTTTTTTTTCTCACGAGAATTATTTTTAGTCGTCGGCATTGCTGCAACAGGGATGCCAGGCAATGTCAGTGAATTCAAAAAGTGATGTGCAAATGTCTCTAAAAACCACCAACAGAATACCCCCATTGTCATTTGCATGCATAATGAGTCATCACACACAAAGTTATGGCATGCCGGCCTTTTATGCTACCTAGATCTATTCAGGTGAGTTCTGCATGGCTGTCTCTTGTGAAAAGGGGATTTGAAAGGTTTTTTGTTTTTTTTATTAGTATAAATATTAAATTTCTTTACTTTATTCAGTATATAGGGCGATCTTGATAGAGTTCATTGAAAAGGTTTCGTGTTAGAAAGACGTGCTGAGGCATGAAAGGTGGATCGGAAAAGGGATCAGTGCCACAAATGAGTAGCTATACTTTGTACATGTATACTGTAGTTGCTGGGATGAGCTCATCTCATAAGGGAAAAACAAACTTGATAAGGGATAAGATGCGTGTGTGTACTTGTAGTCTGTAATGAGAGATTTAACAGGGAGATCGAGAGATAGTGGGGGATAATGTAAAAAAAAAAAAAAAAAAGATGGCTACAGCCTTCGGAGATGATATCGGGCTAATTTGCAGCGAGCTATTCCGATAGCAGCGATGAAATTGATTTCAATTTTCTGGGTGTTACGTGGAGGCGAAATCCTCTTGCGCGCCAGCGTCTATCTCTCTCAGGAGGAACTGGTGTGCTCGAGCTCCCACGCAATTCGAAGAAAGGACCTGGTAAAAAAAAAAAAAAAAATGCAGGCTTCGAACGGACCCTGCAAAAAGTCTGGAGGCTAAAAGGGGTAATCAGTGTTGGGATTCAGACTTACAAAAGGACTTTTTTTTTTTTTGCTCACCTTTCTGAAGTACATAATTTCTAAACATGTTAACAGAGTATTCCGGCACTGAATTGAGCTCCCTTTGCCAATGGCTTCTGTAGTGGCAAACAACGGCAACATTGCATACAACAGCTGTGTGCAAAACTCCATTGCCAAGGTGTCAAAAGCAACAGACTGTAATTCTCAACAGACAGACATGCATTGAAATGCAAGTGTGTGCACAGATGTCAGTATCATAAATAAATATCACAACATATATAATGCAAGTACTGTATGAGAGTTGCATGAAAAGTCAGCCTCAATTCCACCTTCCCCGATCATGTTTTTAGCAGTAAAAGATGTCTCCAGTCTACTGACATGCAAGCAAAACAAGTAAAACTCGAAAACCTGGTCGGAAAACGCCTCCGAACCACAATTGGCCAAACACGCTTGGAGAAACATAATTCTAGGTTTGCCCGCATACTATCTGGTTAAATGAAAGTGAAATGAGATAGCAGGAATGTGTTTGGAAGTGCGGAGGGGCCTACATTTATGTTTACAAATGAGTCCTTGATGGGTGTGAAACTGGTGTTTATGTAACAGCCTACTCTTGTGTAACATTAATTTGCCTTCATTAAATGTGAATTCTGAGCTGCTGGTCAGCTATTAATTGTGAACTTTATGCACATCTTTGGCTAAACTGTACACTGTGGCTGTGGCTATATGTCTTGCAGTATTTGTTTGTACATGTGTGTGTGTGTGTGTGTGTGTGTGTGTGTGTGTGTATGTACATTGTATGTGTGTTTGTTTTTTATAATAGCATAATCGTTTCGGGGTCTTCTTGTGATTCCAAGAAAGGATTTGGAAATGAATCTTGTGCTTCCATGAATAGATTTAGAAATGAATCTTGTGTAAATGCACATATTATCTCATAAAAGTTATTGCCCAGATCTCAAGTAATGTGCATTGTATATGATATATTTACATTTTTATGGCACAAATATGTTAATCATACTGGATCAAATTGCTTATAAACTTCTTTCCTTGTTTGGTTTTGCTTTGCATTTTCTTGCAACTTGATGGCTTGCATTGAGTCATGTGATGTCGAGAAATTTGATTTGTAATGTAATAGGATATGTGATGCAATATGTTGGATTGTGGATGCGTGGTGTATTTAAAGTAAACTTTGACTTTAGTGCTAGACACAAGTATAATATGAGGAGAGCCACTCTGTAATATTTTCTCTTGCCTCTTACTTTCCAACCTAAAATTGATGGAGCTGTAGTTAAAGGGATTGTATAGTTTTGGTTGAGAACTAACTTCAGGTTTCTAACGTTTTTTTATGAGATAAAGAGAAACCTCTTATGAAATGTAAATGAACACATAATTCCATGAGGAATTCAACATTTATTTCATGAAAATTTGTTTTTTAAAATTGCTGAGATATCCAAAACAGAGCAATCCTAGTACAAGGTTGGACCCACCTTTTATCACAATCACTTTGTTTTACTTTGTTTTTGGATGTCTCAGCCATTCCAAAATCAATTTTCATCAAATAAACTTTGCATTCCTCTTAGAATGATATGCTCTGTACAATTTCATTAATGGTTTCTTGGTGCACTGTATCTTGCAAAAAGGTAAAAGCCCAATCCTCATCTCCACCAATACTATACTATCCCCTTAACATGACTGCCCATAAACCAAGGAGGTACCTAGTACCTCCTTGCATAAACTAACGGTCAGTCTGTAAAGTGTAAGATGGAGAGAGGATGAGGTGGGTTGACCAAGTGCTGTCGGTCCTAATATGGAGGTCAAGATTTCTTGGGGTCAATCACTCCAGGTAGCAGTTCACATTTCGAGGCGAATCTGTAACTCAGGATCTTGCCTGTGGAGCTTGGAGACTCCCCAAGTGGAGGAGAAAAACCCATCTTCAAATTAATGAGGATGGGGGGGGGGGGGTGATGTTATGCCCACCTTTTTCCCAGAATGAAGCAGTGAGCAGGGAAGAGGATAATTCCGATGCATTTTAGATGCAAGGTCAACAAACTTTTGCCGATGCTGCTCGATGGATGTTCAACTGTGTCTTGTCAGAAAATAACTGAGGTATTAAGTTCTCGAGTACTCAGAAAGCAGTAATTGTTGATTGAAGTTGTTGTTATATACAGGGTATGAATATGCTGAGTTACTCTTTGGTTTAACATGTTGGCAACCGATGTCACAATCGTGCAAGCATGGAGTGTGTGTTTGAACACAATCATTACTGGTACACATGTACTTCAAAGCTGAACAGAGGAACCATAAGTGATGTGGAATGGGGGGGGGGGAGGAACTTGAATCGGTTGTGATGTACAGATGGTTTGTTTTCAACAGTGTGTCTATCAGGGCATGTACATCAATGTTATCTTTTTTTTAAATCGCAACATGTACACATGTATGAAGAAAATGCAGATAATATTGGGCGGTCGTTGTAGGAGTCATTTCAGATCATTCCTACAGCACTGTAGGGACAGAATATAAACATTGCAACTTCTTTCCTGGTTTAGTAATGCCAAGGAATGAATAACTCCTTGGTAATGCTTATAGTTATATAGTAGCTAATGACAAAAATGTGCATTGTACCCTTTGCAGATTTCAACACAAACATACTATTGTCAGTTTCTCTTCATGATTTCTTGATTGGCCTAGCGGTTAACTTACAATATTGCTGTAACAAGAAACCAAGTGATGAAGCAGTGATTGAGAAATGAGACAATTCTGAATATGGTAACATCAAAATGCAGTTGCTTGTGCATCAAAGTACCTTATATTTATTAGGGGGTTGCTGTTTTATGCATCTCCTCAATCATGTTGATGGGGAGATATGAAGTAGATACAGTTGGGTTCTACAACAAATTGTCAGACATTCGATTGTCAAAGTGGGCTTATTCTTGACAAGAAAAAAATGGGTTTTGTGGATTTTGCCATATGGCAACCTGCAGCTGTACTTGATAATCTGGATGGGAACGTGGCAAGCATGCATGCATGCTGTACACAACATTTGTTGTGCTCTGATTTTTACCAATGACAATATGAGAATACAATATGTTTGTTTTTATATAGATCTAGTTTGAACGTTCATCTTTCTCCTGTCTTGGGCCAGCCGCTCAAACGGCACACTGTGTCTTGCCCAAACTCTAGAGCGGAGATAGAGCATGTGATGTCAGTAACCACTGCAAGATAGATTCAGTCGTCCTTGCTGCCATTGCAAATTCATCATCCCTCAAAGGTGGGGGCAGAGGAGGTTATTTGTTTGCATGTATCATGATGCACTCCCATGATGCAGACCCCCCCCCCCCCCCCATGTCTCCGTTTGTCAGCCACACTGACAAGCGTGTATTCTTCAGGCCATCGTGAGCCACAGAGGCATGCCCAGGGAGATCCACACGCCAATTGCAAGCGGCCCCTCCGTCTTTCCGTGGAATCGCGATTCTGGGAAAACGAGGTTCTGGGCTCCGTAGGAGGAAGTTGCCCCCCTCCCCCCTCGCTGCTGCCTGCCGAGAGTGCGTGTGGCGCTCCCCAGCCCGAAAGCGAAAGTGCCTCGCTCATGTGATCATATCAAACAAGATCTACATTTTGCTGTACAGTACTATTGTGTATACTTAGCCATCAGGCAGTGGTATTGTGTGATTGTGACTTGATCCAAGACTAATGCTTAATCCCCTTGATTAGTCTTTCCCCCCACCCCTCCTTTCCCTGCCCCCCCCCCCCCCAATTTTCTTGTTACTGGGAATTTCTCTCTCTGAAGAAATATTTACATGAGTGTCAGTTCTTGGAATACAGTGTATATGATGCCTCGTCTGTTATGTGCTTCAAAGGTTAGCAGTGCCCCCTGTAGGCTGTATTACAAAGCGGCTTGTGTGCTACTACATGTACGAAGAATATATAATTTTTCAACAAAGTAGTGCAAATACAATATGTAGGAAGTCTTGACTCTCACCTATTTTCCTTTCAGCTGAGTCTTTCTTTTTCTTTCTCTCTTGAATGAGCTGTATATCCCTGTTCTGCATTTATCTCATTCTATTCATTAATGTGACTTAAAGGACAAGTTCACCTTCATAAACATAAGGATTGGGAGAATGTAGCAATATTAGTAGAACACATCGTTGAAAGTTTGAGGAAAATTGGACAATCCGTTCAAAAGTTATGAATTTTTGAAGTTTTTGTGCAGTAACCGCTGGATGAGAAGACTACTGCAGTGTGTGAATAACTTAGATGTCACATGCGTACAACAATATAAGGAAAATATAAAGAGAATTTCACAAAATTTCATCTTTTGCAAAAAGTACACATTCCCCCGACTCGTTACCGACAAATGTTATGGGTAATATTATTCCCCCTGCCTTTAGAAAGAGTCAAGTCAAGTGCTCTTTTATTATGTGAAAAAAGTGGAAATATGTTGAATTTTCTTTACATTTTCTTTATACTGTTGTACGTATATGACTCACAAGCTGTAGTAGTCTCCTCATCCAGCGGTTCCAACACAAAAATTTTACAAATTCATAACTTTTGCATCGATTGTCCAATTTTCCTCAAACTTTCACTGATGTGTTCTACTAATATTGTTGCATTCTCTCAATCCTTATGTTTATGAAGGTGAACTTGTCCTTTAATGCCTTTTTTCTGTGTTTGAATGTTTATCTACTAAGGTGAGTACAGTATATCACAGTATCCAGTTTTGCCATGTTTAACCTGATACTGGTTAGATGCTTTATAATTACATTTCATATAGTGCAGTTTTTGAATGTCTACAGTTCACGTGTGTTGGCCAGTATTATAATGAGGCTTCCATCAACCAACATATGGATTGCACACAATTTGTGATGGTTTTATTTTGCTTCAGTCAGTATCATGTGGGATATTTCTGCACATATCAGATACAGATGGTCTATATATGGTGCAGTGATAGAGAAAGAGTGCGAAAAGGGCAAAGGGAGAGAAGGGGCAGAGTGTTGACAGAGAAAAAAAAAAAGCTTTAGATATGCAGACGGATGAACTGAGTGGGCGATTGGAGGGGGGGGGGGGAAGGAAGAAGAAAAAAACAGTTGTCACCGCGAGTTTTCTGAGAAGTGCACTCCAAATCGAAGGAGACTGCAGGTGTACATGTACACAGAGACACAATTTGGACTTGGCGTAGTGGGGGGAATGGCAGTAATTGATGGTCATATGAATGCATACATTGCACAGTCTCCTCATGCCGCCACACATATTATGCTGGGCCGTGTATACGCGTACTCCCGTACAGGGTATTACATCCACGCATACATATTGCACTCACAGATTGCCTTCTATGAAGGCATGCTTGTTTCAAATCGACTCTTGTGTGTTCATTGAGATTTTATTCAGTCTTACCCTGAAACAACTAAGATGTACTGTGCATTTACATGTATATTGGCTTTTCTCCCCCCCCCCCCCCTTTTTTTTTTGGCAGAAGAATAAAGAATGGATGGTGAGATTAATGACTTATAGTTTTATCTTTCAAGCATTGAGCATATCATGCAACATTTTGTGTATCATGTGGATAATAACTTGTAAAATTATTTGTTGTTTTAACCCCAGCTATATTATGAGATATTTCTTAATTTAATGTTTACTAAAATTGGATTGTATGCAGAGAAGTTGCAAGACTATTGAAACACATGGAGCCAATAACATCTGATGGGAATCAAGTAATAATATGAAGAGTTGTGAGAAAACATACTGGCATAAAACAGTATGACTTTGAATACATTAGTAAGTCAAATGATAAAAAAAAAAAAAAAAATGATTTGAGCATGGGTTTTGCAACCATCCCAAAATATTTCAAGTTTACACATTTTTTTTTAAAATTCTTTCTTACCTTGTAGTGGCATCAAGTCATCACTTCACAAAGAAATGTAGGAAAGATATTGTGTTGCTTTATCTACAATTGTACATAGACATCAGATAACATTGTTGGCTTAAAGGGATCATATAGTTTTGGTTGAGACCTAATTTCTGGTTTCTAACATTTTTTGGTAAGATAATGAGAAACCTCTTATGAAATATGAAAGAGCATGTAATTCCATGAAGAATTCAACATTTATTTGATGAAAATTGGTTTTGAAATGGCTGAGATATCCAAAACAGAGCGATTCAATAAAGTTTGGGACCCACATTTTATTGCGATCGCTTTGTTTTACTTTCTTTTTGGATGTTTCAGTCATTCCAAACCTGATTTTCATCAAATAAACTTTCAATTCCTCTTAAAATGGTATGCTCTGTACCATTTCGTAAGTGTTTTCTTGGCATCTCACAAAAAGTTAAAAGCCCAATTCTCATCTCCACCAATACTGTGCTATCCCTTTATTAGTACTGCATCATTTGTTCATTTATGTACTTGAGGTAATCTTGTTCATATCAAGTGCTATATGATAATTCATACATTACAATCTGAGTTATATTAACTGTAAAGTCTAATTCAGGAAATGGTGATATTCTGGAGTCACCCAGTATTTGCAGTGTGGAAAGGCTGATGAATGGGTTGGTGTAATCCCCCGCGCAACCTCACCGAAGCTTGTGAAATGATTACAGGATGCGTCACTAGAAAGTAATGCTAAAATGTGGCATTTCAGCGAAGCTTGTAAAGGCGATTGTCAGTCACATTTCGAGCAGAAAATAAATCTTGGATTCTTACACACTATGAGCAGGAATTTATAGATTAGAAAGAAGAATGCCAAGGTGTATCTGATTTTTGAGGGAGACAAACATAATGTATGGACAAGGTGAATGACTGCATCGCTCAGAAAAATTATTATTCTTGTTTGAGTTGATACAGACTTTATGAAGGTGGGGGCGCTGTGGCATAGTGGATAAGACTCTCGACTCCCAGTCGGAGGACACGAGTTCGATTCCCGCCCAGTGCTTACGTCCTTGGACAAGATGTTTTTACCCACAATGTCCCTCTCGACCCAGGTGTATAAATGGGTACCTGGCAACGCTGGGGTAATAATAATGGCAGGGCCCTCTGGTAGAGCAGTGGCAACACTGAAGAGGCTACCCTGGATAAGTAAGACCTTATTATATGAAAGCCTGCTGAAGTAAGAAAAAAATTGTTATCAGAAATTTTTGTGACTAAAGCAAGCTATTGCAGCCTTTGTCAGACTCCATCAAATATATATATATTAATTTATTACATTGTATATTTACATTGTACAGTCAGTGTGGTCACAATGCGGAAAAACACTTGCAGCTTCAATGAGCATCATCTTCTGTGCACTCCACTGCTTTGCAGAGAATAGGACAGATTTGTTTTTACGACGCACATGTACAAATGTATGCATCACAAGATGTCTGCATGTGGATCTGCATAATATGCAAGTTTCATTTTCAGTGTCTTGATGAATGAAATGTAATAAAAGGAGAGTCTGCTGTTGGTAATGATATGTCTTGAAATACCAAAGGAGGATATGCTATTTTAATGGGTTTTATATCTGTTTGTTTCGGTTCTAAGAATTATGTCGCAAAACTTTCACAATCAAGAATGGACCAGAGAGATGTCCCATTCAATCGTGTGCTCATGTGATTCAGGGTACCATTGTTCTGTAGTTATCATCAGACCCACTTGACAAGTGTGTAAAGCTTTACAAGTCTCTCTCTGCCCCACCCACCCCCCTCTCTCTCTCTCTCCCTCTTTATTTGTGTGTGTGTTTGTGTATGTCTATATCAGGACTCAACAATAGCTTCTTGCCTGGTGGCCTGTTCGCGGCAATAAAATACTTAAATCTGAAATTTGAGTGGCTCGGAAAAAATATGAAGCTGCCTGAAATGAGAGCAGAATTAACAATCCATTCTGAATTTCAGTAGCCCAATCGGGCCACCAAAATATAAATTTGGTGGCCTGACACCAATTTAAAGTGGCCCTGGACCACCAGGCCACCCGTAACATTGAGCACTGTATACTATACAAGCTGTTAATTTCGCCTACAGATATTTTCACAAGATACTGTTTTCGCAAATTGACACTGCAGCTATCGTAAGTGAACTATTACCCTAGCGCGTGGCAACAAAAATCATGTGTTGCTAGATTCACGATCCAACTGTGGTTTGCAAAATTGTGAAAATTCAGCCCTCGAAAATATACAGTATGCACATACACATACACATACACATACACACACACAAATTCCAGCTCTTTCTAAATAACCAGCTGGTTAGCAAAGTGTAGCAGTATTCTCTGACGTCTAAACTATGCTAAAGCAGATAATATAGAGCAAAAAACAACAACAACAGCATACACTGCAGAAGTTAGGTTATCTAAGATATCTGTTGCTCTTTTCTTTCATAGACTGGTTGGGGAAAGAAAATGTAAAGGTTTGATGACAAAAAAACAACAACTATGAATCAAACATGTGGTCAGCGTTATTAACATTTAATAGGAGGCTTGAAGGCACCACTTGCTTGACTTGTGTAAAACAGGACATTACTAATTCTATTAGGTAAAACAAGAAATTTTTTGCAAACGTAAAACTTTCACAAATTTTGCATGCACCAAGATTTGTGAAAACTCAGTAATTGGTAATAATGACAGTGAGAGAAAAATATTGACCATTATCAAGTCACCCTCATCATCATCATCATCTCTTTTATCAAATATGATAGCAGTCAACATCCTGTTTCTATGGATACTGTGACTTCCTAACTGTATTCTCCCAATTGATGGACCCTATTTCAATATCAATTTGCTCTTCTTCCATTCCCCCTGTGCAGGTTCTGGCTCGCTGCTTCCTCCTGATGCTGCAGACCCAGTACCACTTCTTTCAGACAGCGGCCGATCTCCACGCCCCGCTGAGCAGGTACCAGGAGCTGGAGGACCTGTTCATCGGAGACGAGTGCCTGCCGGAGATCAGGGATGCCTGCTCGTCGTGGATGTCAGCAGCGCAGGTGTGTATCATCAAAAGCTTTTTCCTCCATCCGAAAGGAGCAACAATTGTCCAAATAGATGTGGACCACTTACGTTGGGTCTTTCCTATATTCCTTAACATTCTCAATTGCATAGATGACAGTGAGCAGCCGAAAGAGCATCTGAATCACAATGTACATGTGCCCTCCATCTCTAACTTTATTTCCTCGTTTTCATACTGTATACACCGAATATATCCCAAATTTTGTTAGTCGGGTGCTATTCGCAAATTTAAAAGCACACAGAAATATCAACTTTGATATGAACATGAATGTGACGTTCACACATACATTTCACTGATAAACTGTACTCTACAATCACAAATTTAACCATTCATGAAATTGTTGGGAAGTCCCGATTCGTGAAAAATTAGACTCGCTTAAAGGGGATGGCTAGTAACTGATCAGTGGGAATGCTGGGGGATGATTGTTCCAATTCGTGTGCGATTCATTTAAGAGTACATTATATATCTATTGTTGTGTGAAAATTATTTGCTTCAGAATGGTCTCATATTCAAGTAATGTGCAGTTTAATGCCCCATCACTGTACAAGCATGCTAACCTGGAAACATTAAACTGCAAATTACTTGAATATGAGACCATTCTGAAGCAAATAATTTTCACACAACAATAGATATATAATGTACTCTTAAATGAATCCCACAAGGATTGGAACAATCACCCCAGCATTCACACTGAGCAGTTACTAGCCATCCCCTTTAATATATGGTGTATACAGTATTCTGTGAATGTTGAAGGCTTTGTCCTAGTGCCATATAATAAGAACATCTGCCAATTGCTGAAAGATAAAACTATGTGAAAGCTTGTCATGATTATTGCTTTGTAGACGCCTCTTTGCGTGTCCTGTTCAAATTTCTTCCAACATATAAATGTTTTGTAGCATTTGTCAAATAATTGCCAAATTTTGCTAAAGTTTTACTTTTTTTAACCCTGTTTTCACAGCAGCGGACTTTGTGTTCTGTATGTGATTTTCTTTAACTGAGGATGTTAAAGTTTGCTTACTTCTGTAACCGCTGTCTCTTTTTTCACAAAAATGAATTCATGTGTTGCTGCAGCTGACCAGACCACTGAGAAGAGGTGACCCACTGTCATCCCAGGAGCTGGGCCTGATTGAGGGCCTCAAGGGCAAGGCTGGCACCGATGACCCACAGGCCAAGGACGCTCTGGGGAAGCTGGAATCACAGTCAATGGTAGGAGTGCTGCAAGGATGGAGAGCCCAGTGGGCCCTGAGGGATGGGCCCTGAGGGGTGGGCCCTGAGAGTTGATACCCAAAGACTCATCAATCCAATCCAATCCAATCCAATCCAATCCAATCCAATCCAATCCAATCCAATCCAATCCAATCCAATCCAATCCAATCCAATCCAATCCAATCCAATCCAATCCAATCCAATCCAATCCAATCCAATCCAATCCAATCCAATCCAATCCAATCCAATCCAATCCAATCCAATCCAATCCAATCCAATTTCCCACTGTGAAACACAATATAGAGCTTTTATAACATCGCAGACATGTGGATATCAACATTAAAATCAGTTTTAATGAGGGGGATGTGCACGATGATATTAAAGGGATGGTACAGTATTGGTGGAGATGAGAATTGGGCTTTTTACTTTTTGTGAGATACCAAGAAAACACTTATGATATAGTGCAGAGCATACCATTTTAAGAGGAATTGAAAGTTTATTTGATGGAAATCGGGTTTGGAATGACTGAAACATCAAAAAACAATGTAAAACAGAGCGATCATAATGAAGTGTGGGTCCCACACTTTATTAGAATCGCTCTATTGTGGATATCTCAGCCATTTCAAAACTAATTTTGATGAAATTAATGTTGAATTCATCATAGAATTACATGCTCTTTCATATTTCGTAGAAGGTTTCTCATTATCTCACCAAAAAATGTTAGAAACCTGAAATTAGGTCTCAACCAAAACTATACGATCCCTTTAACGTGACATATTTTGCACTTTCAAAATTTTCACCCATTCCCTGCAATATGATACTTACATGAAGATGATTAAATATTAATGTAAATATTTTGGCAAACACATTTTGTCCTTGTGAGTTTTATTAGATTGTTTAATACTAGTATGGCTACGTTAAAGGCTGGGAAGGGGTGCTGGTTCCCATACTAGTATCTGCCTCAAAGATAATGAGGGAACTAGCGATAGAGTCACAAATGCTTGTAGAGACAGTTTGAGGGTGGAATGGATTTCCTGCTAACCTTCACTTGTTCAAAGAGAAGTAAACTAGATGATTTTTAACTTCTGGAATTGGTCAGTTTTGATGTATTCGATGCAGGGAGCCAAATTCAAGTTTTGTTTGTTGGAGAATGTCTAGGAGTTTGATGTGTAGAGCAAACAACCCAGTTCTATATCTGAGGTCTTCTTTTAAGTTATGATTACGATTTGATATGCGCAAAATTAGAAGAAAAAAAAAAGAATTAAAAAGTCCTGTTTGCCAGGTGATGTCTGGGAGTTTGATGTACAAAGCAAACAATTCAGTTCTACACCTAAAGTTTTCTTTTAAGGATTGATTATTATTTTACTTGTATATGCACAAGATCAAAAAAACAATAATGTAGAACCATTTTATTGGCATAATGAAAGTATACCCCCCGTCGCTTCATCACAGATCTACCGGCACGAGATCGCCATCTTGCCGCAGACCAGTTTCCTGTTGCTAGGCGGGTTCCACCTGCACTCGCAATGCCTTTCCATGCTCCTCCGTGCCTGCTGCACGCCCACCGACATGGAGGATCTTCTCAGCAGACACAGATGCAGCCAACTCGCTGCAATGGCCATGGGTGAGTATCTTGGTGTCGTCAATAGCCGGCGGAGAAAAATAGAAAGAGTCCTTGGCATGATCAACTGCAGAATCTTGACCAAATTTCTAGTAAACTCTTTCTCTCAACGGCATTTCACAGTAATAAGATGATGTACATTTGATTTATTATATTCGGTGAATGCCCAAAATTGTTCAGTGACATCTGTAGGTATTAGTACATTGTGTTTGTGGTTTTTTTTTTCAGTCTCTTTTGAAAATACAATGTACCCTACAAGTTGCCTTTAAGTTAAAACTGTTAAATTTTCATGCATCTGTGACATGACCTTCATTATTGATGTCACAAACTGCATCTTAACCCTATTCTAACTGGGGGGGGGGGGGGGGGGGGGGGTCAAATTGACCCCCCCCCCCCCCCTCGATATTTCGTGCCACGATTCCGCAACGCGCAAAGATTTCACGACTTTTTTCATTTAAGTCTCCCGCATATTTTGAGACCAAATTTGCGACGTCCGGGTACGCCGTTCTGAAGTAACATAATGTTTTGCATTTGCATGTCAACCCGAAAACAGCTCAAATTCATGATATCGTGTGCAAATCCAATGCAAATTGTGTTTTTTGGTTAAATTGATATAGATTAGATTATTTCAACTTTTAACCATTGAAATTAATCAATTCTAGTGTACATAAGCTTGAAAAAGTGCCTGAAACAAATTTTGGCAAAAAAACAATAGAAAACAAAAGGTAGAAAAACAATGAAATACCTAAGAAATTAACAAAACAATAAAAAAACAAAAGAAATTGAGTTTGATTGTGCTATTTTTTTCAAGAAAATTGTTTGCTGTGTCTTGAGGAACTCTGACACAAAAATTTAGCAATCCTTCGTTCTTTTTGATGGAGTTATAGGTGAAAATATGATTTCATGCATAAATTTGCATAATTAAGTTATTAAAAATAGAAAGCCAATATTTTTCTATTGTACGACCATGTAATCTTGTAGTTGACATCCAGCTCTATCTTTAGGCAAAATTTTGCGGCAACGGCGGCCGAGATCTGGGGGGGGGGGGGGGGGGGGGGGGGGTGGGGTGGGGGGGGATTCAAATTGACCCCCCAGTAAAAAGTTGGTCTCAAATAGCCCAGTTAAAATAGGGTTAAGCTGCTGTAAGCATTTTAAAGGTAGGGGATACCTTTTACAGACCTCCCAAAATGCAGCAAAACATTAAATATGAACCTCAGGGGACTTGCTTAGGCCACTGCTTAGAAATTTGGAAGTCAACAGTTATCTAAAATTTGAATGATGCACAAAACTCAACTACTCAGTAGTTCTGTGTGTCAGCCACACTTAAAGGTAGGGGATACCTTTTACAGACCTCCCAAAATGCAGCAAAACATTAAATATGAACCTCAGGGGACTTGCTTAGGCCACTGCTTAGAAATTTGATAGTCAACAGTTATCTAAAATTTGAATGATGCACAAAACTCAACAGCTCAGTAGTTCTGTGTGTCAGTCACACTTAAGCCTTTTTGCTGCAGTCTTCTGTATTTGTTATCTATAAACACAAATCTAAAAGTACAAGAGCTGATGTAATAACATATAGAGTGTGTGGCAAGAATGTATGTAGAACTGTTTGTAAGTGTTGATGAACTTTCTTCACAAAATATACATGATGGACACACATGCGGTGCATGGGTCTGCAAAGGTAGCCTAGTAATGTACTGGAATTTACGGTGAGCCCCGAAAAAAATTCAATTCAAAATCTAACGGTCAAAAAAATGTACTAAATGTTACCTTCCACTTTCAATACTTTATGGGAGTTTCTAAAATGATACTCTCTTCAACATACCACTGTATTTATACAACTCTTCATTTAAGGCATGCAAATGGGATTCCCTACCTTTAAGCCTTTTTGTTGCAGTCTTCTGTATTTGTTATCTATAAACACAAATCTAAAAGTACAAGAGCTGATGTAATAACATATAGAGTGTGTGGCAAGAATGTATATAGAACTGTTTGTAAGTGTTGATGAACTTTCTTCACAAAATATACATGATGGACACACATGCGGTGCATGGGTCTGCAAAGGTAGCCTAGTAATGTACTGGAATTTACGGTGAGCCCCGAAAAAAATTCAATTCAAAATCTAACGGTCAAAAAAATGTACTAAATGTTACCTTCCACTTTCAATACTTTATGGGAGTTTCTAAAATGATACTCTCTTCAACATACCACTGTATTTATACAACTCTTCATTTAAGGCATGCAAATGGGATTCCCTACCTTTAAGCCTTTTTGTTGCAGTCTTCTGTATTTGTTATCTATAAACACAAATCTTAAAGTACAAGAGCTGATGTAATAACATATAGAGTGTGTGGCAAGAATGTATATAGAACTGTTTGTAAGTGTTGATGAACTTTCTTCACAAAATATACATGATGGACACACATGCGGTGCATGGGTCTGCAAAGGTAGCCTAGTAATGTACTGAAATTTACGGTGAGCCCCGAAAAAAATTCAATTCAAAATCTAACAGTCAAAAAAATGTACTAAAGGTTACCTTCCACTTTCAATACTTTATGGGAGTTTCTAAAATGATACTCTCTTCAACATACCACTGTATTTATACAACTCTTCATTTAAGGCATGCAAATGGGATTCCCTACCTTTAAAGGGACTGTACAGTTCTTGTTGAGGTGAAGATTCAGGTTTATAACATTTTTGGTGAGATAGTGAGAAACCTCTTATGAAATATGAAAGAGCATGTAATTTCAAGAAAGATTCAACATTTATTTGATGAAAATTGGCCTTGAAATGGTTGAGATATCCCAAAAAGTGTTCCTAATAAAATTGACAGGCCATGTCTTTTATTAGGATCTCTTTGTTTTACCTTGTTTTTAGATATTTCAGTCATTTCAAAACCGATTTTCATCTAATAACTTTTCATTCTTCTTAAAATTGTATGCTCATTAGCATTTTATAGAGTGGTTTCTAAATATCTTGCAAAACATTACAAGCTGAATCCTCACCTCAACCAGTACTGTACAGTCCCTTTGATATTCAAGTTGATCAATCATGAATTTCAAATTAGTTCTGAAACCCTTATGATACGGTGAGTGATGTTCTTTTTCTACAAAGTAATACATGCGTGGATCATCAAGTGTTCTGAAAATGAGGAAGATTTCTTTCAGCACACCCTGTAGTACAACAAAAGGAGAGTGTTTTTAAACTAATCATGCAGCGAAATTTCAGGTACTGTACCTAAATGGGAAGGGACTGGAAATTTCTCATAAAGAAAGTGAAATATGTGGCAACAACGTGGAGAGAGAATGCTCTCTATATATGTACAATGTACAATTTCCCGAACGAAGAGTGGTGTTCATCTATTGTAGTCACTGATCGCTATAGGATGCATCTGGATATCTCATTGGCCAATCACTTGAAGCAACCATGCCTCCATCTTACCAAGCGCATCGCCATACACTTTGTATAGAGGCTCTGGACGTCATGTGATCTTTGTGACAATCTCTGCTGGAAATGTGTGCATGCCCTCATAGAGCGTGTGTGGTAACATGGCAGCGCAGCAGCTTCAATTGTCTGTATCGCCAATGCAAAAAAAAAAAAAAATTCTACTCATGCTGCAGAGCCGTGTCACAGATGCACTGTGGGATTCCTCAGGAGTATTTGTCACTTGCCATACGATTCAATGCGATTTTCGTCTGCTTTTCTTTCATTGCTGCTGTTTTCTTCAGTTAGAATTAAGCTAGATAAAGAGTTTAAAACTTCAAAATTTTACTGATTTGCAGTCACTAGAGTCATGGTTCACTACGGCAAGGCTTCAATGTGCTGGTCACATAATGGAAAGTGACAAAATCTTCAACAAAACATAGCCCTGGATAAGGATGGAACGTGACACGAGTGCATACAATGTATATGCAGCCAAAACCAGGACAAGTTTGTCCCTTGAGCTATCCCATAATGCAGGCGCGGCACCCAGGTATTGGCAATACCGAGAATTGTATGTATATTGTGAATGGGCCAATGAGATATTCAGATACTTCCTATAGAAGTCAGTGATCGTAGTCCATGTGTCTCAGTGAGTTATATACATTGTCTACCTCTTGCCCCCCCCCCCCCCCACCTCTCCAGGTGCGAGCGGACAGCTGCAGATAAACCAGCAGGAATGGTTTGAGGCAGTGCGCCGCGAGCTGCGGAACACGACGCTGCAGGTGGACGGGACGATTTGCAGGCAGACGTCCAGTGCCGAGGAGGACTTCACCCACAAGATGGTCAGTTTCCTCGAGGAGAGCAGGGAGTTGACGTTAGAAGACGTCAGTTTCAAATCATCAAGGGGGCACAGGGAGGCGACTGGTCCCAGGAAAAGCCTTCTAACTTAAAGTGACAAGTCATGAGAGAATTACATCACAAGACATGAGATTAAACATTTTTGCCAATGAGTCATATGTACACTCATTTTATATAAACGCACACACACACACACACACACACACACACACACACACACACACACACTTTATGAACAAGAAAAATTCATGTAGCATGTAAAAGGTTAAATATAATGCAGAATATCTATTTGATGAATTCATTTATTACCTTCATTTTGAGGTACAAGGGAGACACTTGAAGCATGAGACAAAGCAGGATTGAAAGAATTACTAAAATAAATACAAAAACTGTCCAGAAAACACACTGATAGTCATGAGAGTAACATTGATAGTGATTTTTATATTGCAATGCCAAAGATCAATCCTCTTTGCAGAGATAAGAGGACACAGGTATTTTTTTTCCATGACGTCACACACCTCGTGATTACGATGGAAAGAGGATTTGTCATATGCATCACCGATCGTGAATAGACAACTCGTGTTCAGTCTGTAATTATGGCAATTGTGACAAACAGACATTAAATTTGATGTGTGGGATTGCCAGTAGTTCACAACCGTGTGATTTGACATGACTACGAAGACATTTCAATATCCGAAGTCCGAATTAAGGTGTGAAATCTTTAAATTACTCTAAACTACTAATTGTTATCCTCCTCACTTTGGTTCCAGATTTTAGAAATGTGCAAAACATTTCTTGTAGAATGGTTATTTTGATGGGATAATCTCTTGAGTGTTATTAGCGGATTTGTCGTATGCATCACTGATCGTGAATAGACAACTCGTGTTCAATCTGTAATGCTCCAACAAATGCATGTCTCTTTAATCTAATCTGATGAAAAAAAAAATCTAATTTGCAGAAAGTGGTGACAAATCTTGTGACAGACATCGCAGCCCGTTTGGACGTGATCATCGACATCCAGTCTGTCGCGGCTCAGGTCATCAGCCATGCCTGTGCAGCGCTGGCCCATCTCCAGAGTCAGACGGCAGTGCAGCTGCTCTTCGGCCGGGCCTACGTGGTGAGTGTTGGCAAGCATTTGCCGATTAGGTTGAGTGTGGTGGTAGTGGCCACATTGTAGGACATTTCATGACATGTGTAGAAGTTGGCACAGAAGAAGAAAGAGTCGCCGACTGCTGGGATCACAAGGTTTTAAGTTCAATTCCTCTCTGAGCGTGCTACTGTGGTTTTGATTATGCATGTATGTCCAAGGCTTGTTGGCTCCAATTATGGCATCCGCTGTATTGATGCTGTTATGGGAGCTTTTGTTTCGGGATGGAAGCACTGCAGGACAACAAAGTTTAGCAACCATGCCTGTGCAACCTGACATCTCATCTCACAGTGCTTTCAAACCAACTGACAACAAAGTTGAAACAAGGTGCAAAAAAAAAAAGACCAACAACAACAATAACTTTCTCTTTGTTTGTCCTGCCTGCCTCAGACTTTCATCCATACATAATATGTGTAGATATAAATGAAGACAGGTGCACCATTTTAGCAGACATGTTACTTGTTGATGTACAGTTGAACCTCTCTTATCTGGCCTCCCTTTATCCGGATCTCTCTATTATACGGACGCAATCTCGCCGTGATTTTTTTTTCTTTTTTTATAATTACGGGAGGAAAGGGGGATTCCCAACTCCTTGAGAACTCCTACACAAACACATTGTCACATGAATTACATATTACTTCCAACATGATTAACATATATTACATCAAATTTCCTTCCAAATTGCTTACCTTCAGACATTTTAACATCCCCAAACATCCCCAAATGTAACAATGAAAAGGTTGCAGTATACACATTACTACTGTACATGTAGTACTACAATGGGCTACATCAGTACATGTGTATGTATATGTACATGTATAAAGCATTGAGTCTCCCGTATCCGGCCAAATCCCTTATCCGGATGAGCCCCGGTCCCGACTTGTCCGGATACGAGAGGTTCAACTGTAGTTGATGATTGAGCAATTGTAACAGGTTTTACAAACAGACATCCAATTCAATGCATGGGACTGATAACATTTTTAATCTTGTGATTTGACATGGCATCATTTTTCACAAAATGTTGTCCTTTTGCTTATTGGTCAGGAATTTTTTAGATGAAAACAGTTATGGCACATGTTTATGAGTGTGTCTGTTAGTAGCAAAAAAAAAAAAAAAAAAAAAAAAAGATCCATTGGGTGCCATATCAATCTTTGTTTGACATTATGGCATGATAGTAGTACATGTAGTGATGATGATTAGGATAATGATGGTGTTGATGGTGATGGTGATAATTATGATGATAATAACCATTAGTGAGGCAATTCAAATAAGGTGTTTTTAGCACATATATAGCTATGGGTAGTGTTGGATATTTGTTCAGCAAACATGCAAATGTTCAATATCGATGTAATACAGTCAAAGTCAGTTACCGTAAACTGGGGGGACTTTGGACAGGTGGGTGACTTTGGACAGGTATTGTTTCACTTGCATTTTTATTTTGCTCTTAGTTTTTCTGAAAATATTTTTGTAGGTTATGAAAGGGGGATATGTGAATATTTGAATGACTGCACTTCTCTTGTATATTGCAAGCAGCAAAATAATGTAAGTGAAGCTGTCTGAACTGTCCAAAGTAACCCCGCCTGTCCAATGTCCCTCCAGTTTACGGTATTGTAAAGGAAATAAAATTTCTTCCTCAAGTCTTTCAAATGTAGTAAATTCCACTCTAATTTCCTCCTTTCCATTTGACGCCACACAGGTGACCACGAGGGCAGCAGAGGTGCCGGAACCGTACCATCGTTATGCCCAGATCACCTCGCAGGAGAGCGCCATACTCGTGGAGGTACCCTCAGTCTGGGACCTGGTCATGGTGGGCGGAGCTGGTCTCCAGGGGGCGTGTCCAGAGTCCAAGGAGGGTGGTCCCAGTAGCAAAGGGCAGGCCCAGGCACAGGGTCAAGCACAGGGTCAGGCACAGGGCAAGGGTGCCCAGGAGAAAAAGCAGCCACAAGCTGAGCTTGGGGCCTGTGAGGTTGTGTATACAGCCAAGGTGGACCTGATCGATGTCTTGGAAAGAAGGTGAGGGCAGTGGGCCAAAATTTTCTTCCAAGAGACTTTTCCAAACCATCCGTGAAAGCATGGTCTTCCACATTATGTATTGCCACTTTTATTGTCTGTAAGAAAAAAATTTGAATTCACACATATTTATATGCTGCCCCCAGTATTTGATTCAATGGACTAAAGATTATCTATGGCAGACTGCCATGTGAAAAACAGGGGTAGATGCTGGTAAAAATGTATATGGCTGTCATTCTCACTCAAAGGAATATAGAATATTATGTACATATGGGTAATACCTGTCAACGAGAATATCACCTGAAGATGAAATTTTGATGATCAAATCAATGGCATATTTTTCTGAAGCAAACAATAATCCAATTAGGCCAGAATATTCATTTCCATGTAGGCATTTGAGCTACATTCAAAGTTTTTGACATAATTTCATGATTTCACCATGAGTTACCATGTAAATTGAAGGGTGTGTACAGTTCTGGTCGAGGTAAGGATTTAGCTTTTAACGTTTTGCGAGATATTCAGAAACCACTCTATGAGATGTCAAAGAGCATGCAGTTCTAAGGGGTATCAAAAGTTTATTTGATGAAAATCAGTTTTGAAATGGCTAAGATATCCAAAAACAACGTGAAACAAAGAGATCCTAATAAAGTTGTGGCATGTCGCCTTTTATTATTAGCACTTTTTTAGATATCTCAGCCATTTGAAAACCAATTTTCATCAAATAAATATTGAATCCTTCTTAAAATTACATGCTCTTTCATATTTCATAAGAGGCTTTTCATTATCTCACTTAATAGGAATGTTCAAAACATGAATCCCCACCTCAACCAGTACTGTACAGTCCCTTTAAGGTCTTTTAGATTGAACATATTCAAAGATTGAATGACAGTGTGGACGATGTTATTTCCAGCATTGACCGCATTCTGTTTTGTTTTTCTTCCGCACCGTTCAGACGAAGCTCGTTGCCTCTCATCCAAATCAAACTGGTCAAGAAAGACATCACCATCACGGTGACTGGCCCCCATACCAGCAGCGCCTCCTCCACGCCCCTCACCCCCACTACCCCGACGGAGAGCCTGTCCTCTAGCGGCGGAATGAAGCGCACCATCGAGAAGCTGGTCTCCAAGTTCCGGCTCCGTGTCCCCATCAGCAAGTCCTCCGTGCACCACCCGGCCGCCGCCGCCGCCGCCTCCGTCTCGGCCGCGCCGACCCCGCAGAGCGCCTTCTACCTTCCCATTAGCCACCTGGATGTCCAGACGGCGCCGGCAGCCGCCATGAGCCCCGGCAACCACAGCACCACCAGCAGCAGCAGTGGGTGCAGCAAAGAGGCCTTCCTCCTCTCTTCCCCATCCATCTCTAGTGGTTCCTCCACCATGTCCTCCAACAGCAGCCTCTATGAGAAGGAAACGCCCGACACAGAGACCAAGACTGTCAAAATGGTTGGTGTCTCAGTTTCATTTTTTTTTTTTTCATTTGAATGTGACTGCCCAGCTCAAAACCTACAAAAAAAAAAATGCAGATTAGGATTCTCTGTAATGAACCAAAATATGTCATTTAGGTCGACCTGATATTTTTAAGTGGAGATTAATGTTTTCCATACTTACGGTCAAAATTTGGTGGCTGAAAAAAAAAAATGGAATGTGAGGTATTAGCGGTTTTCTGGACCATTTTTTTTTTTCAGTTAAGTTCTCCTTTTAGTAGGAAAAAGTATATATTTTTATTTCTATTGATACTTCTGCATGGCATGTGTACAGAGAGATTTTCTCATGGTACTCTTTTTTGCAGAACTTCCCCGTGCAGGGAGATAAGGCCAGCACACGAGAGTCCGAGTATAGGAACCCGGTGATGGTCGGTCCAACGGTTACCATAACGTCCGAACCGAGCCCCACGGAGGAGAAGAACCACTGGGAAGCATCCATCATGAGGCAGCATGGTGAGGGGATCAACAGTCCCTATGATGATAATGATGGTGAAGATGATGATGGTGATAATTCAGAGCTGCCAAGTCTCCCTGATTCTGCAGGAGTCTCCCTGAAAATGTCATAATCTGTTCATGTTTGAATAAGAGGATATTCAAATTTCCCTAATTTGGGAATTATTTTTGCCCATTGAAATGCATGTAACACACAGATATCTCCCTGATTGCTGTGTGGAATCCCCCTGATTTGGATGTACTAATGTTGGCAGACCTGGATAATTGATGATGATGGTGATCTTGGTAATGATTTAATGATGATTTGATGATGTGATGATTGTGATGATGGTGATGATGGTGATTATGATCAATATGATGATGATGATTTGATAACTTGGTTAATAGTGAACATGTTGGTGATGATAATGACATGACACTGATATTGATAGTGGTAACAACGATAGTAATAGTGATGATAGTGATGACAATGGTGATAACAGTGGTCACTCTTATCAGTGTGATAATTTAGAAAATGATGAACATGATTGTCTCTTTGACAGTGATGATGACAAAAATAGTTTTATAACCAGTTTGATGATGGCTAGTCTGAATATTCTGCATCTTTAGTTGGTCAAAATTTAAAGCAGTTTGTGCAGATTATAACATTTTGTAATTAGTGTGTGTACTTTTACGTAGATACATGAAAACTTCATGCTATCTTATTAAATCTGAATCATCTTCTACTTGTGCTTTTGTTTATTTTCAACTATAGATCTGACAAGAACGAAGAAGGGTCTTGCATCAGACTCCGTCCTGCAGGATCTGGTCAACCTGCTGTCGGGGGTGCGGGCTCGCACCTCTTCGCAGGCCCACCTGGACCCTCAGGCCAAACCTGTGCATGACAGCGTGACCCGTACCTCCAGCTCCAGTAGCACCAGCAGTCAGGGCGGAGGAGGCGGTGGAGGCGGTGGAGGAGGCGGAGGTGTAAGCGGAGGAGTTGGTGGAGGCATGGGTGGTTGGGGACGTGGTGAGGGAGTGGACAATGCCATCAACTCATCCCGCTTCGGCAACTACAACCCCTCCTTTCAGGAGGCAGACCTGATAGACCGCTTCCAGGAGCAGATGGGCATGTGGTCGATGCGGCATTACCCCCAGTTTAGCAGCAAGCAGCAGCAGCACCAACAACAACATCAGCAACAACAACAACAACAGCTCTTCAACGAGATGATGCAGGGAGGTATCGCCACGTTCGACAACAACAACGACGTAGACTTTGCCACCTACGTGGCCTCCAACTACCTGGGCAAGCGCTCCAAGCGCTACTCGGACAACCTGAACCTACCGGGCCAGTCGCATGCGGCCCACTCGCCGCAGCTCTCGCCCCGCCCCCACCAGAAACAGCAGCAGCAGTGGAGTGTGGGCAGTGTGAAGGAGGAAGGGCCCATGAGCAGGACATGGCCCACCAGTGATGTCATCACAGAGAGGTGAGCGCCAACAATATCTCTCTCTCTATCTCCATCTTTCTGTTTAATCTGGGGAGGACATTTCATTTCCCTTCATTTCATTTCATTTCAGTTCATTTCAGTTCAGTTCAGTTCAGTTCATTTCATTTCATTTCATTTCATTTCATTTATTTCCACTTTCATAATTGGTTTACAAAATTTGCATTAAAAAACAAACAGACAAACAAGAATGCATGGTATCAAATATGATAGTGGCAGAATCATGAAAAGCACAAAGTATGCTTATTGATATGTTGTGTCAGAGAGAAAGAGAGAGAGACCATTGCCAACATGAACAGATCTCTTGTGATGACAGAAGTTTCTGAAACAAGATTTCCTTTCCTTTAAGTGCCTAAGTGTATCTTTCTGTTTTGGGTGTTGTTGTTTTGTGGAGAAGTTGATTTAATTCTTCCTACAAAACCCTGATTCAACATGAAAATAGAATTCCTGGTAGCAAGTGTTAATGTAATGTCAAGCTGCCAATAGTCACAGATATGAAGAATTAAATGACCGTGTGCCATATGATATCTCTTGTACCTTCAGGTATGTACGATCTCTTGAGAATTACCCTTCAATTCCAACCAGATTTTTCTTCATGTTTGCAAGTTCTGATGTATTTACCCAATGACCGTTGCACCTATATTTTTTTTATGCCTCCAAAAAAAAAAAAAGCAAGTTGTCAGGGGATGCAACCACATTTATCAACCAGAGGGACTAAAGAAGCACCCACCATTTTTTTTAACCGTCATCCGAAGCCATGTGGACTAGCCGATGAAGGAGATATAACCCACTCCTGTCATGTTTTTGTTATATCCATTTAATCCTATGGTACCCCTTCAGAAATGAGAACCTGAACAGCACCTGGTCCAACCCAGCCCACGACTCCGGCAGCTCCAGTGATGAGGCCTCCAACAGTGGGGAGAACCCCAGCTCCCTGGCCTCCATGGTGCACTGTTCTCCTGGTGGAGCTAGCCTCTTGGCTCCTGTCTCAAGAAGGTGAGACATTTCAACAATTCACTGTTACTGGCTATTCAATAATACAACATATTTTGTCTCGTCTGTTGCGCAAGCGCTTGCTGAGTGTGCGAACACTTTCTACTAGCGCGCAAAATCTTGTTACAATTTGCAAGCGTACAAACATTTAACTAGTTGCTTCATACGCAGTTGCATGGGGCCTACTTCTTTTTCAGTGCCAAGTCAACTTAAAAAATGAGTAGAAGTATGGTTGTTTTTTTGTGTGCAGTTCATGCTTTTTCTACATATGATTATCGATGGTAATGATTATACAATGTAGATGATAATAGTTATATTGAAAGGCATTAATTCATGGAATACTAGGGAATATTACACACGTTAGGGCCAATATTGCACTCATGTTTGATGAGTGCAATATTCCCTAGTATCCCATTCATAGCCATCCAATATGATATAAATATTGTCTGAGTGCAATATCCAAAGCTCGTTGACGAAAACTGAACACTCAGCAGTGACACAATGCAGTGGTACTTTTTACTCCATATTTCATGATGAGCCGTGTGCCCCTATGATAGTGAGAATCTTTGTAGGTATTGTGTAATACACATATGATAAAGAGAGTCATGAATACAATCTCTGTTCAAATGTTTACCTTATTTCTCCGTCCATTTATCCTTGGACTCGGTCCAACATTTCCATTCTGTCACACGTGACTGGAAATTCTCCGAACACGTGGTCCTGGATCTGTTAATGCACGTTGCTACTCAAGAAGACATAGCAGCGGAGAGGACACGCTACACGGCAAGCCGTTCTCTGCCAGCCCAGAGCCCAGCATGCATTATCTGGAAGTGGTCCCCTTGGTGAGTCGCATCTTGGTGTTGGGGTCCAACAGAAATTGTAAAGTGTTCATGGTTTTCATACGTATCCTTCCTTGTTTGTAGGTCAGCCGAATGGTTGCATTTCTTGCTGTTAGTGTATTTGTTGCCGTTGCTGGCATTTCATGTTTGGTGAGCTCTTTATAGAGTTGGGGTTCGAAGGTTGGGGCCCTATATTTAGTCAGAGATATTTCTGTGTTCATTTTGTTTTTTAATTTTCGCTTGTGTGTATGTGTGTTTTGTTTGTGTGTGTGTTTGTGTGTGTGTGTGTGTGTGTGTGTGTTTGTGGAGGTAAGTCGCTAAATTCAGTCTTTGGCCACTGCTAAAACTCCATTCAGGACATATAAAGTTTGTACATGTAATTGTAGGATTTGTGAATGGAAAAGGAAGTGATTTGCTCGTTGCTTTGTGGGGAATTAACGTGTTGATAGTCCATGATAGTAATACTGATATTTCTGACCTGCTACAGGACAAGAATGGGACAAAGACCTGGCCTCCCAAGATAGCATGGCAGCGCCCCAACTCGCCAGCAGCCGGCATGGGAGCCCCAGGAATGGGCGGAGGAGGGGGCAGCAGCCACCAGCTCTGGCACCCGCCGTCCTCCCCGTCCCCGTCCCCCTCCCCTTCCTCCTCCCGGGAGCATCTGAACATCCACGCCGCCCTGACGCCGCAGTGGAGCGACCCGCTCTCCCTCCGCCAGCCGTCGGTCTGGGCGCCCAACTCCACGCCCGTCTCCCCCTCTGGCTCCATGAGCGCCATCGCCTCAGCGGCCTCCTCGACATCAACCACCAGCCACAGCCAGGGGGCCTCTCCCAACCTGCCCATCCGGGGTCACCCCAAGCTCGACCGTCGCTATGCGTACACCTACCACTGATGTGCTCCCGTCTCCCGGTTTGTTACTAGCGACACCGAACACCCCATCCAACTCCACCCTTGAAAAAAAAAAGAGTAGGATAGTTCTGTCTTCTCATTAGCACAGTGAGATGTCAAAGAAACTCCCTAATCCTGACTAAAATGAAAAATACACATTGGGTTCTTATGGAAGATATGAGTATGCATTCCCCCCAAACCTTCCCTAACCTCCTACATGTCATCTTGATGTTGGGATGATTTGGGGTAAGTTAGGATGACATGTAGGACAATTTAGTGAAATTACAAGGTAGTAGTTGAAGCTTTGAGATTTTTTTTTTTCTCTCACATAGACTCACTCATTTACCCATCTTGTCATGGTTTACAAATCTTTGACTACGGCACAAGTTAGTTTTCCTTTCAGCAGAGTGCAAATAGTTACTACAAAAGCATGCAAGCATGTGAAACATAATGTTGTCAACGTGATTACAAATGTCAAGAGTGTTATTGCAGTACTTTCACACTGGATTGCAGTACTTCTATCTTATTTCACACTCATCATGTTGAAGTGGTATAAGACATGTAAGTCTTTCGTATGAAAAAAAATAATATCGTCATAATCTTTGAATATGAAAAAAAAAATCTTAATAATTTGTTTGAGACTGCCATGAGCCAGAAGTCCACTCTAAAACTTTGATGAAGAAAAATTGATGACATATCTCTAAAATGTATGTGTACTTCATTTCAGTACTTATGGCAAAGATTGCCTGTCAAAATGACTCTTTCGTGGTTCAGTTGGACTTGTTAACAAGGCCGCATCGCGTTTTGATGTTGCTATGGTGATTATAAATGCAGCAGAATGTTAAGGGAAAGCTGGCTGATCTGTGGAGCACATGGTCCGTTGGCAAAATAGCGACACGTTTCCTGCAAAACGGCAAGTTTCCAGTAATAGTGTGCACTGCAGGACAACTGTTTTTAGTTGTGCTTGCAAACCTTTTAAAAAACAGTGAATGTTTTATGTCCTGTTATGTCATTTCTCTGGTCTGCTGAGCACATCAGTGCAAATAGATGGTTTTCCTTCAATCTTATTATACTCCCACCCACACATAGTGTGTATGGGGGTATATAGGAATCATTCTGTATGAATTTGTTGTGCTAGTGGGAATGCTACCTCTCTATAAACCAGTTGGTTTTCACCGATTTTAAATGAATTGATTTCAAAATGAGGGGAAGTGATTTCACAATGGACAGTTTCAAAATGATGCGTGTGTACAAATGAGTTAAAGGTGTGTATCAATTCATAGCTATCACAATATGATATTACCCTTTCCTTGTCAACATGGATATGTGGTGTAAAGTTGTACTTCAAACTACACCAACTGATTGGAAGCATTTTTCTTTTTTTTCTGTGCACATTGACCCTTGACCTCTGAAATTGATGTAGTGGCACTTCTTGATATTGACTGGCATGCTTTTATGTTGTTGGTGGGTTTTTTTTTTTGTCTGTATGCAGCATATACACACTTAAAAATACTCATAGCCTTGAAAAAGAGCATGGACGCTCAAGTAGGTTGTAAAATTAACTATTCGTTCGCTTGTTGGACATGCCGACACAATTGCGGCTCTCTGTCTGACGACAACCTCTTTTTGGCCAGAATCATATTGTGACATCACAGCTTCCACCCTTGTATGTGATGTGCTCTACACGTACATGTATGTATCATTCCTGTCTGGCGCGATAGTAAAATTGTCGACTCGCCCCCTGCGAGCAGTGAGTTGTTCGGTTCTGTCTGAAAGCCATGTAAGCTAGAGAATTCTGCAGTGAGCTGTTCGTTTACAAGTTCACAAGAAATTTTACTGTTGATATAGGCAGGTCTTTGATGAATATGTGAAAGCTTCTGCCGGGTAACACTGCATGAATGATTAAAATCATGAAGTAAAAAAGAAGAAAAAGAGCAGAGAAAAACCACGTCTATTTGAGATAGATCGGTTGATCTTGTTTATATTGTCAAGGTGTGATATATCATGGAGCTTGGAACATAGGCATGTGTAACTTGGTCTCATGCTTCATGGCAGGCAAGTGTCCAGTAGGACATGTAAAGGTTGTTAGCTTGTCACGCCCATGTACGGGTTGGGTTGTAGTGTAGATGGTATGTACATAGTAGAATAAGCACGTTGATTAACTTGGACAAAACGTTTTTGTTTTGTTTTTTCTGTGAGCAAGCTCATCAGTTAAGCACTGAATTCAAGTCTGTATTGTACATGTGGTACCGTCAGTTTCAAAGGGAGAAAATAGGAACCTATTATTGTATACGCCGAATATTTCGCGAGGTTTTTATTTTCGCAAATTTCGTGAGTCAGGTGCTATTCGCGAAATTAAAGACACACGAAAATATTGACTCTGATCCCGATGTGGATGTGACGTCGCGTGTACATTTCTCTGTTCAGTACAGGACTCCACGATCGCGAATTTAACCACTCGCGAAATCGTCGGGAGTTCCCGATTCGCAAAAATTTAGACTTACGAAATATATGGCGTATACAGTATTGTAAGCAGAATCGTAGAGGAGACAGCGTTCAAGAGGCATGCGACTGCGTGTAATTCAAAGGCAACTGGTATTGTCAAAACAGAACCTATGCTAATTTGCATGGATTTCTTTTTCGTTTTGTTTGTTTACTCAGATTTTAGAACAAATGATTTATAGGAAAACTGACAATTGGCAACTGGCTTGCCTTCATATCTTCCACTTTATTAAAAAAGAAAAATGTTTTTTGACTTCCAAAATGCAGGAAAAAATGAAACGTGGCAGTGATTATGAATCGTGCCAAGCAATCGTGGCATTAAAGTGTAGTGAAAGGATATAGAACTAGACTAGACTAGGCCAGGGACCCCTCGGCGAATTCAGGTCATTTACTCAAGATTATTTTGTACATTGTGCTTGATGCATATCATTGTGAGTATCGAGAATTGCCCTGGCTTTGGCAATTTCTTCCCGTCAACCCATTTTATACTTCATTTTTGTACATTAGTCCTCACTGACAATTTTTGGACTTCAGCTTGCTTTCCCCCCTTCCTCTTACTCTTTCTTTCCTTCACACACTCTCTCTCTCTTTATCACCTCCGCAAAGGAAGGAGGAGGTTATGTGATCATCAGCATTGGTTTGTCTGTTTGCAAAATGACTCAAAAAGTTGTGAACGGATTTGAACGAAACATGCAGGAAAGTTCAAAATGACACAAGGAACAGATGATGAAGTTTTGGTAGTGATCCGGGAATTTTCGTGGATTTTTGAAGGATACTTTTATCATTTGGCATATAAGGTCAATGAACTGTGGAGTTCTAGCAGCACATACTGGAGGTTTACATACGCGCACCAAAGCGTGTGCTCTGCTCGGGCGAGGCACCGTGCAGCTGGAAGCTGATGATGTAAACAAAACGGCTTCTATATTGGGAAATTGCATGCGTGTATGGGTGGAAATGTGTTGCTGGCTTGGTGGGGGTCGGTGCTCTGCCAGTGCTTTTCTAGTTACTTCTATAATATTCTATGGCTCTATCTCTCTTACCAGTACAGTCCGACCTCACTGATACCCAGCCATCGCTCTTCGTGATCTCTACATTACCAGGACAGGGACTGGCACATACGATTGTTGTTACATTTTTCAGTACGAAATACCACCTCGAGAAGGAACAGAGACCAAGGGGGGAAGAAGAAAGTGTATTTCCGGTCATATTCTATTTTCGTTTTCACATAATTTGCATTTGAATTTGAATGGTCAGATATGCAAAATCATGGTGAATACGAAATTAGCAATGCCTTGTGTGTATTTCCCTACACAACTTGCCTGAAAATGTTGTGCTTAAGCATATCTCACTTATCCGGCCGTATTACTTGTCTAGATGGGCGCCACACTCACAATATGGCTACATACCTGAGGCTGGACTCTCTTTGTTGTTTTATTTTTCTAGATGTCATATGCAAGGTGCTGAAAGCAGGTTGAATCTTGTCCACATTCTCCCCAAAGAAAGTCCTGGCGATACCTTTGTGTGTTCATTTTTCTGCAGTCCTCTGACATCTCCACATCCAGATCTTTTGATTTGGTTGTGTCTCTGTATTCCTTCTCTCTCTTTTTCTATGGATGAAGAAGTTGTGTAACTTGAAAAGGGGATCGGGAGGGGGAGAGGGGAAAAAAAAAATCTGTTTTGGGGGGTTTTTTCTACATCATTTGTCACTCACTTTCTGTGTAGAACTTGTGTGCACAAAGTTATGTCATTGCTGTCTTGACTTGACCGGTGATGCAGCAAACTGCAGTGCGGTTATCCGCCCCATGGCATCAGGTAGTGGGTTGTTCATTTTTCGTCCAGTGGAAAACAGGAGAAATCAGTCACAGTTGGTTAAATGTGTGACACTTAGTGCTGCGGTCACATGTGACATCAACTGATTCAAAAGTGCGTGTTTCGGAAGCAATTACAACTTCCGCTGCATGTTTTGGAACTCATCCAAAAAAAAACTCGAAAGAATGGTGGAATCATCCATTAGCTAGTGCACCCGTCCAGACGGTCTGATAGAGATAATCAGATATGTCAAGACGCTGCTGAGCCATTCCTAATCCTATCCTTGCGCCTGTCTCTCTCCCCACTTAATCCCTTTATGAAATATATCCCCCTCCTTTGTCTTGTTTGTCCGCAGTTCCAATCACCAAACATGAATGGTGCACAATCCATGTTATCTCAGCTTCGGAGAATGCTCCGCGCGTGGTTACCCCCAAACACTAACTCCTTACCCCCAAACACTAACTCCTTACCCCCAAACACTAACTCCTTACCCCCAAACACTAACTCCTCACTTTACCTACCACATACAAGTGTTCACCCACACACGCACACACACACACACACACACACACACACACACAAACTTTCTTCGCTCCATCCTAAATGACATCATTGCCTTGTTTCAAGATGATGCTGCAGCTACATACACCACTTGCATTTGACTGAAGCTGTGTACAAGCTGCCGACGGGTCTCCAGCAGGCGACGAGATCAGGCTTTTGAGAAAGAGGCGACGAGCAAGAGCATGATGCAATAATTCAGATCGGTCATTTATCACTTGATGACCATGGAATCCAAGAGGCTATCCCAAGACTGAATTTTGTGTCTGAAATGGTCTGGTCCTTTGCAGCTCAAATCTGATGACTTTGATAAGAACTTCTGGTTACACGTTGCAAAAAAGCAACCAAAAAAAAAAAAAGTTAAGCTGCAACTGAGGTTATGCCACTCGGGAATGTTTTAAGAAGAATTTCATATTTTGATAAACAATCAACTAATTTTCCCCCAACCAAACTTCCTCCCTTCTTCGGTGTTTGCACATTACTTTTGTGGCAAACATAACATTTTCATGTAACAAGATGTGATTTAGCTGCAAGAAGAGTGCACTGCATAGTACAACATCAATTCTCCATGGGATACAGCCTTCATAAAGAGTGTTTGGGATAGAGAGAAGCAAGAAAGTATCCACTTATAAAAATATAACTTCAACCTTTTCTCTCTCTCTCTCTCTCTCGCTTATTCTATTGCTTTCCTTTTTCTTTCTCTCTTTGTATCAGTATCTCAGTACAACGTTACCCTCTTTCTCTCTGTGCTCAAGACCCTGCTGTCATATCTACTCCACGTCAAACATGCTCTGTTACCACAAACTTTAATGACCTCATATAAACAGTTGCCAATCCAGCCTTGCTAAGGTGTGAGCAACAAGGTGGTGGTGGGTGGGGGGGGGGGGGGGGGGAGGGGAGGTGGGAGAGAGTCTCACAATAGTATGTCTTTGAGAACAGCTTAACTCAAGATATGATGTCTAATTTCCAGAGAATCAAAACCACAGGTATCCAACAAAAGCAGTACAGAAAAGGGAAACAAAAGGGAGAGGGGGAGAGATTGAAAACCATTCTTCCCCGTGGCACAGCCGTTCATTGTGGTGGTCCCAGACCACTTTTTCAGTCCTTGCGTGCTTTCATGCACGATGTGCCCCGGAGGGGTTTGGTAACAAAAGACTGCTATTCAACGGAGCCTTTCTCTTCCAGCAAGACTGGGAACTTGAAACCCATTGTCAGGTGCTAAGTGACAGGTTACAAGGCATGGGGTTACAAACTATCCTTTACTCCACACCTGTGACCCCTAGATCTCGAGGTGTAAAATGCTGGGATTTGCCTGGTAGCTACGTTATAAGGAATTTTGTTCTTAAGTCTCCATACAAGCCTTAATTCTTCTTCTTTTTTCTTCATCTTTTTTTTTTTTTTTTCGTTTCCACCTCGCACCAACGCGCACCTAATATCCAGTATTTGTCCCGGTCATTCAACCAAGCCAAGTTTGGAAAAGCTTGCTAGAATTTCAGTATCCGATTGCCACTAACCACCCTCCCCCCCCCCCCCCCCTTTCTCTCTCACTCTCCATCTGTCGTCACACTTTCACTCTCCCTAAGTCTGTTATTCTTGAAAATATCTCTAGACTCTGTAGTGGATGCAGACAAATTCCAAAGAATTAAGACCCAGTAATTGTGTGTCACATGTTTATGTGTTTAAGTGACAATTCAGTATGGCAATGCTGCACTCCATTGGAGAATGATTATGTAACAGTTGAGATGTGTCTGAAATGCTGTCATGTAGAAAATTTGCTGTCAGGGAAAAGTGTGAAATTTTGTTGTTTTTCATGCATAAAACAGGAGAGTCAAAATTCAAGCTGAGCCAAAATTACATGACCTCAGTAAAGAGTTTGATACTGGTATAAGTACGTGTCAAGTCGGCTTGCATTCAAGTCACAAAACTGTGTGTACCATTTGCTAGCTTCTGGGATTTTCAGTGCAGCCGTAAATTTTGCCTCGTTGCATTTCATTCAAGACGACACTCTTTCCTGGGTTGAATGCTGCTTGTTACTGTAGCTATTTCTTTGAAACATGCGGCACTCATAGATTCTTTAAATTGCTCTCAACAAGTGCCTCCCTTTCTCTCTCTCTTTCTTTCTGACTCAAACTGTGAAGCATTTCAAGGGCTGCTGTTATTTCTCAGCCAATGGATTCATTCCCATTCATCAGACGCGAGTTACCCTTGTGGGTTTTTTTTGAGAAAAACACGCCACAATGCATGTTTGCGCGTTTCTAGCCCAGTTAAGGAGCTTACCACCCCCCTCCCCCAAGACTTTGAGGGGCATCTCGAGAGAAAAGGGAAAAACAATGGGGAGAGATATGAAAGGTAACCATGATGAAGTAATTCGGACAATGTCTAATTGAAGAAACTGCCTTTGTGTGCGGCATTCCTCTACCAAGATTTGCTGTGGACTTTCTTCATATTTGTCTATCTGTACATATCCCTCCCCCCCCCCCCCCCCCTCTCCAATTTTGATACCACTTGGCTGGCTTTACAGCTGATCAGAAGCTGGTTAGTGCAAACACACAACATCAAGTGACTGTGCAGACAAGTATGTAACACATGAGTGTGAATAGAGAACAGGCTTTCATCCATTGTAGTGTTCGTGGAAATGATAACAAGGAGTACAGACATGTGGTTTGGGAGGGGGGGGGGGGAGGGATGGTAATCTTGCCTCCCTCTCTTGAAGAAGAAGCCCCCGTAGGAGGCTGAAGTCGGAAGGAAGCCAGGTGCTTTGGCTCTTGCGGTAGTGGGTAGACCACCAAATGTGACTGTGAGCTCATGCCAGAGTTCATTGACCATTATTTCAACACCGCAGATTCCAGGGCATGCATTTTTGTTCATCAGTAGATGTCTTATCGTGATTAAAGGGATGGTATAGATTTGGTCGAGATGGGGATTCAGATTTAGACTTTTTGTGAGAAACCACTAATGAAATATTAAAAGGCATACAGCAGTAAGAGGTATTCCAAGGTAATTTGGTGTAAATTGGTTTTGAAATGGCTGAGATATCTGAAAAGAAAGTAAAACAAAGTGGTCTTTATAATGGTGGGTCCCACCTTTAATTAGGATCTCTTTGTTTCTGGATATCTCAGCCAATTCATTTTCTCATGCATTTCATTTTTATTATTTCTTTTAAGAATATTAGAGACTATCTTTAAACATGCTCAATTACCTTTTCAATTAAAATGTAACTCTCATACATTGTCTGCCATGAGTGTGTTAAAGATGAATATTAGTTGCCAGGAGATTTCTAAAAGTTTTAAAGCTTGTTACTCTCTGAGTAACATATAAAAATTTTGCTTTAAGCCACCTTCTGAAATGTTCAGTGTGTGATTGTTTAGTGCTGTACTTAATGGAAAATGTAATGGGTACATTTTCACAAGGACTGTTTTCCACATGTTGATTTTCATATAATGATTTGCCTCTGAACGTTCAAAGTTTTTCACTCAAAGTTTGCATCTGAACAGACTATTGCATCTCTCCCTATTAAGCAAAGGCAGAGCTGTAACTTAACCAAAGTGTCGCTCAGTATTTACTGTACCTTTTTCTGAAATTGATTCAGTTTGTGGGGTGTCTTCTAAGGTAATGCTGGTATTCTTTTAGTGTTTTTTTGCCTTTCAAAAAAATGAAAGAGAGAAGGAAAGTGATGATGCGAGAGCAGGAAGAAAGAGATAAGACGAAATATACAGCAACCAGACATAGATTGATATGATCTTAAAAATCCAAGTATGTACAAGTTCCAGTGTGACAGATTTCTTCACATACCTCTACGTTTAATTTCACCCCAACTCTTCTCCCTGTCTCTTTGTGTTACATATTTTCTTTTTGCATGTTTTCTCTCTGTTATTACCTCTGCCAAGGGAGGAGGTTATGTTTTCGTTACCGTTGGTTTGTGTGTTCGTTTGTCCGTGTGGAAAATAACTCAAAAAGTAGTGAATGGATTTGGATGAAACTTGCAGGAAAGGTTTAGAATGATACAAGTAACAGATGATTAAATTTTGGTAGTGATCCGAGAATTTTGGGGGAATATATGAAGGATTTTTGACATTTTGGCTGGTAGGGTCAATGAACTGGGGAGATCAGGCTGCACGTATTTGAGGTTTGCATGCGCGCACTAAAGTGCGTGCTCTAGTTTCTGCTAGGGCGAGGCGTGCCGCGCAGCTGAGGACTTATGATGTAACAAAGGCTTCTATATTGGGATTTTTTCCCAACATGTATACCTATGGGTGGAAATCACTGATCTCTATGGAAGTAAAGAGCCCAGAGAACTTTTCCCCAGTGGTGAAGAAGAGGAAAATCTCTTTGGGATGAGCAAGATCATCGGTGGAAAGTAGCTACTTGGCGGAGGTCTGCTCTCTCAGAGTGCTTTTCTAGTTCATTTTGTTTCTGTTTTTGTTTTGGCATTGTTTCTTTCCACACGAGAGATGGCCCGTTCTCTCTGCTGATGGCTCTGAATCCTAAATCCTCTTTTGAGTAAGGTTCTCCTCGCGGAGCACTGGCTCGAATGTTTGCCACCTTCTTCGTATTTGAATCTGTCGCTGAGATCGCGTACGGCGTGAGACACGAGTACGCCGCCGTACACGGAGCATTTGTTTCTAGCCCATCACAAGAAGTATTAGTGTCGGCAAGTCTTCAACCGAAAGAATGGATCCTTTCAGGATTTTTGTCTTTCATGCAAGCGCTTTCCACGAAGCTTGGGCATTCTTCTGACTTGTTGGCGTAGAGACAAACCATCTGTAATGGACAGGAGGGGTCTTGTACGGTATCTGATGCCAACCTTTACACAAATGGGGCTTTTTTTTGAGGGGGGGTTGGCAGGATTGAAAAACCGTGTGGTTGCATTCTTAGTTTGGTTAATTTAACCATTTTGTTGCTTATGACATGGACATATCAGAAAAAAATGGCAAAATGTAGTTCAAAAACAAATTTGCAAAGGCAAAAAAAAAAAAAAAAATGAGTGATTATAACTTGATGACACCAAACCTTTTTCTCATGAAGTGTATTGAATGCTTGCTGGCAAGCACGATTTCATAAATGTTTCATTAAATTTGTAATATTAGTATCTTGATCCTAAGGGATTCAAATCCACCCATGAGTGATGTTAGCATTTGAAAAATTGTGACTTAAGAGTTGGTAGGGTGTGCATTTTGCAGTGTGAAGTGAATAGTTGGAGTTCCAGAAGTAGTTTAGAGGTTTATATGCTCGGAAAACATTTATTTTTTCTTTGACATCATTGTTAAAAGAGAAGAACCATGGCATACCGAGCATAAGGTATGAGACCAGCTCTGGGGATTGTCACATTTGATCGAGCCTCGATGGGGTTAGATGGGCACGTTACTGCTTTGACTTGACAAATCTATGAATGGCTTTTCCTCCATGCAGTCTTTTTCTGTCCGTTACCTTGACAACCATGGCAAGTCATGGATGATGCTTTGTACTGTCATGCCAGTTACTAGAAATCCTAGTTGTAGCCAGAAGGTTTGTTCTCAGAAGGATGATTACTGTGCATGTCTTTGTATTTAAGTGTGTCTGTCTTTGTTTGTTTGTCTGTCTGTGTATTTGTATGTTTCTGGGTAGATGTACTGTATCTTCATGCAGTGTATGTAGTTTAGGTGTAGATTAAGATGAAAAACAAGAGGGACATTCTTGTTTGTTAGGTATCATTAACGAACCCTGGACTAAACTGGATTTAGTCATTAGCAAGAGAGGGAGTTAGTCTTTTGGTTTTGTGTGTCTGTGTGTGTGTGTCTGTCTGTTTGTATGTGTGTGTGTGTGTAATAGCGAATATATTAAAGGTAGAACTTGCTGTCATATGTAAGAATCTGTAGTGACATATAGTATGTATGAGTATGTACTAGATGTCTTGGTTGTGTTTTCTGATGAGCTGCAGGTGTATCAGCACTCAAGTGTTGGGTCAGTTTTCATCGGCTGCCGAGATTGTTACAAGTACTACGAGTAGTTAGTTTTTTGTGTTGTTTGTTCTTTTTTTTACTTGATCTTGATGCATTCATTGTGTGAGCTTACAGTGAATCGGGTTGTGTTATTTCAGAGAAATCACTCGCATCATGTGTGTTAGGCGATTTTAGTGCACAGTGTCACCGAGTATTAACTGATATGTGACGTCTGTTTCGTTAGGAAATGATGCGACGCTCCCTGTTTAAGAGGTGCTCATTTCCTCGATCTGTAGCATTAGTTTGTTAGTTTGTGAGATGTACTGACCAGATATGCAAATACTCCCCTCTCCTTGCATTGTCTTGTTTTAAACAACAACATATAAGGTCTTACCATTTGACATGGCTTTTGTTCGTTGACTTTAGTTTGTGGGATGTTATTACCAATGATGAAACTTGTAGATAGTCTTGTTGTCAGTAGAGATTGTGAATGTTACAGATCTCTCTCCCTCTCTGTGTTGGCTTTTGGTTGTCATGTTTTGTTTTTGTGTTTATGTGACCGTCCCTGGAACAAATCAGTCATTTCGAGAATCATACTGTTCCGTGAATGGAAGACCTTCAACGTGCTTTCAGTCTTCGCTGTCCAGCTCGACTGAATTATATTCAGTCGCGACTGGCGTGAATGTTTGTCATTGTTTGTTGTTAGGTGGTTTTTTTATGTCGCTCTTTTTTTCCCCTTTCTCATATGATGATTATTATCTTCTTTTCCTGCTCATGAAATACACTCCCCTCGCTCTACACTCCCTCTTAATTTATATATGTATGTATTGCTATATATCTCTCGTAGACAGAAAAACGCCTCAACATTTGTAGCTAATAGAGTACCTTCGGTCTGACTCACGGAATGAGTGAACGTTCCCCATGCGTAGCAAGTGCATGTTTTTTCTTCTCCCCCACGAGGAGAGATTTGGTCAGAAAAGCGCACAAGTTGGAGGATGTGCCAGACTGTATTGTGATCACTTGTGAAGCAATTAAAAAAAAAAGTAGTTGTGTGTGTATGTTGTGGTATGTTCCTGTTAAAAAAGAGAGAATGAAAACATTTGAATGTTGTTCCTTGTTTTCTCATACTTATTGTGTGGTGAGATGGTTTTTAGATACATGTAGTTACGTTCATACCCCATGATGCACAGATGTTTGGCATGTCACTAAGCACCAGAAGTGAGCACTGGTGGTATTTGTTTTCAGTTCACCTTGGACTATCTCTCTGTCGTCCCGTTGTGGGATCTTTTTCGTATCTAGAAAAATAATTTCACTTCTTGTTGTCTTATTGGGAGTTCTGTGTCCGGTATTGTTCAGGTGTACCATCTTTTCCAGCAAAACTGTGATTAGATTTTGATATTGCTCGAACTGCGTTGATATTGACAAGTTGTGATAGCAGTATCATGTTTGAGGTGATGATGCAATGATAATGATGCTGTTAATTACCTTTTGCTCATGTTTAGCGCTCACTTTCTATTGGCTTGTCTAGTCATGTGATCAGAGATTGATTGAAGTACTCCCATGTGTTGTGTGCGCGCACACACACACACACACACACACACACACACACGCACAAAAGAAATCATTGTGTGATGCTCTTGCAAAGAGAGAAAAAAAACTCAGTAAAATCATGTATCACCTTTATGCACATCAAATGGTAAAATGCATGCAGTTGGACTATTAACATAGCACCATGTGGCCCCATATCAGTAGGCCTGTTTTATATAATGACTGAATTGCATGTCTTTGTATCAACATTATCAGTGGACACTCCACAGACGCTGGGAGTTATCCACAGGGCTTTGTGCGTTATGCATGGTCACTACAGGCTCGCAAAGCAAACGTGCGAGTCGATGGATACGTGTATCACACAAATGTTGAATTCTGATGTTATACACAATGTTGTAAGTTCAGTATTTGCAGGTCTTTGTGACCAAAAAGACTCTGAAATGTAATGAAAGTGGGTTCGTATTCTCTTTTCTTTACTTTTGCATGTCTCCTTAACAGAGATGCAGGAGCGTGTATTTCTTTTTTCTATGACATGTCTTGTGGCAACCTTCGTCTTGTGTTTACCGCGGAGAAGAGAAAGAAATGTCGTATTTTGAGGTGTTAATAGTATTACATCGTATTTAGTGATGCATTGTTGACCACGAAAAAGAAAGTCATTTTTTGAGATGTGCGTACATTGTTATCGTTTACTTTTTCTCTTAACATCAATACATGGTCTATATGGTTGAGAAGTTTTGTTTTCCTTTTTATCCCCCCCCCCCCCCCCCCCCCCCCCCAGTATAGGAGTTTATAAGAAACTGACATAAACCACTGAATATTTTGTGTCATTCATTTTGTTTATTTGTATTTCATGCTTTTTGTTTTCAGGTCTTTTTTTTTTTTTTTGTACTGAAGTATTTTGTGTATGAAATATTCTTTCAGATATGATAAATATGTCAAGTGTAAATGTGAACGTACACAAACTGTCTTGCAAGCCAATATCTAAGTTTTTAAAGTAAGTGCTTGTCATACTATTCAATTCAGTATAAACATACCAACTAGTAATGATTTAAGAAAACAAGTCATGGTACTCAACAGTTTGAAATGTACAGAAATGACTGTTGGATAACTTTCTTTGTATTTTATATGGTTCTGTGTAAATCGTTTGTTGCTGTGCAACGGCTGTGTCAGTTATAAGTACTGTTGTAAGATCATTGCTACATTTGTACGAGTCACACGTTAGTAGCTGTTGATATTTTATCGATGTACTTTACCAGAATTGTGCACTGGTAAGAACATTTTGGAAATCGAATCAAACCACAAAAAGAAAGAAAAAAAATATGCGACAACATTCTAGTGCAACTGATAACTTGTATAAAGTGTATCGCTTTGTCTTTTTCGATATTGAGTTTGTCACTAACCCGTGCATAGGCAGTGCCATGCATTGTTGCGTTTAGCTTATTTATGTGTTAGTATGAATTGTGCATGTCTTGTACAGGTCTGTTAAGAAGAACACCAAATAATAATTTGAAATTTTGTGACAAAAAAAAAAAAGTAAGCATCTACCTGGCAACATACAGGAGTGACCTTTGTTCCCATCCTCCAGTCAGTATTTTGAAGACGATCCCTCTGTTGCCATATGTCTGTATATTGCCTCCAAATCATATTCCAGGCATTTGACTATGATTGGCTATCTTCACCCGTCAACATTATCCTACCATTTTACATCTCACACTCTCTCGTCGCAAACTATTTCCATCATTATACATTGTATCATTTTGAGCTGTATCGTCAAGCTGCCACGTTCTCAGTGAGCATGGCCATCACGCCATCATAACGCTTGACAGAGTCTTTGGGAATTTTATCACATCTTATCCTTATGTCAAGTCTGAACTCTGTGCCCCGGGGGCGCAGGGAAAGAGGATGTTCCATCTGCCATTAGAAACATTCTCTATGGGAATACCCTTGTTCCGTTAGCCTGTCACTTAGCACACCGCATGAATATACAGACACTGGCAGAAACATATCCATGCAAATTTCAAATCCAGATAATTAGTGGTTTCCAACAGCCTGTTAGTCCCGTCTTTCCTTTTAGAAAAATAACAAATAAGATAAAAACAGACCAAAAACAAAACAAACGCCACTTTTGTTTTTATCCCAGTTACAAAGGCATCGACCCATACTTTTAACAATGGTACCCACTCTAGAAAAGAAGGTGAAATTTTCATCTGAGTGTCTGTGATTATTTTGTCCAAGCCTGTCAGAATTGCCTGTCATTCATCTCCTACCCACTCCCCCCCCCCCCCCCCTTCCCCCTTTCCCCTCCCCCACTAGTAGGGAGCTTTAGATTTTAGACGCGCGGACGTTCAGAAGGAAAAAAAAATGTTCTGAGCGTGGGCAGAAGCATGCGCCGACTTGACCCGCGCTACTGCGCATGCTCAGATTGTGTTTTTTTTTTTCATTTGAACGTCCGCGCATCTAAAATCTAAAGCTCCCTATTCCCTATTCCACATTCTTATTTTGTATATTGCGATCTGTACTTGTAAGTTTCAGCTGTTCATTTTGTTTTTCGATGCCAAACTTTTTGTATCTGTAATGCTTGTGTATATGCATATTCACATTTGCCAGTCTCCTTCTGTATTCCATTTTTTTTATTGTATTTATTTTTTTTAAAATTGCCTAATGAGTTTGATTCCACCATGTCTGGCACTGACTGAAATTCAACGAGCCATTCTGAAAAGAAAAATGAATTAATGGATGTAATATTCTCTTGCCCTGCTTCATTTGAAATAAGTCCGTTTGAAGGTATCAGTTATTCCTGCACATCTTGATGCATATCACAGTATAGATAGTAATATCACACACACAATACCCCATTTGGGTATAGGAGATATTAAACCATCGTAGTGTACCAGAGGCAGTTTCAAGCTTCCACAAGAGGGCGATGTGAATAGCGAAAATGTCCAGTTTGAATTTTTTTTTCTTTTTTTGCTGGTTTTAAGTGATCAAAATCTGTGCGTTTCATGAGCAGTTACTGAGAGTATTATAGCAATGTTTTAATTTCTGCTTAAAGAGCTCAAGTCAATTTGCTAAATTCTCACTGACTTTGAAAGTACCAGTGTTTGTACTGTCTCTTAATTTAATGATGTCCAAAACATTTGAATTGCCTCTGACCACAGACAGCTGTTTAGCATATGAAAGATACCCTATATTGTAGTTTGTTTTGGGGGGTATTTTTTCCACAATTGTGCAAACTGCAGTGAGATATATAGGATGTAGATTATTTGTACACGTATCATGCTTGTCCATCTAGTTTGTTTAGAATGTTTATGATAACTGCGCCCAAAGAACCGTGACAGTTTGAATTAACGAAACATTGAAATCAGAATCGAAATCTTTGTTTTCTGAAATACGACAGGCCCTGTGTACTTTGGGGACAGTAATTCTGCATTATGTCTTGAAATTTTTAATGATTTTTGTTTTGTTTTTGTTTACGTCAGTGAATACAGAAAAGTGATTTTATGCTTTCGTATCCCAAGTCACTGTATGCCAAAGGGGGAAAAAAAGTGATAATGATCAAAAGGGACTAGACTAGCTTGATCATTTAGAATACTGTCTGTGCTGGTCGTTGGACTGACCTTTCTGTGCAAAATTTCCCCCTTTCAGAGTTCAGTTGTAGAACTATCATCTGTGTATCATCATGTATCTACAGTGTTATTTTTATGTGACTGTGTCCAGTATTGGCACGGCAGGTTGCGTTTTGACAATTTTCCCCCGTCATTTTGATGGTAGGCATTAACTTGAGTTGAGCTTGTGTACGGGTACACATGCTTAAACAGTTTTAGCATTGAGACATTTGCTCTGTCTTACACCCTGTTTGATTTATTAGGCTACATGGTATTGATCTTTATCATTGAAAAAAAAAAAAATCTTCTCGTTTTTCTGCAATTTTGTATGTAAGGTTGTTGACCCCAGAACAATGTATTTGTGTATACAGAGACAGTGAGAGAGGGAGGAGAGAGAGAAGGAGAGAGAGAGAGAGAGAGAGAAAGAGATGAGAAAAATGTTGCATAACCTGTGTTTGGCAAGCACGAGGTAGGATTATTCTGTTTCTTGTTGTGCTGCACAGTCGCTCAATCAGTCTGTCGCTGCAATGGATGTTTAGTATCGCTATAGTTCTCTTCACATTCACTTGTGTCTGCATTTGATCGTCAAAAAATGGCAACAGCTTTGTACAGAAAAGGATCGAAAAAAAAAAGAGGAAATGGGTCAAACCAGTGTGTCATCATTTCTCTGTTTTGTTTTTTTTTGCCTCTTTTTGCTGTCATTTACGAACTTATTTACTTTAATATTACTTACCTTGAAACTCTTGTTGTAACACGCATTAAAACCTCTGTGAGGAATGAAAAAAAAAAGTTTGCTTCTTTCCATCATTGTGTTTATTTGTGAGAGAATTTTTGCTTTCTTATTGGAGAGAGGTCTTGATTCTATTTTGAATGCGCAAGTATACTGTCAACCTTGCTTGTAAGTCGACGTCGTGTAAGTCAAATAATCGCCTAATTCGAAGGTCTTTTTAAGTCTGCTTTTCCTTATGTTCCATTAATTTTAATCCCTCGTAAGTCCAATTTTCTCCCTTGGTCAAAGCTATTTCTTCAGTCCAAATAGATTCGACTTAGGTAAGGTTGACTGTATGTGGGAGTGCTGAAAGGGGACTTGATATTCAAAAGTGGGCATACTGAAAGGTTTCTGCTAAATATGTATGTACTTCTGTGTTTCCTCAAACTAGTAGCGTTTTCAAGAAATAAGGAGAAACCTAGTATCACAAGACAGGTTTAGAATTTGTCATATCAGAGCTGAAACAATCGGGGATGTGCATGAATAAGGCTGCATGGTGATGTGTGAGTGAGCGCATGTCAAATGTTTAAAGGGGAATTAGGGACCAGTTGAAATTTAGTCTGAAAAGGAAGAGATTTTCTTAGCGCATCAATGAAAATTTGATCAAAATTGGATGAAAACTGAAGAAGGTACGAAATTGTGACGTTTCACCAAATTTCATGGAACAGTTCTTGAGCAGTCGATATGAAAATGAAAATGAGTGAGTTGATGATGTCATCCCTTCACAACTTGCTATATAGTTTTGTACACAAAATCTTTTTTTTTTAAATTGTCCATATTTATTTTGTTTTCTTTTTGTCTTAATGCATTTATGCCCCAGTCTCAAATCCTAATAAATCTGACTGATCATAATTCTGAAGTAATTCAGCCAGGGATAATACATGTACATGTATTATGTTTTGCACTTTTGTAGCAGAAAAATTGAATTTCCGTCATTTTTTTTTTTTTTTTTTTTTTTGGGGGGGGGGGGTCACCATCAATGGAAAATTGTATGACATCATCAGCTCACTCATATGCATATTCATATCAACTGTTTAAGAACTATTTTCCAATTAAATAGCAAAGCTTCATAATTTCATAAGTTCATTAGTTTTAATCTGATTTTGATAAAATATTGACTGTTGGACTTGTAAAATTTTACTCTTTCTTTTCAGAATAACTATTATCTGGCCTTGAATTCCCCTTTAAGAACCGTTTGAGTATCCACATGAATCTTGACATATGTATTTATGAGTAAACAAAGCTGTGCCTATCAACTTTTGGGCGCTCATTCTCCAGGTCAAAGGTCATAGGTCTGGATCTAATGATTAAATTCTACAACATGTATTTCCCCCCTTTATCTCTGCAAATTCTGAATGTAATTTCATGAAACTTTGTGTATACATGCATTACCAGAGTAAGATTCTCTATGGGAAGTTTTGGGCAATAGGGTCAAAGTTCAAAGGTTGGTGAAGATGTGAAAATGTCACTTTTTTATTTGTATCTCTATGAAACTTAGTACATTTGCCTGACACGGATTCTCTTTGGAAGTTTTGGGTCATCAGGTCAAGGTCATGGTTCAGGTTAAAATGCTAAAATTACACTATTTTTTGCTGAAATTACACTAGTTTCTCCATGCCATTTCTCACACTGAATGTATACACACAATATAATACGTGTATGACAGCACGTTGATTATGCCGGGGAAAGTTCTGGGAAATGGGATCAAAGGTGAAGTGAAAATGTTACAATTTCACCTGTTTTTTCATATTTTGAATGTGGCTCAAATACAATTGACCAGATGATAATCATATTTGCCAATCATGTGAAATTGTTGTCTCATGATGTACTGCAGACCTGGAGGGGAGAATAATGCGATATGGCAGAGGCATACCAGTCGTCACAGCGACATTTCTCTTTGTTGTTTTTTTCTTCTTCTTTTTTCTTCTCTTTCTATTAATGTTCACCATCTCCTACTTCTGCATCTTTTCTTGTAATATTTTTGTTTTCTTTCTTCTTTTTATCTTCGCTATGTATTCTCTTTCTCTTTTTCTTCTCTTCTTATCTTTCTCATTTTTTTTCTCCATCATCCGCTTCTGCTCCGACCTCCCCTACTTTATATGTATATATATATATATATATATATATATATATATATATATATATATATATTATATATATATATATATATATTATATATATATATATATATATATATATATATATATATATATAAATTATATATACATTTTTTTTTTAATGGAAAATATTTTCATGTGCTTTTCAATGCACTATTATCAGATTTGTTAGAACCGCTGCATCGCTTTACGTTTTTCCGTCATTTACAATTACAGTGAGTCTGTGGAGCTTGCGATTACCAAATGGCCAGGTATATTGAATTTCCGTGTCATCTGGCTCCACTTACATACGTCAAGCCGAGAGACAAAAGTGCTCCTTGTTTTTTATTTTCATTCACCGAAACTAGTCGTAAAACTTGTTTTCTAGCAGACGATGAAAATATAGTCCGTTCTTTCTTCCCTTGTCCAGCGAGCTGTATGGACCTGGGTAGGCCTACTATACAAGTATCGGGAAACTCTGATGCGCCTGGCCAAACATACACCTGGGTTACACGCAACACCGTCTATTATTTTCAAAGACCACTCCTTGTTACATGTATACCTACTACGAGACTGGTATGACAGTATAAAGGGTTGTCTCTGATGTTATTATCTAATGACTACAGTGGAACAAGCAGAGCATGTAGTCACTGCGAAATCATCTATATCGACACTCAAATGATTTGATGCAAAAGATATCTTATACATAGGGCCTGCACGTTGAAAGAGGGAATCTATTTCAATCTGATAAATGGAGCATTAATTTATTGAAAAGAGATGATTTCATCATCTCATTTAATTTGCACACAGGGTTGCAACCAATGTCACTGTTTCGCACTTACGTGACATTGCCTGAGATGTCATGGCTTTCTAATTTCTGTTTCGATTGTAATGAAATTTTTACTGTTCTTGTTTGTTGTTGTTTTTTAATCTAAACTCTCAAAGCAATTTAGGGAACACGAGCTGATGGATGTCTGTGGATCGATTTGTAGGTGCGTGTGTGTGTGTGTGTGTTGTTGTTGTTGTTGTTGTTTATTTGTTTGTTTGTTTTTTAACCATGATCTGTGTTCTTGGTACGCTCATCATCCTATGATGATTTTATTATACTGTTGAACTCCAATAACACGTATAGTTGTCCATTCGCCCAAACAAATCTGTCGAGCTCCAAACAACTCGTTCTTCCGTTCTCGTCTTCTCATCCCCCCCCCCCCCACCCACCACCCCCCCCCCCCCCCCAAAAAAAAAAAAAGAGAGAGAGAGAGAGAGAGAGAGAGAGAGAGAGAGAGAGAAAAAAAAAAAGTGGACTCACCGGGTTGCCAAAACTCGTCTTCTTGAGATGCGCCCGCCGGGTGAAGTCAAGAGATTGTGGAGCATTCTAGGGGCCAGTGCACTTTTCGTGTTGATTTTGCTGTTGTAGTTGTTGTTTTCTTGTCTTTTAAACGAACAAAACAAAACAAAAAAGAAAAGAAAATGAGAGATGACTGAGAGGGAGACTCTCCTTAACAGTCACTTTCCTGAGTCAGTTGAGGGGAGAGGTACACCAGTGGAACGGGGGAGATGCCGCGGGAATTGGACGCATAATAAAGGGGTGGAGCGGCGGAAGGAAGAGGAGAGACAGATTGTATCGAAACAGAGTTCTGGGAGTTTTTGGCAACGAAAAGTTAGTCATCAACGATCGAGGTATATCTACAACGATGAGTTCAGTTCTGCAATCTGAGCGTCCTCTGAAATAAGGAACAGAATATATCGTAAAACATGTAAAAGCAAGAACTTCACTCACGCGACTTTGTGGCTTTTGAAGTATGATGTCAATTTTTGTAGCAGCAGCTATCGTCGGATCGGTAGATATTCGTTATTCCGGTGATTTGTTAATTCGAAAATGTAAAGAAGGTAGGAACCTTCGGAATAGCGAACCTTTTTTACGACCAATTAACGGACCATCGGAAAATACTATATTTGTAATAATATATCTAATATGATAATAACTATATTTCATTTTCAGATTACCCCTTTCTGTGTCAATGAGTAAATTGTACACAAATTTTACACACAAACCTATGGGCAGGTATAATGATGTGGCAAGCAGAGGGTTTAGGAACCTTCGGAATATCAGACCTAATTTCATTTGCAGAATAACATATCTTCGGAATAAGGAACCTTCGGAATAACAGACCTAATTCATTTTCGGAATAACATATCTTCGGAATAAGGAACCTGCGGAATAACAGACCTAATTTCATTTTCGGAATAACATATCTTCGGAATAAGGAACCTGCAGAATAACAGACCTTATTTCATTTCGGAATAACATTATCTTCGGAATAAGGAACCTGCGGAATAACGAACAGTAACCGTCAGACGATAGCCCTGTGACATTTTAGACCATGAAAATTATTTGTGAGTGTGATCATGTTGGGATGGCATATAAATCCTAAAGATCAAGGTGGATCCTGGATTCATTTTTACAGGATATTCATGTTCTACATGTTCTACTCGTCTTCACATAAACTGATGGGTCAGTCTAAATGTCTCTTCCGTTAACCGAAATTGTGCTCGTCTGTTTACCAAATTATTTTGTCATCTATAATTTCCGCTATACAGAATGGAGTAATACATGGTGTACTTTATTTTAGTATGTTTATATACAAAAAGAAAAACATTAGTTTCCTATAGATCGTTGTAGATGTTAAATGTGTGACCACCTTACTCTCTAAAAAAAATCGAGTGAAAATTTTCACTCTGAAAGGAGTGAATACAAAAAAGAGTGAATTTAGAGTGAAATTGGAGTGAATTTTGAGTGAAAATGTTCATTTTCACTCATTTTGGAGTGACCTCAGGGATCACTCGAAGATTTTGGAGTGATCCCTGACGTCACTCTAAAACGAGTGAAAATGAACATTTTCACTCAAAATTCACTCCAATTTCACTCTAAATTCACTTTTTTTGTGTATTCACTCCTTTTAGAGTGAAAATTTTCACTCGATTTTTTTTAGAGAGTATTCTAAGTGGAAATCATAAATAAAATATTGCCAATTTGGATGAAAAATCGTGGCGCTATAGATAGGCTTATAAGCTTCTCGTGCCACGCTCAGATTTAGAAATTCGTTATTACTGCTGTCGCTGTTTAAATATGAACATAAATATGTTTCCCAACTGAGATCACAATACTTAAAGCCCTTAGAATAGGCACATTACAAATTCTTCATAGCCTTTGAGACAATGACGTCATAAGATGAACAGGTTTGAAGGATGATGACGTGATGAGAAAGTTTGTTCTATAAAGATAGTTGCCACCTTCCCCGAACCCTGGCAACTCTCGCTGAGCTTGATTTGGCATTTGGCATGGATCAATACAAAATTTTCGTAATTAAATTGCAATTCTGATACAAGCATACGACTCTCTTAAGGAGCATTACGAGGCGAACATTTTTCCCTCACACAATCATTCAAAGTGCTGAGAATCGTTTTTCTTTCGCCGTTTGCCAATTAGATTGTGAGTTTCTGAACTAGCATACAAACTACAGTAAGTCGATTCTGTTCGGGAACCCCAGTGATCTAGCTCATGTGGGCTACTATACCACCAGGCTATTCACGATGTCGATCGACTTACTTCAGCGTCCGCTTTAAACCTAATTCCATGACGCATTTAGTTGAATTCATCTATAAAGTCTCATAAAATCAGCAGATCAAAACACTAATGTTCCAAACATGGCGTTCAAGAGCAGGGTTAAAATCACCGACTAATTAGTGGATTTTTTTTTTTTTTTTTTTTTTTTTTTTGGGGGGGGGGGGGTAGCCATGATGAAAAAAAAACAACTACAAAAACAACAAAACAGGTGTTGTATCAAGATATCAATATTAAGAACCAGCTCTGGCTCTCGGGCGGAAGATCGGTGGTCCAGTGGATACGCCACCTTTCCGGTGATCAGGCAATCGTTGGTTCGAATCCAGCCCTATAGTATATGCATGCCCAAGACTTTTTCTCTTGTTTTTTGTTTTGTTTTTGTTTTTTGATCATAGCACAGCTAAAACACTGATTAATCGGTGCTTATTTACGTCGATTTAGGACAATTTATCCATCAGCTGCAATAGTAACTTGACGCAAGCGTTATTCTCAGGTGAAGAGCGTGTATTGTATGTAATCAAACCTCAGCACCGCGACAGTCCCCTTATACACTGGCACAGCTGCTTGCACGTGCGAAAACAATAAAAGATTCGCCTCTCGTAAGCTCCTCACACCGGAGAAAAGGCAAGGCGTTCGCATAGTGCGATGGGGAAATTAAGATAGACTTGTGAAGATTTCACGGCAAAGGTCATACTAACATTGTGACAGCGAAAGATGATGCACGAGGGGAAATAAGAAGAAGAAATTGGAGCGAGGTTTGATGATTTATGACTTTAGGAAGTCAAGTCTACAGAAGGAAAGAGGAAGGGGGATAAAAAAGGGTGTCTGCCCACTGATTTGTTATGACATCTTGACGATTGCGGGAATCAAAACTGTGAAGTTATAGTTGCAAGTTATTTAGTGCAAGTCTTCTAGACGGAAGGGTGAGAAATGGAGAAGGGAAAGGAGAAGAACTTATTTGGTGTGACTCATGACATATCGGGTGAATAAGACAAGCCACACCGCATCAACTTGACTTGTACAGATACAAAGCGATACCATATCAATGTCAACTTGAATTTCATTCTAAATCAGTACAAGATGTAGGCCTACTAGATCATCTACCATTTAGTGTAGCAGTGAGGTAATAGAAGTATCAGTAGCGGTATATGCCTACGTAAGTAGTAGTAGCCCTGTTATAGAAATAGCAGTACAATAAAAGGGCATCGTGTAGTCGTGGAAGTATAGAGTAACGTATTCGCAATGTATAGCATGAAATGTTTGATCGCAAAATTGGCTAATCGCCATTTTAAAGTAAGACCATCATCAAATAAAGTAAAAATGGCACTTTTCCAGTGGTATTTCACTTGTAACATAACAAGGAATGTTCTTGAAGTTATGATTGAAAATGTTGAATATTTTTACTATCATTTTCTTTGTTTTTAGCAGCTTCGATTTGCAAATATCTCAACTCAACAAGAATGGAGATAACTCGTTTTTCTATCAAACTCTTCATGTTTAAAAAACGGAACAAGAAAAAGGAAGTAAAGGAATACATCTTATACACAGTGTATGTTTATGAGCCCTTCGATTCAATCAACAAGTGAGAATTAGACGATAGAATAGTAAATGATGTTTAATTTCTGTAATCGGGATTTCTCCTTGGTGTATACGATATCAAACTTTAACAAAGCGTTCACGTTATCACCATTGAGACTATACAGTAGTCTGATCAAAAAGAAATGAGAAAATCATGTGAATTTGAAATTTTCAAGAAAAAGCGAGTTGGGCCACATATTACAAGGCTAGTTAAACGTCCTGCAGTCAGATCCTTACTGGATTTCTCTTTATTGTTGTTATTTTTATTTGTAATACATTTAGAAATGGGAACTATTATTCTTCATGTCAAAAGTCTATACAGTGATTTGATGATTTAGTGGTACATTATAGTCGCGGTCTTGAAGAGGAGTGTGTTCAGAAAGGCTAATTACTGATGGGAAAAAAATGTGAACTTTGAAAATAATGATATTTATGTAAACACCAATGGGATTTTAATCATTGCATTTCACGCACTTACAGATTTCTCCGTCCATTGCTCTGCTCCACGATCGCCAATTTAGCCTCTCGTGAATTTGTCGGGAACTCCTGAGTTCGCGAATGGTGTATATTATAGACTATACTACAATAATTATTTGAATAAAGATGTGTGTGTTGCCACTATATATGACGTGTCATGAAATCATGAGAAGCTAGCGAGATCCATGCATAATTATCATATATTTGATCGGTTTCCAAAGTAATTTTCCATTGTTTAGTTCGAACTCGGAACATTAAATTTGTGAAAGTTCTCTTTAAGAATCGGAGCCCTGTAGGAGCAAATGGTTTGCAGTTAGTGCCGGGGGGGGGGGGGGGGGTTCTTTCTTTTGCTTTTGCTTTTTACATTTTTTTTTGAAAGTTTTGTTGAAAGAGGGAGAAAAAAAGATGAGTGCATATAGGGACATTGGAGGATGGGTGGAGCACAAACACGTGCTCTCTCTGACGGATGACACAGTGCCAAAGATGATGTTATTTTAAGAGGTGAGCAGGAAATATGCTGTCAGAGTAGACTGTTCACGTGCGGAAGGACAGATTCTTCGAGACACATTTAGGAGAGGTGTCTTTTTACTTCAAAGTTTATAAGGAGAGGATAGAATGTGAGTTATAATGATGAAAACAGGCAGTTTGCACTGTCTACAAGCATGTCATAAATCAATGCGTAATTACGTGTATAATCATACAGATAACGATTACTGCGTCCGTTATTCTGGAGATCGTTATTTCGGATGTTCGTTAATCCGAAAATGAGATAAGGTTTGTTATATTCCGATGGTTCGTTTATCAGAAAATGAAATGCAGGCCATTAAGGATCCTCATTCAGACGATACGGTCGAAAGCGAAATAGTGTTCGTGATTGATCATTCTAGGGAGGTGAGAAAAGAGTCTCCGAAGGTTCGTTAATTTCCGGAGTAACGAACCTTACTCCATTTCCGGATTAACGAATTTCTTTTCATTTTCAGATTGACATGACTTCGGAATAACGAACGCTTTGTAATTTTTAGATAAACGAACCTTTTTTCAATTTTTCGGATTAACGAAAATCTAGGCATAGGGAATTTCGGAATGTTTCTTATTAATGAACTTTCGGAATAACAAACATCACCCATACTCTCTAAAAAAAAATCAAGTGAAAATGTTCACTCTTAAGGAGTGAATAACAGAAAAGAGTGAATTTTTAGTGAAAATGTTCATTTTCACTAATTTTGGAGTGGCCTCAGGGATCACTCCAGAATCTTTGAGTGATCCCTGAGGTCACTCTAAAATGAGTTTTTAGAGGGTAGATGATTACACCTATAACATGATATGTATGGAAAGCATGCACAGTCTGATTCTTAGTTGATGAAGGATGAAGGGTCGATATTCAACAGGCCAAGAAAATAATGGTTGGAGAAAAAAGGGAACGAACATGGGCAACGCAAAGATGATGAAAGAAAGATGAAGAGAGGGAGAGAGAGGAGTGTTTATGAAAGTGAAACAGTTAAAAGGAGAGGGTAAGATTGGGAGAAGACCACACACGTCTTGCGGGAAAAACAATTAATCAATTCAAAGAAGAAAACATCCTCTGAAAACTCGAATTTCCCTCTCCAAGTATATATATACACACAGGAAATTTCAAGTGATCGACTGTCGAAACAGCCTTTTTGTTCCTCAAAGAAATGTAATATCACAGCATGCAAAGACGTTGCCTCATAATTCCTCTCAAACTTTTTTTTTTGATAATGCACGTTTTTGTGATTTGTAATGAACCCCAAAAGTCCAATAAAGATCGCTATAAAGATTGAATATGGTTACTGGGGAAACTGTCGTCTTGTGTTGATTGCACATGCTGTGCTTTCTCCGTTTATATTTCTGAATAATGTGCCTTATGAATTCATCATGTACGAGTATATTCAATATTGTGTCAACCAACTATTTTCTTGTTTCCTTTTCGGTGTTCTTTTCTTTTTTGTTTAGTTTTGCACAATATTTTTTTTTTTCATATACCTTCTGCGTATTTGTTTCTATACAATACTTTGATTCCTTTGCCATTCTATTGTACTCCATAGAGAGGTTAATGACTGAAATGACAGTAATGTTTATTCTCAAGTATATATCTGAATAATCCAACAACGCATGAAAGGACATAATTTGACAATAGAAAACATGAAAGGTAATATGTATGCTTGTGTGTCCGTGTGTGTGAGTGTGTGTGTGTGTGTGTGTTTGTGGTATTTATTGAAAAAAAAAGTGTTTGTGTGTGCGTGGGTGTGGCTGTGGGTGTGAGTGTAAACTTCACTTGTTTCTCTATCACCAATTGCTGGTTTGTTTCACGTATATAACAGACTTGGGAGAACTTTTCTTTCTTGTTCCCCTCATCTTATTGGGGAGCACATCGAGAGGTGAAATATGGCCACATGTTTTCCATTTCTGAAGAATTGGAAATCTAACCTAGTTAGATTTGTTTGTCGCGGTGCCGATGCGTGGACGAGAAAAGTAAAAGAGGAACGGTAAGGAGGGGGGGGGGGAGTGGGGAGAAAGAAAAAAAAAGAGAGGAACATGTGGAAAATGTTTCTGATGATATCATTATGTCACGTATGTATTTAACTGCAGTCTCCCATATACCCCCTGAGATTTCGAGCCATCTCAAATTCGGTGCCTGATCCATCTATACTCATTTTCAATAAAGTCCAATTCGGTTAGAGCTTTCATTTGTATTGGAATCCATTCCTGACACGATGTTTCCTTACGGTAATCCGTCACATCGCATGTGATTAAAGTGTTCCACTATCATATGATTTCTATGATAATCGCTCATGGATGCGGCTGTCCAAAAGTCATCTCGTTTTAACGTGTCTCTCTCGTCATCTCAAATGGTGCACGGAGCTTCATGATTTGACTTTTTTTTTTGGCTCTCTTTTTCATTTATCCCTTCTCCTTTTCCTCTTCCTCTTTGTGATGTAGGCTACTCAGTACTCACAACGCAAACTCTGTAAGCTGTGCCTGTGTATTGCGATATTAGATGAACTTGACGGAACCCAAGTGACTGTGTGAGCTCTTTCATGCTCTCCAGTAGATCTCGTATTTCTCATATTTTTGGTGACATTATAGTTAAAGTTAAGACCTAGCACTCTTCTCCATACTCAGGGGCGGATCCAGGAATTCTGTAAGGGGGGGGGGGGGCGCAACTAATATTTCTGGTGCCACCTCCGGGTTTCATTTCATTTTTTTTCCTTTCATTTCTTTAGTTTTTAACGAAAAATAAAAGGGGGGGCGTAAGCCGGTTGCCCCCCCCCCCTTGATCCGCCACTGATATACTTACCCTCGGGACTTATCCACCGTCATTATTAACTTCTCCGTTTGTTTTTTCCTCCTTTTCCCTTTTCCTTCTTCTTCTTCTTCTCCTGTTATTCATCATCATCTTCTTCTCTTCTTTGTGTTCTTATTCTTTTCTCCTTGTTCATAGGATCTTCTCCGTCTTGTTAATTGCTTTTTCTTCTTTCTCTACTTCGTCTTTCTTTTCTTCTTCTTCTTCTTCTTCTTCTTCTTCTTCTTCTTCTTCTTCATCATCATCATCTTCTTTTTCTTCGCCTTCCTGTTCTTTGTTCTACTCCTCCCCCTCTTCTCTTTAAGCTTTTTTTTTTTGTTTTTATCGAGCAAGTGCGTCACTTCTCTTTGTTTTTGCCTCCCCCCTTCACTCTTGGAGACAAAATTAATGTAGTTTTAAAGTTTTTGTTTGTGTGCTTATTTTGTTCTTTACGACTTTTCGATGATGATTATCCTGGACACATCAGGATATCAATTAAAGTTCTATCAGAAGAACTAATAAGGTTCGCCTTTTTGTCTATGGATTTACGAACGGAGATGAAGAGAAGCGCTTATGACACCTTGGTCCCCTTAGCTACACCAGACTCTCTCAATCTAAGCCTATCATTCATCTACCATCTATCTGTCTATATATTTGTATATCTATCTATCAGTCCAGCCATCTATCTATTTATCTATCTATATATCTATCTATCTCTATCTCTCTCTCTCTCTCTCTCTCTCTCTCTCTCTATATATATATATATATACTATATATATATATATATATATATATATATATATACTATATATATATATATATATATATATATATATATATATATATATATATATATATATATATATATATCAATACCTATCCATCTATCTATAGGCTCTGTATTTTTCACGTGTTGTTTTCTGCGTTGGTACCAGGTATGGGAGTTATATGCGACGCAAACATTATTCCATTATGCTTACTTTCTGGAGGAGATCAACAGTCCTCAAGTATTTATTTCCCATTGACAAACTGGTTTTCCTTATGCAAATGTACAGCCCATTTGGTCAGACCGTGAACATACAACGAATTACAGTAGGCCCGTGGTCAGACGACCAAGGAGCGCTCTGTGCAATGCAAAGTTGTTACGACATCAATACGACCGTGATATGTTTTGACCAGGGAGGTGTTTCCACGTCCCTGGTTTGACGTCGCAAAGGTCGCATCGCAATTATCAAGAATCGTCAGTAATTCACAATTCTTGACGACATGTTGTAACAGGGACTATAACATTTTTATGACAGAGCTTTTCAGAATGTGATGGTATACAGCCTGTGGTTTGGCGTGGCTGAGTGGTTAGCACCAGAGTCAGTATAGTGGCAGTTCTTTGACGCTCGTGATGCTTACGTGATGGCGTTTTGTCTCATTCGTAATATGTTGTCTAGCTGAGATATACGATCCGGCTTACTCGTGGTGCATGTTCCTTCTCACGAGTACTGCATGCCAAGGACACTCTTGAGGTTATGATTTATCTTCATGAAACCATCGAGACATGATATAATGAACATTCCTAGATGATTGCCAGCAATTTGAAAACACTTGCAAGAGTTCAATTGTGCAAATGAATATAACCGGATTGAATTGGTGGAAATGCAAGTTGCCAAACGCCACATTGGCTAGTAATGTAGTATAGAAAGATTTCATATAAAGCAGCAACTGACAGGATAAAGATTACGGACGTACAGACAAAAATTAACCAGAAGCATTTGGATTTACGGGCTATTTTGTTACTCCAAAGTTCGTTAATCTGAAAATGAAATAGCGTTCGCAATTCCGATGGTTCGTAACTCGTAAATTCCCTATTTCCTATATACCAATTCCATATTCCCTATTCCAGAGTCCCTATTACCTACATGTTCGTAAGTCCGAAAATGAAATAGGGTTCGTTCATTAATAACTTGTGTGACGTACTTTTGAAAGTTCGTTGATCCGAATATTGAACAAGGTTCCGAAAATGGTATGAGGTTCGCTCATCCGAAAATGAAAAGAAGGTACGTACTATAAAACGAATCTTTGGAATTACTAACCATGGAATCAATTTCGTTTCCGGATGAGTAAAACTTCGGAATAATGAACCTTTACTCATTTCAAATTATTGAACCTTCGCGGGGAAAAAAAAGATTAAAGAACCTTAAGTTTCAATATCGGATTAACGAACCTTCGAAATAACGTAATGTCACCGAATTTACGCGCATTGTAAGGATGTACATAACCCTACGCATTCCTTTCAGCTATCCCGTTGGTCAGTGGGCAAGAGAGATAAAGTGCACTAAATTTGATGACTTCAGCTGGTATCTAATTCAGGTGTAGGGAGAAGATTCTATATAGAAGGCCATGGAGATACTGAGGCGAATGGACAATATTTCTCAAATGGATATAGAGACAAAAATGTGAAAAGAAAGTATATCATAGATTTAGCGCACAAGAAATTGTATGATGCGATGACATTTTATTAATAGGCATAGTTCTAAAACGCTCCCAGACAAGTCAGGTCCGGCTGGATTATCTATCGTAATGTCCTATCACAGGTGGTGTGGTATGAGATAGTCACTGGCAACTTCGGCAGTCGACCTTGCGTGACACATTTTGCCTCAGCAGCTCTCAGCGATCAGAAAATTTTTATAGAGACACCGAAAGAGGGGGGAGAGAAAGGGGGTAAGAGTCCATATTGGGGTCATTTGAGGATAAACCGTCTGAACTCAGCTGTTCCACAAAATTCGGTATAGGATCGTCCCCCAAGTCCTCTGGAATAGTAATAACAAAGAGGGAACATTTTGAAATTGAACATGACATGAGCCCGCCCTCAATGTCCCCCTTGGCTTCCGTTTTGACGCTGACACGCCTGTTCGTGTGTGTGCAGTCGTACAAGAGTCTATGCCATTTAGTCAGGTCAATGGTGGCCTCCTCTACTGCACCCTTCAAATACAAACGTGACAAATTTCTCCACATTTTTTAAGGGAAATTGGCCCCTCTTACACATATATTTTGCTGCGATTGATTAGCTATGCTTGCAACATCACTATTGGACAGCAATGTGCACTCTTAGCCAAATGCCAAACAAGTAGGTATATAACATCATCAACATACATTGTGACATATCGTTGTGTGAGTTGCAAATTAATGTGTAAAGTTTATGCAGAGGCTACAAAGATGGTGAGGGAGTTTCGTGAATTTCTTTGTGTATGATTTGTACTTAAAGCACATTAGGGATGTTGTATTAGTTTGGCACGGACCCGTTGGCGAACAGCCCGAGGCTATAGAAGATGCTGTGCGTGTTGGTAAAAAAAGAAAAAGAAATACTGAACTTATTAAAGTATATCTTTTACACAAGAAATAACAACATACAATCGTACTGAACTCTGCACTATTTTAGACATTTTGTTTATGTAAACTTTACCTCAGCAAGGATGTTTTGTGATGAGGGCATATGCGTGTGTGTGTGTGTGAGTGCGTGTGTGCGCGTGCGTGTTCGTGCGTTCCCTCGTTCGTTAACCTGCATGTTTGAGGATAAAAAAGTTATCTACAAGAACATGTATGCAATTCACACTACATGATTGAATATAATACACACATGATACACTCACCTCATATATCTCATGGAGAACTATGTACTGTATTATGTCTTTGATTATTGAGCATCATCATCATCTCGTTTTTGAAATTGTTTACTCTTCTGTTCCTCCCCCCCCACACCCATTTCTAACATACCATACCAGCTACATTCTCTTTTCAAGCTTTCCAACAGCTGCCTATAAGCCATCTTCTCCTCCGCTCTCTTGCCCACAATCGAGGCCTACATCTACATCTGTCCAAGTAAACCTCTCAATGACGAGTGAAAGGAGCTCTCTGTACCAGATTTTCTTCTCTCTTCCCCCCTCCCAAACCCTCCGATCCCTTCACTCTCCCTCTCGCTCTCAGTCCCCACCCTGATCACCAATTCTTCATATTTCCACCCCCTCCTCTAATCTGTGAGGGCCTAGACCCCCTTCTCTGTGCCCTTCCACCCTTCTTTGATTAGTGTTACCCTATTTATGTATCCTCTCTATACGTTCTTTTACTATAATCATCCTCTCGATCTTTAGTTTCCAGGGTTCCCCAACTCATCTCAGTACATCTTTCTCTAGCTATGCTTCACATCCTTAATAGCTATAATCTTCATCTGAATCTCTACCCCCATCTCTTCCAAACCACCACAGTTTAAACAAGGATCTCCTTGCTTTGACGAACTCCAAAACTTTCAACCCTCTGTAAAGGTCATCCATTACTTTAATATTGGTCATCCAAACCTGCCCTAACTTTCACTGAGCAGTAGTCTGACATCATTGATCTCATTGAAAACATCATGTCTTGTAGGTCAAAGTTCCATCCTGTCGCAGTCCAGCCATGAAGAGGAGTCCGTCGACAAAATTGTACACAAGTTGATGTCATCACCAGAGCATTGGAGTGCCCCGCACTTCTTTGCTTGCCACATGAAGACTCTGTCTCTTCTTGGTTTTGACAGCCGAGTGCTAGATACGCTTCCCACTCACATCTGAGTTTACTCAAGCTTTTTCCTCCTCGTGCATTGAGCGCCAAAACATGTAGATAGCGAGATATTGTATCTAAGAGGAGGGAGGAAAAATCTGCTCATTGAATCATCATCTAACATCTGGGACCTCTAGAAAGCATGTCTTTGTTTGATGGGCCGAAGACTCCAAAGCATCCCTCCTTCCTGGTTACTATATTGTAATACATCCGCCCACACATAGGAAAACATATCACAGTGAATCTGAACATGTCGTCGTCGCTACATTCTCATTTCTGTGTGACTCACAATGTCAAAAGGTCACATTTCTACAGAGCCTATAACCAGTGAAGACATATTCTTCAATCTTCCACAAACTTGCTCTTTATAACAAACAAATGAAACTGAGATATAAGTGTTAAAATACAAACGGTAGTAACCATGCAACTATAAGCTACAGTTTGGCCATTAAAGAAATAGTCAAGAAGTTAATTCCTTTTAACTATTTTCCCCAAGTGCTTTAACACTAATTGTTACCAGAACCCTATTACCTTTCTAACCTCTGGCTCTACCTCACCCTAATGCTTTCATACATGCCTGACACTTAAAGGACAAGTTCACCTTCATATACATGTGGACTGAGTGAATGCAACAATATCAGTAGAACGCATCAGAGAAAGTTTGGGGAAAATCGGACAATCCATTCAAAAGTTATGAATTTTTAAAGTATCTGCGCAGTTACTGCTGGATGAGAAGACTACTACAGTGTATGATGTCATATGCGTACGACATAAAGAAAATAAAAAGAGAATTTCACAAAATTTTACTTTTTGAAAAAAGTGTACATTTCCTCAACTTGTCACGGACGTATGTTAAGGGTAATATTATTCCCCTTGCCTTCTGAAAGAGGGAAGTCAAAAGACCTTTTATTAAGCGAGGAAAGTGAAAATATGTTGAATTTTCTTTATATTTTCTTGATATCGTTGTACTCATGTGACATCACGAGCTATAGTAGTCTTCTCATCCAGCCTTCAGTGAGCAGAAACTTCAAAAGTGCATAACTCTCGAATAGATTGTCTGATTTTCCTCAAACTTTCACTGATGTGTTTTACTAATATTGCTGCATTCACTCAAGCCACATGTCTGTGAAGGTGAACTTGTCCTTTAAGAATTAGAAGAAAGTGAAACCTGATGATCATTTCATCATATTGCTAATTTCCACCAAGAATGATCTTTGACTTTAATTTGATTACCATGTGATGTGACCTGCAAACTTTTCAGTGTTTGGTTCCAGAAGAAAGTCCACAAATAAAAGTCTGTTTTTGATATACTATACCATACAAATAATCTATTAAAAAAAAATCAAGTGTCATTTTCAACTTGTACATGGCATTAAAGGAAACCCAAATCCAAAGACAAATGTGGATTGAGTGAAAGCAGCAACATTAGTAGAACACATCTGTGAAAGTTTGAGGAAAATCGGACAATCGATGCAAAAGTTATGAATTTTTAAAGTTTTGGTGTTGAAACCACAGATGAGGACACTACTAGAGGTTATGATGTCATGTGTGGGCAACAATAAAAAGAAAATATAAAGGGAATTCCACAAAAATTCATTTTTCTAGCATAATGAAAGAGCACTTGACTAACTGCTTTCAGAAAGCAGGGGGAATAATTGCTACCCTTAACATATGTCAGTATCAAGTTGATGGAATGTGCAATTTTCATGAAAAAGGAATAAGGTAATGTAAAATTCTGCTGCATGTCTTCATCTCAGCAACAGTGCAGGTCTGGCATTTTGCCTGGATGAACTTCATAATCAATAGAATGAATAACAAACAAGCACCAGGCCAGACATTAGAAATACAATGTATTTCCCTTTGCTCACATGCACAATTTCCATGTACCGTAATGACTTCCCAGATCCTATTTGGCATTCTGAAATGCAGCTACGCTAATGATGCGCCAGTGATTTCTGAAATTCTCTTTAAAAATTCAGTAGAATTGTGTACTTAAAGGGATGATATAGTATCTAATTAGTTGAGATGGGGGATTCTGATTTAAAGATTTATAACCACTTATGTAAAACATTAAAAATGTACAATACTAAGAGGAATGAATAGTTTCTTGATGAAAAATCAATTTTGAAATGGCTGAGATATCTAAAACCAAAGTGGTTCTAACATAAGGTGGGATCCACCATTTTTAAAATCACTTTATTTTACTTTGTTTTTGCATACATGTCTCAAACATTTCAAAACAGATTTCCATCAAATAAACTTGCAATTCCTCTTAGAATTGTATGCTCTATGACATTTTAAAAAGTGGCTTCTTGGTATCTCGCAAAAAGAATAAGCTGAATCCTCATCTAAATGAATACATGCGTGTACTATCCATCCCTTTTAAAGGGATGGCACAGTTTGGTGGAGATGAGAATTGGGCTTTTAACTTTTAGCGAAATACCAAGAAAACACTCATAAAATAGTACAGAGCATACCATTCTAAGAGGAATTCAAAGTTTATTTGACGAAAATCTGGTTTGGAATGACTGAAACATCCAAAAACAAAGTAAAACAAAGCGATTGTAAAAAAGTGTGGGTCCCACACTTTCTAGAATCGCTCTGTTTTGGATATCTCAGCCATTTCAAAACCAATTATTTTCATCAAATAAATGTTGAATTCCTCATGGAATTACATGCTCTTTCATATTTCATAAGAGGTTTCTCATTATCTCACCAAAAAATCTTAGAAACCTGAAATTAGGTCTCAACCAAAACTATACGATCCCTTTAAAGATTCATTAGAATTCTGTACTTCAACCAGAGTTATATTCATATGAGATAGCATTATCCTGCGAATGGAGGTGGATCTACTTGTATTGCGTATGGAGCTATGGCAAGTTTGTTGCATAGGACCTCTGTTGTCTCGCCCAGATGGGAAATTCACCAGTCGTCTAACTCCTGCTCTCATGTAGTCTAGATCCTGAACTATTTTGATATTTCAACTCCCCCCCCCCCCCCCCCCCCCAACCCACCACACACATCTTTCGTAAAAGCATGAGAGGCGCTACATGCGTTAAGCATTGTGATGGAGTGATCTTGCAGATGTATCTGGGCAGATTCGAGGAACTGTGGAACAATCACACAACTTAACGCATGTAAAAATAAAAAGAAGAACATAATAATAGTAAAACAAATGAAATGGTTCAGAATCTAGACTACTGCTGGTGTTGAAATAACTTTAGTTCACAGGACCCTGGCTCGTCTGCAATGACCATCATCGCTCAACAGAGGTCCTCTTGTCTGCCCCCTCATCCGCACTGACTCACTCCAAGAGATTCTACCGTATGCCCCCCTCCCAAAAAAAAAAAAAAAATACAACGGGAGCCTCCGCAACAATAACTTTAAAAATAGTGAATCAATCTAAATACAATTTCAGGGTTTGAAACTATAACTTATTACCCACATCTTACAGAAAACCCCATCCAATTTGCTTCAGTGGTCAAAGAGAAATGAGGATCTTTATAGAGTGTGTCGGGAATCTTTTCCCTCTAGTTTTGCCTATTGTGTTCACAGTTCCAAGAGCATCCAAGTGCTGAACTTAGAAGAAACGGACCCATGACATGCTTTACAACGATCCACATTTCTTTTTGACCACTCGACCAAATTAAATGGGGTTTTCTGCAAAATGTAGGCAAGAAGTTAAGTGTCATTCCCTGAAATAACATGCAAATTGTTTAATCATTTTGAAAGTTATCAATGCGAAAATCTGATTATGATTTTTTGGGGACATCTGTATACTATAGAATCTCTTTTGACTCACTTATACTCTCTGCCCACCCCACCTCCTCCCAAAGAAGAAGAGGAAGAAGAAGAAGAAAAAAAAAAGACTCTCAAAATTATACCACTGTCTCACCACAACAAAGTACCACAACGATGCCACACAAGCCTTACCCACCTCCCCTTCCCTGCCATACCCCGTAAAAAAAAAAAACACTCCTCTAGCAGCCGTACCAGACAGTCCCGCCGCAGCGCAAATCTCTGTCGCAAGATTGCCGGCGACAACTGACGAGCAGAGATTGGAGTGCCCACTTCCGCAATAGATTGGCCAATTATTCACGGTGGATGTTTGTGAAAAGAAGGGGAGGGGGAAGAAGGTAGACGGTCTAGCATGTACCTCCATGTGTTACGTTCTGGCACCGTGCCATAACATGAGATGGCACCCCATGAGTTACATTTTAAAACTGTTGGGTCCATTTTTGTTCCGATTCCCCCACTACTAATACGAGTCTGCGTTGAACTTTGCTCGTATGTTAGAGTATTCTTTGTATCTTGTATCCTTACCTCCATACATGTGCTACACTAGTAAATTCTACTATGGCTACTTTTCCTAAACACCACTTTTCCTGTTTTGTGCATGTGAGTGAAATTGGGTTGAGAAGCAAATACCCTGAAAGACATCATACGTTTGTGTATAGATAAATAGACAGGAGATTATCGATAAGGTAATGATGATAATACTTTGAAATGGAAGTGAAACAGATCTGCCTATTTTTGTAATAGTAGTTTGTTTATATTCTGTTGTTTGTTTGATTGTACTTTACTTATCACAGTCAACTCGATTATGTATCAGACGATGCTCACAAACTATCGTGTACTTCATGAGTAATAAATCATAAACATTCCCACAAACAGAGCAGAATTTTCAAGCCATACATGCAAGAAACACATGTGTCACATACGTACAAAGCTTGCAAAAGAAGACAAGTGTCGTATCAAACTCTGAAGTCTTTATTTCTTTTTTGACCTTTACAGGCAAAATGTTAGCCAAAGAGCACCATTGTCAACAGTTTGTCGAAGCAAAAAAAGTAATTTGTGATTGAGTTGTGATCCTTAATTTTTTTTTGTCAGAAAATAGCCACATGTACAATGTAGGACAGTCTCTTTTGTTTTGTTGTTGCTAAAAACCCTTCATAAATATCACATATTTACAAAAATGAAGCCTTCAATACAATAAAATGGCTTTCATATACTGTAAGGCAGGAACATTAATGTGTCTAAAAATCATTACATGTACATTAAACATAAATACAGTCTTGGGCCAACTTTCCATTCAAGTGGCACAAGCTTCATAAATACATCAGTTCAGGAGAATATTCCTACAAAATAATTCATACATATTTTCTTTTTTTTTTACAATGTCAAGTGTCAAAAAAAATGTTGGCAGGAATTAGAAGAGTAGACATTGATTGTTTGTGGGAAAATAATAGACTCACAACTGTAAGTAAATTTAGGTGACAATAAATCTTTGAAAACATTGCTTGGTCACAATGAATCAGTGTCATGACTTGCTGGACATGTGTAAGATTGCGATAGTTAATCGGGACTATCACAGCTATAAATTTTGTGACGGTCAGTCCAGCTTACCTTATCATCAGGATGAAATTAATCAAATGAACTGAAATGCAATTAGAGAATACAGCAGAAATCTCATATAAACCACATATTTTCCTTGTAGTAAACCGATTGCAGTTAAACCACCCTATGATTAACACAAATCTTAAATTATGCCTAAAAGCACGGAACCAAAATATCAAAGTAAGGAACCATGGAACAGAAAGAAGAACTGAATAATACATAGGTATGACACCCCTACTACATATCGACCGCCCTTATTGAAACCGACCGCGTAAGTATTGGCGCACAGAATGCTTAGTACGCACTTCACTGTGCGCAGAGCACATAAAAATGGATTGGCTTTGACTGTTGATGAGGATGTGTGGGAAAACGCGAAAATTCACTGTTCATTAATGGTTTTAATCAAGAACAAAATTTCGAATGAATATTTTCACCGAATCGTAATGTAATGTCCATGGAAGTTTCTAAAAAGCTTCGTACAACACGGTGTTCAATACAACTCGGTTTGCGTGCATTGTCAATGCAAAAACAGCGGTCGATCTCAATAAGAAGCGTTACCGCGGGGAGCTGAAACGAGGCCACGCAAGTTCGACGGCAATATTTTTGCACTGAAACTTCAAATCGAAAAGGGAACAACGGCATTTGATAGTGCTGGATTTTCTCAATCACGTAGGTCAAGTTTTTACGTGAATTTCAGTGTTAGATATTCTTATCGAGCAAATAAACATAAGACGGTCGATGAGTAGAAGGTCCAACCATACTAAATAAGCAGCGATGGAGATGTTAGAATTAAGCAGTTGTGATAAGTCTATCCCAATATCAGTACTTCACACTTTGGCAGAAGAAAAAAAAAACAATTTCCATGCCTTCTTTTTCTTAATTTTTTTTTTTTGAAGTTTCTAAAGACATAGATTTGCACGACAAGAGAAATCTACCAATGATCAAACATTAAAATACTGATCATAGACAAAATCATTCAAATAGCTCTATTTGGGTTGCTAAGCAGACACTGTTCTAATAGTATATGTTAGATTTTAAGTGTGCTGCTTGAGTAATATCAGAGCTAAGTCTACTAATTTGTGACAAAAAAACAACAACACAATGTCTTTCTTGAACATCCTGTCAAACGAGCATGACAACAACAGTGCTCTCGAAATCACTTACTTGTACAATGCATTCTTAGCATACTAAGATGTATACGTAGCTTGACTTTATAGCCATAACCTATCTTTTAAATAGTTTGCTCACTCAAACACAATGAAAAAAAAAAACTCCCTCTTTAGCTACTCTGCGAGTCAAATGCAAGAAATGTTTTAGCCAGCATGTTAAATACAGTACTTCAGATCTCAGAATTTGTCCATGGTGCCTCCAAGCACATTACCATGCACCTGGTGGCTCACTCTTGGTTTTAACAGCTATGAAGAAAAGCCAACTCACAGACAATTCATTTCTGGCCTATGCTCTCCAACTTGGAGGAAAGATTATTCTCAGCTTTACAAAAAAAAAAAATAGGAAAATATTAAAAATAGTGAAATACAATTTTCTTGCAACATCGGAGGAAGACTTAATATGACTTCAATTCATGGCAGTACCGAGATTACGTCGTGATTGTGACCGACATGAAAACAATTTATTTTCTGGCTCAACTCCAGTTGTCTTGCCACCTTCTTGGTTGGTCACTGAGGCGGCTGTGGGCAGAGGACGTGCCTAGTGCTTCCTTCACGTTGCAGAGTTAGCCTCACATCAAGGCTACATCAAATTATGCTGCCTCACGGGAAGGGCACTTTTTCACATGAATACGCTCTGTCATGAATATGGGAAGCAAAAACATTTTTTTTTTGAAAAAAGAAGAACAAAATATTGTCTTTGATCACAAAAGAGTCCATCATTCTCTCGACAGAAATTACGAAGTATTTCAACAGCCTCGCAAGATTCGCTGTGGCACTTTAGTCGTTTTTAATCATTGGGACAGTCACTGCAGAGGGCTTTGTTCTTGCCGAAGCTGAGGCAGGTGTGACCGATGCACTCGCAGCAGCCCGTGTGGAACCAGCGGTACCTTGAGGCCCCCATGTGGAGGCAGGCGTTCACGCACTTCTCGAGGCCGAGGCACGCGTTAACATACGCCACCACGCACGCATCCTCAGCACCCGATGTCTCGTTCACTGATGCCACGGTGGTCGTCACCTTCGTACTCGTTACTGTATCTGCAGAGGGCACAAATTACGGTTGATGCGTAAATACCTTTCCATTTGTAAATACAATTGAACATTTGGGGATAAATGGCTCTAAATGATATACCATTTTGTATTTAGACTGGATGAATAAAATGTGAAGCATGTAACCATAAAACAGATAATCTAAACGATTTTATCACATAATGGAGTCAGTCTACAGTCCTAGACACTTGAATCATAATCAAAGCAGAAATGAACATACAGGGCAAACTTTCAACTTTTTAATGCAAACAATAAAATCAGGGCGGACATAAAAACATATGACCACCAAAAATCTGAAGCATGATTATGAATCGTAACAGTAGGTATGCGTGGCTAATGTCCAGAATATCTAGTCACTTTTACCTTTACATACCATAGTGGGTACTACATGTATGTATAAATGGTGTTTTAAAAAAATCAAAATTTTCATCCCACTCTCTACTTTTTTGCAATGAGAAAAAAATAAACATCTAAAAAGTTGTCAGTTTGTTATTGTTTTTCAACAGATGCAGTGAATACTTCAGGCAATTCCAAGTCACTGTAGAGTTGACAAAGATTAGCATGTTAAACACACATCACTGAGGCAACCAGGGGGGTAGAGGTTGTGACATGATGACATTGCATGTTTTTCACTTCAAACTAGCCACATTCGCAAGGAGATTGGCAAATTAATGATTTGCAAAGTGAGCGCAGCCTCTTTAAGAAGTGCATGTGGGCTTTGCAGGAAAGAGAGGGCAGCAGAAACCAGAGTTTCTTCCACTCACCTTCTGTCCGATCTCCCGACACCGGCACTCCTCTGTTGCTTAGCAACACATCGATGTTGACCCCTTCCTCCTCAGGCGTGACCCGGTCCACGGTCCAGTGCGCCTCCGGCAGTGGCTTGCCCAGTCCGAACTGGGTGAGAGCGTTGAAGAGCGAGGGCGTGGCTTCCACGTCTCCGATGGTGCTGAAGCTGGCGAAGTCGGTGGAGGAGAGGTTGCGCGGCTTGCACATGCCTGGGTGGTGGTGGTGGTGGCAGGCAAGGAAGAAATTATGTAATCATCCACTTTGTTTCAAACATCACAATGTAACAGCGCTTTCAAATGAGACAGATGAATCAATGTATCCTGTCATAAAAGAAAATTTTCACTCTTTCTCTGCATGGGTGATGAGCATCCAATCTTGCAGTCTTGATGGGAATACCATACATGTTAGTTTTAATCTGCTTTGCATTCTCACACTCTGCTTACAATAGAATCTGCTTCTCACCTTCTGACAGTAAAGAAAACATTTGTAGTAGACAAATGTGCTTCCTGCTTAAATTTCGTATTCACAGTGCAGGTTGAAAAAGATAGATCTATAGCAATTTGGAACAGTTGAGAATGATTAAGGATGGAACTGACAAAATAAGTTCATCTCTCAGCTGCAGGCTTGCTGAAATAGTTCTTCTTTGACAATGTACAACAGCTGTAAATAAAAAAAAAATACCACAAGATTTGGTTTGGAGGGGCACTTATGTTAACAACCATATTTTCATGGTCGGTGCACAATCATGTCAGAAGAATAAAAGGACGAGTGGAAATGACTGATAGCAAATTGAGGACATCTTTCAAGGCTTAGATTTGGATCAGATATTGGCCGCTTTGTCATTTCTGTGCCCCACATCATCCCATTTTCATTACCCAATTAGCCTGCAGGCAGTTGCAGATTCATCACAGTGTCGGCGCAATGCAAATTTTTTCATTGCGGGTGTCCATGAAGCAAATGTGTCAGTTGAAATGTTTTAGATCGAGACCCAGTTCTGTCATTCCCTTCGATCTTGGGATGGACTTTATTATGGCAGTGTGGGATCAGGCGTGCCCCGCTGAATCAGGCAGGATGCCAAGTTCCATCTGTAATCACTACAGTTGTTCAGGCACACAACACCGCAGAAGCGGGAGTTTGGGATTTCAAAGGATACGGGCGCAGAGTTCTTTGAGGTGACCTTAATGATCGGGCTCTGTGACAGGTGTGCAATAGCCATGGCTTCTCTTGCCACATAATACTCTGATTTCCATGGCGATAAATACCCACAAGTGTAATTCTCAAATGACTGCTAATGTGCCCTTTGAACCCGTGACAGCAGGTGCCTAGAAAGATTTCTTGAAGGTTATTACGGTGCATAACTCTCCAGAACTCAGTGGAGGAGTTTGGTAGGAGTCTGTGATTTGTTTGTAAATCACAGTCAGCCTGCCATTGGTATTGGTAACATTTTATTACCATATTACAATAAATGTTTTCCTTGGTTATCCCCATTCTAAAACACATGCATATTTCAGTGATTAATAGGGTATCACAGTATCGCACAATTTTTGTATTTCCAGTTTCAAATGTGAATGAAATGTCACACTACAAGTATTCAAGTATCAATTACGTTCCAGTATCACTTGATATTACTACATTTTCATCGAAACATTACATGAAAAACTTTTACAAAATGTTCCTCGGCTAGAGCATATTTGCAAGCAATCAATAGTGTTTATTCTTAATGTCAGGAAATATTGAGCACACAAACTTTATCACACATATGTGTACAAGAGATTTCAAAAACTAAACACAAATCCATGAATTTTTTGTTTTGGGACAAAACCTCTACTTTCCTATTCATCTGATTTTATTCTATTCATCAATGCCAACTTGTACATGGTTTGGAATTGCACATGGATTTTCGCCTTTCCCTTTGTGTGCAGATCCAGTTGAAAGAGTAAAAAAAAAGTGTTGTTGCTTTTTTTTTTAATAAGGGTGGGGTGTTCATAGTTTTGTTGTTGTTGTTGTTGTTTTTCAAACAATGAATACACTTCTTACAGTTACACCCACAGTATGTAACACTATTTTCACCTTGGCACAAAGTGTCTGTGATAGTTACCCGTTGTGTAACAATTGTATGGACTGAACTCACCGACACAGGCACAGCACTCATCCCAGAGCTCGGCCAGACAGTGTGTGCAGTTCACGCAGCACGTACAGTTCTCCAGCGTGCAGCCACAAGCCCCGGTCAGCTGGCACTTGCTGACCCGCGACACGCACTTGTTCTCGTTGCACGTCTCGTAGAAGACGGCGACGCCCACGGCATAGGCGATGCCCGCCACCATCACTGCCAGGAATACGGTTGTCTTCATTCTTGCTTCCCTCGGTACCGTTGGTAGCGCTCACAGGATCTATAACACAGTGGAGACAAAAATATGATAATCATTCTTCTACTTGCCATTTATTAAGGAAGAAGCACTGTCGTTTCAACGGTCCTGAATCATTACACATCTTATTTCCTCTACATATGGCTACTCTGGATTAGAGTTAGGCAGTTCCTTCACCGATATTTCAATGCAATGCAAAATCATTGAGTTGTATACAAATGAAATAATGCACTTAGTTTCAGACCTCCTGTATAGTGTATGAAATCTTCACAAGATGGTAGACGTCCCCATTGACAGAGAAAACAGGAAAGATAAATTATGACCCAACCCCCCAGTACATTTCAAGCTTCCCCACTGTTCACCTTTGGCCTCTCTTCAATACTACATCATGACGGATTTATCAAAAAGCCCTGACTTGAGTTGAGGAGGAGAGAGACTTGGCTGACAGCATCTATGATCTGATAAAACAAACATTGATCCAGTTTGGTTGTGGTCCCTCCTACAAGGGTTAGTCTTGGTCACCAGGCCGATGAATACATCATCCAGGTTTGAAATTACAAAAAACTACAAGCATAATTGTGACTTCATCTGATGCTTTCAAAGGAATGTCCTGTCGTCCATTACTGTCTTGACCAGTGACAAGGGGTACAGTTCATTGACCCTTCAGTTGTGATTGATGATAAATTCTGGCCATACCGATGGCCTCCATTATCTTCTCCTTGACAAAGACATACACATTACACAAACTTGTGTCCATAAAGTTGTCTTTCAATCCTGGAATGGTTGATTTATCTCCTGAGGCTTCAGAAATTGCCACCTGCCAGTCTTCTGTATTTCAACCAAGATTTGATGTCTCATGACATTGAATCAAAATCGCAGTGCACTGTAAAAGTGGAAATATTTGTGGGGTATGAAAATGTTGGCACATTTCACAAAACAAGGCACTAGCGTGAAAATAGGTGCAAGAGCACACAACTTTTTTTTGCCCGCTATACTTGTGTACGTAACACAATTTTATGTTTTGATTCTGTAGAATTAAAAACACATGAATTTCATCTTATCCAGCCGAGTGCAGAAAATTACTTGCGCAAAAACTTCTGTTTCTACAGTATTTTACAATGGGTGGCATGAAAAGTTATCTTATAAAGATATGTACTCATCTATCTTCATTGATATGCTCCGATAAATGATATATTCACTCAGCCCGTGAAATGCTAAATCTATGTACTTGCACAATCTGATAATTATTTGTGTAATTCCAGTGTGGTACACAAGCTAAAACAAGATGGGGTCAGGAAGGAATTTCAATCTCTAGTTTTCGGGTATAAAACATTACCGGTATCTTCTGACGCACACATGAAATGGGGCTTCAAATATATACAGTTGTACATCATGCAAAACTAGATACAATTGTGTGACATTGTGAATTCTTATAAAGTGGAGCTGCAGATTTTTGCATAGATGCTGTTTAGAAATATTAAAACATAATGCAACATGTTTCTAACCACAAAAAGAGATAGTTAGCAAATGAACTAAACCCAATTTTGCACATTGACAAAGCAACATCTGAAAAACGATTACAATAATCCACAGCTCTGCATTCTGAACCTTAACTATTTCTCTTTCCTCTTCTCATTCTTGTGGTCTACAGACTAAGTTGTTGACTGTGGACCACGTTGTTGATCTTCCGCCATGCGTGCATATTCCGGATATACTGGTTTAATGCCTAGCTGACAAATAATCACCCTCCTTGAACGATTCTCGTTGTTGTTTTCTACGACAAAGTGACACGAGCACAGAGTAGACTCACGACGCATCATACAGGATGTCTCGATGAGTAAAATTTTCAAAGTTTAACCACATGCGGTAACCATGGCAACCATGTCAACATTTTTGTAGGTCCAAGGCCAGGCATGTTCCTTCAAAGCATGTGAGCCCATTTTGCAAGTGTCCTGCCTTGTACAAGTTGTAGTCTACAAGTTGCATGTAGAACAGTAGAAATTAACCTGCATAATGATGCTGTGTACAAGGTTGTTTGGAATTCTATTTCGCCTCTGCAGGCATACACACATACCAAGTATTATACCCCCATCACACTAATCTGGAATCAGCACGAATCAAGCAGAACCAGCCGGAATTAAGGATTTTCAAAATTCGCGCCACATTTGGGAGAAAAATTCAAATTGTAGCAGCTTGGTAGGGAATGCTGTTCGAATTCTTGGAATGCTCTTCGAACCCTTCTCGAATCATTCTTGCACATTCCAAACGAATTACGGTAGCTCTCGAATGCTGCTCGAATGTACTTGGAACGCTGTAGGAATATTCAGAATGTTGTTAGAATGCGGTCAGAATGTTTAGAAAGCACTTCGAATGCCGCACAAGCACAGTTCGATTGCTGCCCGAAGTATGATGGTCGGAAAGCGCCTCGAATGCAGTACAAACTCATTTCGAATGCTGTCAGAACGTTCCCGGAATGGCTACCAAAATATACTTTGAATGTTCATGAATTCAAACAGAATGCTGCGCGAAAAATTAGAATACACTTAGAATGTACTTAGAATGCAACATGAATGTCCCGTTTGTGTCAAGAATGCCACCGGAATGGTCTCCGATAGCGTATAAAATGGTGATTGTCACCAGTCTCAACCCGATCATCCTTGGACCATCATGCTTTGCTACAGATTGCTGTCCTCAGCAAGACCTCCTTGAAAGAGAGTGTCTAGGCCATTCACCCCCTGGGCAATTACCCCACACCCTTCCCATGACCCCAACCCTACTCCTAATCCTGAACCTAATCCTACCCCTAACTCTAATCTTTCCTTTAACCTTTTCACTAACCAGGATTTAACTGATGGGGGTAATTGTATGAGCATTTGAGCATTTGAGATATTTTGACAGAATTTCAGGTGCAACACTGTTCCTATTCTCCCTCAAGTCAAATGAGGTCAGATTTTTTCAAATGCTGTTAGAATGCCGTACGAATATTTAGAATGCCGTAGGAATATACAGAATGCAACCAGAGTCCAATTAGATTACCCTTCGAATGCAGATCAATATTTCTCCACTTCGAATGCTCCTCTAATGTTTTAAGCATGGGTAAAACATACGGGCTGGCCACAAGAATGGGCCCGAATGTTTTGAACGCACTCAGAATGTCGTCAGAATTTTTAGAATGCACTTTGAATATGCAGGAATGCAGGAAGAATTTTCATTCCAACGGCATTCCGGCTCATTCCGCCTCTAGTGTGACGGGGGTATTAGATTTACTATACCCCAGATCACTCCAGTACGTGGTGGTCATGTGATGGTTTCGAGGTTGCACTCATTGTGGAAGCGATTGTCACAGGTGGCTACGAAAGTTAAAATGCCATTGCGCACCTGTAGCACATACAATAAGTTGAGTAACACAGGCCACTCTGTAACTTTCTCCTTTCACACATTTTGAAGGCCCTAGGATTCTTTAAAATATTGCAAATGAGGCTACATGAATGTTAAAAAAATAGGTACCGGTACATAACTCAGCATGAGCAGATGGTTCTAGCATGCAATCAAATGGTCCTTTGCGTGTCAGCGAGTGTATGTGTGTGTGTGTGTGTGTGTGTGTGTGTGTGTGTGTGTGTGTGTGTGTGTGTGCGTGTGTGTGTGTATGCAGTAGGTGCAGATGGGGGTGGGGGCACCTACACGTAGCTCAGGGCATCAGAATAAACGTCAGAGTTCCTTTTGTGGAGGCTGAACAAAGCATTGAACCAGAAAATACAACATTTTCCTTTTAATAGATCAATTCAACAAACTCAGGATAAGTTGACCCTTCATTTTTTTTTTTCTTTCTTTTTTGGTTGTTAACTACAGTTGTGCATAGCTAGATACAATTGTGTACTGTAACTATCCCTTAGGCCTACTGATCAGTTGGTGTCACTGTGACGTGGGGAATAAGATCAGCTTGCTACATTCAATCCTTGCCCTCCAGACCCATGGGAAGAGCAAAAACATGCACCAAACCAAGAACCAAGTACCGGGTAATCAGAATAATTTTTGCAAGTCAGCATCCAGAAAAATCTGTCAACAGAATTGACTGCAGGCCCTGATTCACATCAGAGAGGTGTTAGGTAGTAAATTCTCCATCTTCTAAAATTATTGGAAGAACAAAGTCGCAGAACGGGATTAGTAAGCGATTGTCTCATTACCTTCCCTACCCCCCCCCCACATCTCCGCAGCACAGCAGCAAATCTCGACGCCAAATTCTCTCTCTCATCACCCATTTTTCTCCGAAAGGAAACCCACAATTATAATCCGAAAAATGGACTGAAAACGAACGAAATGTCGGAGGGGGGGGGGGGGGGACATGGAGGCAAGAAAGGTGAGTCAGAGAATCAGGAAGCTGTCGTAGCCAATAACATGCATGCGTTTCCGCAGTTATGATAGCGGGACAAATTAGATCAGTGGTGGCACCCGTCCCTTTCCTAATACACAGGTGTGGTCCCATAGCCTCGTTTTATTTAATAATAGTTAGTCAAGATAGGAGGGAAAAAACGTGGTACTTGGAGATATAATTATATTGGCAGAATTACTGACTCATTGCTATAGAAGTAGAGGTCCCGCCATGCCACAGAGCGGAACAGCCTTAAATACGTGTTATCGTACTGTATAGATTAGCTAGTAGCCTCTACAGCTGCCAATGAAAAGTATATTTTTAAAAAGTATGGCTTGCTGGGGACTGTATATGATACATGTAGCATACTTTGCATTTTACAAAGGTGTGCCTCATCTGTAGTCTGCGCACAGTTTTTTTTTTATATAACATACTTCATTTCTTCATAGATCATAAGTGCATTATTCCAAAAATATATCATAAATCTATACAACTCTGAAAAAAAAAGGACACCTGATGTTACACAATGCAGAAGAAAGGAGTATCCATTCACAGGATTAATCATTTTATATTTAGGGCCTACAGATGGCTGGGCTCCACATGAAATCTGCACATTTTCTGTGTTACGACTCGAGCGTGAATAAGCATGCTTGGAACTGTTTACTACACATGTGTGTGTTTGTTTAATTAACTCACACTGATGACCTCACAGAAATTATACTTTAAAACATGATAGATATACAGTGAACTTCAAGAATGCTATTGCATATCATATGAATTACATGTATTAGACCAATTGAAGAGTTTGAAGAAAAAAAACAGATATCTATTTAAAAATTTCATAAGTATGGTCAGCATCAAAATAAAAATAGAGAAAAATATATCTCTTCAATGATACTGCACTCATTACATAACAAAAAGTATTTTTGAAAATATTAAAACTACCACATACAATGGTATATTTGAATTAGTTCCTTTTTTCAGCATCTTCAATCTAACACTGATAAAAGTGGATATTTATCTGTTTTTGCATTTAGGCGTAAACTCATCAATTATACAAGGGATTGATAAACTCTACTGCCCTCCACAGTGAAATATCCAAAATATTTCTGTTACGTACGTAATAAGCTAATCAACAGTGAAAAAAAAAACACCCAACAACAGAACACGACAGAAAAAAACTGCACGATGTTTGTGCCACTATGTTGAAAGATTTTCCTAAGTTTAAATCTTCATGCAGTAATCCAATTCCAATCCCCTCCCTTCAGCTCACATACATGTACATTCGACTGTCATTCCTTTCAGAATGATTAAGGAAACCAATCAATTTAATTGAGCATAATGTAAAGGACTATTTCTTTCTTTCCAGCAGATGCTTCAAAAATTTTTGCATGCTTGCATGAAAGACATCTGATATAAACTGCAATCCCTCCAACAATGGCTATTTGCCCCTAGAACTCTTTTGGCAATCAAACTTAACTTTTTTATATTGGCCGCATGAAATATGACTGTGGTTGACAACACTGGCAGGGTGACACCCATAGCTGTGATTTCAAACAATATTTTTGATCTCATATTTCGGCTGTTTTCCACCGCTCACACATTCCTGGCTGCAATCGGCACTACAGCTGCATTAAAGGTGCAATTCAGCTTTCATACAATATGTTTCATTACAAAATGTACTCTACAACTATAAAAACTACACTCTCACTTTTGAGGGGACAAAACAAACTCTGGATTACCCATTTTATGCAACAAGAATACAGCTGTCAACAGAATAGATAACATCATTTGTCAAAAGTATCATTTTTGTTTGCTATTATTCTACAACAAAACTGGGTTTAAAACAATATATCTAAAAGATTTCATTCAAGGAAGACATTTGCTGTGAGAACTACAACTAACCCTTCTGACTTTAGCCAGAAGTACAGTAAAACATGATATATTCGCAGCATGAAAATTTTTGTGAATTGGAGCCGATGGCTTTTCTCACAGCATGAAATTTTCGCGAATTGCCACCGGCATCCAATGCATATTGTGTAGGAAAGAACTTTCGTGTGCATCTTAATTTCGCGAATGTTGGCACTCGCAAAATTCACGAAATTGAAATGCACACAAACATTCCTTGTTTTACAGTAAATGTCATAAACATTCCTTGAGTGGTCTTTTCATTTCATTCCTATTTACGCTTGTGGCATCTCTCCGCCATCAGAGGAGGCATAGGTCTTCCTGTGCAGTCAAATCTTCGGCTCCCGACAGAAAGAGTATAATGGTTTGCGAAATAATGTCTTCTTACTTGACACTTGTCATCTGGAATCCATTCATTAGATGTATTTGTATGTTGCAAATGAGGTTTTCTACATGTGAAGCACAAATGAGGGACACTGTAATTCCACAATGAGGACTTCACAAATGCTTATAATATCAGTTTGTATCCCTTTTTTGAATTTTTATGCATTTTAATATATTACATCAATCAAGGAGAAAAGGTTTTTATCCTAGGCCCTGCAAGTTATATACATGTACACATAATTCTGGTTCATTCCTGATGATATCCTGCCAATTGTAGGCAAATTAGTTCATTTATTTCAACAAATGACAATGCAGTATGAATATGCGTGGTAAAACATGAACAAAATGAAAAAAAAAACATACAACAGAACAAAACTTGATCCAAATCATTACAAGGTTATATCTTTTCCTCTTACACCAGCACGATGTCATGAGCATTTATGGATAAATTCCTGCAAACCACCTTTCTCACTGGACAACAATTGAGGATTTCTTCGAACAATTCTTGTAAAAATTCAAGCAAATTTCATCCTGTACATTAATGCTGACAGTTTAATATTTTCCAATATAAAAAAAAAATAGGAAAATGCTGTTTCTGTTATTTGGAGCAAATAAGCAACGAAATCTCCAGAAACTATCACGATAAATGAAATGTGGGCTGTTTCTCCTGCCACAACCTCTATGAAACATGCAATTTTCATCCAGGAAATTGGATCGCATCCCAGTATTGCCGGATACCCTGATTCCTTCTAAATCGATGCTACAACGCGTCAAAAAACATCCCAGAGCACATTATTCACAGTGCACGTGCTTGTTGCGCACAGCCCAGCCCCCGTTTGCAAACACACTTGTGTCTGCTCTAACTACCGTTATAATCTGCCCACAACTAATGACATGCCGGCACATTCCAAAAAGTACGCCCAGCCTCGAACGTCTCTCTCTCTCTCTCTCTCTCAAGGGAGACCAGGCCCAAAAAGTCAGAAAGAGACCGAACGAGGGAACGAGATGGAGAGATTGATACAAGCAATTACAGACTGGAAAAAAAATCTTTCCCCCGCGGAGAAAGAAGAAGGATTTCATAGCTGTAGCCAATGCTGAGTACGGACGGATGGCGAGCCAGTCTCCTGCTGCGACGAAGTCCTACACCAGAGCTCCTTTGCTCACTATGAACAAGAATCTCTTTTCATTCTGTTTCATGTGAACTCATACGTCTCTATATTTCTCACTCTCACACCCATACACACACCTTTTTTAACCTCTCTATGTCTGGTTTTGGAGTTATTGGAAGAATGTCTTGACGAGTACAGAAATGCACCTTCATCAACAAAGCACTGAATTCTCAGGCTGTAGAGAATGTGACACGCCATACTTCAGACATTTTGCGGAAAAAGTTGTACTTCCTACAAAGTTAGGCCTAGGTCTATATCTTAAAGGTATTGCTTACCATTGGGAGCAGTGATTTAAAAATGTTCCAGTTATCACATTTGATGAATACAGATGTGCTGGTTAGTTGTAATATCACAAAACAACCTACCATATAAAAATTTTGCAATAAAGCCTAAAATATAAGGAGGTATCACTACTTTTCTCAATAATCCATAACTAAAGATAGTTTATTCTAGAAACAATTTAATTGTAACTATTGCATATTTAACAGTAAATAACATTGATCATACTGATTAACATTTTTACATTGGTTGTTTCTATCCCTAATTTACATTTTAGAACTACAGGTACTTTGAAGCACTAAAGCTGGGTTTTTGTTTCATCTGCAAATGGTTAATTATGCCTTTAATGACTTGGTAGGATAGGAATACCATGGATCTTTGATAATCCCTCTAACAAATTTTGCACAGCTTTATAAATGATCTCTATGTATTGGCATTAGTAGGCCTATACACACAGCTGAAGAATCCCAACTGAAATTGACTGTTACTTATGAGCATACGCTTCAATTGCTCATGTACATGTATACAAAACGTGTACATGTATCTGCTGACCAGTGCTATTCATCCTGGGGTTTTTTAATACACCCTACATGTGATTTCTCTTCTAATCTATCATCACCAATGAAACTGAAACACTGCCTCTCTTGGTGTCATTTCTTTAAAAGAGTAATTCCAAAATTTGCAAACAGAAAGCAAACATACAGCTTTCTAGAGCAAGGCCATTGGTCACACAGCACCGAAATTACATCAGCTGCATCGATGTATTCAGAGTAGACACACAAACAGACCCCTCTTGCTCACTGATCCCATTTCAACTTCGAGTGAATTATTGCAATCCTAACTGACTACTTTCTGGCAGTGTACAAATGGCTCTCTTTTGCCAATAAAACAAGTCATAAACATAACCCTCGACAAGAAATCAGCGGTCCCCAATCATACATGTGCATGAAGTGAGCTGCACGGAGGCTTTGTGACAGATCTAGTGATGAAATGTTGGAGGAAGCAGTTTGAAAGAAGAAGAAGAAAAAAAAATAGATATTACTTTGTTCTGAGAAGGAGTTATGAGCTGAAAGGAACCTTAAAATGCATATGTTTTAACTATCAAATGTTACTGGCAAGCTCTCTCAACAATCATATGATGTTGATGCTAATGAATCCTTGTCTTCAAGCTCGCTCTAGGCCTATGCAAGGGAACATTTAGAAAGATGAGTTACCAAAATACTGTAGATGTACTGGCTGGTATAAAATGGAATATTTGTTTCTTAACAAAGGTTTTGCACTTGAACCACAAGGTGAAAATACTCCCATGCACAGACCACAAAAATTCCACCAGGTGGCTGTCTTGTTTTTGTTCCATCTCCTTTGTGTTGTGCGGGGTGATTTCTTTTTCCTATATATTGATATTAAAGTATGATTTATTAAATTCAGAGGATAACTGACAGGACCAGCATTCATTTTCCTCACATTTGTGGGTTCATCCAACCACCACAAACCACAGGAACATACCGCACCAAATGTGTGCCGGAACATTACTAATTCTGCAGTGTTCACTGCAAAAGTTTGCAAAAAATCATCTTTCTTTGTAATTTTCCTAGAAACCAGCAGTAGCAGTCAGTCAGATCAAGGATGAAAGAGCCGGTGGGTGAAGGCAGGGGCCAACTGTTCCCATGGTTGGCGCCCTGCTCGGGGATGTTAGGATCTATTTCCACCTCCACTGGAACACCGAAAATATCCATGACTCGCACACAAAGAGACTTCTTTGTCGTGACGAATCAGAATAAATGGAATTTCTCAGCAGAACCGGGAGTAGGTCTATATCTAGACAAGTGTGATTAATCTGCTGCATACCAACTCGGCTGGGGGGGGGGGGGGGGGGGGGGTGAGGGGGAGGAGGGAGGGGTTAAGATAAGAATACCGGTTTCTCAAATTCGTCTACAATTGTATGTGATGCAGAAATTAAATAATACTATTGTTTTGCGTTTTTACTCGAATTAGGGGTGTTACAGTCAGCACCTCCCTGGTACAGTCAATGGTAGACTGGTTGAGTACTGGCAATACATGTTCCACCTGAATTTAGCTAGTTTATACTCCAGTTATGTACTTCACTGTAAGGTGCAAAACTTCCAAAAGGCAACATACTGCATGGCTAGAGATCGGTGGTAAATTACATAAATTCAGATGATATCCACAGATCTGTTATGGTGACATGATGAACATGCATTGCAATTTTTGGAATATGCACTAAACAAAAAGGGGGAAAGTTCAGGGATATTCCAATACAACAAAAACTAGCCATACTGCTAACTTTCTCATGTCAGAAAGTGAGGCAAAGTGTTGAGTATTTCTTAATAACATGTAGCTGGTGTCATGTGATTTTTTTTGTAATTGATGTATTAAAAATGTCAATACATCTCAACAGAATGATTTTCTCTTCTATTTTTTTTTTTTAACTAATGAACCAAGTCAATTTTTATGAGGGTGCAATTCATGCCAAAGATGTAATACTATAGGCCTACAGGCAAACTTCTCTCAATTCCTCTTAGGGTGCCCTGAAGATCATTTTGAGCACTGAAAGAAAATTATCAGTAATTCAAACTTGCAACAACAATCAAAAAAACAAAAATTCTCATGTTTATGCCTGTCTGTAGCTCAAGGGCTTGTATTGGACAAATACCATGCTATTGATTCTAACTGCTACATTCAAACAAAATCCAAAGAAAAATACCCCCCAAAAAAGAGAAAAAATGCAAAAATGGCAGCGATTCTACCTCAATGGTGAGAAAGCCTCTAGATGGTCAACATATTTTTTTTTTTTGGAAGAAAGAGGGGTGGAAGGAGGGTTGGGGAGGATTTGAGAAAGGTGAGTAATACTCGCTGACAAGATGGATTGTATTCCTTTGTACCCGTGACTCCAACACATACATACGGAGGGCTTTGTCACCTGCTTTAATGCTGTGGTATGTATAGACTGTGGTTTGGGGATAGGGTGTCGGGGACAGGCGTGATGGTAGCCCCGAAAAGTACAAATTTAACCAATCCAGGGGGTGATAGGGAATACTGCAGGATTACAGGATGTCGCAGCTCAGTAACCCCCATCATATTGTCTCCGGCGTCAAGTGATAAAAGTCGAACTTCGAAAATGGCACACCGGTGACTAAATTATATTGGCGGCAAAAAGAAAAAAACTAGAAATGTCGCTATGGCGACTGGTATGCCTCCGCCATAATGCATGATTCTCCTAATAGGTCTAGATAGTACATGTAGACAATGTGTGATTACATTTTCACAAAATTGGCAAAATATCAAAATGAGAAGTTTGTCACAAATGTGTTGGAATGTTCACCTTCCTTGACCTAGGTTTAATTGGATGAATAGGAGAGCATGTATTTGGGATTTAAGGACTTTGCCTTGACTTTGACCCATTCATACATATGCATTGAGTAATTTTCAAGGTATGGAGAAAAAGCGCAATTTCTGTATTGAATAGTAAATTGTTACCATTTTCATCTGGCCTTTGACCCTAAAATTCATAAGATAATCACTGTCAGGCAAAACATGCATAAATATGTAGTACGTTTCAAGATAACTTGAGCCACTTCGGAGATATGGAGGAAAAACTTAGTTCAGCACTTTCATTTGATCTTTGACCTTTTGACCTTTGAGGCAAAAACAAAAGAAAAAAAAAAAAACTTTCGAGAGAATTTCCATTGGGTTATACATGCATACACCAAGTTAAACAAAAAAAATCCTGCTGGCAGTGCATAAACATGACGGAAATAGTAAATTTTTGAAGTGTTGCCCTTGACCTTTGACCCCTGACCTTTGACCCCATGAACCCTAAATTCTTTAGATAATCACTGCTAGTCAGTACATGTATGTTCTATGAAGATACCTTGAATAATTTCCAAGGTACAGAGAAAAAAGGTGAAGTTTTAATATTATTACTAAAAAGGTGAAGTTTTAATATTATTGCTTGACCTTTTGACCTTTGACCTCATGACCCAAACTTTCACCAGAGAATCTTAATTGGGTAATATATGTATACACTAAGTTTCACGTAAATATCTTCAGGCATTGCATAGATATGGTGGAAATAGTGAAATTTTATGTATTTGACCTTGACCTTTTGACCTTTGACCTTGAGCATGTGCACCCAAAAGTTGATAGGCACAACTTCACCCCCTAATACACATACATGCCAAGTTTCATTAGGATACCTCAAAAGGTTTTGATAGTTACCCTGTCCACAAAATTCATTATGGACGGACGGAAATGTGGAAGGATGGACAGAGGGACAACCCGAAAACATAATGCCTCCGGCACCACTTCGTGGCGGAGGCATAAAAAGGGGGGGGGGGGGGGGGGTCTCAAGCTTCAAGAATCTTGTTAGAAGTTGCTGGGCAACTTGCCATATGTTCCATGAAAATTACAAAAAAAAAACCAAGGCTTTTCTGCCATGTGGAAATGATGGATCTAAACGCCAAGTTTGTTTATTTGATTGTCTATTCAATATGAGTGTTTTTACCAGTTTAAATGACCTTGTGACAGTGAATAAACGGGACACAACAAATGTTACAGTGCAATGCCATGGCAAATTCAAGTCTACAAAGCTCTCAGAAGAGAGTACCAGATTTTAAAGGCAGATTAAAATCACATCATACTGGATTGTATGTTCAACATGAAAGACTTGTAAGGTATTTCTAGGATTTCACTTGTTTTCACAAAATATTGATACCTGTGGCAACCACATACGTGCGAAATAGATGAGGAAGTGGCATCATTTCTACTATTTGCTTGTATCTATTTGATATCATTCATTTTTGACATGATTTTCTGATATTTTCATGTCAGCAACAAACCAATAGGAAAGTTGTTAGGCAATGACATCATAACTATCTCATCTGATTTGCATATTTCTGTCACTGGAGCACTCATAGCCTGACCAGACTGCTGTGCAGAGTACAGCAGTCTGACAATACATGTACTAGTGTTTAAATGTTGTAAATGACCATCGCTTTTGACGGCAAGACCACAAAAAATGTCTTTTATTTTGTTTGATTTAAACAGTAATACCACCCACCTATATCGTATTTTGCTGATGGTTGAGTTGAATTTGGTGTTTTGTTGGTATCCAAACCTTATTGTTGAATTTTTCGGAGTAGATTGTGCGATGATTCACAAAATCAACGAACTACCACGAACACTCAACCCGAGGTACCGTGGTAGCATTTGACGTACACCCGTGCGTTTCGTGTGTTACGTAAAGCTTGTTGTCTTCTACATAGGTGCCTACATGTACTTCCGCGCGTGCTGCTCTCATGATTTGACGTCACTTCCGCTCCGACTAGCTCATCCACTTCCACTCCGACTAGCTACGTTGTAGTATAGGAGAGTGATTGCCATTCAATAACACATAGAAGATGAGGAGTGAAGCAATACGGACGCTTACAGACCTGATTTTAAGGACGGATTTCGGTGGGTTTTTGACGTAATTAAAAAAAATACGCAAACCGATTATTGAATGATTATCATAGATTACGGGGATTCCTTATATTTTAGTTTTCCACGATTAATAAAGATATTCATGAAGGAAACGTACACCCACCGCTGAAAAATAACAACGTCTGCGAAGGAGTAGACGTGTAGCCGCTGTCGCTTTGCGACAGCGGCTGCATGTAGTTAGAGCACTCACAAACTGCACATTTCTGACGATGGCACAAACACTGTGCGGGACACACAAATTGTACGCCTTTTGAACTGTGAAAAAGATATTTAAAAACATTCCATACAGACACCCCGGACTTTCTCTGACCCAGGACTATCGTTAGTCCCATACCAATTTTTTCAGCTTTTTACACTGGCCAATTAGTCCCGTACTATCTCTTGTCCGGGGCTAAGGAGAAAACTGACCTTTTTACACTCGTATTTCTTAGCCCCGGACTTTCCAAACCACATGAATATTCATAATTACGCTGTGTACTGTACACGTACACGTACACATCGGCAGCACTTGATTACCTCGTTTCTGATTGGTCAGTGAGGGTCGGACTTCGTCTCCGTCGCTTAGCCCAGGATTATTTTTTCGTTCTGTTCACACTCACTTGCTTGGCACCGCAATTGCGATGCTAACCCCTGCTATTTTGCAGGGCCAGATAGTACCGTACTATCGGTGGGGCTAGCCCACTTTGGCAAAAACGAGTGTAAAGAGAAAGTGGGCTAAGGATAGTCCCGTACCAACGGTGGGGCTAAGGCCCCCCTTAGCCCCACCGTTGGTCCGGGGCTAAGCAAAAATTTACAAGTGTAAAAAGCCCTTATGAGTAGTGGAATTATAATCCCACATTCTAGCCATCTATGCCCAAATAAACACTGGAAAACAACTTGGGCAACAACATCATCCAACTGCCTCTGACTGCACTCAATGACATTGTGGTTATTACGGGTCTGATTCTGCCCTTCCAGATGGATACCTCTTGAGTGACATTCGTTAAATAGAGGTGTCAGAAATCCAGTCACAGTTTGACCCCGGAGAGCCAGCGAGGTCACGACCTAGCAACAGCTCCTTTCCTCCCCTGCAGCAATCATGGGAAGATATGTACATTATGTCCTTTTACCGTTTCTAAAGGTACAGTAGGACATCATACCAAGAATGGAAACCTGGTACAGACACTAGTGGATGGTAAATGTGTAGATAATGCATATTGAAAAGTATGCTCATCCTGGATGCAGCCAAGATGTGTGAATGTTCTTCATCAGGCCAAACAAAGTGTATAAAGATACAGCTGTATAATTATAAATCCTAACACATCTGTCCGATTGAGCCATTACTAAGTAGTCAATGCATGAACTTCTGTATCTACTCATAATTTCTATTCTATACATCTAAGTCAGCCAATTTTATCACTTTTACTCTGCCAGAAAACTACAGCAATTACGAGGCAGTAAACAGACATGGTACAGGTCTACAGTAGATAGGATATATAGGTGCCTACAATGTATGTATGTACACATGTATATATGCATTATGAAAGTAAATGGTGAATTGAATGAAGTATCCATGACATAACAACTTGTCTGGTAAACACTGCCTACAGTGTATGAAAGTAGGATATAAGAATACCAGTGTATGTTGTATCATGCATGCCTTCTCTTTTTTTGCTGATGAGGATTTGAGTGAAGTCTGGTGCAAAAGACTGGGGTGCTGGTGTGATGGAGCACATACATTTGATATCGCACTGCTGCTGCACGCATGCCCTGTGCGCCTCCAGCAAGCACCCACCAAACATCCCAAGTTCATGGGCCAGACTTCATGTAAATCTGATCCAGGTGTGAGAACAAGCCAGAGGGCATCTGAGTTGGATTGTTTTCATTTCTCGCAGGCTATATATTTCCCCCCCCCCCCTTTTTTTTTTTTTTTTTGGGGGGGGGGGGGGGGGGGGGAGATGAGGGGGAGAGAGGGGGCCTGCTAAATGCATTAAGAGTAAGACAGCATTCCGTTCATCATGTTTATCATTTCCGAGATTGAAATGTGGAGTCTTGACTTCACAGATCTCCCCCCCCCCCCCCCAAAAAAAAAAAAAAAAAAAAAAAAAACTAGGGAAAAGCAATCGCAGAGTCAGGTAACTATAAAGGAAAACAAATCATTTGTCTCAAACACCCCTCCTGGTCTCCCTACACGTAACTAGAAAATGTTTGGTAGTACTTTTACATACATGTGCCTCCCCCAGTATAATGTATAGGCCTACCCATGACTTTTATCATGGTTAATAAAGGCTCAAACACTGAATAATCAATGTTTATAGATTTATATCGATGGAGGGCAATTTATTAAATCAGTTGCAATAAGACCAAGTGAACTCAACACAACGGCAGCTCTAAATGTAGTATCAGCATATTGTGTACTCCAGATAAACATGAGAGTTGTCATCAGTTGTCTGCTTTCTTGAGTCCTGCATTCACACTGAGGTGAAATGCCACAATATTTCCCACTTTGAGATGTCTGTGCCTAGAGTTTTCAAATGTTTGACTCAAGAAATGCATGAAAACATTTCATTTTATTTACAGGCAGGCACTCATGAAATTTGACATGTGAACTTAGAGACTGTGAGAAATCTCCCAAGTTATTAGAATCAGTTGCTTATTCATTGTATTACTGCAGGAAGTGTCAAAGATAAAATGTGGGATTTTGCTGCGAGGGTGTACATACACTTTATTTTGACTAAGAGTGAAAAGCAATGACTATTTTTTTAGTGAGTTTAACATCTATAAATAACTGAGAAAGGGTCTTATTTTCTACATTTTTCTGTAGTACAACCTCAGCTCTCACTGAGGCATCCCCACAATCAAGTCATTCAGCTTTTACGAGCCCCTCCCTCTCCTGGCTACAAACTATGACGAAATGTTTCCTGTTGTTCTAATTTGTCCTTCAATGTGTTTTGAATGACTTTATATTCCTGTATCCTTGGTTAGCCTACATTGCTCTGATGCCCGGCACACAGGGGAGATTGTCCCATAATAGGAATGCTGGAAGGGGGCCCATTTTTTGGCAACCTTGAGAGTGTGACATCATCGATCATTTCCAATTTCGTCAGCATCAGTCTTGTATCCATACGGTGAATGTGACATTCTCTCCAGCCCTCTTGTTTTGAACAACAAAACCGGAACCTCACCGTCTTGCCATTCAGGACCAGTGACCACGGTCACACACCATTTGTGAAGTCTTCCACTATGGTATCCTATTTGGGTCACTAATGATTCGTAACACCTCTAGTTCCCCCCCCCCCCCTCCCATCGGCATGTTCTACTTGTTGGAGGATGATTCCACAACGGTCAGTGTTTGTCTGTTTGCACCTGGTAGACGGTCACACCAACTTCCCCTCCTCAAAAGCACCGGATGTGCCCCTGAATGAGAGGAATGTCCCCGGCTTTCCTTCCTTCATGAGATTCTCCGGTCCTCGGGGCTATACCACCTCCCTTTCTCACTGGTCCGTGGCGGATTACGAGTGTCTTCCCCTGCTCAGCCCATCCGCCAAGCATTCTTCCCTCCTGCTTCTAAGCCTATTTTGTGCCCATGTAATCTGCCAGTCCGCATTGTGCTCGCCGTCCGACTGCCGCCTGCGACGGTGAATGCCATCCCAAGAAATGAAGTGTGGCATAACGTTGCAGGGGAAATAATAACTGCTGCCAGAACTTTTGATTTGACTGATTTGTCTCTAAAGATCATATTGTTCTATCATTTCTGCTATCCATATACATTGTATGTACACCATGTTGTAAATAATGTCAATGCTAAGGATTCTTGCATCTCCAAAATACATTTGATGAGGTTTTGGAAAAGCAGATACAGGAAGAATACGATACAGGAAGAGATACACCAGATCAATTGTCTGCTCATCAGAGAGACACTTTGTTGGGGGAAACCCTACGATTTCCTGACAGCGTCTGCAGGTCTAAAATTGTGTGGAATGTTGTTTTTTATAAATGACCAGTGCTCTACTCAAAACAACTTGACCCAAAGATGCCAATTACTCTTTCCCTATAAAGCTCCACATACAATGAACACTGTAGGCCTACAAAATATATAACTCTTTCTCCCTTCTCTGTTGTAAAAGTTTCCCTACATTTGTAGGTATACAGCTGTATACATTCAAGGTTCAAGGATCAAGGTTCTGTACTCGATATGATTTCGACAAGCACATAAAATTGTATACGCCATTTCTAGCAAGTCTAAATTTTCGCGAATTGGGACTTCCCGACGATTTCACAAGTGGTTAAATTCGCAATTGTGGAGTACTGTACTGAATGGAGAAATGTATATGATGTGTGCGTCACATTCATATCGGGATCAGAGTCATTATTTTCCTGTGTCTTTAATTTCGCAAAGAGCACCTAACTCGCAAAATTGGCCAAAATAAAAACCTCGCAAAGTATTCAGCGAATACGGGAGCATCAGTGTCAGTGCACTGACTACAGGACCACAGAATATTCAATTATAGCTTCATCTAACATCCTAAACATCAACAAAGTGTTGCCAACTGTGTGTGCTGTTCAAGCCCAACACAGATTGTCACACACTTCAAAGTTCCAGACTGCTTTTTTTTCTCCCCTTAGCCCAACTGTTTTATTTCATGTTTTGCAGTTCATGTGTTCTGGGAGCAATAAATTAATTCATGAGGTACAAATATACTAACATTGTACTGTAAAATCAGACATTTTTTGTACGCATGAAACTTTCCCGAATTTCGCGAAGAGCCATGATTTGCAAAAGTAAAATGGACTCAGAAGTGTTTGTCAGCAAAACGCATTGAATGCAAGTGAAAATTTGCAAAAGTTTAATGCCATTCTATGAATGTCCCTGGTTTTACAATACACTGCACAATATCTAAAAATCATGAAGATTCAGGTGTACCTTTACTGTACACCTTGTAGGTCAAGAAGAAAGTCTACCACTATGATTACTCTCATTCTCATCACGGTTATACAGTATTAAAAAAAAAAATGCAAACCCAGAATGGCAACACATAATAAAAGGAGATCCGTAATTATGGTCACTACAACTTCATTCATATCGAGTAGTCTGGTTTGCAGACTCCCTTGGGAGAAATAAAGCCATACAGGGCACTTGGACATCTCTGGTCAAGCTCTCTACATTTGCAATGGTTTCTTACTGCAAGGACCAGTCCCTTCTCTGCTGGAATTTTGTGAAGAGACTCCATAGCCACTTTTGTGAAGACTCTCAGTCTCAGCAATGATCTGACTGATATTGGGAAAGAGGGAGAAGAGGTTATCTTCTAGCTCAGGTCTCAGCAGTACAGTGACAAAAGGCACCTCCAATTTTCCCCTCATTTATGACTCTAATAGATTCTGAGCCTTTTCAAAGAAACCCTTGCCCAAAGCTCCCGGCACAAAAGGGGCCCGGCCCATTGTGCCCCCGCCACGGAATGTGTCCAGGAGAGAGGTGATGGGGCGAACAATGCGGAGGATATGACAAGCCATGAATGGGCTGTCAAGGAGTTTTTGGAGCACTGGTTTCCACCCATTGCCGGCTGAATAGAAAGCAATTATAGTATTTACACGGCAGCTTTCCCTGCTCCAGCTCTCTGGGATATTAATGGGGAGCCCCTGAAGAAATCATGGGGGTGCACGCTCACTCCTCAGTGCTACAGGATTACAATGCACAACTACACGTAGTGAGGACGTGAGGAGAACTTGTCGCATTCTCAAATACGTAGTTAAGTCTTCCCAATACAGACAAAATGATAGCTTACAAGTGTGGAAGGCATGTACACTGCTGACAGTTAAAATATGTTTACAGATTTAACAACTCATTACAGGTAACTTCAAGATTCTACAAAAACCTCCTTTGAATCTACTATAGGGTAATTCAAATAGTTTACTTCTAGACGTGTGGTATACACTTGCGTACATAGGGCCTACACGTACATCATTGTACACAATTTATGTCAGTCAAGAAATGATTGAGATTGAAATTTTGCTTTCACTGCTATAATTCATGGTGTTTGCTTTAAATATGCCTATTTTTTTTTAAACGCCTTTTTTTTCTGAAAATAGAAACATAATTCCACCATACAAATCTGCACATGGATGGATTTATAAAAGATTCTTTAATGAAAACATCACACTTTCGGTCATCACATGGATATTTCAATCACTCAAAATCCCTCTGTGTCAGTCAAATTGGCAAACTTCATAGTTCAGGTCAAACAGCCTCACTGACCAAACCCTTTTAATGTGCTGCTTCATTGAGTACAACAAATCATCTGAATGACTTCAAAGTTGAAACATGACACCACTCTCTCAGTTCATGTAAGTAGTTAGCAAAAACCTACATTGTGCATATAGTATAATCAAACTGTTCTTTGAAGCAATTTGGCATTTTAACCTAAAAGACTTTGGTCTGCTCTGCATACTAAAAAAGACCCCTATGACACTGTGTACCAGGGAGGTGATTTCCACCTCCCTATGTGTACCCACTTGGTGTACCAAGCTGTGTGAATGTCATGTTCTCATCTTGTCCCAGTCGATGAGAACATATCCCCAGGTAAGATTGACATTTAGAATCACTTTGACTGTACATCAGTCAAACAGAAGTCCATCTCATTCAAGTTATCAAAAATATTATAGGCAAATATTGGGCATTCCATCCATTGCCACTTTCTATATTATCAAGACATTAAATGAAGCATGACTCAATTTACATTGTAGGCAAAATACAAATACAATCATATTTGAAGCAGCCAGATGCAGAAAATGATGGGAATCAAGCTGACAATGTAGAAACAAGAACATGAGGCAAAAATATCTGACATCTTTACAAAAAATCCGCAGTAGAGCTCTCATCAGTCGCTGATACAGTTCAGCTGTATGATATTTTAGAACGTCATAATTTTCAGTATTTGTCAGTGTCAGTGGGACTTTCACTAGCCTGCTGGTTTTCTCCAGGGATCTTTCAGTTCCCAACAACAATCCCTTTCGGATATAGAAATTTCTCTTTAAAGTGTTTGTTACCGTGAAAGGGTTTAGATCCAACTTAGATTAGTCTTGTTCCTAGCTTCAGGTCAGAATTAGTGACACTATCTTAATTAATAGGGTATGAAAGACTTGCAAGGGTAAGTATCCTGGGGGACTGATACAGGAAGCACAAATCAAGCTTTGTCAATGGCTCAATCTACTAAGCGAGACCATCCCCATCTTATTTTTCCAACCAAAGCCTTCACCACCCCCCTCACCTCCCGTTTACTTTTTAAAATTCCTCATATGCATCACGTGTGGCTTCCTTTCCGCTTAGCTCGAGAGACCCGCCGTCTCACTGGCACCTCTGTAAGTTCTGGATGGCTGAAAGTCAAACCTACAAGCGACATCCTGAACGACATGCAGTCAAATCCATCTTCGCTCTTATGAGAAGGCCAAGACCCTCATCATCGTATCAACTCACATTCGAACAAAATGGTGGAAAATTCCCAACATGAAACAGGCTCGCTGCAGCTTAAAGGTAGAGTTTACCATTGGGAGCAGTGATTTTAAAAATATTTGAGATATCACATTTGATGTTAATGTGTAGGTCAGTTGTATCACAAAACATCCACGTTTCATATAAAAATGTTGCGATAAAGCCTAAGATATACAATTGTATATAAGGAGATATCACTATTTTCTCACTAAACCATAACTGCAGACAATTTAGTCTAGAAACAATTTTGTCATAACTCTTGTTCATAATTGGTATATTTAACAACACTTAATTTCACTAATTAAACTGATCAACTTTTTTACATTGGTTGTTTCTATCCCTAACTCACATTTTAGAACTATTCTGAAGCACTAAAGCTGAGGTTTTGTTTCATCTGCAAATGGTAAATTATGCCTTTAAAGTGGCGAGTCATCTAACAAAAAAACAAAATACATCACCAGTGCAGTCATGGTCACCACATGTGTCATATGCAACATGTTCTTATCTCTTGATGGCTTGAAAGTGCCTGGGGCATTCAAACTAAACAGAAGGAAATTAAAGGCATACAGTAGTTTTAATCCATCACACTCCAAGGCCTATAGAAACAGAATGACTTTAAAATGCAGAACACAAAATCCAATGTCCATTTGAAAGTCATATTTCTGCCAAAATAATAAGCCCTACATGTTTAAAATGTTTCCAGTGAAACCTTTCGTCCATAATATTTGGAAAGCATTTGCTGACTTCCAACAACATCAAAATGAGCATACAGTATGTAACATGACTCACTACTCAGTTGAGAATTAATATGGTCAAAGCTAGCTGAGAGAGAAGTACATGAACAGCAGTATAAAGTACCAAAAACAAACTACAAACACTGATCTGCCTAAGCATCTCAAAAAGCTTTATACATTGTATTTACAGTGTTATAACCAAGGACTATTCCTTGTAAATTATTAAAACTAATATTAAAAGCAAAACAAAACAACAGAAAGGAAAGAAAAGATTGATTTCCAGCATTTGTGATGATTTACATAAGAAGCAAATTCCATTTCAGCAAAGGAATAAAAGTGCATAGCTTTGTGCAACCATCCCAAGTACTGTATACCTACATGTACCCAAGACAAATGGGACATCCAGCTTCAATTAGAGGGACCTTGACTCCCAGTTTATTTTCATTATCCAAACCAGGCTGGGATGCAACTGGGATGTGGAGAGGGGAGGAATCCTCTTTCCTCTGTTATCAACGGCCGGCCAGGCCATGAGACGTCTTCCTCGTCATCGAGGCGGCAGAGACTTGAGGTAATGTTGAACAAATGTGCCCGGGGGACAGTTTGTAAGTCCCCGCGACACCACGCTGGGAGTACGGGAGCAGGAAATGGGTGGCCAAGGGCTGTAAAGTCGGTTTCGTGTTTGGACAGCTACCAGCATCACGTCACGTAGCATGTTATATCTTACTGGATACCATAATCTACAAATGTATGCAAAATATCTGACCAGTTTGGAAGTAATTCTTTTGAACCTACAGCATCTTCATCTTCAACTTTACATCACAGAACAATCTCTTGCACAAATTACCTCATTGTAAAGGTTTCAATTGAAGAGACTACCTCTCCCTGATGAGTTTAAAGGACAAGTCCACCTTTATATACATGTGGATTGAGTGAATGCAGCAATATTAGTAGAACACATCAGTGAAAGTTTGGGGAAAATCAGACAATCTGTTCAAAAGTTATGAATTTTTAAAGTATCTGCGTAGTCACTGCTGGATGAGAAGACTACTACAGTGTATGATGTCATATGCGTACAACCACATAAAGAAAACAAAAAGAGAATTTCACAAAACTGTACTTTTTGAATAAAGTGCAAATTTCTTCGACTTGTTACTGACATATATATGTTAAGGGTAATATAATTCCCCCTGCCCTCTGAAAGAGAGAAGTCAAGTGTTCTTTTGTTATGCGAGAAAAGTGAAAATATGTTGAATTTTCTTTATTCTTTCTTTATATCGTTGTACTCATGTGACATCACAAACTATAGTAGTCCTCTCATCCAGCCATGACTGAGCAGAAACTTTAAAAATTCATAACTTTTGAATGGATTGTCAGATCTTCCTCAAACTCTCACTGATGTGTTCTACTAATATTGCTGCATTCACTCAATCCACATGTCTATGAAGGTGAACTTGTCCTTTAATATTCTTTATCTTATACTGTAATTCCCTAACAGAATCACAATCACTACATGTACAGCTGTATATCAAATGTACATCACTTGTTGATAATATCCTTTAAAACACAAATTTTAATTGTATCTCACATAGTGTGTCAAACCATTAAGCTACAACACAAAGGAGGTGAATATCATTCTCTCTCTCTCTCTCTCTCTCTCTCTAAAAAAGAAAGAATTAATTGATGATGAGAGATCAGATTCAAGTTGGATTAAATCTTATCAAATGCTGGAAAAGTGTAAAAATTCAAATTTGTAACACCTGTCTAACGTACCACTGTGTTCAACAAACATCACCATTAAAGTTGTCAAATTGAAAAAAAAAAAAAAAAAACTCCTTTCATTCATACAGATACAGTACAGTAGGCACAGGGCACAAGACACAAGGCACAAGGCACACACACAGAAGTCTTATGTACCTTGACGAAGGATAACCTCAAATTGGCTGTAATTGTGTAAGATTGAGAGACCCAAGTAACCACAACAGATTATTCAATTTCCTTGCTGAAATAAGTAGACTTTCTGAATGCACTAATATGCTTAAAGATGAACCCCTCTCCAAAGGTGAGCCTCTTTTTATGCCTGTATGACATAACATCCTTGGGCATTAAGAAGACAAATTTGATTAAGTATTGTAATTCACTACAAATGTCTCTTAGTCTGTGGGTTGGAAGAAGTTTTGGGAGATTTGATCTTATCAAAGAATGCACATTCACTGAATGCAGGTACCGGTTCAAAGGAAAAAACCAAAAACAAAAACAAAGAAAAGACGTTGCTGTTACTGATTTTGATTTAACATGTAATTGAGGTCAACCACCTGCGTAAGTGCAGCCTGGTGAATCATACATGTACAGTACATGTATTGCCCCTATATTCTTGTTTCTTGTTGGTTTGCTGTTGTTGTTTTTTAGTAAGCATGAGCAATTACAATGTAACACTATATTTAGATCTGCCAGGGTGTACATCACCGACACATCAGAAAGGGAACATTTCTGAAGAAATGGACCCGACTCAGACTGCCTTTCCAATTTGTTGCACTGTATGTTTGAAAGGGTAAATTTGTTTTTAAAAGTAAGCAAATTGTTACATTGTATTTAAGCGCTTGTACAATGTAACTATTCATTATCTACACTGTAAGTTTAGGTGTGTGCATTATATACATGTGTTATCTATCAATCCTCACACAGTACATTGTACAACTACAACTAGGTGCATGGGGAATGCAATAAATGCCACATTGGAGGATTTTCTCACAGTTTTATGCTGGTAAACATTTTCACATTCCTGTACTTATTTTGATATTCAAGGAGTTTACAACCTCTCAAGTCTATCTGGCTGGTAAAGATGATCTTCATTTAAAATCACCAACTGAATGACTTAGACCACATTTCAACCTTTCCAAGTTAGTACAGTGTACTTTCTGTTTATATCTGTTTTGCCTTTTATCATAAATCTAAAAGAAATATAAAACAATCACAATGTGATTTCTATCAATTTTTGAATGTCTTGACATAAAAAGTAAATTTACAATCATTTTTACAAAAATCAGTACTGTCCAGTAGGCCTACTCAATACTAATTGTAATTCCTACATCTTAAAAAAAAAAAATCAGTACTGTCCAGTAGGCCTACTCAATACTAATTGTAATTCCTACATCTTAACACACAAAAAAAAAATCTTTTCATTTTATAATAAAATCTTATGCATTATCACAGAAATCTTCAGACTGACTGCATGCAGTCATAATTCTACTTCAGAAATCCATGTGATGTAGAGGCAATTGCAACAATTCTTATTATTCAATTCCCTTAAATTTGCACATTGCTAAATACACAGTACGCGATTTAAACCGAAGACATAAAGAATTTAACAAAATACATACAAATGTATGGACCTTTATATGGAATGCAAAAAGAACACTATTTTGCAGAAATAGCTCAAGAAATTCGAATACTTTTAAGTAAAGTCACAACTAAACCTTTTACATTAAGTTGTCAGATTTTGAGAGATGGATGGTTGGAAAAAGGCTGATTGCTATCTTTTTAAGTATGCATGATGTTACACACGATGTCGGTATATAGTATAGGCCCTATTTACATGGAATATGATCACAGTCATATGCACTTTCTTACTTCATTTTACAAGAACTGCATTCCTCTCTTGCACAATGGTTTCATTGGTTCTTCTCATTGCAAATTGGTAATTCCTTTCTGTCCTGATTTCGTTCACCTGAAAGAAACTTCAGTTCCTGTAAAATTAGTAGACTTACCAAAAACGAATAATGGAACAGCTTCTTCTCCTTCAAGTCACTAGTCGTTTAAAATGACGGTCACGCCGGCAATACAACGTATATCCGTGAATTTATGCACCTCTTTTCTGTTTCCTGCGAAAAGTAGTGGAACAGATATTTTTTTCAGTGTCAATTGTTTCGATAGCGTCACGCTCACTTCGGATACCACCACGCTCTGCTGTGAGCTAACGCCAGCGGCCCGGCGCTGGGTTGACGGGAGAAGAATCCAAGCGCCGCATCAGATCCGTGAACAAGGCTCAAGGCATGGGCAGCAGGAGCGTCAGAAATTTAAGTCAGAATTGCAGTCGATAGACGCGCGTCGTTTCGAAAATAATTCCACTTTGTGTCCTTTTACAATACACACTCGGCGCAATGATATTTCCCAACAGGTATATCCTGTTAAAAATCCCTTCGTAGGCTCGGGTTAAACAACATTTCATCTCCACCGCTCGTGATCATTAGCCGAATCTCACTTCAGCCACTCTGCATCTCACCACTGGCACCGCTCACTACGCACTGCATCACAACTTTGTGGGGGCGATCAGCTGATTACATGCATGGGATGCACGCTACATTGTGCCTCTCGTATCGGATTGGTCTTCTTGGTCGTGCACTGCATTGGTTTGAGTGAAAGTGCTCGGCAACTGTAGATGGCGCTATTTCAAACCTTGCCAACTACAGTACTACACCGGTCCTACTACTCTTTCCAGCGCCTTAGAACACTAACTTGCTCTAACTTTTACGATCACATAAGGAATTTTACGCTAAACTATTTTTTATTGGAAAGCATTGACCAGTAGGCCCTACATAGAAAATATTTACCTGTGCATGAAAACGTATAAAGATAATTTGTATCCTTCTCGTCAAATGATTATGGTCGTAGCAACGATCACATTGGTATTAGGGGAAGGGGGTGTGGACAAATTTATTGTATCCTCATTCTTTGAGCAGAAATTAACTGCAAAGCTGTAAGTAATGACTTTAATGCCGTTCTTAATTTGTTTTACGGGTACAACCAACATTCGCGCTCTATGAAAACATAATCTTCTGAAACATAACTATTCTATATATTTCCTTTTCTATGTCTGATATGATATGAACTGCGATAATTCTGGTTGTAGATTTTAGTTATGCAGTCACTATAAAGTTAACTTCGAAACGGTACGGAATAGCACATAAACAAATTTAATGGGACTTTGCCTTAACGTAATTCCTTCTTATACCATGAGGACATAATGAACAACAGTGCACAGAATGCCAACCCTCACGGCAGTGAAATTTGATTTAATTGAGAAATAAAATTAAAATTGCGAGCAGCTGCTGCAGCTGGCTATTGCAAAGATTCTGAAGAGTAAACGTTTACATGTCACGCTTATGCGACTTAAAAAAAAATCAAATCATTGTACTTTTTCACGTATACCCTAAGAAGCCCAAATAGAGCCTGCATTGTAAGATTACAACCAAAAAAAAAAAAAAAAATTGCACCAACAGGCAAAGCAAACAAGATAGAGATAAAGCAAAATAAAACCTTTCCAGTGGATATACATCACTAATCTTGTAACATAACAAGTTATGATTAGAAATGTCTTATCTTTTCGTATTATATTCACTACAAAGTGTATTTATAAATGTCTAAATAAATCTAAACATAACAAGAATGGAGTTAAAACTCGTTTTGCGATCAGAGTCTTCTCTTCTTTGTCTTCCGTTCTACACGGAAATTACCAAAATGATCTAGCTGACAGCGTAAAATGTCTATATAGCAATATTGCACATTTGTGATACAATGAAGAAGGGACATTGTGGGATAGCATGAAACTCTGCTTTTATTGTCATTCATTCATTTTAGGAAGAATGTAATGACGTGAAACATCGACAAACTGTTTCCCTAGCCATTTATCGATGTTGGTTGTATTGGTGAGGGTGACGGAGACAAAAGTATTGAGATAACACATTATCTATTGTGGGCATATAAACAACCATTATCTTTTATTTAAAGGGATGGTATAGTATTAGTTGAGGTGAGAATTCAGCTTTTAACTTTTTGAGCGATAGGCCTACTTAAATGCATAAAAGCATACAATTATAAGAGGAATTCAAACTCTGTTTTGGATATCTCAGCCATTTTAAAACCAATTTTAATCAAATAAACCTTGAATTCCTCTTAGAATTATGCTTTTCAGCATTTCAAGAAGTGGTTTCTAAGTATCTAAAAAAAAAACCATAAAAAAAAGTTGGAAACCTTATGCCCCATCTTAACCGAAATTGTACCATCCCTTTAATCTCTTTTTAATGGAAAAAATAAAGCCTTTGACGCAATTCTTTTCCCCCTTGTGGTTGAATATAAGATATACTGACTTGTGAATCAACTGCATGAATGATTATTTGAACACTGTCAACATGCATTTCTTTTTTAAACTGTATGTTTAACTTATCGAGTGGCCCACATCTCTACAAGCTTGCCTTTTACGCGGGCCTCTTTTTCCACAATTATTTCGAACAAATAATTTTAGAAATGTATGTTTATAATATTGTTGTAAATAGGCCTACACTGTTCGTTTGCTTTCCTTGAAATTGTATTGAAAACAAATATGTAATACTGGAAATAGAATTTCATTTGAGACGTCACTTTGCTTTGGAGTCAGCCTTCCTCTTCACATTAGAAATCTTACCGCGACCCCAGCTTTGTGAGGAAGAACCCGTCGTTTTTGTTTATGATTGTGCATGTGTGTGTCTGTGTGTGTGTGTGTGTTTTAAACTGAGATGTGTTATTTTTTTTTTTTTGATGGTGTTTCGGTTTTTAATTGGTCGCTTTTCAAAAAGAAGAAAAAAAAAGAAAAATGTATATCGAAGATTTTTTTTTTCTTTCAAGAAACAAGTGGTGGAATGTGCCCAATTGTCTTGAGCAAACCATCGTGTCCCCGTTTGAGGGCACTTTGCCAGAATAGATGTGTGTTTAATAAAAAGAAAGAAACAAAAACCGGATTTCGTTTTTGGTTAAATGAGTAATAATGAAAGATTGATATATTTCTGTACAATGTTTGTGTATAATGCATTTTATTTTTGTAAAATGTATTTTTTTAATGTGAATTTTGTAGCATTGAACGAAATTCGAATAAAGAATTTTAAAAAATCCTTGTCGATAGCTGCGTGACAAGAGTATTGTAATAGTTATGAATATTTCTTAAGATTGATTTTTACTGGTGAAAAATAATCAAGTCATGCACGACTTACATATCATGAAGAATGTGAAAATGATACAAAAATATAGGGTCTAACCAATTATTCGCGTATCTGAGATAATAGAAATATCAATAAGCTGAACATATGGTGTAAAGAAAAAAATGTAACTTTTTATTAGGCCTACATAAAAGGAAAAATCCTATTCCATTCATGTCCTTACATCCTCCTAGTATATAGCCATTATCATATTAAAAAGTTTGTGATAATGATGATGATAATAATGTTAATAGGAATAATTTATCATTATTATTATTATTATTATTATTATTATTATTATTATTATTATTATCATTATTACTATTATTATCATCGTATATAGTTGACATCATTGTTATGATCATCATCACGCCAAATCGCCGTTATTTTTGTTCTAGCTATGTAAACACGCGTTCTTGGAAATCTTGAAAGATTAAAGTTGCAAGGAGTTGGAAAGATCCACCTTCCGAATACAATGTACATTGAAACTCCGATTGAAACCACGTTTCCCTTCAGTTTTTAGCTAGGTACCAAAACAGGATTATAAGTTTGAAGGAGTTTTAGTTGATAATCAAAATTCGTCCAAGAAAAACTACGGGTAGGTTGATGCAGGGAGGTGAGACAAGTCTCACCTCCCTGGTCGATGAAGCCACCACAACAAACGCAAGATTTTGTTGCTTTCACGGGCTTTCCCGAGAGCGCAAGGGGTTGTCTTGTTACACCTGTCGCCGTACTTTTTCCCTTATCTCACTGTGGACGTTGCCTCAGCAACCACACGCTCAGAGAGCGCACGACAATATTGCCAATTTTATAAGCAATAACAATGATATACACTTTTACTAATTAGAAATTATATAAGTATATTTATCACAAATAATATCTTTATTTTTTATATATTGTTTATTTTTTGATAATCTTAAAAGATATTGGTTGAAAATCAAATTATTTATTGATTATTTTTTTTCAATCGTATATTATAATTGATTGCAAGAGCTGCAAGGGAGCCCCCCGCGGCACTGAATGGGCCAAAGTACCACACAACATGCATGCATGCTACGTAGAGCTTCGGTAGTAGCTAGCTAGCTAATTACAATACACATCATCACATGCATTCAGTACGTACACGAAGCGATGAGCAAGGTGGGCCGGGTAGGCGCCGCTAAGTAGACGATCTCGCTCGGGGAACATGTATTGATCTTTGGATCCAAGACCATGGGGAATCAAATATGCTTTCATTCATGAGGGCTAGAAATTGATCCGGTGAGCATTGATGCAAAAAAGGCCTTAGAAATGCTTCTCTTTTGTTTGAATCCTGAATCATTGAATTTCGAGTCTAGGTTGGCTGCATTCTTTTTGAAAGTTGCATGTATGAGTGGCGAACGAGAATGGAGTGTGAAATAGGAGTCTTTACTGTCGACACGACAGTCTGGCATCTATCTGTCATTGTAACTCGGTGGCAGTGCATTATTTAGGCTAATTGTGTACAGTGCCATGCCATGGTTTACCGGAACATGTTCGGAATAAAGGAGATTAAGTTCTGCAGTTCAATTACATCAGAACTTATGTGCACTATTTACTAAAAATGTGGGCGTTAATGACAAATGTACTTTCGTAGCCATGTCCTTCAGACCTTATCTTGGAAGTCGAATTCTGGATTAACCCACGTCGTGACTCGTGTGCTTTCCCATCCAGTAACCAACTGATTTCGACTGTTTGACGGAACCAAGTGTTGTTTATGCATGTGCTTTGGAATCGGCTTCCTGGGCCATCCTGGCAGACGAATTCATTCGTTGTGACACCCTGCTTTGCAAAATCAAATCACGTGTTTACCTAAAGGCATAAAGCTGTTCTACTCTTCTAGTGATGATTTACTAGATCTAACGTTAGAGTCTGCTGAATACTGTGCCACGACAAATTTCTGAATTGAAGTCCATAGGCATGATTGATGGTGCACAACAACATTCAAGAGAGATCTTCAAATTGTAGCTGTTAGTTATGTATGGTCATCTTGTGGGTTGGATGGCTGTGCCTGCAGGAGAGCCAGTTTTGCACTGTTGGATACCCTGCCCCTTTGCCCTGGACTCATACACAAACCATGATGATTCTATAACGAAGTTTTATACTCCTATTCCAACTCGGATCACAAGAGAATTGAGAAACTGATGCATAACTTTGCTGCAAAGACACTCGTGTTGTAATCAATTTGCTCTGTGTTTGAATTTAGAGTTGACTTTATATCTCTCTACAGAAAGTGCCAAGATGTATGCCTCGTAAGTATTTTGATTCTTAAGAGGTTGTGTGTTTTTTTTTGCAACTGATGTCATGAGCACAGCTAACTTTGATGTGACAAATCATAAAATTTGCTGCATCATTCATGATACACAATGTTGTATTACAATAATGTAATTTGGCTGTCAGTGCAATGGCATCTTGGCCAAGTCTTAATGCTATGCTGTGCGATGTGACATATTGCTTTGTGTACATGTGCGTGTGTGTAAAAAATGACTGGTTCTTTCATGCTTAAAATTAACTATACACAGCCCTGTCACTGTACAGAAGTCGCTCCGTGCTTTGCATGGCATCTGGTCTGGCTAACTTGAAATTTGCGAAGTGCTCCAACTTTATGGATTAATATGCAAACACCATGAAAATATCATAGTTCAGCCACAAGCATTTCATGTACTGTAAGTGATGTGTTGCAGGCTATCAACATCACTACAAACAAAGCTATGCAGTGTTTGTTTATTCTGGACAGATGAATCTCATGATATCTGAGATATTCAACCAAGTGATAAATTTATCTTGCAGAAAAGTTATTAAGCTATTACAGTGTATGCTTTATGTGTAGATAGTTTACTAGCATTTTATTTTGCTGTAAATAGGGACATTTTCTTATGTGGTCAAAATTGCAATGAAGAAAAAAAATTAACAAAATGAGATATATCTTTAAAACACTACAAGATTCAAAGCAAGTGATTTCCCACCTTTAAGATGATAGTGCATTTGTGTTTTGGGAGAAAATATTTTCCGTATTTTCTTTACAAATGTGTTGACTCACAGAATTTCTGATGATGCTAAAAGCACTGCAATATACATGGCACATATACATATATGCAGTCATTCCCACATCACTTTCACTCTTGTATTTTGTAGCCTGGGTTGCGAAGGCTTTTAACATACCTTTTTACATGCACAAATGCTTCTCTCTTCTTTTTTTTTTCCTGCTTGTTTTGGGGCATTTTTCCTTTCTTGACAGTAATTTTTAGCATATGGCATTAATTTAATTTTCATATCAACTGATGATGCAGATTTAAAAACATCTGTGTGTATTATTGGAAAGACACGTTTTCTGCATCAAGCTACATTGTATGAAAGGGAAGAAAATTTTCATCCCTGCTGGTACATTGTAAGTTCTGCACCATGCACCACCATTGCTTATTTGAAAGTGATTCTCCTTATAGAATCCCCCGAAACACAGCACAACCTCCAGAGGCTGTGCCATGTTTATCTTAGACACCTTGGAATCTAATGGACATGGCACAAAGCATGAGTCTTGGTTGAGTCTAGCTGAGTCTGAGGTAAATGTCATGCTAGATAGCCTAGCTCAAGTCTGAGGTAACCTCCAGAGGTTGTGCTGTGTTTAAGGCAGACACAGGGACTCTAAACGGTCACGGCGTAATCACGGCACACACTTCCGGTAACCGCCCGTCTCTCGAGAGGAGAGGAGAAACGCACAGTAACTGGTTTCCTAAAATCGTATGCTGACTTCATACCAGCTGACCAGGAACTCTAAACGGGGGTTTCTCTCGTCTTGGATGAGTTGCCTCAGTTCTACCACTCGTTAATGTCTGCCATGTCTTCTAAAGGTTCTCTGGATTAAGGGGACTCTAAGTGGGATATAAAAAACTTTTAGAAGGCCATGCATGCTAACCCTTTGGATGTAGAAGATGGTCCCGGCCTTTGAGAGTAACAAAGCCACGTAAAGATAAATATGTACAGTGATGCTTTCAGATCAGTGCATTGTCCTGCCCATTTGGAATTAATTCAGCTTCATTAATATTATAGTTCAACATGATTATTGGTATCATTAATCATTAGTGGTGACATTGCTTTAGCAGGAGTGTTGCAGAAGTCCAAATGGGAAAGATTACCCATAGTATATCAAACTGATTGTGGGGTAACATGGCAATCAGCTGTATCTGGGTCAAATTCATGGGGAATTTTGCACTGATGGTGAAATTGTTTAAGCAGTGTGATTTAATGTGCTTAAGGGTACCTTGTTTTCAGGGTTTGAAATGTTGACATCAGTTGTGGTAAATTGCACATTTCATTACTCCTCCAATACACCTACAAATATGTTTGTGATTGTGCTGTTAATTTGCTGATTTTCCAATTGGATTGATGTGATTTGCTGGTACGTGCCATTGAAAACTGGTACTGTACTATTCAGGTATGGCTCTGATTTTGTCTAGTACGGCATAGAGAAGATGTAAATAAGAAAAGCGTCTTGAGAACATTTAACACAAATATTTTCTTTTTTCATGCAATATTGCACAGATGCATGTAATTAGATGGTTGTTGTTCCATCAAGTAGTATGATTTTCTTTTGGAAATTGTTCAGTCTATTATTGAAAAAATAGGATTTTCCAAACATTAAGGGTGACACATATCTCGGGATGCTCCAGTGCAGTAGACTATAAGACTCTTATTGCAAATGCAGTGAATAGGAACTGGCCTAATTTCTTTCATAGACACACACTTTGAATTTAGGAAATAGGATTGAACCATGTTCTCCACCGACCTTTGAGTTGCCTTTCTGTTTTTTGTAGATATTGTGTGCAAGTAGCACTTTTAAAAACATAAATAGTTCTTTTTAATCTTCTGTCTGAAAAGTATGATTTAAGATTATAACTAAAGCATTTCAAACTGAGGATAGTGTGACCATCATTGTTTCTTTGTGTGATCTATTTGCAGATCAACCAGGCAAGACGCCGAGAAGGACGAGTTTGCGAAGGAGCGGGCCATTATGAATGACCTGGACGAGAATGGCTGGAGCCACATCCACCATGCCGCTCACCATGGCTACATCAAGTCCATCGAAAAGTTTGTTGGGGCCAGTGAGGACCAGCTGGAGTTCCCCACCAACGATGAGCGCCTCATGACCCCGCTGCTGCTGGCAGTGGAGAGCGGGAAGCTGGACACGGTGGAATGTCTGGTGCGACTCGGTGCCGACCTCCGCTACCAGAATCACGAGAACCAGGGCCCCGTCGAGATTGCTGCCCTCAAGCAGTACATTGACATCCTGCACTTCTTCATTAAGCATGACCACAAGGACTTGCCTGTGTGGCCCAAGATGGTGAAACTCCTGTCGTCGCACTCCGATGATGAAGCCGAGGCAGCGGGGAAGATGCTTGTGCTTCTGACCAAGCCAATAGACCAGGGACTGAATCCCAGCTGGGAGCCCCTCGTCCAAGTCAACGCCGTGCCCATCATGGTGAAGATATTCAACTCCATGATTTCTGACAAGGCCAAGTTGTACACGTTCACCATCCTCCTCAATATCATAGAAGCCATGATCGTGAAGGAGCAGATTGTAAAAGCTGATGGTATCCCAACCACGCTGAAGATGCTGTCTGGCAAAGATAGGGAAATAGTCTATGCGTCAGCCTGTGTTCTGTGCCACTTAGCATCAGTTAAGGAGTTCATAGTGCAGATGTTCTCACATGGGGCAATTCCTATACTGGTCAAGTTGTGGCAGACAAGTAACGATATAGATATTCTTGTTCAAGTCACAGAAACACTTGCTTTGATTGCAAACGCTAACCCTGAATATCAGCAAACCATAGGAACATCATCAGGGGCAATAACATCGGTGGTCGGACTATTTGAGAATCGAACCTCAAAGGCTCTGCTCCTCGCTCTGACAAGAGCGGTGAGCAACATTGTCAGGCAAGACACGAACAACCAAGACCTCTTTGTAGATGAAGGAGGATCATCGGCATTGATTTCACTCGCCAATATGAGGCATAGTGAAATCCAGCTGAGTGCCATCACTGCCATCCACATGTTGGCCCAGGACAACCCTCACACACAGAAGACCATCTTAGAGGAAGGTGGGGTCATCCCCATCATGCAGCTCTTGAAGCGAAGCGGGGCCCCAAACGTCCACGTCTGTACCGCCAGCGCTCTGTGGGCACTCGCTGGTGAAGACGTAGATGAGCAGCGTTCCATGGCAGGCATGATTGGCGTGAATCTCCTCATCGACTTCCTCAACGCTCAGGCTGAAAATGATATTCTCCACTACATTGGGGCAGAAGGCCTAGCCGTATTGGCCCAGGGACCCCTCAACAAGCAGGACACCATCGCCAACGCTAACGGTGTGCAGCCACTGGTGAGACTTCTGCGATCGCCCAAGGAACACATAGTCCTCAGCACGATCAGGGCGCTGCGGCACCTGTGCATCGGCATCGGCTTCATCCCGCACACAAAGAATCAAAACACTATTCTCGGGGCCAGAGGCATACGCTACCTCGTTGCACTCATGGTGCACTCCAGAAATGAGCTGGTCAAAGTAGAGTCTGCCCTTTCATTGGGATATTGCAGCGTTGGTGAGTGATTTTTGCCTTTGTCCAAATTAGTCCATTGGAATGATGGTCTGTTTGAACTGTATAGGCCTTTTCCCACTCAAGTAATTTCTATCTGAAATTTTGGGAGGGTAGAATACGCAAATTGTGTTTTGTTTTTTACACTGGAACTCTCTAGCCTTTGGTATCTTGACACCAAATTCCAATAAATTTTCATGGTAGAATTCAGCTCGGATGTCCTCTGCACGAAAGTTTATCTCAGAGTCATATGCAGCGGGCTTATTGTGTCCCAAAGGAGGTACAGTTGAAAGTGATTGAAAGTCATTTACAGATGCATTTCAGTGTCACTCTTTACTATGTATATGTGTCTGTGTGTGTTTTTGTTATGAAGCTGCCAAAAAACACAAAATGATTAAAATGTATGATAATTTTGATAATATCTTCAAAAATATTTCTTGTGTGTAATGATTGTAGTATCATTGAGAGATTTAATGTTTTATCTGTTTGATTATGGCCTTTCTCAAAAAACTTCGATAATGGCATTTATCTGTTTTTGCATTCAAACTTAACTCTGTCATATTTTCTTGCCAAACAATCACTTTCTCCTCAAATAGGAAACCCTGAGGTGATGACTGACATCAGCGAGAATGGGGACTTTGATTACATCCACATCCTGAGGCGCCTCCACTCTGGTGACAAACTCGTTCGGCTCCTGGCTGGGAGCGCCTTGGCGGCCTTTGCCTACAACAACGTGGCTCAGCAGCGGGAGATCGCGGAGTCTGGGGGAATCCGCTACCACTCCTTTGTGCCATTCCTGGAGTCCAGTGATGAGTTTTTCCGCTGCAATGCAGCATTTCAGGTTTGTGATTACCACTCTCTTTGGCTTGAGATGTAATGTGCAGGGCAATTGCCAGATTCTGCATCCCACAATTGGGGCAATTCTAACTTACGTAAAACATCTTAAGAAATTTGATATCTAGTGAGCAACCATTTCACAGCTTCACACTTCGTGGTCATCTGAGAATGGGTTTATCATTTCCATTATTGTTGATAATAACTGCAGGGATGGCATCTTGATGGTGTACTCTCATCAGTATTAAAATGACTCAAAGGTTTGTGTGGGTTTGTAGGAATTGTGTTCATGAAGTGCCTCTGAAGTGTTTGAAACTATGAGGCATAGCTGAGTGGGTCTCTTTTAGTTCACAGGTACTGTGTGTACACAGTTCCTACCAACCCTCTAAAAACAAACAAACAAACAAACAAACAAACAAACAAACAAACAAACAAACAAACCTGTGAGTCATCTATTTTATAAAATGGGTAACAAATTCTTAAAGATATAGCTAAATTGTGTGCTGACTGTAGTTTATCTGATGCATAGGAAAATCATGCATCTTGTACTTACTGGATGCATGGTTATGGAAAATGGCATGACTCTAAGGAAAATGTGTATGCAGTCGGTGAGAAAAGATTACTGTAAAACGAGGAATGTTTGCGCGCATTTTAATTTCGTGAATTTCGCGAGAGCCAACATTCGCGAAATTAAAATGCACGCAAAAATTCTTGCCTACACAATATGCATTGGATGGCTGCGGCAATTTCGAAAATTTAATGCTGCGAGAAAGGCTGTCAGCTCCAATTAGCGACATTTTCATGTCACGAATATATCATGATTTACAGTACATGGCAATTGACCAATCAGATTGCGAGAATTCCCCAACCCGTTTTGTAGCAGTCTTTCTTTTCTGTGCATGATCTATGAGATGACCTTGCATGACACAACCCTCCTTTGTCACTCCAGGTGGTTATCTTGGCCCGCATCATCCCAGATGAGGACCAGGCCACGACATCGGCCATTGGCATCAAGCTCCTTGTGGACCTATTGGAGCAGTCTCAGAACCCCATCATCCTGGCTCTTACGGCTGGTTGTCTGGCCAGACTCGCTCACACCAGAGCAGGTAAAAGAAAGTAGTTCAGAATATTAAAGCTTCAGGATCCCATTTCATTCAGTAGGTTTGCCGTCATCCCAAGTTACATTGATGCAGATACCATAGCAGCAATGAATTACAGGATTCCAGGTGATTGGTTGTTGGACAACAGCTGATGTTTTGACTGTATTTATTGCAATTTGAGGCGCTTTACAAAATGGGGCTTAGAAACAGAGAGGAGAAAACAAAAACAAAAACACACAAACATAACCACCCCCACCACCACGCATATTGAGAAAAGAAAGAAAGAAAGAAAATTTAGATATGAGTTGACCACAGTTATGCCTAAACCAGCAAAATATCATTTCTCCTAGATGTAAAGGGACAGTAAAAGCCTAAAATGGTCATACAGAGAGGGGAAGGCATGATTCACTTGATTATAGAAACATTTTACGGTTTAAATGTGGCTCAGAATGACAAGTAGTCTCGTTAAAAAAAAAACAAATTCCAAAGGTAGTATCCGCTCTATGGAAGCACCCACAATGTTTAGCATATAAGTGAAAATGTAGCGTAACAGCATACATAAAAGATCAGTTTAAACTACAAATGTGTTCTGAATAGTCAGGGCATTGCAAGCTTTTCAAATGGAAGGATCTAGTTTATCACTGCTCTATTGTTAAAGGGATGTACAGTATTGGTGGAGATGAGAATTGGGCTTTTAACTTTTTGCGAGATACCAAGAAAACACTTATGATATAGTACAGAGCAAACCATTTTAAGAGGAATTCAAAGTTTATTTGATGAAAATTAGGTTTGGAATGAGTGAAACATTACAAAAACAAAGTAAAACAAAATGATCGTCATAAAGTGTGGGTCCCACACTTTATTAGAATTGCTTTTTTTTTTGATATCTCAGCCATTTCAAAACCAATTTTCACCAAATAAATGTTGAATTCATCATAGAATTACATGCTCTTTCATATTTCATAAGAGGTTTCTCATTATCTCACAAAAAAAATGTTATAGACCTGAAATTAGGTCTCAACCAAAACTATATGATCCCTTTAAGATAGCGCTACTTTTGTGTGGTTTATGTTCACGTCATGTTATATAGAGAACCAAAATATGTACTGTTATATCAAAGTGTAATATAAAGTGGATGGAGAAAAGTGTAGATTGCTCAAGACTACCAAGTGTTGCTACCACATACTGGAAACATGTAAGTATAAGAACTAACCTTGTGGGTCACACTTACAAATCAATGCTGTGCATTGTGTATTATGGATTGAGGTGTCTTCCAGTGTTTGCCTGTTTGTGTTGAGTAAATGATGCTAAAATCACATGTTTTCTTGAACAAGAAGAGTGTTTTAGCAAAGTACACACAAGATTGACAGTGTCGCTGGCAGTTGGTATTGAAAAAAAAAAAAAGCTTTATCCTTGTCCCCCCTCCTGTATGATGCTTTTGCATTTTATTTTCTTGCAACAAACCTGTCCCTGTTGATGCTTCTAGGTGTTCCAGCAGCAGTGGTGTCCATTAGGTCTGTGGACATCCTGTGTCAGATGATGCTGGCGGAGAATGAACAGGTCCGGGGATCAGCAGCCATAGCTCTGGGCTACCTCAGCTACAACCACAAGGCAGAGAGGCAGCTTCTGAACAAGTAGGTCCAAGCATGCACGGCTCTCGGCAAATATCACAGCAAGCAATGCCAGAATTATAGATTTCAGTGCATTTTTGAGAATCTCAAAGTGCTCATTGCCCTGCACACTCATAGCCTTAATTTCAATCAAGAGATCTTACAGGAATGTTTGACAGAATACCAATCAGTTTGTATGTATCATCACTCTCAATTGAAATTTAAACTGAAATGTTGCCCAGAGGAGAGAATTCTTTCCAATTCTCAAAATGTAAGAGAACATGTCAAATCCAGTGACATGTTTCCCACATTGCTTTTTTTTTTTAAAACCACGAGTATATAATTTACAGTTTATCTTGTTTCCACAATGATGTGAGAAGAGGTTTACTCTAGGTAATGTAAGAAACAACTTGCCCCTTGTGTCACCAGACAAAAATGACCTCTGTAGATCTTGAATATTTTATTTTTTGCACTTATTCATGTTGCATGAAATGTGCAAAAAATTTCCACTTTTACAGTATTCTAAAACTTGAGTGATGTTGTCAGTGCGCGCATCTCTTGTAATATCTACACTGTATGTTCACAGGTGCAGGCAAGACCCGTATCTCTTCAAGGTGCTTCGATACTACACTCAGAACTATCGGCTATCTCCAGCCTTCCTGGAAGCCTGGAAACACTACCAACACATTGGTCTCCCTCCCATTGAGTGAGTGTGGTATATACCCATGGCATTTCAAATGTGGATATACTGTATAAGCTGTTATTTTCGCGTACAGATATTTTTGCGTGTGAGGAGATCACAGACATTTTCGCGAGATGTTGTTTTCGCGAATTGATACATGCTATAAGGGCACTGTTACCCTCGCACAAGGCAACATTTTCGCATGTTGTTAAATTCGCGGTCCAACAGTGATTCGCGATATTCATGAAAATCAAACCCTCGCAAAAATAATAGCTTATACAGTAGGTACTGGAAAGGTAGCCAAACACAATCATATTGTTACAGCTATCATTTTTACCTGCAATATTCTTATCCATGATTGATCCATGAAGACTGATCATTGAAACATTGAGATGAACAGGGAAGGAAAAGATTGGTCTTCTTTTCTTTCAGATTAGACAGATCTATCTTCAATCGTAAATTTTGTTTCAGTTTGAAAGATTTTAATATTTTTGATCTGGATTCTTCTCCGATAGAAAAGAAGATCAATCATTTCTTCTCCTGAAAGATAACTAAGATGATTTTCATGTCTGGAACTTATCTGTTGATGACTAGCTTGCCTTTTTTTCCACACTTCTCTTCCAAATGAATTCACTAGGTCTCCTTGCGAATTGGAAAGGGAATTTTGTTGTGGAGTGTCGAGATGAATCTTGACAAAGAATGATTTGTCATATATTGTAAACACTACAATGCAACTTTAGGTTTTCATTAAAGGTACTGTTGACCATTTGGAGCAGTAGTTTAAAAAGCGTTCGAATTATCACATTTGATACATATGTATAGGTCAGTTGTATCACAAAACATTGTACCACATAAAAATTTTGCAATAAAGCCTAAAACATAAGGAGATATCACTGTTTTTGTCACTAAGCCATAACTGTAAGACGGTTTTGTCTGGAAACAATTTTATCATAGCTATTGTTCACATTTCGTATATTTAACAATACTTCACATTTATTATACTGATTAACTTTTTAACGCTGGTTGTTTCTATCCCTAACTCACATTGTAGAACTACCGGTACTAAAGCTGGGTTTTTGTTTCATCTGCAAATGGTAAATGCCTTTAATATTTCTCACATGATGAGTTCTAGACCACAATATGTACAGCATCACAGCAATGGTCTTTATTCATGCTCCTGCTTTGAATCGTACCGTATAATGAATTGTTTGCTTTATTCAATTCTTGTTTTACATGTGCAGCACCTCTCTGAAGCCATGTCTGGTTGGCAAGAAGGCCATCCCTTTCCTGAACAACGTAAAAAATCCAAATGGTAAGCTCAGTGCAGCAACAACCTTTTGCATAAAAGTTCTCATATGACATGCAAAGCAGACTTTTACCTCTGGTAGTTAAGATGTTTAGATTTCATCCTAATCAGATGTGAATGCAAGAACTGTGTAGCTTGACACTGTCCCAGGCAATATTTTGTTGTGGATGTGATATGAGAACTTTTAAACCTGTACCTAAACCATCCTTACCTTACTTTCAAACCTGTACCTAAACCATCCTTATCCTGCTAGAAGGAGCAAACATTATGGTACATTAAAAAAAAGGAAGCATATCTACATATTTCTCAAATGTTATCTCCAACACCTGTTTGCATGCTTTTAGATGTTTATTTTCTGAGGCTTTCTTAACTTTGCAACAACTAATACCGCAATATGAATTTTGACCTTTGACCATTGAGGCAGAACAGTCAATTAACCGCTAGGATCAAATGTACTGCATGGATCCTTGGTATACATGTTTGGAAAAGCTGTTGAGGTTTGCCTGACTTAACAGCAACTAATTCTTGCATCTTGAAATCTGAAAGTAGAAGAAAAGAAATGAATGGAGCTGGTGAAATAAATTGCTTCTCAGTAAGTATTGTAACGAGAAATATTCTCAAAATCAATTGCATGTAATAAAATGTGCCTGTTTTGAAATAACCTTCTGCTATTGCAGATATTAACAGATTTCATGATCAGTTAGAAATTTTAAACTCGACACTCTCCCACAAATGCAGTGCATGCTTCAAACATAATCAGTGTGACTGTGTCTATGCCTGTTAGTACAAGCATGACATATGTACCAATGGCAATATGTTGCATTTAGATATGCCACTAAAGAATATGAGATATTTATCTGCTCTGGAACAGTTAGGAAATGATGTTGTTCCAAGATACTGCAGTGTCTTTCATGAATAGGATGCTATTAATGTCTTTCATTTAGTGAGTCATACCCAAAGTGTTAGACAGATATATTATGCATTTCAATGATAGTCTGTCCCTTTGGCAAGGGGCATTCAGGCGTCAAGAAAATATAATTTAATATATTATTATTATCATTATCATTATTATCGTTATTATTATTACAAATCTGTACTAACTCTCCACTATGAATTATACATTCCTGTACCCCTTTCTAACTCTTGTTGCATGCATAGCTCTTGATGGGTAAGTCCCCCCTTGTTTTTCTGAATACCTCTTAAATCATTCTCTTAACATGTCTGTTTCCTCTTTATTATCATCATTATTTTATATCACTTGTTTGTTTGTCTGCTTTGGGTTTTTGTTTTTGTTTTGTTTGTTTGTATTTTTGGTTCTGTTTGTTTTTTAGCAGATGAGTACATCGCTGTATTAAAGTGTGTGATACTGACATTTAACAATTTGAATATCCTGTCGCTCTTTGCAATGCAATTGATTTGTTTACAAAGAAAAACAAAAAGTGTGATGACCTCATTCAGGTGTCAGGTGTGTTAGAAGGGAAAGGCTATTGATTCATGCACCTAATCATCGTCAAGTGCGAAGTTTCTTTTTTGTCTGCTCACTGCAGTGTTTCTGAATAAGTGCTCTTTTTGGTGATGTTGTGCTTGAAGAACATGTGACAGAGCAATAATGTTTTAGCAAAAAAAAAAACAAAAAAAAAAATCCCCCCAATCCCGTGTCAGCTTTTTTTTTTGTTGAAAAAATAAACTCACATAGGTTGCTTAGATAGTGCAGCCAGTGTCTACACAAATGCTTGGAAATGGTTTGTAAGACCTGAATGAACATATATGCCAGTTTGTTTGTTTGTTTGTTTGTTTTTGATATTTTTTTTTCAATAGCCCTAGTTTTTACATTTTAGCAGAGAGCAATCCATGACCACAATGTTATTTGTTTGTTTGTTTTTCATTGTAGTTAGGTTGTGTTATTGCTGCTGCGCACGGAGTGACACTTTTCCACCATTCACTACTAAAGCACATTATGTCACGACAGTAACAATGTTACCATCACCAGTTGTATCAATTTATGGGTCATGAGACCTGCTCATGGACATTATCCTTCAGAATAACAACAATGATAACAAATAGAACGTATCATGTGCTTTCTCTGGTTGACAAGCACATAGGAAGAATTACAGTCCATGCTTGATAATCACCCTTTGTTCTACAAGCGTTGTGCAAGATATATTTGTGTGGATATTAACATGTCATTTCATGAAGCGATACATGTGCAGAATGGATCAGCTTAGTATTCGGTGGCATAGGACACTCTATTGTGCCTCCCTCAGGAGAAAAAAAAAAAGCAGTGGGGGGGGGGGGGAGAGAAGAAACTCATGTGATATACTGTAAAACATGATATATTCGCGGCATGAAATTTTCGCGAATTGGAGCCGAGAGCCTTTGTCGTGGCATGAAATTTTCGCGAATTGCTGCTGGCATTCAATGCATGTAGTGTAGACAAAAGCTTTCGCGTGCATTTTAATTTCGCGAATCTTGGCGCTCGCGAAATTCGCGAAATTAAAATGCACGCGAAAATTTCTCGTTTTACAGTAGTGGTTGCCCCAGTATCAATATCACAGTTTTGTAGGATTACAATGCACACAGACGCCAAAGGGCTCTGTTATCTGTGTGACATCATATTGGCTGATAAACAATTGTTTCAACGGTCATAACTTTTAACTAACTAATCTTTCACTGACATTCTATCTCTGAGTGTATTTGTCAGATGCTCAGTTCTACACAGATAATGAGTTTGATAGGTACACATGTAAAATGCAAACACAGTAAAGGCCTGGGGCTAATCAAGATGTGTATGGGGGGGGGGGGGGGAGTGGGAGTTGAGAATTCATACTTCACAAGTCTGTAGTATGTTACGTCTTTAGTTTTTAGTCAATATAAAAAGAACACACTCTGTATTTTAGGAAGCCTCATATATTGTAGAAGTCACTTGGTAGAAAGTGCAGCCCATTGTCAGATTAGTCACTGAAATAGCTAGGTACATGGATAGATCACTATATAGTTCTCGTAATGGCTAATATCTTATCTTGAACGTGTTTCATTTCATACAAAGGTATTGCATAGACCGGTAATCACATCTTTAAATAAGTGTTGTAGCTCTAGATGCATCATTGTAGAGGCAAAGTTGTGTTAACACCACTAATGCTGAACAGGAACCAGTGCCTTTGTGGTTCTCGGTAGAAGGTAATGCTGTTTTTTATGTTGAGGCATCTGTGGTATTCCAGATTTTTGACATTATTGAAAGTTTGTGAAAAATCAGATAATCCCTTCAAAAGTTATGAGTTTCTCCTCAGTCATTACTGGATGAGAAGAATACTGCAGTTTGTGATGTCACATGCGTAGAATGATATAAAGAAAATATAAAGAGAATTTTACAAAATCTCATTTTTTGAAAAAAGTACAAATTCCCTCAACTTGTTACTGATGTATGTTAAGGGTAATATCATTCCCCATGCCTTCTAAAAGAACCAAGTGAAGTGCTCATTTATAGTGGAAGAAAAGTGAATACTCATATATTTTCTTAATATTGTTTTTTGCGTGTGACATCACAAGCAGAAAAAGTCTTTGGCACTGAAACTTCAAAAATTCGTAACTTTTAAACAGAGTGTCGGATGTTCCTCAAACTTTCACTGATGTGTTTCTATCAATATTGCTGCATTCTTTCTATCCCATGCATATTAAGGTGAACGTGTCCTTTAAATGTTACAACCAGGAACAAGTGAAATGAATGACTCATTTTTAGGTGTGCAGGAAGAAGCAATCAGAAGCTTTGTGTGCACTAAAAACAGTGGCGGATCCAGAGTGGGGCGCAATCGGCGCACGCCCCCCTTTATTTTTCGTTAAAAACAAAAGAAATAGAAATAAAAAAATGGAATGAAACCTGGAAGTGGTACCAGAAATATTAGTTGCAGAATTTACAGAATTCCTGGATCCACCCCTGCTAAAAAAGTGGCATACTGAGAGACTGAATAGTGATCTCTAAATATGTTATGTATCTAAACTTTGTTTGTTTGTTTGTTTGTTTTGTGTGTGTGTGTGTGTGCTCAATCTTGCAGGGCGTCGGTTCACGATACTGAGCTCTGGGGAGCTGACTGGCCTGAGTCACCAACCAAGTTCACCCACGAACCCATTGAGTTCCAACTTTCTTGATGATGCCACTGTCATCACGGAGACGGCCACAAACAATCCCAGCAGTGTAGCCTTTGCAGGCACCGCGCTTGGCGGTACCACCGGCGACTTCTCTGCAGAGAGTGGGCAGCGGGCGGCGTCAACGAACACCAGTGGGCAGCGCCGCCAGTGGAGCCAGCCCTCCACTGCCAGAAGTAGGATGTCGTCCAGGGATGTCGCCATCACCTGATGCAGTATTAGTGTGATGTGGTGGACCGCATAAAAGGGATGCTGAAAGTGGCCCAGCTGTTTAGCAGTGAGATGTGTTTTTGATTGCTTCATTTTGTGTGTTTCTCCCACTAGGTGAATGCTGTGCAATCTTCTTTGGCTGTGTATACTTTACACATGCTTATCATCAGCATATCTGTTACTGTATTCACTGCAGGTACTGTCCAGTTTAAGCATTGTGTTTATAGCTTTGCTGGAATTCATGCTCTATGCATACAGAGAACAACAGCTGAAACAGTGTTGATTTTGAAAAAACAAAGTCACTGAATGCATCTGTGTAGTACCTTTAAAATCTCCTTGTGAACGTACAATCTATTTATGTCTTGTGGACAAAGGAATTAAAAGGTATACCGGGTGTCCCAAAAAAAGCGGAACGGTGGATTTTCAGTACCTTGCATTCTAAAAGTGATATATTTTTTGACATCATTAGAAAGAGCATCTTGCGCAGAAGACGATGATACCATAATCATTAGATTTGGTTCAGTACTTTTTATTCTACGCCAATTTCTGTAAATGCAGTCATTTTCAAATTTCGCCGGATTTTTGCGACTCATGAGATAATAATTTGAGCCCGACACGCGATCCATACGGTGAATATTGTGTAAGCTCGGTGATCCATGTCATCAAAAGATACAGCTTTCACATTGGGCGCGGGCCAGGAAAAAACAGTGTGTGTGTGTGTGTGTGTGCGCCCAATGTGAAAGCTTTTGTTGACATGGATCAACGAGCTTACACAATTCACAGTATGGAACACTCATCGCACCCAAATTATTATCTCATAAGTCGCAAAAATTTGAAAATGACTGCTTTTACAGAAATTGGCGTAGAATAAAAAGTACTGAACCAAATTTAATGATTTTGGTATCATTGTCTTTTGCGGGAGATGTTCTTTCTAATGACGTCAAGAAATATAGAACTTTTAGAACACAAGGTACTGAAAATCCACCGTTCCACTTTTTTTTTGGACACCCAGTATATGATGAAGCAATAAGAGGGGCATTTGTGGGCTTGGGCATGTGTGTGTGTGTGTGTGTGTTTGTGTGTGTGTGTGAGATACACATGAACAGATTTCAGTAGTGAGTATAAAGAAAGGATATATTATGTCCATCAGGAAAGTTTACACCCTTCATGTGGAGTGGTATGAAGAACAAACCTTGAAACCAAGCACACAGTATTATCCCTCACTAAGGCTGAGTACAAGTTGAGACATTTCTTATGTGGCCTCTAGAGAAACTGTCAAATGTCTTCAAGACAGAAGCATCTGCAGGACAGGTGGATTTGGTCCCCTCTGAATGATTAGGCAATGAAGATGAAGTACCTTGCCTAAAGGCTCTACTGTGGATTTGAACCGGGAACCTCTGTAATTGAGAGCACATGGTGTAGCTTATCCACCAAGCGACAACATTCTCCCCCATCAGAGTTGCACATTCTTTTCAGACTGCATATTTTGACATTGCTATGCAATGGATGCTCAGTATAAAGAGGCTCTTGGGCTGGGGCTATTTTGTTCATCATGTCCGGTATTTTGCCAGACAAATCACAACAAGCAGAAAAAAAAATGAACAACACAAAGGAGTTGACTTCATGGGAACCAATGACTGAGTGTTTTGCAGCAGGCATTCTGTTCAAATGTGTAAATGTCATGTTAGAATTGGGCTTCACTGTTAAGTGCTGGCGTTGTGTACCAAGGGAGATTGTTGATTTCAAGCAAATGTTATACATGCAAAGGTGCCTGATTGTGATGAATTTGACATCCCCACTTCCCGACCATCTGGTAGACCTTTCCCCCATGAATCATGTTAAATAATTTAGAAAAAAACAAACAAAACATATTGATGAGGAGAAACAAGTCAGGGACAGCTGAAGTAAAATCATTTAATGTCAAGTTGGCTAATATCAGTTAAGTTTATAATTTTCCATGTGAAAAAGTGTCCTTGTGCAAGATCCGATATGTCCAAAAACATCTGTGTGTTGTTACATACGTGATGCGTCAGTGGAGGGTGAAATTTGTCAAAATCTCCACACAGTGAAATATTCCAGGATTTAGAGTTAAAGGGGGTAATCTGACATGACACTATCTTTACACTTTACACTATCACTATAAATTTGACTTCAATCAGTTGCAATGTTACTTGGCATAATGCTTGCATCACAGTGGTGACATAGGAGTAATGAGAAGACCAACATTCCATGAAAATGTAGTGATATTGGCAGCTACAAATGTACTCCTGACAAGTTCCTCTGTTTTTGATGAAGCTGCTCATTCAGAAGCTGCTTATTCAGAAACCTATCATTTGAATGAAAGATGGGTGGAATCAGTGCGTGTATCAGTGTGTTTTTAATGAATGCTGAGGATGTATACATATTCTAACCTTTGCAGCTGTAGATGACAGTGCTTTACCTTCACCTGCTGTTGCGCGAATAAGTTTTATGTTTGCATTTGATAATCATGAGAAAACATAAAATGCCTTACGTAATAGAATTATGTAGAAGCAACAACACCAAAGCTTTTAATTCATACAAAATCAGCCAAAGAGAAGAAAAGAAATAAATCAATGAGAGAGAGAGAGAGAGAGAGAGAGAGAGAGAGAGAGAGAATAGGAATCATAGTATTTTTGAGCATTGCTCTGTTGTTTTGTGTCTTTTACACTGATTATTGTTTATGGATGGCCATAATTCACTGAAAGGTTCATGGATTAGAAGACCAGTAAATCATGTTCACTCCTGTATATCATTTCTGGCGCATGTCATATACTCCAGTATGCTTGGTGTACCCAGGAAGTTGTGAGATTGTAGTCATCCTGTTTCAAGTTGTCAGAGTGTTTTTTTGTTTTGCCTCGTCACATTAAACAAAAGAGAAAGACTTTTGTTGTGAAACCTCGAAAGATTCCCAACATCATTGCAGTTGTATTGGCCCACAGGTCATATGTAGAATACACTTCATTTTGTATATTTAACACAAAAATCACATCTAAATGTTCTAACAAACCAATAAAATAATAATGATGATGATCATGATGATGATGATAATAATAATAATAATAATAATAATAATAATAATAATAATAATAATAATAATAATGATAATAATAATAATAAAGGACATGTAGATTTCGCAGCTACTATAATGATATTCATGTACTCTATTGCCCTTCACAAAATATTAGTCATGACTTGCATGATTGAAACCCCAAGTAGCATTTTTCCAAAGATCAGTTTTTGACCTTGTCTTAAACTCATTAAGCATGCATTGCTATTGTACGTCACAGAGTTCAATTCCAAATTCCAGATTAAATTTATATAAAAGGGTAATTCACCATTCGACTGGCCAACATTCACCACAGCATCCGGTTCCATTTTTTTTTTTTTTTTAACAGGATTAATGTTATGCTGAATTACAGCGCACATCGTACCTATGTAATTTTCCAAAGACAGGTTCTTGTCTCCCAATCTAATGTAGATATTATCAAGAGATTCTGATGTGTGCACCTGTACACACAAATGAAAGCAATATTTGTATGTGATTCATTGCAATATGATGTATAGGAAGATATTTTGAAAAATTCCTAACTTTACATGAACATTTACTGTTTGAAATGGAACAAACCATGAAAATTGAAATTTCTTCCTCTGTAAAGTGGTGCAAAATGCTGTACACGTTTTTGTATTGTTTTTCTTTTTCATCAGACTTTGCATGCAGTGTGCTTACTTGTAGACAGCTCTTTTAACGTATTGTGCTGCTTAAAGAGATTATGTTGAATAAGTGAGATTAAAGATTTTCAACCCTGTCAGCTTGAAACTACATGTATACTGCCAAAATTAGATAATCATTGCATAACTTATATCATCGTTGCTAGTACTACATTTGAATAGTATTATTATGATTATAATTCATATTTTCAAGCAATTATTGTATTGTTCATCAGAAGCATCATTAATTACATGTATGCTAATACTAGGTCTCTAGTCTTCTCACTAATTTACTATTTCAATATTGAAGTGTGACTTGTGTGTGGAAAGGTTGAAATGCTGTTTGCTATAGGATTTCTGTGAGACTAATGCTTAAGGCAGATTTATGCTTGATTTTTTTTTTCCTTCATCTATTTCTTTTAAAGAAAATAAACTTGTGTCATTTGAAATTTCTTAGAAAAGATAGGTTTGTATGTATTGAGATGTACATACCATGAGTGAAATTAACATGTATTTTCATATGTGTCTCAAATAACAAAATAAATATTTCTGCAGAGTAATGATCCCCTTGCCATTTGTCGGTGTTCCTATTCCAAAGTTTGGGCAGGGAGGTGGGCAGTTTGGGTGATGGGCCTCTGTCAAGGCCTAAAAATGAAAATTTGGAGTGCAGAATTTCTCCGAGGTTTTCATTGCATCCTATCTCTATCCTTGTGAATTGTGTTAAAAACTTAGAATAATGCTATATGTATACACCCACTTCATGTATAAATAAGTACACATAATTACACAAATAAATGAATAGATAGATATATATGTATATATACATACATACATATATATCGTCGCTGGGGTGACAAGACCTCGTATTTACAAAATGTCAAATGTTCAGGAGAGCCAAAAAATATGGCGGCCAAAGCACTGTGGCGAATGGGATAGCCTTTCCTGTGACATGCCATGGTGGCTTCATTTTTGGAGTAAGACAGTTGGGATTTGGACAGGACATCACTTAACCCATTATTTGACTATTAATCCAAAAAAGTCATTTTCACCAAAAATTGCAGATAGGTCTTGTCACCCCAGCGACGATATATATATATATATATATATATATATATATAATATATATGTATATATATATATATATATAGAGTACATACATACATTGTATATCATATACGCACACACACATACTCACACATACAGTTTTGACACACACACAAATACATACATTGTACCAACAGTAACCAAAGACAGGCACGCTATGAAATATAATTACATCAGATTTATGTGTAATTTTTGTACTGATGTTTTACAACAGTACCAAGAATATGGAGACGTTCCTTCCAAAAGAACCTCACATATTTAAGATTTAAAAAAAAACACACACCTACAAAACAATCGAGCATTCTTTTAGAAGATGCACTTTATTGCTGTACCACTGGCATTAAGATTCATGCCTTTACATGTAGATATAATACACAGGAGATTCTGTTTTGTAAATTTCACAAGTCCTGTAAGAATACAATCCATAAATAACTTTTTTTTTTCTATATTCAGTCAAGTGCAGCCATGAGTACCTAGTACACCTTTACCTTTTCTTTGAAAAACAGAAGTGTTTAATTACAAAACTGTAGTTTTGAACAGAATTCATGTCATACAACAATATGAATGTGACTGTAAATATGCTGGCACTTTGTTTGTGAGAGGAAAAAGCCAAGCAAAGCAAAGCCAAAAAATACAACAACCAAAGCAGAAGGATTATGACAACATTCACCACAAACCACCGATTCACAGCAACCTTTACAATAACATGCAGTATAATCCTAACAATGGGTAGGGCCTACGCATCCACTCTGCCAATAGACTTTAAATCTGGGCTCGGTTGAAATATGCCAAAATTTAAGTACAATATAGGTTTGTAACAGAAGCATTCTCCAATGTGTGTAATTGTACTGTACTTTTAAGTAGCAAAATACAAAAGTATACAGGAAAGGTTTACCTTGTTATAAAACTTGTGACAATTATTTGTACCTCGTTATATCATGTTTCTCACTATAGAAGGTACAATATATGAAGAGTTTCATTGCAAAACGAGCTAACTCCATTCTTGATAAACTGAGATAATTGTGATTAAAGCTGCTAAAAAACAAAGGAAATAATAGGAAAATGAGGATATTTTTAAACATAACTTCTAGAATATTCCTTTTCATGTAACAAGTGAGGTATTAATAGAAAGGTTTAACTTTGCTCTATGTGATGACAGACTTGCTTTAAAATGTTTAAAAATGGGGCTGAGCTCATTTAACAATAAAACTCATATACATTTGTAAGGAGCTTGGATCTGCAAAATCACCTTGTTATAAGAGGGTTTTGTTATATCTGAGCTATTAGAAGCAAGGTTTGACTGTAATGAAAAAAATGGGGGAAAAAGCAAGAAAAAAAAAATAACCAGAATTTCAGTCTAGGGTGGTCCCAAAAGGCCCCTCTGAGGAAAGTAACCTCATTTTAATTTTCTTCAAGATGCTTGATCAGATTTGGCAGGATTTGGTTGCAAAGGCAAACAATGCAAATTCATTTGACTTGGACATAAAGGAGGTCCCAACTCTTTATATTTCATTGTTTTTGTACCTTGTTAAAAGTGAAAAACTTATGCAAGATAATTGTCATGGTTGTTGGTCCTTGTTATAATGAGATTCCTTTGTACTGCAGTACAGGTTCCTGTATTGTGTACAAATTACATTTATAGACCTGTACGAAAGAAAAATGTTCTTAGGGTCCTTGAATACAGTGCGTAGTGCAATGTGTGATCTAATCAATAACATACAAGTACCACCAAGGAGCTCTTGTCAGCAATAAATGTACCCCATATAATATGTGATCATGATACACGTAACTATATAATAACCTCTTGACATTCTTGGGCCAAATGTACATGTACCTGTTTGTGATTACCACAATAAACACATATGGACAGTACAGTATCAGCAAGTTGATTTATTTATTTGTTTTCTTTCAGTAGGGTAGCTCTGTCAGTGGCTACAAATACTGTACTGTTATTCTCAGTTAGCTGACTGCCAAATAAGGAAGATGGAGCATGGACACTAATCTAATAAAATACTGGAGAAAATTGAGAGGACTTGCCTATTGAATAGTTAACTATCATCCTAATCTGGGAAAATTCCATCCCCCTCCCCCACCCCCCAAACTTACATAGGCGCGTACCAACATGTCTTTTTAGGATGGGAAAGCAATTCAAGCATCCAGTCGCCACAGCTTAATGATTTGGGGCCTGGTGTATAGAGTCCATACACATCAACACAGTCCACTTTAAAAGAGAAAGAAGATCCAGCACAACCTACAGCTTACATCATCACACCTTCAGAAAAAATAATGAAAAGAAAAGTAATTGTCAATTCACACTGCTGGATGCTACATCAAAGAGTGGAAGAGAGGCTGTGAAAACCATTTTCAGCACAAGAACACCGAGACAAACTTTGAGATTATTTAAAAAAAAAAGGTCTCATCATTCACAGTATAAACTGTACTTTCAGTCTTGACTAATTACAGTGCACTCCCGTTTTAACGAAATGCTCGGGACCGGCAATTTTCTTTCGTTATAACAAAATTTCGTTATAACCGAACAAATACAATATATAATGAAAACAAAGAAACCACGTATTATATCATAGTCAGTTTGCTGAATACTCATCACACACTGGAAAGCTATGTGAAATGTGATAGGATAACTGTACCACAATAACAAACGCAAGGTCCCCTCAGAAACTGTGCGTGACACAAGGAGCGAACACAGTGGTGTGAAGCGTTCACCCATGCAGAGACGCTATAAATGCTTAGTACCGCTACATATTTTCGAAAGCAATTCGCATTTCGTTATAACGGAGCATATTTCTTTTGTTTTTCTTTGTCTGTGGCACTCGGGAAAGACTTCGTTATAACAGAAATTTTGCTATAACCGTGTTCGTTATAAGCGAATTTTTTACCATAGACTTTAATGGTGATAATTTTGCGACCTGAAGATTTACTTCGTTATAACGAAATTTCGTTATAACCATGTTCGTTATAACGGGAGTGCACTGTATGGTACAATTATCTCTTATGCGTGTCTAGGCCTACAATATAATATTTGTCATGAATTTCCCTGATATGGCTGACACAAGTCAGAAGATGAAAGGCAAAAATGTTGCATCCAATCATAACCTGCCTGCATCATTTCGTACTGTCCCCTCTCATGATCACCCAACTGCATAACATTTGCCCTCGATATGAAATGCCTGTAATTGTAAGAAGTAGGAAGACTGTCTCCTTCATCAACCTGTCTTGTTTACAGGTAAATATTTCAGCATAATGGACATTTTGTAGCTGTGCATATACAGTAATACATGTACCAAGAATTAAAATACCAGTTACTTCATATAAAGTTTTTATTTAGCACAATTAAGACCTAAATGCAAAGAATTTATGCACTTCCCCCTCCCCCCCAAAAAAAAAAAAAAAATATGAAGCGTACAAAAGAAAAGCACAATGCAAATTAATATGGTACATAGGAAAGATTATTTTGATTACACATGAAGAGTTTCTTGCAAAAGAATGAACTCCATTCCTGTTGAGACATTTGCTATCAAAACTGCTAGAAATAACTAAGGAAAATGATAAGTAAATATGGGAGTTTTTCATCACAACTCAACGAATATATATTCTAATTTCTTTACAGTTGTATGTTACAAGTGAGGTGTCACCCCCCCTCTTTTTACAGTGCATTCAACAGCATTTTGCTGTGTTTGAGACTGTGATGAAACTTAGCGATTTATTGATTTGTCTTCGTTTGTCCTTTAAATTTTATTCACTCTTATTTTCCTCTTCCATGAATGCTCAAGGCAGCCCACTAAGTACATGCAGAAATATGTTGTTGTTGACAAATTTATATCACTGTCCAGTTAAACACACACTCCAATAAGAATGCAATGTGAACATCTAAAACGCACACTACAAGTGTCACCTTACAAGTCACAGCTACGCTAAATAAATAAGGGGTTATTCAAGAGTTGAAGTAGATAACTATCACTGTCATGTCATCTCTGTGCTGCCGGGCTGTGGCATCAGGAAGGCTGAGAACTTGCGCTAGTCGGTTCAGGTCGAAGCCATTTGCTACGCCACAGAGGGCATAGCGGATGAGGTGGGTAGCTGAATTAGTGTCCAGGGACTTTAGAATGTCCATCCTCTCCTTGAGATTGCCCATGATGTCCCCCAAATTCTGCGAAGATGGAGGCTTGTAGGGGCCCGAAGCCTTCATGGACTTCATGTGGGCACCTACCAGCTGTACTGCCTTCTCGCAAGACAGCATGTCCCAAAGGCCGTCGGAGGCGAGGATGAGAAACTTGTCGTCATCTGTGATGCGGTGATGCATCACCTCCGGCGTGGAAATCAGGTAAGGGGGCGTGTGAAAGTGTTTGGGAGGGATGAAGCCGATGGCGGAGCGGAGGAGTCTCTGCTGCATGGCGGTGGTCCACTTGAAGCGGATGTTGCCGAAGGCTCGAAGGGGGATCAGCTCTGCCAGCAGCCGTCCGTTCTTGATGATTGTAGCCGATTCATCTGGTGGGTGCACAGATTTGATGCGCTCCACTTCGCTTGTGTTCTGGGCATTATGGTCCACAGACAAGCGGATGGCATCCCACTGGCCGTTTCCCATGCTGCGACCAAGCACCGCTCGACAGTCGCCAATATTTCCAACATACAAGTCTCGATCCTGCAAGTAGGCCACACACGCACATGACCCTGCCACTGCATTCAAAACGGGCTCTATACCCAACTCCTCCGTCATTGCACGTGTCGCTTCTGTCGACAGATCTTTGTCTAGACGATCAAAGGCTGTTTTCAGAACATCTGCAACACAATCATCATCTACAATATCTACTGAGAGATTTGCTTGCACGTAGCGTACGAGACTGTCATGATAAAGTTTGGCGGTCACTTGCAGTCGGTATTCATTTGGGTGCCTGTACCATCTCACTAGATCTTGAAGCTCTCCTCTCTTCAGCTGCCTCAGGATCTGGGGCAACAACTGAAAGGGAAGTATCTCTGCTGCTATGTAGTTGAAGAGGCGCTCACTGACCGCCTGGGCACAGGCAGTCCCGCCATGACCATCAAAGACACCAAACAGCATACCATCCGTGAAAAGACATTCTGCCACTGCTCGGCGATCCTCACCTGGCTTGTTGGAAAAGAGCTGATTGCTATCAAATCTCTGCAAAAGATTGCGTTTAGGTTCTTCTTCAAAATGCACACTCACAGCATTCTGCTGAAGGATCTCACTGGTCTGCTCTGGGGTCATGACGGGGCTGGAGTGCCATGGGAAGAATAGTGTGGATGTTGATGACAACGTCCGATGCTGCCACAGATATTCATCCCCGTACACTTGCAGCAGCTTTCTTGTATGGATGGATGACCTTCGAAGTTGATCTGCACTCAAGATGTTTGCACTTCTTTGGCTAATTTGCCTCCATATCATCAGCTGTTTTGAAGTGGATCTGGAAGAGTTGAAAAAGTGTCGTTTGCACAAGTTTCCAAAGCCACAACATTGAGATGAAAGTAGAGTTAATTTTGTATGCTTACCAGGACAAGCCAGTACATTATAGATGACCTGGGCCATTGTATGGTTACTGTACATGTGATCTACTGGAGAAAGGTGTCTTTAGCAGCATTCACCACATGGTCAGTGCAGAGGACAAGCACAGGGTTTTCACTCTTCCATTTCAATGAGTCTCAGCTCAGCAGTCAATCAAATTACAGACAGTAGCACACTCAATTACAAGTTCAACATCATGGGACTTTCCCACTGGCAGCGAAGCAGTTCCCTCGGCCTCAGCTTATGATACTCTCACCGATGCTCCCCTATAGAGTCTAGACCTTTATCTCTTTGATTGATCTTCTCGTTTCAGGTGGTTGAAGCTTGAAGCCACAGTCTGCATCTGTGTCTATTCTGCCCGACTGCTGTGTAGCTGCACCCAACAAGGCCTTGCCCTCGAGGACCGGCGGGCTGTACCGGGCGCGTACCGGGGGGTCGCCGCGAGTGCAGGGAATATCCGGGCAGAGCGAGGGCCACCGACAATCACGATATCTGTCGCGAAAGGAAGGTCTGAAGCAAAGGTTGTTGGAGGCTGAATCCAGATGTCTCAAAACGTGCAGACGATGCAATGCAATCTTACCGATTAGAAAATGGGGAAAACATATCGGTCAACCTGATGCGAAAAGAAAGGCAATTCCCTTGTCATGCAGCAGTTACTTGCGAGGCATCTGACTCCGTCCGCAGCAAGACGTCCAAATATGCAATACATGACTGCGGCATGCAACACATACACACAGCATACATATACACGCACGGGACTACGAGTAAGCATTCCACCAATCAGGACGGACGGACCACTGCACGAGATCTGCGCTACGCAATTGCAATACGGACGCACTGTAGGTAAATGATCAATGGAACGTGATCTGCTCCCGCCACCGCTACCCCCACCCCGAGCGGCGTGTTTTTTTTAGACGGCACAGATTGGGGAAACTAAAAATCTATCGGGGACCCTATCCCTAAACCTAACCCTAATCCTAATCCTAACCCTAACCATCAAACCCTAACCCTAACCCTAACCCTAACCCTAACCCTAACCCCAACCCTAACCCTAACCCTAACCAAAACCATAACCAAAAACCCTAACCCAACGTTTTTCCCATAGGTTTAACACGCGCCATGCCCCAATCTGTGCCGTCTTTAAAAAAAACGCACCCCGCCCACCACCACAACCACCACCACCACACCAAAGACTTGTGATTGATTCAAATCAGTCGCAACTTTGCGATTGAATGCAAATCCATCTTATAAAAAAGTTATGATTTTTATAAGATAGGGCCGCGCTACCATCAACAAGCATGCAGCTGATTTTTCTGTTTTTAGCGGTCATGAAAATCTTACCTCATGCAATTAAAAATTAATATTGCAGAGCTGATCAAAGGAAACTGTAAAGAGTAAAGATGCGTGCCGATAACATGATCATAAATGTTAAAAACAAAACTCAAGTATACACATGTATTCCTCTGCCTTTTCAAGTTTCGAAACGTGAGCAGACTAGTACAGCGTATCAAATTCAGAAGAAATGGAAAAAAAAAGATAAACACAAACTCGATCAGTGCTCATAGGAAGGATAATGAAGATGTAGGAGATTTGTTGTTTTGCTTTGTATTTGTTTTCTTGTTTTGGGGAGTTATTAAGACCGAAACTAATATAGGAATTTATCTTCATTATTAAAGATATATGAGTAGAGTTGGTGGAAAAAGAGAGATCCAACTAAATGTACTATTGGGGAATGACATTTACTAAAACATTAGAATTGCACTTTCATTGCACATATCATTTATCTCCATCAGTTAAAGTTCCAAAATGAGCACTCTAAGAGATTTAAAAAAAATGTTCTGACTTCATAATGGCAATATCGTTTGAAAAGGTAAACTAGATGATCAATTCTGCATTTTTGTTCAAGCAGAGAGACTTATTTTGGTTTATACTCATAATGCGTTGAGAGGCTCATACTCTGATTGCAGTTTAGTAGATCTGTAGGAGGATTATTGATTTTTATTTTCTGCACAACTACGAATTTAGTAAACTTTTTTTGTTGTAAAGGATCTCACTTTTTCGGTGACTTTAAGGCTTGTCATGAAATACATATATATTCCTGCAGATATTATGACAAAATTAATCTTAACATGCTTAATACATGTAGTAAGGCTTCCCTAACTAAAAAAAGGGAACATGATTGCTGATGCAGACATACAAATGCACTGCATTTATTTATTTATTTATTGCAATCAAAGCACAGAAGAATATTCACAGATATTTTGGAATTGTTCCAAGGCTCAAGTTTTGTAGCAGGATATTTTTCAAAGATTTGATGGAACTCAGAAATGCAGATTGGTAAACCATTCAAATGGCTATACAAGGGACCTCTTCAATTATCAAAGGGTGTGTACAGTTCTGGTCGAGGTGAGGATTTTACTTTTAACGTTTTGCGAGATATTCAGAAATCACTCTATGAAATGTCAAGGAGCATGCAATTCTACGGGGTATCAAAAATTTATTTGATGAAAATCGGTTTTGAAATGGCTGAGATATCCAAAAACAAGGTGAAACAACCAGATCATAATAAAAGGCGTGGCCTGTAGTCTTTTATCATTATCACTTTTTTTGTGTGTGTGGATATCTCGGCCATTTGAAAACCAACTTTTCATCAACTAAACGTTGAATCCTTCTTAAAATTACATGCTCTTTCATATTTTATTAGAGGTTTCTCAGTATCTCACATAGGAATGTTCAAAACATGAATCCCCACCTCAACCAGTACTGTACAGTCCCTTTAACCTAACTGTTCAATGATATAGTAAATAGGAAGATTTGATGCATTTCAGGCACTGGGAGGCTATGGGAGTGTATTTTTTTCCTTTCTTATGTTTACATTATATATTGTAACTGATTGGACCCCTGGGACTCACAATCTACAAACTTCACTTTTTAGTGGGTCCCCATCTCTACCTTCCAATATGTTCATCACCTATTATGTCTCATTTCTTCCATCCCCATCAAAATTATAATGTGCACCTCATTGCTGATTACTTATGTTGATATTTGTTCATTTTCATTTATATCAGGCAAATGTGTTATTGATCACGCTAAGAAAGAAAGAAAAAAAAGATAAAACCCAACACTTGAAAATTAGAGTGTTTGTATGAAGTGACATACATGTGTGTGTGTGTGTGGGGGGGGGGGGGTGGGTAGGGGCCAAGCTATGGGCAGTTTTTGTTTTATGCAAATCCCAAGTTTGGTATGTGTAAGTTTGTTTTTTTTTCTCTCTCTCTCTCTGGATACTAGTATGCTAATGTTCTCAAGCTTTTGCATACAATTGCCATCTCTCTTATCAATTTATATTGCAGAGAATATAATTGTAATGCTTGGCTTAATGATTGTTCTGTAATCGAAGCATTGGAAGGAAATTAAAAAGTGTATGTGTGTTTGTGTGTGTGTGTTTGTGCGTGTTCAAACAAGCCAAATTGTTGCAGACAAGGAACAATACAGCATTATTGATGGCTTGAAGCTTTTGGGGTACAGAAAACTAACTTGTGGGGGTACACAGAACAATCCTACAAGCAATGGAAGGTGTAACCCACAGGTTGGTGTAAGGTTGTGCATGTGTGTGTGTGTGTGTGTGTGTGTACGTTTGTGTGTGTCTTTGTGTGTTATCATGGGTGCGTGTGGTAAGGTACTAGTACACTTGGCAACTTTCGTCCTGCATGCAAAGTATGGTAGGCTGTATAGGCAATTGGCCTATACTTTGTACACTACACAAAGTGATAGCAACACAACTACATGTACTAGACCTAGGTGTTTCAAAAAACATTTCCCACTTTTGATTCTTAATAATTCAATAACTACATATCAGATAACACTGTCATTGATATGAGTGATAGCTGAATAGTGTACAATTTTGCTGGAGGTGGTTTAAATATGAAAGCATAAATCAGTTTCATGAAATCCATGATTAATTTCAGAGTTAGGTTCCAGATTTTGCTCTATTTTCAACCCTCTGTACAAAACTTTCACTTTGCACAGGGGTCAATGGGTGTGCATGGGAGTATGTGGTTAACACCCTGACAATGGTCCTGAACAATGGCCAAGGTTTGAATGCTTCATTATTTATTCATGAGAAATTCCACTATCACAGCTGGTCTTTATTCATTCTAAAATGTGGTGTTTGCAAGCACATGGAAACATGTGCTTACTTTTTCCATGTGCGTGCATTTTACCCTTTACCGTGCATGAATCCAGACTAGCAGTGCCCAGGGCAATCCACATGAATTATTGATTATGCATTCATGTGCCTGGGAGTGCAAGACTGACGCCTAGTCAACAGGTGTTTCAGGCATGTCCATTGTTCAGGACCATTGTCAGCACACACTCACATACACATCATTGGTTCCTGTGCAAAGTTCAATTTTTGTACAGAGGATTAAAATTTGACCAAAATCTGAAACCTTACTCCAAAATCAATCTTAGATTTAATGAAACTGATTTATGCCTTCACATTCAAATCACCTCCAACAAAATTGTACACTATTCAGCTATTACTCATATCAATTACAGTTTTACCGGATGAACAGTTTTTGAACTATTAATGATCAAAAGTGGAAAATGTTTTTTGAAACACCTAGTACATGTGTACAAACACACTTCAGACACAAAGTAAGAGAATGCATACATACAACATCATATTTAGTTCTGGTCTGCACAATCTGTGTCACACCACAGTTTATGAAGGGTACATGTAAGAGCTGAGACAATAATCGTAATAAGACAGTTTTGCCATTTATTTCAACGTGACATGGTCTCGAGTTTTACCACTTTACTTCAAACTGACAAATAAGGGAATTATCTCCATCAATTGACTAGGTACACATAAGACTCATTGTCAAGGTTGACCTACAACTGAGATCTCCTTCAAAGAAATCACACACCAAGACTTGACCACACAACACAGAATTTATGTATCGTACTGAAAAAGATGTAACTACCGGTAATTGCTTAAAGGTATCCAACAGGGAATAATTTTCAAAAACTGCTACACAAAAGTTAGTTTGTGTAGCAGTGGTGCAAAAAATGCATAGCAAATTGCGATGTGATACCAAGAAAATTATTCCCTGTCCAACATAAATTCTACAGTCAAATAATTGCAAACTTCCCTGAGCCTTGACTACTGTATCATGACTCACACGCAAAACACACTGGAATGTGTGGATTATGTAATGCCTGTTTAACTGCTTTGTTACATTCTAAATGATTGAAATGAAAACTGATTTGTTCTATGATCAACATCTTTTGGGTAGTCCTGTATGTATTACTGTTGTGTCTTTTTTTATTACATTGTTTGTGACACACATGAACAGTACATCTCTTAAAAATCCATTAAACAGGCTTGTTTTTTATCTAACAATATCATAATGCTTTCCATTGTCATGGTCATTTTTGTTTTGTTCTTTTGTGCTCTTATTAAACACATACTGCACAAACTGATCTTTGTTGGATCTGAGCAGTGAAGAAGTCACCTGTTTTCTTGCTCTCCTGCATCTCAGAACTTGTTCCCACACTGAAACATTGTCAACTATAAGGCCCTTGGCTTTCCTTTGTTTGTGCAAGTTTTAAAGTACATCACGAAAGTGGCATTCCAGTTCCCATTAAACTCTTTGGTGATTAAGACAGAGGCACAATATAGCTTTTGCATCCAATTTCACAAACATGATGAGCCTATGGAGCATCACACACTCCTGAGCCATTTAGTGTTACAAGTGTTACACTTACGCCAGCAGATCATAGCTACCTAGCTGACATTGAAATGTGCCCAATTAACAGGACTGCACATATGACCAAAAAGGAGCTAAAATACACATAAATCTTCACACCTCTTTACCACGCATTGCACACAAAGTAGTTATCACAGACCTAGTTCAAAAGTAACTTACAAAAACTGAAACAAACGAACATAGCAACAACGAATAGTGACATTCATCACGACTAAACGTGCAAATAAGTGGCAATGATGACATAACCTCACAATTCTTCAGTTGGTGAAACACAGAAAATGTTATGGAAATCATATAACAAACACAGTTATAATAAAATTCCAGTTACAACTACATAAAAATTCAAGCATTATCTGCTCTGTTATGTATTGTCTGGTTATAATGAAATTTCAATAGAATGAAAGGACACTGCCGGTCCCAATGACTTCATTATAATGGAAGTCCACTGTGTAATGATTGTATGAACTTGCATATTCATGATAAAAAATGATATCATAACCTGTGATTTGCAATTTATTATGTACAGGTATCACTGATTTCTGTATCATGGAAACTTGTGAAGCTTTAAGTTTACATAACTTTCCTCTTTTTTTTTTTCTTTTTTTTTCTTTTTTTTTTTTGGGGGGGGGGGGGGGGGGGGGGGGCTCGGCTCTGTTTTTAGCCCTTGATGTCCCTTGTTTTTGTACTCTCACGTCTGCCAGAGTGCTATGTTGGCATTTTCAGTCTATCAGTGGTCAGTTATCGTTCACCGGTAGGCCTTTTGACATAGCACATTATATAGGCCTACCAGGGGGGCGTTTCATCAACGAGTTCGTCGGAGGTTTTCACCGACAAATTTGCTATCAGCCAATCAGACGCAAGGATTTACACTGACAACTGTTAAAAGCTAATGAAATCCTTGGTCTGATTGGCTGATAGCAAATTTGTTGGTGAAAACTCCGACGAACTCGTTGATGAAACGCCCCCCAGGTGTGACTGATTTCAATATTTCGGTAATCCCCAGAATCTAAGTTGTACTTATTTGTGTGCCTTTTTACATGTATAATTCTCTCACTTCACTTTTAAGTCAAGTTCTGATATTTATCCCAAGTACATTGTACTTTGATAAAAAATGTGGTACCTTGAAACTGGCTAAATCTCATTGATCATTTATGTGTTGATGAAAATTACACTGTCGAGTATCGTGTTTGTTTCATCTTACACTCTCTATGAAAGTCAAACTCAGATAGATAGTAGATTTAAAGGTATGTCAACAATGCAATGGCAAGGATAAGGCAGTATCCATCAGTCAGATGCAATGCTCTCTACCCAGCGCGAAAGGCGTCTCTTGATGTTGGTAAAGAAGAGGAAGGTGATGAGGACGGTGGGAGTGACAAGACAAAAGGACACGCCCTGGAAGATGAATCTCGGTGCAAACACGCTCCAGGCCATCAGGTGGCGGCGCAAGATGGCTGCCGCAACCATGGTACCCATAAGCTGGTCAGATGAGACAAGAAAAAAACAAGGAAAAGTAGAAATTACGCGGTGCGTAATATATGTCCCCGCCGGAAGTAGCATTTAGTAGCAAAATGTACAATATAGGTAAAAAGATCAAGGTCAAAGGTCAAAGAAGTCAAAGATCAAAATTCTATGTAGAAGTTTTGAAGCCCTCACCGAGTGCCATCACATAAAGCAAACGGAATCAAAATCGGGTTAGAAATGGCGAAGGAGTAGCATTTGGTAGCAAAATGTACAATACAGGTCAAAAATCAAGGTCAGAGGTCAAAGAAGTCAAAGGTCAAAATTCTGTGTAGAAGTTTTGAAGCCCTCACCTAGTGCCATCGCATAAAGCAAACGGAATTGAAATCGGGTTACAAATGGCGGAGTAGCATTTTGTAGCAAAATGTACAATATAGGTCAAAAATCAAGGTCAAAGGTCAAAGAAGTCAAAGGTCAAAATTCTGTGTAGAAGTTTTGAAGCCCTTACCTAGTGCCATCACATAAAGCAAACGGTATCAAAATCGGGTTAGAAATGGCGAAGGAGTAGCATTTTGTAGGCAATGTACAATAGAGTTGTATAGGTCAAAAATCAAGGTCAAAGGTCAAAGAAGTCAAAGGACAAAATTCTGTGTAGAAGTTTTGAAGCCCTCACCTAGTGCCATCATATAAAGCAAACGGAATCAAAATCGGGTTAGAAATGGCGAAGGAGTAGCATTTTGAAGCAAAATGTACAATATAGGTCAAAGGTCAAGGTCAAAGGTCACAACTGAAATTCTGTATAGAAGTTTCAAAGCTCCCATGTAGTGCTATCATATAAAGCAAACAGAATCAAAATCGGGTTAGAAATGGCGAAGGAGTAGCATTTTGAACATTTTGATCACACACGGACGCACAGACGGACGGACGCACAGACGGATGGACAGACAGACGGACACACACACGTACGGAGCCCGTTTCATAGTCCCCTGCTCGAACTCGTTCGGCAGGGACAAAAAAGAGAGAAGGAAAATATGCAGTGTTATAATTTTGACTGTATTCAAAACACTGTGTTTTTGGAGATTTGCACCAATAAGTGAAGAAAGTGGCATGCTATACTGGTACTGGCCACACACACAAGAAAAAGGGAAAGCTTAGTTGATCACTACATGAACTTATGACTGGATTGATATACCCGGAGCTTGACATTTCCAGTGGCCTGAGGCCACTAAAAATTGGTGTGGCCACTAAAAATTGGTGTCAGCCCACCAAATTTATCTTTTGGTGGCCAATCGGGCAATTGAAATTCAAATTGTATAGTTACCTTTGCTTTTATTTCAGGCCACTACATATCTCTTTTGGGCCACTAATATTTCAGATTTTTGTGGCCTGAATGGGCCGCCAGACAAAAAAGTTTGTGTCAATTCCTATTAAACCTAATAAATGCTATCAGAGTTTCATTTCCATTACTTCCTTTTCATGGGGGGGGGGGAGGGAAATGGGGAAATGGACTGTTCCAAATGGTTGTTATGTTATTTGCCGATAGACAAAGGAAAAGGATCTATAAATACAGAATGAAAAGCCGTGGTACTTACATCGCAGGCCTGGAATACGAGGAACATGAGGCAAGTTTGGAAGAGCGCCCTTGTGGCTTCCGCTGAGTATGTGTGCAGGTTTAGCTCCCCCTGCTGTTCCTCCTCAGAGTTGACCTTTTGACCTGTTGCCCATAGACCTCGGGTGAAAGGCCAAATAAGGATGAGGGGGAGGGTGGCTGCAAAGAATATCTAGAATAGATGAAAGAGGGGGGGAAAAGGGCTAGGTTTTTATGTTATAGATTGAGTTAAAAGAGTTTATTTCATATGTGAATGGGAAGATTTGTTGGTCATCTTGTGCCACCACATCTTACAATGTCATGATGTAAGGCCATTTACGACGTCATGATGCATAGCTGCCGTAACGATGACTCAAAGGTATGTAGATTTCGTGATAAGCACAATCAACCTTATCCTGCCAGAACTCATTCAGATACCCTCATGCACAATTCCACTGCAGTGTGAGCTCAGTTCAGTCATCATTCACTGAAGACATTTAGAGCTGCAAGTCATGATAGCAATTAGTGAGATTGACAGCAGTAGAGTTAGCTGTATCTTAACATCCTTTGTAAAACCTGGTTATAGACTTTGAATATGCATCTTCTCTGCAAATCACCTTTCTATTTTTCTTTTTTGTTCAAACAGACCTGATGAGGGGAAAATCATTTTTTTGAATGAATTTACCTCAAAATCCTCCTCCCCCCTCCCCCCAAACAGTAGGACAGGCATGTTGCACAGGACATCACCCTATTCCCAAATATATGTACAGTTAAACTCGCCTAGGTCGACATCGCATATGTCGAATAATCGCGCAAGTCGATGATTTTAAAAAGTCCCGATTTTTCCCCATTGACTTACGTGTATTAATTCACTCATAAGTTGAATTTTGTAAGTCGAATACTCGCCTAAGTCGATGAAATTCCAAGAACACTTTCACAGAAAAACCATTAAATTCGCTGTGCCTAAGTCGAATAAGATTTTATTGTGTAATAAATCACTGTCAAAATCACGAGACGCCAGTTTTTGTTTACATAAGACCTAGCCCGACCAGACAGGTGACAAAAAAAAAAAATGATCTAAAGTATCAAAATTCAAAGCGATCGCATGCGATTGTTGAACTCTCTTCGTGTTTGGAGGTCCGCTGGACAGCCCTGTCGCGCTACGTACAAGTGTACGTACAGCGACTGGGCTGTGTATAGTTGTGCGTACAGCGACTGGGCGGTGTATAGTCTGTGTATGTTTGCAGTCTGCGCTGTGCAGTGGATGGATGAAGCTGCCGAGTTTTCAAAGCGGAAAGTAGGGGGAAAGTTACGGGCACGGATAAATCAGAATTACACCTCTACACGCATTTCAAGCCACGGTATGGTAAACTGGAATCAATCACTGCTCAAATATCGTTCATATTCACTTCCCCAAGGTTTAACAAGGGTGTAAAGTAATCGGACCTGTGGAAATACTAATGCACTGTCCATGCAAAGTTAGCCGGCTCCAGAGTAGACAACATACATGTACGTACATTTATACATAATGTACGTGTGGTGTAACTGTTGTTAAGTCGATTTTTTTCGACTTACGCACAAGTCGAAAATCGCCTAAGTCGATGTGTTTTGCTCAGTCCCGAGAAGATCGACTTATGCGAGTTTAACTGTACCATCACTATTGAACTCGTGAGTAACTGTGTCACACGTCAACATCACCCTCTGAATTATAGTACACAGTGTGCCAAATACATACTGAATGAAATGTAAAAGACGGTAAGGCTAACTTGATTTTGTTCATAAAAATGAACATGCACTCAGCACTACCAGCCTTCTTGAGATAAGAGTGGATGTACCTGAGCACCAAAAGTATTAAAGCTGACAAGGGTGGCAGGAATGATGTACAAATAGCGAGGGAAGTCTCCATCGAAGCCTGTGTATGCTGACTCGAACTTGATGGCCGTGAAGGTTGCCTGGTGGCCAGTGGCAAAGAAATACTGGGTTGCCATGACTGACCAACCTGCCGTCACGTACCACGGCACACGGAAAAACCCTGCAAAACAAGTAAAATTCACACCAAGAGTTACCACGTACTTATTCAGAGGTGCACTGGAAAAATCAAACCAAACACTGCATTTCTTGAAATTCATCATTTCTGTACTGAAATTAAAATGGTGTTTTTAATACCAAATGTTAACTTCCATTTATGTTCCATTCAATCTTTCAACCATCCATTTGTCAGTGTCATGCACATACATATTGACTTGGCTTTGAAACCATGCTTATAGTCCAGTGCAGTGACAGCACACAACAATCAAGACAGAATGGTAGATATTAAATCCTTGCAAGGCTCACACTAATCAAACCATCACTTCCTAATAATCCCTGATTGCATGTGATTTTTCGTAATTGTGATTTCTTACTCATTTGATATCAGGTTTCATAAATTCAACAACAGCTCCTGATTTGATTTTCAATCCTAATTCAAATGTCAGAAAGCATATCCTAGAATCATGTGCAATATTATAGTATGATATGACTTGTGGGGAGGGAAGGCACAAAATAGAAAACAAAACAAAACGAAAAACGTGCACGAATGTAGACAGAATAACAATCCCTTCATGAGGGTAGTTATTGCCATGTCTTCCGTCATATACGTCACATTCAAGACTTACCTATCCTGTACAAGTTAGACATTGCTCTGAGGGGAGCAAGCTGTTTTCTTCTTGTGCCAGCATAGATTTCAAGATAAAGGAGGCCCTCTATGACCATAAGAAGGACAGATGGAGCCACTCCATCACAGTTCAAGACTGCTATCAGGAGAGCCAAGGCCACAGTGACGTGCAGGTACGAGGCACTGAAGACATTTGCTAGTCCATATACTAGCGGTGGAGGCTCACCCTCTACATCCCTATCATTACTGTGCTGCGAATCCGATTCTTCTGTGGCTGTACTGTTGTCTCTGTGGCGTGAGTTGTTTGTCCTGCGGGTCACTTCCCCTTGGTCCCCTCTAGTAGGACGGACCGCATTGTTGGTGGAGGGGGTATTATTTGTACTGCGGGTCCTCCTTACGATGAGGAGGTTGAGTGGCCACACCCATTGCGTGATGGCTGCTGCTACGATCATGGCGTACGTAATCTGTGGAAACACAACCTGCTGCCATGGGGGAGTCTGTTCCTGCATCTTCAGGGGTATTGCTTGCTGGCCCCAATACATGCAGATACAGATGCTTGCCAGAGGGAGGGCATAGCGGATGGCATGGACCTGTCCCGTACTACCACTCAGGTTGCCCTGGCGATTAAGAAAGTAGATGAGGAAAGATGGCAAGGCAGCAATGCATGCGATGGAGAGTAAGTAGCGATGGCCGCGGAAGTCTGACAACTCTGACGGCAAAGCCGACAGGGACTGGAGGAAGTTTGAAGGGGTGCACCAGTACTGCTCCTCCCGACACGACACAAACACGCCGCTCAATCTCACACACGTCATCGCTGCGAGTCCCAAGAGAATCACACGAAGGTTAGGGCCATGTATCAGCTTACCAAAGCTGAAAGCACTTCTGCCTTTAGGTTTGTCAGCGAAGAATGTGTCGTAGCGACGCAGAGAATAGGCCAGGAGTGGAAATAAGATGGCAGACTGCACGAGGAAGATGACAGCTCTGCCCTCGTTGATGACAAAGCTATCCGACGTGAGGAGAGCACTGTGGAGCAGGAGAGGGGAGAGCACGAAGAGGACTTGCAGCAGAGACGACACGGTGCAAGATCTCCACACTTTGGATGTATCAATACTGGAGACTTCATCAACGAGATGCAACAGCAGCGCAACCACCGATGCCACGGCAGGGATGAATACCAGGGTAGTAGCACGTGGGAGGCTTGTCGCGCTGAGGAAGATACCACCGATGAGGGCACACCCTGTCCATAAGAGTATCTTCTGCAGGAGGCTCTCCAGGAAAGCATCTGCTTGATCGGCATCGGCATACTGCTGCATGAAAACAATGACAATACTAGCCACGATGGCCAAGACCACTAGGAGCATGCCTTCATAGACGTATACCATCTCAAACTTCGCCCACACCCCATGGCACATTTCCCGGATACCAACGATATACTTTTTGTAGTCTTCCTCCATCTCATCAAGGGAACCAGGGATAATCGCTGCCAGAGATCCACTGTCGATTAATTTCGTGAAATGATGGAATCTCTTCTCTGTTTCCTCAAACAATTCTCTCAAACCACTGTGAACATCTGATGGGAATTCCCCTGCCACCTCTGCATACGACTTGATGTACCGGTCAATCTGCAACAGGAAGTATGAAAGTTTGTATAGGAATAACATCAAAAACTGAGAAGCTTTTAATCATACATTGTACAATGAAAAACTGATTACTGCATTCAATTTTGTCCTCGAACCACCGATAGAGTATGTGATGTATAAACAATGTACTGTGCACTCCCGTTATAACGAACATGGTTGTAATGAAATTCTAATTACAACGAAGTAAAAATTCAGGCAGCAACATTATCCACTCTATGTTTTCTTATTGTTTATTTGTTCGGTTATATCAAAATTTTGATATAACAAAAGAAAACTGCTCGTCCCGAAGGACTTCATTACAACGGGAGTCCATTGTATAGCAAACTAACACTCATCTCAGCTAGTTTGCCCAGTACTGAAACTAATACACATTGAGCGAATAAGCACTGTTGCTATCACAAGTCAGCCTTCATCAATCCAGGGGTCTGCAAATAAATGGACACATTTTGCCAAACCTTGTCCAACACTGACTTTTTGCATCAGAAAATGCTAACTACTGCACATGATACAAATATTGATCATGAGGAAGCGAACTAGCAATTCTAGTTGATATCACATTTCTTTTTTGTCTCACAACAACCCTGCTTGCATCATAGCCATGTCGATATGGCTGGTCCTGCCTATCACATTTTGACAATATCCCAGCTTCTATTTCTTAGTCAGGAGGCGCACATATATTATAGCAGGTAACTGAGAGCAGGAAATTACACACATAATAAAATCATTTAAACGTCACAAGTGATGAAAGCCATGTAGATCATCAAAAACTTAAAATTCGCAGATACAATTTGGTGAAACAATTCATATACTGGTATGTATGCATACAATTTTGTTGTTTGGGGATTAAGAATTTTAGTAAACTATAAACATTATTTTAACACAATAATGGACATTTACACGTCTGTATCATGTTATGCCCTCTTAACTTCTGTCAAAGTTTCTATTCTACAACTACATGTCTTATGTGTATGGAAAATCAAAACTGAGTATTTTTACTCGAATGGAAGAAAAATCATGCTGCAGCCACAACTTTGCATCATGTATGGTGTGGAAGTGAAACTGGAAGTGAAAAGTATTTTCATAAGATTGATAGTTTTGGATTTCCAATCTTCTTTGTTTTTCTTGGAAACCAAAATTTGAAGAATGCAAATTAATCTCTTGGCAGGTCTGGCTTGGAAACTAAAAGAAGAAAGAATAAAAGATGCAAAGCAATCATCAAGCAAAAGAGTGGAAGTGTGCTGCAAGCAGACTGATCAAATCCCCTGCCATTACCTGCCGAGCATTAGTCCTGAGTGCTTCCACGCGGTGGAACCCCTTCAGCAAAGGAGCTGGCAGACCCAAAGACTCACTCTCACTGTCTGCAGGCGATGGGGCGAGACTGAAGAGCGGGGCAATGATAGATCCCAGACTGGAGAAGGGGATGGGAACCCCCAGCAGGAGGGAGAGTGTTGGGACAAAGTCAATCTGGGAGACAGTATCAGGTATCTTCTGCAGTGATGAGAAGGAAAAAAGAAATAATCATGAATACATGATACCCTTGGATAAAGAGATTACCGTGGTACATGACGCAGACTTCCCAATCTTCCTGACTGATGATAGGGATGATTTGGCTCAAAAAGTAAGAGAGTAAGAACAGCACCCATAGGAGTGCATGTACAGTAAAATTATCAAGAAAAATAGGAAACTCCCATTAAATTAAAAGCTGGGAATGATCGAAATATTCACAATCTTTCCTCCAAATTAAGAATTATGTTCAGAGTGTAACCTAACCCACATCACTCTCTTCATAAATGCATGTTTTGCATATCAATGCCTGAGATGTGAAATAACAGAACTCTTCTGTATTAGTGTCTAATCCCTGACATCGATTTTAAGCTTATTTTCTCAAGGGATCTCTACCCACTTTTACTCAAATTTCTGATCTCTTTCATGAGTGCACAACAAAATGTACAATACCATACTAAGACTGCTTGATACCTGTAATACAGAATTAGTTAGGAAATTCAGATTCAGATTTGAGAAAAAGTATGAAGATGACATCTTGGCATCTAAAAAAGATAAAACATATCTAAAAATCCTCAAGCAGTTTGACTTTGGCAAACCAAAACTAACACCAAATAGGATAACACTAAAATAAATATCTTGAATAGAAGTGAATTGATACATTTTCATACTTTTCCAGAGATGTCTGTGAAGTCAATAAACTGTCGCGAACTGTACACAAAGAGGGCAGCAGACCGTTCCTCCAGACTGTCACCTCCATGGTCTCCAGTCTTTGTCATCCCATGGTCACCAAGCACAAACAAGATGGTGTCCTCCTCTAATTTCTGCATGACAGATCTAGACAAAATCATCAAATATCCACAGTTGCGTCAAAAAGATTCACATAAGCAAGCTTAAATTGCTCATTTGTACATTTTGTGAGATTCTGTGTAAGAACAGGATTGTTAAATTGTGTGCATTGAATCTACATTGAATGTATCTAGAACTTTGTGGTTGATAACACAACAAAGAAAATTACAACATGAATAGATTTGAACTTTTGATCTTAATGCAGAACACACAGAAGATTTGGGAATTACTAAAACAAAAGGACCTAACTGGGTGTCATGCAATGTTAGTGTGACATCTTACATACAGAAATATAAGAAAGACCTGTCATTATTTTGAATTATTGCTGAAACACATTTTTGGGTACCTTTGCAGTATATAGCCCTCAACCACTGTCAACTATCTATTATGACTTGAGGTCCTTGAATCATGTGACATCATTTAGTTTTGCCTTCACATTTAAGAAAATATTACTAATTCAGTCAAATGAGCTCAAAAATTAGGATCTAGCTGACGAGATTGCGAGAAGTCAACTTTACTCACTCAATGACGGTGTTCATTTGACTCAATTTCTTGGCCATCGAGGGATGATAAGGGCCCAGCCAGTGACCGCAGTGATCGACGCCCAGAAAGTGGGCGATGATCACATCCCAGTCTTTCCGCCTGACTTCTGGCAAGAGGTGAGTGAGGATTCCTTCATCCACAGTATGCAGGTCCTTCACGTTAAACGACGGGAAGGGAAACGCCTTGTGAAACTTGTCTTTGAAGAGATTCATCCACGTATCATCGCCCATGAAGACGACCTTCTTATCTGCCCGAACGAGCTGGTCGACGATGTTGTCTTCTGAAATCTCGAAGCTGGCGAAGTTTTGCCCAGCGTCGACAAACGTGGGAAGACTTCCTGTGATGATGCCCTTCAGCCGCTGCAAAGTTGTGGTCGGAGGGTCTGCCAGTGAGCGGAACAATACAGCCTGATCTGGGTGTTTGGAAACCATCTCATGTATCACTGGTAGTCTATTTTGAAAAGGAGTAGCGTCTGACAGCGAAATAGACTGATTGTAGAGTGCAAAATCGTATCTAAGCGCATCGATTAGCAATACTATCGCTCTTTTGAACCGGACTGGTTGCTTACAGCTTGCCCCTTCCTGACCCCTATTGCTGGCAGACTCCGTGCCCGACGTTCCGGCGTGAGAGGAGCATTCATTCTCGCTCTTCTCTGCTATTTCGACACGAGTTAGCAGAAAACCTTTGGTGAACAGGTACATCCCTGCAAAGTACAGGAATGAGATCCAAATGAGTGTGGCAAATAGTGCCCGTGAAAGATTCATGGCTAGAAGTCTATTACTATTCAACTACATTCTTAAATTCGTAAGTAAGGCATGAAATAGATACTCCCCTAGTATTTTGGACAGCTTTCCATCACGTTGATGAGGTTTTCCGCTGCCGAGCGCGAGGGAGTGCTTGCACGTACTTATCCTAGTTCCCAGGTTTTTTTGCAGAGAGTTCACGTGGGTGCGTGTATGGCTTGGGAAAATCCCAGACCAACCTCGTTTCCATGATTCCTATTAGTGTAACGTGAAATACGTACCTGCCGACAAGAAATGTACGTGATCAAACGCGTGATCACTCGAAGATTTTGGAGTGATCCCTGAGGTCACTCTAAAACGAGTGAAAATTAGCATTTTCACTCAAAATTCACTCCAGATTCACTCCAAATTAAGTCTTTTTTGTATTCACTCCTTTAAGAGTGAACTCGTTTTTTTTTTTTTTTTTTTTGTTTTTTTTTGTTTTTTTTAGAGAGTGGGCAATGAAATTGAATGCATGACTGGAGACCTGATTTATATATCAATTAAGGCTCTTTTTTTTTTTCTTTCTTTAGGGAGTATAGGCGTTTCGGGCTACCAAAATCACCAATTTATTTTTTTTTTCTTGGAATATTCATTGATCACAAACAAAGAGGTTAAGACATTAGAGCAAGACTCAAAATATATCATGAAAAAAAAATCAACAAATTAAAAAAAAAGCAAAGCGGCATTCACGTTTATTAAAATAAGAAGAAATGTTGAACAAGACGGTGTAACAGTAGGGACCTATAAATATTTGAAAAACAGCTTCAAGAGACAACGTAGAGCATCACATCGCCCTGGAAGACGCCCAGAGGGGGAACCACCTGCAGTCATTCAGGCCTATAACAGAGTAGAAACATGTATGCAAATTTATACCTGAAATTATAGATGGCAGTGCCATATCATTTGTTTAAAATTGGAATAAAAAAAAATCAAAAGGTCCCTCAGATTGGCACCTATATAAATTATCTGCACTGTCATTACAAATGTTGCACGTTTTTCTATAAACATTTGATATAATTAGATAATTTTATAAATGCTCATCGCGATAACGTGATCTCTATACAGCATAGATCGAATCTCCATTTGCGAAAGTGAAATGCAAGTTTTCCTATAGTTTTAACCATGCGATATGAGTCATGAATTTCTTTTGATAGCCTATACTTTAAATGCTTGAATGGGAGGGTTACAATCACTTGGGACATCACTCCTTTTTTAAGGTCTCCTTATTATTATATAGATGATATTTAAAAAAATAAGAAAGTTTAAAATGTATCGCCTTGAATCCCCCCCCCCCTCCGAAATAAATCAAACATGTAAGGGTTTGGTTTTTAATATTTCGATTTATTGCATTAATATCTCATCTCAAATGATTTTTACATTATGACATTCAATGAATATAATTATTCAAATTGCATTTTTGGTGGTTCTATTACGATGAAATTTGGTGGCTCGAACAATTTTTCATCAAAGCATCGGATAACAAAATAAACTATGAAAATTATCTGAAATTTGACAGGTAAAAATAAGATTGTCAGAAAATACGTACTTATATGACTGGATAAAACTTTGGAAAATTAAATAACTTTATAAAACATTAGAATTATTATGTACCTTGACAATAAAAGTCTAAGTGGCTCATTGGCGGGCATGATTCACCAGGTTAACCTGTGAGTTACTATACTGAGTAACACTTTGAGTCAACAAATTAATCAAACAAATTTTGATAATGAACTTGAGGCATTACTATGCATGACGCCACTTGGGGTATAGGGCCTATAACCTTCGTTCTTCTATCATGGGAAAGATAAGATTGAGAGAAGATATAGAAAAGCTATATAAACTTCAACGGCCGAATTTTCCGTAAAATATATAGACTGCATGCGTTTGAGACCGTGGATTTGCCGCCCTGTCAGCGGCAATTACAAGTGTAGCTGAAATTCGTGCAAGCAGTTACATTATGAAGCACTGATCCATGATTTTTATTGCCTTTATATGCCTGTAGTGAATGAGAACACACACACACACACACACACACACACACTCACACACACACACACAAAATGTATACTATCATTTTTGTGTGTGTGTGTGTGTAGCCCGATCGGGCCACCAACATCTTTTCTTATAAGAAATTTGGTGACCCGGCATCTATTTCTGGTGGCTTTTGGGCCACCGCTATAGTATACCGTCGAGTCATAATTATGTCTAAATTATGTATCATATTCGTAACATTCTTCAGGAGGGGTCTCTTTGCTGCAGATCATAGCCATCACCATGCAGGCCTATTCAATTAAAGGGATGGTTATCGGGCCAATAGGCCTATTGGTGGAGATGAAAATCGGGCTTTCAACTTTTCAATCAATGATGAGGCCTCTCTTGCCTATGTCTATATAAAAAAGAACCTATCGATTCGTCGAAGGCACGATACTAGTATTCCCACCCCCCCCCCCCCCTCGTTTCCCCACGGTACGGCCCTTCAAAAGTACTACATGTAGTACACCCACTTGTAGTACATCGTACATCTACTGTGATATTGCATCATCAACTTCGACATTGCCCGTTCATGATAGCATACATCTCGCGCTCTTTACTGAGTACGATGAATGATATCAATATACACCCTTTGTACACGTGCTCCGTTACCAATAATACACAATGTACTTGTAAATTTGGAAAATTGCCAATAACAAGTTTACACGCTGCATGTTTCAATGACAATTACTACCGGTAGTTCTACATTACTAGCATTATTCATTGAACCCGCCTTTCCGTTTCGGACGACTCCATTTTTTAATGGGGTTATTTACTATGCCATCCAATAAGTTATCGGGAAAAGGCGTATTATCCAACGGATTCTTTCGGAAAGTAAGTAAATTCCCAATGAGAATACATCATTGTAACACATAGATATTCAAGAAAATGTTAATCATTTCCCTCATTTGGCTGAAGATTTGAAGAGGGAGAAAAGTTCTCACCGTCTTGAACGAAGTGGTTATCAAACTGTCATCTGCCCATGCGCGAGAAGATGGATCCGCGGAAAATGTGGACACGATGAATGGGTTGGAGCGCGCGCTTTGTTAATTTATGTTAATAAAACCATGCAGTGGTGTTGTTTACGTACGGTCGTACTACTACTACTACTACTACGTGTGTCGCGCCGGTAATAACTGCGCACCGGCATGCTCCGGCTAGAATGAATTAGAGGTGTGTTATTGTGTTTTTTGATACGGAACAACGGGGCGATGTCCAGGCTAAAAATCACATAGATCCTGCCATAATCTCAATCCGTTATTACCGTCTATCATCCGTCTTATGGATTGTTGGCAGAAGGTAAAAAAAAGTGAATTTTCCATTCTACACCGAGATAGTAAACGGGTAGAGGACACCATCCTGCCTAGCCCTTCCTTGCTAACTCATCTCACCATATCGCGACACGTGCTTGTTTACGTCGCAGAATGAATGGGTAGTGCATGGTGCATGCAGCAGTGTGTGGCACAAGGAAGAGCTTGAGGAACATCTTGAACAAGAGCAACACGAATCCAACTCCAAGTGGTCCAAGTTACAGCACTGCTAGTGCTAGTAGTATATCTGCGGTAAGTCAAAGCCAAAGACAAGTGAAGACAATGTCTGCAGTATGCAGAGAGTCTACAAGTCAAAGTCTGGGTAACAAATATGAATGGCATGATGACTGATACTTCAGTGAGGGAAGATTTAATCTTACACTTTATACAACGCAATTGAAATACAAAAATCCAAAATTAACTTTCAAGATCAAAGACAAGAAGAGTACAAAGACTTGAACTTTGAGGTGGTTTACTGCCAATGCCATGTAGTACGTACCAGTGCGGTGACCACTCCCCAGGGAATGGAGAGTGAGCACTGTCGGGAGTACTGCCTGGTTCGAAATATTAAATGTAGATCTATCCAGTGTCAGTGACTGGGCTGGGGTAAATACTCGTGAAGGCACATTGAAATACGCATGCCAGTATACTATTAAAAACTAGCTTTATCATCTACTCGCAGTACTAGGCTCCTACTATATCCTGGTACTTGTATCAAGAGAGTGCCAGAAAAGGTTCAGAAATGGTTGGTATAACTATAAGAACCTAGATTCGATCTGATGCAGAAATGTTGTTCTGTTATTTTCTATGTGCATCAATGCTTAGTTGTTGACTGAAAGATCGCCATTTGGTCTGTATCTTGTTGTCAGGGATATGTTCTGCGGAGACTGCGTCAGGCTTAATGGAATTCCCTCCTCTGGAGTACAGAGGAGAGCCATGTACTGATGTAAAGATTTAAAAAGTCCTCTGGACGGACAGATTTTTCCATCTACATCAATGCTTAATATTTGATAAAACAGAGTGAAGCTGACTAGCAACAAGCAAGTCATATAATATGCTGCCATGGACATAAATGGTACTTCAACTTGTAAAGTTGTAGTTTGTACATAGGATAGCACCACTTATACTATATACTTCTGTATTACTTGGTATACTTGGGTGTAGAGTCTGGAAGCAAAGCTTATTTGTCCCTCGTTACAGTGATCTGTCCCATCTCAGGTAGGGTTCATTACACTTGTATTAATACACTAAGTATTAAGACACTATTGCAGATATAAAAGTAGGAAAAAGTTTTGATGAATAATCATCTAATTCAATATAATTTTGTTTGATACTGATGATAGCATATAATGCCAGTGCTGTGCAAGTGGCAATGGGAATAGAAACACAAAGGAGGCCCTACCATTAACTGTAAAATTGGTCTAGGCTAGCTATAAACACAGCTCCTACCAGGGAGGTGACATCTCCCTGTTCCTACCCATATACATGTACAGTGTAGGCCTATAGTATAGCTGGTATTGAATAGTTATTGGGGATGTGTTGGGGATGTGTTGGGGATGTGTTGTGCAGAGATTACAATGTCTGGCTTCACAGAATCCCTCTTGTTGTTACTCTTTGTTTAGTAGTGTGAAGCTGTTTCTCAGATTTAATCTGTGCAGTTGAAATTACAGTGTGCGATTCTTTTTAGGAACCAACAACAATACTGCACACTCAATGTCAAGTGCTGCAGTGGTTTTAGGCAAAAAAAAAAAAAAAAAAAAAAGGAGAAAAAAAAAAGAGTGTAAGTGTTACAAGAAGGACAATAAAAGAGAAACAAATGAGAGTTCATTAGGTTCCATAACTTGCAAAGCTCTACACACCCATTTTTTTTTTTAAATCCATGTCGTGATATGATAAGTTCATCCAACCAGCGCAACAAGGCCTGATCAAAAGCCAAAGAAATCATGAGAAATGCAACTTGCATGCACTCTTTGTGGCACAGTGGCTGTTGATTTTTATTTATTTATTTTTTTAAACAGACATTTCCAGAACATAAACTTGTAATGTGTGAAACAGGAATATATACTGATGTACAGTAGTCTGGGATGTGAGATGAGGAGATCGTGTAAGAAAACTAAGTTGACAGAGTTTCCTTTTGGTTAACTTCTTTCCAGTTTCAGTTCGCTATTCAGTACAGTTTGAATGGGTCCTTTATAGGTGGTCTTCCATTCTCGAAGAGCTCTCAAATATCTCTCTCATCACTTTCATTCCCTTCCTATTCATCAGATGTGTTCATCCACAGCACCGCACCCCACATCTGATTCTTTTGTTCAACATTCTGTGGTGGGTACACTTGTATTCACCCTAGGTACAATGTGTACATAGTTGCCATCTCCATCCTTCTTGCTTTCATTGGTGTTCCTGATGAATTGGTTTTTTTTTTCATGTTTATTGTTAGTTGGCCTCCACAATTCCTTTCACCATTATTGGTTCTTTCAGTTCATTTTAAAGGGATGGTGTAAAATTGAGAATTGAGCCTTTAACTTTTTGCGAGATATATGTATCAGTGAAATGTTACAGAGCATACAATTCTAAGAGGCAGTGCTAAGAGGAATTCAAAGTTTATTTGAAGAAAGTTGGTGTGAAATGGCTGAGATAACCACAAACAAAGTAAAACAAAGCGCTTGTAGTGTAGTAAAAGGTTGGTCCTACATTGTACCTTTTATCAGGATCCAATACCCACCTTTTATTAGGATCCTTGTGTGTTGGATATCTCAGCAATTTTAAAACCAATTTTCATCAAATAAAGTTTGAATCCCCCTAAGAATAATATTCTCTTTCATATTCCATGAGAGGTTTCTCATCATTTCACATAAAGGTCCAATCTCAATCAAAACTATGCCATCCCATTAGTCTGGAGAACTTGTTGTGTACCTCTGTCCAACAACATGTAGGCCTACCAGTATGTAGCACTCATACATACAGTAGCACGATGCACTAAGTCAGTCAGTGCTAGATCCTTGCCTCTACACGTAGGTGCCAAGATGTTACCTTTGTTATGGTAGATATTACTGTGAACAACCTTGTGAACATAGTCTAATACGATACAGTTACAGTAGCTCTACAGGAACTTCTTTCACCTTGAATTTATCAAATAAAGTTCAGGTTTTATTCCTACAAATTTAGCTTACATACAAGAAATTTTATTTGGAAATGAAGATACTATGACAACTAAGATGTACATTTAGTAAATATATACAAAAAGGAAAGAGAAAAAAAAATCAATTTGTCCTGAAGAATTTATCAAATGTTTACAAATAATATACAAATTTGCCCATGATCTTCTTTGTAGTCATGTTACTAACACTAATCATATTTCAATGATGTTGATACAGGAGCTTGCACTTAAACATGAAATCATTATTTTCTTTAAATGTGTTTAGGATTGTTGTAGAGAGTAAGGTGATTAGAGGGAGCTACAGTGCATGCTTTTTGAAAACAATGTACTTACAATCTATGTACATACTACATGTAAATGTACAATTGTACATATAGTGTAGATACTGTGAGCCCATTTGATTTGTGAGTACCGGTAACTTGCACTGAGGTGAACACTGCAAGAGATGCACTGGTAGAAGGTTGTGCAAAGAGTGCCCTCATTGGAAGGTGGCCATATGGTAGATTCTTGGCACATGGTGGCAAACTGAATGAGCAACATTAAAAACATTAAAATGTATGTTGATATAATAATGTGAATACAAAACAAAACAACAAAAAATACGATACATTTTGTCTCACCTCCAAAATATGGCAAATCATTGTGATGAAGCACATCTGGACGAAATACTGTAGTTCTCTTTTTGAGTGTAATTGGTGATTAATTACATGTAATTGTAGGGAATTGATGTTTCTACAGATCCTCTGAGCAGGGTGGTGGAAGGGAGAGAATTTTTCGTACCCCTGAACTGCAGTGGCAGACACGGATGTGTCACATTGCACACCGTATGTGGTATCCTGGTGTGCATGTGTAAATTAGGATAGTAGTACTGCCTTCCAGCTCCGCTGATGGAATGTAGTGCCTCAACACTGTTAGGCTGCCAAAGGGCGGAATTGGGGTGGGGGGGGGGGTGGGGGTGGGGGACACTGGAAGGTGTACAGTGATGAGTGAGTGATTGTCAATATAGAATGTGTGAGTACCTGAAGTGAAGTGCAGTTTGGCGCGGTAGCCCCACGTGCTACGCAACGAGACAAGGATACACAGCTTACAAATGTAGGATCACCCTGCCAAAGCATGAATGACTTTTATCACCAGACAGAAATTCTCCACCTTGCGCCTAAATGTCATTAGTCTACTGGGGCAGTGGGTTTCTGTTGAGTCAACTGTGGATGCTCATGATCCATAGCCTTTAATACTGCATGGAGCATCTAATTATGTAATCTTTGATAAAGGCTCCTGATGGTCGTGAAAGTACTTTAAACTCCTAGTGGAATCAGTAATTGTATCTGCTCTATACGGCATTTCTATAAGTCTTTAGTTGAGAACAACTCACCCCGCCAACGCACAGACACCAATGAATGGAGCACATCTTTTGAACACTGCAGGCTACCTTTCCAGTGGGATTTGTGGCAACGTCGTTCAGTAACAACTTCAGACAGTTACCACACCCTCTTGTATTCATTCGATATCTTCTGCAAAGATGACATTTTATTGTATGAAGAAGGAGACATCAATACCTCCTTTGTATATTAAATGTCTTGAAAAAGGTATGAGTATGATAATGATATAATTATGTAAACTTGGTCTATTCTATGAAATGGGGAGGGATGAATAGGAGTACATGTACATGTACTGTACTTGTACAGTATCTACATGTACATTCTCCTTCCTGTTTCCAAAATGCTTGGACGTCTTTCTCTTCTGTTCAGGAAACGGAAGGAGACTACAAGACAAATGAGGTTCGATCAATGTTGTCACCTGACTTTGTTGTTTGTCATACGTATGTGCAACTTCCACTAAGATGTGATTTCAGACTGAGAATGAGCCCATTTGTTTGAGAGAGGTACAGTGTAACTCGGCCCTTCAGATCTTGCCAATTACTGGGTATACATGCTCTGCTGCCTGTGTACCAGAACTAATTTCCTGATCTTTTAATGCACTGCCCAGTGCTCACTTAATTCCCTTAGCACCTCATGTTGCTGCTCAAGACATTTATCTTTGTTTATTAATACTTTTTTTTTTGGTGAAAAATCTTTTCATGACAGACCTTACAAAGAAAGTAAAAGAAAATTAGTGAAAATATGAAATACAGATACCATGGTAATCAGTTTTGTTTTCCCAGTAATTTCTATCGGACTATCAGTACATTTGGTGAATACTGCTTGCCCTGATCATACATTGTACTTCTGATTTGTTTTTCCATATGTTAGGTGAGTAAGACCAGGGAGATGGAGAGACGTCGTCTGTGATCTGGCCCCCTTCTCATTTCCCGAAAGAAAAGGGTACAAAAAGGGGGTGGGGGTGGGGGGCTTGTGGGCTTTTGGTTTAGCAAACCATTGAGTATTTTACTAAATCCTGCTACAGCTCATCTATTTACCGTTGAGTCCCATTATCCCATCCATGCTTTGCTAGCCATTTGTTGAAGGAAGGAGTTCCAACCCCACTCCCCCAGTACCTCAGCAGAGGGGAAGCACTGGGTGATTTCTAATGACAGGTGGCTGCTTTACACGGCTCGGTATCCTATGAACCTCCACGGCAAGTGTTCACACAGACATCCTCGTTAGCTTTCTTAGCTTGTCACACACGCTGTGGACATATTGCCCAAGGAAAAAAAAAATAGTTCTAAAGGAACTGCCTTAAATGATATTAACTCATTCGACGCACAGTTGAAGTGAAGAGCACCTGGAGAGACTTTAAAAATATATTCTCTAATGAAGAAAAAGAAATGTAAAGATATACAAAATACAAAGTATCTACCCCCATGGCCATATGCAGAGCCCCCTTTTTCTTTAAGCTCGAATATTAGATGTTCATTTAATTTTATTAGTGAATGAAATAATCAGGCAACAATATTAAATAATCTACATTTGTTTGTTTGTTTTTGGCAACCTAAGTAAACAACGTAATAGGTATCGTCTTACTTCTTACTTTTTGGATTGAAACTTTCCAAACATTCTACCAGTGTGCATCAGATTGGTGAATCTCAACTTCATGCAAAAGCTCCCTCATGCAGGAGGGAGTACACCCCCTTCCCATATACTCCTCCGCTCGGTCGCTAGGCACAGATGTTATAATTTGATATTATGTTTGAAGATAATTTTAAATGTCTACTTTGTCAAAATTTCACCCCCCCCCCCAACACACACACACACCCAGACAGAAATCCCATCTACGAGACTCCGTACTTCAATGTACATACACATATCCGTGTTTGCTTTACTATTTTCGCTCGACGTTTGAAATACACTTGTACATTAGCCAAAAGTGCAAGTGTGATGACCGTGTGTATGTTTATGTTTATGAGTGTCTTGTGCGTGTGTGCGTGTGTGTGTGTGTGTGTGTGTGTGTGTGTGTGTGTGTGTGCGCGCGCGCGTGCAATGTATGTACATGTACTACTAGTATGTCTCTCTCTACTCGTACAATCTCATACAATTATGGCTGAAAGGAGAAGCTGATGCAATCCTACACTCCCTGGCCGCGTTCCACCACACTGTTCCATCCATGTCACGCTCGAAACTAAGATGTAATTGCCGGCCGGCCGGTGAATGATGATGACGATGATGTTCTGGCAACGCGCCAAGAAAAAGTGCGCAAGTTCAAGGCAGAAAATGCAACGTCGTATCACATTGAGAATCATTATGTACCGATTGATATATCTGACATGCTTTCCTCTGTCATTCATGTTTATGCTTATGATCCGTGTTGGTATCAGAGGAGTGGTCACCGATACTGCCAAACGCAGAACATGGAATACCGGTACATGATTTTAGTGGCCCTGCAGGAATTCGGTGAGGGTTGTTCAATAATTTTTTGTAGTTATAGGACCGTAATGTCGTTAGATGCCTTATTCAACAACAATTTAAAAAAAAAGGTTTTTGATTCAACATACTAATTACGAATTTGACTTTTGAGCGATTTGATCTGATTTTGAGCAGAGCAGATTGAGGTGCGTGAGATACATGTATACCATTATATCATTTCCCATGACCGCGAGTGAGTTTCTGAATTTACAGTGATGAGGGATAGTGCGGAATCATCAGCTATTCATGTCTCTTTTGTAGGGAATGATGGGGTGAGGTAGAAAGAAATATTTTCACGTTTGCAAATCCTACTTAATCCATGTTAATGTACCGCCGCGCCGCTGCCAGAGTGATGGACAAACAACATTACGCGACACTGCAATCTCGATTATTCTTCTTCATGAGAGGAATTTGCCCTCGTTTGAAGAATTGATTTTCGTGTTTTTTTGCCCGCTGAAGAAGCACTGCATGCTTGCAAAGCAGCAACCATGGGACCTACAGTACAGCTTGGACCCCCTGCGAAGGACAAGACATTCAATGAAGATCAGGGGCGAATCCAGGAATTCTGTAAAAAAAAAGGGGGGGGGGAGGGCGCAACTAATATTTCTGGTTCCACTTCCGGGTTTCATTTCATTTTTATGCCTCCGCCACGAAGTGGTGCCGGAGGCATTATGTTTTCGGGTTGTCCGTCCGTCCGTCCGTCCGTCCGTCCGTCCTTCCGTCCGTCTGTCCGTCCGTCCGTCCTTCCGTCCGTCCGTCCGTCTTTCCGTCCGTCCGTAATGAATTTTGTGGACAAGGTAACTATCAAAAGCTGTTGAGGTATCCTAATGAAACTTGGCATGTATGTGTATTAGGGGGTGAAGTTGTGCCTATCAACTTTTGGGTGCACGTGCTCAAGGTCAAAGGTCAAAAGGTCAAGGTCAAATACATAAAATTTCACTATTTCCACCATATCTATGCAATGCCTGAAGATGTTTTCTTGAAACTTAGTGTATGCATGTATTACCCAATTTAGATTCTCTGGTGAAAGTTTGGGTCATGAGGTCAAAGGTCAAAGGTCAAAAGGTCGAGTAAAAGTATTAAAACTTCTTTTTTATCTGTAAATTGGAAAATTGTTCAAGGTATCTTCATGGAACATAGTATATATACATGTACTGACTGGCAGTGATTATCTAGAGAATGTAGGGTTCATGGGGTCAAAGGTCAGGTGTCAAGGTCAAGTGCAACACTTCAAAATTTTACTATTTCCCTCATGTTCATGCAATGCCAGCAGGATTAGTATTTTTTTTTTACACTTGGTGTATGCATGTGTAACCTAATAGAAATTCTCTGGAGAGTTTTTTTTTCTTTTTCTTTTTTATTGCCTCAAAGGTCAAAAGGTCAAAGATCAAGTGAAAGTGCTGAACTAACTTTTTCCTCCATATCTCGGAAGTGGCTCAATTTATCGTGAAACTTACTGCATATCTATGCATGTTCTACCTGAAAGTGATTATCTTATGAATTTTAGGGTCAAAGGCCAGATGAACATGGTAACAATTTACTATTCAGTACAGAAATTGCACTTTTTCTCCATACCGGTACCATGAAAATTACTCAGTGCATAAATGTATGAATGGGTCAAAGTCCTTAAATCCCCAAATACATGCTCTCCTATTCATCCAATTAAACCAAGGTCAAGGAAGGTGAACATTCAACACATTTGTGACAAACTTGTCATTTCAATATTTTGCCAGTTTTGTGAAAATGTAATCACACATTGTCCACATGTACTATCTAGACCTATTAGGAGAATCATGCATTATGGCGGAGGCATAACAGTCGCCATAGCGACATTTCTAGTTTCTTTTTATTTCTTTTGTTTTTAACGATAAGTAAGAGGGGGGGGGGGGGGGGGGGCATGCGCCTCTTGCGCCCCCCTCTGGATCCGCCACTGAAGATGAAGTGCCTGACGAAATGGGGCGCAACCACTGCAGTCTGGATCTTCGGCGAACCAGGGACATCGTGCTTGATGATCCGTGGTCTTATCCCCAGAGCGCCTCTTCTCATTCCACAAAAAAAAGAAGAAAAAAGTTGATATGATATAGCAACTCTTGCTGGAATGGCAGCTGTCATGGTAGCGACAAGAATCCAGCTTCCCGGTGGGCTGTTGTTACATGGGAAGTTGCCATTTCCTCAAGTTATCTTAGGTTGATATCTTTTACCAAGGGACTTTTCAAGCACCTTGCTTTTACGAAACGGGGCCGAGAATGTCATCGGCTCCTCAGTAATACGTGGTACAAGTACTGTATTCTCGGGAACATATATTATGTTCCCGAGAATCCCGATAATCGTAGTTAGAAGGGGAAAGGGGAGCTCGAGAAATGAAACATTTTAATTGGTTTTAATTAAAGATACAAACATGATGTAGGCTATTCTGGGTTTTAGGGGGCTAAATTATTTTAGGCCTCTAACTTCATCAGAGATCCTATCCTAATCCTAACCCTAACGTATCCCTAAACTCTATCCGTATTAATCCCTAAAGCCACCTAAGGATTATTAGATAATCTAAATTTAATCATATCATGATGCAACCTCAAACAGGGCCCTTCCCTCGCTCTTCAATTGCATCACCCTTTTTGGAATGTTCAAAGTACGATAAAATCACCGTCATATCGTTTCCTTTTCGACTGCGTGGAAATTTGTTATAGTATTCGTGACTTTCGAAAGTACACTGTATGATAGATGCTATCACAATGTTTCACTTTCATATACCTGCATGTCTGTTTTCTTCTTTTATAGGCCTGTTGGCAATTCTCTGTGAACTACCGTGTACAAACTATCAGCACAGTTCATGTTTGACCTCATGAGTTACTGTTTGCTATAATAGTGTGAGATTGTTGCGACTATACGTGTTGGCTGATGAATGTTTCGCGATCGAAAATATTCGAGTCGCACGATACTCGTTACACATTGTGTCATAATATTCGACAGGTATAGGCCTACATCATCTGGACGTATTCTCGTCTAAGCAAAGATCTACTACTATAGGTTACTTGATGTGTACCTCCTTGGTCTAACCATGGCGCTACAACAGTTGTAGCTCCGTGGTCTAACTGCATTTGGCCAGGGATGTGAAATCTCCCTTCACCTCTTCGTCATGTATTGTAACAGTCGTCCAGAAGTCGGTACCAATACATCTCTTCTTTCTTGTGTTCATTTCATTGTGACTGGGGGATTTGGCGCGCTTTGATCGACCCTCGTTTAGAGCACAAAAGCATTGGCACTTGGTTCCCTTTCATTCTGCGCAGTCTGACAGACGAGATTCAGCGGTCCGCTTCCTCCTTCGATCAACGTGATCAAAGGACCTACCATTATAATACTGGCGGGATCTAGTAGGAAGGGGGGGGGGGGGGGGGGGGGGGGGGGAGGGCAGGGAAAAACAAATACTAGTATCGAACTTCTTCTGTAGGTCTGTACAATTGTAGGTGTGCCAAGGAGGTACTACAGGCGAGCTCGCCTATACCTCGTATCAGGCGGAGGTAATAGGCTACAGTGCTTCCAAGGTCTTAGTGCATGTGTGGAATCGCATACTTCAGCAGTACAGTATGTCCCAAAAAGAATTATACAATCACATTTTTAGCTCACGTGAGCCGAAGGCTCAAGTGAGCTATTGCGATCGCCCTTCGTCCGGCGTCCGTCGTCCGTCGTCCGTCGTCCGTCGTGCGTCGTCTGTCGTGCGTAAACTTTTTACATTTTCATCTTCTTCTTGAGAACCCCGTGACCGATTTTCACCAAACTTGGCAGGTAGCATCCCTAGGGGGGATAGGATCTCAATTTGTTCAAATGGGCACCATGGCCCACCTGGGGGGCCCCAGGGGGGCCCAAACCCCCTAAAATTAAGGAATCTTTAAAAATCTTCTTCTCCAGAACCAGAAGTGGTAGGACTTAGTAAATGCTATGAGTTAGTACATTGATGACTGTAGTTTCAAGTTTGTTCATGGGGGAATCAGAGGTGCCCCCCTTGGGACCCAGGAGAGGGGGTGGGGAGGGGTCCTAACGGGGCCTAAATTGTACATTTTCATCTTCACTTTGAGATCCCCATGTCTGATTTTCACCAAACTTGGTAGGTAGCATCCCTAGGGCAATAGAATCTCAATTTGTTCAAATGAGCACCATGGCCCACCTGGGAGGCCTCCAGGGGGGCCCAAACCCCATAAAATTAAGGAATCTTTAAAAGTCTTCTCTAGAACCAGAAGTGATAGGGCTTAGATAATACTATGAGTTAGAACATTGATGACTGTAGATTCAAGTTTGTTTATGGGATTGGCGAAATCAGGGGTGCCCCCCCCCCCCCCCCCCGGGACCCAGGAGAGGGGATGGAGGTGGGTCCTAATGGGGCCTGAATTGTACATGTTCATCTTCTTCTTGAAAACCTCATGATGAATTTTGACCAAACTTAGCAGGTAGCATCCCTAGAATCTCAATTCCTTCAAGTGGGCACCATGTCCCTCTTGGGGGGGGGGGGGGGGGGGGGGGGCCGGGGGGGGGGCCCACCCCTCCCCCCCCCCCCCCCCCCCCCCATTAAGGAATCTTTAAAATCTACTCTAGAACCAGCGATGATAAAGCAAAGTTAATACCATGAGTTTGTACATTGATGACTTTAGTTCCAAGTTTGTTCATTGCAGATCCAGGGCTGCCTGCCCCCCCCCCCCCCCACCCTGGAGTTGAGGGGGGGGGGGGATCCATATGCAGACCTAAGTTTCCAATGTTCTCAGGTAAGAGTGTGCAAGAATGCATGGAAGGTGAAATTGCGATACTCAGGTGAGCGCGTGACCCCCGGGTCTCTTGTTGCATTGATACATAGGCGCCGGAAGTGGGGGGGCAGGGGGGGCGGCCGCCCCCCCCCCCCCCCCAATCCAAAAAGTGGGGGGGGGGGGGGGGCAAAACGCATTTTTGCCCCCCCCCAAAAAGCCCCCCTTCCAAAAAAAAATATATAAACAAATAGAAATAATGATAATAAAAATAAATGAATAAACAAAGAAAATAAAATAAATATGTAGATCTATATGAATAAAAGGGAAAAAATAAAGCTACAAACGGCAGCTTTTGGACTGTAAAATGTCAAAATTTTCAAGCTCGCTCGCTTCGCTCGCTCGCATCCAGCAGTTGAGCCCGGTGCGCCTCCCCCTTAATTTCTAAAGCGAAAAACATAGCTACGACGGCAGTTGTTGGACTCTAGAATGTCAAAATTTTCAAGCTCGCTCGCTTCGCTCGCTCACATTGAATCGTTATGCCATTCTCCTAATGTTGCTGACAGTAATTGCCAGTAGTTGCGCCCGATGCCCCCACCCCTTAATTTCCAAAGCGAAAGATAAATATAGCTACAAACGGGAGTTTGGGGACTGTAAAATGTCAAAATTTTCAAGCTCGCTCGCTTCGCTCGCTCGCATTGAATCGTTATGCCACTCTCCTAATGTTGCTGCCAGTAATTGCCAGCAGTTGCGTCCGATGCCCCCCCCCCCCTTAATTTCCAAAGCGAAAGATATAGCTACAAACGGGAGTTTTGGGACTGTAAAATGTCAAAATTCTCAAGCTCGCTCGCTTTGCTCGCTTGCATTGAATCGTTATGCCATTCTCCTAATGTTGCTGCCAGTAATTGCCAGCAGTTGCGCCCGATGCGCCGCCCCATTTATTTCCAAAGTGAAAGATAAAGCTACAAACCCCAGTTTTGGGACTGTAGAATGTCAAAATTTTCAAGCTTGCTCGCTTCGCTCGCTCGCATTGAATCGTTATGCCATTCTCCTAGTGTTGCTGCCAATAATTGCCAGCAGTTGCGCCCGATGCGCCCCCATTTATTTCAAAGCGAAATATGTATATAGCTACAATTAAAACTCCAGTTTTGGAACTGTAGAATATCAAAATTTTCAAGCTCGCTCGCTTCGCTCGCTCGCATTTTATTGTTATGCCATTCACCTTATGTTGCTGACAGTATCTAATTTGTCGATCGTTTCACACCATCATTCCATAATCCATGTAAGGAAAACTTACAATGTTCCTCAATGACTGCGTTGTTGAATGTATCACATTCCGTAATGTATTGTAGTCCCATTATTGCTCACGCACACACGCACAAGCATACAGACCGTCAAAATTACTTTATGGTTCCCCCCATGTTTCGACCCACCGTACGCCACTTTACATATAATAATATATATATATATATATATATATATATATATATATATATATAATAGATGTGTGTGTGTGTGTGTGTGTATGTGTATATTGTGTAACATATGCATGGTCTAATCTTGAGCCCCCTCCAATGTTTGCCCCCCCAATCCAAAACTGCTTCCGGCGCGCCTGCATTGATAACACCCTATATGATTAAATTGTCTAAATGCTACTTCAGGGTCTTAAAATATAACATTTTAGCTCTATTTTGCAGAAAACCCCATTCGATTTGGTTAAGCGGTCACAGAGAAATGTGGATTGTTGTAGAGCATGTCATGACTCTGATTCTTCCAAGTTTAGCACTTTGAAAATAAGACCGTACTGTTTTGAAAAAATGAACAATTAAAAAAAAAAAAGAAGGAAACGGTGTTCTCTAGTTCCTTTGCGAGTTTATCTCAGTAACAAACGAATGTTTGCACATTAATTTTTACGATTCATTTGAACTGTCCTCGTGCACTTACTCTGTAAACTATTCATTTATGGCATACTTAAAAGAGTTCATGAAGGGCTGAAGTTATACGCACCTTTGGTTGTCGTGGGAATAGGTTTCTCTGATCATACGAATAGAGCCACATGCATTTTATAGGGACAAATATATAATTTTAAGTATAATTTTATTGTATACACTTTTCGATATCAGAGCGAAGTATATTCCGCATGAACACCGAAGAATGTTACATTCAGAATTATTGTAAAAAAAAAAAAAAAAAAACCCGTTATTTGACTAAAAAGCTCGAGATACAGTGATGCAGGAATGATAAGGATTTACTAATGTATTCACATTTGTGGAAATTTCTGTCCTGAGGGTAAGGTATGAATTCAACGAATGTATTGGGTATATTTCTACTGCAACGTAAGAAGTTTTAAGAAATCTATTTTTCATAAGATTAGATTTTGCTACGTCGAGCAAATTCATAATTTTCGTCATTTTTTTTTCGTTCCTGATAAAGAGTAAACCCTGTTGTAAAGTTGTATGCTTGAAGATTTGAACATGAAAATTTTGATATACATTTTATTCATTTTAAAGCTACCATACACTCGTCTGTGCTCCATGTTCCTCTCTCTGACCCTGCATGTAGTCTGACCCTCTCCCACTTTAATGCTACACTGCTCATGACGTAGCGATACATGCGTGTTGATGTCCTGCTGCAACGCCCATCCCACGCCCACCATAGCGCGTTTGTAAAGGATCATGGACCATGACTTGGTAAACCACGGAGGTTAGTCTCGCCTCCCTGGATAAACTACTTTACAAACTCCTGCGCAGAAAACGTGTGCTCATGCAAAAAGCACTGGAAAAAAATAATCCTCGCATCTCTTCGAATATTATTATGACAACTATATATTTTACAACTGTACGCGTTGTGCACGATGAACTTATATTACGAAAAGATGATCGACGAATTCGCTAAAAACGAAACAAAAACATACCAAAAGTATCTATTGTATCGGGAGATTTAACCCGCCGAATTGTGAGTTACTGATCTGCTTCATGTTTTGTTTTGTTTTGTTTTGTTTTTTTTTGTGGGGGGGGGGGATTGTGTGTGTGTGTGTGGTTTTGTGTGTGTGTGTTTTTAAAGCGATATGCTTATGCATTATGCTTATGGCTTATAGCGATAAGTCGTAAATGACGGATGATACCCAGGCTATTAACGTCACAAATGAATAGGTTGCAATTTTATTATGTTGTCGATGAAACGTCCAATGAGACATCAGAAGAAAGAATTGAATATTGTTTTGATTAAGCTTGGACTATATAGTTGGAACACTGTTTTGGAACGGTGTCTTGCGTTAGAGTCCCCGCGTGAAATTGCAAGGAGCAATGTGAATGCGGTATCATTATAGAGTCGTAGTGTCGACGTAACCGTATGTATACGATACGAGTTGTGATGCTGCCAACTCTCATGTGTTTGGGTTGGCTGCCAAGACGGATTCATCAAGAGTGCAGTTCAGTTACTCCAACACTCTTCATGGCTGACCCACCCTACCTGAAGTCATTTGGACCGTGCGTGTGCCAAAGAATACATCCCGAACAAGTCATGTAATCACGTCATTGTATATAGCATCCATTACTTCTTGCATACCGCGGTTGTGCGTATTTAGTTTACCACGTGATGGACCAAGCGATCGACCATCATGCTGATGAGTGTTTTGATATCGTCTTGCCTTAGAAACATCATGGCATGATGCGCATCGTATTCTGAATAAAGTGCATCAGGAAGGAGGGTACACCATTCAGATCAGGAATCGACCAATGTTGTTGCTGGATCATCAAGGCATATTTAGCTAATGCCATACTTAAGGTGCCATGTTCACACTGCGCAAGACGACATAGGTGACAAAATGACTATGGAGTTTTATGACGCATGCCGGGGTTAATGCCAGACACTATTGGCTTGTCTGGGATTGTATCTGATACTGTCATACGCGGTGAGTGTTGATATTTCGTCTAGTCGATACCTTCCTTTCTGTGACATGACTGTGTGCTGTATAAAAGCGAACAGCGAGATATGATTAAGCAAAATATAGTATACCAGTAATGAATACATTTCCGCTCAACAATTTACATTGTTGGAGCCTACTACCACTTCAGTCCTCTGGAATTTCCGGGAACTGTGTATTTTTTCAGACAGGAATAAATCCTTCCCATAATGCCGTTCCTGTACTTAATGTGACCACAGTTGATTGGAGCAATATACAGACTCGATAGTTCTGCCTGTAGAGTTTCGATTCTCTGGGAAGTTAATCCAAAATTTTAGGACTCCATGTTGACAAACTCGTGAATGTCAAATCTTCTCTTCGGAGCTACGAAGACAGGTAATCGGCAGCCTACAGATTGGTTATGCGAATGTCACAGTTTCATATTGATCGTTTCATATCGATCATATTGATCAGTTTCATATTGATCATATTGATCAGTTTCATATTGATCATATTGATCAGTTTCATATTGATCATATTGATCGTTTGAATTAGAGGGAAAAAGAAAATATCAGATTGAGATATTTAGGATTTAATGTCATTGTCATTCTGAATTGTCAACAATCAAGTTAACTTCCGCTTAAGATAATTTAGACCGACTCATACTGAAGCGAAATGTCTTGATAGGGGACGAGCGATTATGTATTCCTCGACATGCTGTAATAATAAGTTTTTTTCTTCACCGTCTCTGCAGAATCCCCCGCGGGACGTCAATTTTCTTTCCTACTTTCAAATCCAACAAGAATCGTCAGTAAGAATCCGCAAATATTATGCCTAATCATACTAATCTGATTGAAAGTGGTTTTGTCAGAATTCACCAGCCATAAGTATTTAGGTACGGCAGCCAGTCGAGTATAATAGTTGCGACTGAAATCCGAGCTAAGTGCTCGCAGCGGTAGGATGCTACAGCGCCCCCATGGAGCTCTTGGTGGTGGTGGTGGTGGTGGTGGTGTTGCAGAAGGTGCGCTGATGTAAACTTGTGCGCCCGACAGTCTATGCTCTGGCAGTGATTCGTATCTGTCATTCCTTCGTCAGCTACAGAATCATGCAGGTGCATATGGCAGATCTATCAAACTTTGACTCGGGTGACCACTTTACCTTACTGCTACAGGAAAGATGTATTTTTTTTTTCAGTCGTTGTCAAAGCATGATATGCAGACGCATGTATTTTTTCATCGGATTTTCGAATTCCATTTTCGATGATTACTCTGTGGTTGAGTGGGCACGGGGACAAGTGATTCAACAACCATAAAAGTTTTCAGCAGACAACCACCCCCTTTCTTCTGATGTTATAAAGCAGCAATCTCTTTTCATTTTCTTTCAGGTAAAGGCTGAATGTAGTGCTCAAGGATACGTTCCGGCTGGAAACCTCAATTTAACGACGGGTCTATTCAGAACGACTAGTGACGAAACGCAACTGCTGGCCATCATTGTGAGGTATTATAAAGTACTTAGTAATATCGACAGTTCCAGTGCGGAAAAAAATATCAAGAACTCCTGAAAAAGGGGAAAAAAGGAGAAGGAAGGAAGAAAATACTTGATAGAAACTACAATACTCCAAATTCTTTAAAATGGCGCCAGACGGCACTACTGCGGAACAGCCCGATGGGACTCCAGTCCAGAGTCCCCGCGGCCCGGATCCCGACGAGACCATGAACGACCTGCGACCGCAAGGCGGGCATGACAACAAGGTGGTCCTCAAGAGGAAAGTGGGCATCTTTGGGTGTATCGGGATGGTGATGGGCATCATCATCGGTTCCGGTATCTTCGTGTCACCACAGGTACGCCATCCATCTTCCCTTTGTACCATTGATAGTTAGATAAGATGATGGATGTGAATGAGGAAATGGTCGTAATGGACAAGAAGGGAAATACATAGTATTACCAAATTCCTATCTCATCCAATTAAGTAAACTGCCCTCATATTCGTACTGTTCTTTGGATTGCGTTGCGCCAAATTTACACCAAAGCAATGTGTGATAATCATGCTAAGTGTTGTCCTTGACCAAAAGACGCCGCTTAAAAAAACTGTCGTAGGTAGGACCTACTATTCAGTTGATGTGAAATCGACAGATACAAACGTATTGACAGTTCAATTTGATTTCCAACTTGTTTTTTCCCAAATGTGATCTGATATGAGTATAGTAAGACGGCTATTGTCTCATACCAGCATTTGGTGATGATGATCAGGAGATTGAGATTTGACCATTATCCGATCGGGACACCGCTACCATAATATTGAAAGCAAGCAGACTGTAATAATAACAAGATGTCCCGACGATTTAACAAATTATTGTGCAACGTGCATGCTTGTCTAAGAATCAACTACTTATGGGGAACGGGTCAAGGTAGAATCTCCAAAGGTGGCTATAGCCTAGACCAGTGATCTCATGGGTCGTTTCCGTCTTCAGTCAGGCGTATATCGCCGTCGTGTAATGAGTCAAAACATAACCAAAGACATTTCATCGGGATGTTGAACAGAGATAAGACTTGTCGGGGACCAGTTCAAACTGCGCGACTTTTCCGTGATTTTGAAATTCCCTGGTTTGGAATTTGTTACACCACAAAGGCAAGCCAGGACTTTAGCTCGCGCTCTCTCGTATCCATAGCAACTGTCTACTTTGTACCTTGTTAGGAAATCAAATCATTACATGAGCAGACTACATTGTATCTATACACAATGTACATAGGCACTTTGCGCCAGGGAATGAGGCCTCGGCTGCTACAAGTATACAAGAGTGGGGTCCCATTTGGGTCCGATCTACGTATTGCTATGGACCGACATCGAAACGTTGTAGGTCCATGATATTGTGCAAATGCCCCGCGAAGAGTATTATGATACATTATACTCGTTTCCAATTCATGTTATGACTAAAATGTAGTAGTACTGTAAGTGACAAGTCCCAGGGTCAGGATCGTATAATGTGTCAAAATATTATCATTTCAATGATGGCTTCCATTTCCACTTAGTGATTATCTGCTGTATGATAAGCGTATGGAGTTTAAATCCCAAATTTGTTTTTGATAACATGTTTTTAACTCTGACATCACAACTTTGAGGTCTGCGTTGAAAATGTTCTGGTGCTCGGGAATGTCTTGGCGCTCACCAAACTTTCAGGCCCGTCGTTATTTTCTTTTTCTTTCATACTTGCTTTCGCTCCATTCAGCACCACTGCCTGTACGACTGTACCCTCCCCTATAAGATTGATGGAAACTCGGTCAATAGACGTAATGTGAATCGACAATGAAAAATCAGCCTGAACACCGATATTCTTCCGTATCCCTTTTGAAGCATGAAAGTATACGTCTTTCCAAACCTTTGTATTTAACGTAAAAAAAGAAGCAACTGAAACTCCACATATTATGTTGATAGACATCTTTTAATGAAATGGAGAAAGGATAAGAGGTATTTAAATCAACACCACTGACATCTTTTATTTGCTCGAAAAAGCATTTTCATGAAATCCGCGCACTGATCCATTTCATTTGATTTGTTAGAACGTAAAAGCCGTTGTTGCAAAGTGCGATTGCTATATCGTGTCACAATCGATGAGAAAATGTTAGCGGTAATGTAGTCGACATTATGTGGCTCATGAGCGATTGTTTACCTCTCAAAATTTGACTCCCGACCTAACCCCTAGACATGAAGCATACCGCTTTTGACAGTGCTTGTCGTCCGACTCTCATCTTGCGTCTTTTAAGCCATTTATTTTGTGACTCAGCGTGAGAGATATGCGGATTGATTTCTCCCAAACTACGTAGGGGCGGATATGTATGTCGAAAGTAAGCGCGTCACCTGTTTCACGACCTCCACTGTTTACACACACACGCACGCACACACACACACACACACACACACATACGCAAAACACTTCGCTACTCGAGCAAGAACAAGATTTGAACTAGAGATTGTAATTTGTCATTACTGACAAATTAAGGTGATCCGATTTTTTTTTTTTTAATCAATGATTCGAATCCTGATGACCATACAGGTTTCATCTGTGTTTAGAGACATTGGCCGTGTGATGTTTGGATTCTCATTTAGAAAAGGAAGTCATATCTGCCATCTTTGGTACCAAATTCTGTATACACTAGATAACGAAGATACAGCAACAAATACACATGACCTTCGACCCACCTTTACACTCCCAAGATGGCATCTGAGGAAAACGTGGTTATTTTGTGAAATGATTCTTGCGACATCGTCTATACGTGTGCAAAATATGGGAAAGATAGGACAGGTATTCACCAAGATACTAGATAAAAAATGTATGACCTTTGACCCTAATTTGCATACCCAAGATGTTGTCAGATCAAATAGTTATTTTATGAAATTATGTATGTGACATGAACTAAACATGTGCCAAAGATGGGGGTGATAGGGCCTGTTTTTTCTTGAGTTATTGCAAAGAAAGTTGCAGAAAGAAAGAAATATGAAAATACATCGAAGATAAGCTTTCATTTCCACCAAGTTTTTTGACGTGATGCCGACGTCATATGAAAAAGTGGAGGGCACATGACGATACCCCAAAGTCTCAGCTACAACATATCAAAATCTGGGAGAAATTCACCGAAGGTTAAGTGAGCTAGGGCTCGATAAAGACAATCACGTCAATTTTCACATCTAGAAAAATTCTCTCCCATAGAGATAACACGTCATAGCGAAGATACAGAAAGATGTACATATGACCTTTGCCCCCACTTTGCACAGACAAGATGGCATCTGAGCAAAAAGTGGTTATTTTGTGAAATGATCCTTGTAATATGGTCTTTGCGTGTGCAAAATATGGGAAAGATAGGACAGGTATTCACCAAGATACAGGATGAAATAATTATGACCCTTGACCCTAATTTACATACCCAAGATGTTGTCAGATCAAATAGTTATTTTATGAAATAATGTGCGTGACATGAACTAAACATGTGCCAAAGATGGGGGTGATAGGGCCTGTTTTTCTTGAGTTATTGCAAAGAAAGTTGCAGAAAGAAAGAAATATGAAAATACATCGAAGATAAGCTTTCATTTCCACCAAGTTTTTTGACGTGATGCCGACGTCATATGAAAAAGTGGAGGGCACATGACGATACCCCAAAGTCTCAGCTACAACATATCAAAATCTGGGAGAAATTTACCGAAGGTTAAGTGAGCTAGGGCTCGATAAAGACAATCACGTCAATTTTCACATCTAGAAAAATTCTCTCCCATAGAGATAACACGTCATAGCGAAGATACAGAAAGATGTACATATGACCTTTGCCCCCACTTTGCACAGACAAGATGGCATCTGAGCAAAAAGTGGTTATTTTGTGAAATGATCCTTGTAATATGGTCTTTGCGTGTGCAAAATATGGGAAAGATAGGACAGGTATTCACCAAGATACAGGATGAAACATTTATGACCCTTGACCCTAATTTACATACCCAAGATGGTGTCCGATCAAGTAGTTGTTATTTTATGAAATAATGTACGTGACATGAATTAAACGTGTGCCAAAGATGGGGGTGATAGAGCCTGTTTTTCTTGAGTTATTGCAAAGAAAGTTGCATAAAGAAAGAAATATGAAAATACATCGAAGATAAGCTTTCATTTCCACCAAGTTTTTTACATGATGCCGACATTGTATGAAAAACTGGAGGGCACATGACGATAACCTAAAGTCTCAGCTACAACATATTAAAATCTGGGAGAAATTCACCGAAGGTTAAGTGAGCTAGGGCTCGATAAAGACAATCACGTCAATTTTCACATCTAGAAAAATTCTCTCCCATAGAGATAACACGTCATAGCGAAGATACAGAAAGATGTACATATGACCTTTGCCCCCACTTTGCACAGACAAGATGGCATCTGAGCAAAAAGTGGTTATTTTGTGAAATGATCCTTGTAACATGGTTTTTGCGTGTGCAAAATATGGGAAAGATAGGACATGTATTCACCAAGATACAGGATGAAACATTTATGACCTTTGACCCTAATTTACATACCGAAGATGGTGTCTGCTCAAGTAGTTGTTATTTTATGAAATAATTAACGTGACATGAACTAAACGTGTGCCAAAGATGGGGGTGATAGGGCCTGTTTTTCTTGAGTTATTGCAAAGAAAGTTGCAGAAAGAAAGAAATATCTCAATACATCGAAAATAAGCTTGAATTTCAACCAAACGTTTTGACGTGATCCCGACATCGTATGAAGAAATGAAGGGCACACTTACGATAGCGTAAAGTCTCAGCTACAACATATTAAAATCTGGGAGAAATTCACCGAAGGGTAAGTGAGGTAGTGCTCGAGAAAGATAGTCGTGTCAAATTTCATTTCCAGAAAAACTGCACTCCCATAGAGATAACACGTAAACTGGTTAAATTTGACAAGATTACATTCAATCCATTTTTACGAGGTGATGCTGTCATCCAATTAAATTTTTGTGAATTTATGTTTGAAAGAACATTAAATAAGCTACAACATACTGAAATTTGGGTGAAAATTGACAAAGTATTAATGAGATACGCTTGAATAAACTTGAAATCTGATGACGTCATTTTGAAAATTTACTTTTTTTACTTTATTAAGAAATTTGATATCTTTTAATCATTTTGCCAGCATTGCCACCCCATGAAATGACATGTAAAACTCATCAGCTTTCAAAATATGTAAAGAAAATGGGGGGTCACCGTCCATCCTGACGAGTAAAATCGGATTTGAAATTAGCGTTTTTTTGGTATAGTTGCACTGTATATCGCCATTGACGCGCGCGCGGAATTTCAACTTTGACGGGCCCGTATGACGTCATATTGAGTCGGATTGACTTGAAACTTGGTAGAAATATTCCTTGACATTTTAGACATCCGATCCGTGTAAAAAAACGGGATATTTTCATCGCATATGAGCTTTGCGTGCGTATATGCGCGCGCACGTACGCGTCCGTCGATTTTTTCTGAAATACTCCAAATGACCTGAAACGTGTGCAAAACAATTTTGAGCTCGATTGGAGCATATTAAAATTTCAACGCGCGCGTACGCGCTCGTTTACCAGGGTCGCGATGAAATTTTATTAAATATATCGATAGAACTTGACTTGAACTATATAATATGTAAATTTCATTGAGAAATTCCATTTCATTAATGAGATACGAATGTGAACGTGATTTCAGATAATGACGTCATAGTGACGTCATGGTTGACTGATCACAATGATACATTAGATCTGTCGTTCTTATGACGTGATACATATATGGTATAAGTTTAAAAGTCATAGGTGAATGACTTTTTGAGTTAATCGCTGCACAACATTTGAGGAGAAAGAAATAAAGAAGAAAGATTCAGTACAGATACAATAGGTGATCCGAGAGGATACTCGGATCACCTAACTAGCAAATCGATCGTTCGATCTCTTCATCCGTGCTGAAATCCCGACAGAACGGCTGACACTGGTTAGCCATGAACTTGAATCGCATGTTGTACGGGAAAGTACACAACTTCGGTAGATTCAACTTTGCACCTTTACCAGTGTCACAACACTGGGAGCACTTTTAAGGGTGCAACTTTGCACCGTCCTGGTGTCAAAGGGGCAAAGTTTAACATATTTTTCTTACAGAGTGTTTGTAGCTTGAGTTTGACGCTCTACAAGTCTTTGACACAGAACATGATGCTGAGTAATGAATTATCAAAATTGTAGTATACAGTAATGTTTTCCTCTCACATTTTTAGTTTGAAGATTGTTTTATGATGTTTATATGTTTTATTTATTTATTTATTCAAGATTTCATGCGTGTTCACAAAATAGGAATGCATACAAATGTATGCAAGTACATCTCATATAGCCAAGACAGAATATATACAATAACTATACATTGATAAGAAGCAGTTACAGAATAGTATACAATTCCACTAAGAGAGCTACATTATTCAAGGTAACGAACACGCAAAGGAATTGCAACATAAGCTTATAGCTTGAAAATCGTTGCAACCCCCGTGCACACAATCTATATGCTTGATAGGAGTTGGGGGGGGGGGGAGGGTATTTACAAAGAGAGCATGGGAACATGAGGGGGAAAGAAGAAATGCATGTGTGGTGCCTATTTGTCCTGTCGGACTTTGACAAGAGAGAGCAAGAAAAAGTTTAAAGTGTCAAGTCATTATAAGCAAATTATACTGATTAAATTGATTAAATTTCTCATGAATCCCAATCAAGTGTCGATTTCAGGGGAAATATATGATTACAGCAAGTTTAATACAATGTAGTTGATAGTATCCAGGAGTTCAGCGTGAAGCTGATAATACTATTTTTTTGTAAATTACGAACATGCTGAGGTAGCGCATTCCAGACATCAGGACCGCTATGTCTGACTGATTTATAGGCTAGTGCAGTACCAGGGTTCACTAAATGTATATCTGATGCTTGTCTCGTGGGATACGAGTGAACTGCACTGTTAAGTTGAAACATTGTCGAAAAAGAGACAGGTAATAGGTCTTGCTTAGAACGAAACATGAAGAGGGCAGTCTGTAGGAAATGTATATCATCTACTTTTAAACATTTTAATTTCAAGAACAATGGGTCTGCATGTTCTAGGAAACCAGACCCTGTACATACGATGCGAACAGCTTTCTTTTGCAACAAAAGGATATTATCTGTCAAACTCTTTGACGTTGCCCACAGAATATTACAATACGAAATATAAGGTAAGATAAGAGTGTTATATAACATCAAAAGCACTTTGTCAGAAACAAAACTTTTTACTTTATATAATATACCAATAATTATATGATATTGGATGGCCTTGAGATTAATACAAGGAAATATTGGACGAGCTATGCACAAATATTGGACGAGTCGAAGACGAGTCCAATATTTTGCTTAGCGAGTCCAATATTTCCTTGTATTAATCGAAAATAGGACATTCAATATCATCATTATTATCCTACAGAGGATTTTAGCAAAGAATGTTTTCACTTAGGCCTACCCTTTCTGTCTCCGACTCCGAGTGCTGTTCCTACTGTGTAGTGATCCTGACATGGGGTATGGTACATGTACCGGTACACTCTTCAGTGCAAGTTAATCCACTTCAGTCTCTGATAAAACAGTGATCTATTATCCAAGGTAGCCGTCATGTTACTGTTAGACCGATATCTAGCTAATTTAGACCAGAATTAGATGTATTTGTATCCGAGATCTGAGAAACAATTCACGTCACATCTACCGCAGATCGTGAAAGATCGAATTACTACTACCACAACTAGTCCTACTGTGCTGTATATAACGTACTTGTACACACGTACACGTACGTAAATGTACAGTAACTGTAATATGCATATCGCGCATGCTATGCAAGCGCAGCGGCGGCGGCCGGCCGGCTACATTATATCGCGCGCGGGCTATCTAGCAGTGCAGTAACGCTGAGCATGCAGAGCTGCAGATCAATCGTCGCCTTGCGCCTGCATGCACAAAAAAAAAAATGCAACTTGTTTTCATCAAACCTAAATTTAACTTCCTGTTATGAAAATGATATTTTGAAAAATTGTGTAAAAAACAATTTCAATTAATTGATATATGAAATTTGTTTGTATAAACACAGAATTTTAGAAGAAACGATATTCTAGTTAATTCATGATTGACCAATCACAGACGTTTTTACTTCATATTTCAGGTCATCTCGTATATATCTCAACCAATCACGGTGCAGTTTATAAAAAACTTTGGGGAATCCCCTCTTGCCCTCCAATATTTTAAATATTGGTCGCCTCGGCCAAAATTATTGGTCGAGTACAACAAACCTTCTATGTGGGTCGGAGGTTATGAGGTGCGTCAACAAAATAACACTTGTATTTGGGCTCTAAAAATCCTCTGTATGGATAATAATGCGGGATATCGGTGTAGCGATATGATTCACATGGTCACTGCAATTAAGTTTATCATTAATAATACGCCAAGGAACTTTGTATATGTTTTCCTTTCAATGCGGGTACCATCTAGATTGACATTAATTTGTTGAGCACCTGAGCATTTCCTCCCTTTAAAGTGAATGAAATTAGTCTTCTGCACATTCAATGATAGTATGTTACTTCTGAACCATGATGTTAGCTTTGGTAATTCTGAATTAATAGTGAGTTCAAGGGTTCGAATATCACGATGAGATAAGAAAACACTGGTATCATCAGCAAATAAGGTGTAGGTCAAGATTGTTGAAACATCACAAATGTCATTTATGTAGATGAGAAATAAAAGTGGGCCTAGAATGGATCCCTGTGGAACACCACATTTCAGATACAGAATGTCAAAATTAACAGAGTTGCAGTGAGTAAACTGCCTTCTCATTGACAAGTAGCTAGAAAACCACTGATAAGCCACACCCCTTACACCATAGTGACAGAGCTTAGACAGGAGGATCGAATGGTCAAGTGTGTCAAATGCCTTACTAAGATCCATAAACACACCAATAACATGCTCACGTGCAGCTAGAGCACTAGAGACACAATCATAAAATTTCAAAAGGGCATGGTCAGTTGAATGAGACCTCCGAAATCCATACTGTTCAGGATTTAGAGAGTTATGTTTCTCCAAGAAATCATAGAGCCTGTTATATACAATTCTCTCTAAGATTTTAGAAAAGGCAGGTAGGCGTATATACAAGTATATGAACTGTTATAAATACGTATAGGCCTTTATACACCACCTATTGTTACCTAATGTCTAATCGATGTACACACGACAAATCAAAGCAAAATGTAAGTGTTGTATCAAATTGAGAAAGGTCATGTAGGTCATTTCAACATCAGAATTGTGTCTGGCAGAATGGAAGAAAAAGGTAGGACCGAAATGGATGAAAATGAGGAATGTTCATGCTGCACTGACGAAACCGATTACTCGATATATTGAGAATATTGAGAGAAAATGAGTTCGGTGTGTAGACGGCTCCGCGAGTCGAGGTTGTCACCCCTGTGGTCATCGCGCCTTGTCATCCATGGAGCTACATGTTGTGTATCTATAGCTCCATGCGGAGAGTACGAGTACATGTACAAGCGTAATACTAGTATCCAGTCCAGACCAGTTAGGTCATTGATTGTTTCCACAGCTGTTCAGTGAGTGGAAGCTCGTAGGACACCGTGTGTAGGTAGGCTACATGAGAACAGACGGGGAGGTATGGGGAGAATTCCACTGTCTGCCACTTACGTCTGGTAGCATTAAAAGTTTAAGGACGAATGCGGTAGACTTTACTTGACCTCGGATGACCGCTGGTTTTCTCCCGATCTCCTTAGATTTTCTGCTTCAGGAAATCATCATATTATATATCGATAATTTTGCAATGATTTCAGCATGACCATTGGCGTAAATGCACAAGGCAAGCAGTCTTTTAACTCTTCATCAAAAGCGTTGGAAACATGATGTTCGTGTTCTCCCGTGCTAAAGACTCGTTCAGAGAAAGATGTGTAATACAAGAAGTAATTATGTCTTTCGTGTACTCTTGATTGGTGTCAGTCTTGTGAGGTTTTTGAACATTTAACGGACCTTAAAACAATAAACCCTCGAAAACCCATGGCGCTATAATATCTTCATTTCTTTTAAAGCATATGGGTAATTTTAGAAGTTCAGTCAAGACGTGAATAATCATTTAAAGTTCTGACTCGTACCACATGTTTATCTCTGTTAACCGACGGGAAGAGTCTTCACTGAAAGAAATCCAGATTTTTCTCCAGATTGCAACTTTTATTGGTGTCAGTTTTTAGTATTCCGAGATCAGGCTAACTTAAATGAACCCATTTTGCCGACAAAGCGTTATCTTGACAAAAATTCATGTACAGATAAGACTGAGAAGTGGGGTACTCTCGCAAGCAGAAGTAATCGAACAAACTAAAAGCTTCCGCCAAGACAGGTGTACGCGTTACCCACATCCGATCTTTCATGAATGATATTCCTTTGGGAAGAACCAAGACGTGTTAAGTTATCATTCCCGCGCGCTCCGGGAAGGTATGAGAACTTGAATCTAAATTGCAACCATGTAAACTATATTGAATTGTACTCTTTATGAAAATGTATCTGTCCATCTCATATCTGTGTATTTCTTACAATTATGTTCGCGGTTTATTTGATACAAATAATTTAACTTATAATTGCTACAAATAAAAGCTTTGAAATACCAGCTTGTTCACGCGCCAGAATTGCATTTCGTTTTGCCATGCTCTCTGTTTGACCACAGGTTATCCTGGTGTACACAGACGGTGTCATCGGTTACTCATTCCTTGCGTGGATCGTCTGCGGTGTTTTCTCATCGCTTGGCGCGCTCTGCTTCGTCGAGCTCAGCACGACCATCCCGCTGTCCGGCGGCGACTTCGCGTACATTCTCGAGGCGTGGGGACCCTTCGTCGCCTTCATCCGCATGTGGATGAGCTTCTTCATCAGCTACCCGGGCGAGTACGCCCTCATCATCCTGATCGGCACGCAGTACCTCATCAGCCCGTTTCTCGCCAACTGCGACAGCCTGCCGCAGGGCGCGATTCAGCTCCTCACCATCGTAACGCTGTGTACGCCTAGCATAATATATACCCCCCCCCCCCTCCCCACCATAGCTTATGTCACGTTGAAGGAATATGTTGTTTGTTTGTTTGTTTGTTTTCATCAGTTTCATAAGTTTTCATAAAGGCATGACAATATTTATTTAAAAGTCTTAGAGGGGGATGATGATTTGTATTTTTATTGTGTACTATATTTATGAATGAGACGGTGCCGAGCAGACGTTGGTGCCCTGATGCACCAACGACGCTATCAATCGCACATTGCACCATATAAATCCGAACTTTACATTCAGCTGTAATTATAATGCTGAGGGCCTAAAGGTCGTATATTCGTAAACGTCAGGAAATTTTGCATGGTTGAAGAATAATGTCTCTCAACATCATGCATGGAATCTTACGGTATTATACTTCAGAGTTTTCACAAAAGAAATGAAAAAGTAACCCCATGTCGATTATTTTTTGTCATAAATTTTGTGCCATAGCCTTATGGGACAGTGTCATACTTCATCAAAGATCAGGATATGAACACTTTGGGAGAATTGTGTACTGTGACAGACAGTGCCCTTATATTCCCAACGCTGTTCGTGGAGTTCTATTATTTCAATCAAGGCTAAATCAATACGTGCGTCACGTGTCCTAAAACAAATTGTTGTACACTTTCGTAGATTATGGTCAGTGGTTCTCAAATATACAACGCATAATGATGTTCCTTGCGTACTGTATGACCTCCATAAAAGTGGATAGAATGGCGTGCTCACGGTCTCACAATGAATACCACGTTGATCTAGAGTTCTTCTTTTCCCAGCTGTGCTATTTAAGGTAAACTTATTGAGCCTAAAACGCAGGTTTGAAAATTTGGTGCTTAGGCCAGCCAGTATTCTGGGACCATTATTTGGAAGACTGTTGCAGGCAACATACTATTCTTGCCGGTTGTGGTTGTGTGTAATCTTGAAATGTGTTGCACATTTGATCCATTTATTGAAATGTTTTTGCTTTATTAACAAAAAGAAAGAAGGAAACAAACAAACGAAACACCAGCAAGTACATGTACAACCAAAATGTTCATGAAACAACAGTAGAATGCTTTCCTCGATTGAAACATTGATGCTGTCGCCTTCGTATGAATTATAGTTATCTTAACATTTTGTTTTACCCCATGGTATAGTGTGATCATTTGCCTGTTGCTCGGTTCGGTGCCGGTAACATGATACATAACATGGTCGGTACAATGATTATCACATGTGGAATGTCAAATGTCAAAGTCAGAATAAAGTATGTGTGTGTTCACGACTTTTTAATGTGGGCAGGTGCGATCTACTACCTGAACTGCACCAGCGTTCGGTGGACGACTCGGGTCCAGGTCTTCTTCACGGCGGCCAAGATCTCGGGACTGGTCATCATCATTCTCGGCGGCGTTGTCCAGCTCTGCAGAGGTGGGTGGACAGGACATCGTATACGCGCGGTCTCAAATTTTGGACCTTTGCGCGACCATCGTATCGGAATGAAAAGATGCTGCAAAAAAAAATCAAATCAGATGATTACGATAATAAAATAGATTAAAAGAATGCAGCATTTGAGATAGATAGATAGATAGATAGATTGATTGATTGATTGATTGATTGATTGATTGATTGATTGATTGATTGATTGAGTAATTGATAGAGATTGGTGTAAAGACCAGGGTCTACCATTTACGTATAAACTTGCTCTTTTAATTACGTACATGCTTTTTTTTTCTTTAATATTACTATTAAAAAAAAAAAAACTGATCACTGAGGGGTATGTAGCATTACCATCCCCTCAAAAGAAAGGAATAAAAAGATGAAGGGAAAACAGAAAAACAGGAAAAAAAAACAAGAGTGAACCATTCCTTTAAGTTCATATCGCCATACAGACGTTCATACGTTCGTTTGAAACTTTAAGGGACAAACGTTTGAGCTGATAACAATGGAACACAGGGAGTGGGTTTATCAATAATATGTTTTTTGGTAGCATGCCAAGGATGTTGTAGGTGGTATTGGAGGGTGAGGCGATCGTTCGATGAGGTTCATGTGAAGGTCGGAAGTCTTTAGGTCAGACCAGAACAGAGACTGAAAAACCGTGGCACGCGTTCGGCGATGCGGTATCACCCGTCGACCTGACACAATCCTAGTGGAAACCTAGGGGTAACCTCTACAAATCGAAAAGTACGAAGATGATGTTAATATGGGGTTATTTTTATAGCACACAATGATTGCATTACCATATTGCTTTGGACGTGATAAGTAGGATAAATTGGCACTGTGAATTCTCTTCATGACCTCATTGTCAATATGTGGATGATTATGATGTTATTTGTATAAAGCCGTAATCAGAGCATTACAGTCATATCATTCTCAGTTCCCAAATGTTAATTTTGGCAAGTCCTAGTACTGTTCACATGAACGTACTGTCTACTGAGCCATTTATTTTCCAACAGTAAGTTTGATTTGGACAAGCCAATGGGTGCTGTAGCCCATATCACCCTTCGATTAAAAAGAAAAGAGTGATACAAGAAAGGCATTTTCAACCGCATCTGCTAAGGATACTATCTCCGCAGGGGGGCTACCGGTACAGTATTAATATTACTGACCTACAAAACTCGTGCAGAATCAAATTTGTCAGATAATGCCTATGGTCCTGCAGTCTTCTCTTTATCTTCTCAGACATCTTTAGCTTGCCTTATAGCCACTGTAATGGGAAGGATATTGCGCACCAATTGCCGTTCATGCATGCCCTAATACCGAGTACTTACATAGAATGGCTTGAGAGAAATAGAAACCAATGAGAATTTCCTTTCATTCTCCCTTCGTGATTCATTATATCAGTGTTCCTATCGGTACCCGTGGTGCAATGTCTTTTCCTCCTCAGCCACACACTCGTTTCCTCTGCGCGTCCTTTATCGTGTAAAATACCGTTGGCTGTTTGAACAGCTTCCAGGCTTTCCTCGCAATATTTGTGAGGGAAAAATAAGAAAGAAGAAAAAGCAGAAGTGTAAATTCTGACAAACCAGGTTTTCCACTGAAGTTCACCATATCCTGTGTTCCTTCAACTAGAAAATCTACTCCGTACTTTGCGTTGATTTTTGGTTTTAGTGCTGTTACTTTTTTTAAAGCGTTCTGCAGTATATTGAATTTACCTTGATCTTTATTGTGCTTATGTCATTTTCTCTTATGTCTTCACTTCGCTTTTTAGCTCACCTGAGCCAAAGGCTCAAGTGAGCTATTGCGATCGCTCTTCGTCCGGCGTCCGTCGTGCGTCGTCCGTCGTGCGTCGTGCGTAAACTTTTTACATTTTCATCTTCTTCTTGAGAACCCCATGACCGATTTACACCAAACTTGGCAGGTAGCATCCCTAGGGGAATAGGATTTCAATTTGTTCAAATGGGCACCATGGCCCACCTGGGGGGCCCCAGGGGGGCCCAAACACCCTAAAATTAAGGAATCTTTAAAAATCTTCTTCTCTAGAACCAGAAGTGATAGGGCCTAGTTGATACTATGAGTAAGTACATTGATGACTAGTTTCAAGTTTGTTCAGGGGGGAATCAGGGGTGCCCCCCTTGGGACCCAGGGGAGGGGGTGGGGAAGGGTCCTAATGGGGCCTAGATTGTACATTTTCATCTTCACTTTGAGATCGCCATGTCTGATTTTCACCAAACTTGGTGGGTAGCATCCCTAGGGGGATAGGATCTCAATTTGTTCAAATGGGCACCATGGCCCACCCGGGGGGTCCCCAGGGGGCCCAAACCCCCTAAAATTAAGGAACCTTTAAAAATCTTCTCTAGAACCAGAAGTGATAGGGCTTAGATGATATTATGAATTAGTACATTGATTACTGTAGTTTCAAGTTTGTTCATGGGGTTGGCGGAATCAGGGGTGCCCCCCCCCCCCCCCTTGGGACCCAGGAGATGGGATGGGGAGAAGTGCTACAGTTGTAATGGAGCCTGAATTGTGCATGTTCATTTTCGTCTTGAAAACCTCATGATGAATTTTGACCAAACTTAGCAGGTAGCACCCCTAGGGGAATAGAATCTCAATTCCTTCAAATGAGCACCATGTCCCTCTTGGGGCCCCCTAAGGCCCCCCCCCCCCCCCCCCCCCCCCCCCAACTTAAGGAATATTTAAAATCTTCTGCTCTAGAACCAGAAATGATAAAGCAAAGTTAATACCATGAGTTCGTACATTGATGACTTCAGTTCGAAGTTTGCTCATTGCAGATCCAGGGCTGCCTGCCCCCCCCCCCCCCCCCGGAGTTGAGGGGGGGGGGGGGGGATCCATATGCAGACCTAAGTTTCCAATGTTCTCAGGTAAGAGTGTGCAAGAATGCATGGAAGGTGAAATTGCGATACTCAGGTGAGCGCGTGACCCCCGGGTCTCTTGTTCATAAAGAGTATTTGAAGTGAAATCCACCATGACAAGAAATGCATCAAGATTTGTTTGAGCATTGGACTATGGCACACTTTTTTTTTCGTCTTGTTAAAGTATCAACCGAAATAAGAATGAGGGGGTTATAGAGCTCTTTTTTGGTAGAGTCCTTCAAGTACAATGTGCAGTTTGGACGATTCGTTGCAGTAAACACTACCTTTAGGAGTGGGCTTTCGCGTAAACCCAACCTTTGTATCTATCGCTAATATCTTCCATTGTAGATATCAAAGACAGAATCCCAGATCACTGTAGCATTACATTGAAAGGTCTCAACTTCCCACGAAAGGCGATGGCGGAGAAGAAAAGAAAAAGTGAACTGTTTTCCAAAGTAATAAAACTTCAAATGTTACAATGTGTTTGTGTGTGTGTGTGTGTGTGTGTGTGTTTTGTGTGTGTGTGCAAAATATTTTATATTTTCTGCCAGAAACAAAAGAAATCATTACAGTTTGGCCAAATTTATAATTTTTTTTTAAAGCAAGCGCAGAAGTTAGATGAACATAATACTTCAGAAAATAATGAGGGTTTTGTATTCAATATCAACCGGAATCGTATTCATGTATTTAGACTGTTGATAGCTTCCTGTAAAATCGCATTATTTATGCCATATAAAAATCATGTAGCGTGATATTTATTTGTACATGAATGTTGATATGTGAATAAAATTTCTTTGTGAAAAAAAAAAACCCAACTTCGAGAATTAAAGAAACGGTGAGAGAGGAGAGAACAATATGAACAATATGGGAAGAAGGAGGAGGACGAGGGGAAGGGAATCGAGAAGAACAAGATGATCCCCAACCAGACACTGCTGGTTTGAGTAAAAGTGCACTTTTACCCCTGTACATGTGCTGCTTTAAACAAAAGATATGTGAGAGCACCCGGGCAATTATGTTGATTCTGACGGTCGGAACAACATTGATAACAGTCGGAAGGGAAACCATTGTTCCATGGTTTTTGTGTGAAGGTCGAAAGGGTTGTTCAGTCTGACCCTACGGATCGATTTGCCCTGAACTCGAACTGGGAGCAGAGCGGTAGTCCACCCACCGTACCCTTGACCTCTGATTGTTTCGAGAGGGTTCACATTTTGTTGAAGAAGAAAATGACTGTGGCAGCAATTCATCGGAAGCCTATGGATTCATTATTCTTTTAATTATGTTAGCCGGATCGTATGAAGCGGAGATGTCACTCCTAATTTGTGTGTGCGTGTGATTAAATAGAATGAAGATTAATGCTTGTGGCAGAACGAGAAATGTGATCCTTGATTATGTTGTTATGTCATTTCATTTTGGTTTTTGTCCCTTACGTTTTGTCCGTTTTTGTACTACAGATATCTGAAACAACCCGCTGAGAAATAGTTTCAGTAAATCATCAGAAAGTCCCTTTTTCTTCTTCTTTTTCTTCTTCTTCTTCTTCCTCTTGTCACCAGTTGTTACTGTGAACTTTTGGATAATCTTTCATGATTTTTAGGCACTGGCTGCTAAGACGTTCGTGTTGCTGAACTTAATGCATGTTGACAACTGAGTATATTCCACTGTTCTAGCATCATTTTCATTTCCTTCGATGTCCTCAGGAAAAACGGAACATTTTGCCGACGCATTCGAGGGATATTCCAACCCGAAGAATTTCCCCCTCGCTCTCAACGCCGGAATTTTTGCCTTCTCTGGCTGGTAGGTTACCGTGAAACCCGCATGTAGGCGGGCCAATGGAGTTAAAAATCATTTAAAGAAGTTGGGGATCGTAAATATGTAGGTAGATTAAATAGGAACACACGCAAGCATTCATAATTACCGGTAGATATAAGACACACTTTCAGCTAATTTGGTTATTGAACTAGAGCAAGCGGAAGTGTGGTATTTCCATACATTGTACCATTCCCCACATACTGACACGCACTGTAGCTATTTGTAACAACTCATTTTACCTTCCGCAGCAAATGTGCTTGTTTTACTCGATAGTATATGAAATATATAGGAGAGGCATTGTTGAAGTTAACTTTTCAACACTTGCTTTGCTTTTCTTTGCTTTGCTGTGCTTTAATGACCCCTTGCTCTATGAAGTAGAAAGTATAAACCATAGTAGTCCATGCGTTACGTGTCATCACGTCGCAATGAATGATGGGATTTATTTTTCTTTCCGTGATGAGGTCAAATGTGCTTCCTATTATGGTAGCGCAGTGACGTTTAAACTCGTAAACCTTTCACTATTCAACACATCTTTGCAAAAAGACAAGACTAGAAAAAAAAAAAACCAACAACAACAAAAACAATAGACAACAAGCACTTCAACCCAGCTGGTCAGGAAACGCTTGTGTAAACATGTCTTTAGCAACCATGCTAGGTTGAGCAGTAAGCTTTGTAGGGTATTGATTGAAATTGTTTTCATTTTTACTCTTTACACACAGCGAGATAAACTAAAAGGGAGCGTTAAAGTAAAAGGACGCTTCTAACAAGTTAACTTAAATAATGTAAATTAAGTATGTGTAAATAAAATCAAATAATAAGTTAAAGTGAAGTGTGTGTGGCCCGGAGCCACCAAAAATTGACATCGGGACACCAATCTCCCCCAAACGCTATCTTTTGGTGGCCCCATCGGGCAGCTAATAGGCCTGTTTGAAATTAATGTTTATATTTCCTTTCATTTCGGGCCACCACATTTCATTTTCATGTCATTTGGGCTACCCAAATTTAAGATAAAAAGATTTTAGTGGCCCGAACAGGTCACCAAAGGAAATAAAAGTGAGTGTCGAGCCCTGATATCCTAATCGTGATTTTAATGGCAAGAGAGGTGGTAGTTACAGCGACATTATCGACAGTATACGGAATTTAGTTCATCCTCTCTGAATAATCAATAGAAAAGAGTCATGAGGCGATGGCGTCATTATCTCGTCTAATTTGCATATTGCGACCGACTTTACTTTTCTGTGAAAACGTGAACGTTTCGATTCCATAACTTTCTTATTTTATGTCCGATTTCCCGATTTAAAAACAGACTTCTATTCTTCTGCTTGATTTTATGTACTTACGTATCAATTAAACGATGAGGTCATGTACAAAAATAGAGAAGAAGAAGAAGAAGAGATTAGTGCAGAGGTTCTGTGCGACCCTGAAAGGCACAGACGTGAAGGTTAAGTGCTTGTTTGTTTGATTAAAGAAGGTTTGTTTTCCTCAAACTGTTTGTTTTCAGGCAATATCTGATGTTCATCACGGAAGAAGTCAAGAACCCCGCAAGGTGAGTATAATGTGCGTTGCATGTCGCGATAATTGGCACTACAACCCATATTAATCATCGAAAGTAGAGCAAGGATATTAACAAGCATAGTTTTGCCACCGACTAATGAGGCGCACGGAAGGAAATTCACCACTGCGGCCGGGTCGCGTTTGTTTTGGGTTGTTTTCGTGTTGTCGTCTGTTTCTTGCAAAGTCTTGTTTTTGCTCAAGTCAGTTATGCACAATTATCCGTAAAGTCGATGTTTTGTGCAGGCTGTGTACAAACCCAGCGAGAAGTATAGTAGCTCGCTTTCGGTCGTTGTTATTTGCATATTTCTGCATCAATGCCATCAACTAAATGATATGCGCGAATGTGAAAACAAAAATGAGGAAACTTATCTTGAAAACTGCCAGTCTCATGCGTATGATGAAATATCGAAGAGTTTTTATGTTGAATGTGTGTGTGTTCATTGTACCTATAATACCAGCTTTACCTGTATCATAGCTGGTAGCTGCTATTCGTAACTTCTCAGTATCTGATGTTTTTAAAATCTATGAGATGTGTGAATTTCTTTGGGCCACCATGATAGCCCCCCCCCCCCCTCCCCCTGCTATTTTTTTCCTTCCCCCGATGTATTGCTCGTGAATTTAGTGCATTGTTATAATTCGCTTTAAATGTCCTCCATGTCAGTAATATGACCAGCCGCTTCCGTTCATGACTCGTAGCTGACACTCGTATCAATATTTCTCTCGACCTCTAGAAATATTCCGCTGGCCGTCATCATCTCGATGATTGCCGTCACGTCCATCTATCTCCTCACCAACGTCAGCTATCTGACCGTCCTCTCGCCCGTCGAGATCATCCATTCCAACGCCGTCGCTGTCGTGAGTTTTTAAAGTTTGCCTATCTTTGATAAAAAGGAGACATTATCTAATGAGCTCTTTCTCTGTTCCTTTTGACTGCTAATAATTAAAGTAGTGTCTGAACCAAGGTTCTTGATGTCGACAGTTCTACTGTCCTGAAATTACACCTTATGCTGTAAATGCGTCAGGAAAGATTTAAGAATTGATCGTTCGATATGATTTTATACAACTGTACCATAAATTTAATGACGGTCGATAAAATTATTGTCTCCCTAAATCATGTCCCGAAATATTAATGAGAGTAATGTCCATGCATGCATGATCATGTGGCTTGAAGAGACTATAAGCATTAGAATAATGATGGTAAAGACTGATTTTGAGGTCAAAGCAAAACAAAAGTACATGTAGATATGTTGAGAAACTCTGGCATGGTTAATTTTTCAAAGATGAGGAGCTGTTGCAGTGGATTGAGTGGATTTAAACGGAAATGTACCGTATGTTAAATATTTTTCATTCCGCTTGCCCCGTTTTCGTGAAGGACTTTGCCGAGCAGCTTTTCCCGGTATTCGCCTGGATCATTTCTATCTTCGTGGCTCTGTCATGTGTTGGCACCGTCAATGGAAGCTTGTTCGGGAGCTCTAGGTAGGAGATATTAAGCAAACAATCATCGACTGCGAGGGCGATGGTACAATCTAACATCGAGGTGTCTGTCAGGCCGAGCCGAAGGCAAGGGCTGATAGACACCTCAAGGATTACTGCGGGGATGTTAGATTGTATCCTTTGCCCGAGAAGTAGATGATTATTTGCTTTATATCCAACATCAATTTACAAACTTTAGATTCGATAAAAGTGTATTACGTCAACCACGCAGATATAATCGTGCTGAACGTTTACAACACAGGTGGTTGTACCGTAAAACCACGGTCCGCGGCACGGCGGCAGTCGAATGAAGGAGAGTACTGTAACGTTAGATCTAAGACGATAATACGCGATACTGATGTATCAATAATTGTGCTTTCTAGCTATCCGCGTGGCCAATAGATGCGAGCGATACCTTTATCGATTCCACTCGCGGGTATGTAAAAATGCTAACGAAAAAGGCTATCACATATGTGACACTCCCGCGGCATGGATGTTGGGAGGAAAACATCTCTCGGTCACGTGTTCCAAGTTAAGCAATCCCATTGGTCAAACATACTCATGTGGGATATAACATGAGATACAGTTTTCCTCTTGTCACTGTGTGGCGTTTTGACCGCATCTTTTGACCCCCAATTTTCATGTTCTTCCTTTCCCCCCATCATTCTTCCGCTGCACACTTCACTCTTGATATGTTTTCTTATGTTCCCTTGGTTATCAGAGAGGACACCATGAAGATGAGATGGAGTGAGATAAAAGATGGACAATCACTCGAAAAAAAAAAAAAAGAGAACAACGAAAGTACAATAACGTATTAAAAGAAAATGGACAAGAAATCAAATTTTGGCTAGTACTACGATTCTGGGCCTAAAATATCAGCCGCTGTAATGAGCACTTCGCCTTTCCTGTCCGACTGCATGCACGTTGGAACGTAAAGGGCCTTCGTTTTTCATTTCTGATCCTGCTGGTTTTGTTTTACTTCCAAATGTTGTCGGAAGTTCATGCGAGTCGTGTTAGTGGCTATCATCCAATTCCTTGCTTCCTTTGCAGAGTTCTGTACGTAGCGGGCCGCGAAGGTCTGATGCCAAAGGTTATGTCAATGATCCACGTACGCAAGAAGACCCCCATCCCTGCCGCCATCTTTACGGTAAGGATAGAATTATCGTGTTCGTTTACCCTTTCTCCTCTCGCCGACTCGCCGGTTGCATTCAACCATAGTATGTCCTTGTGATAGAGCACTTGCACTCTACTCCAACGTTACCCTCAAAATCATAGTAGAAAACGTGGTGAAATATTAAATTTAGACTGAAATTCAATTTGCTAAACTCTGTTTCGTCTTGGATTCTCACAGAGACAATCTGTAGCCGTTGTCGGCAACGAACACTTTTCTTCAGCGTGTGTATTACCGCAAGAGGTCTTTTGAAATGTAGGGAAAAGTCGCCGGGTGCGATAAATGTAAGGTGCGATGTAGACGGAATGAAATAGATCTCACAGAAAGAAATAATGTATGTTTACGATATGTGGACATGAGCGACATTTCTAATCTCTGTTGGGACATTTCATCTTTCATCACCAAAATGATTAATTTATGTCTGGAATGCCCTCCCTTCTGTCCATTAATGTAGCTCCCGATTGCCATCGTCATGGTTCTCAACAACGACATCTTTCTCCTGCTGAACTTCGTGGCCTTCATCGAGTGGATCATGAACTTTCTGGCTGTGGCCATCATTCCCTACTACCGCTGGAAACACCCAGACCTGCCCCGACCGTTCAAGGTATAACACCTAGAGTCTGATTTTCCCGTTTCTCCTCCTCTTCATCATCATTACCATCATCATCATCATCATCATCGTCATCATCACTTTCGTCACCATTATCAACATCAACATCATCATCATCATCGTCATCATCATCATAATTACCATCCTCATCATCACCGTCAACGTCATCCTCATCCTCATCATCATCATTACCATCAACATCATCATAATTGCCATCATCATCATCACAGTCAACATCATCCTCATCCTCGTCATCATTACCATCCACATGATCATAGTCCTCATCACTATCAACATCATTGTCATCTTTATTATCATTGTCATCGTCCATCAACATCGTCCTCATCATCGTTTGCCTTTTCCTCAACATCTTCCTCTTCTCCTTTCCTTTACCCCTCGTCATCCCGTCTTCTCTTCCTTCCTTCCTTCCTTCCTCCCTTCCTAATCCCCCCTCCATCCTTCTCCCAAATGACTTACGAGAATGGCTACATCTTGTGACAAACGAGCACATAACGAACATACTGAATCTAATTTTTCAGAATCTATCTTCTCGCAAAGAAGTACATCTCCAATGGCTAGAAATTTCAACATTTAAGTCACTGTTATAAAATCTCATTTGTCCACAAATAAGTTTCAGTGTTGTGTACACATTATCCTATTCGCTAGTACTTTGAAATTAAATGTCAAATAACTAAAGTCTAAACTGTCTAAACTAAAGTTTGTGGAGTTAGGAAGGCATGCAAAAAGAACTGCTATATATGATGTGTCGGTCTGGATATGCTCTGTCTGAATGCTGGTGATATCTGGTAGAAGCTTCGAACGTATTCCACCACATTTTCTCGCAAATCTCGAAGAATTTCTCCCCCTCCGTGCTTGGCCCTTAGGTACCGTTGTTCATCCCAGTCATCTACATGTTGGGCGTGCTCTTCGTGCTGGGGATGGCTCTCTACGCGTCTCCCAGGGACTGCGGACTCGGGCTGGTGGCCGCAGCGTCCGGCGTCCCCGTCTACCTCGTGGGCGTTTACTGGAAGAACAAACCACCTGCCGTCCAGAACGCCATCGATCAGACCTCTTTGTTCCTCCAGAAGCTCCTTCTCATTGTAGAACCGGAAGCCAAGGTTGAATGACACTCTGGTTCTTGTTCTGAGCTTCGATATCATCATTCTCTCACACCCAAAAAAGAGGGTGTGGCAGAAGATGATAGCATCTGAACTCTTTATCCCTGTACATGGTAACGCCATGGCAATAAGACCCATGAATCACCGAGGTGAATAGTGATTATGGAAAACGAGAAACTCTTGATGCTGTGGCGTATAGATATGTTTCGAAGTGAGGAAGATAGAGATCTCTTTTGTTTATCAATACGCACTCGCTGGTTATTGTCACTGTCCTGACAGCCATCGTCACTGCAATCAGTATCATATTTTGTTCCCTCGTGATTTGGTCCGTAATCCTGTTAAAAGTAGGCCTGCCACTTCCACTAGACGTCATTATCCCTGGCATCAATATGATTGATGTGTCTTTAAGCACTTAATTGGGCGATGTTTTATTGTTGTGTATTTCTGAATGTATAAAGCGTAAACTTGCACCGTCTGTCATAACTTTGATGTAGAAGTATGTAGATACACATGCTGAGCAAGTTTGTCAGTTTAAGCGACGGTCGCTTGTTTTGTGTGCGCTTGTGTGTGCGCATGTGTGTGCATGTGTGTTTCTAGGTATTAGTTAATATAGTGTCTTTATAATGTGTGTGTGTGTGTGTGTGTGTGTGTGTGTGTGTGTGTGTTTGTGTTCGATGTGAGGCTTCCACGTAGGAACACCTTGATTTAAAACAACAACAAGCGAAATAGTGACAGTTAGAGGTAGTTATCCATGTGCTGCATCAATACGCTCGAAATCTTTCTGCCGGTAACGATTTGTACCGGACTGAAATGTACGATTACCGGACAATACTGGTACAGTACTTGCCAACCGAGAGGTGTCCCCCTTCCCAGCCAGGATGTCGTCGCATCGCATTCGGATCGCACAATTTGTTTGCGCCCTATACCGTTTGTCCTCCGCCTCGTCCTGAGAACTCTCCGATTGTGTAGTTGCAAGGTACTGTAACTGGCAATAAGAGATGATTGTCCCAAGAGGGCCTAAATCCCGAAGACTCTGAGAGGTGTCTCATTGTGTAGATGTCTTACACAGTGACAAGCACTTCGGGAAATCCGACATGTGCGCATGCGCGATTGCACTATGCAATATTGTCAAGAGGCTTAGTGTTTTCATCATTATTTTTTACGTAGTAAAAGATGCCAGATCGACCGAGAATTTTGCTATGAGGTAGGACGTACACTTCTCAAATGGAGTTCATAATTTTTGTTCCAATTGCATGCACTTTGTAGTGAAGTCGATATTTGTTTTGTGGTTTTTCTTTTTTTTGTTAAAGAAGAAAGTATAAAGTCAAGAGACAGGTAGAAGGCAAGGTTAAGAAGACAGGTTCGGTAGGACTTACGTGTTTGACACACACAAAATAGGTAACTCCTTTCACGCTTTCTTTAACTGGTAAATATATTGAAAGCAATTTTCGTATGCATGCGTCTTTTGCCATACATGTACTTCTTATTTGAGTACAGAAGTTCTTTTGCTATTTCTGTTTTGTTCTGCCTTGTGCCTTGTTGTGCTGCTCTAGTTAAACATACCCTGGAATCGTGTCGAGTCCATCAATGAACCCCAAGTGAACCCCAAGAAGTGAAGTGCTCGTTCTTTTGTGTGATTGGTCAGGACTACATCACATGACGAATTACAGTGATGGACTTTCACGTGTTTCATATTTATCTCTGACATCTGACTTCATTTTTTTTTTCGTCATCTTCTGTAAGAACTACCACTACCTGTACTGTTTAATACCTCTTGTCATTTCGAGACGTAACTTGGGGAGCAGGGTAAAACTGGCCGTCCATGGACAGGAAAGCTGACGTTCCTAAGAACATGATTTTGGAGCTGATAAACGGCGCGCATCAAGTCGACTGCAGTCTGATAAATACAGTGTATAGGCTTAGGTTTATCAGATATGTAAGGCGTGTACATAATTTGTGTGTGTGTGTTGATCATAATCTTTATGTATATGCATATGTGTGTGCGCGCGTGTATGTTTGCATATAGAAAAGAGAGAGAGATAGAGTGTAACTGATGAAGGTGTTCATTATAGTATATTCGAGCGTTATGCTCTAGTATCCATCCAAATTATTAACTTTCCAGCACCGCAGACGTATAAAGTTATTTATAGAAGCTGAGATAAACAACGAAACTGTCAGATTCGATGGACTCCATGTTTTAAGTGAATGATTTAGGAATCTTGTTCTGTGATTAATACGCCGTGTGTGTCTTGTTCTGTTTAGTCTGAAATCGTTTCGTTTTACTGTCATGTGCTTTGTAGGTGTCCTTTACTATCATGATGATGATGGTGGTGGTGGTGATGATTATGATGATGAAGATGAGTATCATTAATGAAAGCAAGATATCATCGCCCAGTGTTTTTCAGCCGCAGAAGGGATAACACTGCATTCTCTGACTGTCAAAGAAGAGGTATGCTTGTATTTGTTTGTACTAATTAATGCGTTTCACTGAAGAGAAACGATTTGATGTTTTTGTTCTGGGGAAGAGGTAAAGTGATCGTTGTCGTTGTATGACGTCACAAAGAGAAAGCGAGAAAGTTGTCGCTAGACTGGAGAATCAAGCATGATAGTGAGCAAAGACTTTTCCCCACAATTTGTCTAGTATAAAGTGAATTTTAGTTGAAATTGCGACTTGTAAACTGGATGCTGGCGTTGGGAGAAGCCTTTACACTCTCACATAATCTGGGAAGTGGACCAGTGTACCGAGATATTTCTGCTATTATTGTAAAGCTGTACGAATGTTGTATTTTTTTCTTAAATGGATGAATGTAAATTGAATGGAATTGCTTTTAAATTGGACGTTTTTATTAACTTTTATCAGTCATCCAATAAAGTTATGAAATGTTTTGCTGTGTCGATACACAGAGTAGAGATCGAATTGCTCTTCCAGAAGAATTCTTGAAAAAGGATTGTGACAAGTGTGTAGTCTAGCATACATGTGAAACACGATCGTATCCTGAAAATCTAATTTCGTACATCTGTCCAAGTTGCCGTGCAATTGGTGTGAGATCTAGCGGTCAAATTTGTTAAATTTATCAAAGTGGCCAAAGTTATCACATTATATACTGTGATATACTGTATTTGCCAAGAAGCAGAAAAGTATAATTTATCAAGTGGCTGTGAAGTTGAGACGGAAATTCAGTATTACATGTGTTCACCATTGGATGATAACCCTAACCTCTGCCGCCAAGAAATTACCCCGTATAGGTTCTATTCACCAAAATTTTCCACATTAATGTGGGCGTACTTAATGGACGTTTGTGCATGTGTGTGCGTGCGTGTGTAACAGGTTTTGCCTTAGAGAGTGTGTTTTGTGTGGGCAAATGTGTGTGTATTTCTTTTTATTTTTTATTTTATTCATTTATTTTTTTTTCCATTATTATTTTTGGGAATGTTGTTCTTTGTCTTCCTAGGCTCATGGCAGCTAGGCGAGTTGTTATATAGCACAGACCAGCAATAAGTGTAGAGGCTTCTACTGTACTTCGAATATTTTTGGCGATATCAATCACACAACAGTCGGTATATATATATATATATATATATATATATATATATATATATACACACTGCTAATGACTGACTTTTCCCATAATATCGCAAGGACGAAAAAGCAGAACAAAACGTCAGCCTGTGATATAGAATAAGAGACCAGATCACCTTCATCTACACGGACATGACATTTGTTTGTGAAATATGCAAGCTGTCGCCTTTAAGTTTTTTGAACGATTTCTGTGTGGTTATTTCTTTTTTCCCGTGGGTGAGAGAAAACAGCAAACAAAGCAAAACAAGCCCCTGGTTACAGAGTCTGTAAATTCCAGTAAAACTGGCAAGATGACTTTGTAAATACAGATGTTTTAGGTCTTTTGTTTTATTTCGAACTGAAAGATCATGTGCGTTGTGTTTTCCTCGTTGACAGGGTACGAATCAAATGTGTGTAATCTTACTTGTCTCGTGTCAGAAGATTAATGAGTGAAACTTTGAGATCACTTTTATTTTTCATGTAAAAGTTTTCTGCTAATGTGAATTTGAGTGGTGTTCCGTAATCAGAGGAATTAACGTTAATTTGATTCTAATGTTAGTGACGTAGTGATGTAAGTGAAGATAATTGCCCGCCAAGATACATGTACAATGTGTACAATGCTGGATATTTTGATGTAATGTGTGAGTGAGTATACCATCAGACGTTGTATTTTATTCTTCGAAATCGCTTTCCTTTATACTCTGTCTTTTCGTGTTATTATACCGTACATTTCCGAACAACTCGTTTGTCGAGGTGGTATAGTCATGGGCACAGATTCCCAGTCTATAATGTAATCAGACCTCTTATATCTATTCCTGTGACAAAACCATAGAAATTACTGTGAAGTATTTATGCTGTGTCTATTGGAATCGCAAAGTAATGTTTTTTAAGCTTTGAAGAGTGACTAAATGTACATCCTCATTTAACATTAAAGTTTAAAAGTACTCTTTTAAAAGTCGTGTAAATAAAAAAAAAAAAAATCTGATAGAGAAGAAATGTCCAACATGCTGACAATGTCCCCTGAAATTCATGTTAAGAGTTCCGTAGTCAAGACCTTCATTTTAAATGAACGCTCATTTATTAGCAGCCACGGTAGTCGCTTGCTTGACTTTTACATCTATTTATTGAGAGCAGCTTCCTTATATGTAACTGAAACTTAAATTTTACCCTCCATTCGTACATCATCCTTACGTGTCTGATGTGATCTATGTGGGGGCGCTGTGGCATAGTGGATAAGACTTCCAACTCCCAATCGGAGAATCCGAGTTCGATTCCCGCCCAGTGCTTACGTCCTTGCACAAGATGTTTTTACACAGCATGTCCCTCTCGACCCAGGTGTGTGAATGGGTACCTGGCAACGCTAGGTTAATAATAATGGCAGGGCCCTCTGGTAGAGCATTGGCAACACTGAAGAGGCTAACCTGGATAAGGAAAACCCTGTTATCGTTATTATCTAGATTTACTGCCTTTGTCTTTTTTTATTTCCTTTGTCTATTATCAGCATGCTAGTTTGCTTCAGAAAAGTTTGTCGTGTATGGCCATGGGCGCAAAGTCGTTTACTTTATTTCCATGTCTTGTCTAGTGGGCGATCTTGTCAGTGCTTACGTTACCTTTTTCTTTTTTAACATATCTTTCGAGTGCAATGTCGAAATGTCCAGCAACATGCGGACGATTTTTATCTGCTTGGCCAACAAAGGAGATAATTCTGGTGACGGTTCTTGGTATGTCTCGTATTCTTTGTTTCTCTCTCTCTCTCTCGTTTAAAGCAGTCCTGAATTTGATATCGAATTTTTTTTTTGATAATAACAGCGAGTGTGTAAGATCTTTATGAGAAATATCTGATTTGTCAAGACTTAATGGTCAGGTTATCTCAAATTTTAAACTGTTGTAATGCTTTTCTTGTCTCATAATATTTTCTTCTTTAAAAAAAAATTCATTTATGTTTGAAGTTTGTTTTTCTTATTTTTTTTTTAAAGATCTTTTCTTTGCCAGTTTGTGATCGACATTCGACTTAACGTGACACTTCTGGATTCGGAAGTGAGCGGTATTCTGCACTATGAAAATTTAATCTCACATGAACAGTGATACTTGTAATTCAGTTGATAAACATGGAGTATATTTATGTGTATCCTGCTATGTCTGCCGTGCGATTTGATTTAACTGGATTTACGTGTGAAAACTGCGATTTACAATGTCATGATTTCATGGTTTAATGTATGTGGAGATGGACGGAACGAGAGAAATGGGAGTTATTTCGAAATGATGTGCCTCTTTTTTCAAATAATAGAACGTAAGATGCGCCTTTCTCTTAGCTGTATAGACAAAGTGCTTACAGTACAATTAATTTTATAAAGTGAGCACAATTTAGACCACGCGTTGAAAATTGATATGTTGCGCATTGTCCAAATATAAAGATATAAAGTCACGTTCAGTTCCGTGTCATTTTCAGTGATGAAAGTCACGTTAATCATGTAGCATTTTTCATATTTTCATGAAGGCACCTGGCAGTAAGTATATTGATCAGAGGAAGCCCAAATGAAATGGTTTGGACATTATCTTATGGAATGTGTAAAAAGGCGTATTTACTTGAAGCATAAAAATGTCGTTGACGTTTGGCCACCGTGCTATGCAACAATTTATTATTCGTGATACTAACAAAGGTGACGCAGTGTTGTAAGACGTATGAGCAACTACTGTATATTATCGAAGCTGATGATACTTCACTTGTCAATGATAATTGTTAAAAGCAAACGGATTAAAGTCCGAATTACTCAATGTTCAAGCACTGCATTTAATGCTATGCTTTCACTAACTATTTATGGCAGAAGGGTGATGTATTGGATTTAAGCACAATATTAAATTGTAAAGAGTGATTTTCTTAACAGAGACTCGACTGACTGACGTTTTTCTCTGTACGATGCCTGCCAACTTGTCTAGTTTGTGTACACACCTGTATACGCTTGTGTGTTTGTATGTGTGTTGTGTGCAATAATGATAATTTCATGAATACATGTATGTATAACGGCTATTAAAAATGTTTCCATAAGCTCTATACAGTCATGACAGTGCGGGATAATAACACTGAATAAATATTAACAAATAAGGTTTATTTACAAGAAAAAAGGAACAAACATTACTCGATTACAAGTTCAAATAGTCCATGCATTAGAAAATCATCGACATTGTGTGTGTGTGTGTGTCTGTGTGTGTTTGTAGGAATATTGCAGTATGATTATAATAATCATAGTTTTTCTCATTTTGTATGCATGTACAATGTTATATGTGCTATACAATTGTATTTTACAAAATAGGCCTAATAGGAGCGCACAAAATTCAATTTCTTGTTTCTACCAATCACATCTGACATCCATAATCCTATTTACCCCCAAATACACTTAGTTCCTAAAATTAAATTTCATGTTTATTCAAAGAAGAAATTACAAAGTAGTAGATAAATAGATACGGGTTTGTTTGTTTTTTCATACACGCAGCCCTGTACAAAAATGAAATTTGTTTTAGAAAATGCAACGTATGAATTTCACTTCTTTTTTTAAAACTGCCCATGCACCAAGACAGCACTCCATGTAATCTTACAAATAAAAGCAACAACAAGCATGTCACTTTAGGAAAGATGCATTCGTGCAACACAAAAACCTTCTTAGGGTTTGCATTAACATACATCAAAGCGCATTGCATGTAGAATTGTGAGCACGAGGAAACTTTTCGTTAGATTATCAGCTGCACGTAATTAACTTTAAACTTGTAATTAACGGGTGCTAAAACTAACGTTAGCTTGTCTGTGTGTGCATATTGGTGTATGTGCGTGTGTGTGGGAGGGGGGGGGGGGCAAAGGTGAGTAATGGTGTTGACGTTTAGTTGCTCGAAAATACAATGAGACTTTCAGCTTACCTTAGTGAATCTTTCCATCCTTCTTAGCACAGACTGCTCGGAAAACCTTCGATGAAATGCCGTCATTGCTACCGACCACATTGATACTGAAAATTATAGCACAAAAACAGCAAATTAATGTTCAGGCGGTTTACTGATAATAATCACCTGCAATACTGTACAATCATGCACTAACGCACGTAAACCTCTGTAGTGATTGTGAGCTCCAGATAATCCCCAGGAAGAGTCCGAGAAATGATGCTCGATACACAGGATGACTGTTCCACTCAGATACAAATCACTTTTCACAGGTAACGGTACTCCACATCATAAATTTACGGTAAGACGTGTAGAATCCAAACGTCGCGACGACCTCGTCCATGCAGTCAACGTACCTCTCATGATAATCCGACAACTGATTATCCAGCAAGTCACAGCTTCGATATAGCATTGTCTACATAGATAAAAATTGAGCCGGCCACAAAAACGATAACAACAAAACAAAACATGCAGGCAAATCTACTCTCGAAAGGGCAATATGTAATCAGGCCTTCTCCCCACCAAAATATAACAAGTCAGCAGATAATAATCATTATAAAGACTACAGTAACTCAAACGAGTCGCGTGAGAGCCAGAAGTGGCGTTATTCTTAGAGCAAAGGCGTTGGAAGTGCTCTGCCTACTTTGTAATTTCTGTGGCTCATATTGTGTTATAGGCCCCTTCAACCACTCTGGAACATTCTGTAAGGATCTCCAACCTCTCAGATTCCAGAGACTTCCACACACCCTGACTCAATGTCTATTTCATGAGCATGACCTCATTACCAAGAACAACGATACAACAAAGAACACTTCGCCACATATAGTACAAATAACATGTACTGGATATCACAGTGTATCATACATGCATAAAATCATAATACATTATATACTGAGGAATAGTTAAAAACACAATGTATAAAGGGATCCCCCCCCCCCCTCCCGTCCAACTCAGTGTTGGTCTTAACATACTTCTATAGCATTTTCTGCTGTGTCACATCGGTAGCTTGAAATATTCTGCCGGCAATGCATTGTGATGCATTAAACACTCTTAAAACATCCGAGTCAGAACTGACCCGGAACTGGGTCCATTGGGGTCACACACCGTTCCGGGTCAAAAATGACTTGGAATTTGGTCATGGAGACCCCGAATGGAGTCACCCTGACCCAATTTATGACTCTGTATGGGTCATATCTGACCCCATTCCTTGTCATTTCTGACCTGGAACGGTGTGTGACCCCAACGGGCCCAGTTCCGGGTCAGTTGTGAGTTCTTTCCTTTCACATGAATGTGCTGCATTTTACCAAATAGAAACCTCTCCACTATTCTGGTCAATCCAATATGTGCACAGGCACACAATCTCATCTAAGAAACCGTATCTCATAAATGTATATAGGCCTACATTCATGATATCATAAATGTAAATACTTGAAGACGTATGGTAGAAAAGACTGGCTAGTAATTCTAATAGAAGCATCGCTGTCCTTTGTCAAAATCTCATATCTTTTTCATAATAATGATTCCTTGTTTTACCACAAGAGGGGGTGTAGGGAAGGCCTATGCTGTTTGCAGGTTATGTCATTCATAAGACACATAATATAAGCCTTCAAGTGATATATACATGTGCATGTTTGTGTGTATGTGTGTGTGTGTGTGTGTGTGTGTGTGTGTGTGTGTGTACGTGGACATGTCAAGGTGAATTTTGTATTACTAGACTTATGTTGATTTTGATTGTAACACTGTCGAATCCATTTGCAGACTTCTTTTTGTTAGTTTGTTCGTATATGAATCTACACGAAATCATTGTTTGTATTCATTTCATTGTGAAAACGATGGTGATATCGAACGAAATTCGAGAAGAAAATATCATTAAAAATGTTTATGTGTGAGTACTCTTTAAAAAAAGTCGAGTGAAAATTTTCACTCTAAAAAGAGTGAATACAAAAAAGAGTGAATTTCGAGTGAAATTGGAGTGAATTTTGAGTGAAAATGCTCATTTTCACTCATTTGGGAGTGACGTCAGGGATCACTCGAAGATTTTGGAGTGATCCCTGACGTCACTCCAAAATGAGTGAAAATGAGCATTTTCACTCAAAATTCACTCCAATTTCACTCGAAATTCACTCTTTTTTGTATTCACTCTTTTTAGAGTGAAAATTTTCACTCGATTTTTTTTAGAGAGTATATGGTGACGTATTTTTCATTCTATGCGGCAATGTTCAAGTATTATTAATTGACAAAAAATCGAAGATCCATCCTTCGCCACAAGCTAAATAAACGAAATGAATGTGAAAAGTAACACACTCTCCCTGTCACATCGTTAAGAATTATGTTTGCACCGGGCAAGCTCATTGTTGGTCATTGCACCGTCTGTGGCTCCCATTTGTTACTATGGTAACAAAATCGATTGGAAAATGACATTCTGCGCAAGCAGCTTTTCCCTATACCAAATAAATGTAAGTAGCACATGAGAGTATGACATAAGTCAAGAATATAGAGAATGCGTTTCTTGCTGCTGCTGAGACAATGAATATTAGCTACTAAAATTTTATCACTATACGTGCAACCAATATTATTCAAGTCCATTATTATGTCAGCCTCATTTTTGTAAGTTGCTTTGTCCCTTGTGTCCATGGCGTCAATCTTTGTGTCTTTACTTGACCAAACCCCTCACTGCATGGAGATCCACTGCGGTCAGGCGGTGGGGTGAAGAAAGATTGTCTGCTCAGTCTCCTATTAACAAGTTTCAAAAATTGAAAATTCCATTACAATTCCAAGTATTGTTGTTTTTTGTGTGTGTGTTTTAATGTCTGTATTGTATTTCGTTTTAGCTTTTTTGTATGTTGTTGTTGTTGTTGTTTTGTATTGTCCAGCGCAATGTTGACACGTAAATATGGTGAGGATGTTACAGCATACTGTACATTATTACATTAAATGTGTTTAACCACCACTACTGCTCCTTCTACAACTCTTTCGTATTCTATCATCCACCTTCATTTTATACTATTCCATTTGATCGGCAGTGAATATTATTTGACCATGATTTCACCTCTCATTTGGTTGAATAAAACGAATACAAAGAAAAATATCCATAACGTTCCAGTTAAAGGGAACAATATCCGAGAACTGCTGTTTTATTTGTTCACCCTATAGGATATATTTGTTACATTAACAGTATTTTTATTCCATTTCAGGCTATGATGGTATCAGCTAAATATTATGCGCCTTGGTTCACAATATCAAAAATTGGGAAGATGACGCTAAACCAGCTTAAGATTAAGTCGAAAATACAGTTATCTGCAACACTAGCATCCTGATGATTGTATCCAGAACTTTTATTAGTAGCAAATTACTTAAAGAGTATACACTTGCTTCTTTCTTAAGACGCTATATCTGTATATACTGATGATATGCATATCACACAACATAACATGACGTCTGACATTAAGCGTGGTATATAACAATGATTTCAGGAAATTTGTCTTAAAGACTTATAAACATAGAAGAGATAAAAAGATATCAAAAACGAACTGGGAGTATATGTGAATCTACATAATATACATTTAAAAGTGGCAACATGAACGTTTTACCATGGATAAAAGCTGGATTCTAATGACATAAGCATAATTATATTATATAATTCCTATTCCAGTATTCATATTATTAGAGACACACAATGATGTTGAAAGGAAAACTTCAGTGTGCTGCATACACACAAATTATGATGTGTGGAACACATTCTCCTGCTGCAGGTATGAATGCAAGTGACGTGTTTGTTTGTTTGGTTTTTAATTGTGTATCATTTTCAAGTATCAGTTTTGATCTTCCTATACTAGAAAAGCTTATTTTCTGTCTTAACTCATCCTGCTACCAGGAAAAGTAAAAAAAAACAAAAAAAAGCACACACACACACAAAACATTTCTTTTGAACGTATATTTATTATGTTTCCCTTGTACATTGTAATTGATTGGTTCATTTCGAAGATGAAACTCCTTTTTAAAAATTGGAAAGAACCACCACATCAGAGAAGCAGTGTAACTTTTTCGTATTGTTAATTTGACTGAAGATCCGGAGGCCTTTTTTGTGCCTTCAAACTGAGATTCAAGTTTTAATGTCATTGCATTTTATGCGGCATATTGTGATTTGATACTTTTGAGATACCAGCTTCGCATTTGAAGTAAGTAGGCCATTCAGGTCAAATTGAATGGAAGACTAAAAGATATCCAGACGGTCGAGTCCCGTCTTTTCCCCTTGCATGGTGATCCCTGGCAGGCTTAATTGTATGGGAGATTTCATAGAGTTTCTGGCATTGTGTACTACAAAGACATCAAGGAATCCGGGCTTCAGTTGCATTGGCTATATTATGCCACATCGCTTCTTGTATAATAATGGTGATCTATTCGCATTGACTTGCGAGGCTCTCTTTCCGGCAAAATGAGGCTTGCTATTTGTTGAAATCTGATCGAGAAATGATTGCTTTATACATTTTTCCCGTGATTACACTCGAAAAGGACGACATCTATTCTGTTCATGCGGCATTTATCACATCGGAAGGACACTGAAGGATACATATATATATATATATATATATATATACATATACATATACATATAATTATGTTTGAGCATGAGCAATCATAGGATAATTCCATCTGGTCGTTACGCAAGTAAACACTACTATTATTAAGGACATTTCCAGACTAATATGAAATTTGATGAGTTCACAATGTGAATTCAATAACAGGGAGGGGGTGAGATGCAATTCAATTCAATACAGGCCTAGAATATGAAAAGTTAGTGAATATCATACCAAATCTCTCACAGCACAGAGCTCCGCGAATGCGTCTTGTGCTCTATACGATGCACCCTGACAGTGTAATGATTTGTCCGTGGGCAGAGCAGTAATCTGGGCCCTGTGTTATGAAGAAAATAAAAGCGATTTTAGATATCCTTAACACACACTGCTGCCAAATACTTATGATAGAAATCAACTTTATAATCAATTTTGATTTTTCATAAATGGTTTAATAAAAGGTTATGGATTATTTACGTAGTAACTTACGGTAGTTATTACTATAAAAGCTGTATCAGCAAAAGAGGTCAGAGAAACTCTTGCTGTCACAAAGGTTGCGATGAGGGGTGATATTCTTTATACCGAAGGTTCATTAATCCGAAAATGAAGTGAGAGTCGTTATACCAACGATTCGTTAATCCAAAAATTAAAAGGAGATCCGTACATACCGACCTTCAGAATTACGAAGCCCTTTTCATATTCGGATAAACGAACTTTCGGAATAATGAATCTTGGGAATAACACACTGTATCAGCTTCGTGATCATCGAATATCATTATAATTATGAAGGGAATAGTCTAATTATTCAGATATCAGAAGAAAAGGCTGGAAGGTGGAACAGACACAAACAAAATCTTGTATTGAATTTCCATTACACCTTCTCAGGGGCGGATCCAGGAATTCTGCAAAGAGAGGGCGCCTTTACAAAATTAAGCCTGGATCCGCCTGGATCCGCCACTGCCTCCTTAACCTCTTTGGCTATCATGGAACCCGGTGGGTACCGTGTAAAATTAGTTGTTATAATTTCAGATTCTAATATAGGAAACGGGTCTATTTATCTCATACGATCAATCGTCGCTATTCAAATCTCGTAATAAACATTGACAAAGGAGACAAAGTGACTCTTCCGATTATAAAAGGAAATAAAACGCAGCATCAGGAGTAAAGATTGACGGCAAATATGATTTCAGCTGTTGCCATGGGAACAGAAATGCCACATCCATTCATACCTTTATGACTGCAGTGGTGTCAGAATATTTGAACGGAAATAAGGGACACGTCAGAAGAATGTGGTATTGGCATTTGTAGATATTACTTTCCAATATACATAATGCAAACACGTCGAGATATTAGGTTTCTGAGTGGTTCTATAAACTTGTCATATATACTGACGTCTATGAAAAACTTAAACTATACCACGCCTGTGTCAAGTGGTTCGCGAGCTCTCACATCACGTCATCTGCGCCTTAGATGACAAGTGTTCTTGGTGTGTTAAAAGACTGCAACAAATGTAGCAACGTAGGCACATCATTTTGTTTGATATTTTCATGAGTGCGTGTCGTCTATTCTTCACCTATATTTTGGCCGTACACATAATCGCGTTGGTCCCAATTAAGAAATATTTGCTACAACCAGTCCCTATCTATCTATCAATACGTACTTGTCATAGTCTGGGATAAAGTTCGCCATCTTGAAAGGATAAGGATCGATTTACTGCGTTCTTATTTTGATTACTAAGTAGTTAAAGGGATGGTATTGTATTGGGTGAGGTGAGGATTCAGCTTTTAACTTTATGTGAGATATTTAGATACACTGTATGGAACGTCAAGGAACATGTAATTTTAGCAGGAATGCAAAGTTTATTTGATGAAAATCGGTTTTGAAATGGTTGAGATATCCAAAAACAGAGTGAAACAGAGCGATCCTAACAAAAGGTCGGTTCTGCCTCATATTAGGATTGCTTTGTTTGGATATCTCAGCAATTTAGAAACCAATTTTCATCAAACAAAATTTGAATTCCTCTTAGTATTAAAGCCTTTTTTTAATTTTATAGGTAGTTTCTCATTATTTCAGAAAAAAAAAATCATCATCATCAAAAAACGTTGAAAACCTGAAGCCCCATTTCAAATTAAACTGTACCATGCCTTTAACATCGACATTAAGGCGTTTCATTTAAATTTCATGTGATCTGCGGAAATCATTTTGATAATACATTTCGACTAGATATTCTGAAAAAAAAAAACAACTTTTGTATGAAGAATTTTATGATTGATTTATTTCGGAAATATCTATATGTCAGAAAAAGTGAGAAAAAAAAAACCGACGATAGATTGTCGTAATAGCTATTATTTGCATTCTCATGCATCACTGAGGTTCAAAACCACGTGACGTCTCATAATATCGATTCGCATGTGCTGCCATCTACGAGGAGAGAATAACATATATAGAACAATGACATGGGCAGTACGGTTGTTTGACCAATTCAGGAGAGGCGCAATATACATAGCGACATTTCGGCTTTTAAGACCAGAGTAGTACACAGGTAGTTTTCAGCCTGTTTATACTTCATCAATTTGCTCGGTGTGATGACGGTGAGTCTACATGCGCGTTGTTATGATTATATATATATTTTTTTAATGGTAGAATTGGTATTTGGAAATGAAGATATCGAAAGTGTTCTTGCAAGGACTATACGGTGCTGAGGAGGGTTTTTCAAGTCTGAATAAACTTGACATAGCTTTTGATCATTCATTACCATGCTCCGCTTGACGCAAATCCTGTAATGATAAAGATGTGTACACATGCCATGCAAAGGACCCAATTATATTACTCGAGAATATTTAATTTCTCAATTCCGTTTAAGTGTATAGGGCTTACAATAATAAATGTAGCAAAATTTATTTGTAAATACATTTCTGCGCATGCAGATTATGTAATGTTATCTAACTGCGACTGACTACATGTCTACTTTAATTTGTCTTCACGACAGTTTACCATTTTAAAGTCGTAATCAGTAATACCTACCATCTTTTCGAATAAGGTATCAATTTACTTCTAAGGGCTTTCTTTGTCAATTTAAAAGTGATATCACGATTATACGTCTTAAATGCTGAAGAGTAGATAATCACAGCGCCCCACTAGGATGATATATAACTCTATCTCTTATGATATTTGTCCACAGAAACGGCTAACGGTAAATGATGGACCTAGTTAATTCAACAATCTTACTGTCCTCTGAGAGCGGCACGCGAGCAACAACTCCCGAACCCATCAGACCCCAAATCAATGTGAAATTCCTAATTATGTTAAGCATATCCTTCATAACTGTTTTTGGAAATGCCTTGATTATTTTGGCGTTTGCTTTTGAGAGGGCGTTGTGGACCTACCAAAATCACTACATATTCAACATGGCTGTGGCTGATCTAACAGTAGGTGCGGTTATAATGCCGATACGTTCCAGCATTAGTCTCTACGGGACATGGATTTTTGGTAGAGATTTGGGGGCTCTCTATATTGCTCTGCAAAACGCCTGCCTCGGGGTTTCTGTGATGGGTGTGGTTGTTATCACCATCGACCGTTACCTAGCAGCACTGCATCCTGTGGCCCACTACCTTCGGAAGAGCAAGCGCGTAGCAACCATCGTCAACATATTCACCTGGTTAGTGCCCTTCATCGTCTGGTTGTTCCTCAACGCTGTGTGGGAATTCATCGATCCCGTTGAAGACCTGACTCCCGCCGGGCTCCCTAGACCACAGTACGTTAGCACATTTGCTTCGAGTTCAATGCTGTTCTGTTTCAAATTCGCCTTGCCATTCGTGATTATTGTGGCACTGTACGCACGCATTTACTACAAAATTCGCACCAGCGTCGGGAAAGTCCCAGCTGCGTCTGTTACCAGCGCCAGCAGAACAGGTGCAAGTGCGCGGGAGAAGGGAACTACAACCTATAAGATGAAGAATCCGTCAAGGAAATACGAAAAGAAAGGTTCCGTTGTCGGAGAAAGAGAGTCGACGACCGTATGTGAGGCTCCATCGAAGCTTTCAGCGGAGTCAGGAAAAAGGATCAACTTAAAGGTGATCTTCCTGAGCACTCGAAAGGAAAGTGGTGACATAAGCTGCGATTCCACGAGCAGGACTGCAACAAAAGCACAGTTTAAGAATATGAATGATTCAATGGTTCACGTGGGAAAGAGGGAAGAGAGAGGCGAATCTGCTGCAAACAGTATGAAAGCCATGAGGACACTGACTTTTATCGTTGTGGCCTTCGTCGTCACGTGGTTACCAAACGCAGTCGACATCGTCATCTACAGCGTGTCGCTTCAATATGGCTCCATCACCATGACTGCGACTTTCACCGACATAACCAGATGGATCTCCTTTGCTAACAGTCTGATCAACCCGGTGGCCTACGCAATGGCACAACCGTTGATTCGTCAGACTATCGCTCGGATGTTTCGTAGGCAATACTGGTGCAACTAAATCTAGACAAACGCCGTAGTGCAAGTGTCACACTCTCCCTAAATTGAGCATTAAGATGGACAAACGATAAACGACACTGTCCAATGCGGCTCTGATCGTATTGAACTTGCTGCCATTACTGAGGGCACCCTAATGTTCTCGTATGACTGCCGATTGAGTTTCTCAGGCTCCGGAAGCAATTTCATGAGCAGGGCAACATCATTCTGTGGCAAGCCAATGAAAGCCCGAAGATCTTGAGAAGTTTTAGAATAAAGATTCAGATCTTCGTGTAGCCGTTTTGTGTAGTTGTTAGAGTGGTATAGTGTGACCTTCTGAAAGGACCATATCTATCTGTGGGCTCTTGATTAGCTTTTAACCGAGTTCGGGCACATCTTCATGAGAAATTCAAAATGGCTTATCCGTCATTTGTTCGTTAAGTCATCTTGTGTATATTTCAGGACATGCTATGTAATTCCTGCTTAAAGATATCTTCGTATAGCTTTCGTGTGTGTGTCGGATGCCGTAGTATGTATGACCTTCTGTAGGCGCATCGTACTTACTCCGGCTGTTGATTCGATTTTAACCATGCTCGAGACCAACCTGGCACGAAATTTAAAATTAAATACTGGTATTGCCAAGTTGTGTCAAGCTCACAACAGTGTGCCGCCACCCGAAATGATTTAGCTCCATTGTCGAGACACATTCGGAGAAAAGCTTTTCCGAATGTGGGATCTGTGGAATGTTGATGTGGGAATGTTGGAATATATATATATATATATATATATATATATATATATATATATATATATTTCGTTTGTTCAGTGATAACAGTCCTGAAGACGGGTGTCACATTGTCCTGAATTTCCATTTGATGGCCATACGAATATAGAACTTTAAATTTACCTAAAGTGGGTCCCGAACCTGTGCATGATTAAAAGCAAATTTTAAGTTCCAATTCATGCGCGACCTTTTGCGAGCAACCTGAGAAACTCCACCGGCGTTTATACGATGGCTTTAAGATGCCCTCACGATTAACCCGATGAGTATACGACCAGAGCAGAATAGAAACATTTCCTTTATCGTGTATCCATTCTCGTTCAACTTCGTAACATTCTAACGATTGTATAATAACTCCGTTTCTGCAACGGTCATAAAATGCATCATAGATATCTACTTGACAACATAAACGCCAAATCAGATCAAGGGTCAATAATAGACGAGTATCATTTCTCTCTTCAACCTATAGCACTTGTATCATTCACATTTGTATTCATTAGCTTTGTATACAAAAAAATCCATGAACCTCTTCAGGAATATCGGTTACAGTTCGTTTTGTATATTCCAAGGACTCGTTATTTCGAAGGTAAGGAATTTCAAAAAATGAAATAAGGTTTGTTAATCGGAAAACAAAATAAGACTCTCAATTTTGAAGGTGCGTATGTATCCACTTTTTTATTTCAATTTCGGATAAACGAACCTTCGGAATAACGCCAAAAATGTTCGGCTTAAACTTATTTTCATTTTTTAATAAACGAACGTCTATAGATGTACTGAATTTTTATGTTTCGTAATAACGAACATTCGGATTAACGACCGTTATTTCATTTTCGGATTAACGGACCTTCGGCATACGACCCTCTCCGGAATAGATCAGTGATATGTTATCCAAACTTAGGGGCCTGACAGAGTACAAATGTCACACTCCTGATAGGATTTGCTGATCCCAACTAACCACAACTCCACTGGATTCTGACAGTGCATGCTACCGAGGCTAACTCCGATAGCAGTCCGCATCCTACCAGCAAAATCAAAGTTATCGAAACTATATTCGTTCCCCCTGTAAACATCGAGGCGACGACTTTTTTTTCTTTTGTTCATTTACGAAATTAATGTGAAAGGATGACTTTGGCGAGGGTAACGAAACAGAGAAAATCAGTAAGAATTAAGCTTTAAGCATATATAGACTGCAGTTCTATTCGAAAGGCAGCTCTTGGCCATGCGTAAACATTTCCAAACTTCACATTGGTGACATGCATTAAATGTGTTTGAGAAGTCTGGATCAAGTTCCCGATGTAATACGTAACAATCTACAACGTACCCACATTTTCAATACTCGATGACATTTACTGCATCACGACCTCATACATGCTGTTCTATTGTTATTCTCTGATGACAAAGTGCTTAAAGGAATAAATGAAGTTCACATTTCACAAGGTATCGATGGCAGCTGAGAGGTTTGCAGGCGTGGTGGATAGAACACCTTCAGTATGTAGGAGCTAGAAGTTGAAGAACATCCTAAATGTGTTTTGGTGAAATAAAGAATATTTCTTCTAATGATATATGAGATCTCCAAATAAAGATATGAATTGAAACTGTTTTAGATCTCCAAATATAGTGCTGCGTTGAAATTGTCAATCTGCACCTGCGTGAACGAAAAAGAATTATGCCATGGATATGCTGAAAGGTAAACCACATGATACTTTACGTGAACAATTATAGCAAATCTTTTGTGAAAACAGGAAAACCTCTCCTTTCTTTCTGTCGCTTTTCCTATCTTGCATATCCCTACGCAAGTTACTCTTCCCCTTTATTTTTGTGTATGCATTCTGTAAAAGCGCAAGGCCTGCAAGCTGTATAGCTCTTCGGTATTATTGCTGTTTAAAATACTGTATATGTACTTGTCAAAAAATGAAATAGAATTTGAATTGAATTGAATGTACAATGATAATGCAGAAACAAACAAATAAATCCAATCCAATCAAATCAAATCAAACTACAAGGTTCTGATTTGATGCTGAGCATGAAGATGACTACTGCAGGAAGGTTTGAAATCCTCAGGGTACGCGATGGGTTAAGTTAACTGCAGCTGACTTTTTATGACATTGTCTCGTTATGAATTTGCATTAGAACTTGATAGTGAACTCCTCTGAGATGCATCACGTACAAATTATGAAGAGCAGATCGCGACATTGGTAATGTTCTCCTAGCTTGGGGAGGGAGGGCAAGGTGGGGGGGGGGGGGGGGTGAGGTGGAGTGTTCGGAGCTGGCGATTCGAGAGGGTAAGAAGATGTCTGTGTTTGCGCAGTCAAGTTGTATTTCATGGTGTTTAAATATTTGTGTCTATCCCCTTTCATGGGCTTGCATCACGATGGAAAATTGCATGACTTTTCTCATTGTAGTACTGACTGTCTCATTAATCTCTGTCACTCTTCTCTCGACTCCTTCTGGTGCTCATAATTTTATCAATTCACCCTCTTCTTTTTCCCTGTTTCCGTTATTCGCTCATGCCTGGATAACAAAAAGCAAATTCAATTGAAATTCAATTTAAATGAATTAATAAGGAATTTTCTGCATTTAATATATATTACAAATGAAATACAGTCATTTCTTCTTCTTCTTTTTGAGACAATTAAACGAGTGCTGGTGCAAGTGAATGAGTACGAGGTGCCTTTTAAGATAACAAAACTTAGATATGTTCATTGAACATATATGTTCATTGAACAGTTTAGTGTAAGGAGATTGGGGGGTATCAAAACACTAAAATTGAACTATTTTTTTGGTTACAATAGTCAGATATCAGCTAATCTCCATAATTTGATATAATGTGCTTTTTCATTGATTGCAGTTGAAAAAGGAATGAAAGAACGGTCACAGAATTTTATGGCATCAGTATCAAACCAGCTTCTCAGGTATATTATAGAGAAGTCATTTATTGTTGTATACAACGGAAATCTCATTACAGAATTATGAATGAAATATAACACTAACATTAAGATGACAGATCTATATGCGAGAGTATGCGTTATGTCAGTGTATGTATGTATGACCGTGTGCATGTATTTGTGTATGTATGTATGCATGTGTGTGTGTGTGTTTGAGGAAAAGATGTATAGAGAGAAAATAGATAGAGAGAAAGAGTGGAAGAAAGGAAGGCCTTACATTGAAAGGAAAGCATTATAGCTTTAAAACTTTTGCTATTTTCGCTCTTTGTTTTGTTTTGTGGAAAAATCCGATTAAGTTATCTTAAGAAAATAGCAGAAACATTAATATAAAGGGCATTTCATAACTATAATCTTTTTGCCACATAAGTGATTATCAGTACATAAAGATTAGCACAAGTCAACAAACAATATGATTGCATAGGTCATTCAAGTATAAGACTGCTCATCTCAAAGAGTGAATTCATTTGGAACCGATTTTGATTTTAGATTTTCATCAAGAATTATCAGAGAAAATTTGTTAACGTTGAAGCATAATATAATAATAAATAATAATAATAATTGTTTTGGATATAAACTCCAAATTTTATTGTCCAAGAAAGGAAATTCTTTTTGCCCAATTGATCGTGGGCCCGGCAGCCACTGAGCAGCGCCAGATCGACGTTGCTCTAACCTTTTCAACTGTTGAACGGCAAACAAGGTAGCAGCAACTCCCATCTTTTAACGTCTTTTGGTATGACGCGGCCGGGGTTTGAACCCACGACCTCCCGATTGTGAGGGCAGCCGCTCTACTCACTGAGCCAACACATCGGTCCAAGGATAAATCAAGGATAAATGCTTTTTCCTTCATTTTACAAATCATCGTGCACATAGCAAGTATCGATGTCTTTGTAAAGTAACTTGCTGCTTAGTTATGGTTTACTATAACAGTATCATAGCCTGCTTATGCTCTTGGATCATGCTTCGCAAAGTCAACAACCACATCCATTAGTAACATAAAGCTGCAAGGGAATCATGAGGTGTAGATATATGACTTTTTTTTTAACTTTTTGTGCATGTACATATTATGCAAGTGTGCGTTTGTGTGTGTGTGTGTGTGTGTGTGTGTGTGTGTGTGTGAGTGTGTGTGAGTGTGTGTGAGTGTTTGCGCGCTTTCAAAGTTGACAATTATCAAGTAGAGCTCGATTTGCACACCCATTTATTGGCTACGTTAACCTTATCAAATTTCCGACTGCATCTTGCAGTCCACGGTAACAACATTGAGCATAACGCTAATCAAGAATAAGTCAAACAGTATTGACAAAAGAAATTTAGCGGGAGTCGAAACATCAGACCGATGAAGGTTTGACGCAAACAGCAGCCATACTTTGTCCCTGACTGATTTGCGTCTGTAGTATAGCTGTTGAATTTTTCTTTCAGTTGACCTAATCTAAGCTAAATAGGGGCGGATCCAGGAATCCTGTAAAAAAAGGGGGGGGGGGGTTGCAAAGAATATTTATGATGCTACTCTCATTTTCATTTCATTTCATTTCATTTCATTCCATTCCATTTTTTATTTCATTTCTTTTGCTTAAAAAAAAATAAGGGAGGCGCCCGGTGCGCCCCCTCTGGATCCGCCACTGCTAAATGAGATGGGACCGTCTACTGGACTATATAAAGAAAGATGTAAAAAAAAAAACTATTTTCATAATGAAATTATGATGGAGGTTAGGACTACGTCCCTTCCGACAGACAATTAGCTTTCTTTATTTCGTATTTTAGTGCTCAATTTTGTGCAATTAAAGCAGTTTGATTGTATGCTTACACTATTCGCTTTTATTTCTACTTCTGAGCCATTTCTGAACCAGGAATGCTTCTATCAAATTATCATAATTCACATTATGATATACAGTACATGCATTAGCACAATAAAGATCTGGTGAAGACAAAATACTGGCATGACAATTAGAGCAGAAAAGTTGGATATTTCACAGCTTCATTGATGATTGTTTTTTCTCCCAAGATAGCAATATGGTTCTATCACCTCTTTGTATTTAGTTGTAAATTACGCATTACGTCGTACTGAACATCGCACCCCCCCCCCCAAAAAAAAAAAGCACCCACAGATAATCAAAATAAGTGCCAGGATTGAGAATGTTATATTGGGGCCCATAAGAATTGGGAACACTGGTGATTTCAACACTTGTATTAAAAAATGCATATAATATTTCATGTTACTACAGTTCCAAAATCCTACAAAACTTGTTCTTACAATAATATTACTGAAAAAAATATTGAAATCTAACCGACGAAGAGAGGTCCCCAGATTTCGTAACTGTGTATCAAATATGATAGGTCGACGAAGAAACAACTGAGTCTGTCTATACAGTTGTACTGCTGGTGTATCTTTCCCCGAAACCATAAACTTTAATATGTTGACTCTCTTTAGACGTCAAGCGATATTTTGCTCCGAGTAATTCGTAAAATTTTCCTATGTCATGGATCCATTTGTAAGTAGTTGATTATGTCTATACAGTTATATATATACTTATATATACGTATCTTTCATGTGAAATTTTATCAGTTGAATTACTCAATTATATTTTCCTTTGTTACATGATTGCTGTTTGCACTCTGGAACATGATAAGATGACCAGATTTTATGAGCGCTACAAAACACATGTTATACTCACACGCATACGCACAACGCACGCACACACACACACACACACACACACACACCATTCACTTCAACTTAACACCAGTTGTTCTCACCCTATAGCAGTTTTGGTCTCAGACCCGCTTGTGGTTGCTGCATAATAAACAACTCCATCATACTGATCAAATAAGAATTTGATCACGATGATCAAATAGGCATCATCGGATCGGATTATTCAACAAAGATCTTTCGTGACAATTAGAATGCAACTCCGTCTGTAGCTAATGGGATTGGCGCTCATTCCTTGATGACATGCAGGCAAGAAAGAATCGATATCAAAATGACCCAGATGGAAAAACCAATATGTCATGCACTCAAACACAGATGACATCTATTCAGATGGTGACAAAGGTGTCAGTTTTTCAAATTCTTAGATTACCTGCTTCCTCATATATTCGCTTAGCGTCACGACTGTTACATTGTTACAGGATCTGGGAAAGTTTGCTCGAAGGATCACGTTCTTCCACATCTTACATTCAAAGAGGAAACTTGTCCTTGGTAATATGAGTTTTAAAAAAAGCAAGCAAAAAAAAGAGAGAATGTTTTGTTGGAATTAAGCCAAAAAAAAAGATAATTTCAAAGTGTTCCATATAACTTTCAAGAAGCAATGATATTGCTCATAAATGAATTAGCAAATTAGATAAGGTGAAGAAGTAGCTTTATCTTTCTTTGTGTGTGTGTGTGTGTGTGTGTGTGTGTGTGTGTGTGGAGGTCGCTAAGGAGCAGGGATACTAGATTTGATAGGTGAGAACTAACGAACATTTGGTTTCCCCAGAAATATAGTTCTATGTATATGTAAACCTTGAAGAAATCGCGCGGAGAGTGGAAAGTGGAAGACTTATAAACACTTATCGTGTAACGTATACGTTGTATTTTGTTTCAAATTTTGTTGGATGGATTTTTTTTTTCAATTTTTCATTTTTGTTTCTGCTCATGGATACGCGCTCTACCGCATATTTTTTCAGTCTGTTCACGAGTTATACAGCCTACGAGTCATACGGTCCGCGAGTCATAGGCCCCCTACAGCCCACGAGCTAGACGTTAAGTGAACATGGCCCATGAGCTATACGGTCCACCAGCTTGAAACCAGGAAAATAAGGGCCACCCTCTAAATCCCATGATTGGAATTTAATGAGATTGTGGTTAGGGACAATCCAAATTTAGACTTAAAAATTAGATTGACTTCTAAATCTATCAGATCTAATTTTGGATTCCCTCATCTAAATCTAAGGAAAATAAGGCCCATAAGTTCAACACGAGGTAAACAATGCCCACGATAGCTCGACAGAAGCCACCAAAAAAAAAAAATAAAAAAAAAATAAAAAATAAAAGGCCCACGAGACCGGCATTACATCATGGGGTTTAATGTACGCAATGTCGGTCTTGTAGGCCTTTTTTTGCCTGGAGTGTCGAGGTTTGGGGCCTTATTTGCCTATAGTGTCCAGCTCATAGTATATGGGCCTTACTTGGTATTTGCCTATTAGTGACTAGCTGCATGGTGGGTCTTTTTCGTCTATTGTCGAGCTCGTGGGCTGTATGACTCATAGGCTGTATGACTCCTGGGCTGTATGACTCATGGATCTTTTTTTTTTTTTTTTTTTCAATTTCGAGCTCTTGGGTTTCGAGTTCGTAGTGGTTGACCCCGTCTAGTAGACACTTCTGCTATCAGGATATGGTGTCGTTGTAGCGATTTTTTTTTTTTTTTTTTTTTTTTGGGTCGGGGCATAGAATATGATGGATACAGAAACCATATTGCAACTGATTGACAAATTGCCCTACATCGACGTAAACCATATTGTTTCTTTTGTTGATTTTAAGCCAGGCTACTATGGTTTATTGCTTTCAGGGAAAATGGCAAATCACTTGCAATCAATAGGACATGCGTCTTTATTGATACGTCAGAGGAGTGTTAAGTTCAACGCATTAAAATCGTAGATATAGGGTCTCCGAATTATTAATATGATAGATGATTCAGGGCATTTAACTCATTGAAAGTATGCTATAACCCATGTAATTATAATTAAACGAATAGACAGCATTCATCATCGCTGAGTATCGACTGTGAGATACAATGGCAGGTGTCTGAAATTACCATCTATTATTGGGAGTTTCTGCCATGACTGTGATCAGGGGCAGACCTAGCTTTTTGCAAAGGGGGCGATAATAACAAAAACAACAAAAGAATTGCCAAGTCATGTTAACAATATATGAAAACAAGAAAGTCTGCAACTTTTATTTCAAAATGAAAAGAGGTATTTACAGTCATGGTATATCGATGTGCACAAATACTCATTAATTATAGTCTGTCCTGCGTATACCAGGAATAAAAAACATTAATTTACATTAACAGAAGTACAATGTTACATCATTCTAGATATAACTATTGATTTTCTCCAGTTATTATCTAATTCCATTAGGTCTACGATACTATTGCGTTGAATGAGTCTATCTTTATCCCACATCATGTATTGGTTCCACAGACACATGCACACAAGCACACCCACACGCACACGCACACTCTGACATTCTATAGCTCTCTCAGGTTACAAAATCAACGCATATAAACTTACCTGCACGATTATTGTGCAATCGAACACTGCTGACAAGGCGCATGCGCCTGGCGAACAGAGAAACAGAGATCTCATCTGGTTGTGATATAACTTTTTTCTTGTCAATTTACAGCAGTCTCCAAAAGAGCAGCACCAATGATTTCATTTTGCCATTATCTCTCCCTGAAAGCAAATACATCCCCGTTCGGACAGACTGACCACTTTGCTGAAAACGCACCGTTCCTTAGCAAGTATTGTCCGAAATCTGCATGGTAAGTGGAAACTTCTCAGGGTAAACATTCTAATAATGGCCGTAATCTGGTGTTTGTATTGTAGGGTAAGACCTAGAGATAAATTGACAAGATTCCTTGTCTCCATCTCTGCAAAACTTGCGTATAAAAGAAATGCTCATTCAGGCGATATGAGAATCCCATGTATAGGCCTACTGTAAAATGTACAGGCCTAATATCCATTATACTTGATACATGATGGTGTATATACAGAGATTGCAATGATTATATTTTAAATCATTTGCTCGATCTATTCAAACATTTAACATGTTTAATATGCATTTTCAACTACAGGTGCTATTGTAGATGTTATTCCATAATTTTGTTTGATTTACTGACCAGAAATGTCAATTGAGATGAAGGAAACCGGAGTACACATGGTACCTGACGCCACGAACACCACACTTGTCACAAGTAACCACCAGATCGAACCTACAATAAGTTTTGTTTTTCTGGTCAAGCTGACTCTAACACTACTGACTGCTTTTGCCAACAGCTTGATTCTCATGGCGTTCGCTTACGAAAGAAAGCTGTGGATGTATCAAAATTATTACATTTTCAACATGACTTTAGCCGACTTAGTGGTAGGTGCTGTCATCATGCCGCTTCGCTCAAGCATTGAGCTCTATGGGACTTGGATCTTTGGACGAATATTTGGAGTTATCTTCATGACACTTCAAAACGCGAGTCTCGGAATTTCCGTGATGGGCGTTGTCGTCATCACCATCGACCGTTACATAGCAACCTTGCATCCGTTAACTCACTTCACCAAGAAGAGCAGGAGACTGGCAATAATCATCAACGTACTTACATGGGTACTTCCCTTCACGTTGTGGTTCTTTCTCAACGCAGTGTGGGACTTGGTTTCTCCTAACAGTATCGAGGGTCCAAATGGTATCCCAATACCGAATTATACCCTGTTTCTGGCGGCAAGCTCGATTGTGTTTTGTTTGCGTTTTTTCGTGCCTTTGATCTTAATCATAACCTTGTACCTACGGATTTACTTTCACATTCGAACTCGACTGCGAAAACGACGCCCTCGTTCGACTGAAAGACGCAGGCCTGACAATTACACGAAAAGCGTATCAAGTGGGCAGGCAGATCATGTAGATATCATCCGTACTGAATCCCGATTAACATTGTCAAAAGAGCGGGAAAGGCCGGTTAAAAGCTGCAGTTCGTCATTCGGATCCCCTTCACAGATAAGCATTGTTCATTTCGACAATAAAGACAAGAACAACGAGAGTGAATCTCACCGAAATGACACAAAACGAATAAATTTAATCTCGAGTATTTTCGAAGAAAACTCTCAGTGTCCAGCGCTGCAAGGTGAACTCACAGGTAAAAACCTCAAAGCAATTAGGACACTAAGTTTCGTCGTTTTGGTATTCGCCATCACCTGGTTCCCTAACGGAGTAAACCTCATGATCTACAGCGTTTCTCTGAGTTCCAGTAGTATTTCTCCGAGTGATATTTTTGCCGATATAGCCCGATGGATAATGTACGGCAACAGCCTGCTCAACCCTGCAGCCTGGCACAGCCGTTGATTCGTAGAACTCTAACCCTGCTTTTGTGCAGGATATTTCGATAGCAGTTGGGTGGATGGAACTCGTTCATTAATTTCCACCGACAGAACATGGGTAATGTGTTACGTAAGACGTGGGATTGAAAACGAGATGCATAGCTAGGAAAGGCATCTTTATATACTTTTTTTTAGAGCAAGTAAAGCTCTTCACAAATTTCTAATTGTTTTCAAGTCACAAAATTAAGGGGACAGTAGACAAATTTCTGTTATGGGATGCATTTGAATGTTTACATACGATTTGAGAATGTGCCGAATACATTTGTATACTTAAATTACTTGCATGTATTCTGCACATTCATATATTATAGTCTCTGCACTGTCAATCATTGTTCTAAAGTGATTATATCACTATCAGGTTATAGTCCTCTCAGCTAAGGACGATTTGAAGATCTGCTCATCCATTCTATATACAAAGAGATGTATATGAGGTACAATACACATATGTTGTCAATCATACTCTCGCATGTTAAAACACTGCTTACACACGCCATGCATACACACACTACCACTGTTATAATGATGCCATTGGCGGCATTGGTGTGAAAATAAGTTTCATATTCAGACATTCGGTGTGCTAACAAGTGCCCGAGAAGGTAATTGGCCTGGGGTTTTTGGAGCTATTCTGTACTTATCGTATATTATTGATGATCCGGAAACAACGGCGTAGCCAGGATTTCATCTTAGGGGGGGCGGTTAGTCTGCGAGGGAGCGAAGCGACCGAGCCCGAGCGAGCGGAGCGAGCGAGGGGGGGAGGGTGTGGGAGGGGGGTTTCCCCCCTCCCACGGTAAGAACTTTTTGCATTTTGATGTTGTAAATGGTGCAATTTGATGCATGTTTTTGCGCGTTATATCGACGTGAAACAGTCCCACTTGTTTAAGGTAGCAGTTTATTTTGATGTAGATTATTATTGAACAATTTGCCTATAGAATGCTATCAGTTAAATACACTTCTTGTATTAACTCTTTTCACTGAATATCATGAACGCGACTGAACCCGAGAGAGCGGAGCAAGTGAAGGGGGAGGGGAGGGTGTGGGAGGGGGGGGGGGGTGTCCCCCCTCCCACGGTGAGAACCTTTTGCATTTTGATGTTGCAAATGGTGCAATTTGATGCATGTTTTTGCGTGTTTTAACGAGTTGAAACAGTCCCACTTGTTTAAGGTTGCAGTATATTTTGATGTAGATTATCATTGAATAATTTGCCTATAATATGGTATAATTTAAATACACTTCTTGTATTACTTCTTTTCACTGAATATCATGAACGCGACTGAAGCCGAGCGAGCGGAGCGAGCGAGGGGGGAGGGGAAGGTGTGGGAGGGGGTGTCCCCCTCCCACGGTGAGAACTTTTTGCATTTTGATGTTGCAAATGGTGCAATTAGATGCATGTTTTTGCGCGTTTTATCGACGTGAAACAGTCCCACTTGTTTAAGGTAGCATTATATTTTAGTGTAGATTATTATTGAACAATTTGCCTATAAAATGGTATACGTTAAATACACTTCTTGTATTAATTCTTTTCACTGAATATCATGAACGCGACTGAACCCGAGCGAGCGGAGCGAGTGAAGGGGGAGGGGAGGGTGTGGGAGGGGGGTGTCCCCCCTCCCACGGTGAGAACCTTTTGCATTTTGATGTTGCAAATGGTGCAATTTGATGCATGTTTTTGCGTGTTTTAACGAGTTGAAACAGTCCCACTTGTTTAAGGTTGCAGTATATTTTGATGTAGATTATCATTGAACAATTTGCCTATAATATGGTATAATTTAAATACACTTCTTGTATTACTTCTTTTCACTGAATATCATGAACGCGACTGAACCCGAGCGAGCGTAGCGAGCGAGGGGGGAGGGGAGGGTGTGGGAGGGGGTGTCCCCCTCCCACGGTAAGAACTTTTTGCATTTTGATGTTGCAAATGGTGCAATTAGATGCATTTTTTGCGCGTTTTATCGACGTGAAACAGTCCCACTTGTTTAAGGTAGCATTATATTTTAGTGTAGATTATTATTGAACAATTTGCCTATAAAATGGTATACGTTAAATACACTTCTTGTATTAATTCTTTTCACTGAATATCATGAACGCGACTGAACCCGAGCGAGCGGAGCGAGTGAAGGGGGAGGGGAGGGTGTGGGAGGGGGGTGTCCCCCCTCCCACGGTGAGAACCTTTTGCATTTTGATGTTGCAAATGGTGCAATTTGATGCATGTTTTTGCGTGTTTTAACGAGTTGAAACAGTCCCACTTGTTTAAGGTTGCAGTATATTTTGATGTAGATTATCATTGAACAATTTGCCTATAATATGGTATAATTTAAATACACTTCTTGTATTACTTCTTTTCACTGAATATCATGAACGCGACTGAACCCGAGCGAGCGTAGCGAGCGAGGGGGGAGGGGAGGGTGTGGGAGGGGGTGTCCCCCTCCCACGGTAAGAACTTTTTGCATTTTGATGTTGCAAATGGTGCAATTAGATGCATGTTTTTGCGCGTTTTATCGACGTGAAACAGTCCCACTTGTTTAAGGTAGCATTATATTTTAGTGTAGATTATTATTAAACAATTTGCCTATAAAATGGTATACGTTAAATACACTTCTTGTATTAATTCTTTTCACTGAATATCATGAACGCGACTGAACCCGAGCGAGTGGAGCGAGTGAAGGGGGAGGGGAGGGTGTGGGAGGGGGTGTACCCCCTCCCACGGTGAGAACTTTTTGCATTTTGATGTTGCAAATGGTGCAATTTGATGCATGATTTTGCGTGTTTTAACGAGTTGAAACAGTCCCACTTGTTTAAGGTTGCAGTATATTTTGATGTAGATTATAATTGAACAATTTGCCTATAATATGGTATAATTTAAATACACTTCTTGTATTACTTCTTTTCACTGAATATCATGAACGCGACTGAACCCGAGCGAGCGTAGCGAGCGAGGGGGGAGGGGAGGGTGTGTCCCCCTCCCACGGTAAGAACTTTTTGCATTTTGATGTTGCAAATGGTGCAATTAGATGCATGTTTTTGCGCGTTTTATCGACGTGAAACAGTCCCACTTGTTTAAGGTAGCTTAATATTTTAGTGTAGATTATTATTGAACAATTTGCCTATAAAATGGTATACGTTAAATACACTTCTTGCATTAATTCTTTTCACTGAATATCATGAACGCGACTGAACCCGAGCGAGTGGAGCGAGTGAAGGGGGAGGGGAGGGTGTGGGAGGGGGTGTACCCCCTCCCACGGTGAGAACTTTTTGCATTTTGATGTTGCAAATGGTGCAATTTGATGCATGTTTTTGCGTGTTTTAACGTGATGAAACAGTCCCACTTGTTGAAAGTTGCAGTATAATTTAGTGTATATTATCATTGAACAATAATTGCCTATAGAATGGTATCATTTAGCTAATCTTTTTGTATTAATATTCTTACACTAAATATCATGAATACCGTCTGTTCAGCAGTCAAACAGAAAAAGCATGCACACGAGGGTGTAGAAAGGGGCATATCCCCTCCCACACGAAGGTGATTTTGCGTTTTCAGACCTGAAATTCAGTGATCTGTTGCAAATTTTTGGTGCAATACTTTTTCATCGAAGTGATAAAATCACGGAATTTAGCTCTTATTCCGAATGTGCACCATCTGTGTGTATGTATAAAGTCTAGTGAGGTATATTCCTCCTCCCGCTCGCGGAGCTTTTGCGTTTTTAGAATTGAAATAAAGCGATCTGGGTATAGCCACAGTCTATACTTCTATGCATGGTGGAAGGGGGGGGGGAGCAGGGAGAAGGCGTGGGCGAGTGTTAAAACTGATTGGGGGAGGGGGCTGAGGGAGGAAAGGGTCGATTAAAAGGGGAAATTCCCCTTATACATGACAGGAACCTTGAGTTTTCGGAATGTAAGTGATAAGTCTTGTGCACTCAGAATTATTCATAATTTTTTGTAAATCTAAAAAGTGTACTAAGCTAGGGAAAGGGGCACAGAGGGGGAGGGTTTGGGAGGGGGTATCCCCCTCCCAAGCACGGGAGATTTTCCATATTTTGAATTGAAATTCAACGATCTGGTGCACACTTTGAGTGAAATATTCAAAAAATATCTTATTTGATGAAAGGTTGCAAAGGAGACCCGCTTCATGTGCATGCATATACAGTATACACGCATTTTTTTTTTCCGCCTCCCAAATCCCCGGTCCAAATCTTAGGGGGGGCGATCGCCCCCATCGCCCCCCCCCCCCCCCTGGCTACGCCAGTGCGGAAATTGATCGAATGTAATAGCCAAGCCACTTTTGTCCTTGTCTAATGTCGGCTCAAATTTTTGTGTATGTATGTTTTTGCTGTCGTCTCGGTAGCCCACAGAGACACTGGATTTATTCTTGTTATTATGTTTTCTGTGTTCTATGTCTTTTTCTGTCTATGCTTCTCAGTGTTCTTACTTACCTTATTCTGCCCTTTCTCGTTTCACGTTCTACGTCTCTTCAGCGATCTTCTGCTAATCATGATTTTGACGTCACCCATGTTCGTAGATTACTCCAGCGTCTTGCCACATTCCGGCGACTGGGTATTTTCTTGTATCGTCCACTTATTCACGACATCCTAGTTTTGTTAATAACGCAGACTTTTAAAAATTCGTCTCGTATTTGTAATTATGGCTAATTTTCTGAATGCTCCATTTCATTCCGTATCGAACGATGACTTTTTTGAATTGTTTAGGAACACAAGCTTAGATTCTGACCCAGTTAGTGGGTTAACCAGTACACGAACCACCCCTTACGATGATTTTGTTACCGATAGCCTGAATACAGCTGCAAATGAATTGCCTCATGATCTTAGTAATGATTTCACTCAAAATATGTTGTGCAATTATATTACAGTGAATCAATGCAAAGATATGATTTATAATTTTTCTGAGGACACGTTTTCTTTGTTACATTTAAATATAAGGAGTTTGAATAAACATTTTGATGATTTAAAATTTTTATTAGAATCTGATGCAAGCCAGTCGCTATCCGTTATCGGATTAAGTGAGACATGGTTAGCTTCCAATACAGAAAATTATTTCGCAATTGAGGGTTATAATTTGTTTGTTAACAATAGGCTTGATAAGAATGGAGGGGGCGTTGCATTGTACATATCACGTTCCTTTGAAACTATTGTTCATGAAGATATTTCTAGAATAGACAATGTTGTTGAATCTTTGTTTATAGAAATTCTTATCCCAGGATGTAGAAATCTTATGGTAGGCATTATATACAGACCTCCTAATTCAAACGCCAATGATTTTTTAACTTATTTTTCAGATCTTGATAATTCACACGTTTTCCGAAATAAGGATTGCTTTTTACTCGACGATTTCAATATTGATTTGCTGAAGTCTGAGCATGATGATATCTCTAGTGATTTTCTTCACACACTTCTGTCCTCGTCCTTTCTTCCTCTTATTTCTAAACCCACACGTGTTACAGATCGCTCTGCCACCCTCATTGACAACTTGTTTTGTAATATTCTACCCCTCCCTGACTCTTTTATAATTCTTTCAGATATGACTGATCATTTTCCAATAATGACTTGTTTTACTCTTAAAACACCAGCTAATATTAAACCTATTTCACCTCTTTTGTTTAGACGTAGAGTTTCACCTGAAAAGTTAGCTAGTTTTGATGTGACTCTCGAGAATGCTGACTGGTCAGGAGTATTTGGCAGCGATGATGTTAATATATCTTTTTGTAATTCTATGGAAACTTTTAATCATCATTTAGATGATGTAATCCCAAAACAAAGAAATAGAACAGAGTATAAAAAGACACCTAGATTACCTTGGATTTCCAGATCAATTCTTCGTCCAATTAATAGGAAAAATCGTTTGTATTATAAGTACAAATTGGAAAAAACTGAGCGATCGAAGAATAGATATACATCATATAAAAATACTTTGACAATGATTTTACGTTCTGAAAAGAAAAGATATTACTTTAAGCAATTATCGAAATATAAGTTTGATATGAAAAATACTTGGAAAGTCCTAAAACAGGCCATGAATGTTCCGAGTAAACACTCTGACATTGATAAAATTAGATTGAATGATGAATTGATTAATGATCCTCTTCATATTGCAAATATTTTTAATTCTTATTTTTCAAAAATAGGCGAAAATTATGCTCAAAACATTCCTGCAACAGATTCTCATTTTACTGAATTTTTAGGTCAGCGTAATTCTGATTCCATATTTTTTATACCAACTAACAGATTTGAAATTATTGATATAATTTCCTCTTTTGAAAATAAACGAAGTTCTGGTTATGATGAGATAGATAATTTCATACTTAAGGGTGTTATTTCCTCGATTGCTGATCCACTTGCTCATATATTTAATTTGTCAATTTTTAATGGTGTGTTCCCTGATAAAATGAAATTAGCTAAAGTAATCCCAATGTTTAAGGCAGGCGATAAGTTCGAAATCAGCAATTATCGCCCAATTTCATTATTATCGTCATTGTCTAAGGTCTTAGAAAAACTTATTTACAAGAGAATGATCAATTTTTGGAAGGTACATGACGTTTTTACGAATTTTCAGTTTGGTTTTCGTGAGATACATAGTACTACGCATGCTCTTTTGCATTTTGTTGATAGAGTTGTTCACGCAATCGATAACCATTCTCATTTAGTTAAGGGCTTTTTACACTTGTAAATTTTTGCTTAGCCCCGGACCAACGGTGGGGCTAAGGGGGGCCTTAGCCCCACCGTTGGTACGGGACTATCCTTAGCCCACTTTCTGTTTACACTCGTTTTTGCCAAAGTGGGCTAGCCCCACCGATAGTACGGTACTATCTGGCCCTGCAAAATAGCAGGGGTTAGCACCGCAATTGCGGTGCCAAGCAAGTGAGTGTAAACAGAACGAAAAAATAATCCTGGGCTAAGCGACGGAGACGAAGTGCGACCCTCACTGACCAATCAGAAACGAGGTTATCAAGTGCTGCCGGTGCGTGCGTGTACGCATACAGTACACAGCGTAATTATGAATATTCATGTGGTTTGGAAAGTCCGGGGCTAAGAAATATGAGTGTAAAAAGGTTAGTTTTCTCCTTAGCCCCGGACAAGAGATAGTACGGGACTAATTGGCGAGTGTAAAAAGCTGAAAAAATTGGTACGGGACTAACGATAGTCCTGGGTCAGAGAAAGTCCGGGGTTAAGAAACACAAGTGTAAAAAGCCCTTTAGTATTTTCTTGGACTTCTCCAAGGCCTTCGACACTATCAATCATGATATTTTACTTTATAAGTTATCGCATTATGGAATACGTGGGAAGGCCTTGGAGTGGTTCAAGAGTTATTTAGTTGATAGAAAACAATTCGTTACAATTAAAAACAATGATTCCGTTGTCAGAGAAGTTAAATGTGGTGTCCCACAGGGAAGTCTCTTAGGGCCGTTATTGTTCATTATTTATATCAATGATTTTTGTCGCGTATCCGACGACCTCTCTTTTATTCATTTTGCAGATGACACTAATGTATTTTTTGCCCATAATGATATTGATTTTCTCGTTCATAAAATTAACATTGAATTGAAAAAAGTGACAAACTGGGTCAGGGCCAATAGGCTATCACTCGATGCTCAAAAAACGAAATATATGCTTTTTAGTAATATTGTTGATAGTTTAAGTACAAATATAGTATTAGATGACTCTCATCTACAAAGAGTCTCACATATCAAATTTTTGGGTGTCATTGTGGATGAAAAACTTTCCTGGAAATCACATGCTGATAATGTTTGCAATATAATTTCACGTAATATAGGTATTGTAAACAGATAGAAATTTCATATTCCACAAAAATCACTACTTATGCTATATTCGTCGTTAATATTGCCTCATCTTAATTATGGAATATCAGTTTGGGGCAACACGCATCAGAATTTATTAGAGAGAGTATTCCTCTTACAAAAGAAAGCTCTCCGTGTTATCTGTTATTCCCCTGTACGTTCTCATACAAATATGTTGTTTGCCTCCAACAAGCTCTTAAAAATTGCAGATTTGTTTTTGTTTAATTTAGGGCAATTTATGTACAAGTATTGTAATAACTTGCTTCCGTCTATTTTTGACTCTATGTTCCTAAAAAATCAATCATTTCATGAATATCCTACTAGGCGTTCCAATGAATTTCACTTACCTCTTTTAAGAACGATTTTGCCAAAAACACACTTATTTATGTACGCCCAAATTATTGGAATTCTTTGAATCAAGACATAAAAAACGCTCCATCCATATATTCTTTCAAGAGGAGACTGAAGTCTTTTTTATTGCAATCGTATGACTCTACAATACCGAATTAACCATTTGGCCTTTTTTCTCAGAATTATACTTACCTGCTCACTTTGTCCCCTCTTCGAAGAATTGGTAGTATCTTTTTCCTGGATGTTCGCAATGCTGTCACCTATGCCATTTTGCCCATAGCGTCTTGAAGTTGACTTTCCGTATGTTACTCCTGTTCATACGTCCCTCTAATTTCTATTTTCTTGTCTTTTTTCAGGCGTCAAAATACTACTTTTCCCCTACAACTATCTTCTGATTCTCTTGACATGCTTCTGCCGAAGATCGCTGTTTCTGTTGTTCTGTTTCTGTTTCTGTTGTGCATTCTTGTCTGCTATTATGTCTTCAGTTTGTCAGTCTTGTCCATCCCGTTTTGTCCTTTACAACCTTTTTTCAGTAGTTGTCTCGCTGTCTAGTCCTGTTTCATGTTTGTTCGCGTCTATGAAAGTGTATAATTATCTGGTAATCTAATTTTCAGTGGGCTTCCAGACTTCTTCCACTTTGTTATCTTTTGTATCTACGATGATTCGATTCCATCTATGTTCTTTTTCAGAGGGGCCTACACACTACAAGCTCTGTCTTTTTAGTGGGTCCCTCCATTTTTCGCACTTTAAGCAACGATATACATGTACTTCACTTCGATCATGTCGATCACTTCTGTTTCTTTTTTACTATACAATGTATGATTACTATAGGTCCTCAATTCTTGTACAGTCTTTTCATTTCACTATGTTCTATTTACCTTATTCTCTGTTATCAAAAGAAGTGAAACATATGTTTTGTCGAAAAATGAAATAAACTTTGAATTGAATTGAATTGAATATAATATATATATATATATATATATATATATATATATAGGCCTAATTGTATTTGATTTTTACCAAATAGCCTTATATTACTAAGCCATGATTACCAAGTCGTTTACTAAAAATACTTTTTACTCTTTATCCTCATTCGAAGCACTTTATTTCAATTAATATTTTTTTTTCCTGATAGAAGTTAAAGTAATCTTTAACTTTGAATTTAACGTCGAGGGTTTTTTGGCTATTCTAAAAGGGCATTATCTTAGAAATGCTTTAGTTTTGAGTAATGTCAAAAATGTGTACTTTCCCTTTCAGTTTTCTCACAGATTTTGAGCGACTTATTTACTCTTCCGTTGACCATGTAAGTATCAAAAAATAACATTTTCTGCCGTATACAACATAGTGGGAACATTATTAATTCCTTCTTTCATTTCAGCACGGGAAGACCTATTCAGCGTAAGCTGTTTTTTCAATCTTACAGGACAAACGATTAAAACGAACGGTACACTAAAGCAGAAAATATATAAAAGAAAAATAAAAGAAAATATTTTTATACAACATAAGAAGTGTAATAAAAAAAAACCCAAAACAAATGATACAATGCTTGATAGCAATGTTACTTAAATCAATTTCATTTTTTGTTCTATTTTGGGGGTTCTTAAAGGATGCCAAACTAGATGGGATTATGTGACTCTCTTTCTCACAATTTCCAAACAGAGAAGACTTTAGTAGTATCAAGTATCTGCGTTAAATTGTCTTCGTGAAAGTTATAAATTTCATTCACATTCTTGGTATACGACATACTATCCCCACTGCTCAGTGTACCAGTATTTAGCTGGTTCATGCTGTTAAAGAAAAATAACAAGGTAGAAAACTTACAGAGTGCGTGTCAATGGGTGAAATATGTGTATGTTTGTTCACGAGTAAGTACTTGACTCAATTTGGTACTCTGAAAAAAAAAACCAAGTTGATTTGATATTGATGAAAGAAATATTGCAATAACACGTTTCTATTGTTTGAATCTGTCCTCGAGAAATGGGACCTGTTGCTCAATATGATATGCGTATTTTCCTAGTTCGTATCTGCTATTTTTCCTTTTGTTATCTTTCCCTGCAGATTTCAAATGTATCGTCAGAATCATGATGAACTGAGCTGCTTGCACTCTAACACTCACATAAGTGTATAAAAGTACATTTTATGCACATTTTATTGTCCTATATTTTATCATTATCCCCCATTGTTCTGTTAAGGAGCAGACAGAATTTGATCGAGGAAAACTTTTTTAAAGCTTAAATTAATGGGTTAAAAGAGCTAAATACACACTACGATTAAAATCACACAAACATGACAGAAAAGAGTTCAAATACAGTCCGAAAGAGCTTTAATTATCCATTGATTTCATTCCGAAAGGATTGCTCCCTGATCAAACTCCCAAACGAGTGTGACTTTAGCTCCTGTGCATTTAAAGAGTACCAATTGCAAAATAATTGACATGCTCACCGTTTTTTTTTTTCTTTCCATCATATGCAACCGTTCTGCCAAATTATAGCCAAAAAGTAATATAAGACAGATAGTGTGATTATATTTTTCTAATATCAGCCGGTGATTACGTGTATCCTAGATATGACGGTGGGCCGGAAAAAAAATGCAATCGATCGTTTGTTATGTTGCACAGAGAAAGAAAGAAAGAAATATAGACTGATAAAAAGAAAAGAGAGAGAGAGAGAGAGAGAGGGGAGAGATAACAGTGTTTGTGAGAGAGAGGGAGAGTAAAAGATAAAGAGTGAGAAACATAAAGAGAGAGATACAACTTAAAGAGTGAAAGAAGCCCGGTCACTTCAACTTTACAAGAGATTAAGTTAAGCAAAGCAGTGCAGCATACACAAACATTGTGCAAACTTACTACTTATAAATGATCCTTTTTTAACAAAAAGGGTCCCACATAATTATATTCTCGCAAAATGCCCGCCAAATGGGGACATGATAGTTTTCTTCAAGCAACTTGGCATAGTCCATTGTTTTTCGAAAGAAAAAAAAAGAAGAAATCAAGGCCATTTGCAAGAACACACACGCACACGCACAAATACCACACACACACACACACACACACACACACACACACACACGCCAACACGAACACCCCCCCCCCCTCCCCCACCCGCCCCTATGCCTTCAGCCCTCAGGTTTCAGGTTTTATTTACACTGGAATAACTCTGACTGACAAGTAAATTGCCATTTTTTTTCTCATGCAATAAAATACATCCTAATCACAATGTGGAAGTGATGTAGAAGTGGTAGAAGCAATAAAGAGAGGAAAACGACAACGATGTGACAATAATGTCTTTTGTATTTTCTGAGGGTCCCATATCGTACAAGCTCTGTTTCCTAGTGGGACCTTCCACGGCATCCTCATCCTTAGCTGACTTGTATTTTACTCTTTATGTATATTATATTAACAAAGATGTAATCGCATCTACTTCTCATTTTCATATTTATGTACCTTGTCAAATTATGTTCTGCAAGTATCACAAATATTCTGTACATTTGCAATGTATATAATTTCTTTGTTTATTTGATGGAAGTGAAAATAAAGTTGAATACTGAATACTGAGTAACTCGCAAATACGGCAAAATTATGACAGAAAAAGAAAATCACATCTCACCCTCGCATGCATCATATAGTCCCACTGGATTAAATGCATTCCAACTATTCCACTTTTAATCGCTATCTTATTTTCTTCTTCTTTACACATCCTAAAATACTTTATCATATAACATCATTAAACTTTGACACTCCCCTTCTGATCTCGCTAAATATAACATTATATTCAATCATCAAGCTGTTCCTCTTATTTGTGTTGCTGAATCACACACACACTCAAGCACATAAGCACATACACAAACACACACACAAACGCACGTACACACATTAAGACTCTGACATATCTCTCTCATGCACACGAGACCATTTTGATACGATCATTGTTGTTCGATTGAACATTGATGATGTAGCGCATGCGCTGCGTGTAACGCGAATTAACTGATCAGTCATCCGCCTGATATCAGTTTATCTTATAAATTTAGAGCACTCTCCATAAAAGCATTATCAATGATCATATCTTGCCAATCACGCACTGATAGCAATTACTCCTCTTCGCTCGGACCACAAGACCACTTCGCTGGAAAGCGCATCGTTTCCTCATTTCACAAAGTATTGTTCAAAATAATTCTGGGTAAGTGAAACCTGTTCGAAAGTACATCCTAATAGTTCTGTTTTAAATCATTATTATCTTGGGTAAGACTTATAGACAGATAGACTAGACTGGTAAAAGTAACATGGCATTGATCTCTGTAAAACTTTTGCAATAAACGGCTCATTCAACAGTGATGAAGCCCATGAGTATGCCAAATTTAAAATGTATAGTGAAATATGCATAATTATGATATTCAATGCATGATAACGGCGCATAACGCAGAGCCGTAACTATCAAAATTTACATCATTTACTTCCTCTTTACAATGTTTGTCATTAAGAATACGTTCAAAAATAAGACTCTCAATGATATATAGATATATATCATACATATTCATTATTATAGGTTTTCCCGGTCAATTTCATACTTTTGTCATTCAAGTTCCTATTCCGAGCATTCGATTTCACGCATTCCACTCTCGCAGCACTGAATCAGCAATCAAATTCAAAATCCGGTCATTCGAATTCACTATCCAAGCATTCAAATTCACTCTCGAAGCATTCAAATTCACTATCGGAACATTCAAATTCACTATCGGAGCATTCAAATTTAAGAGAGGAGCACGCATTTCATCAAAGAGCATTCAAATTCATGTCAAGCTGGCGACGGAATCTCGTCGGTCATTCAAATTCGTGAATAGGCAACCATGTTCCAAATAACTGCATTCAATTTAAAAGAAGTCCTGAATTTAGTTAGTTTGGGGCCGTGTATGCATGTGTTTCTCACTTGGCTTTGAATATATTGGGATTTATGATGATTATTTATTTTGCAGTAGAGGTCCACCTGTTATTTATTGACAATTTTGAACTCGCGCTTAGCAAATAGGAATATACAGGCACATTTCCCTGGGATGGGACATAAAATGGAGGTCCCACGTGTAAAAGAGTCACAACTCATGCATGTAAAAGATCCCACTTCATTATTCATAGCAAAGAGAAAAACATCTAACTGGACCCCATATGGAAGACCAGCTTTTGCAGCTGAATATGGGTTATCCAGCCATCTTCTTTGATAGAAAATTAAACAAACAAACAAAAATTAGGCACTGTACAGGCCTACAGACGAGCATAATACGGAGGGTTGGTTGACACTTTCGAGGAGACTGATACATGAGCATTTTATACGTGTTGTCTGTTGTGTATTGCTGTCTTATTGATTTAGTTTGTCAGTTTGTCTTAAATTGATGAATTGTCATTATATGGTTGGTGTTGGGGCGTTGTCAGCATGCAGTATCATCAAGAAATATGATTACTAGTCGTTGTGTTGTTTGGATGCACTGCTGATTGGACATTGTAATTTGACATTCATTGAGATGAAAAACAAAGAATACATGAAGAGAGAACAATGTAGAACATGTAAACAATCCTAATTACACAACATGCAAGCATTCATTGGTTGTGTTGGCCCTTTTTCCTTTTTTAAAAGTCTCCTCCATTTTCCTCGTTAAATTGATTGCACGAAGTAGGAACTTGATCGCCTAAAAATGAATTTGAACGCTCCAAACAAGCTCATTGGGACTATCACGTGACTATCGTATGAATTTTGATGCACGAGTAGGAAAGTCGGTGCTCGCATTTTGAAATTGAATGCCCAATCGTGAATTTGATTTCACGAAAACGAAATAGAACGCTCATAAATGAAATTGATCGCTCGGATTCTGAATTTGAATGCCCCGATATTTTCGCGTGCGTGCGCTGCGTGAATTTGAATGCACATTAATGAATTTGAGTGATAAAAGTATGAAATTGACCGGGAAAACCTATATCATATAAAACTTAATTTCACTGAGTTTAATTTAATGTTCATTCAAATCTACGATCTTACTGAAAAATCTGTAAGTAGACATTCAGATTATTACTACTCACTACTCAAAGATAAGACTCTTAAGTGAGATCTACATCAAAATAGGAACAAAAGTTCACAATACATGAAAGAGCGCGACAGTTTAGATTATGACAATGAAAGTAAGCGTCCTAAAGCCATCAATCAGCCTTTGCTCCTGTATGATTATGTCATTCCATATTTTGTTTGATTTACTGACTAGAAATGTCAATTGAGATGGCGGAAACAGGAGTACACGGTGTTGAGCTCATGGTACCCAACGCTACGAACGCCACAAATGTTACGAACCACCACCAGCTCGAACTTACTATAAGTTTTGTTTTTCTGGTCAAGCTGACTCTCACACTACTGACTGCTTTTGCCAACAGCTTGATTCTCATGGCGTTTGCGTATGAAAGAAAGCTTTGGACATATCAAAACTATTACATTTTCAACATGACTTTAGCCGATTTAATAGTAGGCGCTGTAATCATGCCGCTTCGCTCGAGCATTGAGCTCTATGGGACTTGGATCTTTGGACGAACATTTGGAGTTATCTTCATGACACTTCAAAACGCGAGTCTCGGAATTTCCGTGATGGGCGTTGTCGTCATCACCATTGACCGTTACATAGCAACATTGCATCCGTTAACTCACTTCACCAAGAAGAGCAGGAGAATGGCAATGATCATCAATGTTCTTACATGGGTACTTCCCTTCACGTTGTGGTTTTTTCTCAACGCAGTGTGGGATTCCGTTGATCCTAACAGTATCGATGGTTTGTATGGAATCCCAAATCCGAATTATTCGGTGTCCCTAGCGTCAAGTTCGATTGTGCTTTGTTTGCGTTTTTTCGGGCCTCTGATATTAATCATGACCCTGTACATACGGATTTACTTCCACATTCGAACTCGACTGCGAAAACGACGTCCTCGTTCGATTCAAAGAAGCAGGCCAGACAATGATATGAGGAACACATCAAGGGAGGGGGAAAAACACTTTGATGTCATCCGTAAAGAATCCCGATTAACATCGTCAAAAGAGAGAGAAAGGCAGGTTGAAAGTTGCACTTCGTCACACGAATCCCCTATAAAGATAAGCATCGATCATTTAAACACTGATAACAAGAACTTCGAGTGTGAATATTATCTGGCCGGTACAAAAAGAGTGAATGCAATCTCGAGTATTTCTGGAGCAAACTACCAGGGTCCAGCTCTGAAAAGCGAACTTACAGGGAAAAATCGCAAAGCAATGAGGACACTAAGTTTCGTTGTTCTAGCATTTGCCATCGCCTGGTTCCCTAACGGAGTAACCCTCATGATCTACAGCATTTCTCTGAGTTCAAGTAGTGTATCAACGAGTGATGTTTTCAGCGAGATAGCCCGATGGATAACTTACAGCAACAGCCTGCTCAACCCTGCAGCCTACGCTCTGGCACAGCCGTTGATTCGTAGAACTTTAACCCTGCTGTTCTGCAGGATATGTCGACAGAAGTTGGGTGATTGACGGACGCACTTATTGTTTTAAAGACAGAGTATGCTTGATTTGTAACAGAAGACATTCTGTTTAAGGAATTCATGTTCAAACAAAGAATGAACTTGCGTTTAGACCAGGTGACCAGAATAGTTAGTCAGTTGACATTTTAGCAGGCATCTATTTGAATCTAATCTAATCTATTGAATGAAATAAGAACCTGTTTTCTTTTGATATTGCCAAATACCAGGCGTCCTGTCAGGTGGATGTGCTGGCAAGTACCATTTAGATAAGGATCACACGAACAATCATCGCACCACAGATGCTTATCCCAGTGATTTAACAAACCAAAATACGCTTGGTTCAGATGACTTTTATTCTGCTCATGTGCAAAGTGGAATTACGAACTGGTCAATTCTTCAATATACCTTTGTATACTCAGTAGCACCTGGTATATGACCCTCTTTCCTTTTTTTCTCTCCTCAGGAGGACATTAGATAATGATGTTTCATCACTTTTGTTTTCATCATACATGTACCTAGATGTTTGTTGATTTAAAAACGAAATAAGATTCCCCTATAATTATGATCATTTTTTATTTTGTGACGTTATTCTGAAGCTTCTTTATTCCGAATAGGATATTCGTTTTAAGCCGAAAATGAAAAGAAGGTACGTACTAATGAACCTTCGACTTACGAATACTCTGTTAAGGAGCTAATTTCCCGCAGATAGAGTGTGATTAGGAACAGCTCTGTTTAAAGCTATAATTCAAGGTGTAAAAAGAGCTAAATTAACTGTACAAACAGTTCAATTCATACAGAAAAGAGCTAAATACAGTCTGAAAGATCTAAATCATCCTGTAATAGTCTACACCGGAAGAAGAGTGCTCCCTAATCAAACTCCCGAATGAGTGTGACTTTAGCTCCTCTACAGTTACAGAGTACAAATTGCAAAGTTATTGACATGCGCTTGTCAGCCAAATCATAGCTAAAAGAGTAATATATGAGATAGCATGATATGGCAGGATTCCTAATATTAGCTGATGATTACATGTGGCCAGGCAAATGGTGTGAAGTCTTTACTCTGCTATAGGGTTTGAAGAAAAAAGAAGATGAAAATACTGAGAATCGTCTGTCACGGTGGACAGAATAAGAGGGTGAGAGAGAGAGAGAGAGAGAAAGAAAGAGATACAGAGTGAGATAGAGAAATAAAGAATAAGAGATAAAAAGCTATTAGAAAATATTACGAGATAGATAAAAGAGTTAGAAAAGCTCTGTCACTTTCAGCACGTTAAGCAAAAATTAAAAAATAAAAAAAAACAAAAAATAGGATAAGTATAAAGTAGCCAAACCGCGATAGAACTGTAATGTTCCGAGACGTCAATAAAGTCCAGAGTTCAAAGAACGAGAAAGTAACCATGGTAACGCTCCCAGTTTACGACCCAGTTGGAGAATGCCTTCCCAGAAGGCGCTTGGTTACTGATAGTTGTAAGTATTGTATATTGCAATGTGTATAATACCAGTATTCATAAAGTTGATCTTTAAACATTAGCATAGAGATTTTAGTTATCAACATGTTTGTCATTTCATCAAATGTAGCGTGAGCAATGCTGTTTTATGAATTATAGTGAAAACCGCTGCAACATACCGCTGAAAAGAATACCCTTCCTACCAAATGTTGAATAAAACGAAATAGAATAAAACCTTCGATGTAATGATACACTGTGTATTGCAGATTGCAGTGCCAAGCGCCGCCCCCCCCCCCCCCCTCCCATCGACACCCCCGTCGGCTCGATGGAGAGACGGGAGACTAGGCACCTTCAGCCCAGAGCTGGGTGTATACTACTGGGCAGAGAAAGTAGCGGAGAGTGGATCAATGAGCTAGTTTAAATAATACCTTTGATCATTTTTCCCCTATCAAATTGTAGTGTGTGTTTTGCTTTTTGGTGACTTGGTGATACTTAGTTTTTTGCACTAAAGACTTTTTTTTATTTCCCTCGTTTTTTGTTGTTTACGATTCTGAAGTGTATTGATGTTGACGTATTATGTTAGTGAGTATATTTCAAAAAATGGATCAGACGTCTTGTATTTTTACTGTCATTAACTCCTGTTAAGAACGTTTGTTTTTGTGATGTCAAATTCCATATGACTTATCGAAGACATTGTTTTGTTCTAATCAATAAAATCCACAATTCACACACACACACACAAAAAAAAAACACTGTGTATAGGAAGACGGAAAATCTCTTTCAAGGAGGTATCATACTCACCTCCTTCGTCTCTTTCATTTCTCACTAATACGTGCATACAAGAAAATCCACGCAGATCTCATATGCAGTCACTTGCATGCACCCCAACTCGAACCGGATGAAAAAAAGCCAACCAACAAACAAACCAACCAACAAACAAACAAGCAAACGAGCCTGTCCTTATCCAAAGAAGGCACATTGTTGGTTTTTCAGTGCACGGGCTTTTCATGCTGCTACTATATATCTAGGTGCTTGCGTGACATATAAGTTGCCAAGGAAATTTCAACCAATCGCATTCGCTGGATCACTCATGCAGGTGGAAATAAATCTGAAACCATATGAAAATAAGCATAGTTTCACTTTCTCTTCGCACTAACATCACATCTACTGGACAGGGCGATCACGGTCATTGCCTTCGTTTGCAGATTTGGAAAAGAGCTGCGTCTGGGTGCGCAACACCTTCTGTTTGGAAAGTAAGGTAATATAAAGTGAGTATAATCAATTTATTAGTAAATTGATATATCGCGGGCTCTTGAGCTCCCGATTGAGATGGATTTTGCATTATTTTGTGATGAAAAGAACATTTTATATATCATTTCAGGTTTAACTTGATGAAAATTACTAGTCTTCGAACGGATACGCGGATTGACAAGCGAAAGTATATCAGTAGGCCTAAGTTGAATACGAACATCGATGAGTGCTTTTGTAGAAATGTTTCCTATGAATGGAATTGTACTCATTAAAGTCATACGAATCAATGAGCACACAATGCTTTCCTCCTGTGCATCTCTCTATCATAATTGAAATGAGTGAAATGAGTCGAGATGAGTGGGTTCGCTTGGTCTCTCTAGAGGATTTCTGGTTTCATTTCTATTTGCGAAACTATTATCAGTTAGATGTATCACGAAAACGATAATTTTTTTCCTTGGGCATTTTTCATGTCGATGTGTTTTTCCATAATTGCAAATTGAACAACCTACGCCGCACGTAGGTTGCTGTGTAGTGTAAGTTGTACTGAGTATAGCGCCTGGGAACGTGCTGAATTCACGCATTACGGGGTTCTTCATATTTGTCTGCGTCAAACAAGCTCCCATTCGTGTGGTTCCTAAAGATACTCTTTTTCTATTTCCCTTCATCAGTCCAGGATTCAACCTGCGGCGGATCGGGACATTCAGCACCGACTCTCAAGAACGATTTTATCACCATGAATTGCACTGGAACAGTCGGCAGCGAATTTTACGGATCCAACACAATTTGGTTATTCCTGATCATGCTGAGTTTAGCACTAATAACCGTTGTCGCCAACGGTGTGATTCTCGTGGCATTTTCTTACGAAAGAAAGCTGATGGTTTATTACAATTACTATATTTTGAACATGACTCTAGCAGACTTACTCGTTGGCGCTGTCATTATGCCGCTTCGTGCGACCATAACTCTGTATGGTAATTGGTTTTTTGGAAGGATACCCGGGGTTCTCTTCCTGACGATCCAGAACGCGAGTATGGGCGTGTCTGTAATGGGTGTGGTTGTCATTACCATCGACCGTTACGTAGCAACCGTTCATCCTATGACTCACTTCACCAAAAAGAGCAGACGATTAGCGGTCGTCATCAACGTGCTCACTTGGCTACTCCCATTTACAGTGTGGTTCCTCCTCAACGCATTATGGGATATTTTGGATCCCATGGATGGCGTGATTGGTTTCGGTCTACCAAGACCACATTACGCAGCATCGTTACCTTCAAGTTTCATGGTGTTTTGCCTTCGATTTGCAGGGCCCTTCTTTATAATAATGCCGCTTTACCTACGGGTGTATTATCGAATCCGCAGTAAAGTGAGGAAACGACTGTCCCTCTCGCGTTATGTCAGTAACGCCAACGTCGACGCGAAGACTAAGATCAGAGTGCAAGAAACTAGTAAACCTGCGAGGAATGAAGTTTCAGTTTCTGTAGGGAAAAGATGCGGTGTAAAATCTATTGCCTCTGAAATTTTAGATATCTCTTCAGAATTCTCAAGATTAAAGACACGGAATGATAAGTTTCCAGGAGAAGACAGAAAACCACAGACGAAGTCTCTATCTTCGAATGGACGAAGGTTAGAGTCAGGTAATGCGCTAGCTCACATACGGAGACCAGATAATGAAGGAGACTCTGGGAAAAGTCTGAAAGCAATGAAAACGTTATCTTTTATTGTTTTAGTCTTTGCCGTCACCTGGGTGCCAAACGTCATCAATATCGTCCTCTACAGTATGTCACGCTGTTACGATACCGTCACCACCACTGCACTGTTCAACGAGATATCCAGATGGATAACGTACAGCAACAGCTTGTTCAACCCGGTGGCCTACGCGCTGGCACAGCCATTGATTCGTCAAACCGTCGCCAGGATGCTCTGCAGTGGGTGTGGAAGAAGCCAAGAGGGAGTCGGGAAATAGCCATAAGGGTCACCACAAGGAGGCATAATAAAGCACCCATTGTAGGTAGTATCTAATAGCCGTAAAGAGAAATCTTATATAGGGTCAGTCAAGGATTCCTTTAAAAATGATATATTTATGGGCTGATTTCTGAGACTGTGCCAATAAATATCAAGGCCATAAATGTGAAAGAGACACTCATATTTCATATCAATAACTACACCTATACTGTATTTTCGGTCTTTATTGATTTCATGGAGTCAATCAATGAACCTAAGTCATTTCTATGAATGCCCCGTCAGACTTATAGCATATAAGCCAGCGTATGCCTAGCGTATATAGCTACAATTTTGTTGGTGAAAATTGGAAAAGGCCAGATTCTCTCGAATACGCTCCAATTTTCGGACAAAATCTGGTTTTCAGTGACCTTTCGAAAGTAACAAATGTACGCCCAGCGAATGACGAGCGTATGCAAACCATACTATTAGTGGGGTGGCTTAGTGACAAATATACTGATAATCGTGACACGCCGGACAAAAGTGTCATTTTTTCCTCAGACATTTGTATATATGTGAGGATCAAAATTAGGGGGTGCTCCAAGAAATCCGCTAACAGAAAAAATGAGAAAATGCCCTTAATTTGTACATAATAATAATGTCTGAATTCAAAGACTATACACAGGGCATTCGCCAGGTTTCTGTACAATGCAATGCAATGTACATGGTTGCTAGTCTTAAAATTCAGACCCATAACACGACATATTATGTGCATGTTTACAGTAATACACCATTTTTACTGGTTTTCCTATAGTAACAGGTGGTTAGTCTGTGTTGCAGACCTGAGGGAGGTGTGTTAGAATAGTCCAGTTTTCTTAAGCACCTTTTCATTAAATAATTTGATATAATTTCTGGTAAAGGATTTTTTTAGGACTGTCTACCTCCTGTAGAGAAATGGCAAAGAGTGACATGTGACTCTGGCTCAGATACTTTAAATCTTGGGCAATGACTGAGCCAGGTGTAGGACTCTGTCACAGCTCATTTTTTCTCCCAGAACTACTAGTTTACCAGTAGAAGAGCTGCATATTCCATTGAGAACTTAAGGTTTTGGGTATTGCCCTACATATTTCCTAACAAATTTAACCCGTTTCCTCCAAGATTGTGTGAATTCCATAGGTTTAGCGCAGGGATTACCTGGTTCCCGTAAGCAATTTTTATAGTCCGCACTTCCCCTCTCTATATGTTTCTTATTTCTTATGGGGGTTATTCAAATGTTTAAAAAGGTTAAAAGTTTGTTTTCATAGATGAAGTTGAATTTAGACAATTTGAATATTTCTAAAAATATATCGATATTTGTCATTTCACTCATAAAGACTTAAAGTGGTTTGAATATTTTTGGCCTGATAGCTATGTATAGACATGTTATTAAAAAGTAAAAGCAATGTTTGATTGGTTCACATTATCCAAAGAGGGTGGGATGTAGTTGGCTGGTGAACAATGTCTATGGGGAAGTTTAAAAAGTTGATAGAAATAAAACAAAATCAGCATAGAGCAGAATCTAAATCCCAATATAATATGACAAAATTCCCGACCCCAAAGGCGGTTGATTCTATGATGCTTGATGTAAAAATACATTCCACCCAAAATACATGTGATTGATAGGAGGAAAAAGTATAGTACATTAAAAACAATATAGTTCAACTAACCCCATTAGTCCAGCACCATAATGAAATGATTGTTAAGTTTTATCGCCTTGTCAATTGAAGATGATGTTACATAATGACAATTATCAAAGTCAGCTAGATCTACTAGTATATCAAGAAACCAAAAAGAAGGGGTGGGTGGGGTGGGGAGAGAAGAATGAAGTAAGTTATTTGTATCTGTAGTTTTGGTTTTCAGTATATTCATTTTAATTTCCTTAATTTCCGTTAGGTCATCATGGATTGGAGCATTTGTGTACTAGTAATCTGCCAGGAACAAACACAAGAAAAACTTAAAGGTCCTATATATACACTTTTGGGAGAGTGACTTGAAAAAAAATGTTCAGGATATCACATTTTATGCATAATATGTGTAGGTCTGGGGGCATTTCATGAAGCATTTTGTCCGACAAATTGTCGGACCAATTTGCTCTCTGCCAATCGGATGCAAGGATTTCTGTAGTTTGTAACAGTTTGTCAGAAAAATATCTGACCAAACTGCTTCATGAAATGCCCCCCTGTTGTATCACAAGACATCCTACCATATACAGTTTTTGCAATCAAAGCAAACATATAAAGAGATATCAGTATTTTTCTCATTAAAGCATAATTGCGGACGGTTTCGTCTGGAAACATGTTATCATAGAAATATTGTTCACATTTTGTGTTATTAACAATACTTAACATTGATTATACAGATTCATTTTTTTTTTTTACAGAGGTTCTTTCTATCCGTAACTCACACTTAAGAATAATTTTCAAGCACTAATTTTGGGTTTTTGCCTTTGATTATCCACAAAAAGGAGGAATGTTGAGGAGATCAGGAAAATATATATTGATGTAGATTTTGGACCTGAAGGAGCAGTTGAAGCATTGTTAAGAAACAATGCCTTATGGCATCGTTCTTATCATCAAAAATTAATAATGACAAACTCAAATGAAAATTGGAGGGGGGAAGAAAAGATGAACATAATGACAGCTTGGTAAAGATTAAACGCTAAAATAGACAATGCAGCCTCTTTTCTCAGTTCATACTTATCCAGAGTGTGTGCTTTCTTTCCAGTACCGGTATTATTATTTAGATATATAGGTTAGGGGAATCCCTTTGAATTGTGTGATACATCATTTCAAAGCTTACAGTCTGCTCTTTCAGAATCTGTCCTTAAAGGACAAGTCCACCTTCATGCACATGTGGATTCAGTGAATACAACAATATTAGTAGGAAACATCACAGAAAGCTTGGAAAAAATCGTACAATCCGTTCAAAAGTTATGATTTTTTAAGGTATCTGCACAGTCGCGGCTGGATGAAAAGACTATCACAGTGTATGATGTCACATGCGCACATTCTAAGGAAAATAAAATGAGAATTTCACAAAACCATACTTTTTGAATAAAGTTCACATAGTTTCTTTGACTTGCTACTGACGTATAGGGTAATATTATTCCCCCTGCCTTCTGGAAGAGAAGTCGAGTATCCTTCTGTAAGCGAAAATAATTTAAGTTGAATTTTCTTTATTCATTCTTTATATCGTTGTACACATGTGACATTACAAGGTATAGTAGTCTTCTCATCCAGCCTCGACTGCATGAGCAGAAACTTCAAAAATTCATAACTTTAGAACGGATTGTCCAATTTTCCTCAAACTCTCACTGATGTGTTCTACTATTGTTGCTGCATTCACTCAACCCACATGCTATAAAGGTGACAAATCTTTGTCTGGCGACTTTTTTGTTGATCAATTATACCAACCCTGATGGAAATCTCTTCAAATTCATAAGTTCTGAAGTTTCCTTTAAGTTTAACCAAAATCTATATATGTAGTTGCCATGGCAACATACCACTTAACACTAATGAAAAGTATTTCAAACCTCTATACATCCCGTCGATCAGTTGTACCTATTCAAATGGAATCTCTTCCAAACTGGAAAATAGCCTCCTGTAACTAACTTCAATTAAAAAACCCTAGTTTTGGGTTACCATGGCAACGCACAAATCAACAATTATATTTGACCCCTGGTTTATACTCTTGGTACCTTCTATACAACGTTCATATCAAATTTTGTGAAAATTGAATCTTCCTACCTGGAGAAATAAACAAAAACATGATTTTTAGGAAAAGTTCATTGACCTTTGACCTTTGACCTTTGGAAAATTCACTCCAAATTCAATCAAAATATTTTACTTGTTCTCAATATTCTTCCTGCCAAGTTTTATCCAGATTGGATATTCCTGACCTGAGAAATAGCAAAAAAACCTATTTCACAAATAAAGGTCATTGACCTTTGACCTCTGACCTCCTTCCCAGCATCAATTTTCTTGGAGCACCCTATTTTTTGAGAAGGTACATCATGAAGTACCTTTGGTGAAAAAATCATGCTTTTGTCCGCCGTGTCACGATAATTTCACTAAGCCACCCCACTATATAGCGTACAGAGGGACGAAGGAAAGCGTATACATCAAGCACACAGCGTACGAAACGAATGACCAGCGAATATGCAACGTAAGCATAGCGTGCTGCGACAGTGATGTGACGGATCCGAAGTCTCTGAGCTTCTTCATGACCAGCTGGTTCATTTTACCGCGGTAGTTTCCTTCAGCTTAGTTTACCTTACTTTACATTCGTTAGCCATTTGTTGCACTAACGCCGTGCATACACTATGCATTCGTTTCGGCAAAATTTTCAGATAGACTGGACGTATTTAGACGAATTTAGACGAACGGCGGACGAAGGAGAAACGGGCAGAACGTTCAAACAGTGAATGTTCAACGTATACATAACCTATCGGTGGGCCTATTGCTTGATATGTTGTCATCCGCTCAAAATTTTGAAGATGTCCAAAATGAAATAAAAAACGGCTCCTGCGTATCTAAGCGAATCATTACGAACAGCTAACGAATACAACGTACGTGAAACGTAATACGAACGACTAGTAACGTATTCAAACATATCTCAAAATTTCGCATATGTTCTGCTTCTGTTAGTTCGATGCGCTATGGTTTGACCAGCTTTAAATTCACACACGAAGCATTTATCTTTAAAAAGTGCAAATTACAAGGTCGGGCAGCGTGTAATGAGACATACTATATGAATACTATATAGATAATATGAATAGAATAAATAGAGAAAAAATGAATAATATAAATAGTTCTCGAAGTTCCTTTAAGCAAAATCTTAAAGCCAATATTTTAAAATACTGCGTTTAATTTTTTTGCTGTGATCACTCAAAATATCTCTGCGTACTCACAATGATGCCTCGCTCGGATGACTTCATTTTGTTTGATCAATTTTCCCGGTACACGTGGTTCAGTGAATTTAGTGTCCGGGCATTAGCATTGGTATTCTATATTTTTTCCCGACCTGCGTATCTCAAAATAACTACTATAGAATAGTATATCATCTACTCATTATTTATCTAGCGATCCACGTCCGACAAGCTTTGTTTTTTAGTGGATCACTGTTTTCCATAATCGAATTTATTTTCCTCTCGCCCACGAAGTATTTATACAGTGTTCCTCCTAATTATTGTATATATATTAATATGTTAAATGAAAGAAAGACATTATTCAGAGGGGTGAAAGTTCAGATGCAAGTTTGTTCACTTTGTCTCCCTCTATATTAATATGTTGTTCTATAATTTATCTCGTATACTACATGAATCTTTTGCAAACGTTTGAACAATATTAATTCATGCCATGTATACTTTGTACTATGTTTTTGATTTTCGTTGATTGGAAATAAACTATGATTGAATTGAATTCGTTACTTTACTTAGCGTTGATACTTTTAAAGTACTTGTAGAATACTTTTAAAGTTTATACATGGACAGCATTTAATATAGGTTTTCCCGGCCAATTTCGCACTTGTGTCAGTCCAATTCCTAATTGCTGCATTCAATTTAGCAAAATTTAGCGTAGATGACATGTTCGGTAGTTCAATTTTATGATCTCTTCATTCAAATTCATTTTGGAGCATTCAAATTACCTTTAGCGTCATTCTAATTAACACTTTTTGAATTGAAATTCGTAAAACTAGCACCATTTCGTTATTCGTTCATTCAATTTAGAATGATATAGTCACGTGATCACGGACATGCCGCACTCGTTCATTCAAATTCATTTTTGGGCATCCAATTTAACATCTTTTGCAGTCAATTTAGCACGCATGTTTATGCTTTGGTTCTTTCTTTATTTTTTTTTTTGTCAACACAGTTACTGTTTTGCAAGCGTCATTACATTTCATATTTTCGTACTTATTTGAAAGATTTTGGCAACAGTTTTTTTTTTCTCAATGTGCTTAGTGATTCTTCCAGTCCCAAGATTTAGTGCATCATGACCTTGTTGTGGCCACAACTTATCTGGCCGTTGAGTGCTTTATTCCGAGTGTGTCGGCCAGTTCTAGGAAGTCAAGGTTATGATCATCAAATGTTTCTATAATTCTTTTTCTGTCTTCTTGAGAAATACGTCTGCACATGACCCAGTATCTAATTTGTGCTGTCATGACTGTAAGAAGATGAAGTTAATCTGTAGTATTGGTACATGTAGGCCTAAAATGACATGTATGAAAGAAAAGGGGCGTTACAGAACAACAAACCCGAGTTATGTATGGTAAAAAATATGATACTTTTACTGCTTAACAGTGCGTGGATGAAACAAAAAGTCACATATAAATACGCGTTTAAATGTTATCACCTTTTCAAAAGAGAAATAACATGACGTTAATTTGAATGAACATGTTAGGAATTTGACTGCCCATACGCGAAATTGAATGACTGAACTACCCCTTTCGGCCAGTGTTGGCGAATTTGAATGACTGAAGAGCACGTGCCAATTTGAATGCTCGTTTTACGAATTCGAATGGCACATGTGCAAATTTCATTGATCGAAATGCTAAATTGAACGACCAACTTGCAATTTTGAATGACAGAATGTGCAGTGACGAGGATTTTCGCTAAATTGAATGAACCTTTTATCAAATGGACTGACAAAAGTGCGAAATTGGCCGGGAAAACCTATACTTTGTACAGATTCCGTAAACTTTATTACATTCTCGACATATTGTATTGTTGCATGTTTCGTCATTTTTCGTCATTGACATATTGTACTTAACGTTTATATTATCTTTGGAACTTACGTCCTACAAGCTTTGCTTTTTACTAGGTTCCTCATTTTACACATCACTTATACGTCGGTTGTGCAATTTTGTCTCAAATTGACTGCTGTGTTAAACATTTTTTTTTTCTGAAATCAAATGGAATGTAAAACTTGTATGAAATGTGGAATATGGAACAAGAATTAAAAATGCGGTCTTGTAAAACATGAAAGTGCTGTTAAAACAGAGCTTATATTGATACTATACAATTTGAATAAAGCATCTCAGTTAGTATGAGTCCTATGTCGTCAGGATTGAATATCAAGCATATGAAAAAAAAATACTGGTAGTTACAATAATACACCGCGTTGCTATGCTAGCTTTCACAAGGACAAATCCGCACAATCACGGATACATTATGTTCCTGGCTTCCTCCCTTAGAGCCTTAATGCAAGATGGCCTTGTTCAACAGTGCTTCATGGTGTTGTTAAAAGGAAATACAGCTTCATTTGGCAGGTGACACAAAAATAGTTCAAAAATCATTTATGCAAGAATACCCCGCCAAAAAAACAACAACTCCAACAACAACAACAACACACATTTTGAAGGTGTGCCAGTGAGTCAAAAATGTACAATTTTCACACACATTCCTACAGACAGAAAATTAATGTGGCACACAAAGACTTAAGAGAAGGCTATATATTCCACTGACGTCTTGTAGGCATAAATTGCCATGCGATAAAGGTCTATATCACTGTGTCTTTAGAGTATGTCGAACTGTGAAATCCGTCATTTTCTTTGATTGTATGCCTGTTTAACTCTTGTCATGAAAGTGTAACGAATCGATTTGTTTGATTTGTTGTTGTTGTTGTTGTTGTTGTTGTTGTCTATTTGTTAGACGTCACGACAACACCAGGAAGAGAGAGCACGGCCGATTCTGAGACTCCGGGACTATTTAGCACAAGAATGCACATAGAGGGCGCGAAGCACAGAAATTGCACTTGCGCCTTTGATGTACTTACGCAGATCTGAATTCGAAATCAGTCTATGGATGTTCATTTACATTCATTTTTCATTTACTGAGTTTTCGCACAAATTATACAGTGTTGTATTTGCAACATCTATCACTGACAATGTAAAGTGACACATAAATCATAAGTTCTAAATATATAAGTTATAAGTATTTGTGTGAAATATTTATGAGGGAAATGTTCAGAAAAAAGGAGATCATGGTTGAATGCTTTGTGTTTTGTATTATGTTGATATGGAGATAACAAAATAGTCCATGGAGGGCTAAAAAGTTTGGAAAAAAAAGTTATAAGTATATAAAAACTATCATAACATTTACATGTTGGACTCATCTAAATCCAAAAGTATGATCTTGTGTAGTGGAGGCTTGGATTGCACATGTTATAGTGGAAAGCCTTCAAAAGATCCGAGAGAAATTATGGAATATACATGTATATATATATATATATATATATATATATATATATATATATATATATATAAAGGCTTGACATTAACCTTTTCTTTTGGTGCCCCGATTAGACCATCACCAAAACATATCTTTTTGAAAATCTGGTGGACAAAGACACCTGACCACAGCTATAGGTTGAGATTTCTATCTATCTATCTATCTATCTATCTATCTATCTATCCATCTATCCATCTACTAGTATTTACATACATATTATAAGTTATGGAATGGCAAAAATTTTCATGCTGGCACAAAACAGAAACACTAGTGGCCAGCATAATATCAAGGAAACCACGTTTGCATACGAGGTGTGATGTAAAAACTCTCCCATTTTTTGTTTTTGTTTTTTTGTATGAAGATACATCAAGTTTGTGGATATCTTTTTGTGTTATGGTCAAATTTAGCGACAGGCCGATAAATGGTTTAAAGTGTCTTGAAAACGTATTTCTTTTGATAACCTGTCAATGGATGTGGCTTATCGCGCTCTTTGTAGAAGTTTTGTCACTTTTCCACTTCTGTCTAGCTCTCATGTCTATTTTCCTTTATTTCTCTTTCCTTCCTTCAAGGTATACATAGAGGCATTAGTTCATTTCTTGTGATATATCAAATTATAAATACATATGTGAATACATATGTTACATAACTATAACATGGTTTATTATTATCATCACACTCTCCTTCTCGCTTTTAAGGACAGCTAAGCCATGCCAAAACCGCAAACATATTTGATGCCAAAATACACTTTCTGATTATTTTTTTTTTCTCTAGGGAAAGTTCGTAAACAGGAAAGTTTGTGAAAAATTATCTGGGGCATTGGTGAGATAACTTCAGTTCTACATCATTCAGTTTGCGTCATGTACTTTGAGCAATGACATTGTTTCCTTAAAGTGTAATAACTATCTCATAGTAGGATCTCACTTTTACTTGATAGAGACCTTCAAGGTATAAACCTAAAATGACATGGCCTACTTGTCTCATTTTCCTTCATTTGTTAAAGACTACTTGATCTTGGAAACAAATATCTCCTTGAGCGGCAAAGAGAGGCAATGCTCTTGGGTTCCGTTACCATGGTAACATTACTGTACTAAGAATTCAGTGATAATAACAGGGTCTTCAGAATATTGGGGTAGATATTACTATTATAGGGGTATATTTCAAACACAACACACACACACACACACACACACACACACACACACATATATATATATATATATATATATATATATATATATATATTTGTATCATATAGAATACAATTATATTTGGGGTAGATATTACTTTTATTTCTCATGCTGGATCATATCCAGAAATGTTAATCATACAAACTTCTATAAAGACATAATCGTTCGTGGACATAAATATGAAGAAAAAAATTGCTTGTTAAGAAAACTACAGAAACACTTGTTATGTACACATAGGAAAGAGACATGCAAGCATAGATCTACATTGCTACAATCAAAATTGGCACGGATGTTGAATAGATCCTGATTCAATGGCCCGTTTGATGATACTATACTAATGGTATCAAAGACATACGTCTAACATCGTACTCTTTGCGGTGCTCAAAGTTTAAGATAACTACATCTTTGTATATAACCAGAGTATACCGCAAAAAAAGCCAGTAAAATATCAAAATCTTTTGTCTTGCCACTCTTTTCTTTCGTGTTTTTATTGGTTACTCATAAAGAAACAATGCTTTCTACTTACGGTTGGAGCGTTAGTGAGAACCATATTTATATATGAGTGCATACACATCTATTGGTCTGAATCAGTGAAATCCAATCAAAATGAAGAGAAAATAAATACATAGGCATTAGAGATCTGCTTTGAGCAATGGACTTTTGTGATACTTCCTACGAAGTGTAACGCGTTTATCCTCTGACATACGAAATATTATACTTAGCCAGACATTGATAACTTATAAGTTGGTAAAACGTGATGCAAAATATAACTTGTGTTATTATAACAGCGCACAATTACCAGCAGCATTTAGATGAAAACACACACACACACACAAACACACACAACGAGAACTGCTGCAACCTAACACTCTATCAACAGTACATTCCTTATGACGTTACCACACATGGGAATCTAAAACCACTCATTTACATACGAATGAATTAAACAGAAATTTCCATGTTTTAAGATTACCTGCACCAGATGAAGTGAAAGCTTCATTTCTGAAAGGATGATCCTCACATAACATTTTCTTGAGAGATAACAATGATCTGTCATAATCAATCTGCACGTTAGAGTGTCTACGAATAAACAGTCTCTCTTTTTGGGGACTGAATCGAAATGTGTAATTGCACAACCTTTTGCTTCATCTTAGTATCACATGAGTCTGTAGCTAAATCATTTAGGCTGAATTGTTGATCTTGCCGAAATTTCATCAAAAATCTTATATACTTTTAGCGGGCTATTCTCAATGATGTTTGTCGCATTGAACACTTAACAATGAAAATGACATTTTTATTCGGACTCTGATGCCTTGCGTATCAGGATAGCGAGTAACTTAGCAATTCTAGACAAATTGACTCTGAAGCTTGATTCATTTGCTGCATGTGTCACTACAAATAACATTTAAAATTTTCAATGTGTGAAACTGGCAACGTGAAATATCTTCTGCAAAAAAAAAGAAAGAAAGAAAGAAAGAAAGAGAGACTCAAAGTCACTGACTTGATCACTGTTGATTGCACGTCTTTACCGAGAATAGTTAGTATGCACCGCAAATATTGTACATCATTTTCTCAAAAGCAATTCATTTCGAGCACTGCAAATATATTACTTGTCAGAACAATCTGAATTTATCGCTTTGCATCGAATATTCACAATAATTTTGCAGCAACTGAAGAAAGAGAATGACAATAAACAGTATGAACTATACACAAAACTGATACAGACCGACACATGTACATGGTTGGTGCATCCTGATGAAGAAGACTGTGAACCTCACCTCACTCACGGTGATTATTAACATAGCAGGACTGTAGCCGATCAGCCAAAAGGTTATTTTAGAAATCACCCTTTTACACAGACTTTGGTATTAAAATAGTACTTAGACATCTTTGATTGCGCCATTCATTGGAAACTGAGAAGAAACATTCAAGTGATGAGAAAATATAGATATTGTTATGACATAATATCACGCAAATACGCACAATACGACATTTTCTTTCTTTCTTAAGGTTCAGTTACAGTTTGCCCATGCATTTCTTTATCTAAAAGTATGTTTTGTCTCATTGCAAACAAATGACGTGCATTTAAATCTCATCTAAATATGCAAAAGTCACATTGTACTTCGCTTTGTTTTTCATGCAAATTCCATATTGTATTCTTTCGTCGGAAGTGAAATAGAATGAATAATGAAAAATGAAATCAAATGAAATCAAATAAAAACACTGACTTCAACAGGTGAATGACACACCGTAGAAGGCTGACTGGAGGAGAAATTTATCATGGAGAAAGATTGATTTGGACAGCAAATCAACCTGATTCAGCAGACCTAATGCTGTCTTTATAAGATGACACAACTGTCTTTTCCATTATAAAGAGGACATACTAACATGTTTTGTTGAATATCCGCACTGCAAAAACATCGGTGTTAAATTGAACATCATGGATGTGAAATCTAACACCGATCAAGTGTCAATAGAGGACCACACCCACAGGTGTAGAAAGCATGTTGTGATATATGCCGAAAAGTGTTCACCTGGCACTTCGTGGTGTTATTTGATACTGTAGCTGGTGATATTTTTAACGCTGCGCTGGTATTCATTCAACAATGACACCGCATAGTGTTGATTTGGTATCGCTGTTGTTAATGTCAATGGTATAACACCCGTCCAATACGAGACTACACCAACTGGTGTTACTGTGGTGTAAATGTGTTCACATATTCTTCTTTTTTAATCAAGTACTTTATCTTAAAGTTCTTGATCTTCTTGTTGAAGTTCAAAAAAAAAAAACAGTAACTAAATAACTACTCAAGAAACCACAAATTTATATTTTGAAGTGATACCCGGAGGTGTTAATCTAACAGCACAAATGAGCACCGGAAATTTGAAACCATCTCCGTGTTTCATCTCTAACACCGGACTTTTTGCAGTGCAGTATTTCAAAATTCGTGACGGAACACCACAAGGTCAAGAACTTGGATCATGAACTGCAAGTCTTCACGGTCTTTCACGCCAAAAAGCAACAGAAACATGTGCCTACCTAGGCACGGGGCGGAAAATACTGTAGACTGTTCAAACCTGAGAAGTAACGCAATTAACTTACTGCAGTTTGTCGTTAATGAAAACAATATGTGACATGTAGACCTACACAGTCCATGTACCATAACAAATAAAAGATAGTTTGTCTTGTATGTAGATACTAGGGAATATAACAATGACTCAAAGCTTTGAAGTTTCGTCACTCAACAATGGTAGGGACAATGAATGCTGCTTTTAAAAGACGAGTTTTTGCTTATGATGGGTTGAAAAGGCATTTGCATGGTCATCGTAATCACTTGCCACTCTGTTCATATCTCTTTTTCATTTGCTACTATCCATTCCAGACATTATATGAGTATCAAATGCAACGGTGCTGTTGCTGATGTGTTTTCTCTTAAGCAAAGCAGAGAACGCTTTAAAGCATCTTTCACATATAAAATGGCAGTCCCTACTTATCATCGAGTAATACAAAGTACCGGGAAGGAAAGACTTAAAGGCCACAGGGTTAATGCACTTCTATCGCTATGTGCAAGATCGAGAGCAAGTTGCCACATTGATTAGAAAGTAATGTGTAACTCTAATTGTGTGTTATTATGATAAGAATATCTTCACTTTTGTTGTCATCGTTCAACATACCAGTGGTGATTGTACTGAGCGTTTTGAAGGCAGAAAATCTTGACTCGCAGGCCCTTTTTGTGCAGAGTGTTCTGAACTGTTCTGCTTGTCACGCCCGTTTACACTCAATGTCATGAAATCTGACGGCAAAGTTTCTGTCACTTTGTACAAGACTGCAAGCGTTCATTCCAAATACCTCCACAATGTTATTCTCGTAAGAACAAAAAAAAAAAAAAAACAAAAACAAAAAAACGTCAGATGATGAAGACTTGATTGCAGAGGAAAAGTGATTCATGTGTGTGCTGTAACCATGGTAACTGCACACACAAGACAGAATTTGCTCGCGTTTTTGATGCGGTGCTTCGGCGGTCTCATCGTGGCGCCATGACAACACGCATTCCTCGCTCAATGGAGCGCCCTCTCTGCGAGTCCTCGGCTTAATCCTGCATGGATTACGTGACAAAAAAATCAACAAAAACAAAACGAAGAAGTATTGAAAGAGGTAGCTACATTATCGATGAAAATTAGAATTTGACTTACTTAGTATAGTCAATATAAAATGAACCAGTAACAGGTGGTCATTAGAGAAAAAAAATAGCTGGAAATAATGAGCGATGGTTACAAAGATCCACATGTTTAATGATTATAATGAAAAAATGTCATTATGTCCTGTTTTCATTGCTGGCGTGGTGTTAGGAATGCAAAGTGGTATTGTTTCAGAAATAAATGTTGTTTTTCTTTTTATTATTTATGAATCATTCCTTTTATTTCTTTTCTTTTTGTAAATTGGATATTTCTCCAACTACAAGAAAGGAAAGAAAATATCATACAAGCATAGTATTAGATGCAAAATATAATGTTATGCCATGAATACATACTCATTCTTTTTTCTTTCCTTTACAAAATAACATCTCATTGCCGTACACGTTGTGCAAAAAGAGAGAAAATGACTCTGAAGCGAATAGCCTCAGCACGAATATGAAAAGAAATAAAAATGCATATAAGCATAAAGTTTGCAATGCAATAAGGATCGCATTGTTACGCCGATGACATATGTGGAAATGAAACGGAAATAAAATGAATGTGTGCTAACGATATATTTTGCTTGTGTGAGAGAGAGAGAGAGAGAGGGGGGGGGGGTAGTTTGCATCAGTGTGCCCTTGGGCGTGCGCTTGAAATCAAATAGAAGTAATGCATGTGTAATTTGTTTTGATATTTTCATTCGTTAACTGAATGAAGACACTGATAAAACTCTAAGTTTTTGCTAGAACTCACCCCATGCGCTACGTAGACGTGACATCCAGTCGTCTCGACCTCTTTGCAGAGTTGATTAAACTGATCACACTCTCTTGTGTAACAGCGGCTTAGTCTAAAAGCATAAAGGGAAATATGGAGTAACGGAAAACGAAACGAAAACAAAAAATCAAACGAACGATGAAAACCCAACAGAAATATATATTAAAAGAAATCCCGAGTATTGCTGACCCATAGGATAGCACAAGTATCGCTGGAAGGAGTGGAAACTTAGAACTTCTAATAATTGTATTAATATTCTAAATAATAGTAGTTTGCTACTGCTGGCGGGAGAAACATTGCTGCTGATGCGCTCCCAAAGCTGTCACTATGTCTGAAATGTAGGCCTATTAAATTCATAAAGCAAAACTACAGAATGCAAAGGTCTAAACCTCAGGGCTGTTTAGTGAGCGTTTTTTTTTCAAAACGTCAACATTGATTACTGAAACATTTCTCTCATTGATAAACGCACCTTGACTTTTATAAAGACAATGAGACATGTACATTGAATTTCATTCCACTATTGCGCGTTATCTCCGTTCCGTTTATACTTGTATCATCATTCTTAGTAGGTGTGCGCGTGTGTTTGTGGGGGAGGGGGTTGTATGGATCGACGTACAGGTAGCTACCGGTACCCCAAATTTGATATTTTGTGTGTGATGTCAAGTTCGAACGGACAATGAAGCGTTTGTCTTTCCATAGCCGTTATTTCTGAATTAATATAGTGTATATTTCACAGGCTTTCAAATCAATCGTTTCGAAGATAAAACTTCACTTTAAGAAATGGGACACTGGTAGCATCTGGTACACCAAATGTATAAATATGTTTTCATTTAATGTAACATCTAATTCGCATCAGTGACTATAGTCATATTGTATTCGTGATAGGGGAACGTCCAGTCTCCAAAATTTGCATTGAGGTCGATATGCGTCACAAGTGAATCGACAAAATCCAGTTGAGGTTGCAACCAGAAACAAATACATTTGAACTGTATGATAATTATGTGACTTTACTTACACAACTCAGCAATAAATGGAGCTGAAATGGCTCCATCTTCGTGATTATATTGAGAAAACATAAAAGGATGCATAAAAACGTCAACCCCCCCCCCCCTGATATAACTTCTGAATCACATTTCCTGTAAGAACAGGCATCTTCCATTTTGAAAGGTTTTTTAACATTATTCATATCGCACTAACCGAATGACGGTGATATTCCTTTGCTCTCTGTACGCCTCGAGAAGGCTGATGGCCGATTGTGTCCCGAGCGGAACGTGCCACAAGAACAACTTGGACAGATACGTGCATTCCTTCATCGCGTTGCAGAACTCCTCAAATACTCCACTAGTCACGAAACTTTCTGGACGCTCCTTACCGGGAAACCACAATGTAATGTTGCGAAGCATTGGAGTATGACCCATCGAGATAGTGAGAGACTTGACTACCCCACTGACGTCGTGGTTTTGATTCTCTGCGGTAGCGACGTAAAGATCTTCCAGGTTCGGACAATGGCGAAGGAAGTCGGCCAAGCGGAATTCCTTGGAGGTGTAGTTCGTCACCGAGAAATCTCGGAGACTCGTAATGGTACTAATCTCCGAGTAGAACGACGGAAAAAGAGATGGTTTCCCCAGCTGCAGCTTCTCGAGACTGCATGATGCTGACAGAGTTCTAGCAATCTGATGCGAGCCATCTTCATCAAGTGTACATCCCCTGATGGCAAGCGTTTTCAGATTTCTGAAAGCGCAAGATCTGGATTCCTGAACCACTTTGTTGCTGTGTTCTTCATCGATATCCGCTTCTACACTATCACGGACTTCCTCTTCCTCCGATTCTTGATCTGACACCCAATCAGAGTGCTCCATCACCCGGTGATCTTCCGCATGGTCATCCTGGCTGAAAGTTGCCTGTAGGGCACTCAACGCCGGACAGATTTCTGGAAGCTTGAGCAAGACTTCTGTAGACCATTTCGCGTGCAGTACTGGCAGGCATAGCGATTCCATGGCAACCAAACCCTTCTCGGGTATATTCAACAGGCTGCCAACGAACTGCCGACTAACAGTACAGGAATTCATCTCAAGAACTTCAAGATGTTGTTTCCTGGACAGACACTCCACAAACGCTTTGACATGTGGCCCCATTATCCGCGAATGCTCGATGTTGATCTTGGTGATAGACTCAAAGTGAGGTGCATTTAGGGCTTTGACTATCTTCTCGATCTCAAATGGACCTACCCCATCTGTGCTGAGGTATCTGAAAGACACAGTCTGAGTTTCAGGAAGTGCAACCCCAGAGTTGTTCAAGAAGTACTCGAGGGCGTTAAAAGAGTACCCCGAAGGCCTTCCCGTCAAGAACAGCCTGTTTGTCGTGAAAAACTTGGAAAGTCTCTTGTTGGACTTTATCTTTGATTGGCTTTCAAAGTTGCATTCCAGCGATATCTTCTGGTAAGGTGATATGTTGGGCATATGTCTCAATATTTTCTTGGCAGTGTACAGGTCCTCACCACAGGCAAACTGCAACACGTATCTGAACTCAGCAGCTCTGGCCAAAATAAACACATTCTTCAGAGTCTGCACAAATCTCTTCGGTTGTTTCGTGCACAAGGAAGAGAGATAGATTCCGGCACATTTCTCCTGGGCTAATTTATGAAAGAAAGCAATGGCCTCAGTGGATTTTGTTTCTGGGCCACCGGCACCTTGGGTTCCAGTGGCACAAACTTTCTGTCTGACGAGAAGTCCAACAGCACAGGCAGCGTGAAAAACGTCTGGACATTTCTTGAAGTCCTGGGCGGTGAACTGAAGTCGTTTTTCAGGACTTATTAGCCCTTGAAGTGCTATCTTTCCAAGACGCTTTAGGCAGTTTTCCTTATCCAGTCCCACTTCGTTGCCGTTCTGTTTCTTCCTTTTCAGACTCAGTCTCTTCGGTTTTACCGGCCGTCTGACGGAAGATGATTGTTTCTTGTGGTGGTGGCCCCAGAGATAGGTAAAGATGTAATCGAAGAGTTTGCTTAGAGTCACGATGTCTCGCATTTTTTCTCTGCGGCTTTCATCTGCATCTTTCCAGACCTGGCAGAGCATTGCACAGAACAGAGGGAAAGGTGTGACGGTTCTAACAGCAGAATTCTCCCTCAGATAGTCGAAGAGATGATAGGCTTGTTCAAGATCGTGATGGAAGTACCTTTGGATAAATGTCTTTGTGCCTTTTGTAGAGAACCCTTCGATTGCCATGTGTACGTAGGAGTTGGCCAGATGATCTTCCTGAAAATCTGCAGCTTTCCAGGGTCTGCAAGTCACTATCACTCGACAGCCCGTCAAGCGCCTATTCTCGATTATTCTCAGGATGTTCCCAGTGCCCTTGATACCTTGTATGTCAGGCTGGAACTCGTCATATCCATCCAGGACGATCAAGACCTTATCTGGATGACTCTTGACGAACTCTTCTATCTGAAGCGCAGTTATGGCGGTGTCTTCTGGAAGCAGCTGCTCTACCACCGCATCACCAAAGTCAGTGTTTTGACTCACGAATCGGAGTTGTAAACAGAAAAGGAGTGACACATCAACCAGAGGAGAATCTTTAACACCTTCAAGCCAATCGTAGGCAAACTTTGACATCAGCGTCGTTTTCCCACTACCGGCCTTGCCCTCGACGAGAATTCGTCGTGGTTCTGCGTTGTTCATCTTCACAGACAAAATGTCGTTGTAAGAACCGGGCAACGATACGCGTTCCTTGGTTGCACTACTTGTATCATCGGTGAGTAAGCAAACGTCTGTGAAAATAGTATCCATATCTACATGCGACTTTGGATCCCAAGGGACCAGTTGGATCATGCACAGTGAAGTGCGATATTTAGTTGCAAGCTCAGACCGACATCGTTCGACGTTGAGTGCACTGCAGAATTGACCCACGGCGCTCATAACACTGGCGTATCGATCAGGAAAGCCTTTATTAGGTAGATCAAATGAGAAACAAAGAATCAGTGACACACGAGAACTTTCTGTAAACTAAAAACTAACTCGATTCAAAGATAACCTGTTTTGCTCTTGCAGACCTGCACATGGAAGTCTTAGCCTCTGTTCACTTAGCAATGAATGTTGTGCTGATACAATGATAATTCAGTCGTATTTGGTTGCCACATTTTTAATCAGGTCGTAGATAACATTTTTATGGCAGCAAAAACAAAACAATAATAATCCATTTCCTTATTCAGACACACCTCGACATAGTCTGTCGTCCAGACGTCGAAGACCGCATGAGATGAGAGCCGCGCCCAGTTCTCCCCTTTCCTCGCTCTCCACCTTCGTCTCTCGCCACTGCACCAGCGCTCGGTAGACGGCTTCGGAGAAATTCGTGCTGCTCTCCCTCTCGGCCCGAGCCTTGGCCTGCTCGCTGAGGCCGAGTCGAAAGCAGAGCTTGGGCCAGTCGTGCGGGTTGATCTCCTCGGACAACTTCAGCAGCTCGAGCTCGCTTAGGGGCGCCGTGAACGAGACGACATCGTCGATACTGGCAGACCTGGAAATTGAATTCGACATAGGCGTATGAATTCACTGGCAGATTATACCTTGTCTATTTATCTCAATGAAAATTCTGTCTTTATCGAAGAAGCTATAGTGTGCAATGCAGGTATAAAGCTAGCGATATGTTTTAAAATCTATACATACAATGACAAATAAAATCAGTTGAGGTCTAAAGCTCTGTCATACTTTGTGTGTTTATGAAGAGGCGTAGAGGCGTATAAAAATGATATTTTTCTCTTGGGGTCGTGTCAAACCCTGAGCTTATACTCACCTACCATTGAGCATTCTATTCTTATCATTATCAACCTTGTACAAAATCCTGAAAGGGAATTCCAGTGCAGTTGAAAGTTAGTCTGAAAAGAAGGCGTAAAAAATTTCTCAGCAAAGCAATGAAACTTTGATCAAAATCGGATGAAAAATAAGGAAGCTATGACATTTTGACGTTTCGCTAATTTTCAGGAAAACATTTTTGAACAGTCAATATGAATATGCAAATAATGAAATGATGCCATCCATTCACAACTTGTCATATGTAGGTTCAACCTATAGGTTGAACCTACATATGGCAAGTTGTGAATTTTAAAATTTCCAGTTTTTCATTCAAGCCCAATTACGCCCCAGTCTCAAATGGTGATATTTCTAAGTGATCATCATTTTGGAAGTGACTCAACCTGAAATAACATTATGTTTTACATTTTGGTAACAGAAGCATTGAATTTTCATTATTTTTTGTAAAATGGAAAAATGTGAGATGATGACATAAATCACCTCACTCATCAGCATCCGATTTTGATCAAATTTCTATCGTTCAACTCGTAAAGTTTTACTCTTTATTAGACTATAACTTTTAACTGGATTGGAATTCCTCTTTAATGGTGACTGTCCGTATACCCTATACCTTTTACCGGGAGAATGCACAATCAGATTCAGACGGACTGACTAAAAACTTTGCTACAGATTTCGGATGTGAACTGGCCTCACATATATATCCGGGTTAAGTAGAATTTAGACTGTCCGGAAAATGGAAGCTTGTGACAGGATGTAATGCAGCCCCCTGAGACAACAGTAAACGTCCGTCTGTTCTATCGAACTGACATCCTATATGTCCGTCGTGTTCGAATGAATGCGAATATCCATGAGGCCTTCTTTGAAGCCAAACTTATGATAGAAATATGAAAGCCTGGTGATTCGACACTCTTTTTCCCTTAAGAGGAAAAAGCTCCTTCTGTCAAACGTTTAGCCATTTTGATATCGCAACATTCACAGATTAAATGAAATCGTGTACATTAAATCTTTGTTTGTTGTTATGTCAAAGTATATGGCCTGGAGTCTGCGTTGTACGTGAGGAAGAGGGGAGAGGAGAGAGAAATGTTCCCCCATATTAGATTTCCTATATTTTCATCTTTAAGCCCCCCCCCCCCCCGTTTAACGAAATAAGATAATAAAAACGATGATGATAATAATAACAATAACAAATATAGATATCGTTTGTCATGTGTGAGAATTACTTAACCTTATTTCGTGTTGAATAATTTCCCATTCAATTTCACTTCGTCGTAGGCTTTCCCTATCTCTGAGTTAAGTACCTTTTGGCCGGGGATGTTAAAAGCATTATAGTCTGTTGTTTCTCACAGCAGCGATATTGCTAACACACTGCAACAGCAAATCACTTTGCAGGTCACACAATGTCTGCAGTCAAACATAAAATCACAAATCAACGATTATAGTCGAGCATCTGCAAATAACTTAAATTTGCTGTATTGTCCCCTCTACCTTTAAAGGGTTTACCTCACGAGGTAGCCTGCATGTGAGGCTGTGAAAGGACATAGATGACCTTGTATATTAACTTATTAAACAAACACGGACACACACAAAGTCTCATGATTGTGTGTATTGTGTGTGTGTGCTCGCTTGTGTGTCGAGAGCAATGTTTATGATGATTACTTTGTCTTTTGATACAGATATCATCATAGTCATGATGAGTATAACATAGTAATGTTTATCACTTGATACAGATGCAGTGTTATTCCCAGTGTGAAACTTTACATTGGTTACTTTAAGCCTACTTTTTGATGGCATTCGCTCAAACACACATGGCAACTTTCGGTGATCCATACGTTCAGACTTAAAGGAAACCTAAACCCAAAAATAAATGTGAATTGAGCGCAAGCAGCAATACTAGTAGATCACATCAGTGAAGTTTGAAGAAAATTGGATGATCGATTAAAGAGTTTTCAAGTTCCGGTGCCGTCATTGCTGGATAAGAGGACTCGTCGATACACGACGTTATATATAGACAACAGTAAAGAATATAGAAGAATTACACAAAATTTATTTTTTCGTGAAAAGTGCGCATCCCATCGACTTGCTTATGACACATGTTAAGGTCACAATATTATTCCCTTGCTTTCTATACGGGTTAAGTCAATTTCTTTTTTCATTATGCTAGAAGAGTGAAAATATGTTGAATTTTTCTTTATCATATTGTTGTCCTTACATGAACTATAACAGTCTTCATATCCAGCGATGACGGCACCGAAAAAAAATCATAACTTTTTCGTTAAATGTCCCATTTTCCTCAAACTTTCGCTGATGTGCTTTATTGATATTGCTGCTTTCACTCAATTCACATTTATATGTGGGTTTAGGTTTCCTTTAACAGCAATTTACTTGTGGTTTTGCAGTCACGGAAGTAATGGCAGTTTCGTGAAACTTGAGCGGCCTCTGGCGCTTGAGCATATACTGCTTTCAATGCCATCTACTTGAAGGATATTAAGCCGGTAATAGAGAATTATAAGGAACAATTATGGAGTTCTAAGACAGCGAAACTGTAAACATGCATCTGAAATGCAATTAACAAAATAATCATTTCCAGTCATTCACAAAAGTAACGAGACTGATGCGCATTGGTGTACTAGACATTATCATCATTTGCGTTGAGAATAAAATCAACCTTTCATTTTCTGTGAATTGATGTTTGATTTAACAATGTGGTTGTCTCAAAACATTATGGCCAAGAGAATATCAAGTTTAGCAGCATTATAATATATCAAATCACTCAGTACTATTGGTTCTCTTCCAGGACGAGTGTGTATATTAAAAATGGTAGGTTGGGTTAAGTATCGGTTCGTAGGCAGTGGAAATGGCAGAAAAAGATTAACTCATGAACGTAACAGGTATAGCTAGTTCCAACGCTTTGTTATTGTAATCACTGTTTATCTGCGTTCTTTTTAAATTGGTCAAGGCTGTAAACTGTGCAAAGTGTTTGTAGTACATAACAGACGATCATCACTACCCAATCCTTCAAAAACTGTCAACATCACTGCGCACAGTAGTGCGGTGGAAATATAAATACATGTATAGCGGTTCTATTCGTAGTGAAAATTGTCATGGCTACATAACATAAACTATAAAAAGAGCAAGCGTTGGCGAGAACGGTCGAGGAAATGAACTTGCCCCACATACAAAACAATACCTTCTGGTTGATTTGAGCAAACAATGGCTGTAAAAAGGCTCTTGAAAGAAGATGACTAAAAATAAAATCTGGAAAAGTGTATGCCTAGTGGCACATTCTAAAGTAGCCTTAAAGGGATGGTACAGTTTCCGTTGAGATTGGGCTTAAGGTTTCCAACGGCTTTTGATGATGATTTTGTGAAATAATGGGAAACCTCTTCTGAAATAATATTATGATAGAGCATAATTCTTAGAGGAATTTGAAGTTTATTTGATGAAAATTGATTTTGAAATGGCTGAGATATCAAAAGCAAACCAATCCTAATAAAAGGTGGGACTCACCTTTTATTAGGGTTGATTTGTTTTACTTTGTTTTTAGATATCTCAGACACTTCAAATTGGATTTTCATCAAATAAACATTGAATTCCTCTTGGAATCATATCCTATACGCTTTTTAAATTTCCATAAAGTGGTTCACACCACATGCTCTGCGTGCACTTCGCAATAAACAAGACAGGACACAATCTAGTTACGTACACCTTAAAACCTGTAATACAGGACAGTCACAAGATATCTGCCATCCGTTTTTTTTCCCCTCTGGATTGGGTGTAACGGAGGTAACTTCCGGTTCGGTCAGGTGTCCTTTCAAAAACAAAATACCCTCTCTATCTGCAGCGACCAGAAAATTGTCCAGAACACATTCTATAATGTTCATCTGACATTGGCATAGAGAACGTCTAAAATACTATCTTCTGTATAATTGGATTACACCTATAAAAAAGGTAGTGGTAAATAGAGCTGTAGACAGATTTGACTTCTGGTGAATCTGCAGTTTGCTATAGTAGTTTACATTAATTGTGACATATACATTTTTAGACTCATACGCTACATTTGTAATGCGAGCTCACATGATAAATTACTACAGTGAAGATCCGATTATTTTAAGTAACAGGGAGCGATATTCTTTTTAAAGCAGTGACCTTATTTTTCTATTACAAAGTAGAACAAAGATAGGATAGAAACTGGGCACACAGAGAATATTTTTGGAAACAAAATTAAATTCTAATAGATCGCCTACATTATAAAAAAAAAATAACTGACCTTTGACCTACCTAATGCATTACGTCTCCATTATTCACAGTATGACTATTCTGCATAATAATGGAATCATTTTGTTGATGTGGACAGGCTACACCCGTGAATGTGCATGCAGTAACAGATTATTTCAAAAGTAACACCCTGTGCACAATGATTACAGCTTACTTGTAACGTTTTTCTTTTGTGCATTCGGTAGTAGATCGATTTATCTTCTTGAGTCGGTACTTTTACCTTTTTTTTAATCGTAAGAAGAGGTCGACGATTAGGACCAAGCAGGGAGGTGTTCTTCCACCTCCCTTGACCAAGTACACTCACAGTAAGTATTCATGATTGTATAGAGTTACACGCACAAGACAGGAATGCGACAGTAACTGCCACGAATAAATTTGCGTATTTTCATATAATTTCTGACTATAGTTACAGCCCATCAAAATCTAACACATCGCGACATATTACGTTTTCCTTGATTTTTTTTTTTTACTTTTAGAGCAAAATTCTGTGATTAAATTGCACTTTCCAATATAGGGCCCTCAAATAGGGAGTATCCGACAAGCCATGCCTGGCATACATACATACATAACATGCACAAGCAAACAAACAACCAAACAAACACTTAATTAACATTGTTTATTATGACTGCGATTACTCACGCCTTCTTCATTTTTGGTCGTTGTCTCTGCACACACGGAGCCTTACAGATTTACAGCATGTTGGATTCTGAACGAAATCGCCATCACTTTTGCTTCCTCAAACTAATATGCTAGTATGCCCGCAGCGGAACTGGACAGTACACGCGACATATGAATTACAGTTCACCGAGTATAGAGACGTGCGGGCGTATATCCGTCAGCTGTTATCTAAATGCAAGTCCTATAGGGCCTATAGTAGTCAGGCGGAGTTGTGAATCCCGAATTTCTAATCCAACATAATGATTGAAATGATTCGATTCCTCCTAAATGTGATATCTTGATATCTCTTCTTTCGGCAAGCGTGTGCAGAAACGACTCTGACACCTAGGATATTGATAAAGTTGATTTGGCGCTGTGACAGTCTTCTATAATAATGATTACAAGGCTAAATAGAGGAGGGTTCTATGTGTGTTATTAGAATAGGCGAAGTAGACTCTACATTAGCCAACTTTAACGGATATCAGGAACTTCAAAGCGGATGTGACACTTAGGAATGAAGGCATAGTTTCTAGTTTCACTATACAGTCGTTTGATTAGATTTTATTTCCCTTCTCAGGAAGATAGTCTCGGTTCTTGTTTTTGTCTTCTGTTTACCCAAGAATATTTTAATATTTCTACATTGTTGGGTATTCGGACCTTTCATCACAAAATCCAGTGTATACAGCCTAAGTTCAGTAACATGTCTTTGTTTTGTTGATTTTTCAGGAAGCATTACAAAACACGGTAGTATCTAAGGCTTTGCAATTCCTGCGTTGATATTGACCTTTTGTTGTTGTTTCAAATAGAAAAAAAACATGAAGTAAGAGAAAAATGATATTAACCTCGTGTAAATCCCAATTGTCTCTGTTTTGCGTTGTTCTTTCATTTACTAATAATTATAATCAATTGATCTTTAATCATCTGTTTGATTACTTCATGCAGGATAGTATACCACTTGTGTCAATGTTAGTAATGAAACCTATTCTAAACAAGTACAGAATCTGATCATCTTTATTATCGATCATAATTATATCATTATCATACATGTAGTATCGTATAGTATCAATTGGGCTATGCTATGAGCATTGTAAGAACAAAGACAAATTTAAAAAGCTTTTTTTTTCATTGTTAATGTAAGGAAGAATCAAGCCTGCTAAGTGCACCATTTTAAAACTTCAGAATTCGCCTATACTATAGGCCCTATATCCAATTTGGACCCCATGAAAGACCAGCTATTGCAGCTGACTATGGACTATCCAGCCTTCTTATCAGATGGAAATGACACAAACAAACCAGCAAACAAACAAACAAATAAACAAACAAACAATTCGAGAAAATGGAAACGAAATAGAGAGGGAGAGAGACAGACAAACAGAACGAGTGAACAAAAATGCGATGAAAGGATGGCATGTAATTTGCATCGATTTATTGTTATGTTATGTTCGTTCCATAAGTTATAATTTACAATGTGTGTATTATGTATTCTGTATTGTGTTCCATCTTACCATCTATTTCATGACTTAATTTCCCCTTTATCATTTATAATTGTTCTCTTTCACTCTCCGCTTAGAAACGTTGTAATAAGCGCTTTATAAATGATATTCATTATTATTATTACTAGTATCATTATTATTATTGTTATAATTATTATTGTTATTATTATTATTATTATTATTATTATCATTATTGTTATTATTATTATCATTATCATTATTATTATTATTATTAAAGGATGCAGTAGGTAACCAGCATGGGGTTGATGGTTTGTGGTCCAAATGGCAGTCTCGCAGTGTATAAGTTTACATAAAACATAAAGAATTCAAACTCCTGACACGCTTATGCAACAGTAACTCCATGAAAGTAGGCACCCGTATACATGTTGTATGCGTGCATGAATGTATGTACTATGTATGTCTGCATGCGTGTATTATATGTATTATATATACATATATATACATATATACATATACATATATATATACATATATATACATATATATATATATACATATATATACATATATATATATATATACATACATATATATATATATATATATATATATACATATATATATATATATAATGAATACAATCTACTCTATTCTCCATAATTTGACGATAAGTATAAAGTTTATGGATAATTCCACTTTTCCTTTGGTCGTAGATCTGACATTTAAACCCTAATAGTACTTAAGTATTCACGTCATTATCACTCCCATGTCTAAATTGCTATGAGAGCAACTGCTATAGTGTGCAGCATGTGGTTACTTGTTCTCATTTTATCACACACATAAATGCATGTGAGAAGAATCTTCTGAGCCCCGAGTAATAGTCATTCTCTTTTGTTTATCATTACTTTTGGTCTTAATTGTACCCGTGCTCCTCATCCTGTTCCCCTTACTAGGCTTTTGTTGGGACCTACACTCAACAAGCTTTGCTTTTTAGTAGGTTCCATCGTATTTCTCTTCGCATCTTTTACTTTGATTGAAAATGACATCGACCGTTATGTATTACTTTTGTATTCCTATTTCTTCATGTATATATCCAAGCTGGACATTCTGTATTATATTTTGTTATATACCATGTATTTTCCATCGAGAAATACGAAAATAAATTGAAATTGAAATTGAAAAATTTAATCTTTCATTCCGACACTGCATGCGCAAATTTACGAAATAAAAAGATAACTAGGGATTGACTGTTGAATATTGTTGATAACACAAGAGTACAACACAGGTGCATTCTACTCAATCTTCTCGTTTTATTTCATTCTCAAATGATCAATTGACAGGTTGTTTGAAAGAAACCAATTGAATGTGTAACTGCGTTAAATGTAAAATCTTTTATATACAATATTTTATGGCAGACTTTGGCATTAGAAGGTCAGTGTATATTAGATGGGACTGAATCCTCTTACACAGTTATGACGGCTTTATAGATAGGCTGAACTTCACCTAGTGGATACTCTGCTGTGGATGACATTAATTCGAGAATACAAAACATTGAAAGCCATGACAAGATAAAACAATATTTCACAATAGGGAGCTTTAGATTTTAGACGCGCGGACGTTCAAAGGGGAAAAAAAAATGGTCTGAGCGTGCGCAGTAGCGCACGTCAAGTTACTGCGCACGCTCAGACCATTTTTTTTTCACTTTGAACGTCCGCGCGTCTAAAATCTAAAGCTCCCTAATGTAATATCAAAACCTTTATCGTCTTACTATAGTCTTTATGTGTTCCTGATTTTGAGTCATTGACTCACCTGCATTTTGCTCTCTATCTGTTGCAGTTCATGCTCTTCCAGCGAAAATCTATCTTTATTTTGCACGCAGACATTATCTACTAAGTCATTTTGGTAACTAACCTTACATTTGCATCTTTTGATTTTCATAAAGGTCGTTATTGCTACTTCAGGTCAAATCCGGAACCTAAAAATGTTGAAGTCAATCATCTTTTTTTTTTTAACAAACAGACTTCAGTTTAGTGAAGACTAAAGCGCAAACCAACAAAATGAGACAAAAGAAGACAATGACGTCATCATGCTCATGGCAACGAGATTGTGATCCAAATCACTGAGAAATTATAAGTTTGTTTATGACACTGAAATGCAATACTCTGGCTACATTTTCTGATCTCTGATTCCACAAGAGCATATTAGGGCAGTTTTTTATGCTTGATCTCATTTTAGCCCCTCAAAGCGAACTTGAAAATGATGTTAACTTCCACGAAGGAGACTGTTTTGAATATTGGGACAGTTTACGAGGAATAACAATTATCATCTCTCTTTTTACTAACTCGACCGGAAGAACTGCAATGGGTGCAAAATGCAAGCACTATATAGATCAGTTCGCAATTCTCCTCGTTGTTCTCATTGTAGTCCATTACTATGTGCGTTATATTGGTTGCCTGTAAAGCAAAGAATCATAATTGATTATTTAAAACTCTTTTGATCGTGTATAGAACTATTCATGGAACAGGACCCGTGCACATTACAGGACCTTGTAAAGTTAAAATCATCATTTCAAACATTCCACCATCCCTGAAGTTCACGAGATCAAACACTATTGAAATATCCATCAGGGAAATAAAAGCTACTCTGGTGACAGGGCATTCTTGTATGCTGCACCGAAATTTTGGAATAATCTCCTTTCATAAGGCAATCAATTGCAATTAATGAGATGAAGGTCAGGTTTAAAAAGTCCTCTTTTGAAGTAATACATTCTATGTTTGAATTATGTGTCTTGTGATTATTACTTGGTAATGCTCAGTATGCTATATTATTATAGTAGCTGCGTAATATAAATGTTCATTATTATCATTATGAATTGAAAAGTTGAATAAATACGCAGTACCCGCTGCCATAATCAATAAGAACCATCACTGGGTAATGGGCGGAATTAAACTCGGTATAGTCCAGTGGTTATAACGCCTGCCTAGCAGGTCGTTGGTTCGAATCCCACCCGAGTATGCTCATGATTTGAATCATGGTTATTACTCATATACCACTGAGTAATCGGTGTTTATTTACGTCGATGAAGAACAATTCAAATCAATAAGTTGCAATATTCAATGAGTGGAGAATTCGAGTTCAGAGATTTGTACGTCAAAGACACCTTGATGTCTAAACACTGATATCCTATTCGCTTTAGTGACCCCTTCCCTCCCCTACCTACCCCCATTCGATTTAGTGACACCCCCCCCCCCCCCGGCCCCACCCATGCAGACACTGACCAAGAATATAGCTTTGTTGGAAGGGGAGGGGACGTCTCACTGTGATCAAGTGGATATCTTCACATTTGCTCATAATCATGTTCACTCAGGTTATAAAGAGAATACTGATGAATATGCAAACCCTTGTTATGAGAAAGGAAGTTCCCTTGTCACATAGTTCAAAGTTCCTGCGTATATTATTGCTTTCCAAGAAATGATAAAACAGATTTTGAAACAACACATTAATAGCACTACCTCCGAAGAGATTGTTATTTGAAAGTATACTGTACTGTACAGAGCCTCCTATGTCTTTTTTCCATAATCGTTTAGTATCTCGAAATCACAACCTTAAAACAAATTACGACGTTGAGAGCGGTCAAGCAATGGCGAATACATTATCTAAATACAAATTACTCTGTAACAACGTATTTAAGACAACTGTGTCATTCTACAATCTTAAGATCATAAATATCTGTTAAACAGAAACGAGTGCTTTAAGGGAATAAAAAATACCAATGAGACCAGCTACTCCACTGAAGATCACAATGAACCATACAAAGATTTGTTCGTATAAGCGAATGCTCCTCTTTCGCAGCTTGAGGTAAAAGATGCAGGGAAATATGAAATCCAGCCAAGGAGCAATGAGGCTTCCGGTAAAACTCATGAGAAGGGAGAAATGAGGGACAGCCACGGCCAAGAGTAGAGTCAGAGCGACCAGGAGCAAGCGGAAGACAACCGCCCAGATTGGCGGTAGCAGGCTTCCCTCGTCCGGGTAGCATTTTGGTATGGAGCTTAGCTGCATGGAGTCGATGGTGGAAACGATGAGGAAAATCAATAGAGGGTAGGTAAGGAGGGATTTGATGACGAAGAGGCAGCTGACGAGAGCCTGCAGCGGGCCCAGAGGCATATTATATGTGATGAATTCCTGCGTGTTTTCGCCAAAAGTCAGGAAGGCGAAGAGAGAATATGCCACGCTGATGATGCCCGTCACCGCGAAGGAACAGTGCAACACCATGCTGAAACGAGTGCGCTCCCGCATGCTGCCCTCTACGCTCGGCATGAGAAACTGCGCGCCGAAAGTGAAGACGATGATCGCCGCGCTTACAGTAAAGCTTTGCGCGTCGAACTTGGCGATAGCGCCGATGTCCCAGCGAATGCTAAGCCGGAAACTGTACCACACGACGCTCCCGTACATCACCACCAGAGAGAGCAAGGCCACGAGGCTCAGCCACGATATCTTCGTCAGGTTCTTTAGGAGGACAGTGGGTAACAGGGCGACAGCCGCGATTGTCGTCCAGGCGAGCTGACTGAGGCCCGCCTGCTGGAACGTGTCCACCAGGAGGGCCCCGCAGAGCTGGAGATAAAGTGCTGCCAGTGACGTCATATCAATAATTTGCATAACGTTCACCACATGATCGCCGTAGACATGGTACGCCCTGGCGATGTCGGCATAAGTCTTATGAACTCGACGGGTGACTCTTAAGCCGTGGTGTCGCTTTCTGGAGCATGCCGAGTTCTGAGCCTGCGCGTCATCGACCTCCTCGTACATGCAGTATACTAGGATCTGCAGAAGTAGTTGTACAAGTGAAAAATATTAGGTGTTATGCCTGTGGAGATAAAGAGCATTTCCTTTTATTTCATTTCCTTTTCTTTCATTTCATTTAATGTTTCTCATTTATACAGTTTGTATACATGTATTGAAAATAACATATCACGCTGGGGAAAAATACTGACCATGTGTATATATTCTATACTATCCTTGGTACAAATAACGCAAAGTTCAACCATGGACCTTCGTCAATGGTTGAACAAATGGTTGAATAATAATTATGTCTTCATGTGAACACAGTGTCCCACAGTGTGTTCACAGTGTGTTCACTGAGTCGACTCTGTGTACACACTGTGAAAACAGTATAGGTCCACAGTGTGTTCACAGACCTGACCTTGTGAAAACACTATGTGGGACACATGCGTTCTGTCTGGCAGGAATTATTGGTTAATAAACTATAAGGGAAATTTAGTCTATCAGAGCGAATATGGCCTACCAACACCAGCTTAACTGCAGTATGATGCATATTGTGAGTTCTTTCGATTCAAAAGATTAATGCAACAATATTACAATATTAATAGTGTGTTGGGGGGGGGGTAAGGAATTGCACTTTCCCTATTTCGTGGAATCCCTAATTGTAGGGGAGAATACAGTGTGGGATTGAAACTCCAAACTTTGCCCTCAAAATGTTTATATAGAGTTTTTACTTGAGTGTAAAGAAAAATTCAATGTAAACACGCCATTAAGGAATGTTCATGGCGGGGGCCGAACATGTAAGGTTCATATCCTGTGCGTACCACTTGTGCAATCAAACTTTCGTACAGGGCTGAAATAGATCAGAAGTTTTGGAAAATTACCTGTGACCTTGCTATACACTACAGGACATTCTTTGCAAGAAAGATTCATCATAATCAGGTATTTTGTTACTCTCAAGCAGGCTCTCAAGCGCGCTCTCAAGCGAGTACGTTAAAACCATTCCTCCATGCGACAAAATATAGAATTCGTCATGCATTAACGCAGTGGCGGATCTACAGGGGGGGTTTAGGGGGTTTAAACCCCCCTCTTGGGCTGCCCAGTAAAAAAAAAAAAGAACATACAAACAAACAACAACTAATTAGTCAATTATTTGAAGACCAAAATCAACAATAAAGGCACTTTTCTTGCGTAAAAGCTGTCAATTTTAAAACTGAATATGCAAAATTTTCGCCCCTAACGGGGCGTAAATTATAATACACTATACATTATCATATCTTTATACACTAATATTTACTTTATGAGTAAATTTAGTGTATAGATGGTATAGCCTCGCGTCCTCGAGTGTGCCCCGTGGAACATACCTTTAGTAAAGCCTACTTTTTTTCTTTTCTTCTATGCTTTCTTGTAATACAAGAATAATTTTTATTGCTCAAACAATGCGATTACGTTTTAGCTTTTAATGAATACATTTCAGACGAATGGCAAAGTGAGAGTGGCTCGCTCACTCTGTCCATACTTATAATAGAATGAATAGTTTGCATAATTTATGATCATAGTCCTTCGCGGGGATTTTTTTGAACTGTGTTTAGTTCCCTAGGAATTTGATTTAAATGCCCTAGAAACGCGACTTTTATACTCTGTTTTTACAAAAAGTCCCTATGCGTGGGACATGGGAAGAGGTATATCCCCCTCCCACACCCTCCCCCGCTCTGTCGCTTCGCTCTCGCCGCGGATCTCACACCGTCTCATGAAATAATGTTATACCCCCGTATAATCATAGTCATTTGCAAATGATTCTATTCACTTTTTAATTTCCTAGAAATTTGCTTTTAAATGCTCTATAAACGCGACTTTTGTACTCCCCCTCCCCCCGCTCGGTCGCTTCGCTCCCTCGCCGAGGATCTCAAACCATCACGTCAATGTGCCCATCCCCGTCGAAATTTTGCCCCCCCCCCCCCCCAAACCAGACATGTTCCACCGCGCTTGGGGCGCGGGTGGGGCTGCACCAACCCCCCCTCCCCCCCAAAAAAAAATATATATATATACATTGTATATATGTTTGGCAAAAAAAGAGAGAGAGAGAAAATAGAGCATGCAAAGTAATTAATATGCTTAAAATTGCAAGCTGGCAATCCTAAAAATTGAAAATCTCCCTACTGTGGGAGGGGGGATACCCCCCTCCCACACCCTCCCCCCCCCCCCACTCGCTTTGCTCTCACTCACTTTGCAATACCCCAGCTCAACCCTTAAACCCCCTCCTTGGAAAAAAGCTAGATCCGCCCCTGTAACGCTTGGATATCTTTGTGCTGAGAATCAATAACTTTATTTGTGGCTCAAATTTGTGATGAATATTTAACTAAATGTGTTTACCTTGGGCCAGTATCGTAGCAGAGATAGGTTACAATGGTAATTGACGATCATGAACACAAAGATAGAGCACATGATAATATTATATGACTATGCAAACTGCTTGTGATAAATCTTGTGAAGACTCACGCTCAGTGCATTAATACCGCGTCAGGCAATAAGCCAGTTCGGGGTTCTACTTTTAGCAGGTCATTATTTTGTGCCAGCAGAGCGCTGCTGGCTTTTTTTTTAATTCACTGAGATAAGCATTTGTGATGTAATTATAATTTCAAGTAATCCTTGCAAGTGGCGCTTGCCATCACATCCACCTGATAACAAAAGCAGTATTTGGCAATATTTATAGAAAATGATTGTTATTACATTCAATGCAAAATAATGAAATGCACGGTTTCCAAAGTGGCAATTGATGCATCATTCTGGCCATGCAAGTTTATCCTTTGTTTGAACATGACTGATGAATTTCATAAATTGTTACGTCAGGCAAGCTGGTGCATTCTGCTGCTTGAAAACTAGTGGCAATTGAGAAAGAAGAAAGGTCATTTTGTACCCATGTGCACATGAGCTAACCCAGGAATAGCCTATTCCTTCTTACCTTGCTCGTGTAATGTCCAAGAAACATAACCACTACCATGGTAACCAGAGCCGCCACGCCCCCTTCCTTCACTGTGTATGGTAGACTCAATGTGCCGATACCTTGCATACAATTGATAACATTCCAGCATGCTTGCCACGCACTGCTCGTTCCTTCTTCTACATTTCGAATACAAAACGAATACACACCAACACACAAAACCGTAAATGGTGATTATGTCACTTACTAGTATCACACTCGTGAATTCGAGTTTTGTTCTTACATAATAAAACAAGACTTGTCTTGCCTCTTTCTAAAGGCAGGGGTAATGATATCACCCTTAACATAAGTCAGTAACAAGCAGAGGGAATGTGTCCTTTTTTTCAAGAAATCAAATTTTGTGAATTCTCTTTATACTTTCCCTATATTGTTCTACGCATGTGACGTCATAAACTATAACTGCTGTCTTCTCATCTGGCAGTGACTGCGCAGACATTTTCAAAATTCATAACTTCTGAGCGGATTTTGTACGCAGAAATTTTAAAAGTTGATAACTTTTGAGCAGATTGTCAGATTTTCCTCAAACTTTCATTGGTGTGTTCTACTGATATTGCTGCATTCACGCAATCCACATATATATTGAGGTAAACCTAGCCTTTAAATCGATAATGGAAGAGATTTGGTCAGGCTATACCGTCATTTCCGTCTTCGGTGTGATGGTCTTCAAGCCCATCTGCGTTTTCGAGTTTGTTCTTCTGGCTCCTGGTCGGCAAGCGACGGGAGCTCTCTGCCGTGGTCGACGTCGACGTCTCGCTGGACGAAGAATCCTCGGGAGACGAGCTTTCACAGGTGTACCTGTATACATGGACGATTTTTGAAGTTTTTATGCATATTACAATATGTATGTATATATTATGTATGTATGTATATATATATAAATACATATATATATATATATATATATATATATACACACACACATATATATATATATACACATATATATATACATATATATATATATATACATATATATAAATGTATATGAAGAGTTTCATCGCAAAAAATTAAAGTAAGTTTGTCATCAGAAAGAAGAAATTAAAACCTTTATATCCAGAACTACGTAGCTTGCTACGTAACAAGGACTATTCTTGAAGTTACGTGATTAAAGATATCCTAAAGTTCCTTTTTTTCGTTTATTAGCTGCATCAATCAATATCTCACATCAATATTGTTCGTTCTCCTCCAAAATTGACTTTCATTCTCTTTGCGGATGAAACTAACATATTACTTTTAATCACATATGCTTTAATCACAATATCTCACGTCAATATTGTTCGTTCTTCTCCACAATAGACTTTCATTCTCTTTGCGGATGAAACTAACATATTATTTTCACATAAATTTACACTTGCAAAGAATTTTTTTTTAAATGTATGCTTCTTAATGAAATTTGTATTTCTTATATTGTAAACTGACTGTTTTAGGTGCACGAGATGGGTTGGGGAGGATGGCCTGAGGGCCCAAGTCATTTAGTTGGCTCTTTCCAGACCCGGGCTGCCCAACCTGGTGCACCCTTACCACTCCAGTGTATGTTCTGATTTCGAAAAATGTAAGATGATATTTGTAATTGAAAGCCGATTAAATAATAATAATGATAATAATAATAATAAAAAAAATGATAATGATAATAATAATAATAATAATAAAGATATTGATGTACTTACCGTAACAATGAATTCTGAGTTAGCGAAAGGTGAGTTATGGTTTGAATGCAATAAGTTATCATTGAATGTAACCAAAACTAATCTTATGTATTTTCAAAATATTAATGCTCCATCTGTAAATCTCAATATTATGATTAATGGTGTATCATTTTCTTATTAGGAAATTTTCAGTTAAATTTTAGGCGTAATAATGAATCCCAATATGACCTGGCATGGTCCGGTTGATAATGTATCAAGTGTAATAGCCAGTAATATAGGTACATTATATAGATTAAAAGATCTGTTATGTGTAAAGTCTCTTTTTGTGTTGTATAATGCTTTCATTTTTCCGCATCTGAATTATTGCAACATCGTTTGGGGGAACTGCTGCAAAACCAAGATCGAAGCACTCTCGTTATTACAAAAGAAAGCAATTAAAATGTACCACTCCAATTTTCAAAGACAAGAAAGCACTCAAAGTTGAGGATATCCATATATTCCAAACAGCCATTTTTATGTTTAAGTATATATGTCACACACGTACTCCCATCTTCATTTGAATCATTCTTTGCCTACAATATTGATATCCATTTTTACCCCACACGACAATCATCCGACTTTCATCTCAACAATTCTAGATCTCTGTTAGCATATAAATTAATTAGACATCATGGTCCTGACGTATGGAACTCACCAGCATTTTATTCCTTTACGGCAACCATCAAAACTACTCATGGTCTAGATACACCAATTGAAATGATACTGTGTCTGACAACGGAACTTGGTTTCAAATATCTCATGTGCATTATGATTTTAATGCAATTATTTTTCAATCCTTCTTTATTCGTAGTTATTGGGACAACGACGTGGTGTCGGAGTAGCGGCAACGCATTTCAGGAAGTTCCCGAATATACTCAAGATTTTGGTGGAATTACGATAAATTTCTTCACAAGTACCCACAATATGGATGAAAGGGAAAAAGACTACAATTTTCGACCTCATACAACCACCAAAAGGGCGTTAGATACGTCCATTTCGAGGAAGGAGGCAACTCAAGGTGTGGCCAAGCAAGCTTCTACAAATGGCGCCACATTGACACAGGCACCTACACGAGGTGCCTGCAATCTCGCCGATATTATGTCCACTATACGTCCAGTGCCAGCGATGTTTCGCTGATAGAGGCCAGTGGCCAGCTGGTCGCTGCCCTCTCAGTCCCCCCTGAGCTGTCTTCGTTCATGAAAGAGATGAGGAGCATGTTCAGTGAACTTCACCACGCAAGTAACCACGAAACTGGATTGTTGTCAACGAAATTACAGTGATCATAAAAACTGAACTTGGAAGAACGCAGCAAACCGTCTGTGAATTGGAAAATGGATCGACGGATGCATCTGATTGACTGCATGATGTTGAAAATGACGCTCTTTAATCATTCGAATTCTAAACGAAATACATTTTTCACCTTTCCCCCGATATCTGACTCAAAGAAACATAATATTGATAAAGATTGCAGAATTGTATTTCATTCGTATGCTGGGATGCTGATGATACTAAAAATGTATTTGCAAGATATAATAAGTTTTGATGTTGTCACTGGTTTTTGTTCTGAGCAACAGAAAACCTCTAAGAAAGCTCACATGAAGTCTGTAGGCCTATTAACTGCCGAAAACGCAAGAGTTTTAGTCCACTGAGCTAGCAGGAAAGCGATCGTCTACAGACCACCATGGTAATATGACTGTGGAAAGTCACCTATGTAATGGCGGCCATATGTGTATACAATGTACAGATATAAGTGCCCTTTTTTTTGGAGGGGGGGGGGGGAAGGGGATGATCTGTTCACACTATTGTACCAGCAACATCAACTTGAAAATCAGTTCCGAAATGTATGTATAGTAGTCAAAATAGTTCACTACATAACGTTATTCCTTTTAATATTACTGTGATTATGTAAACTTCAGAAACAATTAACGAGTATTCACATACTTCCCTCATAATCTATGTGCACGGAATTTAGAATGTATTTGTAACGTGTGAAATTTGAATTCTGTTCACATTAGTGAATTGTAAGGAGCAGAAGTTACTTTAACACCTGCATACTCCAGTTCTTCATACTTGATCCAGGTATTTGTCTGGTACATATACTACCCTAATGGGGTAACTATATGAAACCTAATTTTGATCTCCTTAATATGCCCTCACATACTTTTGTACTCTTAATACCCATAAATTTGCCATAGCATTCGTGTACACCAAACTTAAATTCACCTCGAAGTCCTGTAATCCCTTTTCACCTTCACACGGCCACCTTCCCAAGGTCTCCAGATAAGAGCTGATTCATATACATTGAAAAACTCATTTCTGACCTTTTTATTCAATACATATGTTTGTTTATTTGCAAAACCAAATATTTTCAACCTTCGCACACCAGCAGTAATCGCTGCAAGATTTGTTGACTGTCATTGAAAGGTGGAATGCTGTGAGGATGAGGAAGGGAGAGCATAGCTTGGCAGGTGTGTTGTATGTACGAGAGGACAATAGTTTTGGTGGAGTGTGAGCATCTAGTACGCCTTTATCTCTACTTATCACATACATCGTACTTTGATTTGGTTTGAACTCCACTCACCTTCCTACACAGATGCTAGAATCAAAGGTTTGCATTCTGTACACACATGAAGCAAGTCAGCCGGAATTAGGCTACTTATGTAACAGTCCTCATTCACATGCACTCATACACTCATCAGAGTATACTATTACGCACAATGTTATTCTCCCCGAGCATCGTCCTCCAACAGGAACGTTAACTACTGACAGCTCTATAGATGTTATTTCAACAAGTGTAAAGATCCTTACGTTGTATAAATCAAACAAGAGGGGTTGAGTAGACTGGTGGAGTGGATTTTTGTTACATATTGTGATTATCATGTCAGCCCCCGTCATGACGTCGACACGTGACTACCTTGAGTCACACTTCAGCAAACTGTCCTTTATTTAAGGGGGGGGGGGGTGCACTGTAACTGCCACACCGTTCCCTCATTTCCCTAGTTTTATTTTCTGGGACCATTGATACATTTTTTTTTTGACCACTTATATCTTGGCTCGATTGATAATGAAATAATTCCTTGAAATATCGTATATCTATACGTTGATTGTGGTACTTTATCTTTCTTACATGATACATATATACAATCCATATACTGTATAAAAACAGTGAGTACCATTAACATCAACGTATGTGTGGTTATTATAATAATTTACGCATAAAACATCTAAGCAGTTAAGTATGTACAATATATACACTCAGCAAAAAGAGAAAGTACACACTTTTTCGAGTTCAAATTTTTATAGAAAATTTTGATGAAAATCGATGTATTATATACCATATTAAAGGGGATGGCTAGTAACCGATCAGTGGGAATCAGTGGGAATGCTGAGGGATGATTGTTCCAATCCTTGTGGGATTCATTTAAGAGTACATTATATATCTACTGTTGTGTGAAAATTATTTGCTTCAGAACGGTCTCATATTCAAGTAATGTGCCTATTAATGCCCCGTCACTGACCAGGGACGCTTACCTGGAAACATTAAACTGCACATTACTTGAATATGAGACCATTCTGAAGCAAATAATTTTCACACAAGAATAGATATATAATGTACTCGTAAATGAACCCCACAAGGATTGGAACAATCATCCCCCAGCATTCCCACTGATTCCCACTGATCAGTTACTAGCCATCCCCTTTAAAGGTAATTCAATTGGCTATCAACCAAGTAGGTCAATATAAAGGGAAGCGTTACGCATGAGTAAACATTTGTTTTTGCCCTGCAAGGCACAAAAGTAAAAATTACAAAAAAAATTGACATATTGTCTTTCATTTGCAAATGCCCTTTAAGATAATAGTGATAACAAAAGACCACTTAAACACAATCAGAGACATCAATGAAATAGCAAAAATAAGTTTACGTTCTCTTTATCTCTTTATAACCTTAAACAAAATCAAGGGCTGAAAATAAGGTTTTTCTCTCATCTCAAACTTCAAATGACATATGGAGTAAGGCCACAAAGATGATTAAATGAACAGAATATCTTTATCTCATTCATTCAATTAAGTAATTCAAGAATTCATGAGCCAAATTTAAGAACCAAATAAGATTTACAATTTCCCTAATTTCAGAAATCAATTAAAAATTCTACCATTTTTTGAATGTTGCTTCTTTTCTCATATCATTTTAATTTGGATTTGACAGAATATTCATTTTCCTCCATTACCTTTAGTCTTTATTGATCTTTTTGTTTTCAAAGATATCACAGGTATATTTTTGCAACTGAATCCATGTTCTTTATTGTGTTAAATTTGTCTTTTGTTCTTAGTGTTACATGGAAGAGCATTTATACATGAATGACAACTTGATCATTTTTGCAATTTTCACTTTTGTGCCTTGGAAGAGAAAAAACAATGTGTTCACTCATGCTTAAAGTTTCCCTTTTTATTGACTTACCAAGTCGATAGCCAATCAAATTCCCTGTCATAATCATGGTATATGATACGTTAACATTTCACCAAAAATTGTATGAGAAACATAAACTTGAAAAAGTGCTTACTTTTTTTTTTTGCTGTATATATATAAAGAGTTTAAGAGTTGACATATTTTTGGCAGGGCTAAGGTAATTATATTTCGGTGATATAAGAAATATATAGGATATGTTGATTTAGATAGTATTATATCAACCGGAGTTGTGTGTGTGTGTGTGTGTGTGTGTGTGTGTGTATGTGGATGTGGATGTATACATATACGCAATGCAAATAGACATATGAACATGATATATATGTATATGATTCTATTTGTTATCATCATGCTAAGAATTACATAATATGATTCTCATATGGCAGCATTATGATATAAGAATCTATTTATATATTTTTTGGATATACGATGTTATTCTGATGATGATATGAGGTTAGACTGGATATTTCTATTGAATTGAATGATTGATTTGTGTATACAAAGGAAATGATTTAGAAGATTGGTAATATATGAAATTGCATTACATATTATATGACACATCAGGTTATTCATATAATAACTATTCTGTTGGTAGATCCTGAGGAAGGCCTAATGACGGGCCGAAAGCTTGACAAATAAGAGGGAGACTAAGATCGAGAGCAACGTCCCGCCTCAATCCAATTTCTTTCAATATATATATAAATATATATATATATATATATATATATATATATATACATATATTATACGACTGAAGAGGATGAAATAGAGTCGATGAAATAAACCCCTCAAAATAAGTTCTGCAATCAAAGTTTGATATATCATAATTATTTCTCTTATCCCGGCATTATCTTCATTAAATATGACATCATAAAAAAGCCTGATTAATTATCTTTAAAATAACGCCTCACTTGATATGATTGGGTGTTCTTGGAATGTGTAAAACAGCTGAGTATGGTGACAGACAAAAGTGAAAAGTCGCATTAATTCTGCTATTGATAATGTACAGTTTTGATGAAAAAAGGCAACTGGAATAAGCATTACTCAAATGAGAGCACTTTCAAAAACTTCCATTTCCTAAACTGTATACATTAGATGACTGTTTGGTCAACCTTTATGTTTGATTTTAATCTGCAGATACTACTGCAGTTTTTACTTCATGGATGAAGTCTGGAATCTAATGATGATCTCACAATGCATTCTTTTCAAGCACATTCCTTCCCTGAAACGACAAAGCAAACGGCAATCATACTGTTTGACATAGCATGTTTGCTCTATTTTGCAACATTTCACGTTTGACCTTTCCTCATACTCAGTCGTATTGTACATTCCAGGAATGCATAATGTAAACAAGTGAGTTATCGTCGTAAAGAAAATTGGTACGGCTTTCTTATGATGTTACATTTGAATGAAATGATGTAGATTTAAGTGAAATATGATACATCAAATTGGAATTGCAGGACTTTTTTGAGGGGTTTATTTAGAGAAAGGAATAATATCGAAAAAAAGGAAAAACTTACGGAAGCCACAAAGATTGAGGGCTGCGAGGAAAATAAGAGACAAAAAACCCCCAAGAAACAAGCTAAGGGACATTACACTAGATTTTGTGTAGAAAAGTAGTGCGTGTTTGGTAAGATGGGATAATAAGATGGGGGGGGGGGGCAGTTAGGTCACTGAAACCAATTAATTTAGCCGTTAACTTACTTTCTTGTTACGATGTTTTTCTCCGGACACAGTTCAATGTCTTCGCCGAGTGCATTCTCTCTCCCCACAGAGATAGAACGCATATTGTCGAGAATAAACGCCCCCACTGTCCGCATCTGCTCCATGACAGAGGCCTGGTAGAAGGAGAAGGGGGGGGGGGGAAGGGGGGGGGGGGCGAGGGAGGAAAGGAAGGAGAGGCGGAGAAACGGAAAGGGAAAGTGAGAATAAAAGGGAGAGGGGGCATTCACCAGTGATTCAACGAGAATACAGAGAACGTACTCGGGTAACAGAAATATTCAAGAAGGAGAAAACGAACATGAACTGATGTGTTACGGGACAGGATGATGCTCGACAGTCTCTGGGGAAGAAGAAAAAGATGATGGGGTACAGGGAGAAGTAGAAACTTATGAATCAAGACCAGGAAAGGAAAGAGAAAATGTAAAACAGGAGGACATTCCAAGAAATGAGATTAATAGACAGAAATTGAAAATAGGAAGGGGCGAGATTAGAATCTAAGAAATGAGATAAAACAAAAAGCGATATAAAACAGACATTTGATTATGCCGAGAATGGGAAGGGATGTTGAATGGAACAATGAGATTATCACGTGAAGAAACAAGCAAGGTAGGCCTACCAGCCTCAGCGAGATTCTGGCACCACACACCTAAGGCGGTCAGTCCGAAAGACTTCCTTATTCATTTCGCACATTTTAATCGTTTATGTATTATAGCATGATTAAGGGGCACGCGCCTAACTTCTAATCCACAGCCACTTCATTTGCCCGCCAGCAACGCCGCGACGATTATACTTTGTCTTATCGACGTGTGTGTGTTATTGCAATCGATAGTGGTTGTGAACGGACATCGATATCACGTCTGCTCTAGGCCATGGCGAATTCTGGGGTGTTTTTTTCTTTCTTCTTTTAGTGGAAATTCAGTGTTATTCTTCTTGGTCAATAACTTTGAAGCTGAGTTTGATTGCACAGAGTTCAAATCAATGGTCGGCATACTTTTATTTCATATCGCATATGATGACTTGTGCTGTCCTTTTACGGCGTGTATGTAAATATCCCACTTTCCTGGTGCATGACTTCCGCTGCTGACTGTATTGCTCATCCTTCCAAAAACACTGCCTAAGAAATTTAACGCTATAATCACACAGAGGTGCATATGGTAACGGAATGGTGACTACACTAACTTGTCCGCATTTTTACTACTACTACTATCCTACTATTTCAGCTAAAACTAGTACATGTACTGCTTCTATATACCAAAATCGGTGTTATTGTCATTGTTATCCTCATCATTAATCAAAATGGTTTTATCATCACGTTTTCAGCTCCGCCATTCCTCATATATAGTAAAGTGGTTCCGTGGAAAAGTGTGTTCCAATCGGAAATCATTCTTGCGCCCCTCATTCTGTTCATCCAACTCTGACCTTGATCATGTTGAAATTGGCCGGGCGTTTCTTGTATGTCCTATTTTGATTTGTTCATTCAGCTATACCATTATTAATTCTCTGTCCATTACCCGAGCGGCTATATTATAGCTGGTCCCATGTTTATTTACTATTGCCACCGGCAACCGTCCACCGTGCAGTTGAATAATGTACGTCTATGGTTAATTTTCTTCATTGCGATTCGTGATGTAGGTGTAGGATGCGTCGGCGGGGCAATTTATGATTTCAGAGATGCGAGGTCCTTGTTGCACTGTGCTCCAAGAAAGAATGATAATTATCCCAAATAATTAAATGGTCACCCTGCTGCATATTCAAGCTGACTTCAATCGGAAGAGTAATAGCAAATAGACAAAGGGGTTGTTGTTTGAGTGAAAATTTGACGTAAGACAAGGACGTTACCAGATATTACAAGTCGGTATGTTTTCAAAATAAAGATAATTGTCATTAGACGTTCACACGTTCAAATGATTAAATGAGGCTATGTCATTGCCATTGACCTGCATGTAAAATCCTCACAAGACTTATTTATATGAAATTGAATAGAATTCAACAACGCTGTAGATCAGTAATCTTTGTATAAAATCAAAGAGCAACTCGTGACTGTTGTAATATGACTTGATGACTTCCACTCCAGGAATAGTAGTTGGTTGAAAACATAATAACATTTCGTAAATCTCTTTGTATCTTATATATGAGATTTGAAGGAATCTCCAACCGTTCTGTCAAATGCGTTTACTCAAGTCAATATACAACTAGAGCAATGGTGGAAGTAAAAACACAAGTCGCCACATTTTCAATCTTATAGAGCACGAGTAATGCCGTACAGTAACAGGTTTCCATGTTGATCGTGTTTCTTTAACCTATCAAATCTTGGGGGTAATTGCTGCAGAAATTACCGTTTTCATTACAAAATTGACACCCCACAATTTCATTGCACAATATCATGGAGAATTAGAAAGAGATTGAACTTAGCTTATCGAATTCTTTAACTCTACCTAAATGCAAAATGAAATTATGTTCATCGAAATAATCCCGTCAATTCATTGGAGAAAAACAGAAAAGAGTCTTCAAAAATACGTTATCAATTTAAGAATCAGTTACAGGTTTAGCGTTTAAGGCCCTTGTGAGAATTCTGAAGGATATAGATTTGGTAACGACTGCGAGGAGCCTACGAAATGTCGTTTTACACTGTAAAACCAATGTTAAAGTAAACAAAAATCGCTCGGAGTATCATGAGACAACCTGAACGTGTAAAAGTGAGGTCAGTCCTATATTGGTCAAAATTGTTTCTATCAAAACTGGTTGATACACTGCTTTCTTTGTGAATCCGCTGCACCCATATCTCATAATTTATTGTCGGCTCTCTATTACTACCATTGAGCAGGTTTGCACATTATTATTGTGGTATCATAATTCTCTTGAGTTTTAATGAGAAAACAGGGTCACCAAGACATGCATAGATTATACACAGGTGAACTTGCAAGCAAGCGGTACAGTAATGGAATTACCCTGCTACATTTCTGAAAATAATATATATGTGAACCTCCTATGTGATCATCCTTGTTCAGTGTAATTTTTTAAACGGTTTTTCAAAGTATTGTTTCTCTGCTCAAGAACCACAATAAAAAACCACAATGAATAAACAAAAATGGAGTTGTCGATTTATGTACTACATGATGTAAAATTATGAAAATCGTCTGGAATGTCCCTTTAATATACTAGTAAGTCGCCCCAAAATCACGCCACCCTCTCTCAACGGTAATGCATGGTGGCGGCTTCGACGTGGCAGTTCAACCCTTTCGCTGCCCTCATATCATATTTTATGCACGGTGCAGTGAACGCATTGTTACCATTTCTGTCCTTCAGCATTACTTGGCCTTGACAATCAAGAATTAGGACGCCCTCATCACTAGATTACACTGTTAAGAAGTCACAGAATGCATGAAGTCATCCTGTTAAAATGGGCTAAATTCTTCTCTCGCACTCAGTATGTCTCCAATGTGTTCGTACCACCGAAAAATAATCGGCTCCTCCACACAGTCAGAATGTATGAAGGCGCAGTATTGAGCTTTCTTTTCCCTTCTGTAAATTCATTTTAAGTACATAAAAAGGAATAGTGCTGGTGTGGATAGGGCCCTGTATGATAAATAGGAATTTGATTTATGTTCCAATCCTGCATACGCCTGTGGACAGTGTATAAAAAGTAAGGAGTAAATGTAGTAAATGTAAAATGTACGTCGCTTTTGTTGTCACTAGCTCCAAACTTTTGGTATCAAAACATTGAGAAAGTAAAAACAAAAAACAAAACAATAGATGTAGCTACAACAACAACACAACGTGGAGAAAAATAGTCACACGGCCACTTATATTTAGGCCTTACGCAGTGGCGGATCCACCTGGCCCATCCCCTGCAATTTCTGGAATCTGCCCCTGTTACGTGTAGGTCGCCTAAAATATCATATCTCCCGGAGCAACTTTATAATGATTTAGTGAAAAGGGAACAAAGAATCGATGGGTCTACCTAAAATCATCGTTACTACTCGACTAAGAAAAGAGAGAGAGGGAAAATACCCCCCCCCCCAAAAAAAAAAAGTCGACATGCACATCTCAGTGACTTTCAAATTCGCGATCGTAAACCGAAGGCGTACTCCCTTTGAAGGAAATAATTGTTTGCAGGCACGCAGGTTGATGACGGTTTCTCGATTAACGCGAGATATGATTTCTGCTTTCAATCTGAGCATGATATGATTTCAAAGTCGCACATCGAAGGTCCACTTTGAACTGGACTCGTTAAGTATTGGAAAACAACAAATAAACAAACATTCAAAATGATGCCAATAAATGTAGGCCACTTCAGTATTATCTATTCAAATGCAAACCAGGGCCCCATTTCATAAAAACTTGATATGATAGCAACTCTTGCTGGAATGGCAATTGTCATGGTAATGACATAAATCCAGCTTCCTGATTGGCTGTTGCCATTGGAAGTTGTCATTCCAGCAAGAGTTGCCATCCTAACATCTTTTATGAAATGGGGCCCAGGAGAGGTCATAGACGGTGCTTTCCCTGTTCATTTTTCTTGGAATTGGGTTGGGATATAGAAAGGGCAAGGATGCTAGACGCAAATGAAAATTATAAAACTATACAGATCGCGCTATGAGCACCATTTGAGAAACCATAGGTTTCTGCTGTATACGTTGTGTAAAGGCAATGAGCAAAATATATTTTGATAACAACTGATGTTTATGTATATGTATGGCACCAACGATGTATGTATAACACATGTACATGTACGTTCATGTACAATGATCATACAGGAACCAATAAATCAAATCAAATCAAGCTATTAATAGCTCAAAATAGAGGGCGAAATATACACGATATTGAAATTGATAAAATTTTGGCGTCGACTTGTTTTTTTATTGCAAGGGATTGACAAAATGCCACATATCGACTTTAATAAGCACTGAATTAATCAGTATTATTGGTAGTAGCCATGGCAAAAGAAATCATGGGCATACGAACTAGGGCAGGATTTGAACCTTGTTTACGTCGATGTAAGGCAATTTTTCAATCAGTTGCAAGATAATATGATATATTTTGCGAAACATTTACACATTGTCTGCATGGAAACACGAAATAAATGACCACGAAATATATTCGTTTCTTTACAACTTACTTTTGTTTTGCCAATTTGCTCTGTCAGATCAGTGGAAAGCTTCAGACACAGACCTTCTGTGGGCGGGTAATACCGTAAGAAAAAGGCGAGGTCTCACCCTTACGTCCGCACCTTTCAAAGGAATCAGCTACGTATGATCACACAGGTATAGTGGAATGTGCGCGGAAGCAGTTTCTTCAAACGACGCACGTCCACCTCAGGCGACGATTGTGACCCGGCAAAGTCTTCTGTACTCATCCAGTTAAACACGAACGCTAATGAACCAGACAAATCTAATGGAAGATTTATATGTATTTGACAAATTGAACTACACTGAGTTAAATTGATGGTGTGTTTTATTGTCTATAATGATGGAAATCTATCTGCGAAGGGGTGGACAAATCTAATGGGTGATTTATCATGCTTATGTGTTTGAAACGTATCCGGGCAATTACCCCCAGAGGGCAATTACCCCCCGGCTAAATACTGGTTAGTGGTACGGTTAGAGTAAAGATTAGGGTTAGGTTTAGGGTTAGGAGTTTGGGTTAGGGTTAGGATTAGGTTCAGGATTAGGATTAGGATTAGGGCCAGGGGAAGGGTCCGGGGTAATTGCCCAGAGGGTAATTGCCCTAGACCCGTTTGAAAGAATGAACTGCACTGAGTTGATTCGATGGTGTATCTATTGTCTATAATGATGGAAATCTGTCCGTGAGGGGGTGGACTGATCTAATGGATGATTATGTATCTGACAAATTGAACTACACCGAGTTGGCTTGATGGTGTATGATATCTATATGTCTCCACATATGGAAATTTGCTGGCAAGAGGTACTTAGTCATGATAATTGTGATCGATTAAAACATGCCCTGTAGGCTATCAGATGAGGTTCAAACCTATTTGACTTGCTTATAGTCGTGACGTGAGAAATTGAAAAATCAATGCATTTTTTCTTATTTTTTTCTCAACAGTAATAGAAATTCTTTTCGTACATAGTTCTTGATGATACACTTACAGCCCCCTCAGACTCATTGATTCAATATAGCACACATACACGTAACATGATTTTGATATACAGCAAGCACGCGTGGCGAGGGAGCGCATAAAGTAAAACAGTTGGCGAAAAAGAGGAATATAATTTATTGATAAAGAAGAGTGGGAGAGAAACTGAAACATATATATATATATATATATATATATATATATATATATATAGAGAGAGAGAGAGAGAGAGAGAGAGAGAGAGAGAGAGGACCGAGACTCCCGGGATTTTTTTATATAATTTTAAAAAGATGGTATAATTCTGGTTGAGGTGAGGATTCAGCTTTTACCTTTATGCAAGACACTGAGTTTTGAAATGGCTGAGATATCCAAAAACAAAGTAAACCAAAGCGATTCTCATGATACCTCAATTGATGTTTTTAAATCCAAAATAGTATTAAATCCTTAAGAGTTAAATTTAAATTTACTTATGATTTTTGTTTTCATTCTTTCAGCCCATCAGGTAAAACTTTCAAGTCATTCAACTATTGTGCAAATCTTGACCATAACCACTTCATATTTCCCACTCGCTAACAATTGTTATTCAACCCTCGTATTTGATTTTCTAATTTCGTTTTTACTGTTTTCAGATTCATGTCATACTTGTTATTCAAGTTCATTCAATTGTTTTCTTGAAGTGATATACAACAAGATATAATCTATTTTGGTGTAGTATTTTTCTTATTTTTTTTCTTTTTATTTCAGCAGTGCGATTGCATGCCTAGTATTAATTTTCAATTGTTTTATTTATTCTTTGAATTTGCTCTTTGATTTCTGTGATTTGTTTATGATTTCAAACCTATGTAAATGAGTATTCATGCAATCCGTACCAGTTAATACTATTTTATTATTTTCTTTCTCACAACTTATGACATTTGAAATTTCGAATCAGTTTTCCCACCCATTCCACATTTCAAAATATTTCTTAGTAGCTATTTACAAATTGTAACTGTTCCATTTATTGAATTATTATCCTTTAGTTGAATACTACATCAAAAGTATTTTAGTTGAAAAAAGTGCTTTAATTTATAAATAGATTATTTTATTATCATTTATTATCAATAAATAAATGGCCCTAGCGCACGCAACTTTGGTAAAGAATTGGGTTCCTAACTTGAATTTAAAAAAAAAAAATCCACCAGTGCCTTTTTTGAGGATTTGAAAAAAAAAATATCCGACCTGGGTATGTAGGCTAATGGATGAACTGCATGTACATAAAACTCATGAAGCCTACATAGATGATTTGCATACCAATTACAATATTTGCATTTATTTTGATAACACTGAGATATATATATAATACATATTACATATATAATTATATATATATTATATATATATATAATTATATATATATATATATAATTGTATATATATATATATATATATATATATATATATTACATATGTATGTATATGTATATGTATATATTTAATAATTTCAAAAGGGTTATCTTTTGATGGTCCGATCGGCGAACTAAAGCTTCAAAATGAATTGTTACGTTTGCTTTTATTACAGAAAAAAGTGAGTGTCGAGCTTCTGTATGTATATATATATATATATATATATATATATATACGTATATTATACAAATGATGCACAGGATAGAGTGCGTTAGTGGAGATGTAGCGCACTCGAGGGTATTTACAATTGTGCAACATGCACTACATTGTAAATACCCGAGAGTGAGCTGCATCTCCACTAACGCCACGAAATAATCCTGTGCATCATTTGTTTTATAAAATGGGTCGAAAACTAAGAGCATTTTTCACATACCTTTGTGGGTCAATACCAGTCAGCTACATGTAGCACTCGCTCAAGAGTCAAGATGTCCGAAGATGTTCGTCCCAACATGGACGTAACAGAAAACCTAGTGAAAGACGGTACGCAACCTTGGACCTGTGATGAAGAGTTGCCTTTTCACGATCAAATGTGGAGCCATATACTGTTCATGATACTAAAGTAGGCCTACACCGGGTTTTAAACTATACCTTTAAAATTGCCAAATGTGTTTTCGTCTGATTCCATTTTGAAGCACTCTGTCTCGAAACATTCTCTTCACAACAAAGAAAATTCGATTTGAAAAGAAGAAGAAGAAGAAGAAGAAGAAGAAGAAGAAGAAGAAGAAGAAGTTGTGTTTGCATTTATTGCCAGGTCTTGAAGGAATTTCGACGAAATGGGAAAGCTGAGAAAATGATTATTATGCGAGAGGAATTGAAATATAAGCAGCGGAATAGAACAAATCGAAGCAGCTAGTCAAACGACATGCTTCCACGCACGCACAATTTGGGGAAATTGGTAGGAGTGTACAAACTTGTCAGAATCATGTACTTTTCAAATTACAAACTTCTAAGATATTTTTGTTATCTATTTTCTTTAAATGAAACTACTCTACTTACTACTTCTGGACGCATGGTCATATCATTCGCCAAATTACTAGTAGTCTGTTATCTGTCCCAGTCTCCCCAGTTCAGAATCCCAAAACGCGTCATCATATTGTATCACTCGGAATGCATACAGTGTATGATCATGAATAAACTACCATCGTGACCATGTATATAGCAGAGTATCCAGCCACAAAAATTCAATTATTATGCATGCATGAAAAGTCTATTCAAGTTCTGGTATAAAGAGTACAGCTCAAGGGCACTCCTATACACACAACATGCACAGAGATCTCGGTATATTTTAATCAACGTTCTGCAGAATGCACAACTTAGAAAACTAAGCTGTTCCCTACCGGAACCTGGTGGCTTATGTATAAGTCAATCGGGATTTCGGAATTCAGTACGGAAAGGGTTAAACTGAACATACACAAAAGAGTTTGCTTGACATTGACATGCTAACAGGAATGCCACGTTGGCTGTAGTCTTAACGATTCTGACTCAATCATGCATATCAACAAGCGATTCAGAAAGCGAACCTATATACAGCAATTCTCTGACAGAAATAAGAAAATTAAGCGATGATCAATTTGGGCGTATCGTAGGCCGACGTTCCGTCCATTAAGTCGATTAACAATCTTTGTTGATAGACATTCATCGTTTTGGCATCAGATTGAGTCATAAACGCTTGGTTAGATACATCGCCTTCACTCTCTAGAGAAAAGTGTCATATATAGCAAACCATTTTGCAAGATTGACCCTAACCCATGTCCTCGATTTTTTTTATTGCTATCACATTACCTTTATACGAACCTGTTACGAGATGTGAGGCATATGAGTTTTATTCAATTTGTCTTCCCTCTGTACGAGTAATGATGTACGAATAAAATTTGTAAGCTCGCAACTGCTGATCTAGGCCTACATTTTAACAAACAGCTGATTCCTTTTTTCCCGACATGTTTGTTAAAACATATATCAGCAGTAGGCAGACAAACTGAAGGAAAAAAAAAAAGACACTTCATATCTTTCTTCACCCCTCTGCTTATTATCTTGACTGCTTATTATCTTGGTGTTACAAGATTTTTACAGACATGATTCATTATGTACGTTACTAGTACTGTTTTTACTTCATATCAGTCGCCGTACCCATGGATAGTGTTTGGCAATTGATTTGAATGTATTGCGGATCTCTGCTGCATATCTATAGCAGCCCTTCCTTTTCCTTCTAAAACTGCCCCTTCCCACGTAATGCCGTCTGTCCGGGGTTATCCCACTAGACCGACACCCACGAGTCATACAGCCCATGAGTTCGACATGGAAAACAGGTCCATGAGTCATACTGCTCACGAGTCATACAGCCCATGAGTTCGACAGCAGGTAAAAACAGCCCACGAGTTCAACAGATACAACACGGGGCGTAATGTGTCGGTCTCGTGGGCCTTGTTGGCTTAGTGTCGAACTCATGGGCTGTATGACTTGTGGAATGTATGACTCGTGGGTGTCGGTCTCGTGACGTGCACCCGTTTGTCCTGCCTTTCAGTCTGCGTCTCTTGTTTTCCCGATCGTTTGTGTGCCTCTGTGTATGTATGTATGTATGTATGTGTGTCTGTGTGTGAGCGTGTGTGTGTGTGTGTGTGTGTGTGTGTGTGGGCGTTTGACTTGATTAGGTTAATCAAGATTTATGCAGAATTTCATGTCATTTCTCTTATATTTATAAACATGGTATGATTTGAAAAAAAAAAAAACCACCAAAATATAAAGAATACAGCTAACTGCTTTGGTGTTGTTCTTCATATTAATTTCATTGTCAACATGGATCTGATATTGAATGAAACTCAAATAAAGAATATCATAAAACAAAACAAAACAAAATGTTTGTGTGTTCGTTCTGTGCTTTCATTAGTTTGTTTTTTCTTCTTTCACAACTCCAATTGATTGAGTGGCCCGCATCTGTACAAGCTTGTCTTTTACGTGGAGCCGTGTTTTCAAAAAGACTATGATTTTGAATAAATAGTTTCATACAGATTATGCACTTGCTCATTTTATTTTCCGCTTTGAAATGTACGTTTGCGTATTTTGTACTAACATTGATTTGCTGTAATTGTATCTGAAAAAGAGTGATATTGGAAATTATAAATTGATTTGAATTTAAATTTGAGAAGTAAACTTTGCCGTTGATTACAGGTAACCCCCCCCCTCCCCCCCCCCCCCCCCCATACGGTATCTCTCTATAGGGCCAGCGCTGGTCTTGCTAAAGGTTCTGTCATCATAGATTACCCATGATGCTTTGCCGAGGCAGCCGTTGATTATTCTGGTTGAACTCTATAGATAGTATGGACAAAGGCCTTATTACGTGCCTTGTTACCTAATTAGATCGTAAGTAGAAGGCATTTGACATGGTAGATCACGTTATTCTTCCAGAGAATTCTCGAGCATTATGGTTTAAACGAGGAAAATGTGTCCCGGTTCCAAAGCTACAATAACTGGTAGACTTCAGGCCACTATGGTCACCGATGGTGAATGGAAATACTATCGAACAGGAGAGTTGAGTTCGGTGTACCTAAGGGATCAATACTCGGCCCCATGCACTGCTGTTTTGATTGTTTATTCATGATATCCCAAAATTAAATGTAATAGAACACTGTCATCTAAGTATACTAGTAATTGTATGCTGGTAACACTTGTCTCTACTTTTCATGAATAGTGATCCTCATGTTACGTCTTGGCTCACGGATAAAAAATTGATTCTGAATGGGACGAAGTCTGAATATATGCTTACTGGTTCTAGAAGAAGAGTAACTTAATTTAATGAGAATTTGATTAATCTTGTTATAGGTGGGGGAAATGTAACATCGTGTTCTAAACTGTAAATATCTGGGAGTGATTTTATTCTACTTTAAACTGGAAATATCATAAAATTATTTATCATATTCGTGGTAATGTTGTCAAGAGTTTATTTCTTGAAAGAAAGATATTATTTAGAGGGTGAAGGTTCAGGTGCGAGTTTCTTCACTTTGTCTCCCTCTATAAATCAAATGTGTTAAGATCGCAACTGCTGATCTGTAAATTAACAAACATGTCGGAAAAAGGAACCAGTGGGACTCGAACCTGTCGTCTGCTGCTTTCCGGGCAGCGGCACTACTACCAGGCAGTCCCTGGTTGCCGGCAATGACACCAAGGAGGTTCGAGAGATGGAGTTACAACTGACTATAATTATTCAATCAGCTGTCAGTTTTCTATGGATGGACAAAAGATTTCCACAGGTGCATATCCACAGGTGCATTTGTGCCTTTGATGTTCGATGCTTGAAGCCGCCATCTTTCTGAGCAATATGAAGATTCATTTTGAACGCTAACATAATATCGGGTATATGCTGCTCGTTTATATGTCAAATGCAGTGAAATTTCACCTAATGATAAAGCATATGAAACAAAAGTCAATTCCGTTCGAAAATATGTGTAAAAGTGTAAATCTGAGCTGTATTTTGTGAAAGTGTTTGAAATTTTACCCTCATGGAAAGCCGGTTTTATCACTTTTCTCCTTATTTTCGCCAAATGAAAATAATATGGTATCATCTTCAAGTATAGTTCTTCATAAATTAATATGTCAGATTAGCGTACAGACACGTACAGGCGAGTAATTTTGATATCTATTTCAGCAATATTTGAGCAATTTCTATTCGCGCGCACCCGTGCCTTTATACCATTGTCTACCGCCCATCGTTTGTAAGTAGGGATAGCGAAAAGTAATTACCATCACAAAGACATATCTTCCTTGGAAATTGGCTGGTGATTATGCAATGAGACACGAGTCAATTGTCTTCGCATCTGAGCGGCAGATCCAGTTTGACACATACTTCAAATATTTTTGAGTGGCGGCTTCGAGCATGGGATCAAAGCGAATAATAAGAAGGTTCACATCAGCCCGATGTTTCGAAATAGCGCGCTATTTTCTGACTTAGGAATTAACCCGATCACGAAATAGCGCGCTACTTGATAATGTGAACACAAATTAGCGCGCTGATTGATCGAGAAAATTTCTCGAGTCCAACTCGGGAAATTTCCGAAATAGCAGGATAATTAATGCGAATTAAGGCGCTATTTGATAATGTTCGGGCTGATGTGAATAGGAAATGAAATAGCGCGCTAATTTGCGATCGCGAAAAATATATCGAGCTTGGATTTTTATCGGGCTGATGTGAAAACGCCTAATCTGTTGTGACTCCATTTCTCGAACCTCCTTGGTGACACGATGAACAATAGGCGTTTTCACATCAGCCCGATAAAAATCCAAGCTCGATATATTTTTCGCGATCGCAAATTAGCGCGCTATTTCATTTCCTATTCACATCAGCCCGAACATTATCAAACAGCGCGCTAATTCACATTAATTATCCTGCTATTTCGGAAATTTCCCCGAGTTGGACTCGAGAAATTTTCTCGATCAGAGCGATAAAACTAGCGCGCTAATTTGTATTTGCCAAAATTAAACACACATTTAAACGTACTAGTTTTGTATATTCTAGTGCAAATATTATCTTTTATAAAATGGGTTCAAGAATGTAGCCAATAGGAAGCGCTGAAATGAGTCACGTGTGCTTTGGTTATTTTAGTCCCATTGCACTGCGTGTTAAATCCTATTGCCGATCGTCTGTGCGCGCGGCGGCTCCTTTGAATTGCATGCATACGCGCTGTCAATCTTGTGCATAACATGTGTAGCGTACGTATATTCTTAAACGTATAGTACTTATATGTGCGGGATTTCCGAGTGCGACGTGCGTAAATGTTTGGGACGAACATCTTCGGACATCTTGACCCACAAAGGTACGTGAAAAATGCTGTTAGTATTCGACCCATTTTATAAAACAAATGATGCACAGGATTATTTCGTGGCGTTAGTGGAGATGTAGCGCACTCGAGGGTATTTACAATTGTGAAACATGCGCGAGGCGAAGCCGAGTGCATGTTGCACTACATTGTAAATACCCGAGAGTGAGCTACATCTCCACTAGCGCACTCTATCCTGTGCATCATTTGTATAATAATATACCATATTATGATATTCAACCTATTGATACAATTTGCACTTTTGAACAGAATATCTGAAGACATATTTTGGTTTGAGGTTGAGTTTTGAAATATATATTTTTGGTAGTCATTATACAGCTATATTCATTGATTATCATTATGATTATTTGCATACACTGACTTAGAATTCCATTATCTAAGGACACATTCCAAGCTTTTGCAGTGAACAAGTACGTGTGCATACGTGTGTATATACATACATACATGTATACACATAATTATAAGCTTATTGAAGGATAAAATGCATATTACTATATAAACAAACACAGGTGATCAATGCAAAACTCTTCATCAGCAGTCAGGATGAGGTAAAATGGTGGAAGCCAACCTTTTTTCATCTGGTTCAGAACAAATTTAGATAATAATAATAAAAAATTATTGAATACTTTATGGAAATTTAGGTACGCACACATTTCCAGTTGTATGGAAGATGCTTTGCCAGCTCTGAATGTTCTTGTCACAAACACAAAAGGAGAGACAACTCCAGCTCACAAATGACAAACAGGAAAACATCTTCTCTCTTTCAAGAAAAAAAATCATGGAAGCGCATGGTTTTTATTGAGATATTACTCTAAAATGTGATGATTCCTAGTGGCTTCTTTTTCTCTTCGATTTTAATCATGGGATAATGACATTACAAATATTTCTCTTATGTTACATAATAATGTTCAGTATGACAGTATGACAAAAACAAATAAACATGCATCAAGAAAACATGAAATGAAGGACAGATTACCCAACTTTGCCTTTCAAGGATCAAGCAATTAAAGTATCTAAAAGGCTGAGAAAACAGGCATTTTTTTTTCTATTTTTCCCTTTTGCACATCAAAATTGCACACATTCTACACATTAGAAGTATATCTAGGAGACTTGGCTAAATGCGCATGGAGAATAAATAAATACAATGCATCAGATTGTATCACAAGGTTGGATTACACTCACTGACATATTATGCCACATGAGCGTCGTGTGTACAATCATTTGTACACACTGGCAGTAAGGCTCCTGGAGCAAATCAAATGACTCACGTAACAAAACAGATTCCGCAAAGATCATCTAGGCCTTTCTGATAAGATACCAAAAGCAATTCACCAATTATTCAAGAGCCAAACGTCCAAGGAAAATAAAATGAACAATATCAGTGGCATATAAAAATTTTGAGTTCCCTTGTTTCATATTCGGATACCTTGACTTCCCAAAGTATTACCATGAGGGAAAACAAAGCTGGACAAAAAAACAAACAAACAGATAAGATGAAGGGACAATTTCATTGAAATCAGTATTTTGGAATACAATTGATTACCATTTCTAGGCCATTCCCTTCAAATCCTGCATAATATCCTAATACAATTTAGACGAAATTCATCACCCAGTACTCTTGAGTTTCCTATCATTCATATCTATTCATCAACAATAGAGTATGCTCACATCATTTCAAATAATGTTAAAAATCATCGTAATATCTATTCCGGATCCCCCAAACCCACCCCCAGAACATATCAAAATGTCATGTATCAAAGTTAATGTCACATGCTGCAAAACCTACAGCATCTAAACATTCATATCTGTCCTCTTTTATACTCAACAGTATTTTCTCTTTTTTTTGTGACACTGCACCACTGATTAGGATATATAAGAATTCATTTTGCCCCTTTTTAAATTTGATCTGACATTCCTGTGGAGTGATAGGGAAACTTACAGATAACAGGTAACAATGTGCGGTCGGTCAGCTTGTTACAAACACATTCATGCAACCTAACACAAATGTGTGTTTATGCTATGTGGAGGTAAGATGGAAATGGAATGCAAAAACAAAAGAAAAAACAACTTGAAATAAAATTCTACAATGGAAACAAATCAATTTCTTTTTCTATGACATGTTCCATGCATGGATATCATAAACATTATTTTCTTTTTTTTTCAAATCTTTTTTTATTTTGTTTGATTCACATGTGGTGGGGTGGTGCACACATAAATATGCGGGAACAAAGCAAGCTAACACTAAACACGATGTGACAGAAGCCAGATTAGTTTTGCATGATTGTGCAGATCCTTGTTGTGTGGTTCAATTTCATGTCCACATTATAAACATTTTGGCTGAGTCTGTACAAAGACTAATCTAACTCCTCCCCAAAGTCATTAGTCTGCACATTAGCCCTCTGAGCACCATGAGCCTAAAATCCTACAGACTTTGTATACAAACACATGGCAGATGGGGCTGAGAGAGTTAACTACAAGGCTATGCAAGCAGCTAATACTGGCTTTGAGCACTTTGCTTTGTTTGTTTGAAACCCATATTCTCTCTGCGAGACAGACTGCATGAATGGTTGTACCGTTATCTACTTTCAGTCGATGCTAGATTTCTCACCATCATGATATCAAAACTCTGTGAGTGGATACTGAACAGTCCCATGATAAGTTCATATAAAAATTCAACATTCATAACATTTCGGACACAATTTGCATAGTCTGGAGACCTATATAGACATATAAAAGAAGCTAAATGCAACCATTACAAACATATTCCTTCATATTTCTGAAATTTAAAATGTAATAAGTTCAACTGAAATCAGCCATGAGAGCATGAATTAAGTAAATCTCATTAAAATCAGCTCTAATGAATCAGGAAGAAGTTTCATTGTTTGTTCGAAATCTGTTTAAAAAAAAAACTCCATAGAAAACACGGTGGTACCAGTTGTGGTCTCTCTGTTCATATGTATTTTTGAAGGGAAGAAAAATGTAGGAAGAATAGACACAGGCACTGCCATAGTGATCTTGCAGTTTTATGATGCACCAATTTAGAGAGGCAGAAATCTTTCACGTTTCATAAAAATCAATATAACAAAAGTTGCATTCAGCACTGTTTGACAGTGACAGAAGTGTTCATTTTCTATGACTTGTACCAGTATGAATCAAATTGGACAAAAGAATTTCAGTTCTGACATTAAAAGCACCTAAAACAATACTATGGAAACAAACACATGCATTTATCTTCCATGATGAATGACAAAATGATATAAACATATATTCCTCCTTCTCAAGAAAAAAGAAAAAAACATTGCCGTTGAAAATGGTGAATCACTAGATACAATCATAGTCTACCGTAAACCTCATAATTATTACGATGAAAGGAAATGAGACACACACTAATAAATGTTTTATACACGGAAATCAAAACATTGCACACTACGGCTTTCTTACACCACTACTTGCCCTCATATAGATCTCTTCGAGAAATACATATACACGTGTGTATGATGGCTCCTGATAATATACATAAAATGAAAAACCAAATAGTTTCATACATCCATTTTTCCACAGTTCATCACCAGTCGCACCATTTCCTTCACATCTTACTTACAAAATGATAGTATTTCCTCACATACACGTTTACCATGAGCACTTTTTTTCCTGTTTTCTTCTGTTGTATTTGTTGCTGTGTAATTGTTGGCCGATTCACACTCTGTCACGCAATGGCCAATAGATTCTATGCACTTTAGGCACTTCATCAGAATTTTCAGACCTATGTCCTTGCCCGCCTCCCGTAAGTCTACAATTCTTGGATATTCTTGTGACAAACAATTGTTCCTTACCCTAACCAGCCCACTCTCCCTTTATCCTTACAAGATTTTCAGCACAAAAAAAAGAAAGAAATGATAAAAATGTCTTAAAATTAATGCGATGAACTCACAGTTCCAACACAGAGTGATTTTTTTTTTCATTTTTTTTTTGTTGAAGTTTCCGTTCTTGTTCATTTACTCCATGGAAATTCTCAAGAGTTTGATATCATTGAAATGATAAGTTTGCATAGTGACTTGTACTCCTGAAAAGTGTTGTCCAAAGATGAAGATCAGCAATAGCGATATCATGCACGAGAGATTTGGATTCATTCAGTATAACACTCCGATACAGAGACAATGTCATGACTTTATAAGTGGTTTCACTATGATAGACCCTTCTGCCTTGTGCTTTCAAGCTAAAAACTCAACAAACATTGCAGCGCCATCCCTCCCGCGCACAGCGCCACAATGTTTGCGTCCCGTACAGATGCGGAGCAAGAAGAAAAAGAAAAAAAAGGTCTATGTATCATGCAGAGATGGTACGAGAATACCCCTTTGATGCCTGGATCAGCCAATTACCCAGGATGCAACAGTGGTGCATTATGGGACCGAGTTATACTGCTGGCAGTGACTGCTGGCAGTGACTGCTGGCAGTGAGGGAGATTGAATAAACACTTCTTGACACTACAGTGTGTCTTCATTATTGCAAAGAGGAGTCCTCATACATAGTAATGAGGTGTGACCAAAAAGGGGCAATATTTTGGTGGGTGCGAACACTGAGCACAGGGCTTCGGCACCCAAACTTTGCTGCATCACTAAACTTAGAAGAGGTGTGATGACAGAGTGCAAAGAAATTAGGGACTCCACTATGAACAGCAAGGAAGCAAGTCCAACTGGTTGTGTTAAAATTTGTAAAGACATCTACATGCTCTTCCTAAAAAAAAACCAAAGGGGGTGAAATTTGACAAAATGCTAGAATGAAGTTTGTCTCCAGGCAAATTTGATTCAATTAGTACAGTATCAATGCAGTGACAATAAGGGTTCTAGCAAACTTGTGCCTTGGCTTTTTTCTTCTTTTTTTTTCATACAAGAATACATTACTCTGAGGTAACATGAAATTTTCACACTCTTGGGACAGATATTATCAACATTTTCCTTCTCATCACACCACATCTCTTCACCTTCTGATGGCACTGTGAATTTACTGTCACGATTGAACTATATATAAACTGAGATGATGTTGCACCCCTGACCTCTGTGGAATCTCGCCGTGCCCTCTCCTCCGACCCACTTCCGCTGCTAGCACACACGGTCAACCTTGTTTCCAGCTGATCTTAGATGTGTATGAGAATGCGGCGTGGTATCCACGGCAGGGAGCATCGAAAGCAGTCCTGGCTGAAGCTTGGCAGGGACCAACATTGCAACAGGCGGTCAACGGGGATTAACCCTTCCAATCCTGCCGACTCCTCAGTCGCACCCCAAAGGGGGGTAACACGACCCCCTTGATGATGATGTTGGAACTTGTTGTATTGGAACACGTGGTGATTTCTCACCAACTTGGCGAAAACGGGGAAGCGGAAGGATTCGGAAGACTCATCTGTGACCCGTCCAACCACACTGCGCTCTCATTGGTCCGCTCCCAAGGTCACATGACACCAGCCACAAGCTGTTATCATACGTGCACCTCTGATGGCTTGGGAGCTACCAGGCCCAGGGCTTGTCGCTCCGCGTCCGTTAGTCCGCTCTTCAGTGTTCTCCTGACTGCGATGGCAAATGTAGAATAGAGATGAACTTAGCTCCGCTTGTGGAAGACAATATTTTTAGGCTCTTCTCTTCCTGTTTGCTTCATTTAAAAGTTTAATACTCATTATGTTTTCGTCTAAAATACACAGTAGTCTTGAGATATGTGTGATGCTACACAAATAGTAATCAATAACTACAAAACTAAAAGCATTGACCTAGTATCGATTTCAGAGCATTAAGCCAACAAATAGTTGACCTAAATTCGATAAAACAATAAAGCACTTTACAAGATCCACACAAACCCACAGAAAAATTGATATGAATTAATATAGATACTGCACTTTCTTCCTTGAGATCAGGAAATGTGACAGTTTCAAAATCTTTTGCATGAAGCATTTCTGGAATGCTCAGACTTACAGCAACAATGTTTGCTCAAGTTGCTGCAATACTGAACAAAAATGATGCATTCACCTTCATGTGATGGCTGAAAGAAAAAAACATGCTTCTCTTCGAAGTTTACAGTTATGAGATTTCTCTCATTTCTGAAGACTCTATGTAATGCTGATGATTTGCTGATTTACTTTAACATTTTACTATCAAAAAGTGATAACAAAAAGTTTCTATCATGTTTGGTTCAGGTAGAGTTTAATTATCTTCGGTGATTCTTAATGCATTTGTAATGACCTGGGTTCTAAACTTTACAACCATCTTCATGCACTAAGTAATGGTATTTGTCGGGCATAAAGAAATAAATGCAAACAAACTTATGCAATGCAAAACATTTAATATATCTCTATGCACATCTTAACTAGTTTATGCAGTGAGTATATCACAAATAATGCAAAAACGCAATGTTTCCTTTACGAGGGGTTTATTTGGTGCAAGTACGCTTAAGAAGCAAGTCCTTGGATTCCACAGTGCGAGTGATTCCAACTTCATCAATGCACAAGTAGCTTTATGATCTACAAGCAGTGTTCAATAGCAGTCGTATAATCAGTCTGAATTCTTTGAAGTAGGGATTCATGGCTTGTTGCTTTCATGACACAACTACAGAGTGAAGAATCTGATGCCGAAAGAGCATGGCATTGCTTAGGGACCCCCAAAATACATTCAGATCTGACCAAACTTTTAAAATGGTACAGATAAAAACTTTTGCTGGTGCCTGACTGGAGATCTCAAAACTATTGCTCACTGTCTAAATAATTTTAAATCCTTCCATCTGTTTCTCTGTAGGATGGCTGCTCTAAAAGATGCATATCACGGTGTGGTTTCCATGCAATATTTTTGTCCCGTTGGTGAGCTTTCGTCTTGCCCTTTTTACGACTGGGCCTACAATACTTGAACTTGCTGGAGTACAGGAGTGATGGGTGCTTTGATTGACTTTACTTTATCTCCTAAGGCTTTGAATAGCTTCTTCAATTGTCACTTGCCCAAAACTCGGAATACTTCTAAAGTTGGGGAACTACAGCACATTACTGTGCAAAATTCAAGTTGTAGACATCCCTCAAACCCAGCAACCCTCCACAACGGACCAACCTACTGAGAAGGAGGGGGATGGGGCAAGGTGTTGGAGTGTGTGAGATATCCTGGGGGTATTTTAAGACCTGGGGGGCATTTCATGAGGCGTTTTGGTTAGATATTTTTCTGACAAACTGTTACAAACTATAGAAATCCGTGCATCTGATTGGCTCAGAACAAATATGTTCGACAACTTTGTTGGACAAAATGCTTCATGAAACTTTGACTTTGATTCTTTTTTTGTTTCCTTCCTTATTTTTGGGGTGCCATTTTTTAAAAAGAGACCTTGACATTTATGACTGACTCGTTGCTAGAACAGCACAATGATCCATCCAATACCCCATCGAAGACTTTCTCCTTTGAAGATAACCTTTTCAAGGGTACAATGACATGGCTTACTGAGTGTCTAGTCTACCATGATGCCATGGGGGGGGGGGGGGGGGGGGGGGGGCAAGTACATGTATAAATCACCTGCATTCCTGTCATATAGGAGCATGCATGGCTGCAGGATCAAGATGCACTATGCCATTCAGCAATCATTAACCCCTGCTGCAAGATTTAATCTATGAATGTTAAAATCTATGAGAATTCATCATCCCTTCCTCGTAAATTGCTGGATCAGCATTTTTCCTCTCCAAAGCCCCAGGCCTCTCGCATTTGTGTTTAGTAATCAACCATACCACTTTAAAGGGATGGTATAGTATTGGTGGAGATGAAGATTGGGCTTTTAACTTTTTGCGAGATACTAAGAAACCACTTAAGAAATAGCACAGAGCATACAATTCTAAGAGGAATTCAAAGTTCATTAGATGAAAATCGCTCTTGGAATGGCTGAGATGTCCAAAAACAAAGTAAAACAAAGCAATCCTTATAGAGGGTGGGTCCCCCCTTGTATTAGTATTGCTCTGTTTTGGATATCTCAGCCATCTAAAAACCAATTTTCATCAAATAAACATTGAATCCCTCTTGGATTTACACGCTCTTTTACATTTCTAAAGAGGTTTCTCATTGTCTCACCAAAAATGTTAGAAACCTGAAGTTAGGTCTCAACCAAAATGATCCCTTTAAATATGTACGGAATAATGAAATACTGGATGTCACATGGAATTCCAGACCGATATTAAACTTTGACAGAAAAAATTTTGAAGAGGGATGATTTGTGACATTTACACTTCACAAGAACATCAATATTTTCCTCACATTTCTCTGACATTCAGGAATATTTCTCCTCAAGAAGGCGAATCTCACTATTGGGAAAAAGAGAAAATAAAGATGAATTGATTTGCATGTGTTATTAAATGCAACATGTACCATCTAGATCCAAGATGCACGCTGTTGCCACACCTGCCCTGGGTCTTTCTACTTACGTGACTTTCGATTTGCGTTGCGAGTGCGCTTGCGCTCTCGCGGGGCGGAGCGCGTGCTGGCGTTCTTGGCTGTGTTGACAAGAATTTGGATCATTTCGTCAGTTTGCTGATCAGAGGCCTCCTCGGCTGCCGTCATGCTCGCGTTCAGCCGGCCTGATCGGGCGTTGCCATGCCGAGACCGATGCACAAGTTTGATGCAGAGGAGAATAGCAAGGCACCATGCAAACACACACGTGCATAACGTTTTCGAGACGGGGGATGCATAAAGAAAACCAGAAAGTTTGTGGTAAGAAATATGCACCTATTGTTACCAAGTTAAAAATAGCAATTATAATATTGTTTCCTCTCATGCAAGTTACATATAGAATATATCTTTATAAATCATATACATAAACAGATCTTTGTTCTATTTTCATTCAATCTGATGGAAACAAACTTCTAATCCTTACATAATATTTCTTTATACATTAAAAGGGACGCTTTCGATGAATAGTTCACCAGGTTTTAAAATTTCATAACTTTTGAACAGGCTGTCAGATTTTCCTCAAATTTTGCTGATGTGTTCCTCTAATATTGCTGCATTCCCTCGATTTACATATACATGTATATTTTGGTTTCACTCTCCTATAAAGGGTGATACTGAACAGCCTACCACAATCTTTTGATTCTGAATCCAGCTGAGAAAATGTAGGGCTTTGTTCTGGTTTGTAACTCCGCATTTTTTAAACTTTAATTTGCTCAAGATTTCTGCCAAAAACAACCACTTTTGATATTTGACAAGTATGTCACACCTGCTCAAGTTCTAATTTCCAGTACAAGTGAATAGCATAAGGGACAATGAGGTCTTGTGATATGCAGCATAAGCACGCAAAATATAATAAAACATCAATGACTGGAAAGTTATTGCAAAAGGAAGTACATTCAAATTCTTTTCACTAAATAATACTGCTGTCTCTAATGGAACCATCTACAGAGACAGGTCATGACCCTGATTAGCTTTTTGAAAGACACTGGTATCAAAACTTTTTATCAACATTATGCAAAGCAATGTCCTTAAGAGGAAACAATGAATGCTTATCAATGAAATCCCATTGCATTCTCAGGCACATAATAATCAGTGAAAATACAATTCATCCAAATCAATCATTATTGAACAATGAAGTAAATAAAAAAAAAAATCAGGCATTGTATTGGTACAGTAGATTGCATTCCCCAGTCAAATCTCCTATACAAGATGCAGCATAGAATAAATTGTACAAGCATTTAATTATCAACAGGAATATGTTGTGTTAGCAAACTGAATTCCTTGGAAAACTTCATCCCTAGGAATGGTAGAAACTAGTTGAGAATAAAAAAATTAGATACACTGTATCTCTGAGGACTAAACAGTTATGAAGCATTTGTAAAATAGACTCTTGATGCATTTTTTTTTGTCTCCTGTTATTCTGAATATGTATGAGATATAATATCACAAGTCAGCTCAGCATACTCGGTACGTTTTCCATTGCTGGCAAGATTGTGCACCGAATGCTCATGCCCAAATTATCATATAATTCCCTTCCACTCACCATGCATCTCTTTTTCTGTCAATGACAAATGATACCAAAATCTACAATGTGATACTTCCCTTTGTCTATCCCCACCACCTATCACGTACTTGCTACCAAAACCAGTTGCCACTAATATCCCCACCAGCCATTACTTCTTTGCTATTACACCTAAAAGCAATCGCCCCTTATTCCTATCATCCACTACTTCTTTACTAACACACCTGCAGTAAAAGCAGTTGTCTATTATTCCTATTACTCATTAATTCTTTACTGCAGCACCTTAACATTAAAGGGCAGGGGCCTCAACGTTGCGTGCAATAATTCTGCAATGCGAGAAGGCCTCATCATGAGGCTTCTTGACTTTTTTGTTCGAGTCTCAAGCAACTTTTGAGACCAAATTTGCAGCGTCTTGGTGAATCAGGAGGGGGGGGGGGGGGGGGGAGGGAACAGAATATGGCCCCTGTAGTTTTAGCATAGCCAAAAAAGCCCAGCCTGATTACGGTTAAAACAATTGCCTCTTATCCCTATGTGTCATTGCATCCCTGTTTCCACACCTACTTTGGAAGCATTTGGCCCCTTTAATATCCCCATCACCTATTACTTCTTTTACACTACCCTAAAAGTTGCCATTACCCAACCAACCATTACTTCTCTGCTACCACACCTAAAGGCAGGTGCCCCTCATATCCTGGTCCCCTTATTACTTTAACACACCTAGTAGCCAATGCCCTGCATCCCGGTACTCACTCATCGAGGGTCTGGCCCGCTGCCTGCCCTGTAGAGCCTCATCGCCTGGCGCCGTGCCCTGCTGACTGCTCAGCAGCTCCTTAAGTTTCGCATCCTCTACACTGTCTTTACTGATGGAGAAGTTCTGTGCAGGAGGATTTGGGGGGGGGGGGGGGAAGAAATCAGATGAGTATTAACCCTTTGAGCTTCAAATGGTCTAAAAATAATCAACAACAGCTCACCAGGACACTGTTTCATAAAAGTACAAGTCCTAAAGAGCTGTCGTCTCTGACAATTTCAGTAAAAATCCTTGGTTTTGATTGGATGAAAAGCTCTGGTCACCGGTTATTACTAGGGTAAGTAAAATAGACTAACAACTTGTCAGAGCTGACAACATTTATGAAACAGTGCCCAGAGTAGACTGAGGAGTGCCTTGTGTGACATTCCAATTAAAGATACACTCAACTATCAACTTCAGTGACTTTTGTGCAACCATCAAAAACTAGCTGGCCATGCACCTTTCTCCTCTACTGTTCCAGAACTACGGAACTTGTTCCCTCCTCATCTGATAATATGGAGCTTTAGATTTTGACGCGCGGACGTTTGAGACGAGTGCGCTGGACGTTCTCATCTCCCCTGCGTCGCGTTGAAAAATAGCTTTAGATTACGCTGGGACGCAACGTATTAAGAAATAAAATCGTGCCCCCATATGATCAGTGTATGGAGTAGTTCTCTACGTTGCAAACTGTGCGGACATAAAAAAAGCCCAGTACGCGTAGTGAAAAACTCAGGCGACGCAAGCTAAAAATAGATCGACTTGACGCACGCTTCTGCTCAGAACATGTTTTTTTCCCTCTGAACGTCCGCGCGTCTTAAATCTAAAGCTCCCTATTGACACTTGAGAGCTGAACAATTTAAACATAGTTTTAAAACATACCTGGTCTGAAACACCAAGTACTCACTGTACTTGCACTTTCACTGCCTGATAAAATACAACTACAAGAATGTGGCATTTCTTCATATTAGTAACTGTGGAAGAGTGCCATGAAAGTGTATCTTCACATGTAAATCTAATAATTGTAACATAAACACTCTCAGTATTCTCACCTATAAAATTACTTCACACTTGAAATCATCATTATATCATAACATTTAGCTGGAGAGATTAATTCATACATTTTTCTGAGGTATGTGTCAATTACAAAGGTTTGAATCCTGGCCCTCATTTTAATAGTAGGGCGCCCTCTCTGCTGACCTCTGTGATCATCTTGCCCCTCGTCTTGTTGCGCTTCCGGTGGTTGGCCTTCTTCTTCTCCTGCTCGATGATGCGCTCCCTGGCGGTCCGATACTCTAAAGCAAACTCGCTGATGATGCGGCAGAAATCACTGATCTTGACGTCCCTCGCTGCGCTGGTGCTCATGCCCAGGTACAGCAGAAACTTGTTAAATCTACAGAAGATCAGATGTAGCAGTACGTAGGATGGGAAATGGAGGTGGGTGGAAGGGAGGGCATGGAAGAAGATGAGGAAATGACAGGCGGAAAAGGAGGTAAGAGAAGAAGCAATATGGTGACAGTTGCACAAAAACAAGGGAAAAAAAACCCAAACAAACAAACCAGCAGTTGTGTTGGAGTTTGAAAGATGTTAACTATTAGTGGCCTGGGGCCACTAAAAATTGATGTCGGGCTACTAAAAATTGATGTCAGGCCACCAAATTTCTAAAATTGGACATCTTTTAGTGACCCGATCTGGCAAATGAGATTCAAGATGGATTGTCACATATGTGTTTATTTCTGGCCATCAAAATCTCAGATTTAAAGATTTTAGTGGCTCAAATGGCCCATCAGCAAAAAAAACAAACAAACAAACAATCAAACAAACAAAAAAACAGTTTCGAGCCCTGCCTAAGGACACAGTCAAATAATGGTCCAGTATATTTCAGGATGTGATATATCGGTACCGAATCTTTTCAACGGAAACACAACAAACGGAAACCACCGAGTAGTAATCTCTACCTAAAATAGAAACCAATTAAAAATCAGTTTCATAAACACAAAGTGAACTAGGAATCATTTGTCACATGTCTTTAGGCTCATAATAGGTACACACATTTGTACTTATCAAGAGCTATATGACTCTAATGGTGTTCATGAGACAAAGGACTTTATTCAATAAAGCTTGATAGATTCATATTAATATGACAGAGATCTACTTACCTATTGCTAACTCGTCTATGAACAATCTTGAGTACTATTATTCTTTTTGCACAGTCTTGAAGAAAGTCGTGTAGTCTGTGGAGGAGAGATGAATGACAGATGATAAAAGATAATGAACACTAAATGATAATAAAGGCACCCAAATAGAAGTATAAAAACTGTGGAATACATTTGACCTTGATTATCCGGCCTCCTTTTATCCGGAAATCTCTATTATCTGGACGCGTTCACGCTGTGAGGGACTTTTTTTTTTCATCCAAAAATGGAGAAAAAACAGTGACTTTAAACTCAATTAAAATGTCTACAAAACTCACATGATTTACCTACAATAGTCCCAACAGAACTAACATAAATTCACACCACATTATCATCGTAAAAGTAAGCAGTCATGATCTATAAATTCACCATAAGAACCACCGTTGCGGGGTACGCTACCTGCCTAGCTGCCAGTGCACTGGGACGGCAGCTTGGACGGCAGCTATATACATTTGTACATTAACATTGTGTCTCCCATATCCGGCCAATTCGCTTATCCGGATGAGCGCCGGTGCCGACATGGCCGGATAATCGAGGTCGAACTGTAGCTCTGTTTTCCTTCTACTTTCTAAAGTCCTAATACATCATCTTATTGATCATTTTTGTCAAATAATTACTAACACATAAAAAAGGGAGTAAACGATAGTTAACAAGTTACATCTTGAACAGTCAATAAAGTTGAATTATCATTATGTCAAATCAAATTTCTATGTCTTGCATTTAACAGACACACATCTTTATCATTGTTCTGCACAAGTCCTAACCACAAGAAATCTCCTGGTAAGGAGTGTCATACAACCTCAAGTTAGCTAACTGTTCTATTCACACGGTTCCCAACTTGAAGTTCAATGCCCTTGGAGCACTGCTATCATTTAATGCTAGCTTACCAGACAGTTAACATTAAAGTACAAATGTACATTGTAGTTACTATATAGCAAGATATTTTCGCAGCATGAAATTTTCGTGAATTGTGTCTGGCATTCAATGCATATAGTGTGGACAAGGACTTTCGTGTGCATTTTAATTTCACATAACTTGGCTCTCTGTAAAGCAAACCATTTTCGCGACAATAAAATTTTGGCAAATTGCCTCTGGCATTCAATGCATATAGTGTAGACAAGAACTTTCATGTGCATTTTAAGTTTGCGTAACTTTGCTCTTGTGAAATTTGCGAAATTATATTGCACATTAATATTTCTGGTCTTCAGTAAGTTTCATGTGAACAGCACTATGCGTAACATTTGCGAGTTACTGAGCTGTTGGATCTTTGATGCTCACTTGTTTTTGCTCTGCACTTGAGACTCGTGTCTGGTGATGACCTGGAGGTAGTTCCACGACGTCTTACACTGCTCTTCTAGCTTGGTCAGATTGATGGTCAGCTGGTCAAAGTCCACCTGAGCCAAACACACACATACAATGGAAGGAACATCACAGAAACTGTGTTTGCTTCCACTCACAAAAAAAAATGGGCTCTTTAATTTACCTTATTAAGCATGCACTAAATCAAAAAGAAACGTTGTTATGGTAACAGCAACATTCACTTCATGAAAATATTGTTAACTCTCCCCCCCCCCCCCCAGTAATAAACACTAAAGATATTTAAAAAAGGTCTGAACTTTTCTTAAATAACTATCCCGTACCAAGATAACAATATTACACAATAAACACAGTGCAATGAGCTACATTGCACAGCCACATAAACACAGCCCGAATCATATTTGGAAGGAAATTGAAATAGAAAAAAGTGCACTGGTGTGGAGTGTATAACATAGGCTAACATCAGCTTCCATTTGTACAGCTCTATTCAATTACATTCAATTCATTTGCGAATTTCTCAGAATAAGATACATGTATGTGAAAGGGTGAACATTATTGGTTTCAGATATTGATATATACGTATGTCACAGCACAAGGGGCTGCATAAACACTACCATAACACTAACACTAACATACACACACACACAAACACACAATTACACACACACTCACAAACTAGAGAAGCACTCTGAGAGTGCAGACCTCCGCCAAGCAGCTAATTTCCACCAATTATCTTGTTCTTCCATAATTCTCGAGATCAGTGATTTCCACCCTCACATATGCATGCTGAAAATCGCCCCCAATTTCCCAATATAGATGCCTTTTTTTTTTACGTCATCAACCCTCAGCTGCGCAGTGTGCCTCGCCCCAGCAGAAACTAGAGCGCGCACTTAAGTGCGCATATGAAAACCTAAAAAATGCGCAGCTTGAACTCCCAAGTTCATTTACCCTAACCTGCCAAAATATCCAAAATCCTTCATAAAATTCATAAAAATTTCCGGATCATCACCAAAATTTAATCATCTCTTCCTTGGGTCATTCTCAACCTTTCATTCAAGTTCCATCCAAATCTGTTCATGACTTTTTGAGTTATTTTGAACACGGACAAACACACAAACGGCCATGAAAACATATCCTCCTCCCTTGGTGGAGGTAATAATCACACAGAAACCACACATATGCCCATATCTGGACAGGAACCCACCTTGGCACACCGTGTTATGGTGCCAACCTCTGAAAAGAGGTCTGAGCTGTCTGGGAACTGTTCCATGACAGTGGCGCACAAATGGTGCAGCAGCGACTGCTTGTGTACGGTGTCCTTGACCTCCGGAACTTTACTCAGGTACTCCAGGTTGAAACCCGCCGCCTATCGTGCCATTCAATACAAATATCGTTCCAAGAAATGAGAGAGAGAGAGAGAGAGAGTGAAAAAAATTGATGGGTCAGTCAGTGTTACAGGTCAGTCATTAATTGGAACATGCAGCTGTACCAAAATATTAATGTTTGTCTTGGCCGTAAGCGTAGGGATAGTATGTAATCTCATGCTAATTCACACACAAGTCTTCACAGGAATTCACTGCAAACATACGAATGGATTCACTAAATGCAGAAATATTATAGTAGAAAGCATCAGTGAAGTTTGAGGAAACTCTGGCAATCCCCTATGAATTTTCTAAGTTTTGGAGAAATTTGTGTGCCGTTATTGTTTGATAAGAAGACTTCAACAATTTGTGATGTCAAAGTCGTAGAACAATACACATAAGATATAAGGAAAGTTCTAGAAAATTACCTTTTACAAAAAATCAAAAGCACACATTTCCTTGCCTTGTTATTGACATAAGGGTAACATTTTATCCTTGCCTTCACAAGGAGGTTAAGTCAAGTGTTCTTTTCTCTAAACTAGAAAGGTAAGAATATGGGGTATAAATGGCTTGCCCAAATTTCTTCAAATTCACCGAGATGTGTTCTACTGATATTTCTGCTTTTACTGGATCTACATCTGTATTTGGGATAAATTCCCCTTTGAGTACAGCTATGTGTTACCAGAGATTTTGTGGTAATTCTACAATGGGATGTTTACAATGTCTATATGGTAGCACATTGATTCTTGTGTCATACTACTCTCTTCTGCAACATGCAACCAATGAAAAGGGGGAAAAAAACACATCAGAATAAGACCACACAAGATGTATATCACATTGTGATGTAATACAAATGGCTTCCTGTGATGAACAGGAATAAAACCTACACTAGGTGTCCATTCGTTTCTTGGTATCAATTCTATAGCTGACTGAAAGTGAAACTTGTCATCAACAAGATGATATTTCAGTCCTTTGCTGGGCAAAAGATTCTGAATTTTAATCACCAAGCCTTCAGGCTTCTGTATTAAACAGTTTCTTAATAATCAGGAGGGGAGTTTCTGGTATTGTTCCACCCATCAAGACATTCAGTTGATTAGGCCCTTAACCCTATTCTAACTGGGCTATTTGAGACCAAGTTTTTACTGAGGGGGGGGGTCAATTTGACCCCCCCCCCCCCCTTCAGATCTCGGCCGCCGATCGCGCGATCGCCGCAAAATTTTGCCTGAAGATAGAGCTGGATGTCAACTACAAGATTACATGGTCATACAATAGAAAAATATTGCCTTTCTATTTTTGATCAATTAATTATGCAAATTTGTGCATGATTTCATATTTTCACCTGTAACTCCATTAAAAAGACTGGAGGATTGCTAAATTTTTGTGTCAGAATTCCTCAAGACACATCAAACAATTTTTGTGTAAAAAAATAGCACAATCGAATTTTTTATTGTTTTGTTAATTTCTTTTGTATTTTGTTGTTTTTTCGACCTTTTGTTTTCTATTGTTTTTTGCCAAAATTTGTTGCAGGCACTTTTTTTAGGCTTATCTACACTAGAATTAATTAATTTCAATGGTTAAAAGTTGAAATAATCTAATCTATATCAATTTAACCAAAAAACACAATTCGCATTGGATTTGCACACGATATCGTGAATTTGAGCTGTTTTTTTGGTTGACATGCATATGCAAAACATTACGTAACTTCAAAACAGTGTGCCTGGACGTCTCAAATTTGGTCTCAAAATATGTGGGAGACTTCAATGAAAAAAGTCGTGAAACGACGCGGCAAAATCTTTGTGCGTTGCAAAATCGTGGCACGAAACGTCGAGGGGGGGTCAATTTGACCCCCCCCCCCCAGTTAGAATAGGGTTAAAGGGGCCAGATATTTTGCATGAAGCTACATGTACATTCACATATTTCTTTTCTCTTCCCCCCCCCCCCCTGAATTTTCCTTCTCCATTACTGTCACTGTGAATACTGTATACAAGAGGTAAGGTATTCACAACATGGCTCCATGCAACATTACAACAATACACCTCTCCCTATACGTCCCCCACACCCTCAACACCCCTGACAAACCAGTAACCTTAATAAAAACAAAATTGAAACAAAACAATACCAAAACACAAGTCTGCAAGAATTGCTCTCCCAACCTACACCCTAGTATGTTCCAACAAGAGCGGTTCACTCTAAAAACACTGACAAAATTCCACTGAACAGCAAGACTCTACACAAATTTTGTTATTCACTGTAGTTCTTGGACACAACACAACCTATACTACATGGTATTTGACCAAACTAATGCCCAAATGAAAGAAAAATTTTAACTCTACCGTATAAATTGCTAAAAATGCATGAATAGCACAAATTTCAACGGTTGGATACAGCAACTATCCACATAAATGTGGATTTGAGGACTTGACAGGTCCATTAATTGAGGAATAATTTTTCCTCACAGTGTATACTTAAATCCAATCATATAATTTGTAAACAACATATTCACACTCTGTATTGTTTCTTGATATGGTATTAAAATTCACAGCACTGCATATTATAGGTCATGAACACCATGCATTGTGTATAGTCATTAATTCTACACCCCTACAGGTCAGGCACTGATTCAGCAAAAGGTTGGTGCGCTGGAATGTGAATCAGAAATAGGAACAGAAAGTGGACATGCTCCATGACCTTTGACCTTTGTTTATACACTTTATGTGAGCTCTCGGCACCTACCGTCTGTAATGAATGAGTTGAAGAGAGAGAAAGATGCATATGAACTCATGGTCATAACACAAAATGAGAGCTGGTCCACGAATGAAATAATTTTTACTAATTTAAATTTCCTCTTCGATAAATCCTGCAACATAGGGCACAAGATACACTTGTATGACGAGAGTGTATCTCTTCAAAGATTTCTTACCAAAAACTTGCTGCAAGTTGTTGGATATTTTTATTTTATCTATTTATTTATTTGGGGGTTTTTTTTGAGGAGAAAAGTTTATCTTCATGGCCTGAGCTTTCTCAATGAAATACACATCTGCTGAAATCTTTGGCACACATCACTTTATAGTATGTCACAGGCTACTCTGGGAATAGTACACGTGTAAACTAGCATAAACCATGGGAGCCATCCAAATGTAATTCACATACAGTCATCTATACCATGGATCCTACAAATATGGTTCTAGTGTCATTAAAAAAAACCCAAAACTCAGGATATGCAGTATTAAAACCGCACTGACACAAACTGCAACGAAATACTGTGCATGTTAATATTTTTTTTGGGAGTCATCTTTTCAAAATTCACTGTCTCCAAACTCAGAATTGTTGTGCTCGAAGTATTTCTCTACACCTCACTGAGTGACAAGACAATTAACCCTCTGTGATCTACTAGATGTGATACCATGTGACATCTTGTAGAGTGAAGTTTCCCCTGACACTGACTGGGTTAAAATTTTGACAATTTACGCAGGGTCCATTTCCTTTCTACTGGGGTCATTTTCTAGTCAAGCTTGGTCTTGGAAATCTGAATGCCGCAGACAAGGTATACTGGCAGCACAAGTTTTAGACGTCAATCGCTTTAACAATGAAGATGACAATGACACTCACTCTTCCGCCATTGAGAAAGTTTCCAATGGCCAGCAACGTGGAGAGGATGTTCTTGAAAGTATTGGAATGCCTGAGATCTTCGATGCCCTTCTTCAGGTCGGCCATTGGCTCTGCTACTTCCTGTGAGGGGTCAAAGGTCAGAGAGCGAGTCCAGTGTACATCCATTATCAGGTGGCCACTGAGTGGATACTTACTTTATCATAGTACATAACTCAAGCTGATTGAACTTGACACTAAAGAAAGTGTATACAGATATTGCCTTAAAAGAGGTGCAATATTACACTTGACATTCCCATGCCACTCCTGAGGGAGTGTCAAGTGTTATATTACAACCATACGCAAGGCAGTTTAACAGTACATTAAGTGGTCTTACATCTACAGAAATACACATCATTTTGTTCTAGCACCGTCAGCTGCCAAGTCATAGTCCTGAATCATATTACCTGATATGATGTCACTGCAGTCAATATAACAATTTCATTCCTCCCTGCATTAGCCATGTGATTGTACTATGAACAATAATAATGCATACAACGTATTGAAGTTTACAGCAGCAAAGCCTCTGCAACAACTCAAAACCATCCTGAAAGATGGTATACCTTGATATTTTGATGACATCTTAACACATTCTATTTCACTAACATTCTTTTACAGAAAATTCCCATAGCGTACACACACAGGAGAATTTGTGATAATCCATTAGGTATAGCCTGCATTCACTGATGCGTTTGGACGTAAAAAAATATAACTTGAAAAGTGTCTGATCTGGAGCAGTATCAGTCGCCTGTCAACATACATGTACAAACATATTAAGGTGCATGCAAATGTTATGAATTTCACAATGTATATTTTAGTAATCAATACTGACTGAAAGAGGAGAGGAGGTGTCTGAGAAGACACAGAGAGAATTCATGTCAGTGAAGTTAAAAGTCTTTAACCAGTCCTGTTGGTAACATATTCATGTACGTATATTGCCAACGTGATTTTATGGTGGTGGGACTAAGAGGGTGAGGGCGCTTCTTTTAATACCTCTTCCATGTTGTCGTAGTCCATCTTGAAGAGCCAGAGGTTTAGTCTCGCCTCCAGACCACTGATGGTGGACAGCATGTGGAGGAACTGTTCGGCCGAGCCCAGCGGGATGTCCGGGTTGGCTGCCATCGCCTCCTGGATACGGGCGGTCTCCTCCTCCGACGGAACCATGGTCAGCAGTTTCTGCAGATGCACGAAGGTTTGCATGAGACATGCACGGGATGAGAAGACCATCAAAACTTTGTCTCCTCCTCAGTTTTAGCTCTTTCAAAGATGAAAGGCCACTTGTCCACGACTACTGAGGGGATCGTATAGTTTTGGTCGAGACCTAATAACGTCAGGTTTATAACATTTTCTTGGTGAGATAATGAGAAAACCTCTTATGAAATATGATAAAGCATGTAATTCCGAGGATTCAACATTTATTTGATGAAAATTGGTCTTTAAATGGCTGACATATCCAAAAAAGCGATCCTAATAAAATGTGACAGGCAACGACTTTTATTAGGATCTTTTTATTTTACCTTGTTTTTGGATATCTCAGTCATTTCAAAATCGATTTTCATCAAATAAACTTTTGATTCTCCTAAGAATTGTATGCTCTTTAATATTCATAGAGTGACCTCCAGATATTTCGCAAAACGTTACAAGCTGAATCCTCACCTCAAACAGTACTGTACAGTCCCTTTAATGTATAAATCACCCTGTTATATTATATTTCTCATCATTTGAAAATAGCAGAGAAGAAAGATGAAACAAGCAAGCTCACACATTATGTACAATTACACTTTGATCAAAATTTCATATATAAAAGAAGCAATGAGTAATTTACAGTTAGGATGAAGACATTGAATGGAACTATGCGTCTAGGTTAAATCCTCTCCATGTATACATTAAAAAAAAAAGAACCAACAAGTGAGAGTGGTTTAGGCCATAAACAGCGTGTGAGTAACAAGTAGTACTCAATGTAGTACAATACACTACCATCTACAAACTCAGTTCCAATAACATTCTCTTTATAAGAAAGTGAAAATTCGGGTCTCAAAATTATCATTTACACTGTATATATGTATATCTTGATGTACTGTACTACTACTTCATTGTTCAGCTATGATGAAATTTTGATATAATGAAAGAACACTGCTGGCCTCCAGGACTTTGTTATAATGAGAGTTGCCTAATCATGTCTCCTGCATATATATCATAAACCACAATAATGCAGACTTTATGTTCCTCCTACAGACCTGGGGGGGCATTTCATGAAGGAACTTGTCGGATAAAATGTCCGACAAGTCAATTATATCCGACAAGTTTTGAGAAATCAGCCAATCAGACGAAAGAATTTCTCAAAACTTGTCGGATATAATTGACTTGTCAGATATTTTATCTGACAAGTTCCTTCATGAAACGCCCCCCTGGAGACATGAGAAATATGGGCAAGTCTTTCTTCTACATAAGTAAACATAGCTGTACAGTATATAAAGCTTGGAGGAAAAAGTGTCATAGTCTTGATTAGCCAGACCCACCTCTACTCCCTCTTTGTTCATGACCATACTGTCCATGTTGAGGATTGCTTGTTTGATGGAGCGGGGCTGCGGCAGCACCGTCAGGCCAATGTTGATCGCATTGGACTTCTTCGGGTCCAGCACTGTGATAAAATTCTTCTTGTTGGCCTCCATTGCTTTCTGAAGACATTCCCGAATCAAGCCACAATGAGGCATTAAAAAAAGAAGAAGAAGTAAAAAATCAGCAAATTCTGAATCTACAAACAGTCAATTCCTCAGGTTAGTAAAACAAATATTCCAGTTTCAATCTGTTTATCAATCAGTCCATAATTTGCATTTGCATATTAACTGCCAAACAACTCTCTGGCTACTAAAAGGTACAAAGAAATGCTGTATTGCTTTCAACAATTCAAAACAAAAGCTGTCTTGAACACACATACTGATGAATTCTGGTGATAAGTTTTGAGCATTTGAATGTGAACAGAACGAACACTCAGGATAGTTCACTTTTGTCATGGTTTTGCCAGTTTTGCTCAGAAGTAGATGGCACATGGGAGAAATGGGACAAGACCTGAACCCCAAGAAAAGATGAACTTTCAAATCTTTTGCCCAGAATCAAGCAATGAAAATACAAATTGATATATCCAGCATTGTAGATATGAAGCGAATTACATGTACTGTGGCTTACAACTTTGAAAGTCTTGTACATGTTCTAACCAATCATCTTTCATGCAAATTCACTCTTCAGAATATAATGCTCATCTCATGGTGTGTATATATATAATAATCTTGTTCCTCAAATTTCTTTAATGAAGATGTGAGGTTAACACTTCAGATGAAAAACAAAGTCTTTTTCTAAAAAAAAGAGTCTCAGGGGATATTAAAATAAAAGAGGAAACAGGAATATAAGAACGGCAAAAGGTATACAGAACGACATGTAGATAAGCTCATATGGGGTATAAAAGGAAAGCTTACAAACGTGAACTTGAGTAAAAACTATTAAGCAGATATAAACCTTCAATATAATACTTTCTACCTGTTATCATTATTAACAGAATAAAAGCTGTGACCACACTGACATCGAGTATCTAAATAGATTATTTATATCATTAAACTTCTAGACGTACAGACATCATGTACTTAGTATATTAAAAGTATTCATGCATTCAGCAAAGTAAGCATCTATTTCTTTATCTTTATTTTTTGAAAACAAAAGAATCACATTAAGGCATTCTACGGCCATGGGTAATAGCATATATATGTTAGATAGCCTGCTCTACAGGGTGGGATTAAAAAGTTATGATGGGTATGCAAACAATATAAAACTAAAAATCAAATAACTGAAATGCAAATAGTCATACACTATGTACTGCTAGGTAAAACAACAAATCAAGGAAAAATAAAATAATACACTGTACATATACGCTGAGTCAGGACGATGACACAAAACAAAAAATAAAAGAGTAAGGTACAGAATAAGAAAAGGTAACAAATAAAAGAGAAGATGCCACAAACCTGATCCTGTCGTAGCAAAATTCGAGCAGAGGTAGAAGTGGTAGTAGTGGTAGTAGTAGTACAACAAGTAGAGTGTGCGTGCGTTGGACATGAAGCAGGGATTTCATATTTTTGGTTTTGGGTCAAATAAAATCCAACACAAAAAAGGTAATTTTTCCCCCAGCCAGTGCGCAAAAACAAAACATAGAAAATAACAGAAACAAAAGAGAGAAGGGGGGAAAAATATGGCAAGGATTTGCCACTGTTAGTGCAAACATAGCATCATGCTGAATAACTGTTTACTTTTGCATCATTTGTGACCAATTCTTACACAATGCATCCCTGGCCCATGTGCCATGTTTAAAGGCAGGTAACTGGTATGTAAAAAAAAATCTCACGGGATGGCATTTCCTTAATCTTCCCTACAAATTTGGAGAGATTTGTTTTAACCTGCTGCATTATTGCCATGCATGTATCAATATCAAAATAATCTAATTTTGTATAGTTATGGTTGTGACAGACAGTAGCTACTAACAAGAGAGAGAGAGAAAAAAAAAAGGAGATGACATTTTCGCTGTCCTGCTGAAAAATTGTTAGCAAGACAGTTCTATAGATCTCTGGGATTACAGAATCTGTTGCTTATTTTTTTTTTTCCATCAATCTGCACATTTCAAAAAATTTAGACTTATCCCAGCACCCATGTACTACATTGAGAAATTCAGATTTTGACCTTGAAGTTTGTCTTTTGGAAATGAGGGTACAATTATAAACCCAATTCTACACCATGATCCGTGCAATAACAACATCGCATTTTGGTATCATTCAGGAGTTGCTACATGTACATTCTGAGGTAATCTCTGCATGAAGACATTGGATGCAGTACACACAGAATTGGTCACAAGTTTCAATCATGTTTAAACCAATATAATTCCATTCTTCAACACTTAAGCAGCTCTCATACCATATGCCTCTATTAAAAACAAAAAAAATGTTCAGGGCCACATTTCATCAAAAAGTTGATATGATAGCAACTCTAGCTGGAATGACAATAGTCATGGTAACGACAAGAATCCAGCTTCCTGATTGGCTGTTGCTATGGGAAGTTGCCATTCCAGCAAGAGTTGCTATCCTAGCATCTTTTATCTTTAGAAAAGCTGGTACAATCAGTTGACCAATATTCATATCAAATTGATTCTCATTTTGGGATCAGTCGGTATGCATATGTTGGAAGCTCCCTCTGCTCCCCCACCCCCTCCCCCTCCCCCCCCCCCCCAAAAAAAAAAAACAAGCATAAAATTGCCATATATCTAATATATATTCATGTAAGAGTGTTGAATATATCAGGCCATCATGCATCATGACTAGATCCACTCATATGAGAGAACACAAATACTGGACTAATACAGATAATGTATAAAATCAAATCGATTGATCAATCAATCGATTAATGTAAGATTCTGACACCATTCTCGTCTCATTATTGATCAGCCAACACAGGAGAACAATTAAAATTTTTTTCTTTGCATTTTCTTGATTGCTTTTCCTTTTCTATCCTATTTCCAATCCCCAACAACTGCTATAGGCCTAAACAACTCATCCATCTCATGCATAGGAAATATAAGAGAAACATTATATTTTGTCACTAATAAAGTGCTACTTGCATAATTACCAGCTGATCATGAAGCAAATCATACTACCATCCTCCCCAAATATTCATCAACAAAAGCAATAAATGAATCTTTGCATTGTGAGGATCATACAGTATCTCAAAGTAGTCTATACTTCCGTGAATCCCTCAAATCCCAAAACCATTTTTTTTTTTGGGGGGGGGGGGGGGTGGGTTGGAGCTGTCTTTTTTATGATAATTATATTCTTTGTAAAAAGTACCCCTCTTTTACTTGAGCCCAATTTTGGTCACATACGTTTATTTCACTTGCAGAATAACAACAAAAACCAAAACAACTCTCGATTACAAACTTTATACCTGATCCCTACATTGGTAACATTTGATGGGTTGTGACTCATCATAGACCTTTTCAACATCTTTCAATAACATGCTTCTAAGAAATGCAGATTATCCACTTCTCCATAAACATGTACTCAAATCAATATATGCATTCGATATTCAGGGTGAGAAATGTATAACTGTAGTACCGTATTCACATTGGTGCTGAAATCTAAATGCAAGATGGATGGGAGATGGTGTTCGGCACTGGTTTAGCATTGGCCAGAGTCTTAGAATGCATTCGGAGCGTGTTCACGGTTTAGAACAAGTTGCGCAGTAGCAGCAGGTTGGTTATTCAAATAAGTGGTAGAAAAATGCTTTTTGTGAATATCAGCTGATGCAGTTGGTGCGCAACTGTGACCAATGTGAATACGATAATACACAGTACTTGGAATTATCTCACAAATTCATTCTGGAACACCAATAGCACATAACATTTGACTGGTCATTAATATAATTGACAATCAAACATCACAAAACACACTAGACATGTGCATGACACGAAGGAAGAGAATAAAAACATTATTTGACAACATTCATACACATACACTAAACACAGACACTGACAGATTTATAATTATGTCACATTTCAAAGTAGATAACTTGAACTGAGGTCTTCGGTTACAAGAAATCAAGCTTCAATGTCATTATGAATTTCATCTTAATAATTCAAGCATTGTCCACAGAATATTTAGGAAATAAACATGGTTAGGATTATTACTATCATTCTGATGGCATTCATATATTGGTTAGTTTATAGCATCACATGTGGTAAAGTCTCATCCAATGTTGTTTATTCAATCTGTTTCGATGCAACGAACAAGTAATATAACCTGTCACTGAATAATGATTTCAGAGTTTGTATACACCATGCTAAAATACAGTTTAGGGTCAAGAACCAATATATCATTCAGAATTAGGATAAGCGATTAATTTGTTTCGCATACATGCTTATTCAAGTTAATGCTATGACAAGGCATTCCAGCAAAAGAACAAAAGATAGCACGACTGATGTTCCTACAAAACAATTTTAAGGATTCTCCAATTTATTCCAGAAATGGATGATGATTAACACTAACTGACAAATGAAATCATCTAGTTATTCCCATAGTTTGGTGATGTAAAGGTTTAGTAAAGTCTAGCATTTTCTTGACATGTTTTGACATGACACGACTTGTCTTCCCATCACTGAATATCACACAATACCCGCACACACTTAACGTGGACAATCCTGTATACACACAAGGATTTTGTTTCATTTATGCCTGTCAAATTTTGGCCTATTTGATATGTTAATGTGACCGAGATTTGTGAACGCTCTGTCCCTACCTTTGTGATCAGGTCCTTTCCCCTGGACTCAAACAGATGCTCCAGCTTCTTGTTGTCGATCTGGACTTTGTCTAGCTGGGTCCAGATGGTGCTCTGGATGCCGTTCCTCCCTAGCGTCATGGTCATGGTTTCCGGCTGAGTCTCCTTCCAGAAGAGTCTCACCGTCTTCTTCTTCTTCTTTGGGAAAGTGTTGTTGCCGATGACGGGCGGGGGTGGGGGCGGGGCACCAGGCCCCCCCATGGGAGGTGGGGGAGGAGGGGGTGCACCGGGGATGAGGGGTGGTGGAGGCGGAGGGGCACCGGGCATGCCGGGGACAGGCGGTGGAGGAGGAGGAGGAGCACCATCGGCCACTGTGCCGTAGGACTGGAGACCCATCATCATGGGGATCATCTTGAGGACGTCGGAGTCGTCGTCCCGCGACAGGTCGGTGAAGTCCCACTTGTTGACGCGGAGCTCACGGTCGTTCAGTCGTAGCACCTCCTCCCACTCCTCCTCCTCCTTCTTGATCTCGTCCACCACGGAAACGGGAGCGGGCGCCTCCTTGGGGGCCACGTGACTGGTCTGGATGCCCTCGATGGCCTTGCCGATCTTCCCGCTCACGTCACCCGTTGGAGCCATCTTCTCCTTGTTGGCTTCATCTGCCAGTTCCTGCTGCTTTTGCAGCTGCTCCTGCATGGACTGTACAGTACCCTGAGTGCTTGGGATGTCCTTCTCTTCTGACGATTTGCTCTCCTCGCTCGACCTCTCCTCCACATTCCTCAGGTCTGCGATGCGATTCGACACGGACCTAGCACCCTGGAGGGTGGAGGAGATTTTCCGGCCCATCTTTTCCTTTGCGTTGTCCTCGCTTGTCGTCGTGAGCAAAGACTTGTCACGATCTGACCGATCAGACGCAGCATCTCCGTTTTGCAAACTCTTGCTGGTTGTGTCCTCTTGGCTATCATCTGTCCTTTGGATGGACACATCGGGTGTAATGTCATTTTCCGTGGGTTTCACAGGTTCCGCCACTTCCTCTGTTTCTCCGGATGTTGAGTCTTTCTTGGCCTTGATGTCCACAGGTTCCTCCACAACAATTGCCACTGGTTTCACTGCACAGAAAACAAATGTTGACAAATGATACAAGTCATTGGATACCAAGAATGCTAAATCTTCCACTCAACACTGCTCCCACATCACAAGTTAGAGAATCTACCACTAAATGACAAACTCCTTTTACAGATTCGAAAAGGAACTTTGCGTAACGTCATTGCTAAGAGCAAATTATAAGACAAGAAAATAATTTATCGTCTCCTCACACCGGAATGTAACCTCACAAAATTCAAAAAAAGAAGAAATGGAACTTTGAACAAGGGTGACACGGCATTTGCTCCTGCAACAATTGCTGCCATGTTATTTTCTCCAAGGACTTAGGATTAGGGTTACGGGTGAGATAGAGTTTTAGGTTAAGTTTGAGGTGAGGATTAGGATTAGGGTTAGGGTTATGTTTATGGCTACAATTTTTGTTTGGCTTTATAGTGTGCAGAATTTTCATGGGAGCAATCGTCCAAGGAGCAAATATTATGGAACCTGAACAAGATATTTCTCTGATGCTATTCACACTTTGATGCATTAAAATGACAGATAGAAACCAGTACCTCTGAATAATGGCTTCTTTTCTACTACTGTCTTTGGTTTCTCCTTCGCTTCATCTTTGGTCTCTGTTGGTGTTGTGTCCTTGGAAACTTCTGGTTTCTCAGGCTCCTCAGGTTTGGTTGTTGGTGTAATGTGGCCATTCACCTTTGGCTCTTCCACCACCTTTGGCTCTTCCGCCACCTTCGCATCTGTAAAAAAATTTTTATTGAGAATATAAAACAGATAATGAATCCTGTCAGTTCCTGATTGCCTCTGTTTTTGTCGGTATCGGTTTGTTTGTCTGTTTGCAAAATAATTCAAACTATTTTTGAACAGATTTGGAGGAAATTTTCGGGAATGACACAAGAGAGGATTAAATTTAGTGGTGATCCGAATCATAGCCTGAATCCCGGACTTCTTATAAAGATGTTGTAAATAATTCTTTATCACAGAGAAAAAGAGCCATTTTCAGCATATGTGCTGGGTGGAGGTCTGTGTTATCTGAGTGCTTTTCTACTTTGCATATGTGTTCTTCACTGTTTTGTGAAAAATGTAGTTTTTAAAGCCTATAACATTTTCTTTTCTAAATCCCGACTTCATAACTTCTTCAATTCCACTCAATTTAAGTCTGTCTACTGAAGCTAATTTATGCATGGAGAAGAAAATCACTTTATTCAGGATCAATACAATTCTATTCTTTCTTTTATTTGCCTGTTTGTTTGTTGTTGTTTTTTGCAACAAGTACAATATTTCAGTCTGATCAGTTGATGTAAACATACGCTGGCATTTCATTGTTTATAGTCTTGTATGCAAATTGAAAAAGACTGAATTCAGAATACAATTGAATCATTTTGAAAAGGAGTTCCTATATGGACATCACTGACCACGTCTCTCTCTCCTTAGTCTGCTCCTGTAGGACGTATCATCTTCCGCTTTGCTGGCCAGCGAGATGTCGCCGTTCTCCGTCGGCTTGCTGGATGGCTCCACTGAGGACGCGATGGATGGGCCAGGATCCTCTACGTCCCTGGACCGTGGCTTCTCTTTCTCGACGGAGACTTGACTGCTGTCGATATCCTGGGCCTGGCGCTGTCTCCTGCGACTTGCGATGCCTTCTGGAAGATCTGAGGGAGTGTCCGAGAGCAGAACATTCAAACACTTTTACTGTTAATACTAATTATGGGGACAAACTCGTTGTGCCTTGTCTCTCATTTGAGTAAGGCACAAGAAACAAAAATCCTGAATTGCAGCATAAATAATGAGCATGAAATACACCAGCGAAGAATATAATGAAATTTATCAAAAAATAAACAAGCAATGCACTGTGTTTGCAATGAAGCAAGCAAAGGGAAAAAAAAATAGGTGTTCAGTTTGAAGGCATACGAAAAATTAAGCAAAAACAAATTGTGTTCTTTTGACATCTATGACACTCTTACGTGTACTTGTACACAGTGTGTTCTATTATTATGTACCTTCAAAGAAACGGAGATATTAAGGTATCATGTCTGTATTGATATTATTTGTCGCTACGGCCCTCACACTGGATGACTGAATCAAACATGCTGTTTTCATGCAGCTACTGATTGGACTGCCTTGATAGAGGGTCATCTAAACAGTAACACAGACACAATCCCCTCATCTCATAACAATGTACTTAAACTTCGTTCAGGAGGAGTAATTTTATGGTCCTAGAATCACACCCTGTAATCAGTTAAGACATGGATTTATCATACAAAAGGAACGATGAAAGGCAAACACCAGTGTTATTTTGACCATTAATTTCTGGATGGCATTTAAGGGTCACTGTATGGTAATTCTTGGGATATAGCCTTTCAAAACTATGGAAAATGCAATCACTTTCAATGCAGTCTGTTTATACTAGAGCTAAATCTAACCACTTAGAATGTAAAACCATGTTTAGAAAGTTTTCTCCTGCATACAGTATACTTGTAAAACCTTACCAGGAACGATTACAAGGAAGTTACCAAACATCAAATTCAATTACAGAGACTCCAACTCCATCGCTTTCGACGGGAGATCTCCCGCCGAAAGCCCATTTTTGCAAAATCTCCCGTTCTCCCGCTTGAGATTTAATTTCTCCCGCTTGAAATGATTTCTTACTTAGTGTCATCGTATGTTGAAAAATAAGCCTTAGATAGCATGAGATAGTATCTAGAACCCTAGAGCTGGGCTCCGGCCACAAGGAACTTCGCGCACATCAAGTTGGAGTCTCCCGTTTGCTAGGGGTTTCGGGCGGGAGAATCTCCAGATCAGAAGGTGCTTGGGGTTGGAGTCTCTGTAATTATGTAAGACCAAAGCTTGCAAAAATTCAAATAGCAGCATCAATAAAATAAACCATATTATTTACATCAAAAAAAGCGAACACTGACACTCAAGATTTAAGACAAACTACACAGCGTGTATAAACCTACCCTGTATGGCTCATTTCACAGTTTCTGGTGATAGCATTTACACACAGTGATAACCTGAGTGCACAAATGTGCCCTACAATTTTCTTGATCGATTTCATTCAGCATTTAACAGTCAGAGTGCAAGTATCGCTGGGTCATGTTTAAACTGTAAAAAGAACTTGATGCACTCAGCACACACAGTGGCATCAAGCAGCCATGGCCAAGTCAAGCAAAGCCATGATCAGATGGGCACACAGTTGGCACCTAGCACATTTTATATGGCGTGTGAATAGGCTGCATGTTAATTTACTGCACCAAAACAAAAATGGAAAAGAAAAAATATGGAGAAAAGCCTGCAATGATATGTAAAATGAAATTGAAATATAGAAAGTATAGGACAGAAGTTAATCACTGTCTTACTCCCTGTAATCATGAATAATGATAATTTTACAGCTGAAGAAGGAAAAGAAAATAAATGTTAATATGTCTCATGCTGTTTAACAGAAAAGCTACAGTCTGACATCAGAACTGTATTTCTCTCACATTCACAATTTTCATGCATATACAATCCAATCGTATGTACGCACGATGTTAGAAATAAAGCATTTGATCATAAGCATGACCGACACCGTGTTATATATGAATGTACGGGGTACATTGCACATGGCATGTGCACTTAGGAGACACTTCGACAGGTGTATTTGACACAAGGGTGTATTTATGTATTATGCTCATCTTAACTAGCAGCTTTGCTTGGTAAATATGACCAAAAAACCCCCCCAAAACACACACATTAAGGTCTTGTATACAAAAGGTATTTTGGGTTCATCCCACTTTAGAAAGTCATCCACGTTTTGTCGTGTATTCATGAAGACATCGTTTCTGCTATTCAGGTCAAGATCATGCTACAAATATGAAAGGAAAAGACTCCGACTTCTGCATCCACATGCACGTTATCATCTCATCCTCATTCAGTGGCGTATCCATGGCAACAGGATGCTCTAAATGGGCAGTGAAATGTAAATATCTATCACAGAGATTGATTCTGGAACATGCATACATGGTACAGTAGAAAATACAGTAGATTACACTCTATCATGTAACAAGCAGTATCTGAATACATTCACTGAAGTATTTTTTTTTCTTCTCCAGTGAAAACGTGTCGTAACTTTTGCAAATGCAACATTCAAATTTCAAAGAAATTGTGATGACTGATCTAGAAATGATGAGACATGTCAGCAAAGGCCTAAACTTTTCTTTTTGATTGCCCATTACAAGCTCCAATCATGCAATGAATACTCAAAACAAACAAACTACATACCATACCAATTAGTTCTACCGTATAGTGTGCCACATGAAGGCTATAAGCATAATATGCTGAATTAATCAAAGCTGAATTGTGTCCATGCAAATCCGCTACAGCACCACTGCACTTTAAATACCACTGACATCCAATGCAGCATGTTACCACCGGCACTATGAGGGTTAGTGGGCATGCAATGCGGGTTCCATGCCAAACTCACAGTCTGGGTTCTTTAACTCCTTGCTTTCCGTCTTCTCTGATTTTTCCGACTTCTCTGATTTCTCTGATTTCTCAGATTTCTCCAATTTCTCCGACTTCTCCGACTTCTTTTCCAACACTGATGGCTTCTCTTCCGACACCGATGGCTTCTCTTCCGACACTGATGGCTTCTCTACCGACGCCGATGTCTTCTCTTCCGACACTGATGGCTTCTCTTCCGACACCGATGGCTTCTCTTTGGACGCCGATGTCTTCTCTTTGGACACCGATGGCTTCTCTTGCGACACCGATGGCTTCTCTTGCGACACTGACGCCTTTCTCTTGGTCGTTTCGGTCTCTGGCTTGGTGGTGGAGGCTGCATCAACACCAACAGTTCTTTGCTCAAAATTTCTCATTTTACAGAAACACAAAGGGGGACGACTCTCCATATAAGTTACTATGCACCCATGTCTAATAAAGCATTGAAAATGTCTGTTTTTAGACATAGTGTCATGAAAGGTTCCCCCCCCCCCCTCCACAAAAAGGGGTATTTTCTTTCTTTCTTTTGACATTTAGGGGTCCCATCGCACGAAATGGGTCTTTGACATTCAGGGAAGTGATATCTAAAACAATAACATGAAGATTCAAATCAAGTGTTGCTTATCAAATTGCAATCAAATCTGACAGTGACATGGTTCCACTGATTTCCCTTTTTTTTTCAGGGAAGTGTTATTTTGTTGATATTTCCAACTTCAGTATAAGAAGCATTCATTCACAATGCAGAAGCATTCATTCAAAATGCCATTTGCATAGTGTACTATACTTTGCGCCATAACAGAATATGCCACTGAGGCTATGGGATGCCCCTAGTGACATTATTTAGGAGCAAAAATATGATCTGCCACAATAGGCTATTAAGGGACCACTTTGTGAGGTGCTTGGACACGGGTGGGTGGAACACTGTTGACTGAGATATTTAATGATAACATAAGCTGATATGCACCTATTTGTACATTTGAAGACTAAGCATCACATATATACACATAATTTTTTTTTTATTAACACACTATGGCTCATGGACTGGTAAGCTCTAAATCATTTTTTTTTTTTTTTTTTTTTTTTTGCTGCTTACATCCAGCTGAAAATCCATGTACACATATATCTTGCAATGTACTTGTGCATCTTACAATTACATGTTTTCTCTGCTGAATGTAACTTTCTCTCCATTATTTGCTTGCTCCTCCACTGTAAAAGGTGCCTTGCATAAATTAAATACATATCTAGTCATATTATATTTACAGTGTACATATTTTCAGATTACATTCATGCTCCTGAATACTGCATGTCGTCAAATAGGTATTTCTTCTTTCACACAAGAATATATTCAACCTTCAGAGTATTAACGGGACCGGTGGTGGAAGAATCTGCAATTTACGGATATGCTACAAAACCAAGTCTCACATTTTTCACCTGACCTTTTGTGTCTTGGCAAAATTCTCTGTATCCTCATGGTTGTTTGGGTTTCTTTTTTTCTTTTTTTCTTTTTTGTGGTGGTTGTGTAGAAGGTGATCACACATGAAAAGTATTGCATAGATTTCATATCAATAAAAACAAACAAACAAACAAACAAACTGATGAGCATAGAAAGAAAACTAAAATTCCAGGTATAGCAAAACCTGCCTGAGTGACCACCTGACTGTAAAGACTACCTGCACATGAAGAACATGCTTTTGCTGGGGTTCTTTTTTAGTTGTTGTCTCCCTTGGGTGTTCTTTATAAACAGACATGACTCTTGAAATAGGACAACATACATGTATCATCATACATTGTACTTCAGTATCTAGGTGTAACCTCACCACTCCTTCCCTTTTTACCAGAAATTCTACAATTGTATCTCCATACATTGACAAGGCCTACAATGTACATCAGCGGACAGACATACACACAATAAAACTGCACATGTACATGTACACTGAATGCCAACAACTATACAGGAACCACTGCACACAATTCGAACCATTTGACTTGTTACAAGGCATCACAGTACAGACGCACACAACAAACAAGAACATGCAGATCAGCGCATGGTGCAGTTTGTGAACTTGACTGCAGTGGAGCTCATGAGAACCATGTTTCCCTCCATTTCAATTTATGATGAAGCTTAACAGAGGAAGTAGCCCTCAAACACACTCTCTCACGATTAAAAGAAAAAAAAATCCATCTGCTGATAGAATTGACAGAAAAGAACCATGTGGATATTGACCAACCTGTTGTCTGTCTTTGACTGAAAGGCACAAAGTATTCAAGAAAACTTCATTTTCCTGGTGCACTTGCGGCGTGCAGAAGTTTTTTTTTTGCTTCTTTCAGAAAAGTGCTTCATACCCTGAACCTATACAGTAAATCACATGGTTATGCCACATATAATGCAGCAACAATGATCACACTTTGATGATTTCTGATTTTCTCACAGCTAAAGTAAGCATTTGCTTTAATATTGAAAACCATGCAAGTAAGGGCTACATCCTCTGTGGGACAAAAGAAGAAGTAGACAAGGAAAAAATGTAGAAAAAAAAAGGAAAAAGAAGACAGCTGGTTTGCAAGATGCAAAAGCCACACATACATTTTTTTTTTTTTCTTGAGCTGTGCACATGCTTGTAAAGTAGCAGGAAACATTAAACTGCCAAACATTTTTATTCTTTTTGTATTTGCTTTCTTGAGCCAATGTGCATGCTCATTCACTTCACAATGAGGAGTAGGGGGGTGGGTGGGGCACCAGGCAAGGGGGGCGGGGTGGATATCTCGCAGGCAGAGGGTTCAGCCACACTCACATTCCTGATTGGTCACTTTCATAGCGCCCTCTTCGAGTAATCTCCTCCTCCTGCTTCTACCCAGTAGGCTAGCCGTCACCCCTTTCGTCACCAAATCACAGATTGAAACAAACAAAGTCACTCGTGGGGTCACAGGGGAGGACTGGAAACTCATGGTGGGGTACAGCAATGCTTACAGTTCATTTTGACATTAAAGGAAGTTAACCTCTAACCCCAATGAGTTTAGTGGCCTAACCTCCACTTCATTTCCTCTTATTGCAGGTGCAAAAAAACCAAACAAACAACTTATGTGTTTGAACTAGGAAGCACATTGTATCATGAAGGTCAATTCCCCGATCTTTCTGGATATTTTATGCATCAGGCTGCCTAAATTCATGATCAAAATTGTCCATCATTTGCTTTGAGCAAAAAATCTTTCATGCATTTAGATTCAATTCTAATGTTTTTTGAAATTTTCCTCACAATAACATCTAAGATACAAGTCATATGTACCAGTTAAACATCTCACTTGATAGAGAAGTGATGAGAGAGGAAAATCTCTTCAGTTTGCTGTCAAGTCAGGGCTGTGATTGGTTGCGGACAAGGAATACAGTGACAGAGAATACTTCCACTTTGAAAGTCACAGCTTGTGATCACAGCTGTGTCACAGTTCTCATACACCATGTGGCGCACAGGCCAGGTGACCACCACATGTTGTACCGTATGTAAAAAAAAAAAATTACAACGGGCCACTCCGCAATGATAACTTTAAAAATGGTGAATCAATTCAAATGCAATTTCAGAGTATGAAACTATAACTTATTTCCCACGTCTTGCAGAAAACCCAATCCGATTTGCTTCAGTAGTCAAAGAGAAATAAGAATTTTTGTAGGGCATGTCAGGAATCTCTTCCCTCCAAGTTCTGTTCATTGTGCTCACACATTAATATGCAGCTCCAAGAGCATCCAAGAGCTGAATTTGGAAAGATCATACCCATGGCATGCTTTATAACAATCTACATTTCTCTGTGACCACTTAACCAAATTGAATGGGGTTTTCTGCAAAATAGAGCTAAGATGTTATATATCAAGATCCTGAAGTAGATCCCTGATGTGTGCCATGGACAAGCTGTATGTTTCCCTTGCCAATACCAGTGATTAAAATAAAAGGGATAGTATAGTTCTGATCGAGATGGAGATTCATGTTCTGAAATTTTGCAAGACAATTAGAAACCACTTATACGAAATATTAAAAAGCATTCAATTCTACGAGGAATTAAAAGTGCATTTCATAAACAAAAATTGGTTTTGAAAAATTCTAAAATACCCAAGAACAAAGCTCTCCTTATAAAAGACGGGTCCCACCTTTTATAAGGACCACTTGTATTACTTTGTTTTGGAATATCTCAGCCAATTCAAAACCAATTCACATCAAATAAACTTTTAATTCCTCATAGAATTGTAATCTATTTTGTATTTGATATAAGTGATTTCAACTGTCTCGCAAACAGTTAAAACCTAAATCTCCATCTCAACCAGAACTACACAATACCATCCCTTTAAAGATCCCTACTGTCCACAACCTTTCACAGCCCCTGGTTGAGCCACAGTTGCTCACAGAGCAGACACTATGTGGATAAAGTTGATGTGGATAAAGTTGATTAGCGTCAGGATTATTTTGACTCTTCTTTTCATAGTGGGGAAAACCTACTCCTGTTCGAGGAAATATCCCTTATGTTAAGAGAGAAAGTCTTGTACCTGCATCGGTATCGTCCTGTCTACATGGGGTTCTCCACCTTCCCACTGCTGTAGGGAGAACACGAGTATTAAGGGAGATGATAAATTCCCACAGCCAAGAACTGATTGAACCGCACATGCTGCAGTCTGAAACTGCAATTTTTCTTTTAACCGTGCAACAATCAGTGACACTACACAAACACACACACATACACACACAAATGCAGTTTATCAACAATGGTCAATGGAGCCTACTCACATACAACAAAAGGTGTTAACAGATAGACTTGGACCATCTGCACTCGGCATGCACATGACCAAAACAATTGATAAGTCACTGTAACAAGTTATCCTCAGAAACAAACTGGCACACAAACAAAAACAATGGCCTTCACAGCAAATGGAAACCAACTTTTCCCCATGTCTCCATTGACATATACTTAGAGAACATCTCAAGTAAATGATACGTAATTATGTACAGTGATAGTAAGAAGTTGCAGGACCTGATATGAATCTACAGATACTGTGCTGCAATCGGGACCTATCACATCAGTTATTGGCAAAAGCAAACACGGAAAAAGTTTCAGAATTCTGATTCTGATTTTACTGAAAGTTACCTTGCCTTTGATTTATGATTCATAGTTATAATATGTGATTCTGCATGCTAATGTGGCTAAGATATAATCAAAGGGATAGAATGTCAAAACTAAACAAACAGAAAAGTATACACTCTGGAATAGTCTGGGGGGGGGGGGGGATACATACTGTCTTCTGTTGTTGTTGTTTCCTCTGTTATTATTGGTCTTCTTCTTGATCTTGGCATATAAGAACCTGGGTGGGAGAAGGATGAGGGTGGGGCAGGGATAAGGGTGGAGAGGAATGGGGGAGGAAGAGGTGGAAGGGGGATAGGAATAGTGGAATGATAAACAAGGGGTTGATAATTGTTTGTTTGTTTGTTTGTTTTTTTTTTTGGGGGGGGGGGGGGAAAGTAGTAAAAAATAAAGACATTGCTTGTAATCCACGCCCTAAAGTTGATGTCTAAAGTTTTGCAGTCCCTTTCACATACATGCACATTTCAAATACCAGTTCTCTAACAGGTCAGTAGTTAATCATTAGGTCAAGTTGAATTCTGCATACTAATACATTTTCTTTTCATTTTTGGGGTAATAAATCTCTGCTGCCATATTCAACAATCAATAAAACATCTAATAAAATTGGCAACACTTATATGAAGTAGTAAATTGTAGGAGGAAAAAAGTGTTTTCTTTACTGTTGACACGCTATAAACACAGAGTATCTTCTTTGATAGAAAAAAAGAGTGCACTATTAGGATTTAAGATCAGAATGCACGGTGATATTCAGCATGAATATATTTCTTTGGAGGAAAAACAAATGGGGAGTTTGGAAAAACATTTGCTTGGTACATTTCAAAACAATATTCACTTTGAGTTGTGATTCAACATTTGTGTGAGGAAATGAGGACATTTGTCTGATGTCATTACCAAAAAAATAAAAAAGTTATAACTACTTTCTGCAAATTGTTGTATCATGTATGCAAAGAAAGTGCAGAGGGTAGCCCACGTACTAGGCAGTCCAGATATGACACTGTAGAAACACACTTACTCATTGTGGGTCTAGTTTCTTCTGCTGGTTTATCCTCCTCCTTCTTCTTCTCCTTGTCTTCTGAAAAAGAAAAAAAATCATATTAAATGAAAATTTATAGTACAAATAGTGATCCCCCTCCCCCCCCCCAAAAAAAAAAATCTCATAATTATCTCACGTCTCGTGTGAAACATACAGGAAATGCCACACTGACTTTCCACTTTGAATAAGAAACCATCCAATTTGCATCAGAGATGACCCACGTTTCATTTGACTTCTCGCACAAGACACGCAGACAGGTGGATTAAGTTCCGTGCCAACAGAAATCACATTTCAAGTTGTGACTAATCACTCAATTAACAGAGTGGGATACTTCACAAAAATTATGCGACACACTCATGTTCATCATTTCAACAGCAGAATTTGAATAACAGAACTTATTCTGCTACCAGAATTTACATCAGAACTTATACATATGATACATGGGAGCTCAAAGTATGGATTGGCACATTGTTCAGAACCCTGTTGCATTTACAGTTGAGATCAAACATACAATGTAAGTCAGAAAATCAAATTTAACTCTCTGAATACTGCATATGCCATATATTTCGCGAGTCTAAATTTTCGTGAATCAGGAATTCCTGACGATTTTGCAAGTAGTTAAATTAGCGACCGTGGACTCCTGTACTGAACGGAGAAGTGTACACGCCTACGTCACATTCACATCGGATCAGAGTCAATATTTTCGCATGTCTTTAATTTCACGAATAGCGCCTGAGTCGCAAAATTTACGAAAATAAAAACCTCGCGAAATATTTGGCATATGCAGTACTCAATTCAGATTGGATGATTTTCTGAGTTACGTTTGATTGTATCTTTTTAATGGCAACAGGATTCAGGACCATTGCCTTGTGGTAATCTCTCCATTGCTCAGATTGGAAATTAAAAGTAAAGGCTAAAATATCTTAATCTTAGCTTACTTGACATGGCACGCTTATTCAGATTTGGTGTGGAATGCACGTTCAGCCATGACATGAAAAATAATTATTACACAATGAAATGCTGAAAGTGCTGTATGAATACCGATGATTGGGCACTCGAAAAGTCACCCCTGCACAATGTATGAACAGTACTCCTTGCCGCCACTGATGTGCAGTGATTAGTATAGATATGTAGCTAGGTGATAAGTAAATGATGTCAAATGAATTAAAAATTTACCTTTGGGGGTAACCTCAGCTTCCCTTTCCCGTTGCCTTTCCCTCCTCCTGTATGAAACACCTGAACAGATGAAAAAAAAAAACAAGAATCCCCCTCAATCAAAAAAAGATGCAATCATTGCATACCATTCCAATTTTCAGTAATCGCTAATACCTGGGAGTGGCGAGAAGCATTTTAGATACATTATGGGATAGCTCAGAGGACAAACTTGCCCCGGTTTTGGCTGCATATGCACTCAGGTCACGTTCTGTCTTTTTCTGGGGGCATTTTTTGTTGAAGATTTCTTCGCTTTCGATCGCGTGACCAGCACATTGAAGCTCCCAGTAGCGAAACAACAACACTAGTGACTGCAAATCAGTAAAACTTAGAAACTTTCAACTCTTTTATAGTTGAATTATAGCCAAGAAAACAGGAGAAACAATGGAAAAGCAGACAAATAACTCTATTGAATCATATGGGGACTGCGACGAGCATGAGACAACTGGGAGTGACAGTGGCACTACGGATCCCACAGTGCATCTGTGACATGATTCTGCAGCGCGCGCAGAAGTTTTCTGCGCATTGGGGATAGAGAGAATTGTCACCACAAGCATCATCCCCTTTTTTCTACGCATGATTACCTTTGAGTTGGTTGTATTCATGCGACACAGCTATTTGAACAATAAAACCATCAAATCTAGAGTCACATAAAATCGATACTAATAAGTTGATCTGTCACACTACAAAAAAGAAAAAGAAAAAAAACAACAGTGTCTTCAATCTCTCATGTCTTCAACCTTAATACAGTTATACATGAATTGCTGTGGTAGTTTAATGAATAGAGTATCAGAGTGATGATGTCACAGTGTTTTGTAGCTTGTGTTGGAACCAGGTACGCGCATAAACATTCAGACCAGGTGATGAAGTTGTTTAGAAACAGTTTCCATGGCAATGAATGGCTATGACATCACACTTTGGTACTCTACGAGCTCAGGATAATGTGGGAGGAGAGGAGAGACTTACTTCCGGTGGAGACATCCAGGGAGCTGGTGGGTTCGGAGGACCTTTCGGAAGACCTTCCTGAGGAGCTGGTCCTGGCACCTGTATCCATGAAACAGAGAAGGTCTCAGCATTACATCGTTCCTTGCTCTAGCACTTCTTCCTCACAGCACGCGAGAAACTATGCAGCTAACCTTGCAGCAAATGAACCACTATGACCTAACGTAACAGCATACAATACATTCTCACTGTATATACACTATATACTCTGATGAGAAACCACGAATGACATTTGTGACCTTTGGAGTGGACTGTAAAGAGCGAAGGAGGGGGAAATCTTAATCTCTTGGTTCCCCGGTTTGTACTGGTGATATTAGTACACTTTTACGTGACATATGATAGAACAATTGAGAAAGTAAGTACTGTGCAGATGGTACAGTAGTCAGGGAGCTTAAGCCCAAATGCGATATTTAAGCCTTGTTATATGAATTGCGTAAATTCGAAATTTGATCTCAAGAAACAAAACTTTTGCCTTCTGAATAGGGTTACAAGGGCTCTGCCTCCATACCTTTAAATATACCGTGAGACTTGAAATTTTTTTGCCTTCTCATTATTTTTTTTTGTTCCAAAAAATATAAATCTGTACAATAACTTATTCCAAATTTTTGAGCTTCACAGCAGAGTATTCAACTAAAGTGATAGTGGGAAAGTGAGGACTTGTCAGTTTGCTTGTGTTTATGTACAGACTGTATAAATACATATGTTAATTTCTGCTCTGGTATCAAACATCACCAACACTTTTCCACCAAACCACAGCTATTAACAGCACTCACTTGTGTTGGATTCTGCAGACAGAGTTGATGAGGACCTCTCATGTCTGGTGGTGGGTATGAGGGGCGTGTCCTCTGCAGAATTACAAAAAAAAAAAGAAAAAAAAAAGAAGTTAATTATGATTAAAGTTTGGCAACAAAAGCAGGAGACACTAATTAGAAATGAGATTCTGGCTGATTCTTTCTCTTTGATACAAAATGCATTCTGAACTTGAAGTAAATTTTTGCTCATTTCCTTTGTAACTTCCTAGCAATTTTGCTGCAAATCTACAGTGCCACGATGCTAATCATGTACAAGTACAGTCAAACCTGTCTATAGCGGCCACCTGCCATATGCGACCACTAAACACAGTTCCCTCCAAGAGAAAAGCCATGCTAACGACCCTGTCTATAGTGGCCACCTGTCTACAACGGCCACTTTTTTTCTCCCTTGTGTGGCCACTATAGATAGGTTTGACTTTATATGATGTAATGTCTATTTTCTTCTGATTTTCTCTCGTTCCCTCTCTCTCTTTATCTATCTATCTATCCATCCATCCATCTCTCTATCTATATACATGTATGTATAAAATACAATGTATTTACATGCAGCATCCATGATAATAGTGTATACATGCATGACGAATACTAGTAGACTGTAGCCTAGTTGACTTTCTCTGACATACCAAGTTGACATACGAGACTGTATCTTTGCACTACAATTGCATACCATTCCGGAAAATGCACATTCAAAGTTTAATAATCATCGCAGACAATGGAGAAATAGACGTAAACTGATGTATGACAACCTGCGACGCAAATGGAGACATGCCACAAACATGATACTGACTGCCACAGACGAGACATACAAAATGGATGGAATCCACAACATTACAGATCTAAGCTACCATATTCCCCCCACCAAGCTACAGAAATACACATGGATTAGATGATTTGACAGTTCTTGGAATTCAGTAATGACTAGAGACTACATACGGGTGCCTTCCCTGTGTATGCAGAAAGAAATTTCAACTCCCCAGCCCAATGAGAGTTTTGTTAAAGCTGCACATGAGGCCATACAATACATTTAATACAGAAAACTTTCATTAGTTGTGGAAATCATACAATACGAGATTCAGGCTTCTACCAACCTTAAGTAGTTTGCTGGCTAGCTTTTGTCCACTCCTGTGGACTTTTTCAGGCCAGGTACAGTTAATAGTTATGTGCCTCATGTAATCACATCAAAAAAAAAAAGGCTTTATAAATTCATTTTAATACATGACGGGTGCTACAACACCCTAGGCCTGTATCAGATCTGTATTTGAGCACTAAAATGTAGCTGACACATAAACAGTGAGCAGCCAGTAGCTATTCAATCAGGGTGCGATGTGCTACTTTTTGACTTTTAATACTACACTGGTAATCAAGTAGGTATCGATGAATTCACACAACAGCATCAATAGGAAGAGCGTGATAACAGTATAGGGTCATCTCCAAGAGTTCTCAGGTCTCAAAGGTTTATCACTACACACATTAAGAGGAAAATTAAAAAAAAAATCAAACATGCACAGACCAGATGCAATTTGCTTTAATACAAGGCAAAGATACTTTAATAAGAATGAGGGACAGTGATAATAACAGTCAAATTTTCTACACTAGGGACACTATAAATCCTGATAGAGGGCTCATCAAAATCTGTGATGCGGCAGAGTTTTCATGGGGACATGTGATGTTTCAGAAAACAGCAGAAGTCATGATGGAGAAAAGACAAAAAGTTGACATGGATGATCTGGGGGGCTTTTCATGAAGGAACTTGTCGGACAAAATGTCCAACGAGTCAATTATATCCGACAAGTTCGGAGAAATCAGCCAATCAGACTAAAGAATTTCTCAAAACTTGTCGGATAAAAGAGACTTGTCAGATATTTTATCCGACAAGTTCCTTCATGAAATGGTCCCCTGAGCACACTGTGTGGACTACTGGTAGCCTTGAAGAATGAAAATGGTTTTAATGTCATATTTGTGTTGTGCTCACAGATGATTTATTTGCTTTAATGAATCAAACATGCCAACACGTGTAGATTGGCTTTTGTTGTGCTCTTGCCTTTGAATGAATTTTTTTTTTTTCCATGAAATAGGTACATCTTATTGGCTCAACAATGGCAGGACACAATGAAGATATCAAAACATGATCTTCATCTGAAATTGTCACTTTCAAAGACTGACATTGTGCAGTGGGTGGGTAAATCAAAAACTGCTTCATATGGGAATAAAAGGAAAAATCCTACAAGTGGTGTGATACATCAAAAATGCTTCTTTTATTTTTTGCCACAGTGATGTAAACACAAAGATGAGAATATGCAATCTCTTTCTGCCAATTGAAAGTGCCAGCTATGTGCCAGTCACATTTAGTCCAAAAAAAAAAAAATGTTGCTAGCAGGCTATTTTTTATCTTTTTTTTTTGTGGGGGTGGGGAGGTTGAATTGTCACTGAAAGGGACATGATGCAATGAAGTGGGAATGTCAGTGTCTATAGTATTTTGGTGATTATGTATTTCAACTGATGTGAAACAACACGGTGCACAAGGAAAGGGGTGGGGGGTTGAAGAGGAATTGATAACACAGGCAAGATCTTTTTTTTTTTGGGGGGGGGGGGGGGTGGGTGGAACACTGAGATTGCAACTATGCACAGATAGATACTTCAAAGAGTGGCATGCAATGAAACAATGCCTTCATCCATTCTTGCACAGCACAAACGGCAAAACACTTTCTAGAATTGATAGAAAATTGAGGGAAAAAGAGGGGAAAATGCGAGCAAGAGGCCGAGACAAGGGGAGTCTTTGTCACCTTCCAGGTACTTTCGTAACTGCTCTCGTCGTTGTCTCCGCTTTTCCGCGTAGGCATCACCTTTTATAGAGAATGGGAGGGGGAGGGATAGTGTACAATTTGTCAGGACTGTGCTTGATTCCATTTTTTTTTTTAATGTCTGGAACCTTTCAAACTTGAGTACCAAAGTGTGATGTCATAGTCATTCCTAACCATGGAAATTGGTTCCAAACAACCTCACAAAACCAGAATATCTGTGAACACGACAGTTGCTACACCATGCTCATTCCCGATTCCAACCCATTACCCACGGCCTTGTGCCAAGATTTCTTGTTTGGAACCAGCACTGATAGTTATAACAAAAGACTGTGACATCATCACTTTGGTTCTCTATGGAGGCATAACATACAATTTGTATGGCAGTGAGTATGATTTCCTCATGCATACATCCTGCTAGGGAATTATCATTTTAGTTTGTTTGTTTGCTTTTTATGACTTCAACCTGGTCAATTTGGGATAGGTCAATGCAATCCACCATAAGACCTGTTTTGGACATTTCTTATGATGAGTCCGGCTGCCTGTAGAGACAATTCCTTTCCTACATTCAAATTGTATGAGTCTTGTTTCAGGGAAAATGAACAAAGGTGACGACTGGCTTCATAACAACCACAACAGTATCAGTAAAATGACTCAAAGTATTCCAAAGGCTTATCCCTTTACAGAAATCAACAGAAGTAAGTCATACCATGGAGCCACAGCATTAACCTAGCTCCATGCTGATACAATCATTTGAACAATATCTACTTGTAGTGTATGAAAGTCATGACTCAAAAACACTTTACACAAAATCAGTAAAGCATTTTAAAAATAAACAAATCAATAGTGGAATGAAATACAAGTAAACTCACAGTATAAGAGCTATCTTTCATTTAAAAAAAAAACATGCAATATCTCAAGGTAATAATGATGATTTCTTGTATACAACTTGTATGAAGTGAATCGACTCACTTATACATGCAAATACTGTAATTCATTTTCCAATGGTGTACCATGAAGAATGTCATTGAACAGCTCTATACTTTCTTTCATTCCATGATGCAAAATAATGCCCTTAACAAACATGATGATGCATGAATTCCAAACATACTGATGCATGGCTCTGAAAGATATGTTTCTTAAGTATATAATATATATATATATATATATATATATATATATATATATATATATATATATACACACAATACAGGGGAACCTTAGAATAACAAAATGCTTGGGACCACAGGAAATTTTCTCATATTATCGGATATCTCGTTATATCAGAGAATTAAAAAAAAAAGAATATAAAAGAAATGGGACCTGGATAATCACTTCGCTATATGAAGTATCTCGCTATATCCAAACTTGTTATAATGAGGTTCCACTGTAAAAAATATATGCGTATGCATGTTGGCATCAGTTGCCAGGGGGTGCAGGTTTTGTATATGTGCATACTGCATGTCCCAATCTCACACTTTCCCAATGAATGCTTAACACCATACATCTAATTTCTGTGTTTCACTACAAAACACAAGCAGACATCCTCATCATTTTACAGATGTGTGATAATTGGGCAAAATGCACAGTAAATGCATCACAATTTCTTCATAGGGTGTCAATATGCTCCATGACCCTTCTCAAGTTCTTTGATTGTATGTGTGCATTTTAGAATTCAGAACTGTCAATGTGAATCCAGCCATACACAATATTGAATTAGTGCTCTACCATTATATCGAAGATTATTCTTCAACCATGCAAAGTTTTATGACATTTGCAAAAGAGGATATACAACCTTTAAGAGAAGTAGATACAATGTAGCTGCTGCACGGAATTACATCACAAAAAAGAGACTATAAGTGCAAAGTAATAAAACATTTAATCCATTGGCTGCAATGATAATGAGATGGAGACAATCAACTTGTTTAGCAGCCATGTTTGGGAACAAGTTACGCCTGGGGGGGGGGGGGGATTCAAACTTGATTTTGATTTACCAGCTTTTGGTGGGATTCCCTATTGGGATTCCTAAATATCCAAAGGATTTATGCTAAAGATACATCGCTGGTTTTGTGAGCCACTTAAACTCTTTTAGCCCCACTACCATACATTGCTATCAGCATAGTGTACAATCAAGTTTCCCACAGTACGCAATGTGTTAAACTGGGAGGAATTGGCAGCATCAACCAACAAATCTTGACACGTTCCTGCCAACGAACGGAGTGTCTGACAAGAGCGCGAGCACGTCCTCGCACACTTGCTACTGTGCCATCTGCTTTCCTCTTTTAAAACTTGCAAATCCTATTGCATCTCTGGGCTTAATTACACATGCACATACACTACTGAGGACTGGCAGACTTTTAAAGGGTGCGTCATTACTTCTGGAGGCTGCCAGACTTTTAAAGCTGGAAAGTTTGAAAAATTATACCCAGACATCCCCATCTTTCTGACTGAAAATATAGGGATGATTTGGCTCAAAAGTAGGAAAGAAAGAGCAGTTCCCAAAGGAGTGTGTTGTAAAATTTTCAAGAAAAATAAGAAACTCCTATCGAAACGAGAGCTGGGAATAGTCAAAATTCAGATTCTTTCCTCCAAATTCAGAACGGTTGGGAGGTCCGTATACCCAGTGACTGCATGCTATTCTCATGGTCGGACATCCGGGTATTTTGCGTGTCACGGGGTCATGGATAGCGGTGGAGTGAAAACAAACCATAGTCTACAGTCGCGTGAGCCTGGAGTGGTAACGCTGTGCGTGTTTTCTGCCGGAGCGCCCCGCGAGCATAGCGCTACACCGCAAGCTGTACTACTGTAGCTGTGCGGGCGGCAGGATTAGGCCCTAGGCCTACTCTAAAATAGGCCCTACAGTAATAGACCCATAGGCCCTACAGTAATAGGCCCTACGTTAGTACTACAGTACTAACATTAGGCCTAGAGTTCTATAGACCTACCTGAAGTTTCTATGAGGTACTAAGTAAGCGTAGATATCGGGGTAGGGCCTACTCAAAGAGGTTCTACTGCACATCTGGCCATTTTGTCGGGTCGTTGATCTTCTTCTTCTGATTAAGTCTGCCTCCTTCAATAGACTGAAGATTCTTGCAGACTGGTGCTATTTACATTATAATACAATTTATTTACAGATATCTACAAGCACATAGAAAATTTGACGAAAATACTAGCCACTGTGATCAACCGTTAGACGGTTTCGAAATGATCCCACAGATGGCGCTGAAACAATTTCTGACGACAGGGAATTCCAGTTCCTTACAGTTCTTGGGAAGAACGAATGGCGATGCGATTCAGTTCTCGAATATGGTACCTGATAGGAGTGTGGTTGCGAGGCTCTCGTTAACTGAGTAGCCTGTTTGATGATATAGTCCTGTGCTGAAAGAGGAGTGAGATTATTGTGTATTTTGTACATCATAATTAGCCTGTCATTTTCTCTGCGCTGTTCCAGAGTGGTCCAATTAAGTTCTTGTAGCATTTTGGTGACACTCGAGGTGTTATGGTAGCGATTTAAAGTGAATCGCGCAGCTCTTCTCTGGACCATTTCCACTTGGTGGATTAGGTTCTTGGTATATGGGTCCCAAACTGTGGAAGCATACTCAACAATTGGTCGAACCAATGTTTTGTAAGGCGTGACAGATTTAATATAGCGAGCGTTCGGCCGCGTGGGGAATGCTCGCGTTCCTCCTTTTGTTAGGGGACGCCCCTATTCCTCCTGCGTGCAGAATGGGGGGTTTAATCCCTCTATTCATCAGCTTAATGAGGGCGTTCCTTGGACGCAACAGAACGGGCTTGCTCACAAGTCGCATTCATGGCGTTCCTCTCCGCTTTAGGAACGCAAGGATTATCCCAACCACGTGCTTTCCGCGCACGGCTTCACCTTTGAAAAGAACAATTTGCGCCGGCAAGTGCACAATTCACGGTGGACGCCAGAATTCCACATCGTTCTTGCAAGTTAAAATAAATCGCGTGGCAAAAACGAGTGAGAGAAATCGCGCACTTCAGACAGTTAAACGATTGCGACTCCACACGCTACGGAGTAACATTGCACGAGTTCGCAAAATTCTCACGACTCGCAGTTTCCAAGTGTCATGAACAGGATTGGTATTCCAAAAGTTTTGCCAAAGTTTTGCGATTATTCACAAGCAATAATTCACAAGCGAGAAGTTGCATTCTGGTTTACTTTTCGATGACATTAGTCAAGGCTCGACACCTACGGGGCCACCAAAAACGCGCGTCGGGCCACCGAAATTTCAGAAATGAAGATTTTGGTACGATCGGGCCACCAAAAAAGTCGGATGTTTGCCTTTACTTTCGAAAATGAACAGCGGTAACAATCGGCTCCGTAAGATGCTAAAATAGATGTCAGATGTTTACTCTTAATTTTGGAAATGAATAACGGTAATATTCGACTCCGTATGATACTAAAATAAATGTCGGATGTTTGCTTATACTTTGGGAAATTAATAACGGTAAGAGTCAGCTCCGTACGGTGCTTAAATTAATGTCAGATAATTGATTTTGCCTTCGGAAATGAATAAGGATAACATTCGGCTCCGGAAGATGGTGAAATAATTGTCGAATGTTTGCTTTGACGTTCAGAAATGAATAATAATGATATTCAACTCTGTATGATGATAAAATAAATTTCTGATGTTTGCTTTTATGTTCGAAAGTAAATAGCAATAACATTCAGCTCCGGAAGATGCTAAAATAAATGTCGAATGTTTCCTTTGACGTTCGGAAATGAATCAGAGTAATATTCAATTCCGTATGGTGATTAAATAAATGTCGGATATTTGCTTTACTGTCGAAAGTAAATAGCAATCACATTCGGCTCCAGAAGATGCCAGAATAAATGTCAGATAATTGCTTTTACTTTTGGAAGTGAATAGCAGTAACATTCTGCTCAACACCATGCTAAAACAAATGTCGGATTTGTTATTCCACACTGCTCGATTGATAAAAAAAAACTGTTACGATTCGCTAAAGTTTGTTATTATGCTGAAGGTTCGCTTTTCTTTTTTATATAAGTTTCGAAATTTCGGACGTTATATAGCTGATACGAAAACGAAGTTTCTTACCACGAATATGATAATTTCTTTACAGATAAACGACCCACCTTTTTTTCCATTTTCGGATGAATGAACCATCTGAATATTTTTTTTTTTCCCGGAATGATGAATATCGTGCAAAGAAGTAAACGATGTCACGTTCAGAAATAAACCCATATATTCCCGTCACAGGAAAAGATTCGGCGTTTTTAATTTTCTTTTAGCCAAAAATGACATAAGTTTCGTATACCATGCACGTAATTCATTCTCACATTTACGAACCTTCGGAATAATGCCACAAATGGTATTAACGAGCCCTAATACAATTTTGGATTAACACATTACATAAGGCATATCAAATTTGCGTGTTTTGCGGGTTCAGCAAAAAGAACCATCGGATTTACGAACCTTATTCTTCTTTCGGAATAATGAACATAAAGCAAAGGAAATAACGATGCCGTAATAGGAATTCAAATTATTTTCTTGCCTCAAAGATTTTCCATACTTATTTTCCGAACTACTAACCCCCAATGCCAGACTAAAAATCCGAAAATTAAATAAGCTCTGCTTTCTGATGTTTTGTTAATCCCAGAAATTAAAAGGAACAAGTTGTGTTATTCGTTTTCAGATTAACGTAATTAATTTAATATCCCGATAAATGCACCCTTAGAATCACAAAATTCGTGCGGTTTCGGATTAATGAATCGTATTTATTTTTCACATTAACGAATATCAATACGGCAGAGGGAATTTTCGAGAATATTATAGCGAATCTTATTTAACTTTCGCATTACAAGAACCTTACAGGTGCAACGAACATCAAAATATAAGAACGATGTCAAACTAAAAATTGAAACTGTATAGTTGCTTCAAGAATTTTACCTCCCGTCTATATTGCTTTTCCGATCTAAATCTAAAAATGAAATAAAACAAAACAAAACAAAACACGATGAAACGCGCTATTATTGCCGAACATAGAATACATCCCCATAGGTGGAACAAAATAACAACAGAAAAAGATGCAGAGAGAGAATGATGGGCGGGAGCATGGTCTAGGAGGTCGAAGATCTTTTGTGTGTGTGTGTATGTGTGTGGAATTGAATATTACATGTACATGTTGTGCACAGAAATCTGTCAAAGTCTGTCAAAGTCTGTCAGAGTCACGAGAAATCAAGTTTTAGTTATGCCTATAGATATAAATGTGGATTCTACAGACTCTAAAGCTACGTTTACACCATGTTCCCGGCGGCCACGGGCGGCCCCCCCCCCCCCCCCGAACAAGACTTAGAATGCGAAGGTGGGGGGGGGGGGGGGCGGCCCCCCCCCCCCCCCCCCCCCCCACCTTCGCATTCTAAGTCTTGTTCGGATCGTTCCAGTCCTCGCCCCGGCGAACTTCTATAGCTATCACACGCTGTTCTCACGGCGTCTGATCAGGCTATAGACTATCAATATTTTCCGTCCCGTCCCGCTGCGGACCGCCTCCAAGTTTTGTTAGGGTCTATTACGTGCCGTCGTGTTTCATTGCATTCATCCCATTTTATCAAGGCATACAAAATTCCTCATTAGCACCGGGACTGCCGTGGCAATTTTTTTTTAACAGTTTAAGAATGTGACGCGGCATCCACGGCAATCACGGCCTGTCACATTTGCCTATCTCGTCTCACAGCGTTGTTTCACGTCCGTCCCATTTTGTCCGTGATGGCCTGAAATGTGACTGCCGTGGTTGCCGTGAACATGTGTAAACGCGGCTTTTAGCTTTACATAATCCAATTCCACATCCCTTTAAACCTTAAATACGAATATTTGTACGCTATTGTCAGTAGTTCACTTTCTAAAAAGCAAAAACAAACGAACAACCAAACAAACGAACGAACAAGTAAACAAACAAAACCATGACAATCTCTTAAAATTCAGGTTCTGTTTCCGTTCAAGCTCACAACCTGATTCTTTCCCTAAACGAAACAATACAGCAGTCGTTCTTTATAGCGACGCACGACGGCGTTTACGCTCCTCCTCTGTCACTTCATAAGGCGAAAGCATTCTATATGAGGAGTCAAAGAAAATCATCCAATTATAAGACGGTATCTATCATCGACCAATACGGCAGCCTGATGTGAACTTCGGTGTGTTTGTGTCCGTGCCGCAAAATGAATACGTCGGTGCGCTTTTGTGTGTCGGGTGCATCTTTAGCAAGGAGCTACAAGTTTTGTTGCTTGTAGCTCCATGGCTGTTATTGCTGCCCCAAAACAAGGGAAGCAGAAAAAAAGGGCATACCTGCTATTAAGAAAAGCCTCTTTTAAACGAGGATGTTTCTTGCTGCTATTCCCTTCCGATTGTAAAAACTAAAGAGGGTGCTTTATAAGCAATTATGAATACCTGAATTGAAAGGACCAGAGGATACCCATTCTGTAGGCGACGTAAAAAGCATAGGAAAGCCAATTGAGACAATTGGTGCTGGTCAGTCGTCTGCCGAGATCATGGTAATTGCATGTACAACAGTACTATAAACCATCAAAATTAATGTACACACACGAATGTAACATTGATACATATCTTTCTCATAATCTGTCATCTTACTTTGAAACACTGCATAAAATATGAAGTACCACTGACTTGGTTACTCAACTCAGCATGACATTAAAGCTTTCTAGTATCACATTATTGTGTTACGGGGGGGGGCGTTTAATAAATCTGTTTGTACAGTTACGAACAACTTACGAGCGACTGGTGATCAGTTCTGATGTGCTATACTTATCAGAATTTCCATAATTCAGCACAAGAACTTATCATCAGTCACTCGTAAGTCGTTCGTATCTTTACGAACAGCTTTATGACACCCCCCCCCCCCCCCTTCACTGCGTTTCAAGCAGTGGAATATAATTATATCCTAACAAAATATAATAAGATTAAGGCATTTCGTTTTCTAGTTCACGAACTTTCGGAATATCTTTTTTATTTTGTGTGTGTGTGTGTTCTTGAATATTCATCAAAACGAACTTAATTGCATTCTATGTGATTAACGAAATTTTGGAATAATTAATTGCAGACAGAGATGAAAATGACCGTTACTGTTTCTTGCATATTTCTCAGTTTTTATGTTCACACCGATGTTCCTCGCTTTGTGATTACGTTTGGTCCATCCATCGCGTTTCCCGCAAGCTTGAAAAAGGAGCTAAAATTCACGCAAGGAGACGGGTTTTCTTCCACGAGAGACAAATCATTAGAAGATGCACCGTCCTTCCCGCCTGTTATAAAGATAACCTATCATACACTATATACGGCTAGCACTGTATGTAGTACTGAAGAAATTTTTCCTGGTGAGAGTCGGTAGACTTATCCGTTCCAAGCGCGGGTAAATTAGTAAGTCTTCTCTCAGGACATTAGGTTTTACCCAGAACTTTACGGAATCCGCATATCGTCTTGCTGACCTATAAGAAAATAAGCCCAAACATTACATTTTGCCAGTTAAAAAATAGCCAGGTTAATTATTGTTGCACAAGTTGTCATTATAATACGCTTTGCAAAAAGTAGGCTTACTTTCAATCTTCACTGATGAGCTCTAAACAGCCCATTACATAACCAGGGAAGAGGGATAATTACATTCATAGTTTAAATGAGTTTTCTTAACCCGTTCCTCCCATAATTCTCCAAGAGCCTGAAATGCTCAAAAGCGAGATTCTCTTTGCAGGTCGACTTGAGAATGGACAGGTTGGTATTCCTCCTGTGCGGTAACAGTCAAGCTGTAGGCCTATTATGACAGTATCCCCTTTCCATGGTCAACTACAATACCATGTGCCATCAAACAATGAAAGTATCGATCGGGCACCAGGTATAGGTATGAATAGACATTGCGCTAATGGGCTCACAAACTCTTTTGTTGTACACAAGAATATTGTCACTGGAGGCAAGTATCTACTGAGCTGAGCCTCTATCGCTGTGTACATCTTAATTCGAGTTTTATTGCGAAAGAAGCACATATACGCGAAGTTAGTAACGGCAATGCACAAAACACAAAAATCTTGAGAGCTTTTGAAAGAGCGGGATCCGAAACATGGACCCGTTTCTAGACACTGTACGTTTTAAATTTGATATGAAAAAAACAAACGCATATTCCCCAAAGTGCATGCAAATTTGCGATTTAAATTGAAGTGCGTTGCTGTGAAGATATGCGTGTGAATTCGTATGATTCTGTTGAGATAATTTTTCAGTGCCGACTGAGTTGAAAGAGGATGTGTGATTTTCCTTCCCTAAGTCGCCATATTTTTATTTGTTTTGCTTACATTTCTATTGCCATACTCTGAAAATGAATTGTTCTCGCGCTCCGATTCGCAACATTACCGCTCTGTGATGTACGGCGCGGGCCAGTCTGAAATAAAAACAAGAAAAATTGTTAATCCGGAAACGACATCTTTCGGATTACTAACCTTCGTAAAGATAAACATCTTTCCATCGTCGAACTTATTTAACTTTGGACTGAGATTTAAACCTTCGGAATAGCGAACTACAGTAACAATAATTTGCTACTATTTTTTTCATCGACATTTCGTGAAGCACGATGCGTTTCGGTAGTTTGAAACGTGTTAATGTTGCGATGTCTTTCCCCTGCTAGTGCAGACTAAGTTCAATCATGGCGAAAGTTCCGTTACGAAATAAAAAATGATTCAAGTCTTTTCAACAATAACACGCTTCGGTTTATGGTTTTTATGCGTTTAAACGCAGTTTTTAGTTTCGTACAAAAACCGCAAGTCTTTTCTGCAACGCTCTTGCGTTTTAGATACAGCGTTGCTTGTGATTTGATGGACTTGCATTTGACTATTAGAATTAGTGTTTAAACGCAATATTGAGTTTAAGTTTCTTACAATTTTCTAGTGTCGGATGATTATGAAATGCAAGTCTTTTCAGCGTTCCGTGTTTGATGGACTTGCATTTGATTTTGGGGGTTGCGTTTAATTCTTAATTTTGCGTAAGAAGTAAAAAAATAATGCAGGTCTTTTCAACAATAACTCACTTCCGTAGATGTTTAGAGATGCGTTTAAACGCAGTTTCTTATAATTTCGTACAAAAAAGTATGTCTTTTCTGCAATGCTCTTGCGTTTAAATACAGCGTCGCGTGTGATTTGATGGACTTGCATTGGATTTTTAGAATCGCGTTGAAACGCAACTGAGTTTTAAAGAAGTTCCCTACAATTTTCAAGTTTCGTATATCAAACGCAAGTCTATTCAGCGTTCCGCGTGATGACATGGACTTACAATTGCATTTGATTTTCAGAGCTGCGTTTAATTTTTAATTTTGCATACGAAAAAACGAACAAAATAATGCAAGACTTTTCAACAATAACGCACCTCCGTAGATGTTAAGAGATGCTTTTAAACGCAGTTTCTCTATAGTTTCTTACGAAAACCTCAAGTCTTCCCTGCAACGCTCTTGCGTTTGAATACAGCGTTGCGCGTGATTGATGGACTTCATTTGATTTTTAGAGTTGCGTTTCAACGCAATTGAGTTTCAGGTTCATACAACTATTTTCTAGTTTCATACTATATCAAACGCAAGCCTTTTGGCAGCAACGCACTTGCGTTTATGTGCAAAGTTGCTCGTGATTTGATACACCTGCATTTAATTTTCAGCTGCATTTAATTACATGTAGTTGCATTTGATTAATTTTCTAAAAACGTGCCCAGGTTTCTATTAACGCTTCGGAATAATTAGCGTTAGAATATTCGGATAAACAGAAACACCTACACGTGTATTTCATGTTCTGATAATGATTTTCTACTAGGACCTTTATGTGTACAAAGTTTTTGCGTTTTGAGAATAACGAGCAGAAAAGGGGGAAAGTGAACTGCTTTGGGTAGCCAACTACATGTAATTCTCCAATGTAAATGAATGTATGCCCTTTAATTTCTGGCGTACAAGACAATATGGACGCATGGCGCGAACGCTACCACGCCATACACTAGGGAATTACCGATTAGAAATGCAGCGAATCAGAGCGGGAAAACAATTTATTCTTTTTTAAGAGAATGGCGATACGATTTTGAGCGAAAAATTATGTCGACTTAGACGAGGGAATAAACACGTATTTCAGCTCAGTTGGCACTAAAAAATCAGGTCGACTTACGCGAGTTGTGGACTTATAAATGTCGACTAAGACGAAGAAATTTTCAAGGAATAACAAGACAAAAATCGGGACTTTTTTATCGTGTCGACTTAAGCAATGTCGAGATTTACTGTACTAAAGCTCCATAGTTTCAGCAGAGCCAGATGTGTATGTACCTCCCTGGTTTCAGGAAGGAGGTACTAGGCGAGCTCGCCTGGTACCTCCTTGGTTTCAGGTGCAGGGAGCTCTCATCAGCTAGCTCTCGCCAACTACAGCACGTGTCTCCAACAGCATGCACGTATCACACAGCACAGGGTTACTAATACATGTACTATACATAGCCCCTCTTCCCTCCCAGGCCCCATGCAATTGACACGATGTTTACGACCCATTCAGCGCGTACGCAAATTCCTTTACCCTGCGGTTTTTGCCTGGCGGCAAACCTGCTTTGAAGTTCCTGGAAATTTCCACCAGCTTGTTGCCTGGCTGGCACGGCCATGGGTGTCAAGTTTCCGTCAATCTACCTAGCTATTGTGAATGTTTTTCTTATACACTTGTCACTTCATTACACACATTTTGCTTCACCTGAGAAGCTGCTTACAAGAGTGGTCTCACGCTCATGTAAGGGGAACAAATACTATATTTCGGATACTATTTCAGATACTTCTTGATTACGCCTCTCATCGACGCAAATTAAGGTAATCACAGCGTTACTAACGCGTAATAGTGCAATACCTTTCGTGGTTTCATTTGTTTGCTAGTTTGTCCGTTTTTTAAGCTTCCATGAAATCAACTGTGTAAGTGTTAAGCACAAGACAAAGGGAAGACTTAATCCGGGCATTCCCGAACGCTGGCTACATGGAGCGATGGCTTCGTGGTCGATTGGGTGCAGTGAAGTTGACGCTATTGTGTTCGAAACAAAGGCACTAAACAAAAGACTTTTAAGCTGGCGTTCCCGGAACGCGGACGGCATGGGCGCATGCCAAGCTCGTGCCAAGCTGGCTACTTAACAGATAAGAAGGCATGCCGGACGCGGGCGAACGCTCGTGAGATAAAATCTGTCACGCCTAAGCTGTGGCTTTAACATCAGAAGATTTTATGCAAAGATTGCGTTTTAGAAATGCAAGCACGTTATTGGCTTTATTGACAGTATTGTTGATGTGTTGGGTCCACTTCAAATCAGAAGTGATGGTTACACCCAAGTACTTCACGGATTCAACAGAGTCCAGAGTCCTGCCGCGATTTCATACGGGCACAGGTCCAGTCCGGCTGCCTAGCTTCAACTTGGCAAAATACCGGGACCGATCGATCGACAGGATCCAGATTTTTAGAATATTGCTGGCAGGACATGATGCATGTATCTCATGAATGATGGCACAAATGACAAAATGAATAATGAAAAACAGTCCCCATGTCTGCGTAGTCACCGTGTAGAGTTGCCCATCTAATAATACGCGTCGCACATGCACAACATGCAGTATGCGCATTATGCAGGCTTAGCGCTGCAAGCTGTTTGTTTTCACTCCAGTCAACCGGAAGTGACGTGTAGCCGACCGCAAGAATATACTAAGCTGATATAATCATGAACTACAAGTGTACTGTATGCACCATTTACAGAGTATTTCACAAGTATATTTCACAAATACGGACTTGAAAGATCATGTATTTTTGCATGTTGTTGAATACGCAAATTGAGAACAATAGTGTGAGGACAAAATAAGGAAGTGTTACAAGAATTACACGGAAAATTTGATTCCCACAATGGATACAATATATACTGCCTTTAAGTTACAGAAGGGAATATTTTGGAGACTGTTTGAAAGTATATGGATCAACTTGCAAATTTGTTAATAAAAAACAAAAACAAAAACAAAGATGTAACACATTCTATGTATACAGCACATTCTGACTCTCTCCCACCCCCAACCCCCCCCCCCCCAACATTATATATATATGAATAAAAAACTTACAGTATTCAATGATCAATACCTTTGAGGTTTCAGAAAAATCACCAAAATGCAAGTGCGGTTTTGCATTGGGATTCTATGCTCTCATTCTACAGCTTGTGCGCTTTTATCTCGTTAACAGTATGGTATCTTTAAATATTTCCCGTCATGCACCATGCACAACTTACTGTTGTACTTATCCATCGAGTCGCTCTCACCCCTCGACTTGTTTGTGGACGTAGAGTGGAGAGTGTCGTAGCCCTCTGTTGGCAGTCATGTGCCAGGCAGGCAGTCACAACACACACAGGCAAGACCAGAGCCGAAAATTTGGGGGTATTGAGGTTTGGGGGTATGAGTCGAGGGTGGGGCATGAAGGTGTGTGTGTTGGGGGGGGGGGGGGGAGGGGGAACCAAAGGCGGGGTGAGAATGGGTGCAGAGTAGAGGAGGAATGGCAAAAACACAAGTCAAGATATTTGTTCCGGGATGCATACTGCCATAAGATTTTGAGGCAGGAAGGGATATGAGCTATCAATGCCGGAACCCTAACACGGCACACAGTGAAATGGGGCAAACAACAAATTCACTTTCTTCAAGATGCCATTTCAGGCCTGCAAAATGAGAAAGATGCTGGGTACCGAAACGAACCCTCACTTGCTTTCAGACTGCAAATCATTTCATATGGCATTAAAAAACACAAAAACTCCACACAAGGGCAGGGTCAGTGGAAACTGTTCCAAGAGTTCAAACATCCTCTTGTATACTGTATATGCCAAATATTTATCTTTTTTTTTTCTTTTTTTTTTGCGCATTTCGCCAGTCAGATGCTATTAAAGAATTTTAAAGACATGCAAAAATATTGACTCTGATCCCGATATGAATGAAATGTGCACACATACATGTACATTTCTCTGTTCGGTACTGCACTTTACAATTGCAAATTTAATCTTTCGCGAAATCGTCAGGAAGTCCTGATTCGCAAAAATTTAGATTCGCAAAATATATGGCGTATACAGTACATCCACATCTACAGTATAGAGTACCAAAGTGTGATGTCATAGCCATTCATCACCATGGAAACTGGTTCTAAACAACCTCACCTGGCCCAAATATAGTCTTCTGTGAAAAACTACCTGTTGTTCACCATGCTCGCACTCTGTTCCAACCCAAGCTATAATGAAAGACTGTGACATCATCACTTTGGTACTTTATATACTGTAAAAACCAGAAATATTAGCGTCATGAAAGTTTTGTGAATTGGACCCGACAGCCTTTTTCGTGACACTAAATTTTCATGAATTGCCACTGACATTCGATGCGTATAGTGCAGACAAGAACTATCGCATGCATTTTAATTTCCCGAATCTTGGCTCTCTTGAATTACGTAAACTTCAAATGTACACAAAAATTTCTGGTTTTACAGCAATCTCAATGCTGAGTCAGTTGACAGAGTTACAGTGGATAAAAATATCTTGATACTGCGACAGAGCTACAGTGTATGTGTTACCCAATATGCATGCTCTCTATATATCTTAAACTCATGGAAAACTTTGATCAAAACATTCCCTATATTATTTAATTGTCACTTTGGATTTGATGGCGGAAAAATATATTTCAAACAAAGCGGCACAATTACAAACATTTCAAAACCAGTTGCAGGCAGTCATATCTTCGTATTGGATGTATCAAAAATTAATAATTCCTCACAGACATTACATTTCAGTATCAACTCCTACGCTCTTTCACAATCTGTCATGCCATGCCATGCAGTTAAAACTACTGAGAAACAATGGCCTCTTCAGGCACAGAAACCACAAATGAAACACCTTCATCCTGTCTTTGCACACCAACTTGACAACATGCAGCACCTCACGTTGGGCAGAAAACATGCTACTGCATCTATCTCTGAATTATTGATAGTTGTGATGGTTGTAGTATTTACACTATGTATATGTTTACACATGCTACACATTGCTTTTTGCATCAAAACAATATATTTAGTTGTTCAAGTTGTCACAGTGTTCACATTGTATTATGTTTGCCCATCAGACATGACAATGCCCTTTCATTCAACATACTAGAAGACTTCTCACCTAACAAGGTCTTCCTGGTAATGATCTAGATTTCTTCTTTTAGTGTGAGAATCCCCTTGAAGCACATAAAATTTGCACTAATCATTGTGAAGAAGAATAGGTTATATTTACTTGAAATTGATGTTGGTGGTAATATTCAAAACAGTAAATTTCACAACAACAAATTTAATAACCTGTAGCAACTTTGTAACTTTAAACCAAAACATTAAAGCCTCTATGAGAGAATTTTTTGACGATCGAATGAACAATATACCGTTGATGAAATATTTCTGGTATGTCTAACCAAATGTTTAGGACACAAGGAACCACAGAAATCCTGTTTACATATACACAGGATATGTCACAGTGACTAACGGTATGTATATATCCTGGTTCGTCCTGTATTTGTTTCGTGAAAAGACACAGTCATACAAAAGCCCAAATTCACAAATACATGTACGTAGTGTAACTGACACAATTCCATGGTTTCATATATGCGTGTCAGTGTGCACTCATTACTGAATATATGTTGGCATACATGATCTGTCTCACACATTTACGTGGAAGAACTCTGCATTAGCTACATATGTATGGGCTGAATTCAATTCATCTTTGTGAAATTCAGGTCAGATGTCTGTAATTCATGCACAATGATCTGATGAATTTTTTTGTGGTTAATGTTGTGGCATGTCAGAATTGATAACTGGACGATTACGTTGTTTCAGGGGTCATATACCTAAAATTGCCACAACTGAGGTGCCTTTACTCTGTGCTCTATAAATAGGACTGAATGTAAATAGTGTCTACTAATAAACACAACTACTGCTATCAGCAGAGAGGTGGGCGGAGCTGAGCAAATGCCATGGCAATGACCTTTTATCCTCGCCCTCTCCCCTCACCATTTTCTACCATGCTTGTATTTATTGCTTGCTAAACATGCCCTGTACCATGCTAGTCTTCATAATTACGCCCCTCCAAGAGAGTCCTATCGAGTCCAGTTTTGTTCAACGTCTATTCAAATACCATACCCTAACGAAAATTGGTAATTATTCAGCCCTGTAACTAATCTGATAAATGTGAAACATTCATACACTCTAGGCTACGCAATAGCACCAATGGTGTAGTTGCTATGTTAAGACTATCAGGAACAGAAGTAAGTATGTAAATCATGCATTCATCAACACTGAACCTCTTACAGTTTTATGATGCAATGTCGAATCTGGTAAACATAAAAATGTTGCTATGCTCATTGTTGGCAAGACTTCGCGTATTTGTTCACATTTTTTTTCTTTTCTTTTAGTTTACAAACATGATTATATAAAAGGTTTTCTCTTGTTTTTCTTTCTATCGCAGACTCTAGATAGATGGCTCTCTGGTGGGGATTTTTGTCTGATCGTTACATACTGTATAAAGCATTCCACTATCATGTCTAGTCTCATTTCAAGCCCCCTTACCATCGAACTGCCAGGAGGGCTTGGTAGGAGTACCGGGTGGTTTGGATGAAGATGAGGCTGTGCGTGACACGTAAGAGATGACGATGTGGAGGGTGCGAGTGACAGACGGACAGACCCACAGACAGACAGACATGGAGACACAGAGACATGAAAGACGACACTCAAAATAAGATTACCTCTCAGATTCGGGTAGGATCACCATTAAAGGCAAAAAAAAAAAAAATGTTTGGAGTTCAGATGGAAAAGTATATGGATATGATAACAGCATAGATTGCAAGTATGGCAGAAATACTTTGCAGGATAGATAAAAATGATTAAAAATGCAAAAGGAGACAGTTTTCTTGAAAAAGGTTTTCTTTTGCACAGAAACAGAGGAGAAGAAGAGATAGATGATGATGACGATGATGATCCACGGCATTTGTATTGCACCATATATAAAGTGAAAGATGTACAGAAAACAGAGCAAATGTGCAAATGCATAGATTTGGAGAGATATGAGCTTCAGATAGAGAAAGGGGAAAAATTGTTCTTCTACCAGATAGACAAAGATTCCTCTTGAGAATGGATGAGCAAGTAAAGTATGAGGGAAGACCAAACATGGTGTCAGGACTTTGTCATAGACAGAGACATTAAAGTGGATGACACCACTGGTTATGAAGTGATCATTTTCAGTAGGGTGTGGCCCAGGTATGATACTTGTCATAACTTTTACAAGTTCATCTTATCTTCTTCCCAAATGTGCTCTGCCGAAAAAAACAAAAATGTATATGTGTGTGTGTATGTGGGGGGGGGGGGGGGGGGGGCTAGCTAGAGTACAGTGAATCTCTACATGATGTCTTTCATAGTGTGTGGATGTATGCGTACAAGTCGGCTGCTCGGCATCACTGATAACATTGCGATATGACTGACTTTAATGGTTTCTAGAATGAAAGCACATCCTACTGTGCCAAAGGTCTACACGAATTTTAGTTCCAGACACAGATATGACTAGCATCTAGTGCTTTACAACCCAAACACACTCAACTCAACTTTTCATATCATGCATACAAAGTAGTTGTGAGCAGAGCAATTATGTATGACATGTGCGACTTTCGCCACAGTGGTGTGACTGTCACCGTTACAAGTCAATACTAATTTGCATTCCTATTGCCAAAATATAGAATTTATCTTAAAAGATACATCACTTTTAGTGGCATGTGCTATACCTTGTACTGATTTATTTTGGCCAAGTGAAATTTTACTATTCAGTGAAAACATTGAGGCTATACGACATTTGGTATCTCAATTAAAACAACTCATCACTACAACTTTGGGCTGAACCACTGATTCAAATGTATGTTAGCCAGTGCTAGGGAGTTTCTTCACCATTAAAAACAACATGATTAGTCTTATTACAAGAACTTCACGTTACAAACCACATACTCAAAGATAACTTAAATTGGCAAAGACTGAAACACACTAAACCACCGCAGGAAAGTATTAGAAAACAATTGTAAAATACATCCCCACTCTCTCATAAAAGATCAATATAATTCAAAATTATTATCCAGTCCATGATGTCTGAATAAGCAGACATCATACTATAAAAATATTTTATTTCAATGGTATTGCCAAACAGCAAAAAAAAAGTGTGATTTTAAACAGCCATGATGATAGCTTAATATACCATGTATAGGCCTATACAAGTACTGTATTCATACTAAATCTGTGAAAAATGAAGTTGAAGCTACAGTGTCATATAACACTTGCATACACTATCTATGGAAGAAATGCAGTATACAAAAGTATACAGATGTAGTGATGTCTTGCTCCCTTTTACATATATATGTATATACACAGGGAGTATACAATTTTCTACATCTACATTGTATGATTTATCAATTAGCTTTCTTTTCTTTACAGCTGCTACAAATTTGACCTAATCAAACTATGTATACTCAAATCTTTGATGTATATACTGTATTATAAGAAACTACTCCATATGTACAGTGTGGTAAAAACTGTTGTCATGTTGTCATACTTATGTTACATGCATTCTTAGCTGCATCATACTCATATACCTGCCTACCCTAAAACTGACAATATAGGAATAACTCAGAGAAAACAATGAAAAAATAAATGCCCATTTCCCATACATCACTATTAGCAGATATTGACAAGAATAAGAACAAAACGTTGAATGAAGCTTCTTCTTTCATATGAAATATAATTATTCCTATTTAATGGGAACAGTTGGCATGTATGTACTGAAACAAACATCCTCGCACTCAGTCGTACTTAGGAAAAAAGCAGAGGTTCTTGCTAAGATTTTCACTTTAGCCCTACCATAGAGGAAAAAACAAAAACAAAAACAAAAACAAAAACCAAGCTGGCCCTTTCTAATATTTCCATTTAGCCCTGCCATAGAGGTACAATAACTTACTGCTACTGGTGGTGGACGATCGCTCCTTTCTGCTGTCGCCTTGAGAGAGGAGTGACATGATGTCATTTTCAGATTCTGAGAGAGATTGCAGAAAGTTAGGGAAATTGGAAGAAAGTGGAAAAATATTGGCAGAAATTAGAAGATATTAGAAGCAAACAGTCAAGGAGGTTGTTAAAAAAAAAAGAAGTTAGTTAGGTTCCAGAAAGGAATAAAGCAGGCATTGAAGGGAAGATTTGTCAACTATTACTATACAGAAATAAATAAACTGAGTACACACAAGCCAGAGACTACAGCACAAATCAAGTGTGACAAATATATCATTAGTTCTCATAAGTTCATGCTGTTTACTCTTTCATGTCTGATTCTCAATTGACAATATAACATTGGAGGAATTGGAGGAATATTCATAAAATAGATACTCATTGACCCCCCCCCCATATCTTTGACAAATGTTTGTAATGTCCCATTTTCAAGCAAAGTTAAAAAAAAATACATTAAATGCTCTTAAATGAAAACATGATTGCAATTATTGTTATATATTTACACATCATTGCAGATGTAACTAGAGAAGCACTCTGAGAGCGCAGACCTCCGCCAAGCATGCAGCTCATTTCCACCACTGATCTAGTTCTTCCACAGAGATATCAGTGATTTCCACCCATACGTAGTTTGTAGCATTGTGCTGAAAGTTGCCCGATTTCCCAATATAGAAGCCTTTGATACGTCATAAACCCTCAGCTGCACGGCACGCCTCGCCCTAGCAGAAACTAGAGCATGCATTTTAGTGCGCGCATGCAAACCTCAAATACGCGCAGCCTGAACTCCCAAGTTCATTGACCCTACCTGCCAAAATATCAAAAATCCTTTATAAATTCCCCCAAAATTCTCGGAGCACTACCAAACTTTAATCATCTGTTACTTGTATCATTCTAAACCTTTCCTGCAAGTTTCATCCAAAACCGTTCACTACTTTTTGAGTTATTTTGCACACGGACAAACTAACTAACTAACTAACAAACAAACCAACGGTAACAAAAACATAAGGCGGAGGTAATAAATTGCTACTATATACCAACTGTTATCATAACCATTATAATCTTCACTATCATCAATTAGTATCATTGTTTAATGATTATTATAATGATATCAATTACAATATTAATATAATTATTATACAATTATCATCATTATCATAAATATCAACGATATAATCATTACTGTTATTGCACACATCACTGTTATCATTATAATCATTAGATTTATTATTTTATCATCATGAAGAATACATGATTTATGCATAATATCAGAGTATTTAGGCCAGCTTTATACAGGCCATCACAAGATTTACACAGGCAATATCTCACTATGGATGCAAGAGCTTTCAATATTAAAAACAGAAAGCATAGCAGATAAAGGTAGAAATGATAGTTTATATTACATATGTCAAGATGTTGCAAATAGTGTGTCAAAGAAAAGATTAAAAAAATTCCCTAATAAACCCACTGATCAAACCAGAAACAATAAAAACAAAAACAAAAAATGTGGCCATGAGCCCAAATTTACAATAAAGATAAAATATGGTAAGTACAATGTACTGCGTATAAATGGCTAAACATTGTTCTATACTGAAATCACATCATAGCTTGCAAAATGAGTATAATTTCTGATACACAGAGCTATATGTATAATGTGTAAAATGCCAATGTGGCTATAAAACAAGAAAATATAAGTAAGAATACAAAAGGAGGATCCATGGGTATTTTGGAATACATGGTACCATGCATCACATCTCAGATCCAAATTTCATAAGCCTTCGTTGGCAAAAGTAGTAGATTCGGTTCTTGTAGCCAAAATAGAAATTCACTGTGAACGTCATATCGATGTGTAAATTGCAAAAGATGCAAAGACTTTGTTCTCTGAAATCTGCACATTGTGACTTCCAATGTAACAAACCAAAATTATGTCAAGAATTGGGGCTTGGATGTGTCTGTTCTAACTAAAGGGAAAGAGGCAACCATGCATAGACAGCTGAGTATGATGGCAAAGAATTGGATACTGAGATAACTAACAGGTCAGCATCAGTCATGCAGACAGAGTGTACTTGATGTGTACAATATAGATATCCAGACAAGCCCATGTATAATACCACTTGATGTAATCCAAGAACATAAAAATGTCAAAGGTAAGGTGCAAGATGGCTCCACTTGGACTCAAGTGGATCCATCACGTAATTATAGAGTCAAAACATAAATTTACTTTTTATTGAATAATCAGTGTGCAAGAGTTGAGGCAGTACAGTTAAATGTAATTCTGCAGTGCAATACAAGACAGTCAGCTGACAATTCATGTTAGAAAAAAACATTAAGTCTGCCTGTATGTGTGAAATGTCAATAGTATATTTCTTCTATTCATTCATGCATTATCCAGTGTCAAACACACAGTTAATACACAAATATTGTAAACAAGGGAGTATATGTTTCCATGTGATATGTGCACTGTTTATGATTTCAAAATTGGTCAGTTATTGATATTTTTTTTTTTTTTTACACAGAAGATTAATTCAATCACAAGGTAAGCACCTATGTAGAAGGTATAGTATGAGTACAATTTTCATGATACAGTCATCTATGTAGTAACCCATCATCCAAACAAAACACAACTCCATACATAATCATGATTAAAAAGAAATCCAGGTATGATTGAACCCTGCCATCCCCATGACTTAGATCACTGAAAGATGATTTTATTCAACACAAAAGATGAAAATGTAGATGAGTGAATACTAGTATATGGCAATATCTCCCCAAATGTTGCCCAATACAATGACCTTGTAATGTATCAGGTCAACTTACGTGGCTGGCAAATCAAATCGGTCAGATGCTCTACTAATGCCGACTCGCTATCGCCTTCGTGCCACACTTTCGGTGACGACGGTCTCACACCTAAGGTCATGTGACCGTCCGTCTCCTCGTCATTGTCCGCGTCATAGTCGGTTTCATTGTCGGGGTTAGTGTTAGAGTCCGTGTCATTGTCAATCGCAAAGCAAACCTTCCAATGCTTTTGCTTTGACGGCTCGTCTTGTGAGGCAAAATCGGAAGGAAAGATACCAAAAATGCATTCATTAATAATGACGTTCCTCTCATACTCATTAAGTACAAAATCAACTTTGTTTTTAATTGTCCCATTAATGGTAACATCTTCAGTTTCCTAGCAAATGTTGACCACTTTAACCCCTTCAGGACTAGTTGATTTTGCTTTTACAGATATTTCCCACAAACACCAGCCCAAGTATACCTGGGACTAGTCTTCAGTGGGTTAAATGTTATCAGTATGGTTTAACCAAGAGCAGATTGTGCATGGAATAAGGCAAATGCTGATTTCAATCTGCAAGAAAAAGTATCAGCAGGTAGATGCATATGTACTGTATGTACAACTTCATAATAGTGAGCATGTTTGTGTGCATGTTAACCTGTATGATAACAATCTGAAAAAAGTAAAGGAGCATATCGCAAGCAGACGGCACGGTATACATACAAACAGTCACGACCAGCTTCCAAGCTTCACATCAATGTATGAACACACTTGAAATATCAAGCAAAACTAGAATGGCATACCGTGATCTACGACACTGAGAACCTGTCTTAACAGTGCAGGTTTTCAACTCTGTGTGCAGGGCATGCTGAAAAGTGTCAAATTGATATACCCTCTTGATGAGGTTAGCATGCTTTGGTGCTTTCCATTTGCGAATCACATATGTGTATATTTGTGAACAAACAAGGTCAAACAAGGGACACTTAAAATGTCTACAGAACATGTTGATCTGTGGAGAGACTTTGTCAATGAATGTCAGTAACATGTACATACAGTCAAAACATCATACAATGTACAAAGATTGTACTGAGCATGCGCTGTAAGTCAATCAATCACTTCCAGACATAATGATGATGATTTATTTTTTTTGTAATCACGTGACATACGAAATGATAATCCTACTGTTAAGCACTTAATCAACATAGAAGGCAACACACATGACAAATCCAACTCAGCATGCACGTTCTTCTTGGTAAACCTGATACGAAATGTTGATGTTTACTTCATTAGTACATTTGGTGTTCAGTACGTGAGTGTGGGTGAAAATGTAAAGAATTGGTTAATATCGTCAGTGAAACCTTCCAGACAACATGCAGAAATGGGTGCACTGTACTGCCATCCTAGTCAACCTCTCGCATCAAAACGAGAAACAACGTCCCAGCCTTAGGCCAGCCAGCATGCACTGCCTCCCCTACCCTTAATGGCCTCCGTGGGCGACTTTGGCGACTTCACCGACTCGATGGACGTCGTCCGGTGGTACGACGTCGGCGTGACGTTGCGGGCGTAGGCAGAGGAAGAAGAGGAGGAGGGGGAGGGGGAAGTAGGGGAGCGTGGCACGCTCGCCACGGTGGTAGAGTCTCCTGAGGGATGGGGAGTCAAGTGTAAAACCATTAATATCTTTTGATCCACATAGGCATCAACGCTGTCATGGTTGCACTCAGACAAAAAAATAAAGACAATATATGATATGCAAGTACATTTGTAGTTATGAAGTGAGTGACCATATGAGATCAAAATTAATTGATAAATTTTAGTACTTTATATTTCTATAACATAACAAAGTTGGTCTGAAATCTGATCAAAATCTTACAAGTCTGTTCTACCTCAGTGATAAGAAATGATTATTAAATCAATAGGCAGTATTGCATTAGGCAAGACAAATTCAAGCTAGCAACATCTGTCGCAATGTATGCAGGCAAGGAAATGGCACATTTTAACAAACATTCTGCATAACATATGCCTGAATGAAAACAAAAAGGAACAGAAACTTTACATTTACAGATATAGTAGATATCTCTTTTTATTCAAGGAAGACAGAGAAAGAGACAGACAGACAGACAGACAGACAGAGGGAACAATAAAAGAAAAGGAATATAGGAAGAAACAGGGAGGAAATATACTGGTAGTGTGAAAAAAAAGAAGAAAAAGAGAAACACAGGAAGAAATATGGTTGATTTGAATGGTAAGGAAGAGAGAAGTATTCTACACAGATATGCTCAAACTTTACAGAGGGGTACAGGACGAAGCTATGCTGAGCACAGGCAGGTTGTATGCGGTGTGTATTATATTTAGGTCTTGTATCCACACATGGCCATTCAGACTTGCAGCAACACTGAGGGCGTACCCATTCTCGACAATCTGTCACTTCGATACGACGAGTAAGACGGGGTGGGGTCAGTGGACGTGGAGCGTCGCACTGACTCCCTGCCACTAGAGGGCGACGATGTATAGCGTCTCGTGGAGGATCCCTCGACTGCGGCATCGGCTTTTTGGCAAGTCGGGCAAGAGAGCAGAAGAATCATGCAGAGCAAGATGCATAATGACATGGACAATGGTTTGATCTACACATCATCAAAGACAGCCAAGCTGTATGATACGACTACAAAGGGGCAAAATAGTGTCGTGCCCCCCGGAAAGCATACAGCTTGAAAAAAGAAGCTTTTTCCTAGTCTACACAAGACTCATCAGACGGCACATTCATCTTTCTCTTTTCATTACTCAAATCAACTGCAAATTAGGAAGGAAAAAAAAAATCTTCATTCTTCCATTCAGATTTCTTCCTTGTTCAAGCATGGTCTCCTCTTGATATCATGCTTACTAATCACTACATCTACTTTCATCATTCTTGAGGTACATACCACATGCTCATAAAGTGGCGCATATCACAGTCGGGCAATGCCAAGCAATATAGCCTTTGTGTCATCAGAAGAATGTCAAAGACCAGATATCCCACACACTTCTGGCCCTGAAATCTTTAAAAAACTGACTGAATCCAAAGACTCAACTTGACTATTATGTGTCACTCAAACATGCTGTAGGATGGCATCTCTTTTGCCAAAGACAGACATGATAAGATGGACTATGAAAAGCCACCCTCTGCAAGAATGGTAATTGCACCTTCCTTAGACTGGTAGAATAAGATGACCTAAAAACCTTTCTGGGCATCACAGTTTTATAGTCAGCTTTTGATTGATTTACTTCATACATAGAAAACAATGAATGAAAATATCATTTGCAAGAGACCACTCGTTAAAAAAAAAGTTACAATAACGAATTGACTGAAGGACAAAAATAGGGGACAAGGGATTCCAGTTGGGATGCCCACCGGTTCTGGAAGATACACTGCTTCTCCTCGGCGAATCGTAGGATGAAGATGTCGATCTGCGATAGTCCCGACTTGATCGAGAATATGACGAATCTAGGGGGTGCATGTGAATGTGGCAAAGAGACGGACAGCTGCAATGTATGGTGGTGCTTTACCAATAAATTTTTACAAAATTTCAACACTATGAGAACATTCCAGTAATTTCTCTTTCAGTAAAACAAAACTTCAATAGACAATAAGATGCAAAAAATAGATCAGCATTGGCACAAAGGTACAATCAACATACAGTTCTGTACTGTAATTCCACTATCAAATTTAAAGGATCTCCTTCTGAAATCAATAAATGATTTACCTGTGAATTGTATGTACATGAAATATGATTTTCTTGGGTGGAAGGAAACAGAATTTGTGAGTAAAGTTGTCATCAATCCGTGAGCCTAATTGACGACAAGCCACATTGTTGCAGAAAAACAAAACTTGAAACAATGTCTCTACGACCAACACACAGCAACAACGAGACAGCACAGGTGATAAAACAGCCACGCCTACCACCAGTGGCGCTGCTGCTGCCGTATCTATCTGATGAAGTTCTCTCTGATGATCTGTCTTTGTCTGTGGCCCTCTCCCTGGCCCTTTCTCTGGCCAGTTCAGCGGCCCGTTCAGCCTTCTCCTCTGCTCTCTCCCTGGCTCGCTCCTTCCCTCTCTCCGCAGCCCTCTCCGCCGCTCTTTCTGCAGCCCTTTCGGCTGCCCTGTCTGTAGCACTCTGACGAGGAGTGGTGGAGTAGGAGTAGGAGGAGGAGGAGGAGGGGGTGGTAGAGGAAGAGTAGGGGTAGGGGTGGTAAGGAGCTGAGGAGGGGGTCGGTGATGGGGATACGATTCCCATGGGGGGTTTGGAGGTGACCGAAGAGCCCCCGGCAGCATTGCGCTGCTTTCTGGGTAAGGTGGCATAGGGCGACTTGGCAAGCTCTTCTGGGTAGTATGGAGTCCCTGTTTCGGGGGAGGGAGGGCGAGCAGCCAGTGGTGGAGGTTGCAAGAGATGATGGCATGCAGAGGATGGGGGCAAGGGATGTTGGGTTGGCAGAGGAAGAGAAGCTCTTGTGTTATGGAATCATCCACATAATATTCCATAGGCATCTAGACTCCTGAATATACCATCCGTCTCAGACATCGTCAATTCATTTTTCACAAGAGAAGTACAAAGAAAGAGAACTTCTGATGCGAACAGCAAAGGCATATAGCTATATTCACCTGTCCATGGTAGGCCTACATGAACGCACTCAAAGATCAACTTTCTTAATATAACCAACAGATACCAATACTAACATGCTTCATATGTGTATGTATGATACCTGCATTAGATCCAAGATCTCATCCGAATGATAAAGCTCAAAATATGATTTGATTCATTTGTATACATATTTGCAACATTACACAATGACTATGACGAATAGCCTTTATGGATTTACCTTACACTTTTACTTTCTCTTTCTTTTTAAATCTCATTCATTTATTCACTCTTTTAATACTGATCACACACAATCTCAATGAATATAAAATACTATCATGCTGGGTGTAGAATTCCAATTATCACAGCACCTCTAAATCATCATCAATTTCAAAATGTCACACAAAGAAACAATAGCACAGCAAGACACAAAATCTAAATGAGATCAAGTATAATTACGATATGTATGAAATCACAAGAATATGAAAAAGTGTTATAAAACTCTTTCTCTGCCTATCACTTTTAATGTACAACAGTGATGATATGCACCAAAAGCATGTCATTTTATCAGCCAGGTTCATTCTAAATTGACTGTGATACTCAATTTCTACGCTAACAAACTGGATACAAAATTGGTCTAAATATTTACGAGCAAACACACAGGAAATATATTTCTCTGATATCTTCAAAAGTCATGGAACGAAAACAAGAAATTGTCACTACCAAGGATGTTCATGTATTATATAGAATGCAAAACGGAAATGAAACAGAGTACACAACAAAGAAAGAGGATAAAGAGTGAGTGACAGATAGATACAGAACAATAGAAACATAAATATGCAGTACTATGCAGATAATATACACAAGTGTATATAGCGTACATCATGGATAAGATAGGCAGACTGATAGATAGATAGATAGATAGATAAATAGATAGATAGATAGATAAATACATAGATAGACAGATAGATAGACAGGTAGATAGACAGACAGATAGATAGATAGATAGATAGATAGATAGACAGATAGATAGATAGACAGATAGATAGACAGATAGATAGACAGATCGATGGATAGATAGATAGACAGATAGATAGACAGATAGATAGATAAATAGATAGATAGACAGATAGATAGATAGATAGATAGATAGATAGACAGATAGATAGACAGATAGATAGATAGACAGATAGATAGACAGACAGATAGATAGATAGATAGACAGATAGATAGATAGATAGATAGATAGACAGATACAGTGTAGATAGATAGAGTAGAGAGATAGACAGATAGATAGATAGATAGAAAGAGAGATAGATAGATAGAGAGATAAAAAGATAAGGAAAGAACAAGACAGAGAAAGTGGAAGAGTGACAGTGGATAGAGAAAAAATGAAAAGAAAGTAAAGACTAAAACTGCACATTGTCAAATGTTGTAATCCATGAGAGAAACATGAAACTGTGCACGGGAGAGTGTTACAAACAATCTATTTCAAAAAGGTCTACCACGTACCAAACTTCAATCTAGTAAGCTATATGTCTTGGTGCAGTGAAGGCTCCATGTGATCGGGGGAACATATGAACACATTTCTCTCTCTATCATGTATATATACAAGCATCTATCTAACACCTATGTATGTATTTCCAACTACCGTATCCACTGAACTACATTACATACATGATATATTGTCTTTTGAATGCACTGCACAAATACGAAATATGAAGAAAAAAAAATCAGCAATCCATACAAGGGAAGTGACATGGCATAACTGTTGCCAAGGGGTAAAAAGAGGGCGTTGCAATCGTCGTAGTACTGGCATCACTGCAAAAGACCTGTGACTAAAAACACACACACAGCACGCTCATCGGCTTCTCCGCAACTCACATGTGGACGGCAGGAGGCCCCAGAAAGTTCTCCGCAAGATGGGCTCGGGGTTTGCGAGCTGCGACCACTCTGCACAAATGTTTCATCATTATTGCATTTTTTAAAACCATTTTAAAAGATGAGGTACAACCTCGCAAGGAAAGAACGATTCAACAGGGGAGCAATGCAAACCATCAAACCATCTAACACAAGGAAGCAAAAAGTGCTTTGCAGTTTTTAGATATGCACAAAGTGAAATAGTGATGTAACATAGAATCTAATCTAAAAATACTGCAAAACACTTTTGTATATTAGTGTAGGAGTACTTAAGCTCAGAAAACAAGAAAATCAGATTATGTACTCCAAATCTTGAGAATACTGTATTCTGCCTTTCTCCTGATACCATCCATCATCTCAAAATGAAAACAACAATGATCTATCAGCGACAATAGTCTGTCGGCACATCTGTTAAAGCTATATGCACAGTAGAAAGTCAGGAGGTGGGTGGACAAAATTTTTGCATGGAATCTCTCATAAATACAGAGCCCCTAATCTCAACAGGCTACTAAGTACCTAAGTACTCCGTACAAGGGTCGAGATGTGATGAGAAACTCATTTCGTCCGCAGGAGAAAATGGGTAACTCTTTCCGTTGTCTCTCATATAAACATCCTAAATAATATGATATCTATGCTAAAATATCATGCAAACATATGGACTCAGAGTACTGTAGAACTTTAGTCGTGTCAGTGACAGATAATGAAAAAGAAAGAGAGAGAAAGAAAAGCCAACTTACTGTCGGCAGCATCATTGCCATACAGTATAGATGAGGATGCTTGAGCTACGAGCATCAGGGAAAGTGAGAAATAAGAAAATAGAAATATATGTATGAACATAAATGCATAATAAATGCAAAGAAGAGGAAACTGACCAGCAATGAATATAATTTCTTAGTGAAAAATTGAGCAGAGAAATGGAATCCCATTTTCTTTGCTCAACATTTTTTACTAATAGATATAAATATATGACATTAACCATATATAATAACTATAAAGATAGTGGCTACTTGTATACATGTAGCGCACCAGTCAACCTTATGGTGCTGATGGCGCAGGTGAAATCACTGGTTGTCATGCAGGACACATGGTCAAACAATTGTGTTTTTTGTGGAACAGATATTGTCACATATATCCACTGGTTCATACATTTTCTAATGCATTATTTCTGCCATGCAAACAGATAATGCAATGCAACGAGTATATGTCCAATCTCCCCTCGTTCATTTCACCTCCATAATCTTCAAAGCCAAATGTCAAAGATTAAGCATATGCATATACAAAGTGTCTATACTGATGCGCAAAACCCGCTTCTTTAAAAAAAATGACGTAAACAACTTGAAATTCACAATTACTGGCAATCACTGGAGAATGAAACTTCATATCTTCAAGAATATCCACCTAAAAACTCATGCACTTTATGTGACTTTAACAACACAATCACTCTGTAAGTGCCAGCCAATACATCCCCAACCCACTCCTTTTTTTTTTCTTTTTTTTTTCTTTTTTTTTGGGGGGGGGGGTAGTGGGGGGAAACTAATTGATATATCTCTGTCATTCAGATAAGACTTACATGTGGAAGAAGGTGAGTTCACATCTTCACAAGACATTCCCCACAAACCTTGGTTGAAAGGAAAAAATAAGTGGGAACGAAGCACATGAAGAAACAACATCTGCATACAGAATATGATACAGATTGAAGTATTCATATCAGCTTTCTTGAATGCAAATGCACCACATGCACAGTGAATTGAAATTCCATCTCCTGCGTTCTCTTGAGAAAAATAAATTCATGATTCTCACACCTCAGCAGACAGGGAACACATGCACTGCCATGTGAAACAAACTCTGGGTCATCAAACATGATACAATACTGATTCACTGTGGTAATTTTCCCCAGAAGTTCTGGACAGAATTGAAGCAGGATGCTCTTGGTAGGGTCAGCATCTCCTCTACCAATCCCACAAACTTTTATGAACCATGCAATGGCCTTGAATATAGCTTGCTATGGCAATTTCATGATCAGTGAGGACCACTTAAGGGTCAACATCATGGAAGAAATGAATCTGAATGAATGACATATGAGAAAATGGCATGGCATTTCACTTACAACATTGATTACTCCTCTTGTGTTGCTTCAGGTTACATAAATATTTTGCAATGTTATCGGCGAGGTTTCCCTAAAAAAAATATACTGCATGCCTGAGCACTCACTCTTTGGTTGTGAAACATCTTTTCCTTCCTCTTGTTCATTTTCATCTTCATCTTCATCTTCTTCCTCTTCTTCCTCCTCCTCCTCATCATCTTCATCATCTTCCTCACTTTTCAGTTGGAAACTACTTCCTCCCCGGAGGATCATCATGAGATCATCAATGTTGTCCGCCTTTGGGTCGTGACGCCGAAACAACTCCGGCTCTTTCTCCGCCTCCTCTAGGGTGTCCTCGCACTTCTTGGAATATTCATCCAGCTCGGTGCTTTTCTTCTCCTCCTCCTCTTCCTCCTCATTTTCATCTTCTCCTGCATCCTCCACTTCCTCCTCTATATCATCCTCATCAAGCTCATCCAGATTCTGCCCACAGAATTCACAGATGTGTTTGCCCTTGGTACTCTCCTCCTCTTCCTCTCCATCTTCCTCTTCTTCCTCCTCCTCCGCTCCTGCATCGTGTCCACCCTTCAAGAAGGCCATGATGTCTTCCGGATCATCCTTCTTTCCCGCAGCTATCATTTGGTTGGTTCTACTGCTTTTCCTTTTCCTCGGCCACGTGCTGAAGTCCGGCTCATCCTTCCCCCCTTCCCTGCCATCTGTCCCTGTCTTCCTGCCCGATGTTCCATTCCCACATTTGTCCCCGGGACACTTGTGCTTGTGGTCTTTGGTCTTGAAGTTCCTTGGCAGTGATACACCCCCACCCAAGAGTGTCATGAGGTCGTCCTCCTCGTCATTGGCAAATATTCTGTTCCTGGCACTTCTTGGTGGCTTTCCTCTCCTCCTACTCTGGCTGACATCCCCTCCCTTATCATCGGTCTGCAGCTCCCCTTTCTGCTTGACTTCAACCCCTGCTTTGGTGACAATTTCAGTATCCTTACTTTCCCCACCATCACATCGGACTTGTTCTTCATCGTCGGAACCTTTATCAGCGTTCGATGTTACTGTTGGTTCTGCTGTAGCTGGGGGTTCACCAAGTCGTACTGTGGCATCCTCAACCACATTTTCCTCTTCAGTAGTAACCTTCACAAGAGCCTTAATGCTCAACTGTCTCTGTAGAGGTTTCCGTGATACTTGAGACCCACTCACTTCATCGTCATCATCTTTCTTGGTCCCTCCTTTGGGCTCTACATCCTCGAGCGCTTCTACTGGTCTCTTAGCAACTGGCCTTTTGAGTTTGACAACCTGCTTCTCCTCTGCAGTGTGCGAAGCTGTTTGATCTCTTTCCTCCTGATTTTCCAACTTGGTCTGGTTTCTAGGAGGCTCTTGGTCAACATCCCCCTCCCCTTTGGTTGCATCACTTCCTGCACCATCCTCTCGGTTTGGTGCTGGTAGTCTGGGTCTCCTCTCGTTCCTCTCTGTGTCCACCTCCGCACCACTGTCCACGGGAGGGGCACCACCGCGAAGCAATGCCATGATGTCGCCTCCATCGTCCCCGCCCCTCTGCTGCTTGGTCCTCCCACCATCCCTGACTCTCTCTGCCTCCTTGGCAGACTGTTTTCTCCTCCTGGCGGGCGAGGGCCATGTCCCCGCCCTGTACGTCCCGTCATCCTCCGCCCCATCTCTTCCGGCCTCCCCCTCTCTCACGACGGGTCTCAGTCGAGCTTCGAGAACAATGACAGATGAGAAATGGTCGGAGGATGGGGGGTGGAAAAATGTGTCGGGATGAGAAACACTGCAAGCAACACTCCAAAGCTCGAGAGGCCAGAGGACCAGCAGGCCAACACATCAATTCACGAGCAGGCTTTTTCAAATACAGAAATTAGTCAAGCAACAGAAACTTCAAAAGACGATACCAAGCCATGTACCATCACTTGTAGCAGTCAATCACAAACCATCATACAAAATTCTGCTGGGGAATACATAGAGAGCAACTGATTGCTATCGGTTGAGACTGAACATGCTCAGTTTCATGTCATCTGGCAGGTGTATAACATGCAGCATGACATGACCATGTGATTTCACTACTCACTCACACCATGATGAATGTAAGTCATATCTACCATGCATGAGGAATTAGGAGCTACTTGGCTACATACAATTATGTCATATCTAAATTCACTTCAATGCAAATATTACTAAAAAGGAAAAAGTAAAAGAAAAAAAAGTGTTCACTGTTTCATGAAGGTGCTTTTTTTTTTCCAGCAGCATGACAGGCTATGTTGTTTCAAAGCAAAAAAAAACCTAATACAGGGAGAGATTGGTGGCAAAATATCAAGACTTTAAACTAACAGTGATGTTATTGGTCCTATACCTAGTGCTAGATAATGAAACGGCAAAGCGGAATACCTAGTGGTACACACTTTAATACATCATCTCTATTCTAAGTCAGTAGCTCCAGCAAGACTACACATTAATGAGAAAACAAAATAGCACACACTATTTGGGACATCTGTCTCTTATTAAGGATATTTGTGACATGAACAATAATGGCTGAAGACCTCTCTGCAAAAATGAATATGTTGCATTTTTTATGTGGAATGATAATTTTGACAATTAAATCAACACCTGTAAATTAACTAATGTGTATTCATCAAATTAGAAAGGAATGTAGGGCTTTCAATGCAAGACATTTGTGAAAATTATTATCAAATTTGCATTAACATTTCTAAATGTTGTCAAGAACAAATGCAAATTGATGCAATTTTTCAAAACAATGATTGCCTTTCTTCTACTATAAAATGTGATATATACCAGTATTGTGTATCAGCCATGTGGTATTGCTCAAGATCTTTCATTTCAATGTTTAATGATACACACTCATATCAAGTTAACATTCATCAACAGATGTCCCAATTATGTATATTGTCAGAGTCTCTTTTCATACTTTCACCAGAGTCATCGTCAGTGTGGTTGCCATGGTGATGACTTTCGTGATAAGCAGCGCCTCTTTCTTTTACCAAGCTTTCATCATCATCACTACAACTGTCCCCAGTTGGTTGTGCACCATCTTCGAATGTTTCACCTGCGTCAGAAAGAGGTTGCTCCTTCAGAGGGAATTCACCCTTCTGTACATGGTTAGGAGAACCACTAGCAGTGACATCATTGTCATCTTGTTGCTCTTTGGACTTTATTTGGGTCAGAATGTTATCATCCCACTGGTGAAAGGCATCATCATGCTCTTCATCACATTTTTCATCTGCCGGTCTTTCAGTCAAGTTCTCAGCTGTTGCGGCTGCATTCTTCTTTTTCTCCTCCTCCTCTTCCTGCCCACTTTCCTCTTCCTCTTCATCCTTCCCCTCATCTTTCTCCTCCTTTTCTTTGTCCTCCCCCTCATATTCTGTATTTCCGTCTTCCCTCCCATCACCATCACCATAGCAACCACCAGGACGATGACTCTGGGGTTTTCCCTTTTCCTGATCGTGCCCCTCCATGCTTTCTACTGAATCTACAGCATTCCTGGAATCAGGAGGGTCATGTGACCATGCTGGCAGTGCAGTGGGGCCTGTTGCCATGGCGACAGCAGGCGACATTGGTCCCAGGTCTATAAACTCGCAAGTTTCAAGAGAGCAGGCACCTATATATGACAATTTATTAACAAAACAAGCTGTTTAAATCTATATTCTAACATATGAGTTGGATGATTCATCAAAGGGGGTAAGAAATATTTTTGTTAGAGTATGCTTGTAAATGTATCAGTAAATGCAACAAATATTTTTCCATCTGGAAAGATGTGAATACAACAATCACAAACATATCATTTGTTTATTCATCACAATTTATGACATAATTTCTCATTCATCTAGTCATGCAACATCACAAGGTGACACATGATGTCTTGGGTGTGAGATTACTACCGATCATAAGTTCATTCTGCACATGATAAATTCATGTGTTCCTTGAAAAGTAGATAAAATATGGTTATGACATACACATGACCACTGAACTCTAGGAGCTAAAGTACCGCATTCAAATTTTGAGATTCTATATTCTCCTCCACTTTGCTATATCATGAATAACTAAAAATCCTTCCCAGCTACAACAATAAATATTATCATAAAAGAAAGTTGTACCCTGCTAACAGGCTTTCTTGACCTATATATACATGTATACATATATCTATATATGTCTCTCATCAAGATTCCACTATGTGTTGTCATGAATATTGCTAGATATTTCACATATCATCAGTATTTTTGTGACTCTGAGTATCTGACATGCATCTGCTACTCTGTCCACTGCAAACGACATTCAGTATTACAGACTTACTGCGGCTGACACTAGCTGAAGCAGCCTTGTCAGTGGCTGCAGCATCTCTGGGCTGGCCTGCGTCTGAGATTTTCGAAGATGCCGATTGGTCGGTTTCATTCCTGAGGGGGTCTTTTCATTCAAGTACAATGTTGGGTCGACAGAGCAAGGGGATAATTGAGTGAACGTCAAAGCACACCGAACAAATATGATCACAAAGTCATATTCACAATAGACTGGATGCTATCAAAAAAACTTCAAAAAGCCTCTTCATGATATAAAACCGCTAATATACTACCTTTAAAAAAAAAATCAATTTTCTTCCACATAAGCAGAATATTTATCCTATCAGTTAATTTGCCTAGAAGCATCAGAAATAAAATCTGTGACATATACATATACAGGTGCCACTGATACAACTGTACTTCAAATCATGAACGTTCATTTTTCATATCTCTGTCATATCAAATTTTGAATAAACAAACAGATGTTTACAAGCAAGGTACAGTGTAGAACCAATAAATTCAAATTGCACAACCTTCATCTTGCAAGTTATACCAATTCAGACATCAAACTAGAACTGATTTTGGATAGACACAAGTGTAATAAAGGTCATGTTCAAGTCTCTACGCACTCAAAACGCAGGATTTACAGGCAATGGTTTATCAAAGTGTGAAATTATGGACAGGATTGATACAACACTCCGTGCTAACAGCAGGCCAGCCAAAAAGTGACAAGGACTGAAAAATCACATACATTTTGTGAACAGGTGAACAGAGTGTCTCCATGCGCTGTGCCTCCACAGGCTGAACTTGTCAAACACTTGGTGAATTGAGTTAATATAGCACACTGGACATTGCGACAATGAAATTGTGGAACTTGCTGACACATGTATCTATGCTTTGAGATGACTTCCAGCGATATCCATAGTGAAAGCGTAACATGCCAATGTCGTTCATACCAACTGACAAGGAACATTCTGATCTATACATACCCAGCACTTTTTACAGACATCAACAACTTGAAATTATTCATCGGTAACATACGGTACACTGACGAACAAGGACGGAAGTGCAATACGGAGCCTGCATGCTGTGATAAACTGAACAAACGATCAGAGATTAGTAATTGAGGAACACATGTTTGATATATACTTTACAGGGGTACAATTCATCTTTGGCATTTGGCCTATGGGGTTAATGCCTCTTCTGCTTATACAAAGATGAACTTTTTTTTTCTTTGCAAATGAATCGCAAAGGGATCATCTCAGATAGCCACGAGTTAAAGACATTGTGTTGGATAGGTGCTTTGATACATATAGGTCCAGTCAGTTGTGCTGACCAGACCGACCCTTCTCGTGTGTCATGACTGACACATAATGTATCTTCCATTCATGGCCAAAAAAGCGGGCATGGGGTGGTCAAAAAGAAGCTGTCCAATGCCAGTAACAACATGATGAAAATATTAGAAACCGATTCTGAAAACTGGTCAACTCAAAGCTGAAATTTAGTAGATGAGACAGTTCAGCTGAATATGGAAAGGGTCTGTTTGGTCCATCCTTTCTTGGGAACATGCTAACAACTCTGCTGGGAATAAAACTTCAGTATTAGTAGGGATATTATCATCATTAATCACACATTGAGCAATAAACATCAGCCAATATTGGGGGGGGGGGGGGGGGGTATACTGCACTTAATCACTGACAATCTCATGCTGATTTCCTGCCTTGTCTGTAAACATGAGGGGGAAAAAAAGGGGTGGGGAGAGAACATAAACCATGATGAGGACATCACATTACAGGGACAGTTCAAATAACACATTAAACAGGTGTTATTCAGGACCAGAGGAAAAGTGAAAAAGCTTTAACATTTGATTCCAGTTGAACAAGGAGGGGGGTGGGATCTCTTTGGTATGACAGGAATCCAAGTGGTAGCAGGCACGTACACACACACACACATAGGGGGGGTATATGTGGAGACCAGGCATTTGGGGGATCACTCGTCAGTGTACCTGCTTGGGGTGTTTGGGGGGTGTTGTCAGTGTTGCTGATAGGGGTGCTTTCCTCCTTCACCACTGCCCTGATGGACAGCTTGTGCCGCTTTTTGGGCGCCTGCTTCTGGTCACCTGCAAAATAAAGCCCCAGCTTTCACCTGTCATTCCCCTTTGATTCTTTTTTTTTCCCTCCACATACAAAATTTAAAATTGTTCGTAATAGACAGAAGCAATGTGACATTTAATCCTGACACAATGAATGAGAAATGACCAGGTAGGTCAAGAGTTACTACAAATACGATGTACGTACTTGTACTAAAAAATCACTTAAGTCATACTGATTACACACATGTCTATTTTATAATCAACTGTGATTTTTAACAGCCAAGACTGGATTGTACATGGAGTCAGTACAGTATGTAGTGTCAAGAAAGTACAGTAACAGCACATTAGCTTGCACAGTCACATAATGACACTGGCTCTAGAATCTAATGTGCTGGCAGAAAAAAACAAAAAAACAAAAAAACAAAAACAAAAAAGATTACATTCAAATTCCTCTGCCTGACAAATGTCCTGAATATGCACACAGTCATGTAGCATGAACAGTCCCCGACTAGAACCTGCTGAACAATTTCATGCCATATAACAACTTGAAATATCAGAAAAATGAGCAATATTCTGCATCTTTCGGTGCAGTGTACAGTTGCCATGGTAATCATTTTTGGGTTTCCAGTGGTGTCTACTCATTCCGGTAGCGTAATATGACCGCCTTTGCGTGCAGTGCAGGAAAGCGTGTCACGCCACATGTCGAGTGTCGTCAAGGGTCACCCTTGATGCGGTCATCAGATAAAAAAGTATCTCTTTGATAGTGGTAGGAGGAGAGTCCTCCGTCTGCCGATGCCTCTGGAGAAGAAGCGAGTCGGCAAAGGCATGACTCAAAGAGAGAGAGAGTACTTTGACAACTTCATCACAATTAACTCATACTTCCTGTCCCACTTCCTCATGTGTGTGTTCTTTTTTTTTTTTCTTATCTTTTTTTTTTCTAAATGGCACATGACGGGAGGGAGAGAGAAAAAGATAAACAGACAGGGAGAGAGAGATATATCCATATACCTACTTTCAAACCAGAAACACTTGCAGCATCTAACTTTGGCGAATTGGAGCAACAAAAAACTTTTACGAACTGCCATTGGCATTCTCAACGCATTCTCTTGACAAAAAAAAATAAATAATTGCGCGCATTCTACTTTCGTGGATCTGGGCTCCTCGTGAAATTTGCGAAAGATTCATGCATGTAAGAATTTCTGGTTTTACAGTAAACAGATAGAGAGAGAGAGAGAGAAAGAAAAAAAAATATAGAGATAGAAGTACAGAGAGAGGAGGAAGAGAAAAAGGGGAAATGAGAACTTTGGGGCAAGAATCATAACAAAAGAGGGAGAAGCAAAGATGGGACAAGGAAGAGATAGAGAGGGGCAAGGATGAACGCGGAAGCTAGGTGGGGGGCTCGCGGAGGGAAAGAAGAACAGATGCGACTTGCTGAGGTAAAAATAGGCCAAGGGAGGCTGGGAGGAGGGGACGGACTGAAGGATAGTAGGCCTGTTGATCTCCATGCAGCTGTAATGAGTGGTTCTTTCTTTCAAAACCTACAGAAGACGAACTGATTTTGCTGTAACAAGCATTTTCCACAGACACCTGCCCGAGTATACTCGGGGCACTAGTCTTCAGTGGGTTAATTATATCCACTAGGGGCTACACATAGGGCTGCCAATGTTCATCCATCAAAATTAGGAAGACTTCAAAGAGCAATCAAGGAGATACAATGTACTTGTGTACATGTAGTGCAGGCATCTTGTTGGGCAAAATCTATACCTGAATCAAGAAGATTTTTATCACCTTTTATCTTCTCTTATCTAGACACGAAGAGCTGTTGAAGTATTTCAGGAAGCCTCCTACAGAACCACAGAGACTTGGCAGCTCTACTATTAAACACTCATTCTCTCCTACATCAAGAATACCCAATCATCGGGAGAATGGTACACCCTAAAGACAAAGGGGGCGTTTACACGAGTAGCACTAATTTACAAATCAGTTGGGATCTCTCATGAAGTAGACTTACTGTAGGCTAATTTTGACTACACTAGAGAGTAGATCTATGGCATAAAGAATTGTACCACGGAATTCATATCAAAATCATTATCAAACATTTGAAACATGTGGAATTCTTGCAACATGATATGGAGAATGCACCCATAAAAGCATACAAAGAAGATCTACATTCTGAAATAATTTAGGAAACACTTTCTTTGCAAATTACTTTATTTGTAGCTCAATACCAAAGACCATCCACAGATACAAAATTCGACAGTTCAACGAAAATATAATGTATAAAAATAAAATAGGAAAGGCAATAAAAGAAATGATGACTACCTTTAAAATAAAATGGGAATTAGTAGGCCATGTTTGTGGATGGAGTACATGGTGACATTAAGGAATCTGCATGCCTGTGCCTTGGGAACAGGTCCCCTTTGATTGGCGTGATGGTGTGCCATCTTAAACCGGAAAGACGGTATTTCGAGCAAGACAGTTCTCGGGGAACGAACACATTTGCAAAATCGGAATGAGTTCCGGCAGATTCGGAAAGGATGTTTACCGACGGGAGGAAGTCTGCCTGGTTTAGTCTGGGCTGGATCTGATACTGCCCTTTTTTTCTTCTCTGGTATGATGCCAACAACAACCACATATATGTCACCTGCACCACATTAATGAGTTCAGAGTTCACACTCTTGTGGTAGCAGCTGTCACTGCTGCTCAAGAACTTGTGGAATGTTTCAATGTCAGAGTATCAACGACGAGGATACATGTACCTTACAAACTACAGTACAAATATATATGATATATAAACATATGTCATGTGTGCACGCCTGCACAGATTGTACATTTCAATGATATTCATATTTACAAGAAATGGAACACAAATGAGACAATATATTTCCAACAGAACTTCTTGCAACGTGATTGGTGGGTGTCACAACTTGAAGTCAATGCAGACGATGTATGTAAAGCAATAACAACATTACGGCAGCTTTACAAGTACCAGTAAATGTAGTAGTAGTACAGTAGCAGTAGTAGTAGTAGTAGTAGTAGTAGTAGTAGTAGTAGTAGTAGTAGTAGTAGTAGTAGTAGTAGTAGTAGTAGTAGTAGTAGTAGTAGTAGTAGTAGTAACAGCGACTAAGTGATATTTACACTTGTAGTAACAACACAGCATCAACAAAAGAAATTCTTTGCTGCTGCTGGTAGCCTAGAAGCTGTATACCCAAAGCCACAAATCAACCTCAACTTTGTCAACAATAATCAAAAAAGAAAGAAAAAGAATTGCTCTTATAGCGCACACGATAAGACACCAATGAAACAGGCACAAGCAAACACTTTGTCAGTTTAAGGGTGTGAAGTCGCAGCCCTTTGATTTAAGTGGGCTATTGACTGAAGAGGTTTACAACTCTTGGGACCACAAATATCCTATGAATAAACGTACTATCAGACTGGTTTCCGTCATTATCAGTTCTACACTGTCAGTACTTTAAGCAGAATTTCTCCATCAGTCCTACTCTTGCCCCCCCCCCCCCCCCAATACAGTGTGTGTGTATATAAAGCTAAAGTAGCTTTACTCTTTTTCAGTAGCAACTGGCATTTTATTAATAAGTGTAATTATTACCATTCATTGCCCACCAAAGAAGCAATTCTCTGCAAGCAAAGTGAAGAAGTTTGGGTGTTGGAAAACACTGCAACATCCAACAGCCATTGTCGGTGTTGTTGTTTCTTTCATACATATATCCTGGACTCATTCAACTAGTAATGCGTAACTTTCAGTTAAAAAACAAACAAAACAAAAAAACAAACAAATGGAGGAGGAAAGAGTTGAATTTCAGCATTTTGTACCATTTCGCTGACACCGAAACATGGTGACTGGTGTTTTTGCTTACCGGGAGTCACAAGCTTCCTCAAAATCCACTTTACTCTGACCACAACAAAAACGATCCTCCAAATGTGTGGACAATTTGTTCTGTTCATCAGGCCTGAATTTATCTTATTTCATTTTTTTTTGGTCTTGTTTATATCTTTATTATCTTTCACTTTTTTTTTAATCATGCATTTCTGGAGGAGAATGTCTTTGTGGTCAGAAGAGCCAATTTCACAACCATTTTGAATAGTGCATGTGAATAGCGAAGCAAATGAACATGTAATTTTCTGAAGTCTGTCAATACACACTTTTATTTTCACATTTCTTATACATCCTGAAAGAAATGATCTGCACATTAAAAAAAAAATTGTATTTGCAAGATTAATGATAGAGTGGAGTGACCGTTTGTGAATTACACTTGCTCTCCCATAGATAGTCTTTTTTTTTGTTGTTGTTGTGGCTTTTATTTTTGTTGAAGTATGCTGTCCCAATACTCACCACTGGTAGTACTTGCATGTGAATTTGTGCTGTCTGAAAACGCCGATTCATTTTCTCGCCTCCGGATCGCCAGTATCCTTTGCCGCCGCTCTTCTAACGTCTCTGTCGTGTTCTCGTTGACTTCCTCGCGGTTCGACCGGCTTCTCCTGAAGGGGACATTCCCAAGAAATGCGAGAAAGTCATTGCATCACGAAATATGTCACGATGTTGCAGGCTTACATATACTACAACCCTACCTTGGAAGCAAAAGGGCACAACTTCTCCACACTAAGAAAAAAACAAACACACAAAAACAAAACATGGATTTAGCTCATTAATACTTTCAATTAACAAATCAAGGTACACTGTACCTAAACTTTGATCGTTGGTGGTAAGCAGGTATTTGAGCAACTTGCATCATGCTGCCTGGTGTTTTTTTGCCCTGTCTCGTCTACGAAATGGACTGTTCACTGCCTAGAAAAGCAGCTCCACACTCGTTACTGATGGCAGATGTGTCCCCATACAGATACAAACTGACGTATTTATAAATATCACAGAATCAGAAGAACGATTGAACCAGTAGTACTCTCCTGGATCAAACAGACTGAGACCATCTCAAATTCTACTGGGCAGTGTCAAGGGGATGGAGGAAACCTCATCATAAATTCCTCCAGAAAACAAGGGAGTTAGACATACATTTCTCACACTGCATTGCAGGTTTACAAGGCAATATCACTGCCAGATCAATGAGATTGAGCATATCGCCAGTAATTTGCCCTCACTCAACCAGCAAATTTCGTTCATGACAACTCGATGAACTTCCAGGGTTCATAGATAAAGAGTGCAAACAAAAACAACAGGGATGTTAACAAGCAAAGAAACAAAAACAATAACACGTCCTCTCATTCTCAGACAAAATTGCTGGTGCACTGCGAACATAAATCTCCTGCAGAACATGTCCATTTCAATAAACCTGTGATTCACCTTCTGATAAATTTGGCAATAGCCTGCATCCATTTCAATTTGGGGGGCCTCGGACCTCCACCTTCCATATTTTTTTGTTCCATCTATTTTGGGGTTTGTTTGTTTTTTTCATGTACAACAAGCAACAAAATACAATTCAGAAAAAGGGAGAATGCTCTGGTTTAAATTCCAAGGTAGCAAATCCATAGAATGTTCACATGGGTAGGCAACATCTGCTGTAAAAGAGCACAGTGAAAAAATATCTTGCTCTCCAACTGGCAATGTTTTTACATCTTTGGTCCAGACATTTTTTACGATGAAGATTGGCTGCCTTCAGTCAGTATTCCTCTTCTTGCTTGCAGATGGAGAGTTTGTGACAAAGGATGGTTGCATGTTTTTGGAGTTTGGCATACTTGCATCATTTCACTGTCTGCTCTTTATCATCTTTCAGACACTTGGCACCAGAATTTACTGATAAAGGGAAATGAATTCAGCGCCTGCGCGCTTCATCAAATAACAAGTGTTTGGGTTATTCGGGAAGTATACAAAAATGGGTTCTTTCTCTTGACATGTTGCACTTTTCTTCCAATTAACCCTTTGCGTGCTTTGAATGCCAATTGACATGGAAAATCCCCCAGTGCTTTACACAATGTCTGAAGTCTATGGCACAGATAGGGTCTCAATGGATGTGTCTCTGAGAATGTCATCTCAGACATTCAAGACTACTACTGTATGATCACTCCTTCATTCATTTCAAAGATGCATTCCACTGATCACGTCACGTTGCATCATAATACCGAGTCGTTCCAACATTACAATGAAAACTGAAACAATCACAGTGGTATCTTCAAGCCAATTGCAAGCTGCTGAACTGATGCACTTTCAAGTTGCAAACTTGTATTTCAGCTTTCAAACTTGATAAGACACAGTTGATGCTCCTTCGAGTGCAGAACCAAAACAAAGAACAAGATGCAAAAGTGAACAAACAGAAAGCCAAACTTTCTGGGCACGAGATAAGAGTAGATAAAATTCTCCAAAGGACTATAATCTGCTAATCTTTCACAAGGATGGAAGAAATGCCATCTGGCATCTTCTATTCTTCAGTTTCAAAATCCAGACAATTCACGCAGAGAATCGTGTCACACACAAAGATGCTAAAATAGATGACTTCAGCAAATGAGACTCGGGTGAATATCTAAAGACGAAAGTTTGCCTGCTATGTTTTTTCATCCTTTCTACTCTCCCTTTCTCTTGCTATGCCTCTGATCAGAATGTACGGGAAAAAAATAGGATGACAGAGACAGATGGATGCGTCTATTTCTTGAAGATGAAATCATTACAATGAGAGAAACAGACGTCTTGGAGATAAAGGAATGCGGCGCGGTGCATCTGGCAAACGAATCGTGTTTCTCTTCAAAATGAAATGCACATTGCTGTTGTACACTTCTTTCATGGCCTAGCCACTTTCTGCTTTTGAAACTTCAAAGACAATCTTGTCTAATTTTACCCAAAACTTACACAGGCCTTAATACAGAATTTCATAATACTGAAGACTGCTATGTTCCATTTATTTTGGTGCTCTATCAAAAATGCATGTAAATTTGCTTTACACACACACACACACACACACACACACACACACACATTATCAGGTGTGTATTCAACACCCACACTTCTTTACCATGTTTGTTCTTTTGTTGTTGAATTTCAGTGCAAGTTATGGGTGAAAACGGATGTGAAAGAACAAATTTTTATTCCTTTTGTTTGCTTCTTTTAACTCTACATATAGATGCAGCACAGAGTTAACAGCATTTCCATCTGGGCTGGGGAAATCAACAGTTTCTGTTTCCGACCCGCGTGGCAGTGATTATTGCAACCTGTTTTGAGTACCAGTTATCGCTGAACAGATTCACAAAGCCAAAAAGTTCAAAGAACATTTGATGCATTGTAGTTCATTCACAGTCACGGCCATATCAAAAACAGAAGTCTCTTATTACACAAGATATTATGTTCACTCATGCACTTCACAGCACAACTTAAACAAACTCCTGACTTGGTTTGTAAATTGATTGAATGGCAGGTAAAAATCTTGATGTAGTATCAGTGCTTTAAACTGGACTGTTTTGAGAGCTGATAAACAAAAACATTGGGATCAACTCCCCCCCCCCCACCCTCCCATCATACACAAGCCTAGTTATGGGCAAGATGGCTCAGATGCAAGGATACTGTAACTACGTATCATGCATATTGATGCAAAAGTTAGCATATGATAAAAGCATTAGTTGTACTGAAAACAAGAAAACCTTTCTATCCTTTTGTTTTAATTTCTTTTGCAAGTATCTGCAAAATGAGATTTTTTTTTCTTTTTCCTCTGGTTTCTGTCTAGTTACAAACACCATACCTCATGTCTCTCCTGCGTCGCTGAGGTCCCAAGACGTCGTCGCCACTGCTAGACGACAGCCGATCCTCCTGCACCGGACTGAGCGTCGAGTCCAACATCACTCTCTTGCTCATGGAGAGGTCTTGGCAGTACTCCGCCGTGGGCTTCAGTGACATCGAGCGCATGCTCTTGCGGTCCACGTCGCCGCTCCGCCGCCCCTTGCGCAGGCTCTGCTTCTGCTCCAGTGGGATGTCCTCGTCGCCGTCCTCGTGCTTCAGGGCGAACTGGAGGGGGACGCGGGTTGCAGACGAATCAGAGGAAGTGAAGAAAAGGGCAGCAAACAATCATAATGACAATAATAATAATGCGCGTTTCCGTCTCCATCTTCATCTCGATTCTCCGACTGTTTGTGGAGAACATGGACATTTCCCTCTGGACAGTTTAATGTCTAATGTGAATCGTGCCACTTTAAAGGTTTCATCCATGATCCGTGTTAACAAAATTAAATGATCAAATGATGAATTTGTACATAATTCACTGCAGGATAAAGTGACTGTCAATAACACTGGCATCAGAAAGAGAAACAAGAAATTAATAGGAGTCGGACTATAAGTTGAAATTAGACATAAGTCTGTAAAACATTGATAATATACAGGTAGTATCCTTTTAACTCCATAAAGCATAAAACAATCTATAATTTTGAAGAAGAATACTGCAATAATACATCTATGATAACATTAGAATACCAAACAGAGGAATCACTGTTGTACTGCAGACATAAAAAAAAAAATAAATAAATAGTACAACACTAGCAGGCACACTGAATTCACAAACATTCCTTCATTTCCCCTCTGCCACCCCCCCCCCCCATTACACCTGTTACTGGAGAGTGTGCAGACATATACTGCTACACATATGCATACACACACCCACACATCCTCACAAAAACACAGACAAACAACACACACATAAAGGCACAAACAGACACGTGCACAAAAGTTTACCACCAGCAGGGCTAGGGAAGCTGCCCCACTCTACATCTACTTTCTACTAAAAAAAAAAAAAAAAAAAAAAAAAAAAATGCATTACATCATTGCACTCTTTATTACTGTTCCTTTCTCCATTTGCACTTGTAAACTTGCAATACATTTTGATGTGCTTAAGTTAGGGTCACACAAATGCTACCACAGAACATACTTGAAAAAAGAAAGAAAAATCATACCCCAGGAATGTCTTGTCAATTACAGTATCTTTAAAGAGGAATCAACCAACAAATAAAAAGTCACAATTATGGAGAGCAATTAATCTTGCAGAAGAATGACAAAAAAAAAAATCTCCCCGATTCAATCGTTCATAAACTCATCAAACACAAATTGCCAGTTTCTATTTCCATTGAAAAGCATCTATTAATCACCTGCGCGTCGTATTACAATCGTTTTTCTTTTTCTTTCCTGTCATTTTTTTTTTTTGATGGTCTTCCATTAAGAGTTCTCTCGCTGCCTTTTGCACTTTGCATAGTTTGGCTATTTGGAAAAACCCTTTAACGTAAATATATGTCACTCTTAGAGCTGGTATTTCCAATGTTGTACCAGAGATCACAAAACTATTCTGTGTTTTCACATGCACACAATTGCCACAGCAATGCCTGTCACGGAGCATGTGTTGGATACACCTTGCATTCAGACTTAGACTAAAAGAAGAAAAAAAAAAAGAAAAATAGAAGAGGGGGTATTTGGTTAACATGCCAGAGGCAATGAAACTTTACATTGTTGTTTGTTCTCATGCACTACAAACACAATCTAGATACTAAAGGCACGATTTGAACAGTGCGGGATCAGATGACAGTTGGGGAATGCGTGTCCGTGTGTGGAGGAAACATTGTATGAGGTGTGGCTGGTTTTGTACCAGGGGATTTCTAATTCCCTGCACATGAATTGGAATTCATTGAAACTTCTTTTTTTTTCTTCCAATTTAATTGTGTGGACATGGAAACCCTTTCCACAAACCCCCTTGGTATTTAAGAATGCTTGCCAAGTGCGGGTTGCAGATTTCAAAAATCAACATGTAAAGTTCTCTAATTGACCTTTCTCAAGTAGCTTCAACAGCCTGAACTATCGAACCTTGCCGGTACATATGGGCACGCTGAAACATGACAAATGTGTCAGTGGAACATATAACACTAGAGATATGGAAAAACCCTGGGAAAATATACAGACCCTGGAACTCAAAGATACATAATAGATACAAGAAGGACCTCCAGTGCATTGACTCGCAGTATTTTTTTTTTTTTTTTTTGGGGGGGGGGGGAGGGGGAAACTGGGTTTCTTCTGCCTCCCACTAACCCCTGAGGGTATCCTCAGGGAAGTTTCAAGTTGGGCAAATACTAGTAGTACGAGTTGGGATCTTTCATGTGGACACGTAGAGGTCTATATTTATGACATGTGTTCCCCTGGTGCACCATTCTGTCAAACTGGGAGGTTGGCAACCGTCAGAGCTGTGTAACCGTACCTGAAAGGTCAGCTGCGTTCCAGCGAACAAACATCTACATCTCTATGTACAAAACAACAACAAATCTGACCACCTAATATGTTTTGAAACCACAAAAAAAAACAACAACAACAAATAATCCATGAAGGTTAATATAATTGAGTAAAGGGATAGAGACCAAGTGAAACAGAAGTGTCGACATGACAAAAAAAGAATAAAAAATAAACAGCAAACAAATGATCAAATACACCTAAAACCAAGAGCTTTTGGTACAGAGTAGATGAATAGATGAAGATGGAAACAAACAAATGTACACTGGATGAACAGGAAGAAAGAGTGAGAGAGACAAAGTACATACCTGATTTTAGACCGTGCGTATTCATACATGTTGTATGTACGTACATCTACTGTTTACGCCGAATATTTCGCGAGGTTTTTATTTTCGCGAATTTCGCGAGACAGCTACTATTCGTGAAATTAAAAACACGCGAAAACATTGATTCTAATGCCGATATGAATGTGACGTACGCGTATACTCCGTTCAGTACAGGTCTCCACGATTGTGAATTTAACCACTCGCAAAATTGCCGGGAAGTCCCGATTCGCGAAAATTTAGACTCGCAAAATATATGGCGTATACAGTATACATGTATATGCGTGGGCATGAGACTGTATTAAATGTTGATGTGGGCAAATGGTCTGTGGGTAAAATGACATGTTGAGTACACAAAATGGCACAATGAATGAATACATAATAATAACTAGAAAAGCACTCTGAGAGCGCAGACCTCCGCCAAGCAGCTACTTTCCACCATGATCTTGCTCTTCAGATCAGTGATTTCCACCCACTGAAAAATCACCCGATTTCCCAATATACATTGTAGAAGCCTTTGTTACGTCATGAACCCTCAGATGCACAGCGCGCCTCGCCCCAGCAGAAACTAGAGCACGCACTTAAGTGCGCGCATGAAAACCTCAAAAATGCGCAGCTTGAACTCCCAAGTTCATTGACCCTACCTGGCAAAATATCGAAAATCCTTCATAAAATCCATAAAAATTCCCGGATCACTGCCAAAATTTAATCATCTGTTCCTTCTGTCATTCTCAACCTTTCCTGCAGGTTTCATCTAAACCCGTGCAAAACTTCTTGAGTTATTTTGCACACGGACAAACAAACAAACAAACAAACCAACGGTAATGAAAACATAACCTCCTCCCTTGGAGGAGGTAATAAAGAAATGATTAATACTTTTCCTCCAAGCAAACAAACACACTCTCCCTCTCCCGTCCCCCCCCCCCACAACCTTTCTCTCTACAGATAACAGACATGAGAAAAGTTGCAGGAAAATTAGCTAGAAGAGAAAAAAGTGTGAGAATGAAGACTATGGTGACAGCACAGATAATGCTACACACTACAACTTCCTGCCATCAAGATTATTGCAATCATTTAAATCATAAATCACAAAACTTTGAAGCATACTTGCATTTCCTACACTTTTCCCAGAAGAACACACATCTATAACAAAGATTCGCTCCCTGACCTTATTTCCATTACAAAGCCCCGGGTTCAAAACTTGGGTCGTAAATATGGCAATCCCCGCGTGTCATTCTTGCCACAATGATATAAAATATGACATTATTGTATGAACTTGATGTGATAAAGTGACCTGTCTTATTAAATATTTCCTTATGGACAGATGTTACAGTACTGCTTGTTTTATTGGGTCTCTTTCTTTTGCATTATTGTGGGGTCTTTTTAGCTATGACTGAAAACAATCTTCTGTAGTGGAAACTGGTATAAACTGAAAATTTTTCATAATTCAATTCTCACCATATTCACACATGCGCATCAGTAGTTCTACTTCAAACTGCATATGTACTCATCTTGACAAGACTGGTTTGAGTTATCTGATGACATACAAATGTACATCAAATAGGTCCAATGATATGAGAAAGAGCTCTAAGCAACAATGTTGTACAAAAACAGGACCAAAAATAAGGGTAAGCATTTCAGCACATATTTAAATATATCTATATTGTATTTCATAGTGGGGCATCAAAGATACAATGTACAAGTACCTCGTGATTTAAAACAGATATCTCCTCTTTAAGAGGTTCTAACTGCCTATATACTATTAACCTTCAAAGGTGTTTATAAAATCAAGCTTTTTTTTTATATATCGACACCTGTTTTGTTGTCAATCTTTTAATCATTTTTTTTTCTCTCTCTCATTCTCGATCTCTTTCTAGATTTATTTGTGTAGGTATATCAATATCCCAAGCTTTGCCATAGTTTCTCCAGTACTAGAATTCCCTGTGACAACATGCCACCGCATCTTGGCAGTTCATTTCAAGTCCATTTAGGCACAGCATCATCACCGTCACAAAGAGGCACCCCAGTCAAATCTGGTAACTCGAAGCCGGCAGAGAATGAAACCCAGTATTTGCGATAAGCGAAAGGACGAGCCATCGCCGATAAGAATGCAAGAGGCGGCAGGCAGTTGGCCGGGGCAACCCCTCGGCTGGGTTATCAAGCAGTTTCATCTGTTGTCAAGTTGAACGTTATACCCTGTTGGACTTTTCATCAGCTGTTAATGTCTTCCCCTTGCATTCCTATTCATTTCGTTGCCTGGAGCAACGGTTAGTAAAATGAGGCTGCTGTGTTGACAATTGAGACCAGACAACTTTAAACTACAGACTTGTACACAAACAGGTCCAACAACCTTCCTGACAAAACTCATTAAAACTTGCAAAGTATACTTTATGCCATTAGTAGAAATGATGATTGATCTTACAATGGACAAGAAACAGGAATTACATATCTATCATTTGCCTTCTCAGGAGGATGGAATGTCTACATCAGAAGATATGATCTGATATCATACATATCTACAGAACAGCCTTTATTTTTAAGCCTACCCCCCCCCCAAAAAAAAAAAAACCTAACGGTAAAATGGAAAAGAGGAAAAGTGCATAGCAATAGCAAATAATCTAAAAAAATATATAGCATTATTATTCAACTCTGCAAGGATTTTGGATAGATATCACTCTGTGATTAACAAACATTTTGTGGAATTCTGGGTTGTTGTTTTTTTCAGAAATTCTCCCAGAGATTTCAGTCTCAGCATCAGAAGGAGAAAAACAAATATTCTATTTCAATTTCAAGGTTATTTTAGGTATCAAATTTCAGAGGCATCTCAACAGTAGTAAAAGGGGTACAATTTTACAGGTACTACTGCTCAAAAATCTCTAGCACAGCTGATGTCTGACAAATTCACAAATCCACAGCCTTCCTCATTCTCCTCAGCCACACAGGGGTACTAATTTTCAACTTTCAAGAGAAATTAAATGTCACTCAGTGCCCTGGTAACATTAATGAGGTTTTGTTGTTGTTGTTGTTGTTGGTTTTTTTTTTCACCTAGTAAATAGATTTCCTAACCAGGCTTCTCTTTCACTCATAGGTAAAAAAAAAAAAATAATAAAAAAAAATAATAATAAAAAAACACAGAGGAAAGAAGGAAAGAAGGCAATGAATGGAGAATAACCACAGTCTCAACAGCCTGCGAATTCCCCTCTGACAAACAGTTGGTCCCAGAGATCTATGTATAGAATTACATTGCATGACAGATATTACATACAGTAGGCTCTCCACATCTAAAGCAACAGGATCAAACCCATGTTACGGAAGACCTCTACTGAGACTCATCCCTGACATGAATTAAGAACTCAGGGTCACTTCCAAATATAGCCGTAAAAAGGGGTAAATGACCAAAAGAAGTACACCCCTTCACCTTCTTTCCTTCAAGTTCCAAGCTCCCTATCTTTTGTCCCTGGAGAGGGTTCAGAGATGGGGTAGGAATGGGTGACTGCTGACAAACTAGGCACAATTAGTCACCCTTTTGCAGTTTGATACAACTCCTTTAACGGTACTCCGTCCCCACTCGACCCATGTAGCTCCAAAGGTTAATTAGTCAGGACAAATTGGAACTCAGGTACACCCAATGTCTTACATTCAGGAAGGACAAGTAGGGACAGGAAGGAGGGGTGGAGAGGTTGGTAGGGACATAGGGGGGTAAGAGAATGAGCTATGATTGGGACAAGTGTAGGTGGGTGGGAAGTAATGTGAGGAAGTCCTGAATTATATGTGGGGCCAGGAGACGAGTGATGGATGACACACGGAGAAGACAGATCCGACATCATTTTTCAAAGAGAAGAATAAATATCACGAAAATGTGACAGTGCCACAAATGTCTGATGCCCACTTGATAACACCCTTTAAAACAGGTTGTTCCACACATTCAGAATCTCATCCAGGCACCTGACAAGTCCGGGTCCAATCTCTAGAGCCTTAAACCGCATGTGAGCGGATTTCCTTCCCTTACCTGTTAGCATGGATTTACAGCTTGTATCTGCGATATCTCTCCTCACTTAGTGAGTTAATCACATAAATACAGACAATTATTGTTCAGCACTCTCTGTTTGTGCACCCTAGAAGACCCATTTACATGGGAACCTTGTTATAACAAGGACCTAAAAACCATGACAATGACCTTGCTACGATGTACTAGTATATCAGCCTCCTCACTTTATCATGGTACAAAAACAGAGAAATATAATGAGCTAGCACCCGCAAAAATCACCTTGCTATACGAGGGTTTGATGTACCTGAGATTATTAAAACAGGTTTCCACTGTACCTTATTATCTCTTGTTGGAGTGCTTTGCTTGTTGTCTGTCTTGTTTGTTTGTGGTTTGTTTGTTTTGGGTTTTTTTGTGGGGACAGTATTCATGAAGGCATTAAATAGATTTCATGAGCAACTGTCTCCAAACATGCTTGGAAAATTCCATCATCTAAAGGCAATCAACATGTTATGAAATGAGGTAAACTAGTCATGAAATAACGACAATAAAAATCATGAGACCTTTATTGCACATGAGCATGGTTTATGGGAATGCCATGACACTGTCTACAAAGGAAATGCTTTCACAAAGGAGGGCAAAATATTACCACATGAGAACAATCATAAAATTGTGGTGAATGTTGGAGGCAACTGAGCTACAATGTACACGTAAAAGCCACCCTCAACACTGGCATAAATGTACACACTGGAGTTCGATTTTTCTGCCTAAACACACAGTTTGCTGACACAGTGTGCAAACAGGACGATCGCCATAGCAAAATTGAGATTTCTGTCATTTGACTTCCACCTGATGTCTTGTGCTTTACATTAATCTCTGCAATCACAAGTGAAACTGCACTTAATATTTCCTAGCAACAGACTCTACTGTCTCCATTTCCAATGATATTCCACTCTGTCATAAACAATCTATCAACCCAATTCCTTACATCCTAATCCACGATAACCAACTCCATTATACCCCCTCTGCGATACCGTCTTCCACCTTATCCCATTCCCCTAGACCACCACTCTACAATGCCTCATTCCACTGAATACCATTTCAATATGCCTAACTCTACTGCATCCAGCTCTACCACACCCAATTCCACTGTACCTCACGCTACCATGCCTCATTTTACTGAAAACCACCTCACTACACCCTACTCCACTCCATCCCACTCCATCGCACCTCATTTTCTGAATACCACCTCACTACACCCTACTCCACTCCATCCCACTCCACCGCATCTCATTTTACTGAATACTATAACGACATGACTAACTCCACTCATCCTACAGTACCACACCCAAGTCCACTCCAGCCCACTCTACTACACTTCATTCAACTGAATACCACATCACTATACCCTACTTCAGTGCACCCTACTCTACCACACACAACTTAACTCACTGCTTCCGAGATTACTCAAATTCCCATTGCTTCAAAACAGGGGGAACCCGGTTCCTGTAGACAATGGGTTAATTGCATACCACCTCACTACACTTTATTCCACCGTACCCCACTCTATGACGCCCAACTCCACTGCACCCCTCTCTACCACACCAAACTCCATTGTACCCCTCTTCTATCCCAGTTCCTACCACATTCCACTGCATGCCACTCTACCGCACCCAACTCCACTGCACCCCTAACTCCACTGCATCCCACTCCATCACACCCAACTCCACTGCACGCCACTCTATCACACCCAACTCCACTGCACCCAACTCTATCACACCCAACTCCACTGCATCCCTCTCTACCACACCCAACTCCACTGCACCCCTAACTCCACTGCACCCCACTCCATCACACCCAACTCCACTGCACGCCACTCTACCACACCCAACTCCACTGCACCCAACTCTATCACACCCAACTCCACTGCATCCCTCTCTACCACACCCAACTCCACTGCACCCCACTCCATCACACCCAACTCCACTGCACGCCACTCTACCACACCCAACTCCACTGCACCCAACTCTATCACACCCAACTCCACTGCATCCCTCTCTACCACACCCAACTCCACTGCACCCCTAACTCCACTGCACCCCACTCCATCACACCCAACTCCACTGCACCCCATTCCACCACACCCAACTCCACTGCACCCCACTCCATCACACCCAACTCCACTGCACCCCTCTCTACCACACCCAACTCACTGCACCCCACGCTACCACACCCAATTTCACTGAATAGGCCCAAACCCCTATCTACGCCATACTCCTCTGTACCCCACTCTACCACACCCAAGTCTACTTGCACCCCACTCTAGATCTATTTCACCCCATTCCCTTGGATATCACCCCTCCAAACCTCATTCTAGGGACTTTTCGATTGTGTCGACGAGGATGCCTTTCTCGTACAAGAGTGGTTCCAAATTGCTGCAGTCCACGCGTTATGTCCGTGTTGTTATCACGCATTTTGATTTCCATAGCGAGCCGTTCACAACGTCCTGTTATGATATCATGGCCCCATCCCCTCCTCCTGGCTAGCAATTGGCTCCCCAAGCGATGACATCACTCACGTCCTGAATCTAGGAGGACGTGATCGATGAAATCCTTGGAAGACACGTTCGCAATTCTGGTGTTGGACATGCTGGAGAGCCTAGAGCATGCACAGCTGTGCTTTAAACGATGTCATTACCTTGCTGTCCACGTCCAGGACGTGAAGTCGAAAAGTCCAGCCTCCTATTATCTCACCACATCCAAGCTGACTGCATCCACCTCCACCACATTCTTTTTGTCCGTATCCCACCCTACTACATGCAACTCTACAGCACTCTACTCTAAATATTACCTACTCTAGCCAGCACTTCTATGACTAAATTATGGTACCTCATAGATCCTGATCTGCTCAACAAGGTCCAGATCGGTGCCCGAGCGGCCGGTCAACCTCTGGGTCACCTGCTCCATTCCTAGCCGTTCCAGCCCATCGGTGATGTCGTAGAACGTGTCCTGGTCGGGGATGGCATTCAGGGTCTGAATGGGAAGAGGAAGGTGTGATGGTTGATTACTAAATGTGATGCCAACAAGATTATTACTTCCATGGTCCCATGTTGAACATTTCACCGCTCTCAAGTTTTGAGAATCTCTACATTTGCATCCTCTTTGGGCAAAAATGCTACCAAAGACACCAAAGAGAAGCACATCCCTGTGCATCACACTGCATTTTTTTCTTTAAATTACCATGTCTTTATTTACCACATTAATTTAATGTTAACATCCAAAATTTGCTATTACCATGAACAATTCATAACCATGAAATTTTTACAGATCAATGTACTACAGGTTAAACTGCCACATCTTGATAAATATCTTTGTTGTTGTTGGTCTTGTTGAAAATATGGTGATAAAGATGACCTGTGTTGATAAAGCATACTGTAAAACACGATATATTCGCGGCATGAATTTTTTCGCGAATTGGAGCCGACGGCTTTTTTTTGCGGCATGAAATTTTCGCGAAATGCCACTGGCACTCAATGCATATAATGTACATGTAGACAAGAATTTTTGCGTGCATTTTAATTTCGCGAATCTTGGCGCTCGCGAAATTCGCGAAATTAAAATGCACGCGAACATTCCTCTTTTTACAGTACACATATCAAGTGTGTTCTCTAGAGTAACAAGCATGTCTAATTTTTCACACAACTCGGATGTTGTGATCTCACCCTACTGTGCATCTCTTCTGTTCAAAGCTGCAATTACCCTTCCCTGTTTGAAACCCTAGTTGATATTTTACAGGTAGGGGTTTCTGCCAGGAGTAATGTCGGTACCCTTCTTCGAAAGCCATCACGGGCGTGTCAATGGGAACATGGCATTTATAGCTTGAAAGGATGAATCATTCGACTAACATTTGGCACTGTAAAAAAATCGCTTTCCGTTGTGAGATCATTTTAAGTTGCTACTAAAACGAGAATAAACAAAGAGTCCTAAGGAAAGAATTGAGGGTGATTGCCATGTTTTTAACAGACTTCCTTTTGTTATAAACAACTGTTTGCTGTATATAGTTGCTTCATATTCATACAGTTAAAAAAAGGGAAGAATAAGAGCAGGGGTAGTGGGGGCATGGAGGGCATCAGCTCTGTGATCCACTACTAGTAACCCTTTCTGTGTCAGGGACTTTGGACAGAGTGTACAACTCTATGGGGTTGTCAGTGCCAACCGGCACTCCACGCACTAAAAGAGTTAAGCGAAACTCACACAGCCAGTAGCCTTGACAGGAATTCTGACCTTCATCAGGTGAGGTCTGAATCATTCCGAGCCTAAATCATCAAAAATGATTTCATCAGAGGCTCACTCAGCTGACTTACCGGTAACCACTTGTTGGTAAATCTTTTGGGGGAGGTAGTGGTGGGGGGGGGGGGGGGGGGAAGAATCCTGTGATAAATATGGATAGGCTTGATTGATGTGGACATCAAAATTCATATCGATTTAAAACAAACATGGCATCTCTCAATTAGGGGCTGTCTCGAGTCAGTCCCAAGGGTAGAGATTTATGGCTGACAGGTTTTGAATGTGAGCAATAAAAGTGAAGAGGCATGTCTATAAAGATGCAATCACAACTGATCAAAATTGTGTGTTTTTCATCAAGCAACTTCTGGACAAAAAAATTGATCCTTCCTTCTTTTTTCCCCTTTATGGGAGGGGGGAGGTGAAAAGTGTAATACACAGAAAAGAACAGAACTTGCTGTTACTATTACTCATTTATGAATTATTTATTTATGCAGCTAGAAGCTGCCAAGTCTCTGGATGCAAACTATCATTATTTTGAAATATGGAGGTTCAAGCGATCTGGCCATTGATGATTCATTACATACAAATTGGATATCACTTAAGAGACAATTGCCATCAAAACAGGCTTCTGGAGAGATGTGGATATCCACTGACAATGTTCATTAAATTTGCAGTGTACCAGCATGACCACTCCTTTTTACAATTAACAAGTCCACAATTTAAGATGATTTGTGAATCTCTGAATGGCAAGTCTTGTTCTAGTAAAAGAACATTTCTCATATGAACAATCAGCTCTATCAACAATTTACGATGAGATGCTCACAAAACTGCCGGTGAATTTTGATCTGTCACCTGCTGTACAAACCTTCCTCATGGTACGGTTTGTACTGTTCAAGATTTTGTTGACTTCTCCTATCTGTATTACAACGAAAGACGAGTAGTTTTAGCACTTTGATTTGTGTGTTCTGTGTGTGTGGCTGGGGAGGGGAGGGGAGGGTTCGAGAGGTTCAGGCGCAGAGAGGCATACATGTACCTTTAATATATATCAAAGTGTACACACTGGTGTTTGAGGTTATTTGTGGAGTTGTACAATCAAATCATATCTTAATATAAAATCTATTAAAGAGGACACCACTTCGAGTACTTGGCACTCCTCTTTCCAAAATGATTAAAGGACAAGTTCACCTTGATAGACATGTGGGTCGAGAGAATGCAGCAATATTAGTAGAACACATCTGTGAGAGTTTGAAGAAAATTGGACGATTTCTTCAAAAGTGATGAATTTTTAGGTTTCTGCTCAGTCACGGCTGGATGAAAAGACTGCTATAGCTTGTGATGTCACATGTGTATAATGATATAAAGAACGAATGAAGTAAATTCAACATATTTCCATGTTTCTTGCATAACAAAAGAACACTCAACTTCTCTCTTTCAGGAGGCAGGGGAAATAATAATCCCCTTGACATACGTTAGTAACGAGTCGAAGTAATGTGCACTTTATTAAAAAATCAAAGTTTTGTGAAATTCTCTTTTTCTTTATCTTATATCATTGTACGCATGTGACATCATACACTGTAGCAGTCTTCTCATCCAGCAATGACTGTGCAGATACTTATAAAAATTAATAACTTTTGCACTGATTGTCCAATTTTCCTCAAACTTTCACTGATGTGTTCTACTGATATTGCTGCATTCACTTAATCCCCATGTCAATGTAGGTGAACTTGTCCTTTAAGCAAAAAAAAAAAAAATATATATATATATATATTTTTTTTTAGACAATACTGAAGTAGACAAGGTGATCTGACCCTTATTCCAGTCAGCTGATTTGTGTTTGGGAGACACAAGCTGGATGAAATGAGCATGTTTGTCACAATGGGGGAAACCCCCCTTGCTGTGTGGGGAAATGAACCAGATTTGGGCCCAGACTGCTGAAGACACCACACATATGCCAATTACACTCTGAATCAAGAAAATCATTAAAGGCGCTCATTTTCTTATCGATAGTACTCTACAATGTTTTAAATCCCCCAGGTACGTGTCACGGGACACGGATCAGAAAAATATTTAATCACTGATATGATATCGAATAAGGACAGAGAGAGAGAGAGAATAAACAACAACAACAAAATCTGGATGAAGAAGCCCACTGAAAGTGATGTGGTTCATGGACTGGCAGGATGAGGACATTTAAGTCTATATTTTCTGACCTAATTATAATTTCACCTGTTTTGTAATTCTTCTTTAATATACACGGTTAAAGTATACCATATAGTTTGATAAGAAGGTATCTAAAAACTAATAAGCTTAATTTTTGCTGGTTGTCTTTTATTTTGTATTGTAGCACAGTGGAGACAAAGTGAGACCTTGGTGTATATCATTTTTCTACAAGATTACATTGCAGTTTTTTGAGAAAAACACAGAGAAAAACATTTACGCCCAGCTAAAAGTCTAGCCTGCTAATAAGGGGCATCCGAAGAATTCGACTGTAAGTTGGGCTGCCTGATGGAAATGAACAAATTGGCCACGACAGGTTGAAATATTTGAAGAGTCACTTCTGTTTTCTTTTAATTTGTAACTGAACTCAAACTACTCCTGTTTCAAATGATTTCCCTTGTTAAATGTAGGATTTAGGGATCTTATACTGACATGTCACACATTGCTTGGAATAAGATTTTTCACAAAATCCTTTTATAGTTGATATAAATTTCATTCAGTAAAAATGACAGTAGCAGATTTCAATCATGCATTGGCCTTGACTAATAACTTCATTGGAATACATGGTTCCAGAATCATTTTATTGCAAAAAATGTTACCAAATATTTGAGATTTTGAGAACTTTGCTACAGAAAGTTTGCTCAAAAATTGGAAGCAACCTCTAATACTCATGGTACATGTTTATTTTGAAGACATGTCTTCTCCATTTTTGTATTGTTAACTTTGTGTCATATCAAGTATGATCATCTAATTACTATTTTCAGCCAATCAAACTGTCTAATGATGAATATATACCTCCTATCAACATTGGATTGATTGATTTTACTGCTAACTATACATTAACTGATCACTATGAAGTCGTTTACCCACAGCTGGACTGGTACAAAGTACATTGCATGAGCTGTAAAATATGTATCTATGATCTGTGTGTGGAGGAGTGTGAGTTAACACTACAGTTGCATATTAACGTGGTCACGTCAACACCACACAAGACGCCTAGTGTCAACATCGGGCCACGGACGCTACCAAACGGGTGCTCGTCGCCGCGATGTTAACAGTGACGCTCCTTCGCTTTCAAACTTTGGCTCCCTATCAAAGTGATTCACTCTTGGTATGCGATGACATCATGGGCATACCAAAGTGTTTGTTTACACCTGTTCGGATGCTTTTAAGCAGGAGCTATTCACCTCCACTCTGCTATTATGTGAGGATGCGTCAATTGGCATGGTATGTCATTTTATAATCAGCATCTCAAAGACAGAGTGACCATTTGAAATACTCTTTGTGAAACTCCTTCACTTCTTTGGGTAGCATATTTTTCTACAATGTCAACAGAATTTCAGGATGGTGTTTGACATATTTGAAAGAGATATATGTGTGGTTGCTTTAAGCTGAAAAATTCAAACTTGGAGCTATGATATCTCAAAAAGCGACAACTTGTACCATACCCACCAAGTACTTGAAATTATAAAGATACATTGCAAATTGTACATAATCGCTTTCTACATTTAATCTTTGATGTCACTTTAGAGGAGGGGAAAAAATGGCATGAGCTGTGATAAATTACACGGATAAAGTTGTTCCATGATTACAATAGTTCACTTAAACTTCACTCGTCATATGATAGAAGGTCCGGTAGTGAGTAAAGTGTTTTATGAATGTACACGTGTACATGTAGGTTGTATGTACGTGCAGCGCACCCACAGGTGCATACCACGACATTGGGAAACTTGCACGTTGTCAAAAGGACTTAAATGACTCATTAATCAATCTAGATTATACTGCCAAGTGGAGCCACAATTTGCACAGAGAGCTGAGTGATCATGGTTCGACCTTTGAACACAACATTGTGCTTGAAATACATTGCTTTGTAATATCTGATCTGTATTCTCATTAAATGCTGGTAAAAAATTTAATTCAGCTAAAACTAGTATGTTTTCTTACTGTCTCTTGTAACAATACCAGTACACCTGAAATACTGTAATGAAACATTTTAAGACAAATTTGGAATTTACGAGCAAAAATACTGCCCTCTATGCTCATTCTTTGAAGTGACAGATATGCTGGTCAATCATTAGCTTTATGTGAACCTGACAATTTCATGCTAATTGCTAGGATGACTTTCAATGATATAGGTACATTTCTGAGCTTTCGACAACTGCCTTTCATCATACAAAATAAGAACAATGATGCAACTTTTACACCACATTTATAGTCAATTTGGAGTGATGACAAATCTCTTTATTCCCGAACATTTGCAAGATATATAAAGTAGGTCATTTCCTGTCTAGAAAGGAAGTAATGTGCCGCTACATCCCTGCTTTCAGCCACTCTGAGATGTTGGTCATACATGTATTTGTCTTTGTTGTTGTCTTGCTTCATTCTTATTAACCCGAAGAGGACAGGCTGATTTTGCTACAACACGCATTTTCCATTGACACTTGCGCGAGTATGCTCAGGACTCGTCCTCAACGGGTTAAGACCTTGCTCTCTGTATGGTGATGACGAAAAGACAAAAGTTCCCTGTTTTGGGAGAGGCATGTAAGGAATTTTTTATTCCCTGTAGCACCAAAAGGATGGTTGGGAAAGGTCTGTTCTTCCAAGGCTAGAGCAGCAGTCAGTGGAAGAGTTGAAATGCATTGTGGAGGAGAAAGCAGAGCATCCCCCGCATCACCCTTCCCCATCACCGCATCCAGGGCTGGTATCAGATGCTCTGATGCTGGGAGTGGAATGCATCCTGGCCGTACTCCAGAGCTGGGGGAATAGCCGCCACATGACTCACAGCATTACACGTCGGTCACACACATATGACCGCTTGGTGTGGGTATGTGTGTCTATGTGGATGGAAGGTCGCCTGGGACCGCCTATCAACTATTCCTTCATTTATGTCAATCTTTCCTTCACGACACTGATAGTAATGGGAGAAGAAACAGGTGTAATGATCACAGCAGAGTGGTAGGAGTGTGTCTTGGAGTGCTTGGCATGCATCCTGTACTGAATTTGATGAGGATCTTTTTTAGCGCTTATGAGTCTGTGATACAGATCAAACTACTGTAAACGTGTTTCTGATGCCACTTAGCACTGATAAGAGACAAAGATTTAATGTCACCTGATTTTAATTTGATCAAAAGACAATGATCACGCTGGTAATCAAGCTAAGATGAAAATTTTGACTGTTGGCATATTACAGTCTTTGTATGATGAGCGATCGACTGCATTTGAATAGTATAGATGACGTAAAGGAACAGATTCTTAGGGGGTTATTTTTTTCTGCTTGAATTTCATCTAAAACATTAACCCCTCTGGATGGTATGCACTACATTTTTTTTTTCTTTTAATGGAGACTCACTGCATTTCTCAGAAGATCAACATTTCTACTTTCCAACAACATTGACAAAGAACAGGATCAAAAGAATTTCCTCCCACAAACACTGTCAACTTCTTATGCTTTAACTGTCCCCATGTCTGTAAGGCAATTCCGCAATAAAATCATCTACAGATTCTCAGAGATTAAGAAGACAGCTCGAAGAAGTTGATTTACTGTACAATAATGGAAGCACTGTCAATGTCATTAAATTACTTCTACCTGCATATACCATAGAGAGCTGACACAAACTAACAGCTCATTTATTGTCCTATATTTAGCACACTAGTGTATGAAAAGGGGTTTGATGCCTGGGTGATTTAGGTGGTGTTCCATCAAGTGCCATAAGCAGTATTCCACAGGTACATTGCCTTGGGAGGACTATATTGAGAATGCTTTCATTTGGCATTTCAATGCAACACCGCATAATTAATGGAGGCATCAACCTGTAACCTGGAGTCATCCATCTCACATAATAACCCTTTGTGTGCATTGAGTGCTGATTGGCACAGAAAACCCCATAGCATTGTACACACTGTCCAAAGTGCATGGCACAGAAAGGGTTAATAAATGATTCTGTATCAAAGACATCCATATCACTACGTGACCCCGATGTTTGTGATCATTCAACAGTAGAATTACAGACACCTCTAAACGTATAAAATGAGGAGCATATTTCTCAAAGCTAAATTCTGAACTAATTTGACCATGAAATATCTCAGAAAGTTTCAATTGAACGACATATTGGATGACCTGATGACAATCATTTGGTCACATGATCATTCATATACAGAAAAAAAAATCACTCATATAAAAAATTGACCTCCAGTGTAGGACCAAACTCAGCACTATGAGTTGTGGGGGGGGGGGGGGAGTGAAAAAACAAACAAACAAACTTGCATAGCGTTCAACTCTTAGTGCTCTTTCACAACCATACATTTACAACTGTATACAATACACTGATACTAGAAAATATCCTAGCTTTTTGCCTCCATAGATACATTTAATACTGCTGTCTCCTTGCACTCTTCTTGTGTTTAACAATGACTTCTAGCAGGCAGTGAGGCTCATATTTACCCTCTTTCCCAATCCATTACAAAAAGGGGGAATATTATGTCCTATACTAGACTTCCTGTCTGAAATATTGAAGCAGGAGGTTGATTTTGCCCTTGAACTGTTACATGGAGAGTACAGTCTTGTGGTTTTCTGCGGATTTATCCCTGACAACACCTATTTTCAGTGTTGCTTCCCACAAGGAAACGTTCAATTGTCATCGCGTTGGATAATGTCTAGCTTCGTGACTCAAGATCCTTACATTACCCCAATGCGACACTTATGCATCACTTGTGTAGTGCAAATGTGCAGTCTACTATTGATATCAGTGCACACTATTTTGCCAGTTTGTTTTTTTTTTTCCATGTAGTTTGATAGTGATTTGATAAGATGGGCTGAGTAGTGGGGAAAAAAACAACTATCAACATTCTTTGTTGAACCTGAGCTCTACAGTGAACATGAAGTTTATGTGAATATTTGTGAAAATTGCAAAAGGATGTACCGCCATCATGACGACACGCACTTGTACATTTTCAGGAAAACAGTTCAACATTTTATTATCAGTCATCAATTTTCCAGCATATCACGCACAGGGTAAACAACTTTGTAACCTTGGTGACAGAAAAAGAAGCGAAGCGTTACATTTTCTCCCCTTGGATTCACAGGATATTCGAAAAAATCCAGAAGCTGAAAGATTTGAACACTTTGCTTATAATATCATTTGATCACTGCCAGCTCACATTTCACAAACAGATCACATGCATGGTAAAATGTTAGCCATGGCTTACTTCTTGATGATTACACAGATCAAACAGAGGCTTGATCCGAGTCAATGAACTGTATCTCATTTAGCTGTAGTTAACATTTGGAATTAGTCAAAATGTTTGTCTGGTTTACACCAGTTGCAATGGAAGATCTAAAAAGTTTTGTCAACTGTACCTTATCTTTTATGGTCCACAAAACTATCACACAATAGTCATTTCACGGCCACTGAAGACAAGGACATTGTGACACAATTCCACTGACAGATTGTTACAACAAGTTTCTGTAAACTGTCAGGTCACATGTCATTTATTTAGGGGGATTCACACGAACACAAATTAGGGGTTCACAAATCTCAAGCATCGCAATCACAAGCTCGAGTTTTTTGGCCCATGTGGACACAAATTAGCGCGATGAGCAGTGTGATGCTAAACCTAAGAAATCTTGCACTTATTTCTGAATTAGTGCGCTAATTTGCCTCGCGGTGACTAGTGAACGCTTGACCAAATACAAGTAAGCTCAAAATTTTATATCCCATCATTCAAAGCGCACATCACAACAGCGTGCACACCACACCACTGTGATGGCGCAAGAACAATAGATTTATCAATTTATTGATCGGCAACTAGCGGGCTATTTTTGTCCCTGTGAACGCTGGCAAAAATCTCAAAATTCAGAGCCCGATCGTTATCCCCCTATTTCTGAGCGTGTGAACTCTGGCTTACAAATATCACAAGCTGATTTTTGTTCAAGATGAGGGGAAAAAGATTAAAAAGAACCAATTGAGTGACCTCACCTTGTTGAAGAGTGTCATGACGTACGTCATGATTTCTGCATCTTGTCCCTCGTCCTTCAACAGTTCCATGAGATTGAACCATTGCTGCTTCCCTGAAAGGCAGAGAAGTTGTTAAACATATCATCAAACTTCATATGGATGCATACATTTATACAAACATCTATTCGTGAATATGCCTCAATATTGGACATGAATTCAAACTGAGCTTCGTCAAACATACCAAAATTTATATGGATACATATGTTCATACAAACATCTATTCATGATTATATGCCTCAATATCGCACATGAATTCAAACTAACAGTTTTGTTAAACATATCAAAATTTAAATGGATACATATATTCATACAAACATCTATTCATGAATATGCCTCAATATCAGCCACGAATTCAAACTAACAGTTTTCATTTTCATTTTTCTGTGCATGTCAATACACATAAAGCATGGCAGCACAAACTATTATGTTCATGAATAACATGACTTTAATTGCATTATATTGAAAGAGAGAAAATTAAAACTTGTGTGTTTGCCATTTTTTTTCTTTTAAACCAAGTGACAATATAAGTAACAATATATCAATTCTATGACATGATCTTTACTTGAGTTTTTTTTTTCAACAGTCTACATTCACTTGCACTCGGGATGGACTTTGTCAAAACAGATTCTTTTACTGAAATATAACATGCTATAACATTATAACAAATTGCAAAAATTCTACATTAACAAGTAAAGAAAAAACACACACACAATGCTAGAACTTATGGCAACCATACAAAATACATGAATGTAAAATAATGAATTGTCATAATATTTACAATTTAATGTTCCTTTGTGATAGTACGGTAATGTAAATTTCAAAGTGCTGAACAAATACTGCTATTAAAATCTTACAAAACTCACAGCAGAATTGATATCAGTAGACATTTTTACAAACCATCTTTGAGTGAAAGACAGGTTTATGATCAACAACTCAGAAAGTGATAAACTGGGGTGGGGGTGTGGGAAGTCAAATGTTTGACCCCTCTTTCGACTGTATATGACTTTTGGTTATACACCTCAACAGCATATCTCCAGAGTAACCACAGAGAGACATGAGCAAACTATGATTATGATTTCCCTGGGTCACATCCACTTAATCTTAAAGGGATTGTATAGCTTTGGTTGAGACCTAACTTCAGGTTTCTAGCATGTTGGGGCAATATGAGAAACCTCCTATGAAATATGAAAGATCATGTAATTCCAAGAGGAATTCAGCATTATTTGATGATAACTGGCTTTGAAATGGCTGAGATACCCAAAACAGAGTAATCCTAATAAAAGGTGGGACCCAACTTTCATTACGATCACTTTATTTTACTTTGTGTTTGGATGTCTCAGCAATTCCAAAACTGATTTCCATCAAATAAACTTGGAATTTGTCTTAGAATGGTATGCTCTGTTCTATTTCACAAGTGGTTTCTTGGTATCTCGCAAAAAGTTGCAAGCCCAATCCTCGCCTCCACCAATACTGTACCATCCCTTTAAACTTCCTTCAAAAAAATAAAAAAGAGCTGTGTGGCTCAAATTGCTCTACACAACCTGCTATCTAATAAATAATGAAATAATACTCCTCACTTTTCTTCTCCAGTTCTTTTTTTTTTAATTGGCACAATCATCACAGACAGACACCTGCTTGAAAATAATGGATTAGACAATGTGATCAAAAATTGATCTGGAGACACAAGACAGTCGCGGAGCAACTGAAATCAAGGAAATGATACATTTGTCAAATTGCCAATGAACACACAGGTCTGCCAAGTTAAAATGAGATCTTGTTGTGACTGCAATGAAGCACAAAAATTAGGCTAATTGGCTGGAATTAATTAAGTTGCTCACAGAGTGACACCTATTAAAAGTCCCTGTATAGTACAGGATTAAGGCCAACTGCTATTTTTTTTTTCTCTCTCTCTCTTTATGAAAGGAAAAGTATCAGTATCTATTTCTTCTTTAACCTGTTGAGGACAGACTGATTTTGCTACAACATACATTTCCCATAGACACCTGGCCGGGCTTCCTCGGGACTCATCCTCAACGGGTTAATAGAAGTGATTTGTACAATCAAAAGCATACATTTTATCATGTTCTGTAATTTTCTAATATTAGAAAACACGTCTTAACCCGTTGAGGATGGTTTGATTTTGCTACAACACGCATTTCCCACGGACGCTTGCCCAAGTATACTCGGGACTCGTCCTCAACGGGTTAAGGGGATTTTCTTTGAATTTCTAGTCACCACAAGCAGGTAGGAAACAATCCCCCAATCTATACCTCTGCAAAAAAAAAGGGGGGGGGGGAGGGAGGGGAGGGGATGAAAGCAGCATCCTCAAAGAAAAAGTCAGTCTCATGTTTCTCAATGGAGTGTCAGCTGGCAGTACATAGAGGAAGCTTTCTTGGCAACGTCAAGTTTGTTTTGATGGAGTGAAACTTTTATATGTGCTTGTTGGTTCGGGCCAACTGTTTAAGTGCCACCAAACAGGCTCCACAACTGCCTTGAGAGACTTAACCTGAAGGTCTCCTTGCAGACGGCTGTCTGTAAGACCTCATCTCGTACTGAAATCATTATACAAAATATTCATAACAACTCATTTTAAAGGACATCCAAAATATTTCTGCATCCATGTTTCCCCGGGAATCAAGCCTCCTTCTCTAACATCTAAAATGCCTCTGATAAATTTGAAATTATTGACAAATACTGTAGAACCAGAAATATTCGCGGCATGAAACTTTCGAGAATTGGAGCTGATGGCCTTTTTCGCAGCATGAAATTTTCGCAACTTGCTGCTGGCATTTAATGCTGAATGTGTCGGCGAAACCTTTCAAGTGCATGTTCCTTTCGCAAATCCTTGCTCCTCACAAAATTTGTGAAAATTTCATGCACATGAACATTTCTGTTTTTTAAAAATGAATGGGTAAAATCATTTTTTATTTTTGATATTTCAAGGACTTCTGTCTTGACAGTATGGGCTTTAACTGAGTAATGTAAGTGAATTTTAAGGATGCTCAAAAGGGGGAAATTTACAGGTGAGCTATTCAGTTTCCTGCATTCTCTCCAGATTTACAACCACTCAGCCAAAAGCAAACCGGAGAAGCAGAGAGGGGTATATCAAAGGAACAGGAAACTGGGGATTGTAAGACGCAAAGCAGGAATAAACTTTAAGCACGGTTTGTTCTCCGTTATTCACTTTGCTTCATTTACTCACATCATGTCCCTTCACGGAGAGCGGAAGTGGGAGCGGAGAAGGGGGTAGAGTGGAAGGGGAGGGGACGGGCACACAATTAACAGTACCCTGGTACATGTATTCAAATTCGACCCACAAAATGTCATCTTATCGTACGCTCATGTTAAAGGCTTCAGGACTCTATTCTTCTCAACACCTCATTGCTTAGGCCCTACTACGTATCCATTTTTTGATGACCACGTATTGACCCTCGACATCGCATGAACAGGTAGTCGTCGAATTTGACTTGGCCGTACTTACCGTTTTCGCAGTGGACCTCTTTGATCGCCTGAAGCAGCAGCTGGGCGTTGGTTTCTGAGTATTCCACGAAGACAAGGAGAAGCTTCAGAGATGACTTCGTGACCAGGCGGTGCTGTTTAGAAATATATCAAAATACATCAAAGAAACTTATTTTTCTAACTCATTTGTTCTTCCTGCATGAGTGCATGAGTTGCAATATACTCAAGATCATTTGGAAAACACACAGAAGCAACACAAATACCAAACCAGGAAGAATGGGAGCTAAATCTCACTTAAGGATCGTTTCAAATGTACTTTAATAACCTCCTTTTGTTTTGAAATGAGATGGAATTTTGAGATTTAATTAAATGAAAATAAAGGGCAACCATTTTTTTGTAATGCGGATAATGACTTTTCTTTTACCAAATATCATCAACAAATCTACTATCACAGCTCACTAACAAGGTTCAGCAAGTCAGGTAGATTATTAATACATTCTATTTTTGTGTGTAAATGTACAAGTATGTGAGTAGATACATGCTGCGTTTAAGCCACTATTGGCTGGAATCTAATGAACCATGTAACAAATCTATGTGCATTGGCATTTACGGAAGACATGGAGTTAACATAACGGCACATGTATCGTATGCCAACGACTCTGTGATGGAATGAATGACACAGTGGTTCATATCACACTCAGTCCCATTCAGTCAATCTTCAGAGTTAAAATGCAGACAAATTGCGACACATGTCTGAAAACGTGAATCACACAGAACTGGCACGAATACACTCAAAGACACAAATCTTTCTCACTCACAGCATTCAGTCAATACTCTCTCTAGAATGAACAGCAGGGGGAAAGTTGTATTAAAAAAAGAAAAGAAAACGGCAGGCAAGGCCGCTCACTTCCTCTCAGTGCCCTGGGGACTCTCAACCTATGGCCATTGGACCTCTATTATAGGGATTACGATTTTCAACAACTTCTCGACAAAAGGCGGCATTTGGCCACAGCACAGCATCTGTCGTTTATACAGCACCATGAATTAACTTTAATATGAGATTGGTGAATCAGGATCGGTACATAACTCCTGGTTGTTTCTCATTGTATCAAAACCTAGGCGACATCTACAGCAGGTCTGTTCAAACACATCTGAAATTAATGTTCTTTTTTTTTTTACCATGATGCAATCAATGACACTAGATCCCAATCACTTGGGTGCCTGGGGGTTACACTCTGATCATTTTTAAGGCATATATGCAGTTTGGGATAGAGATTTAAAGTACTTTGCTTGCAGGTGGATTTCCTCTTTTGAGGCCATGATGTCTAAACAATGGCAAATGAAATCAATTTTTGCAACACTATCCAAAAACTGAGAACTCCTGTGTGCGAATAGGCCTATAGCATGAGCAGTTCTTTATCCCCTTCTCTATCTCGAACAAAGATCACAATACCCTAATCAGTATCAGAACAATCACTATTAATGGACAATTAGAAACCACTTAGTGATATAGAAACCAGTTACTGTAAAACATGATATATTCGCGGCACTAAATTTTCGCGAATTGGAGCCGAGGGCCTTTTTCGTGGCATGAAATTTTCGCGAATTGCCACTGGTGTTCAAAGCATATAGTGTAGATAAGAAATTTCGCGTGCATTTTAATTTCGCGAATCTTGGCGCTCGCGAAATTTGCGAAATTAAAACGCACGCGAACATTCCTTGTTTTACAGTAGTGATATAGGATTTATTGTACTGTAGGTTCAGGATTAGGAATAGGGCTAGGGTTAGGGTTAGGATATGGGTCTGGGTCAGGGTTAATTATGTTCAGGATTAGGATTAGGATCAGGGTTAAAGTTAGGGTCAGGGGAAGGGTCTGGGGTTAATTGTCCAGGGAGTAATTGTCCTAGAGCCGCCAGGTCATCTTACAACAGATGCAGTCAAAGGCCGCATCTCTCTGACCGCCCCGCCCTCTCCTGAGGCATCCTTCAGCACCTGTGCAAACTGCTGACCTTCCACTTCCACTGTGCTCTTCTACTCTCTGTCTGAACTTTACGGCCAAACAACTTCCTCACTCAGAATGTACCGGTAAACACAAACCCCCATTTCAGACTTAAGGGCTCTCATTTATGGATAAACTGTATATGGCAATGTATGGATATGGAATGTTTTTTTGCGAGTCTGAAATGGCATATTACTGTAAAACAAGAAATTTTCATACTGATTTTGATTCTGCAAATTTTGCGAGAGCCAAGATACGTGAAATTAAAATGCACAGGAAAGTTCTTGTCTACACCATAATGCGCTGGATGCCAGAGGCACTTTGCGAAAATTTCATGCCGCCACTATTTCTTGCTTTCCAGTATTCATTTGACATGTATTCATATGTCTGAATGCTCTCGTATCCACCTATGTCGTATAAGTAGGCAGGGCTTTTTCACAAATTACCACAAATTCAATGCAATGGAAAAACACAACGTGGAAAGCCTGGCCACACAATGCTGAAAGCCCAAAGAAAGTTCGTATTGCAGAAAGAAAAGACTCATACATATTCATGAGTGCCTCATGAAGTACTGTATACGCTATAATTTTTGCGTACATAAATTTTCGCGAATTGCCGCTGTCACACATTTTCGCGAGTGGTTAAATTCGCGATTGGGGGACCAGAGATAATATGAAGTGGCAAAGAAAGTGTGAATTTTCAACTTACTAGCAAATAAGAATGATACTAGTTATACACTGCATGAAAAAAACTTACCAAACTCTGCGAACTAGTAAGTTAGAATTCAACATTTTTGAAGTGGTTAAGTCCATCGCGCTAGATTTTTGACGAGTGGTCCCCTTGCGATAATGGATTGGCTCTCTACAGTATTCGTAAGTAGACGTGGACGTGCGTAAACAAGCTTAGCCAGTATGGTCTGTTCGGTAAGCCGTGACATGGTATACTAGTACTGAAATGTTCGTATCATCAATGCAAGGGATTCATTTTGGAAGGTAATATTTTCGCGTGTTGTTAATTTCGCGAATAGCTCCCGACTCGCGAAATTCGCGAAAATAAAACCCCCGCGAAATATATAGCGTATACAGTATGACAGTACGTGTGGTCTGATGCTGCCTTACAGTTATCATACACTGCATAATGGGATGTTGTGTCGGAATGGTCTCCTAATCAATACGTCTTACCCATATATCATATGAATATATGACAACTCTGTGTGTCTGAAAGTGCTACAACCCTCCAACACAACGTGCAGTCCACACCGTTAATATTGCTGAGTGACACTTTACACTGACCACGTGATTTTTCATTTCATTTCTTCATTTTTTATAAATTGACATTCACAGACAGGATCTTGCATATAAATGACACTAGTTTGTACATTATTCACTTCAATTTTTTTTTCTGCACTTACACACTTATTTCAGCATACTACCAGTATTGAAAAAGTCCACCAATTTTATATTGAGAGTGGCTATTCTACAAAAATGAATAAAACCTTTGTATAGGTTCCTACACAAAATGGTTCTTGACTGATAGCATCAAATACTCATGCTTACAAATTTGATACTACACATCCAATCAAATACTCTGTGCAAGGATTTGAAAAATAGACTCAATTTAAAAAAAAAAAGACAGTTTGCATATTTTCTCTATTTTTTATTGATCGATTTTCTTTTTTTTTTTGATTGCTGATGAAGTAATAACTTGACAGGAAGGTTCAGTCTGGGGTAACTTTGTGAGTAAAAGAAAGTGTGAGGGAGGGGGGTGGGGCTGGATGATTGCTTGCTTGCTTGTGTTTCTAAACTTGGTGCACCTCCAGAGACTAAATAGGATGGGGAAACTCCTCAAGACGACTTTGACTCACCGCCGTCTGTCACGACAAATTACCCCTACAAGTCTTTGTGGAAATGGGTTGGCGTTTCTTCAAGACGTTTCACTGCCCCGGCTATACGTACAACTACATGCATGAATATGAGGCTCATGATAACGTAGTAACGCTCAAGCTCATGCGAGGCAATCTGTCAATTTTTCCCATTTCTACGAGTTGACTATTTGCAGACATTGAGATAGGACTCAAAATGACGTTAGAGGTGTGGTCTACTGAACTACAACATCACAGCATTTGTATTTAAATATTACTTTATATACAACAATGACATCAAACACAATTAATACTCAAAACTGACTTGATGTCACCTAATTGTTGCCATGGTTACTTCAATCGTTGCACATTTGTTAGTGTTGTAAGTCACACTTGTTCATGCAGTTGTTCCTTTAACTATTAAACAAAACCCCAATAAGGTGTTGGTCTTAATCTTCTCTGTAACCAACAACTGGTCCATGGCGTCTGTACAAAACTGTAGTAGACCTGTCTTTCCAAGATCACACTATTGGTCTTGGAACTTCAATGATATCAAACAGAAGAGACTGAAAGTATAGCCAGGGAAGATTTAAAGAATATTCATTCATATCTGCAGGCAAAATTGCAACTAAAAATAGGCATTTAGACCAAACTTGACCTGACATACACTCTTGACCTGACATACACATTATCCAAGGAAAGAAATGAATTATAAACTGAAAATAGTTCCTACACAGCTGTCAAAAGATACTTGACAAATCCATTGGAGAGTTTGGGGGGGGGGGGGGGTTCTTATCCTTTTATTCATTTTCGCCAGTCTACACAATCTTTAACATATGAGGATTGGTATAAGCATCAGAAAAAGAAAAATGTAATTTCTCTCTGCATATGATAACAATACCAAAATCAAAATCACTCTTGTACGCAAATGGATTATAGATTCACATCGCATGACTATGAGGAAAAATATATATAGTTTAAAAGATTACAAAAGCTAAGCGAAACTGGACTCTATGATCTGTTATGTCCATTATTGTTGGCATTTCATTAGGATAGAGTGTTCCACTATCATTTCAAGAAAACCATCCGGGTCATATGACTTTGACAAGTGCCTACAGTTGTTTGTGGGTTATTAAGAATTCTTTTTTTCTCTCAAAATATTTCTATCTGTCTGTCTCTTCTTATTTATCTCTTTCTGTGTTTATCCAATCTTCTTTAGGCAGGGCAGCCCTCTCAGTTTGCCAACTGGTCTACCAAGGGGCCCTGCATACATCTAACGACCACAGAGTATGCAACATTGCAAAGATAAATCCCCGAAATTGCATAAAAACTAGAAACATGATACATAGTACAACAATAACTATAAAAAGAGAGAAGATTCATTGGGTAAAATGATACACTGTGTAAATCAAATATCATTTACACACTGGAAACATAAGACACATTATGTGCATAACATTTACGAGTAAAGAAGTAAAATACCGATAGAATAAGTTAAACTAAAGAGGAGTTCTAAAATTGCACTTAAAGTTACATGCTTAGTCAGATGTTAATAATTCACATTTTCTATAAATAAGACTTAAACTTCACATTTTCTATAAACACGCCTACTAAAAGTTATGTCTGGAATTTTGTTTGATACACATTCCACAGCCCCTTTTATCAATCCAGAAAATTATGTGCTGCTCTTCCTGAATCAAAAAGTATGTGAGAAAAGTTTTAGCCAAGTAATTATCACAGTCACATGACAAGGAGTGCTATTTTGAGGACCCTATGGGAAGTTGCATGAATTCAAGTTTTGCTCACATTCTTGATGTTTGTCAGATTTCCCTTTAAAAAGTTTCCTCATCTCCTACACTGCTTTAAGCAGTTAAATTCAAAAATAGCTAGCCCTTCAACTGTCCAAAGTTGGTACGCCCATTTTCTTGATTATGTACACAATGCCTGTTGTTGTTGTTGTTTTGTTTTGTAAATGATTTCGTTAATCAATTACCGTACTAACCCTACAATGACTATGACATCTTAACGAAGTGGTCACAGCTGTATTTAATACATCTTATTCCATGCTCCTCATTTTATAAGATATCAACTGCATATATGCCTAAAATTAGTAATTGCATATATGCCTAAAATTAGTTTGACATGCTACAGCAGGCAGCAGATATATAGTGAAAGTTATGTATTTTTGTCATAATCTGTCATTCTTAAAAGCATTTGGTCATGATTTTTTTTTAAATAACTTTACATATTCAGATATGATTTCCCACTGCAAAAGACAAAGAATATTGCACAACTCCAGCACACAAGTTTAAAGATACCCCTCAGGTACCTTAGTGAAAATATCAGCCTATTTTTGGAGTTCCACTTTTGTGCAGTCTTAAGGGCAGATTCTATGAAATAGGGCATCATTTTATATAGCACGATGACAACATACAAGTTCATTAATAGAAGCCTTCATTTCCAAACCAGATCTGGTTATTTTTAGTATACATGCTCTTTGACAGTTTGTACACCAGATCCCCTGTCATATGGCTGTTTGCAAAAATAATTCATAGATCAAAAAAATAATGCCTACTAAAATTTCCCATTGACATTACTATACCGTCTGCTGAGAATGACAAGGGCATTAAGACCCCTCACACGTTATGGCTTTAGTGGCAACTTAACGCCCTTATCATTCTCAATTGACGACACTGACTTCAGTACATAATTTCAATCTGGGAACGATATAAAGGCAGTCACATCCATATGACAGACTCAACTCACAAACCTTTAGAATGCCATTTTAACATTGCTGGGTTGTGGTTTTTTTAAGAATCAAAAAATAACAACAACAACAAGAAGAAGGACCCAGTTTAACAGTAAAATTGACTTTAAACACATAGGACATGGAATGTATTACCAACAACTGGACCAAAGTATGTCTGCACATGTACAGTATACCTAAAGGAAGCAGATGTGGTATGTATTGCATCTACAGGAAAGTACCTCATTTTAGACACAACAGGTGAATTTCTAGTTTGAGCCAGTGCACTGCACAAACTCTGAGGCTGCCAACATTTCCACATAAAGATAAAGGAAAGTTCCGGAGAGCAATCAGGCAGATACTTTTAATAGGCTTCACATGCATCTCAATGAGGAAAAATAGTTTCCGTATAATCTGAGAGATTTTTGCATGCTTTTGTCAGGATAAGAAGTTCAAGTTTCAAGTTTCAAGTTTCAAGTTTCAAGTTTATTTAACCAATTCATTAAACATTTGAAGAATGATCTAATTTGGTAATTTTTCAGGGAGCTTTCTGAAGAATTAGGGAGACTTGGCTAAGTGTAGAACTCTGACATATCTTATCTTGAAAGTGCTATTAAAGAGGAAATCCACCCCAAAAATGAATAAACTCTAAAAGAAAGAGAGAAAATTCCCTACAGCATACTAGTATCCCCACACCAAAATATATCAGAGCTAACATTTGCTCTTTTTGTATTTTGAGTGGTTCAAAGTTTTATATTATACTGCTGAAATGTGAGATTTTTGTTATTTCTAAAAATGAAATGAATATGAAATTGTGAGAGCATGACATCATCAACTTGCTGATTTAAATATTCATAACGACTGATCAATGAGTGTTTCCCGAAAAATTTTGAAATTTCAAAATGTTGTAATTTCCTTATTTCTTATCCGATCTTGATCATTTTTGCACTGTTCTGAAGGGATTTTTTCCCCTTTCTTATGAAGTTGATCAAATTTTGGAGAGGGTTTCTTCTTTAAGACATTCTACAGAGCCATGAAATAAGGAAATAACAGACAACTTCTCCAGCCACTTTAGTGCACTGTAAAAGCATAAATTTTCACATGCATGAAACATTTGCCAATTTTGCAAGGAGCCGAGATTTGCCAAAGTAAAATGCATGCCACAGTTCATGTCTACACAATACATTGGATGTATGTGGCAATTCATGAACGTTTCATGCCATGATAGAATGTTTCTGGTTTTTTAATACAGTATGCATCATTTCACAGGATCTCAGCACTGCCTTGATGTTGAACAGTGGAAGAATGTTCCTGATCATATCACACTTGAACTGTTTCACACTCTATCTGTTGTTCAACTCTTGATAAAATGATGACATAAGACTACAACCAGTCACTGCCACACCACATCAACTCTGCATCCCCCCCCCCCCCCCCCCAATCTTGGCAGAGCTACACAGCAGGTAGGCCTACATGAAACTAAAAGTGCCCTGACTCACTGCAAGATGAATGGCACAGTACTGTGACTCTCCTCATGAGAATGAACGTAAGCTACTCCAGTATAGAGCTCCATGTTACTCCCTAAGTACCGAGAATCTGATCCAGTAGTGAGCAAGATGGCTACACATACAAATCTCAGAGCACATAAAAAATCATAACAAAATAATAACAAATCTAATGCCTAGATTATTATAACATAATCTCTAGTATCACAAGCTTTTCTCTGAAAATGTGTGAATCTTGTCTTTTCCACGCAAAAAAAAAAAAAATTAAAAAGCTGAGTACCTACAATAGATACAGCTGTCCTATCATTAGCACCATTACACTTAATCACGCTGATACTATATATCTGTCACCTGAAAATGACACAGGGCATTTTCATCTATTTCAAATTTTACTTAATCAAAACAATCACAAGAATGCTTGAAATAAGAATAATCATCAATAATACCATCACTTTTATGATAATCATGATCACTGTACAAGAGATGAGGCATAAATCTAAGCTCTATTATTTTCTAGTTTCCTCAAGGCAAACTGTTGATTGATGCCAAGGTCTGAACCTATCAATATACTATGGACAAGATGACAAACTGCTGTATGGTGTATCAAAGGACACGTTATGAGTAATCTCTCATTTCCCATATGACAGCATGCAAACATTCAGTAAATTCAGCAGGAAAAAAAAAAACATTATTGCAAAAGAGGCAGGTGAGACTTCACACTATCTGCTTACTAAAAGCAACGGTGCATTTGTAGTGCACTACTGGCAGCAACCATCAAGCATTAGCTGTAGAGAAGCACCCTTAGTAAATTGGCACTGAATCGCATACTGTAAAACATGATATATTCGCGGCATGAATTTTTCGCGAATTGGAGCCGACGGCCTTATTTGCGGCATGAAATTTTCGCGAACTGCTACTGGCATTCAATGCATATAATGTAGACAAGGACTTTCGCGTGCATTGTCATTTCGCGAATCTTGGCGCTCGCGAAATTCGCGAAAGTAAAATGCACGCGAAAATTCCTCGTTTTACAGTAAGTGCCAGCACCCACAGTAGATGATTGATGGTCTAGGAACACCCTTCACAGATCAATGGTGGCCTCAGAACACCTTCAGTAGATTGGAGGTTTACAGATGGCACCACACATAATGTTTCTGTGGCTATCCAAAAAACAATTCATTGTCTTCTTTGTTCCGTTACAGTAGCCCTCAATCCAGGAACATACAGGTCCTTTCATGGCCAGTCAAATTTCTATTGGTACAGAAGATATTTAATCCGATTACATTATGATGATCATCCATGGACTGTTGACCTTAAATACCACTATTGAGATCACATCAGAGATCTAACCTACTCTAACTCCTTCTATTGCTCACTAGGGACATCCTGGTCCAACTGTTTTAATCTACCTGAACTACTCGAGCAGATCTTTCATGTTTGCCATCATCATAATTTGACTGATTCCATTGATGTACGGGGTGGGGAAAAAAATTCTACCTGGTACTTTAAATTTTGAACCATGCTGTAGACTCAAGACCCATGGCAACACATATGTGGCGAGACCCATCCACATTAGACATACAGCGTAGTATCTCCTACACTTTTCAGGATGTGTAGCTTCGGTTTGTTTGACGAGGAAACGCACAGGTACTGCTTAACTGATTATTTCCTTCCACAAATTACGTGAACCTGTAGTCCACCACTACCCCTGATAACAACCAGAGTCCCCTGGCTGCTTGACTCCTTGTTTTGACCTCATACAGTCTATTTACGTGGAGGGCATAGTGGATATTAAATGACTATATCAGGATTTATCATTCTGATCAATTCAGGCTGAAATGTTCCACCTAGAAGATTCAGCCATTCCGACAGAAATTACTCTTTTGTTGAATTTCAACAGCATGTGACAGCCCAACAGTTTTTCAGCAGTCTGGTTCCATTTATTTTTCTCTCAACAAAGCTTGACATCAGTAAGAATGAAAAGACTGAGAATGTTTGTAATGATCAATATGTTCATAATACCATTCCAGAGGACAAGGACACTATCTTTATTCAGGAGTCATTTTCCACATCAAATGATATCAGTGATGGAATTACTCCTTTTTGACCTAATTAACAGGGGAAAGATATTCTATGAGTTCAATCTCAAGTTCAAATATCCCATCATAATCATATCATCTAGTTGGAAAGGTGCTTTATAAAGGATTGCTTCTTGCTTGATTTGCTAACAGTGTCTTTACTCATATTTATTTGCCCTCTTATTCAAAACAATGGCTTCAGGAGGCGACTATTTTTTAACCTAAAGTAAAATTTTGCGAGCGATAAGTTAGGAAGGAAACAGTGATATTTCTCAATAAAGACAATTCTTCAAGGCTCTAAACTTTGAATTAATTCAATTGAAATGATCACAGTGGTTGTCCTAAATTTCTTAGGCTTTTTGCCCCTAACTTTTTCCCTCTCACTCCCCTTACACACATACCCTTGCCGGAAGACACATCAATATTCCATAACGCCAGATTAGGACTAAAAAAACTGACTGAAACCTGCACACCACTTCCTGTTATGTTGAATGCAGCAAAACAGAGCCCACTTTTACCCCCTCTCAACCCTACATCATCTGGCGATGACAACATAATACCAACTGTCCCTCCCGGTTTTGCACACTGTCAGGTGCCATTTCGAGAGCTGTCAATTTGTGCGGGTGGCAAGCCACTCAGCACAACCTGACACCACATGTCCTGCTACGACTACTACAGTCGCAAGTGCTTAACTCATCCAATCCCGGGGTGATTCTGTTGCTAAAATATCGTGTGATGTTCGTTATTCCACAGGATAATTCGTTCGAAAGTGATGTAAGGTTCATTTATCCTGAAGGTTTGTTAATCCCAAAATTGAAATAATAATTCTTACATGAATCTCAACAGCTTCTGAAAGATAAGATTGGTCCAGGTGAGGACAGCTTGACCTAAGAAAAGTATGATAACCTGCAAACTGGAACTTAGAAGTGGGAGCTACTTCTCAACTGGATATTAGGGAGTTTTAGATTTTGACGCGCGGACGTTTGAGCCGACGCTTGCGCTGGACGTTCTCCTCTCCCTGCGTCGTGTGGAAAAGTAGCTTTAGATTACGCTGGGACGCAACGTATAAAAAATAAAATCGCGCCCCCATATGATCAGTGCATGAAGAAGCTCTCTACGTTGCAAACTGTGCAGATGTGAAAATAGCCCAGTACGCGTAGTGAAAAACTAAGGCGACGCAAGCTAAAATTAGATTGACTTTATGCGCACTACTGCGTACGCTCAGAACATGTTTTTTTCCTTTGAACGTCCGCGCGTCTAAAATCTAAAGCTCCCTTATGAGGTCAACCGAAGAACCCAGATAACCCGAAGAGTTATGAACTCCCTCTGAATCCTACTAGACCCTGCCATGCTGATATTGACACAGTGTCTGGTCACTTGGATGCTGTTGTTCTGGCAATTGGACACCTTCCTCAGATCTGGCTTCGGAGGACTACATTGAATATTATGACAAGGAGAAAACAGTAAGGGGTGGAGAGAGGGGACAAGATACTAAGCTATAGTGAGAAAGAGTGAGAAGAAAGGGTACAATGTAGAAGGTCCATTCTTACTCTGACAAGTTACAGAGATTTGAATCGGAAATAGAATGATGATTTCTTTCTTATTTTGTCTTCTTTTCCTCAGACCTGAGAAGCACAAAATGAACTTGCAAAACTAGCACATGCATGTGACTTCCTGAACATGTCCTTGGGTGCAGACAGAGTATACACTATGTGGCTTGCCGGATGAATTGGAAGATGATAGACCATTTTTACTTTGAAGTTCATGTATGCCATACATTTAGTGCCTTAAGATAGAGAATCCCAATCATGACCTGGGTACACACAAACCTGGGCAAGGGGGGAAAAAGGAGGGAAAGTTGAGGTTGTTGTTGGGGTGCCAGAGAAGGGAGAGAGAGGGGGTAGAGAAGGGGGAGAGAGATGCTCATCTGGGCTAGGGCCAGCAAAAAGAAAATGAATGACATCCTTCACTTGAGGATAGATCCATTGAATTAGGAGGGGGACTGAGGGGGATTAGCTGGAGGCAAGAGGGAGGGATGAGAGAGGAGACAGGAGGACCCCAAGTCCTGGAGAGGTCATCCCATGGCTTGTGGTGTGACTTGGCAAGAACTGGACGGAGGCGATAGATCCCTCGGAACTAAAAGCTATACCATGTAGGACATCACGGTCATGCACACAACTACACTGCTGATGAGCTTGGTTATGATCTCAAGTTGAAATATTTCACTCCGGGATGAGGAGAGAATGAATTGAAAGGAGCAAAGACAGACAGAGAAAGGGAGAGAGAATGGAATGATGGATGAAGACAGATATTGGCACCGTAATCAAAATTTGATGAACGTTTTCAAAAGAGACAGGACTATGCCATAATATCCACATTGAATACTGCTTCAAACTGCTTTTCTACCACTAGGTAGCATATGAGCAATACTTCTTCATACGGGCGAAAAGTTTTATCACTTGAAAACAAGCCATGACTAACAACAACTGTACATTCAAACACATTACAAACCTATTCATAGCTTTAGCAGTGCTACTAAATCATTGCATAAAAATTAGTAAATAATCATCAAACAAACAAATATATGACTCAAGCAGTAGGATGCATTACTCTACATACATATTTTCAATTGAACATGCAATTTCTGGCAAGAAAGACCATCATTAAGTCACAGCCATTATTGGAAAGAGTGCACCCAAACTATATGGTCAGTTTTACGGTAAAGGGTGTAACTTTCAATTTTTAGCCTTTTGGCCCACCCTGAACACATAGATTTACAGATCTCAAAGATTTTTTCCCATGTGAGTCACCTTATGAGTAGCCACCTTGGGTAGCATAATCAGGTCCAGGTATTGATGCGTTTTGTTTTGACAGTCACATATGTACCCTAAAAATGACTATTTTGTTGCATTGAAATCTATATAACATTTTTGAAATGTTAATAATTTTCTACAGCAACTGCAGAGATCTAATTTTTTATGTTAAAAGCATAGTTGTATGGTCAATTGAAATGACCAAATTAGTTTGGTTTGTATCTGGCCCTTTATTTTAGAATACTATGACTTCAAATTTGGGGTTTCGGAGGCTTCATTTTCCGTTAACAATTGTTTACAAACTTTGATGGACAGTAATGATCAGTGGATGTGTTTTGGTTACTTTCTTTTATGCTGAAAATAGTAAGGTACAGCTAAACTTTAGACTTACATCAAAGTTTACTTGATTCTAGGGCTATTTGAAATTTTGTGATAATTTTATTCCATCAAGTGAAATTTCCGTTAGCAGTTTTGAAGCCTCCGAAACAAAGTGTTTAGTCAAATAATATGAATATAGATAAGAGAAGCGACCTAATCTATATGTCAAAATGTAGGATATGGGGCCCTAACCTAATAGACCAAAAATAGTTAAGATCCGCCAAACTCTCTGAAAATAGGAGACAATACAAATTTTCCGTTAACACATGAAGCCTCCGAGACGCATGAAGCCTCCGAAACAGCAAAAACATCTAATTTGACATTTCTGATAAATTCTTTGAGTGTCTGCCCCAAATTATGCCATGAAATCATCAACAGACATGGACAGACAACAAAAATGATAAAAACATTATGATACTGCAATAATTTTTTGAGCTAATACATTTTATAGAGAAAAAGTGGTTTCGGAGGCTTCAAAAGGATGTTAACACTGCATTTTTGTGATTTTCTCTGGACAAAATCAAATTAGATTTATTGTTCACCCACCCAATGATCGCTTATGACATATCTAACGATATTTAATCACATTCAGTTTTCTGGCTGCTTTGTTTACTCACTAATATAGATTTACTATACGATTTACCTATTTCTCTTAAACAGTGCAGACGTGTCACACATAACTCACCTTTTCATTCAGCAATAAAATATTAGCAGATGAGGATGTTGCCCCACAAATATGTTTAAACAGTGTATATCAACCAAAAAAGACACAATTTACCCATCACTTTCTACATAACATACATGATTTTCATAAAAACATAAGGCATACCAGATTAATTTTCCAGATGTTTCGGAGGCTTCATTTTATGTTAACAGCATGTAAATGGAATGTTTTGATTACAATTTTGTAATTCTAAGTCTATCAAATAACTGTTTGGACTGAATGAGACTTAATGATTCCTCAAGCAAGGTGTAGATAGTTGTTTAAATGTATGAAAAGCATTTATTTTGTAGGTTTCCTTTTGAAACAATGGAACAGGCTAGATATTGTGAGTAATGAAAGTGACTTCCAGCTTGCGTGCATGCCCACATCATGCAACAGTAGTGCAACAAAGCAAGTAGTTGTGGATACATCAATGTTCTTAAGTTGGATAACTCATTTTTACTCTTGAGAGAAGTTGCAGTGTTGTGACCATATTTGTATCACTCTTTTGACTGGTTAGACTTTGATAATGAAGACCAAACAATTACTTGATTATTTAGTGTTAAATACACTTTTTTTTTTAAAGAACTGAACACTATTCCTGTCCTGAAGATTCAAGGACTTTAATATATGGTTATTCAAGAGGGAAGCATACACTTAACTAAGAAATATATTACTTTTGAATTTAAGGTTGTATCTTTTATGCATGATCCAGAGCAAATGGTGGAAAATACTTTTTGGATTTTTACACTTTTGACTCACTATCATCTGAGTGTAATAGTTTCGAAACACAATCTTTTACATGTCCATTTATAACCCATTGACAAATCCATTCCATTGTTACTCACATGGCATTTGTTTTTGCCATACTAAAATCTTTACTTTTTCAGCTTTCCATTTCTTAACAAGTTCTTTGGCTTTCATTTCCAATACTTATTTGGAGGAAAATAATTAATCAATAAATTTGTGATTGGATTTGAAAATAGCTAACATCTTGCAGATTATCATTTCTGTGGTGTGACTTGGATCACAGGGTACTGTTTTGGAATTATGACATTTGATTACTTCATTCAGACAGGTTTTCATATCAATCTGTATGTCAGATCTGAGGCATGCAAGGTGCAATACAATCTTGATACTATACCCTATTTTCCATACTTTATCATGCTGGCAGTGACCACTTGACTATTTTTGATTAAACAAAATGTAACTTGTGTTACGAAACATCTCTTCGCATACATGTGTGAGACTCTGCGACATGTTTGCGGATGTAGTTCTCAGTGCAGTAAATGGACAGTAATGGTTGGGATAGGATTGTTTATAAATGACATATAGACCTCTACTTATAAATAGCCTGTTGCCATGGGGTACATGTAGTTTCCATGGGTGGGTGACTGGAGAAGTTATGTTCACAAAGAACAATATTGAAATGATTGAAATCTTTATAATCTGTTTAGTCCTGGCTTTTCTGGAAAAAGTTACAAGCCCCTAACTATTTTGAAATTCAAAAGGTTAAAACTGTAGTCTGTGGGTTTATATACTATTTAAAACAAACTTGTGGGTTTCTAAAAAACTTAGATATTTAAACACATTTGCTGCTTTTTAATTTTTTGCTAAAAAGGTTGTCATTTTTAGAAACAGTAAAAGTTCTGTTAGCAATTTCTCAATGCGTACCTTCAAAAACAGGCCTCCTAGCTGTCACAGGAGTCACACAAACTGGAATTTTATAAAATAACTATAAAAAAAGAAGCCTTTGAAGAATTAAAAAAAAAAGAAAAAGAAAATGATATGAAACAGGGGTGACTTGTATACCACCGAAAAAGAAAGTAAAATTCTAACTATCATATATTATACGGAACTATACATTTGGTCAACATTTTTTTTTTTTAATTCAAATTCGTACACAGTCATGGGTAGGGTATGTACATTTATCTTTTCAACAGGCGATTCTAAAAGATGACTGGGATCTTGACCATTTCAATTTCTATTGAGCTCCATGATAATATCACCAATATATTGATTATTCCAACTCCATTTTGATGATGACAGTTTGATGATGACCCTAACATGGAATGGCTGATCAGTGTTTAAGATTGCTGTTCTATGACCATGATCACTGCATTTGATAGCTATAGTAGGGGATATCAGGCATGGTCATATGCAAAAGAATGTTTATACACATTTTTTCCCCTTTCTATATTTTACAATGCTACACATTTTGTATGTTGTAATCTAACCGTCATGCCATCACATAGTCTATTTTCTATCCCTTTCTCATCAACAGTTGAAATTGATTTCACATGTTACATGTATATAAAACAATTATGATGGGTGGTTTATGTCAATATACATCACACAAACTGCACTTATAAAGCAAGCAAACATAATCTTTGCATTAAGTCTATAGCTACAGTTCTAACTCATTGAAAGTAATTCTTACTGCATTATGATGAAAAGTTTGACAAATGCATACAGCTGTACATGTGTGTAGCCTGATCATGTTCTGCGTTGCCAAAGTCATGGATATGCAAATACAGTGTATGTATACAACTGAGCATAAAGATTTAAAATATTTTTCTTTGTCTCTTAACATATATGTTGGAAAGTCTTTTTTCTGCATACAAATAAATACTATTTTACATGTTACAGCATTGTTAGTTATTTGGAAACAATCAACTGCATTAATGTACTTCATATCACCTTAAAATGGACCATTTTTGCATGTTAACAGTCATGATGAAGCCTCCGAAACATGCGTTGCTGCTAACTTTAAGCCGCAAATAAAAAAAAGAAAAAAAGATGTTCCTAATCAGTGTACTTTTATTGCTACTGTTGCAGTTTCCTTTAGAATCATATTGCCTCATGTAATGTCATAAATTCAAACTGAGCATTGCTCAAAGTGTACACGGTTTGTTATTCACTTTTGTGGAAGCCAATTTCCTTCTAATAATAAGTACATTTTGTATGAAGGGTAAACATTATGCACTGCCATAAAATGTACATCTGTATACTGTTATTCACATTTTATTGATGCCTTGTTGTTATTCTAGCATGTAGTGATAGTTGCTTACTGTAGTTTTCTTATTCTAAGTGAATACAGGACTAGAACTTTGTGTTAGCAGTTTTGAAGCCTCCGAAACACACTAGTTTGTTAACTGAAGCCTCCGAAACTCACAAGTCTGAAAATTTCAACTTTGTCAAAAATAATCAAATTTCTTTGGGATTTGGGTTGATAAATGTTTGTTACCAAGAGATAATTTAGGGCTATGTTTAGAGTGGCTCTTGCTTCTAGAACATTCTTTTAACTTAAAGATAATTTGTCAGGTACCATTTTTACCTTGGAATTTGAAGTTCACATCCAAATAATTGCAAGAGCGAATATCTGTTGGGGGAAAAGTGTTTTGATATTTCAAATATATGTTCACAGCAAATGAAAAGTTGTATTACCTCCACCATTTATCTTCATTTGGTTGCTGTGGGTGATCAAAACATTCTTGTTGTTTTTACCTAAATTTATCTAAAATTCCATAATAGTCACTTCATTTTTCATATTTAGCCTAAGAATTAAGCTCTGGAATGACAAAATATTGAAAATATAGACATTCCTATATAAAATAAAGGCAAAGATAAAAATGGAAACACAACTTTAATTTTTGACCCTTGCCACATCAAAGTTACACCCTTTACTGTAAAACTGACCATATACAATATAAGGAATATTATACTGATGAGTGTCAAAAAGATGCATCATGAAGCAAAATCAAATATTGCACAGTCTAGTTGTACTTCTCTTCTTCAGTATCTATGGATATAGCATCCACCATTTGAACAAAATATATGAAATCATGTAGTCAGCAGAACCACCAATATATGAGGCACCAAATTTCTGCAAGATCAAAATTCACTCTACACTGAAATCCCTCGCTGGAATCAATATTGCCTGGCCCCCGGGGGAAGACTTTTAAGGCATAATAATGTCCTACTCTCATTTTCATGTAGCATCCCGAACCAGCTAGTCATGAGGAAGCAAATCACTGTTTACCGCTTCAAATTTTCATCTGTCCCACGACTGCAGTCGATCTAATTTGGTCTTATCATACATATGCTGTAATACCGAGCATGTGAATTAATAAACAGGGCTAGGAACTCATGTGCCATAACATCAAGTATCTCAAATATCACCGGCACAATATTTTCAGTGATGTTTTCTCGTTTCAACTCTCTTCAATATCCCATTTCCATCAAGCCACCATTATTTCAAGTACAGGCTTATGATGTGCAGTCTACTGCATTTTTCCCTTCATGAATATTCCTTGTATTTGACATCGATTAGTTGCCGTTGGTATCAAATTGCACAATCTGTTTACCACTCAGCATTGTGTTCTGTTGTCAGTAATGTTGAAAAATAATTATCAATGACAGTATTTTGTGATGGAATGCTGAAAAATGCAGATATAAAACCAAACCAAAACAAAACAAAACAAACCAGACTTGCAAATGTTTTGCACACTACAGAAATATTGCAAATTAATCCAACGTATTCTACCAAACTTGGACATTAGCCTTTTTCCAGTCAGCTTATCACATACAATGTACCACAGAAGAAGGATATTTTCCTGGGATGTTTTTGTGTCCTGTCATGAATGGATAACCTCAAATGTATTCACATCTAATCAGGAGATTAACCTGGCTCATTGGAACCTGGCTCGGAAGAAAGTATCTTCTGAGGCACTCAGTCACAGAAGGACATGGGTTCAAAGCCCCTGTAGCACCTGCTGTAGTCAGTGTCTTCTCCGAGGATCCCTTCTCCTTTGATCATAAGGACAATCTCTCTCAAAGAAATAATTAGGACTCATCTAGTTTTCTGATGCAGAATTACATTGTAGGCAATGATCTTGTGAAGACAGGAATTATGCTGAGGCCAAGAATCTGCAACACTTCTCACAAGGAAAGTGATAGAGATTTGTAATAGAGGCACAACCAAAGTTCCAAAAGCAGCAATACCCACACAGACACAGACACACAGGTACACACACACACACACACACACATAAACACACACACATAAACACAAGCCACAATCCTTCCCAAATCTTGAGGACTGAAGGAGAAGTTCAAACCTGAAGAATTATCTTGAAAGTGTATATATCTCATTTCCTTTCCCGTAGAGCCACAGCCTTGTTTGAAGAAATTGTCAGCCAGAGACCAAAGATGAATAATTTCATGACAATAACACAAATACTAAAATTTGTGCACAACATTCATTGTATTTGTCTTCTATAATCAATGAAGCAAACATAACATCAATAACAACTATAGCCAAGACATTTATCCATTAACTTCTGCTGACAACACTGATCACATCCAACAAATGTAACAAAAAAATACAATCTAAATTGCCCCATAACAAATTGTGCATTTTCTGCGAGTACTGAATTCAATGAGCCTCACAGAAAATGATTTCGAAGCATTTATAAACTGACAGGTACGATAAAAGCATCTTGGCTTATGGACGCTAAAGGGATTGGGGCTTGTGGATGCTCAATTAAACAGAACAGCAGGAAACTGAGCTGATGGATCAAGGATGACTGACCGAAACTTAGTGGCAGGTCAAATTAGAAGAGGGGTGGAGCATGCACATCTTGCAAAGCAAAGATAACAGGATGATTCTCTTCTTTTTTTTTTTGCGAAAAAAAGCAAGAAATCTGCTTACCTGTGAATCCAAAAGGGAGTAGAGCCATTGGATCGTCTTGTTGTGCTCGATGACTCCATTCATCCCGTCCATGTAGAGCATGATCTGACCAATGGCTGGGAAAACAAGATATCACAATAATGATAATAATAATAATAATAATAATAATAATAATAATAATGATAATAATAATAATAATAATAATAATAATAATAATAATAATAATAATAATAATAATAATAATAATAATAATAACAACAACAATAATAATAATAATAATAATAATAATAATAATAATAATAATAATAATAATAATAATAATAAACAAGTTTTTTTTTTTTGATATGATCATACACAAAACAGATCAAAGTCTCCAAGAACCAATACAACCCAAAAGTGGTAATTCAACATTTACAGGACCAGTTTGTGGTCACTGCCTTTTGTTCTTATGATTTAAGTTTCCATTTCAGATAGTGCTGGCTGAATGTAAAATATGAGTTAGTATTTAAATAAATAAATATCATAAAATAATAAAATACATATTTCAATGCAAATTGATTTATGGATCTTTTTTTTTAATTTTTGATTAACTGTGCTAAGTGCTTTGGATATTCAAGTAAATTGGCCAAAGTTGCTTTTCAATTCGAAAGCAAAGAACACAATTCAGAAGAAGCCATGGGGGATGGGGATGGGAGGTGGGGTGGCTCTGTAGCATCCTGCACAAAAGGAGGCAAAGTGCACATTTTGCTTCTTTCTTTCTTTCTTGTTGTTGTTGTTGTTGTTGTATTTTTTTTTTTGGGGGGGGGGGGGGGGTGGTGTGTCTTACCTCTGAGTATGTAGTTCTGATAGTTCTGATCGGCGTCCATGCCGAGCTGGATGAGGCAGTCCAGGCCATCAGAGCTGACAAACTCATGCACCAAGTCCTTGTCATCCTGGAAAAAAAAAGATCCACAACAAAGAGGAATATAATTGATAAAGTCTCCATCAATTTACGGCATTCCTCTCTCATTCTCTTTCTTTTGCTCTCTCAACTATCATATATGCAAAATATGGCTGTTTCATTTCAGTTTATGAAAGCCACAAAATTTTCAAAGTAATTAGCATGATTATAGTATCATTCCATTCATCCTATTGTGATCCACTTCCCTATACCATAGTCCAGATATTCTGTCACAGCAATGTGGACCAAGCTTGTGAAACATATTACATGCTTAAAGAATAATCATCATAATGTCTAAATTTGATCCACTGGTTGTAATATTAGAATCATTCAGTAGCGAAGAGGAACATACATACATAATAAAACATATTGTTTCTTATCTCAGTAGAGATCTTTTTACTCATAATATTCTGGGTGTTTGCTTTTTTGTGTGTCTCTTTCAGAGTATTGTGTAGACATTCATGTTGCTTACTATATGGTGTTCTGTGTACACAATGCAACTTTTGAAACATTACTTGCAAATATCATGAGCTTTCTTATGCCCACTATCCACGGATGTGGTTTGATCTTTAAAACAGGGAAATACAAACCACACTATATTGTATAGAACACTTTAACTGCCAACCTGTGACCCTTTCAAACCCCCTGTGGTATTTCATCATATTTTGTTTTTACCAAAGGACAGAATCACACCTTGCATCTCACTGAAAACATTAAAAGTGCAAGGTAACGCCCTAAATGCTCACTTCAATGTGCATGTGCTGAGACTTACATTTAGTTGTTCTGTTTACACTCGTTTTTGCCAAAGTGGGCTAGCCCCACCGATAGTACGGTACTATCTGGCCCTGCAAAATAGCAGGAGTTAGCACCCCAATTGCAGTGCCAAGCAAGTGAGTGTAAACAGAACGAAAAAAATAATCCTGGGCCAAGCGACGGAGACGAAGTCCGACCTCACTGACCAATCAGAAACGAGGTAATCAAGTGCTGCCGGTGCGTGCGTGTACGTGTACAGTGCACAGCGTAATTATGAATATTTATGTGGTTTGGAAAGTCCGGGGCTAAGAAATACGAGTGTAAAAAGGTCAGTTTTCTCCTTAGCCCCGGACAAGAGATAGTACGGGACTAATTGGCGAGTGTAAAAAAGCTGAAAAAATTGGTACGGGACTAACGATAGTCCTGGGTCAGAGAAGTCCAGGGTTAAGAAACACAAGTGTAAAAAGCCCTCTAGTTTCCCCAAGTGTATATTCAGCATTATTATCTGAAGTAGTCCCATGCACCCATATATATAACTGTGATTCAATGTGAAATTGATGTTTCATGCTCATTGACCTGAAAAGAACCTCAAGTGTCAACACTGCAAAGAACCTGCTATATGTGCACAGCCGTTCAAATAAAGCAAAGTTCATTGTAAGAAGTAGCTGTTTCAGGCTGTCAACAGTATATTTGATTAATGGTGTATACACATATTTTTTAAAGGTCACATTTCTGGCAGTAAAGAAGCAAAGCAAATTTAAACAACTTTCTCCTACTGAGCAGAAGAAAGAAATCTGTGAAAACGTTAGCTAAACTAAACATGGTCTAGTCTTGATTCTAGTCATTGTGACTACATGTATATTCCTAGAAAGTCTCTAAAGCCCTTTTTACACTTGTGTTTCTTAACCCCGGACTTTCTCTGACCCAGGACTATCGCTAGTCCTGTACCAATTTTTTCAGCTTTTTACACTGGCCAATTAGTCCCGTACTATCTCTTGTTGGGGGCTATTACGAGAAAACTGACCTTTTTACACTCGTATTTCTTAGCCCCGGACTTTCCAAACCACATGAATATTCATGATTACGCTGTGCACTGTACACGTACACACACGCACCGGCAGCACTTGATTACCTTGTTTCTGATTGGTCAGTGGGGGTCGGACTTCGTCTCCATCGCTTAGCCCCGGATTATTTTTTTGTTCTGTTTACACTCACTTGCTTGGCACCGCAATTGCGGTGCTAGCACCGCAATTTAATAACCCTGCTATTTTGCAGGGCCAGATAGTACCGGACTATCGGTGGGGCTAGCCAACTTTGGCAAAAACGAGTGTAAACAGAAAGTGGGCTAAGGATAGTTCCGTACCAATGGTGGGGATAAGGCCCCCCTTAGCCCCACCGTTGGTACGGGGGGCCTTAGCCCCACCATTGGTACGGGACTAAGCAAAAATTTGCAAGTGTAAAAAGCCCTTAATATTGTTACCTAGTACCACAATATATTCTGTCTAGTCTTGATTCTAGACATTGTATCTGAGGGGGTTAGTCTCTCATATCATTACCTTGCACCACACTACATTTTGTCAGGATGAGATATTGACACATCAGATTCACCACGCACAAGGCTACTACTTACAAGCACCATAAAAGATGACAAAAGAACTTAAATATGTAGATGTAAGTGTCAAGAAATCAAATCCAACTGTGACAATGTCACAACCAATAAGTCTAAAATTTAACAATACACAAACATCCCACTGATTATGTATTATTATAGACAAGCATTTTTTTTCCACTATGGAGATTGGCAAACTTTAACTGACCCAAGCAAATGGCCCTTAGTTCCTACCGGACACCCCTGGTTCCTACAGGACACCCCTGGTACTATGATTTGATTTGATTTGATTTGAATTTATTTCCACTTGAGTTCACAAACGTATGAAATAAACATACCTGAGTACATTATTATTGTATTACAATTATAACTATACATACTGTGATACATACTACAATTAATTACTATACATACTATGATTGTGATGCATTGCACACACAAAACAGTACTATTAAAAGACCCACTATTCTCTGTCATCTACCAACAATACTGATTTATGAAATATGCTGTCATCACCAAACATATCCCCTTCGTCCCACCAGTAGGGCTGCTCTGAGCTCCAGAGGTATGGAATTCCAACTGGACAAATAGTGCAAGGTTACTGGTATTTGCCCAACTTTAAAAATAAACCTCACCTATTGTGCACACACAGACATTCGCTGAAAATGACATCTCTATTTGTCAGCCTGTTGTTTTGACGGTAAGGTTGGGGTGATATAACTTGTTTCTATCAGCCTAGGAATGCAAAGTCATGTGGTAAGACATGATTTACAGTATCAAAGCTTGTCTCAGATGAACTTGGATAGTTGCATCATATCTATTCTGGTGATTTCCCCCAAGAATCAACAAAACAAATAATGAAGATCTTCACTATTTCCGGGATTACATCTCTGCCCTGTCAAGAGGCCAGTATGCTACCATTTTTAAGCAGCAATGTGTCTGTAATGAACTATCACATTTTCATCACCACTGCAAAATTAAAAGTTTATACTATATGCAGCATTTATTTCACCAGTATATTTCATAAGTGGTTAGTTTAACGACTGAAAACTACATTGTTGGAATGAAAAAGAAGTATCGTGACTTTTTAAGAGAAAAAATTGAAAAAATATATCATAAACAAAGCGATATCCCAGCCATTTCAAAACTGATTTTCATCAAATAAACTCTGAATTCCTCTTAAATGCTCTTTAACACAGAGTATTGTGCAAAAAAGGTTAAAAGCTGAATCCTCATCTCAACCAATACTACACCATCCCATTAATTTCATGACTATGACTCACAAAAAGTCATAAAAATGAATTTGCCACAAAAACTGTTCACAATTTTTATTCCCATCTACTTTTTTAAAAGCATCCAAACTATTAAAATTACCTGCATATTTCTTAACTATTTTATGACTTCTGGGGAGTCGTCTACAGCTTTCTCACAATGGCAAGTAGTGAAAAATGATACTATATGATACATGTAAAAATAATATCAGATATTTTGAGATTAATAATAACCACATGGCTTCATGTAGCTGGAACAGGCAGATCAGATTATCATTACTGCTGGTTCCCGGGGTTCTTGCCCTCTACACACATAGACAAAAAAGCTTGACTTTTTAACATCGTTTTTAAAAGAATTCCCTTGCTAGGACAAAAACAGTTGGGCAATCATGTTCTATTGTTGCTGGGATTTGGTGACTAATCAGATTAGAAGAGAAAAAGAAAGAGGGTGCATCTAAAATGATACTCATTCTCTTTTCTTTCTGGTCCTGCCCACTCCTTAGTGTCTGCAGTCAAAGGCATGTGGTATTTGAGCAATGAGGAAGTTGTTTTGTTTTCCTTGGTGTCCTCCTACTTTAGCATGACAGACATTCACAGCTGCACCTTTGTGTACCAAGACCCTACAAATAGTAGGTAATGGTCATTCTCCTTGGGCTGTGGTCAGACAGATGTGTCTTGACTGGTAAATGAAGAAAGAAATCCTCTAAAGATCTAGAATCACACCCTGTTTCGTGATCACCCAAGATAGAACTGCCCTTGCACTGTACACAATGCTGTTTTCTGAACAAAATTACTTGATTGCCAGGCAACTCTGTTCTCATGACATTACATGTAGCTCTTTCCCACTGAGATTCTAAAGGGCTTTTTACACTTGCAAATTTTTGGTTAGTCTCGTACCAATGGTGGGGCTAAGGGGGGGCCTTAGTCCCACCGTTGGTACCGGACTTTCCTTAGCCCACTTTCTGTTTACACTTGTTTTTGCTAAAGTGGGCTAGTCCCACCGATAGTACCGTACTATCTGGCCCTGCAAAATAGCAGGGTTAGCAACGCAATTGCGGTGCCAAGCAAGCGAGTGTAAACAGAACGAAAAAATAATCCGGGGCTAAGCGACGGGACGAAGTCCGACCCCCCACTGACCAATCAGAAACGAGGTAATCAAGTGCTGCCGGTGCGTGCGTGTACAGTGCACAGCGTTATCATGAATATTCATGTGGTTTGGAAAGTATGGGACTAAGAAATACGAGTGTAAAAAGGTCAATTTTCTCCTTAGTCCCGGAAAAGAGCTTAGTACGGGACTTATTGGCGAGTGTAAAAAGCTGAAAAAATAGGTACGGGACTACCGATAGTCCTGGGTCAGAGAAAGTCCGGGGTTAAGAAACACAAGTGTAAAAAGGGCTTAAAAAACCTCTGTGGACTATGTAAACAGGATCTAGATCAGATTTCCTTGGGCAACGGCTTACAACGTGGGATGGAAGTAGGATTAAGCAATTTGTGTGTGTGTGTGTGTTGGCGTGACTAAACAAAAGTAGGATAATTACTATTGGTATATTAAGACAGGTATGCACACTTGATTAAAATCACTGTATATGGCATTTAATCTCTTTCACAAAATTACCACCACCAAAACAACAACAAAAAGGCAACTCCAGTGTTGCTTACAAAGGAAAACTCTATTAACATGATAAAAGCTGCATATTTGTAAAACCCTATTCCCTTCTATGAAAATTGTTTGAATGTTTTAAGTTATTTCATTTTCACTTAGCTGTCTAATTCATTATGAGATGACCGAATTGACAAGCACATCCCAAACAAAACGTGGAACAGATCACATGTAGGCCTACATACAATGTACTGCAGGTCTTTTGTATATTCCATGATGGCATGATGCACAGGAACATTCTAAAGAGGAGAATGAATCTGGGTCTCGTGCTGGAATGCTCTGTGATATGGCTAGGAGTGGGTGTCAATGACTTAACACGCTGAACTGTATACCTGTCTCTTCTCAAACTGACATCCATATCTCAGCTGATGACATTTACAGAAGAAGACCATTGCTCCTTGCGCAACTCCTTGCATTGCAGACATGGTAGATGACTGCCTTAGCCTCATTCAAGGCAGCCTGAAATATCACTGCTGATGCATCCCAACCAGGAAAACAGAAAACTTATCATCATAGGTATTTAACTCTGTGGATCTTCTCAATTGACATTCTGTCAGGTGTACTAATGGTTTTGTTTTCTTCAAACTCTCTCTTTCTGTTTTTCAAATCATTTGACTGAAACCAGACACTTTCTCATCAGTACTGAATGAAATCACCATTTAAAGGCAGTGGAAAAGTTGACATACAGCACATCAAATATGATATAGTAATTAAGCTCAGATTCAAAGGATTAAATCCATTGGAGGAAAATGAAAAGAACTATATTACTCTTATCACAAACCAGAAGGGCACCATGGTAGTTATTTAGATGGACAGATAGACCTGGCTTATTGTGATAAAGTGTACCAATACCCTGGAAATCAAATTTGTGTACAGCTAGCATATACAGATATATATAAAAAACAGCCATATTTCACCTGTGATAGCCCCTGAAAGGATACATATTTTGATAAAAACAGATCATACATGTATCTTTATATACAATTTGGCACTTGAGCTCCATAAGTTCTGCTCTGTAAACACCGGTACTGATGTACATGTTCTAGCTATACTGAGTATACATACGTTTTTTATGAATAATAGACTACAGATGTGGTTGTCCGTTTGGAGAACAACAGTTCAATCATATATACCCTTTCCGAGAACAACAGTTTAATAATATAGTAGGCCTATATCTACCTACTATCAAATAGACTAAAGATGTGTTCGTCCTTTCAGAGAACAACAGTTTGATACATATCCTTTCAGAGAACAATAATGATATATATCTGTCCATGAAAGTTTCAGGTTTTCCCGAAATATCTTCACCAAGACTTGCAACTGTTACTTCATAGGCTAATCAAATTCAGTGAGCATTGCCAAAAGTGCACCTTAATCCCCAACTTCTGGGAAATGTTAAAAAATAAATAAAAACATCTTGATGAAGACTATCTGAACACTGATCCCCCTGGTAGAGCCAAGGCCAATAGGACCTAGATTTCTAAGAAACTTGGTTGGCACAAGGAGCGAGGGAGAGTCAAGTGCAGCCAGGAGCGGGTTGAGATGAGGATGATGCAGATGCCAGCTCCTGGTGGCATAACTCAGTCCTCCATGGTGTCATCTCATCACATAGTTTTCATCACAAGTGGCTCCCATCCTCCCCCTTTTAGACTTCATAAAAAGAGTTGGTTTATATCCCCTTGTAATATCCTTATTAATTTGAAATTTGAGATTTTGTATTTGAAACACTTCTGCACATTTCGAAGTAAGAACAGGAATGTTGCAAGTATTTTACCAATTCAAACATGAAGCCACTCAGTCCTGCTTATTCAGTCAACATATATCAGTCTACAAATGACTACACCAAAGAGATTATTAAAAACAAAAATGAATATGTACTTACATGAAATATCAGAATTAATTGGGATGCACATACATTTACGTAAGGTAGGCCTTCATGTATTTCCATTTATAGTGAATCCCTTGCTGCATCAAGTGTATTATGTGTGAAAAGGGGGGGGGGGCTATACATGGAAAGGTGTGTCAAATAATTTCTGTCTTTCATGCACGGAAAGTCGTTCAGACTGAATAACCTCTGAGGGTTTCGGTTTCATTATAAACTGGTTCTCCTCGGGTTTATCATGAAGAAGCAACACATGACATAAAATGAATTGGTAATATACACAAACATCTGTCTGTTCCATAGACTAGTTTTCATTATAGATGGCCAGCTGTGGGCCATGTGATGCTTAATTGATACTGAAGTAAAAAGTAATAACACAGGAACCTAAATAACTATCCTGCTGACCCAGGGCAGCGAGTCACTTCAGTACAATGGTATGCACTCTATGGATACACTGTCACAAGAGTAAGACATACCATATCATGTCTCATGAAAAAAAAAAAATCTCAACTACCCTTGTATATATGGGGATATATCATAAATTTGTTTCATTATGCCATTGCCACTTGCCAATTCATGATATCTGCCTAATAAGTCAATTTAAATCAGTTAATGTTTCATTTGCGAGTAGTCCACACAATGACGATGCAAGATTGGTGATCCTCAATGTAGATACAGGCTGATAATTGAGGAATCAAAGATCACAAACTATTCTCTACACCTGATTAAAAAAGGGCAAGAATTACCAACTTGTTGATATGTTTGTTCTCTTGGTAGAAAAGGTCAATCACTTTTATGATTATGAATGCAACAAAATTGATTTCCTGAATATATTATTTCTATGGCAATTAATCCCATCTCCACTCTGTAATGAGATAAAGATGAAGATCCACGAAAGCTTCGGTTGTAAGGCACAGTTGGGACAGCAAGATGATGCAGTACTTCTGCTTCTGATTTAAAAGATTTCACAAAGACTAGAACCAGATGGAAATACACGAAAATGTTTGATCATACTAAGCCTGAATATGGCAGGCTGAAAATGGTGAGTGAAATGGCAGCTGGCTTGATGGGGGATGACAGCAGAGAATGCCCATCTCTGGCAGATAGGGGGAGGCTGACCTACAAAGTATGTCAGCGACAAATCTACCCAATCACTGATCTGCTTCCGAAGTCTAGAACGGAACGCTTAACTTCGGAATGCATTGTTTTTTCTGTTACATTCCTGATCTAGATTTCTCACTGGCAAAAGAAAGCCAGTTTAGTCTCCAATCCAATGACAAATGTCAGTATTCATGCATGAAGCATTAGAAAGGACATATCTTCCGGATGGCACTTGTCACTTCATATTGAAATGAAGTTCAACAACCTATCGACGTCTGACAGCTGATTTTGATGTATATTTTTGACGTAATGTTGTGAGCATCACCATGACAAAATCAGGAAACAATATTTCTGCCAGAGCGATCATGCATCTACTGGGGATAAACAAGAAATAGACAGAATCACTCACGGAGATGTTATGTTTTTATTACCATTATTATCATCATCACCCTCAACTTTTTTTTTTCCTTTTCTTATTTTAGTCATTGGCACAGACTAGTCATTATCATCATCACTTCATCTTGGGATTTTACAGTTTTGGATCTATGATGCCATAGCTAATGATATTTGATGTATGTTATTCATGAACTGTTATATATGCTTCCTTTCCTTTCTTATTCTTTTTCTTTCTTTCTTCTCTCTACCGCTGATCCTCCCTTTATATATATATATATATTTTTTTTTTCCTGGCAAGTTGATGTACAACTATAATGATTATATTTGTTAACATTATTATATTTCAGAATCTGGGAAATGACTTTGTGCAATATTGGTGGACTTAGAAAGAAATTTATATGATATGATGATATAATCACTGATATCGTTTCTGTATGTGTTGATTTATTTGCTGTGTTGTATTTCAGTGCGAGTTGGTTTGGGTTTCAGTTTATTACGGGCTGACGGGGGGCTGATATTGGGAAGTAACAACAGGGAAGGTTTTTGAAGTTTTTAACATCATGCCAATGGAGTCCGTTTTTATGCAACGTTTTTATACAATTGTTCTTTTAAGTTTAATTTTGCATACATGTCCGGTTATTTATTTATTTGTAAAGTGCTATTCCGTGTTGTTCTTTTTTATGTATATATTGTATTTGTTATGCTTTGACATTTATATGTGAAAATCCCACGATGAGTTTCCTGTAATGCTTTTTATTGGACGAATAAAAATGAATTGAATTGAATTGAATTGAATTGAATTCACAATCAGACTGTGAACTATCAGACAATGAAGTGTGGATATATATCATCTGATCTGGTGTCAAAGGAGACTTACTGGTCCTCAGTCATTTTGAGTTGTTTCTATCAGTCACTAATTAGCAGTGAAGAACTATTTTCAATATCCATAATGAGTCCTCATCATGAAGCGAATCAGCCAAGAGATAGAGAGAAATTAATACTCATTAGTACTATGAACATATGGGCCTCTAACTTAACCTGTCTTTCAGGAAAGGTTACTGTATAACTACATTCATCATAAGGATTAAATTTTTCGCAAATTTCAGGAATCACAGTTGGATCGTGACTGTAGTGCATTTATGATAGCGTTTGTGTCAATTTGCAAAAATGTCTGTTACCTCTTCATTCGCAAAAATATCTGTATGCGAAAATGACAGCTTATACAATATTCTCATACATGTAGTTGTAATACAAAACACACCCACAGGGCGGTGAGTTGGCTCAGTCGGTAGCGCGTCTGCCTCACGATCACGCGGCCCGGGTTCGAACCCGAGTCTGGACTGAGCAATGTTGTGTGTAAACATACCGTCCCCTCTAGCAAGAGGCAAAACACTCTGTCCCTCGGATAGGACATAAAATGGAGGTCCCGTGTATGAGAGAGTCACAGCTCATGCACGTAAAAGATCCCGCTTCATTCATTCATCGAAAAGAGCAGGGTGTCTAACCCGGTGAAGTGGTCCCACCGCACATCCAACTGGACCCCATGGAAGACCAGCTTAGTGTAGCTGAATATGGGCTATCCAGCCATCTTCACAGATGGAAAATGAACAACAACAACAACAACAACCCAGTAACTATAATGAAATGTGTTTGTTATTCTAAGTCACATTATAAAAGTTTTTGCAGATGAGTATGCACGAATTAAAACTTCTACATCTTTACCTGTATTCTGACTACAAACCAAAACAAATTTCTTTTGTTATTGTTCTGTTAAAAAAAAAAATCTCACTCACTAATATTATTCACTCATCATCTTGCACACTATTGAACAGTGAGTTTGATACGTGGTTAAACAATTCCAGTCAAGCCAATCACTAAACATGAGCTACCCACTCAGTCTGGCTACATGTAGCTGTCTGACTGTCTGTCTGTCTGACCATCTGTCTGCTGCGTATTCATTCAAATCGATCATTGGAACCATGAATCTTCCTCAACCATCCCTCTCAGTTTTACAGATATATATGAATATATATCTCTGATGAGACGCATGCCACAATATACCGGGTAGACTGTCTCTTTATCTCTCTCTCTCTCTCTTGACGACAGACTTGCTGGAGTCCCACTCCCTGCGGTGCGAGAATCTTCTGCCTGACCTGTCGTGTTTTCGCTCCTCTCATTGATGGAATTCATCCAAGCGATTTCTCTGCGCCCAGGGGGAAACAATTCCATTTTGAAAGCAATCAAACACCTGAGCACCCATGTGGCCCAACCAGAACATGACGCCAAAGGCAGCCAAGTTCACATGCAATAACACAACAGGATTGTCACTTGTACAGTTGTATGTCTGGGTGTGGTCAAACGACCTCAGTAATAAACCGCAAAAAAAAAAAAGTGGTTGACCTTAATTTCAGAGAAAGAACAGCAGTGCATGTCCACATGTTTTGAGGCTCTAATTGCCCAATACATGTGTTCGTTCTATTAGCATACAGATGGGTGCATGGAGGATCTCCTCATTTGTGTTACATGGAATATCTTCATATTCATCCCACCTTTAACACCTTTCCGTACCCCAAATGTACCTCCACTCTATACAACCGTACTATTTCCTACTTTGACACAACACCTTCTTCGCTCGTGACAAGAGCTTTGCTTTATACTAGTAATTCTTTCAATGAATCGTCAGGTACCTTTGCTGATCACATATTGATTTGAGCAGAAAAACAACACAAAATGATAACTCTCCCTTGTGGTATTCACAGACCTGTCCAGACTGCGGAATTGTCATTTATAGATCACCCCTGCAGAAATTTGCTTCTCTTGCATTCCCTCAAAGTACAGGTGCATTCATCACATTCATGAACATTAGATTTGATGAGACAATATTGCACAGCTTACAATTACAGAGTCAATCTCTCTAAACTTTTTATCCCGTTTTCATAGGAGGGCCTCACCACAATATGGTAGACGTAACATAATGGACTTAATTCTGTAGTTTCGTACCATCTCACGTCAGAGAAGCTAAAAAAAAACCTTAAGGAATTAGGCTTTCAACATAATCATGATTTAAAAGATTGAGACTAAAATGGATTTTATTATTTGGACAATGATTGTTGTAGTCAAATTCACTTGTTCTGTCATTTTTCTGCGGTTCTCTTCATATCAAAGTGCATTTAATCTGATCCCAGCACAAGTGCAGGCAGGCCAGCATCACATTTCCTTTTTAAGACCTTTTGCCCATCTTTCAGAGCCGAGGTCGAGCCCTTGATCTTTCATGTATCCATCCTGACCCCTGTCCAGAACTTCCAACACCCAGCATCGAGCAAGACCAAAATAGACTGACCACCTCTTAACTTCACAGTAACTGAGCCAAGTCTTGCCTTTTTATGGCTTGGAGTTCAACGTCAATCTGTCTGTAATCTCCGATGGTGATCAGATATTTCTCTGCCTGAGATGTGGTCATTTATATAAAGGCAGCCGTACTGGATGTCCCTCGGCAACATTTCCCTTCTCCGCTTCCAATATTTGGGCCAATGTCACCCAGCGCTGCAGTGTAGCATTAGAGGAATTTCCTATTCCCCTTGGAGCAGGTCCCAACCGGCTAACTGGCTTTAAGAGTCCTAATTTTCCCCTTCCTAGCTTTCTACAATATCTTTCTTTCTTTCTCTTTTTTAAAAACATCTAAAAAAATGACATATCCAAAGAAAACTCAGCACCATTCTCACCCACCGGCTTTTGTACGAAGAAAAACAAAACTATTCCCCCTGCTGATGCCTGAAATGAACACAGGAAATGTGGATATTCATACTGCCCTCTTTTATGTCAGGAAGACAAGCTTGGATCTATATAAAAATCCAGACGCAGTGTGAGCTTTAATATCAGGCACAACAAAGAGACACTCAGCCACACACTACAGCACAAAGTTGAAGTTGAATGACACATGATACTAACGACATCCTTCTTTGAAGGGAATTTCCACCCATCACTCTTTGATGCTTGTTAAACACTGTATGTTCATGTGTGTGTTTTTGTTTTTGTTTTTGTTTTTGTTATTGTTATTTTTATAGGGAAGTCCAATATAAAAGTTTTTGGTTGATATTTTAATGACTTTGCATGTGAGTTTCTATTGGTACATTTTTTCAGAACAGATCATACAATATATTTGATTAATAGTTTCAATAGGATTGATTAGATCTTACATTTCCATTCCTCACGTCATGATCATGAATTTATAAAACTGCAGAAGCTACTATTGCAAATGCACAAATTCAGGATGAATGAAAGCAGTCAAACTCACCTGGAAAAGCTGCTTGAGAGAGAAGAGTGCCCTGCGAAGCTCCCTTCCTGTTGAACTCAGCAGCTTTTCTGTAGAAAAGAAAAGAAATTTGACAAGTTGATTTAGAATCACAAGCGAACAAAATATCACAGAGTTTGTTGTCCTCCTTGTACACTTTACTCTCATTAAAAACAAAAACAAAAACAAAAAACAAAACTAAACTAAATGTCTGGCAGGATATGTGCCATCCAGATTGAGACAAGAATGACAATTAGCTTTTAATGAAAAAATACTTTCTCTGTGTGATGTACAACATGTACAGATATTCATGAAGGATTCACAAGTTTACAAGATACAAGATGCCTGTTTTCTTGTCATTATGTTTGAAAGCACAAACATATTTTTGTTGCCTGCAATTACTGTAAAACATGATATTTCAGCGGCATGAAATTTTTGTGAATTGAAGCCGACGGCCTTTTTCACGGCATGAAATTTTCGCGAAGTGCCTGTGGCATTCGATGCATATAGTGTAGACAAGAGCCTTCACAGGCATTTTAATTTTGCGTATCTTGGCTCTCACGAAATTTGCGAAATTAAAATGCACACGAACATTCCTCGTTTTACAGTACCTACACTGTACTCTAGAGAGTTTACTTGCATCTCTAGTACACATTTACCTTCTTACTTTGAGAAACTCCTTTAGAAATAGGATAATTGAAATTACCCAAAAAATTATAAATGAATTGAAAAACAAATGAATGAAGTGAGCACCCTGTAATGGCCACAACGTTTAAAAAAAAAAATGACAACATTTTCTGACATCTATGGTATCTGAGAGCAAAGAAACTTCCATCTGAATCATTCTTTATTGAAATTGTCATATAACGGTCAATGATTAACACAAATAGATTTGTCACGATAAAAACTGGCTGATCAGCTACTGTATAACTCACTACACTTCTCAATCTCCACAGACCTTAAAGGTTGAAATACAACCAAAGACGACACATTTAACTTGAGCCACTCCCGAAGATGGAATTCAATCACTACATTATCAATCACAAGCCAAATAAAATTGAATTAAAGCTTATTAATATTAGGAACTGAAACAGATAGTTAACTTCGTTCAAACAGTCTTCAACATACTGGACGCATTCCAGTCCACATTCTGTTGTATCTGTACATCTAGTCACTGTCTAGTCTGTTTGCACAAATTTGATTTCAAACTGTGTCAAAGGGAAATTCAATTTTGCGATCAATTTCTGGCTAATAGTGATGTTTTCACCTCACCAAACTGACAACATTGCATGACACACATGTTATGAATCATACAATCATATACAGGCCTGTGTACAACTGGCTGAGGTGGCACTATCCTCTTCTCTCTCCCTCTATCTATCTACAGCTTGTATCTATCTATTTACATGTATCTCTATCTATTTATCTGCCTGTCTATCTATCTACTACGCCATATATTTCACAAGTCTAAATTTTCGCAAATCGGGACTTCCCGACAATTTGGCGAGTGGTTTAATTTGCGATCGTGGAGTCCTGTACTGAACGCAGAAATGTATGTATACGCATACGTCACATTCATATCGGCATAAGAGTCAATATTTTCGCATGTTTTTAATTTCTCAAATAGCAGCCTACTCGCGAAATTCACGAAAATAAAAACCTCGCAAAATATTCCGCGTATACAGTATCTATCTCTCTGTCTGGCACATGAGAATGCATAGATCTGCAGTGTCACAAATCTGATCTATCAACATTTGCAGTATTCATGTCATTTTGTTGAATATAATGTACATCAGCTTTAATATATACATTTTTGTATGCAACTGAATTCCAACTATCCAATCACTTGTGAGGCTTTTCCTCTTTGTGAACCCCAAGTAAAAATAACATCTCTGTGAGTTTGGATTTGACCGAATTCTGCATCTCGTGGTGTGGTGGGGTGTAGTCTTTAGGAGAACTCTGTCATGGTGTAACTTGGAATTGAAAGCTTCTCAAATGATTTTACTATACAAAAGTATCTAGACATTGCAGTATTCACAACCAAAATATATACCATTACACCGGTCACTGAGCTTTCAGAATTTCTAAACACTACCACTGTTGATGCAATTGCCATGGTGTTCTTTATCTTAGAATTTATTTTACTTTATGTCATCTATGCATTATATATCTTCTTTACTTTTGCAATAACGCATATAATGCATCTCCCTAATTCTTTCAGTTTTTCGAAAATTTGCACAGGCACGCCAAACTTGGCTGTAAAAATTTGTGGAAAGTACACATGGTTGGGAATAATGCAGACATAGTATGTATCTACTGGGTGGTAGAGAGTGAAGTGTATGCTCGTAAATGAACTTTTTCCCATAGCTCAAGTTATGAGCACTTCTTCTGCGACATCCACAGGGGTGTGGGCTGGTCTTAAAAAAAAAGCATTCAAACATTCATGCTTTATATACTTCTTCCTCTTATCACGGACAAGAAAACTTCGCATGCCATATCACACATCTCAACAGCGACTTTTGACTTCAATTGTTTTTATCTCCAGCACTGCATACAATTTGTAGAACAACATTTTGCTTGCTCCCTCACCCTGCAATTGTGCAGAAGCGAGGAAAACGTGGATAAGGAAGAAGTGCATAAATAAACATGAGTTCTACATACATTGGACTAGATCGCCCCCGGATGTCAAGGAGCAATTTTATCAGCATCTTGTATTTCAGGTATCCTGAAACCTACTTTAGATTTACATCCTGTATGATGCGCACCTGACAAAATTCTAATTTGATTGGTCAAAGTACATTTATCATCAGCTAGTATTAGCAATAAAGATCTATACTTTCAAGACAAAAAAAAAGTTGGTTCAGAATGCTTTAATAGTTGGTTACACAGTAACTCAAACAATTATAACCATGCAAACCTGCTATTAACACAAAGTGTAATTTTACATATTTTTTTGCAAAACACTGATTAATGCTGATCAAGATGCCTAAACACACAAACACACACACAAACTTGATTTGCCACTACATGTATTTTATAGTTCAGAGAATGCACAAGCTTTGAATATCACAGAAGTATGTGATCCAAAAAAGACCAAAAAAAAAAAAGTATGTGATCCAAAAAAGACAATGTACATTATGGTAATGCATGCATACATTACAATTGTACTTGTAGGTATCCACCACTCCTTGGTCATGACATGTATCAAGCAGGGTTTTCATAATTACACTGACCTTTAGATCAACTTTTGTTTATTACAACATGTATGTTTATAGCAATAAAATATAGTTACTCGCAAAGGTACTAAAAAATGAAAATTCTGAAATGTACGTTCCGACTTAACTTCAAAACCAAGACCTACTTCAAGATAGTATACGCATGTTGTACTATATTTCATTTGGGACACACACACACACACACACACACACACAAATCAGCCCTCAGTATAATATGTTAGAAATCAAATGAGCATCATACCTGGAAATGGCAAACTGTATCAAATGTCAGCGTTCAAATCAATTTCATTACCCTTGCAAATGGCACACACAGTGGACTTCAACTCAAGATTGACAAAACACATTACATACATTGGAAACTGGAACTGAATGCATAAACCATACGCACACACAAGGTTGCATGCAGATCATCGTTACGCTAGATTGGAAATCTGGGTTACAACACTAATCGACTTTGATACATGATGTACGCTAGCATACTCAGAAAGTAACTCAAAGACATTTCACTTCAGAACTCTCTGGAAGAAATTGGTGACCTCCAAAACCATATTTAAAAATACCCTACCTGGGAGATCCTTCCCTTTCACGTTTCTGAAATGGTCAATCATGATTTTTTTTTTCCTTAGTTTGCTCTCTCCTTCCTTCAGTCAGTCATATTCCACAATAAAAGGACACAGATAGGCAACAAGGGAACCACAAGGAACACGCAGCGCGACTGTGTTGATAGGTCCGCGGCCAGCCAGTATCCACACGCACAGGTTCAAACTAATCGGCACCGGATAATCCAACGAGACGAGGGCGAGACAATCGGTGGGTACAGATTCTTCCTGAGTCACGGGGAGCGCAATGGCAGATGAGGTGCCTCACCGCCAGCAATAATATATCTACAATACTATGGAGGTAAATTCCACTTTCCCTCCGTTAAAACAACTGGGGAGGGGGGTAAAATTGATCTGGTACAGCAGAGATGGTACAAAGAGGAAGAGAGGAGTTATGTACAATGTAGCACAAATCACAGTAAATGACTGACATGCCGATTGTGTTGGCAGGGGGATAGCTTCGCTGGGCCGGCGGACTCCCCTTAAGTCACTGCATCCTGTCGTGACGAAATCATTGCGTCGTCGAGAAATCTCTTTCTCAGGCGGGCGGGAGGCGATTTCGGGAGCCGGCTCTCCGTTGTCGTTGCTGTTTTGTTTCACCCTCCCTGCTACACCCCCTACCAACAGAAAACTTTCTGAGAGTTGGAACCGACAGGGTAAGAGAAGGGAAAGGATGAGCCCCTATTTCACGCTGTGAGCGTTGTGGTTTCGACCCCCGTACTGAGCATGTGCATTAGGGTGCACAGTGGAGAGCAATAGCTAGCTAGTCTCGCTGTTCATATCAAATATAGGCCTTGTATCATTTTTTTCTCAATCCAATTCAAAGACTATCAAATCTCAAAATTCTCATGAATGAAAACAAATTGAGGTCAAGTAAACATTCAAAACTGCATCAGTTCATTGGACTTCTTCACTCATTCTTCTACAACGGCCCCTTCTTTTTCATCAGTTGATTGTTGTGAGCTTTAAGAACAACAGCTTTCTCATTTGTATAGACAGAATTGTGATAAAGAGGACAAAACTACAAACATTTTTTTTCGAGATGAGAAGACAGAGCAAAGACCCAGGACCTGGCTTGAAAGAGAGAATAACATCCTGTGTATGTTGTGTATGTGTCATGTTAGGCCTCCTGCATAATTGATTAAGAGGGATAGCAGAGAAAAGGTATGATGTACCAGACTAGGTACTTTCACTGCATCAACTGTACACTCTGGATGAAGAGGATGGGGGAGGGGGGGGGGGGAGGTATGACCAGCATTAGGAATGTGAATTCCAAAGATAGTTGGATGGAGGACAGTGCAGAGAATAACATAGGAATCAATCCCAGTCCCTGTTCACATCACAAAGTAAACTCATCACCAGTTGGCACTCCAGATAATGATGTCACAGCCTTTATACTTTTAAATCATACACATTGACCTTGGGGTGAACCCAAACTTCAAGCAGCCAGTTTGACATACCCTGCATGACATGGCACATATCACACTAAATAGAGCGTGATATCCATAACAAACATTATACATGCAAACTAGCTGGGATGATGTCATGATGTCTCACGAGTCTTCCACTGATTTCTGCAAACATCTTCAGTACATGTATATTTCCTTCACAAAATCATTATCGAAAGATATGACCTCATTCACATCAAGTTACTCCAGAGTTGTATAGATTTTTACAATGACTTCCCATAGTTGACTTTTAATCAAATAGGGGAATACAGCTGCTGAATTATTTATACATTTATGCTCTTTCTCCTTAATTTTTCTTCGTAATTGAATGTGGGTGAGTCAATGTAGATCACGTTGAATAAATACCTGGGACAACATTCTTCAGTCCTACTTCTTTGGTTAAAAAAAAAGGAAATCACATCAAGTATATCATCATTTGACTTTTCCATCACTCCCAACTCACTGTGAATTTGATGCCGTCTGTATGACAATCAAAAAATACATATAAAATTTGCAGGGTACTGCAACACCCAAGCCTCTTGTTCTCAGGGGCTACCAAACTTCGATGTTGGACAAGAAAAAGGCTAAAAGATTTGCCAAACACTAGTAGAAACAGGATTATCTACAGTATTATACTGTATTATACCAAACCTACATAGCCACACGAAACAATCCCCTAAAATTAAAAAAACAAAACAAAAACAAGAACTAAACAGAGACTGATCAAAACTAAGAGCTGGAGGGCATTTCATGAAGCATTTTGTCATATATTTTTTTCTGACATATTAGCCCTCAGCCAATCATACATTATATGCAAGGATTGTAACAGTTTGTCAGACAAAACACCCAACAAAAGGTTTCATGAACTACCCCCTTGATACCAAAATTGCTGCAGCTGTGCAACATACTACTAAAAATATACAAACAGAGACGACTAGTATGTATTGCTTTGTTGGGGATAGTCAGTCATTTGTTAATTTTCCCATTATTTGTAATCCACTTTATGATTAATTTTAAGAGAATTGTAGCATCTTGCTCTAATCATAAATAGGGCAGTTTCGTCACACTTCAGCATGGTGCCATGTATTATCACATGATGAGATTATCTGTACAATGTGAAAGGGGACGCCTTGCCTATGGATGCTACCAGCGTGCACCGAGAAGCTTGCCCTGTGTGTATCCTGGACTCGGAGGTGTGTGTGCGAATCCACTACGATCCTTTGATGGCACGCAGGCCACTTTCCGCATCACCTAAATATACGTTGTGACGCATCCGCCCAGCGATGGGGCAAAGACAAAGTGTAACATGCGTCATCACAGCCGGACCATGTTGAGATTCCATTGTCTATTGAAAAGACTCGGGAATTTCATATGATTTCAAGAGCTGCACAAGTATTTTCGATGTATTTCTGAGGGGTTTACTACTTTCCGGCAGAACCATGGACTTCCATAACCCTAAATGAAAGACAGTTCATGGGAGAGGTAGCGTCTAGGCTTAAATACCAGGCTGAGTGCAAAGTCCGATGACCTTTTGGCATTAATCATAAATTACTTGTCCAAGTCTAATTCATTTGCATTCAGTTACATTGAAAGTACTCAGAGGAGATGCCTACAGGTCAACCACGCAAACTCCCATCACCTATGACAGCCATATCACTCTGGCATCATTCATTCGTACTTGGGAACTTGCTTGTAGAAGCAACAAACTGCTACCAACCTCCGTACTACAAATCTTGGACTGGCAAGGTCAATGAAAAAACAGATGCTTAATCAAATATTGACAAGTAATATGTATGCTCAATTGGGAAATCAAATTTTCAAACACACACAAACACACACACACAAAAAAAAAATTGGGCACTGCAATGCATTGACATGTGACAATACATTTCCGTGTAACAATCATAATTATGCTACAAACCAGTATCATCTACATGTGATACTCGTATCCCAATGTGTAAAGTTCAATGACCTTTGACATTATTGGGATTGGCTCACTCCAGCTGTCACCAGTAATTTTTCTTTGCACAACTCATCCACTCAGAATAAATTGATACAATGTTACTGAGTAATTGCACAACTATTTGACATTCATGAATCAAGTCCTGCCTGAGATAAGAGCCATCATTATGATCATGCACATGTACAGCAAGACCAAAGGTTGAATTACATTAATGTGGATATCAAAAATGTCTTCACATGCGCTATGAGAAGCAGCATCAATGTTATACAAAAGTGTTTGCTTTCAGCCCTTTACTGCATACTTCTGAGGACTTGTCAGCCTTTATACATGGTGTACTTGTGGTAATTGCTCAAATGAAATAGTCACTCTCTTGTTACCACACCTCCCCCCCCCCCTTTCCACACACACATAAACAATAACAAAGCAAAATCCACAATAACAACTGCAAACAAACATTCACACAATTTCAGTTTCCATATCTCTAGATTTCTTCTGAGTCATGTTTCTTGTTTTGTTCTGCTTTTTGTTTCTCCCTCCTTTTTTTTCCCAAAGGTGTGGCAATATTTTCTACAGTCCTACTGTCCAACTGACATCAATGGTATGACACCTTGAGTTTGATACCAATCAAATATGTGCACCTATTCTTTGATATCAGACATGGTTTGCAAACAGTGAAGTTTTAATTGTGTGTTATGTCTGCCTACATGTTTCTACATTGTACATGTAGTGTCTGAAGTTCTAGTCTGAATGAGGCAAAAAGCATGAACACCTTAAACTCCTTAAAAAAAAACACACACACACACAAAAGAAAGATAAATCGAATGTACAAATATTGTTGCCTGTAATAGCCTAATAAGCAGAGATAAATAACTTGTAGGTTACAGGACAGAGCTCAGCTCCAACTTTTTTCCACTAGTTGGCCCGAGGGGGTCACTAAAATCTTGTAATCTGAAATTTTGGTGGCCCGAAAAAGAAGTGAAGTGACCTGCGATAAAAAAAAACACAGCAATCTACTTTATATCTTTGTTAGGCAACAAAAGATAGTCATTTTCAAAATTTGGTAGCCCAACATCCAATTTTAGTGGCCCCAGGCCACTGGGCCACTGCTAATGTTGAGCCCTGTAGGATATGCAACAGCACAGCACAGAGGCATGAAAAGTAGGTCATTTGCATTTAACCAAAATATGACACTGTCAATAGCTAGAGAGAATCATTAAACAAAATGGCTGCTTACAACCCTGCATTTAAGAACATGTTGGCAGAATAATACGCTTTTTGGCAAGGCACTCACTCTGCAAACATAGAGAGTTATATTCGACAAAGTTATCACATTTTTTTCAGATCTCAATACACAAGCATGACTGCATGACTGCATGAACTTGAATAGTTAAGTCTGGAAACCGAGACTAGCGAGAGCTGGCAAACCAATTGAACTACATCTCAAGATGGTAGGTCTGGAGATGTCATCCAGTTGATTAATGCGGCAATTCAATCCTCAATTCGATGCGCAATGGCCCTGTAATGGATAGGAGAATACCCTTGATTTGTGGTATAAAGTCCTTATGGCAGATGTTATTAATGTGCCATTTCTAAATCTTTTATTTTTTAAGATATAAAATTATTCTTCATAAATGGATAAAAGTGATAAGTGTTATCTACTTTTCTCTCAAAAAAATACACATACATAGATAGACACATGTTTACACTATTGATATCCATACACAAAATATTGTATACAGTAAGTAAATACAGTACCTTTGTATGTACGTACAGTACATGCAATGTTGTATCATTGCAGCTATACGTATACTCTCTTACACAGTATAATGCATAGTCATCAATAATGCCTCAAATATACCAAAAATTGGTCACTTACATTGTATAGCCAATGACAATAAATCTTTGAGGTAGGGCATCAAAAAAAAAAAATTAGGGCAATAAATATCTTATTCATCATCAAATACACTCACTGCTTACAGGTGTACATTGTTTTCCTTTCAATCTTCAACTTGTTTTGTTTGATCAAATATTGAGATTTGTACATCAATTTATATCCATAACACTGACATGTGCAATAAACATGAGGAAAAATCACATGTGAATCACTGTAAATTTTACCATAAAAAGAAAAAAATATATAATTGACAATTACTAATCAAAAGAAACAATTGAGCACCATAATGAATTGATGCATCTCTTTTTTGGTGATTTGTGCCATTCCTGTTGTTTCCACACAAAAAAAAAAAAAACTTCCTAAGGTGTTTTATTCTTAGTCTCTTCTGGTTGCCATGAGTGAGTTTATGTGATATATCGCCATCTGTACGTGACGAGGAAAGCGAAAAATGGAAAGTGATGGAAGAGAAGAACTGAGCCGAGTTTCTGCATGGTGTTGAACCGCATCGCACGCTTTTAACGGGTCATTAAAGGAAATCATCTATATCCTTCCTCTGAAGGAGCAGAGTTTAATGACACGGGTCCTGCCTGGCGCTCGCTCTTGGCTGGTGAGAATGTAAGCCTCTTGTCCTTACACGCCCCCAGATCGCTGCAGCCCCCCTCACCGTTCCATTCTACTCAGGGATTCAAAGCAAAGTGCACCCTCTAGTGTTAATACACAAGACAGTGAACTGAGATTTTCTGATACCTCAATTAAGTATAAATACAGGCATAAATATCACATAGGCAATATGATGGTGGAAGATATTCACATACCTTTCCTCAAAACTCATACAAATTGTATCCGTTTACGCGATAACTCAAGACTGGATCGAGCAAATTTCAATGAACTTTGTGGAAGGATGATGTATGATGGTATCATGAGTGCCTGATTTGACATAACAGAGAAAAAAAAAAAACCTGTTAAAATCATCAACATTTTGCATTAAACATCATGACTGCTCATGAAAGAAATTCAAGTTTTTCTATGCACATGTCAATCATCATCATCATCACTTTATTCATTTTTCATGTTATCTTTTTTCAATCTATTTTTCCTTTGTCCTTTTATTTTATCTCTTCATTTTCTTCTTTTTAATAGGAAGAGAGAACTGCACAACAGTGACAACGGCAAGAAAAAAGGACAAATGATATGAGAAATATTAATGAAATTAATTTGCCGAAAATGTTACAAAGAGGGCACAGGAAATATGTGATCACTCTTGAATCTTTTAAGCCTTGCTCACAGATTAAGACATGATCTTCTTTCATGAACACAAACACATCTACAATGCTAAAAAATAAAAAATGTAAGATGAATATCTTGTTAACTGCAGTGTTGCAAGTTCATTATTAGATACATCTCTCAAATTCCAACAGGACTTTTACGTACATATTGGATGGGACACTTTCAGGTCCTTTTAAGTCAATGTCATGTGGAAAAATTTTCAAGAATTAAATCACTAAAAATGTTGCCAACAGCTAACACAGCAATGAAATGACAGGCTAAATGATCTATATTTTAACTTTCTTGCCTTCTTGTAGAATGCACATTAAGCTTCTATCTTGGCTGAATTGCCACTTATTGTCACTGAAGCCAGGCCTTTCAATTCTAAAACAGCTCTGTGATCAATTATTACAATATGTGCATAACAATTTCATCAAAAATTATCATTTTGTAAACTTCGTAGTTCATTGCTGTCACTTTTGCAAAAGTGGGAATGATTTCGCATGACTGTGGATTCAATTGAGATCTTTAGTGTGTCATATGGGTTAAAAAAACAAACAATTTTACACAGAATGGAGCTTGACAACATTTGTTCAAAATGTGCCCCTAATATGGTAAAAAGGGAACTCTTAAATGGTACCAATGATATTTATAACCAAGTCATAATTGAATGAATGTTACATTGCTATTTAACCATTATCAGCAGCCTAACAAAAACAAAATCCAATATCATGCTCCAAATACCTCATGCTATTATACACAATTCAATGTCGGGGAAAAATCATTTGAAAAAAAAAGAAGAAGAAAGAAATACTGTGTATGAGCAGCCATTGTACTACTGTATACATGCAATGACTCAAATAATTCTCACAAAATGTTGGCCTTTTGTCATTTTTTGATAGTATTAACCTCTGTGTTATCTGTGTACCTTCTGATTTACATGAATAGTATTTGACTCCATCAGCAACAATAATGACCTAAATAATGGTAGTTAACACTTCCCACGCTATGGATATCCTGCCCAAGCCCTTCTATTCTAAAAAACGACCAGAACAAGGTGAAGCACAAATTGATTTGCACAGCTACATATTGCTGTGAGTACACAGTAACTACAACCTGTAGTCTCAAACCACAAACCTAATAATTTATGATAACTGACCAAAAGTCAAATTTTCTACACCACAGATTTGCAAATAGCATTGTACAAGAGTCTATGTATAGCAACAACGGGATTGAAGTTGAATTTCATTGTACAAAACCTCATCAAAGTCTAGTCATCAAATGCGAACTTTGGCATTGAGGCTATCATTGGGATTGCCTAATTGAGGTCTATCCCTGCAGGCTAGTTGACTTTACCCCTGATCTGCCTGAGCAAATTATTGATTCTAACATTCCATATCATGAAAAGGGGGATGTATCAGCTCATCTCTCCCTCTCTCCCCCTCTCTTTCCTTCTCCCTCTCCCTCTCTCCTTCTCTCCTACATGAGCAAATATGCATAGCAACATTGGTAGTCTCCTCTTCAGGACCCTCCGACATATTTGTACACAATTGTACATCTGGGTTTACAGGCATTACCTTGCAGTGTGTACAATGTACACTGTAAATGTAATAATGATGGATTCAACTTAGAACTGACTGAATACTGCACTAAAATAAGCAATATGTGTTACGAATGACTCCAAACAAGCTAATAAGATGCAAATCCATTGTATGCACCTAGTGCACACACACACACACACACACAAAGGAGTTCATGGAAGCAACAGCACTTTGCTCTTCTCTATTTCCTTACTTTTTTTACTTTTTTTTTCTCCTTTTTTTGGGGGGGTCTGTTGTCCTTTCTGGTCTGGTCTCCTTGCAAGGGTGAATGTATAATTTTGAGCCACAAGTGTTGCTGCATGTTAAGTATGTGCTAAAATGGACCTGACCATTCACTGTGATCATAAAACCCTACCTCCCATCAGTCCCATTGTATAATTGTTATTGAAGACAGATAATAATGAGTATTTACCTCTGCTTAACATAAAAAAAGAAAAAAGCTCTCTATAAAATCCAGGTGACTCTTCAAAGTCAGAGACATCCCTAAATCTCAGTATTTCTGTTAGGATTTTGTCTGCCATTGTGCACACATTCCTTTTGATAATGTTTATGTACTGAAGTGGCTTGAAAGAGACTATGGTATCAGCTCAACAAATCAATAAAGTGCTTGCCAGAGGGGACAATAGCCCCTACATAAAAGTTCACATTTATAGAGGATAAAGGGATACACCGCACAATGAAGAGCTACAAAGGAGTCAACGAACGTTGACTAAGTTCCCCTCATGTACAATGTGCTCGGGGTAAGAATCGTCTCTCTCTCCACGGTAAGGAGATGGTCGTGTACAGAAAAGGGGTGGGGAGCTTGGCATTGAGCGGCCATCGTGTCCCCAGTGGAAACAAAAATTTGCCATGCAGACGACTGTTTACATTCTGAGCACCCTTCGGTGGGAGACAATAGCCCATGCACCCTTTAAGAAATTAGGCAAGCACTTCCTTTGAATGTATGGGCGATTCACAAAAATACTTACAGTTGTAAATGGGCAACACTGCCCTGAATATTACATGGAGAGGAAGATAGTTTATAGAGAGTGAGAGAAATGGGGGGAGATATGCATTCAAAGAGAAGCCATTTTCGGTGTATCTTTCTCTATACGCAGTGACTATCCATGCGACAATTTCTATCAGTGAACATACACGCTTTGAAGTGCACACAATTGTACACTTCGTTATCAATGCATTGCCCAAATGGGTAAACATATCCTCATGTGTGATGACCCAATGGATATAATCAAGGGTGCAAATGTGTCCAGCTCTCATACCTACAGTGCACACATAACACATTACACACTACACCTTGACCTCTAACCTGTAAAAGGCAAACAAACTTCACAAATGAAATCTGGCTTTTTTTTGGGGGGGGGGGGGAGGGATGCACAAATTCAAAAAGCCCCTAAACTTCTCTCACTTATCTTCCACTTGTATACCTTGTCTTGAAATGGGTAGAAAAACCAAGGATTCCATGCAACAAATGTAAAGGCACTCATAACCCACCAGGTTTGCAACCTATTCCTTTCTATGGACTTCTTGATAATAGTTCAGAGATTTGCACAGAGGTACGAATGGTTACTACTGTCTTTGTCTCTTCTTGATTAGAACATGGCTGTGGTCAATGCAAAAGATGACCATGTAGCTCCAAGAGGGCACTGTGCCAGATGACGTCTTGTCTTTCAACTCTCATGTATGCAGTGTGTCTGTGTGTGTGTCTGATAGCGCTCAAAACTTCACTGCTTTTGTTTCATGACTTAAGTACAGATTTTCTTCTTCCCATATCTGAAAGTTTGGGCATTAATAACCTCATGTAAATGGCAGGGATGGGAGAGAATATAATATTTCCATTTCCGCAGATTCTAGAGTCCCATAAATCTCCATGAAATGCGCGATACTCAAGAATTCCTCGGGGAAGAAGAGCTGAATGGACATACACACTATTAAGAATAAAGAACGGACATGACAATAAAACAGGAAACATTGATTTCTTGTACATTCACCCATTACTAAGTATGACAGGAATGCTGCACAGTAGAATCCTAGTTGTACAAGTCTCCAAACAAACTTTATGGAAGACTTCTTTCATTCCAATAACACAGAGAGACTGAGAGATAGAAAGGATCAGTTTACTGACTAGCAAGGATTCCTTCCCTGAATTGACAACCTCCCCTCCAGACAGTGATGTTCAGCGACAATAGCCTCGTGTGACTGTATCTGGAGTGTTTGGATTTGCATGCTTGATCATGTTTACTACCCTCAATCCTAATCCACTCTTCCCTCCTTGATCTGCTGCAGTCTGCCTATAACTGCCCACTTTAGAGAATCACCAAGAATGGGATTACGGACCATAGAGAAGGTCGATCTTGGAGGTGAAAAGGCAACAGTAAACAGTTGATGGGATTAACTAGCGTTTCAGTTGGGATTCAGGTAGCTCATTGTTTTGTCGCACTAACAAGAGACATTGTGCTCTTGAATCAAAGGATGCTTGGTATGTCATTGTGATGTCACATGGGTTAAGCTCTTTATTTGCTTTCTACATGAAAAATAGGGCATAATATGTGTGATTTCTGTATTGGTAAGTTCCTCTTTCAGTTTCATCATTCACAACAAAAACAGCCTTCAGTTTCCACGAAATACATCAGTACAAGCAAGTGACATATCTCTATCTGAATTTGTGTAATTATTTGCACAACAATTTGTGGACACTGAACACATGCTCTCCTGCTGTAGCCCTAAATGTTGACTACATTTTTGTCAAACTACCAGAATACTTCATCTCTGCTGAAACAAAGCATGACAGTGAAAAACTGGCATGGTCCATGGTCTGTTCTTTTGCAGAAAGAGAAAAAAAAAAAGACTACAGTTGAACCTCTCTCATCCGGCCTCCCTTTATCCGGATCTCTCTATTATACGGAGGCAATCTCGCCATGATTTTTTTTTTTTTAATAATTACGGGAGGAAAGGGGGGATTCCCAACTCCTTGAAAATTCCTACACAAACACACATGAATTACATAAACTTGATACATTTCTTAATAATTATTTAGGTAAATCATCCCAAGAATTTATAAAAGAAAATGATTTCATTCTTGCAAACACGAACCTCTATTTTGGGGTCTGTTACTGAGTGTAACAATGAAAAGGTTGCAGTATACACATTACTACAAGTGGTACTACAATGGGCTATACATCAGTACATGTGTACATGTATAAAGCATTGAGTCTCCCGTTTCCGGCCAAATCCCTTATCCGGATGAGCCTCGGTCCCGACTTGTGCGGATACGAGAGGTTCAACTGTACTTGATATGTGCTATCATAAAACAAAAGAGAATTTAAAATATTACATTCTTCATTTCTAAATTTCACAGGTAATATATCAGCAGTCTTGCTTAGAATTTCACATACACAGTATTGCATGCTATTATGGTCATCTTCAGATGATATTTAGCAGATCTGCAGAGACCTTGCAAGGAAGGGCTCCACCCCTATACCTGGGAATCACAAGCAGGGGCATCTCATCCCCCCTCTCCTAAGCCTACAGTTCCCCCCATGGGTGTCACGCTTACCCTGGCGGCTAGATTACAGACACATCCCAGTGCAAATCATCTCTTTGGGACATTGTTTGGGAACAAATTACTGTTCCACAATGAGATGAGTGAGTACGCCATTGATCATGCCTGACAGAGCGGTAGAGCGACAAACATTGGGCGCAATTGATCGCAAGTGATCCTGAAATATACATTTGTATGGCTCTAGGAAACATGGGAATGCCAGACGAGGTGGAAAACCTTATTTTGCCCATGACATACATTGTGAAATCCTATTACAAGTAATTGAGTGACTGATAACTAATAACAGTCCGCTTGTGGTCAGGAAATTGACTCTTTATAAATTTCAGAACAGAGGATTGATATTCAGTTAAACAGCTGTGATGACAAGTGACAACTCATCTTCAAATGTTTGATTTTGAAATCACTGTACTTCCACAAATGTGATGAGATATTGACAGAGTTACAGGTCATTATCAGCGCATAGGAGAAATAATGCATTTTAGTCACCAAATGTGAGTGTAAAGCCTATTATACTGCATACATTTTGTACATCATACACAGCATGGCAAGCAAAAAGCTTTGTCTCTTGATTTGAATAGTGGTCTTGCATGGTGTGAGAACACTTGTGCATCAGATTTCTCTTGTTTGTTTGGTTTTTTTTTTACAAAATTGACATGTATGCAACTCCTTCAATTCTCTTATCACGCATAACTTTTCTCTCAAAAGTAAAGAAAGGTTGGTGCAAGTTTCACAATGTGGGGATTTACTGTACAGTAATGGTGGCAATCAATCCTATCATATCCAATGTTGAACTCTTTCCTCACATGAAGTCAATATACACCCATACTGTGTAATAACACTGATACATTGAGGGAGGATGAGCTTCTTTCCACTTTCTGACACACTTGTGTATTGTGGGAATGTGGATATCACAGGTACTCTTTGTCCAAACTAGCAAAACCCTCTTGCAGGGTCTTGTGTGAATTATGTGAATATTTCTCAAGCACAACCTGTAGCTTGCTTCATTTTATCAAACCATTCAGGATTGACTTCATATCAAAGACAGAATACACTTTAAAATGACTATAATGACAGATTTGTGATACTTAAAATATTGTTTTGAATGCATTACACATTTATGCCAAGATGATCTCTTTTGAAGGGCAAATCGTCTATAAAGTTCTTGGCCTCCATTAATGTTCTAAAGGGATTTAAAATGAACAAAGATGTACAAGAGTGTATGTATGACAAACAATGCATCATAAATGAGATCTGTAGACTGTAATAAACATTTGACAATTGATATTCAGGCATGTGATTACTGAAATACTGATCTTTATAAATTTTTCGTGGTTAGTTTTTGTTTGTTTGTTTGTTTGTTTGTTTTGGGGGTCAGAATAATGTCATCATGCCAGATTACATGAAACCTCATAATACATGCAGTTTGTAACAAATTGACAAATCAATATTTCGGTATCGTTTCCAAGTATATTTACAGTTCAGCTTTGAAAACAAATATACATGTATTTACCATGTATGAAACATACACAAATGGAGCTTAGAAAGATTCTAAAATCTAATGCTACCAGTACATAGAATGACCAATCAAATAGAACTATAAACCCATACCAAGCTTTTGTAAAGCAATATGATTTCTATCTTTCTTTTGGCAATTAAAAAATTAGTGTTTTCTCAGCATCACACACACATTCTTTACCATCTATTTTGGAACATGCAGTGTACACACAGATGCAGAAACACCATAATAGCCTGTAATGACACTGAAATTGAACTGGAACCTCCCGCTGATTTCTCTGCCGCCTAGCCGTGACAGTTGTAATTCCACTGGGGACTGAATTGCCGGGCCAACAGGGCACGGATGCTTACTCGGAAGAAGTGATTTGGAGGAGTACAGAGAATAACCAGAAATTGTATGTCTAAATATAACCCTGCCCATTTGGTGAAAAAAGGGGAGAAGTTCATGTCCACTGACTTCAAATGTCAAGTATATCCGTCTCTTTTTGGCTTGCAAAAATCCAAGCCTCTTAATATGCTACATCACATTGTACATCACAACAAAATGCAGATCTGATTGTACTGCACTGATTTGCATCAAACTCCCTCTTTACATTCAAAATGAGGGAAGTGTAGATAAGTTTAAATCACTGCTTAAAATACTCAATTGTAATTGTTTGTTATATACAAGTATGTAGGCCTACATTATTGGTATATGCTGTGTTTTAATTTGAGATTTTTCCATATTAAGGCGCTTGAAAACAGAAGTATTAAGCACTATATAAGTGTTATTTCTTATTATTGTTTCTTATTATCAATAATGGCTGATGCTGGTTCAAAGAAATGAAGCAATGTATACTGACAATTAATACTGCATTATGTATGGAACTTGGTGGTAATCTGGGATGGAACAACTACTTTAAGTTTTTCTTCAAATCTGTATGTTATTAACACCCTCAGACTGAATATTAGGAGTATTTAGTATTGCATAAAAATGTTCACCATTTGTGCATAACAATGTTTGCCAGGTTTAGCACTTGAATGTTAAATCTTTCAAATTAAGTAATTGGCTAATGTATACTTCTGCATGTTTAGTAGCATTTTACAATTAAAGAAGCACAATTTTGACTTACTTTCTGGTTCTTTAATTGTATTAAACCGTTTAGGAGCAAGAAATCAGAATGCCTTTCATAAAACTGTCTAATACCTCTATCACGCTAGTCAGTCGGGGATCACCCACGAGATTAAACTGGGGATCAAACGGAAAACACCCGCAAAAAAAAATCTCTTTCATAAATGTACTGGCGAATGAGCTCCAGATTGCATTTGTCTTGTCCACTCTTCTGCAGTGCAAGTACACACTATTGTGCAAGCGCGAAACAGCCTGCAAGACATTGTTGGGATGCTGACCTGCGCTTTTCACCCCGGAGTTTATCCACAATGCCTTTCAGACTAGAGCATCACCTGGGAGTTCAAGGGAACAGTCGGGAGTTTACCACGGACGGCTAGAGGGTAAGATTCCTGAAAAATCACCCGGCATATCTTACCCGTGAGTTTACCCGCAATGCCCTTTCATGCTACAGCGTCGCCCACGAGTTCCCGGGAGATCTCGGGTGATCTCTGGTGAAATTTGCTAAGCAAGAAAGGGGTATAGGAACGTGACTGGGCTTGCCACTTGCGATATCTTGTGATGGCCATCTCTCATGAGGAAAAGTCTTCACAGACTCCCCGTGCACTGGTTCAACCACAAGGAACGTATCAATAAAGAATCCACTGGAGCTGATCCTGGCCGAAAACTGCCTGGAAGGGGGTGAAAAGACGCCCCCTTGGTGGGTAGCAGTGACACCCCCCTGCTGAATCATGGACACAGGGCTAATCCACTGCTAATCGGTCTCACCCTCTTTTAATTCCCTGACCTCAAAACCACAGTGAAGGAAACCCTTCCAGCTCCTCTTATTATCTCCAATCAATCTAGGGTGCGTTCATACCCCCAAAGGGACTACGTCTTTGTCAAACTCTCATTACAGCATTTCTGTAATCATCATAAAATGAATGAGTCAATTTGAAGGAACCATTTGACACTTCATTACTGTAACTCCCATCACACACACAAACATCTCCATCATTTCTACTTTAAATGTGCATTATGTATACGAGATGATAGTCATAGCAACCGACCAATCAATACTGGATATTTGGAGATTATGTAAAGTTTCAGTGCGTGGACATTATTGCTTAATCTGATATCATAGGCTTCTAATTGGCAACATTGTGCCCACTACACCTAATCCAGTTTTCCTTGAGACATGTGATTCAAATTGAACCGAACAGTAATTAACGATATCAGCCAGTTTTCAGCGGTAGGGTCATTATGTTATTTAACTCGAATGCGGAGGATGTTGCTTCAGAATCAGTCACTGCATAGTATGCCAGCAAATGTCTCAAATATTTTCTCACAAAAAAAAAATAAATAAATACAAATTTGCTATGAAAGAATATGATGGGATATTACTACAAATGATGAAGATGATTTTTGAGCTGTCTGAATTCACAATAATGGGCAATGTCACAAAATATGGGTAATGTCCTTCGTACTCTCTGCTGATGTCAACATATCTTGAAATTATCACGTTTCAGAAAAATTTCGGTAAGAATTGTGAATATTTGCAGCATGTTACCAGTGTATACAATATATGAGGTTATGCCTCAGCGTACTACAGTAAGCCTGGTTTGCGGCGAAACTCCCTGTCAGTGTTAACACTCAGTTACACGTTTTTGTACATAATGTTGCCTACTAAACCACGTCTAGTACTCACAATGCCAGCTACATGACATCATCCTGTCGTAGGGGTGAGAAACTATCAATGCAGCTATCATTAACAGTATGAGGAAATTCATGTCTGACAACTAAGCCACTAATTGTCACACCAAGAGAAGACAAAGGTAGTTGGAAGGGATGTGGAAAGGGGGGGGGGGGAAGGGAGGGGGAGGGTAGTGATAGAGCCTGGAGAATACACCACTGGCTGACAGTACACCAGACACGGGACAGAAAAGGAGCGGGACAGGTCTACCTTCTCACCCTACCGACAGGTAAGTACGTGCCTGTCTGACCCAGTACAAACAAATTAGTCACTGTAGCAATCAGACCCAATAAAAGATAGCTCTAATTCTGGCAGATTCATCCAAGTTGCTGTGAGGACCTCCATGGAGATTTGTGTCTTATCTCACACAAAAAAAAAACCCTGCCACAGGCATTTCGTCTAGACACACTTTGTCTTTTTGAAGCGAGATCAGAGATCACATTTTGCCATTATAATATTGGTGAAAAAGCTTGACCAACACAACACTCCAAGGATAATCATGAAGACAGATCAAGATGCTGGGGCTGGATCCATGGCAAGTGCTGTTGCCTTGGTGACCTCTGAATGATTCCCTCCCCCCCCCCCCCCCCCCCCTTTGAAATCAGCTCATCTATTTCCAGCACAATGATGACTTCTTCAGGAAAGCTACCACTCTCCTCTCGTGTCATGGACTGTAACATTTCCGGACATGCACATCCAGGAACACTGACGAATTACTTGTACCCTGGCTGTAGTGTTATGATTGGATTGTTCACATCCTTTTGTGTGTGTGTGAGTTTTCTTTATACAGACTTTTAAATTACCAATTACAGTTCGCTCCCAAGAAGCTTGCCTGACTCTGAAATGACTAATGATAGGAAAATGTACCACCACAGCTCATGATGTAACAGGCTCTCTAATAGGATGCCACTGGGATTTTCAAGGTGAAACATCCACTTTTTTCACTTTGTATGTTTCAGTCAAGTATGTGATAGTGTGTGGGGAGACTGGGGTAATTGTGGCCCCGGGGCAATTATGGCCCCTCAACATAAAATGTATAATTAAACCATCTTCTATCTGTTGAAATAGCTTATAGCTGTAGTATGTGAAAGGTCACTTCTTACCACTACTTTGCTCCAATATCTATTCATTTAGCAATTAACACCTTGATAGGAGGACCTCTTTTGTCAGTACATGTCAAAATCACTGAGTAAAAAGTGAACTCTTCACTTTATTAAATTAAGTGTCACATGTTCTATTCATTTCCAAATTCTTTTTCATAATGTTATTTCAAAGTGACAAACCTTGTCCGAAGTGATTATGAAGCAAATCATAAAATCTTTCATCTATTCTTGGAACAAAGGGCCATTGTTTCAGACATGCCCTTCAGGGTAATTGTGGCCCCCCATAGAAAAGCACTGTTTTGCTATGAACATTTATGGATATATGCAAGAAAATCAAAGATCTAGTTTAAAATCACAATTAACATGGTTCATTACTGGGATTTATCAAATGAGCATACTGTGTAATTATATTATCATTGCAGCTTTGATTTGGATATTTTCAGGTGAAGGACTCCATCTCTCAAGGTCATCTTGCCACAAAATCCAAGGCCAAATCTCAACAAATGATAGACTCTGACTTACACTTTTTATATTCAAATAATTATGATATGACAGATGCATAATGCTTCAAAAATGAAGAAAATGGGGCTGAAAAGCCTGTTAAGCCTTTGGAGCCTTTAGAGTCATTGGTTTTGATAATCAGTCATATGTTGATGAATTGACTTTCATATTTATTCACTGTTTATGTATCATGTTTAGATCACAATTTTTTGTTGTCCAGCATATCAGGACCAATTGTGAATTAGTTGAAGTTGGATGAACTTGACTATCTACATCAATTTAAATGGATAAATGAGGCCTGCTATGATTAGGAAATCATTCCTTTACATGCTCTCATGTAGTTCATAGTGTATTACTCTCACTCTATGAATTATTTTATTCATTATATCTTTATATAAAAGGGGGCCACAAATACCCCAACCCACGGGGAAATTATGGCCCCACAAAGTCATTAACTTAATTGTAATTAATATGCAAACGGAAAGTTTCAGGTTTATACTTTCTTTTGGATATTATAGTTACATTCACTGACTGTATATTTGCTTAATTAGAATATTATTGAACTTTCTATTTAATTGTATTAAAAGAAAATATGAAAAAGGGGGCCACAATTACCCCAGTCTCCCCTAGTTGATAAATGATGAATAACAGAGTGCACTGTCTTACAGTGCGATAACTTGGGGTTGTCTAAATACCCACACAGACAGGTTGCAATGTATGACACAATTGTGCATGTACAATGCATAGTACTGATGCTTGGCAAAGTATTTATTATTAAAAGAATATTTCATTTTCTTAATCTTAAATATCCTTAACTTTCACTTTAATCTTTTGTGCACCTAGAGGTTTCTTGTGTCATCAAACTCTACTCAGGGAAGAAGGCAGTAAATCACACACTATTTTGCACAAGTTTAGACAAATTGATGGAAGTACAGTACATACACTGTATGAACAAAATACAAATTGCAGAGTAGTGATGTACAATGTACCCTTATGATATGAAAAAACAACAACAAAGAAACATACACTTTCTTACATAAAAGCCAACAAATACCAACACAACCACATATTCACACCCATGTATGTACAAGGGTGGCTGCCATCAGTGGTCACAAAATTTTCATGAAAGGTGGCCACAGGCCGTGCACATGCTAACGGGTTAACATGACGCACAAATTCAAAACGTCATGGCATGCTTTTGCAACTGGTTGACAAATTGCCCTTCATCAACATACGTAAGTACCAATTATGCAGTATTTTAGTAGCACAGTGTAGCCATAATAATAATATAAAAAAAAATCATGGGCATACTTCAACAACTTGATGCAAGAATTCATTAGTTTGAATAATCATACAGAGTATGGCATAATAAACATGTATGTAATGTCTTTCAAAAACCATAACTTTCTCATGAAGATGGATCCAAAAGCATAAAGGCAAGGCAATGAATGCACATTTTATCCTACAGAAGACTGATGCAAAGGTACTTCCAATTGATTGAACCTGACTACAACATTAACAGCAAATTGACGTTATTGACATTTCTTACCTTTGATTCCGTGTACTCGCACTGAGAGTTGTGTTCGCACAATGACAGAGTTTCTGCTCCTGTACACAAATGAACACACACACATACAAACAGAGAAATAGAAACAAAAATCAATTTTAAATTTCTCAAGCATATTTCACTGTTCAAAGAAATTCTAGTTCAAATCAGTGTCTCACAGATCATTATCTCACAGATCTGTAGATCTGTGTACAGTGTTGTTTACTCATACACCATTAATAACAGAACATACATGACACTGATTATACAACATTCATGTGCTGCAATATATCTCTGAAGGGATATCAACAAACGTTTATAATGTATAGATGTACATGTATAGCAAAAATAGGGAATATAAAATGAAATTCATGTTTTGATAAAAAGTTCTGCCAATGTCCGAGATGCCAAATGTAGAATGAACGGCTTTTATCATTCAGCAGTGTCGGAATCAAGAACTGTGCAGGGCCTACCTATTGTAGTACTACACATACCAAAGCACACAACAAACTACATTTCTTCAGTCTTAGAAGAGACTATCCTCATCCAATACATTACATTCCAATTCCAACACACCCATCATTAATTGGGACCAGCTGAATCACAGCTGAGGTCAGAGGTCACACTTCAGAGAGAACAAAATACTGCAAACATATGGATACTTGGTGGAAACATACTCTAAACCTCCTAACAAGAACAGACATACATGATGTGATAATTGGAGCTCTACAGTATGTCCCCCCCAAAAAAATAAAATCAGATTTTTGCATAGAATATAACTTCCAATATGAATAATCTGTCTGAATGCTATATTGCAGAGTCTTAAAATATAACATCTTAGCCTTTTTTTTTTTGCAGAAAACCCCATTCAATTTGGTTAAGTGGTCACAGAGAAATTTAGATTCTTGTAAAGCATGTCCTGGGTGTGTTTCTTTCAAGTATAAACACTTGGATGCTCTTGGAACCGCAATGGACAGAACTTGGAGAGAAGGGATTCCTGACATGCTCTCCAAATCCTCATTTCTCTTTGACCACTGAAGCAAATCAGATGGGATTTTCTGTATGATGTGAGTATAAATAAGTTATAGTTTTCATCCTGAAATTGTATTTAGACTTTTGTTTTTAAAGTTATTTGTGGAGGGTTCTGTTGTTTTTGTTTTTGTTTTTATTATTTTTTTTTTTTTTTTTTGGGGGGGGGGACAAATGACACACCTATTTAAAGTAATCCATTTGTCATATATAGGCCTATGTAATGAGTGTGAATAAGTGTGATTACTAGCTGTAATACATACAATGTACAAACAATAGTATCAAAATGTAATACCAGAAACATTTGTGGAATGAAGCTTTCATGAATTAGAGCCGACATCCTTTTCGCAGCATGAAACTTTCACAAATTGCCACTGGCATACAATACACCGTTGTAGAATTACATTTTTTTTTTTGCATGCATTTTACTTTTTTGTGAATCTTGGCACCTCAGAAAATTTGTGAAAGTTGGTCATTGGTTCATGTTAGGTAATACAAGAAGATACATGTACACTGTACCTCTTGCTTTGGGCATTATCATGAAAGTTTGTCATTTTCTCCCCATTTTCAGATCTCTCATGCAAAGGGTATGGGAGGATAGACACCATCTATTGTAGACACCTACACCATAGACTCTGAAAGCTCAAAATGACATTCTTGCTGGTATGTCTAGCCAAGCATGGAATTCGAAGTTTGAACTTTGTATTTCATTTGTGTGCCAGTCCCTTGCTTTACACTGCACACAATGACACAAGGTCATATAAACAAGATGTCATCTCAGGATATAGACCCATGAAAAGCCTAAATCAACACTGATGAAGGACTCTGAAAAAAAAAAAGAATGCCTAACAAAACAGCACAAAATAGTTACGTTCAGACGGCAGGCCCTAACCTCGAGGTTAGGAAACATCGAGGTTTAGCTCTTGCCCCCTAACTACGACGTGTGTCCACACGACGAATCTTAACCTCGAGGTTACGAAACCTCGAGGTTAAGCTTCTGCCCCCGTAACTACGAGTGGGTCCCACTCGATGTTAAAACCACAAAACCGGAAGTTTCAGCCCACACTGCTAACAAGGCGTCTATTTATTCTTTAGTCCAACCCTGTCGGACTCGCTTACAGGTACTCTTTTTCTCTGTCATGGTATGCAGAGATAGCACTGCACTTATGACTTTATGCCTTTATGAAGATATTCGTCGAAAACATTTTTTTTTTTTTAGCGTCGGAGAAGAATATAGAATACAGTAGCGAGTTCGACGTGTTCAGTTTCAGAGATCAAGCGCATGGGAAGAAAAGATGATGTTGTTGTGTCGTGCGTCATAGGTTTTTCACGTGTAGTGTATTTGTGGTGTACGTTTGGGAGGTTGACCCGGAAGCAGAGGGAAATTGTGGGGGCTGGAGTTTACGGCGAGGTCACTCTTAACTTCGAGTTCATTGTTTTTTGTGTCCACACGGTGCTTAACTACGAGTGGGGACCCCCGCGGCTCGTGGTTAGAGCGCTAACCATAAGATTTCTCGTGGCTCGAAACATCGAGCAAACCTCGAGGTTTGCTAACTACGAGTGCGTCTTCACGGTCCCTAACTACAAGCTCTAACCTCGAAGTTTCCTAACTTCGAGGTTAAGGGCTCCCGTCTGAACGTAACTAATGCCTTCCTCACTGCTGATTTGACTCATCAAGAAAGAAAGGTACAAGAGGCAGACATCACTCTGGCCAATCTGGTGTCTAGCTGAGGGGCGGTGTCAAATATAATGGATGAATGCAGGTTATGAAACATTTCACGGACTCTATAGTACCAGTAGATTTATGATTTCTTAGGTAGCCCTAATCATTTTGTTTAAAAAAAATCAAAACATACATCATATAAAACTTTGTAAAACAAAACATACACACACATAAAGGTTTCTACTAATAGGCAACAGGCAACAGTTTTTTGCTTGAGGGCTTCAATAATGCAATTTTTAACAGAATTTAGCCCCTTGTCAACTTCATACATATTCATTGGTTGGAATTCAATCTGTATGCATGTTCTATTGCTGTGTCAGTAAAACCAGACTACTCTCTCTTCATTCTTTGGAATGATTGCATTATGCTTTCTGGTTGCTAGGAACAACTTCTGTCATGTACTGTATATAATATATGTTACTGCCCAGCTCAAAATCCTCAAAAAGCATGCCAAAATGAATTTTCATATTTCTAAACATGTTAAAAGAGTATGCTCTAAGCTTTAAAATGATAACATGTTAAAGTTGGACCATCCTATTGACCCATTCAAAAAGTGATTGAAATAGAGAGAGTTGGGAGATGGAGTTTCATTCGAAAAGGGAGAAAAGATGATTTAAAGATAGGGTCACTCAGGTGTGTTGTGCGCAAGTATCAATGAAAAGATATTATATCTCCCATTGAAAGCAGCGCCTGTCCAGAAAAATGTGGTCTGGCCAGAAAAATGCTAATTTCTCAATTTCTGTTTTGTTTTATGCTGCAAAATTTTGACAGTCAGTAAAGAAAAGATTACTCTCTCAAGTAAGATAAACTTAAATTAGAATTTGAGCACGTCAACCCAACTGACATATTTAAGTCCATTACAAAGAATCTTAAATGACTTAAATCTTTGACTTTTGGGGGGGCTTTAAGCTGGGCGTTCACATTTACACAGAATTTGAACATGTTGGTAACACAGTCTACCACTATCAAATAAATGTTTGTCTGACGGTCAAACGAGAGAGAGAAAGCTGTGGACTTACTTGCGCTCAAAACCCTCAAAATCGTCCTTCTGGTCATCGATGGACTGTTCCAAGTCCAGGTATGTCCCATTGTGTGACAGCTGTAATCCGCAATCTTCCAACTGGAGAGGGACAGACAGACGGACAGACAGACAAACAGTGAGGAGAATGAAGACAGAGAAGCAAAGATTGGCACAGGTATCAAATAACTGACACAATGTCTGATGAGTAATCAATCAGAAGCAAAGAATCACTATCAAAGGCAAGGCTGATAGTTGCTGACTGAGATACAAAAAAATGTTCTAAAAAGAGTACTCAAGAAAAACAAGGGCATTCACTTTGAATCTAGCGGCATTCCACAGTACAGTGTAGGTTCTTTTCATTCCCAACCACTTGGTGATTTCCCCTACAATTCATGGAAATCATTTGAGAAAAACAAATCTTCACACTTCCATTTTCAATACATTCCATACAGACAGTTTCTATTGAACATTTACATTTCATTACTGTAATAGGTAAAATGAGTATGATGTGTCTTCATGCAACAATCCTATACAACAGTGCAAACTGATAGATTGATATCATACGTCGACAAGTACATTTACAGAGACTCCAACCCAAAGCACCTTCTGATCTGGAGATTCTCCCGCCTGAAACCCCTAGCAAACGGGAGACTCCAAGTTGATGTGTGCGAAGTTCCTAGGGTTCTAGATGCTCTCTGGTGCTATAAGGCTGATTTTTTTTCAACATACAATAGCAATAAGTAAGAAATCCTTTCCAACGGGAGACACAGAGCCAGGGAGGGAGAAATTAAATCTCAAGCTTGAGAACGGGAGATTTTGCAAAAAAGGGTTTTCGGCGGGAGATATCCCGTTGAAAACGGGAGAGTTGGAGTCTCTGCATTTACTTTTCACTTTGACCACAGCAATGAACCTTTCCTGGCCTTCTAGAATGATGTACAATATGGACATGATGACTGCAAACACTGCAAGGCAGAATCAAGCCAAAAGTTTGCCTTGAAACACTGCGATGTGAGACCCAAATTTCCAGCAAAATGTTGTTGTTTTTTTAAGCCAAATAATATTAACCCGCTGAGGATGGACTGACTTTGCTACAACACGCATTTCCCATAGACACATGCCCAAGTACATGTATACTCGGGACTCGTCCTCAACGGGTTAAAGTCCTACAGCAGTACAGGAATGGTCACATAATCAGCTCACATTCCTTACTCGTAGGATGCAATGCTACACGACTCCTGAGCATTCCACTAGCCATGGCCTCCGAGTATTGGTGTATTTTATTCAAATATTCACTCTGCCATGTCTCCTTTTTTACAGTATATACAGTACTTGAATACAGTGCTGCAATCTCTCTGGAGTGGCCTCTTTACGGCAATTCCCAGCTATGGGATGTATCTCTAGCATGCTGTACGTGTGTACTGTCAGTGTCTAGATCTGTTCATCATGTAGTATTAAGCTGTTGTTTGTAACACTGAAAAGTCTTACAATTACACTGTACACTGTAAATCTGCTTTACAATTGCTTCTATCACTCCTTAAATAAAAACTAGCATCTTGCATTTCTAATCTTTTGCCATCAGCCTTTTATACCTTTTAAATATTCAGCGTCTTGACAAAGATTAATTGGAAATACCCATAGTGATGCAAGCCAGCTACTTGTAGTTGTCCTGACCTGAACTGCATGTGCAAATGAATTAGGTCCGATCCATTAGGCCTACACAGTTTAACATCGTACCATACACTGTGCATGGATCACTCGCAAGCTGTTGGTATTGTGTTACCCTTGGTAGGCACGCTGGCATAAAACGCTCTCTTTGGAAATGTGAGAAATGTAACGCAAAACTCATCAAAGGCCTATGCGGAAATTATTCCTCTCATATGCTTATCTCACAGTATAACAACCCTGCTCAGAGTAACATCTACATTTATATACCAGTATACATCAGTAATTTTTGCTTTCTCAAGGTCTTGTAACTTAAGCATACTCCCAGTGTTTTTCCTTCATACTCAGCTGGCTGTCTACAGCGGAAAGTGTCTGCCATCAGTAAATTCAACATTCCATTTTTAACTTAATTCTATATAACCTCACTGATATTTCTAATATCATGTATGATAAGAAAAAAAGATGATGATCAGCTCTGCTTATTTCATATTAAAGCCCAGTTCCATGACTAATGTGATTTAAATTTTAAAATTTAATCAATAGAGGACAATACAACTCGCTAAAAGTTTCATCTGTTCGGACAAGAAATTTGAACACAAATCAACAGCTGATCAATAACTACCGGTAGTTGTAATCTTCAAACTACTTCATCCAATTCTAATGTCACTGGCATGGCCATTACCAAAAGACCAATCTTATACATTGTATGTTTTCACGAGTAGGCCTATAAATCACACAATATACCTACATAGTACATTACAACATTCTGCAAATAGAACATTTTATAATCTCAGCCTCTTGAGGTATGAAGATTACAGTGTATATCATAAAAGTAATCACCTTTTCATAAGTAATATCATTTGAGAAGGTGAAAGCCTGTAACTCTAGTCGGGGTAAGGTACAGGCCTGGGCAGGGTACTGCAGTCTCTGTACAAATGTATATATTGTAAAGCAAGAAATATCTGCAGCATGACATTTTTGCAAATTGAAGCCAATGGTCTTTTTCGTGGTAAAAATTTTTTTTGCAAATTGCAACTGGCATCCAACGCATTATTTAGTGCATACAAGAACTTTCATTCGTGTGTAGTTTCATTTCACAAAACTTGGTTGTCATGAAATTTGTAATTTTATTAAATTGAACGCAAAGGTTTCTGGTTGTAGAGTAATCAGGTAGTGTCTGGCAGAGCATTCCTTACGTGACAAAAGAGGTAGTCAATCATGCAGAGACTGCTGTACTACAAACTGACTTGCTCACTTGTCCAAAGCACCTAAAACTTACCGCCGGGCAGGTGAACTGAACAGGTACATGTGCCTATCTCTGCAGAGAATGGGGCCTTTGATATGCAAAATACCCATTTGGGCAAATTGGAGAAATATCTTTTAAAATGCACTGCCTGAAGTTTCACCTTAATTGTGTTCTCTTTGAAATCAGAAAAAAAAAGCATGGAAACTAGCATATGTAGACCTATAGATGTCTGCAGTCCAACATTTTTTAAAACAATTATTACTAGAGTTCATGGAAAACTGACACGTTTGCGAATCTGTGAACCTAACCCTACACGAACACCGTTTGTATGATACATTGTGTGTTCTGCTTTCCAAGACTACTCAAGCAACCCGTGAAGAAGTCAGCAACAAGAAACGCCTTAATCCCTCCGGGATGAGCGGATTTCCACAGCCAGGGCCCAAAAACTTCCGAAGCGGTGACTCCCTTATATGTGGGACTAAAAGGAAAGGCTTGTGGTTTGCTTGCCGCCTATTCTAACAACAGTGGTTGCAAGTTATTGCGTGAATAAGAGGGTAAGCAAATTTCATATTGTGAACAATCCATTACAATGTCAAATCCATTACAATGTACTGCATCAGGATCTCTGACAGAAGGAAATGAAGTTCAAAAGTTCTTAATGGTAAAAATAATGTTCCTCAGCATTTAGAGGGATCTCTTCCTAAACAAGGCTTTGTTATGGCATGTCAAGGTAACAAAACTAAAATACAGTGTACAAAGGAAGTGTAAACCAACTTTGCACTTTTAAATGGGAAACAAATGAAATGAGAGTAAAATCTTAATGCCAGTAACTCAAAGTCAGTTACTGTATTTTAATAATCTGTTATTTTTGCAAGGGTTTAATTTTCGCGAATTTCGCGAGTCACAGTTGGACCGCTAATTTAATAAAACGCGAAAATGTCACCATATGCTATTAGGTAGTAGTGCGCTTATGAAGGCCTCTGTATCAATTTGCAAAAACAACATCTCGCTAAAATATCTGTACGTGAAAATAACAGCATATACAGTATTTTCTTGCCAATAGATCTATGGTGTTTGAAGTTTACTATGACTTTGATATTTACTTGTCTTTGTCATTTCATAAACTTTCTACCTGCGAGATATTGATGTACATCGATTGTACAATTTCTACATCAATGCTAAGAGCAAGCTGATATATTGTGTATTGCCATCTGAAGCAATATCTGAAGAATGTTCTCCTCTTTTGCTCTCTTTTAGATCTGTCTTCTCCACTCCATACACAGTACAAAAAGAAATGTCAACTCATCATCACTGCTCAATTCATCTCCAGTTGATGATTTGTGAGGCAGTTTCACACCAGAGGATTTAAACTCACAAGTAACAGTAATGTAAACCAGACAAATCAGAAGACGACAGGCAATCAATGCCACACATCACTTCTCTTTGTACGACAATGGTACATATTGAGTGCAAATGTCACAAACATTGCTTTGCCGTACTACTCTTTGTACTGCTTGCAAGGGCAACAATCTAAGCTGAATAACAACAAAAGATGATTGATTACTGAGTGAATCCCAGGACCAAAACAATGATGTGTGATACATGCTGTAGAAATCGAATTTTTAAAAAGTCAGTGTTCACTTGGCCTCATCCTCTGATGCTTATTCTGTAGTGCAATCCATGCTGGAGCATCCAAAGTACCTACAATTTTTGTAGGTCCTATATCAAATATCAGCAAATACTTCACCATACATCTGTATTACACATAAATTGTACAATGGTACTATGACATTTTACAGCGTACAGTAGGTAGAAGATTACTCAATAACGTACACTATGCATCTAAGACCAAAATTATGACACAACATATTCAGAAATACAATGCGATTATATGTTTCTGATTGGCCTCGTAGACACAAATTATGGATCTTATACCAGCATATACTGTAACATGTTTGGAAACACTTTTCCTAATTCCCATCAGCATCCTCTGATCCTTGTACAATGATTCTTGGCTAGATACAACAATATACTTGTAGAAACATTTACTGTTTTAATTTCTTGCTTTGTATTATGAATTTACTGTATCCCCACGAGATCAACAAGAAATCACAGTGGGAGGGGGAAGGAGATATCATGGAAGTTTAAGGGACATCAAAACAAATGGAGATCATGACAATCGTAGGAGTTTGGAGCCTTCGCAGCTGGAGGTCAAAGAAAATCCGAGTCTGAGATTGAGACCACAGTCAATAGAACGTGATTATGTGTCACCCCATTAGGCCAAGTAAAAAAAGAAACCAGTTTCTCGTCCTCGCGCGCATCGATTTTGGCCGCCGCATCGATTTTTTTACTATTTACTATTTTCAAAATGGCGCTGAAAATACCAAGAAATTCATAATTCTCGTCTCAGCCCGCTCCCCGCCCGCATCGATTTTCAGTTGCCGCATCGACTTTTTTGATATTTACTATTTTTTCGGCCGTGTCTGTAACTTGCTAGCTGTCCAAATCGGGTCCCCAGGCCATCGCACGCATGAACACATTCGAATGTGTAGAGGCCCGTACACGCTGCTCTGTAACGTTGCATCTGACGGCGATGTATTTTGAAGAGAAAATGAGTGCGCTTTTCCAGCAAATGTGGAATTATAAAATGGGTGTATCTACAAAATAAATAACTTTTCCACGGATTCTGGTTTGTATCGTATTTCTGCGGGATACTTTTCTTTACGACGTAAATTCACGGACACGGCCGTGAATCGTAACATCTGTAGTGTGGTATACAGGGCAGGGGAAGCTCGGTATATAAAACGAACACTGCTATAACGAGATATCGGTTATTACGAGGAAATTTTCCCGGTCCCAAATTTCCTTCCACACAAGTCCATGTAAAATGCTACTCTTATAGCGAGATTGGCTATAACGAAATAACTGCTATAACGAGATAAATTTTGTGATTTCCAAACAAAGAAAAACATAGCCAATCAAACCTGATATAGCGAGGTAAAGCAAAATGTCTTCGGGTAAAGCTTAACTTCGCCTGTGCTATCAAGGTCCGAGATTGTAAAGCTCGATGCGCCAAAAACTGTCTTGTACACACACATTTTCTTCATGACAGTTCACTCTACAGCTAGCACCGCATGTTGTACGTGTATGTGTGTGTGTGTGTGTGCGCACTGATACATGCAGAAAATGTGGTGGGACGGCCGTATACATGACATCATCATGACGTTTAGCAAGTGTGAGGCAATCTGATGCTGTGATTGGCTTTCTACGTAGGGAATTCCCCATCTACACACACACATATATATGCAGTTATAATGTACATACAGAATGTGTCACACTCACACACAGCATTGTGCAGACCATATTCAAGCTTTCCACACACAACACCCATACCATAACCACATACCAATCCACAGACGATCTTCACACAATCGCAAGCTATGTAGATTTACAAATTCAAACATCTATTCTACAATTGATAAGAAAAACATTCTTGATATCGGATTTCATTGGCGAAAAAAAAATCTTCTTACCCATAAAGGTGAGTAATTACCTCACACACATTAGCAAGTTATCAGTATTGATTGAAAGATGATGGGTAGTCCCACGTGTGCAAATTAATGTCTTTATGTTATGCCTTCTTTTATTTCTACTGATATAACGAGATATCGGCTATAACGAGGAACACGACTCGTACCCGACCATCTCGTTATATCGAGTTTCCACTTGTACAATCATCATCCAAATGATGAGTGATTATCAAATGTCTTTTTAGAACATGAAGAAACATCTTTGTTTAATGCTATAATGCCATAAATCGTATCATTTTGACATCAATCTGCAATTGTACAAGCCAGTTTCCAGTTGAATGTGCTACAATTGTACTGTGAAGAAATGCATATACATACACTGTACCAGCTGAGTGGACACAAAATGTCACAAACACAATAATAAATAAAGCAGTGTTTTGAATATCATGGAATCTATTTCAGTCGTACATTTGTTGAAAGACATGTTTTATACCTGTTTCAATTAATAGCACAATACATCAGAATTGCAAGTACACTGGTATCAGAAATGCCATTACAACACTAAATACCAGTATTAAGATGGTCATTTTCCCTTGACATCTGTAATGGAAAGAAAAAGCAAATGTATTTCTGCATGCATGAAGTTTCATTTCAAGTATAAATGGTACATTATTTTTGTTTGAAAATGTTTGAGAGTGCAGGCAAGACATACACGTGGGACCTGGTTTTTCATAACACAGCTACCACTTAACAGAGTGATATTTCATTTCATAAATTGGATATAGAAAATAGTAAAGCCCTCTCTCGTTACTTTTCTCAGAATTACCGGACGAGAAACACATATTGCTTTCATTTTGACAATTCTCGAAAAAATAGTAAGATATCAAATAGTAAGGACCTCCCTCATCGCCTTGCTCAAAAAACCCGGACGAGAAACTACTGTCTTTTTTTACTTGGCCTTACAGGCCCAACCATGCGTGGTGTTGGCAAGTCCTGTACTGTAGTGTACATCTCGCCAAGCAGAACGGCCGTGTGAAGAACGGGAACAAAAGGTCCCTGTAGGTGTCTCAATGGCTTCCATCCTACTTTCCAGAGAAGGACCAGGATGAATGAAAACATGCATTTTATCACTTCTTTAGTTTCTCCCCATTTATCTTACCGCATAAATACAAGTAGGTCTACATGTGTGTGTGTGTGTGCGTGAGGTGGGGGTTATTTTTTTAACAAAACGCTGCAAAAATGAATGAACCCGTATCCCAACAGCAGGGTAAAAAGACATAATTGCTTGCACTTTGTAAAATCTGATGTGGGAACATCTTGCAGTTTATGACAAACAACACGGCTACACACTTACCATTTTTTCTACCGGTCAGACCTGTGCCTGTCAGACCAGTATACCCAGTTTTCAATCTTTTACTTCTCAAAACCTAAAATTTACTGACCCTTCCAATTCATGAAATTCTTGCATCAAGTTGATTAACACTGATTAAAATTCGGGGCTTATTTATGTCTACAGTGCATGTAGGGCAATTTGTCAATCAGTTGCAATACAGAATTTACTCGTCTTGATCTCCTTTGACTGGCCCTGACAATGTTGTTATTTTTTTTTTACTTTTTTTTTTTTTTACTGGTCATGTCATATCAGTAAATTCAGCAATTCCTGAAAAGTTACTTGCTCAACAGTGATTTTTACCAGTCTGGTACTGTCGGACCAATGCTGGTGTTGAACAAGATGTAATACATGAAAGATTGTGGAATTTCAACCACATTTGAATGCAGTTAATAAACTTGTTCACTGCCTATGCAAATTATTGGGTTCCTTTTGAAGATGCAATTAGTATATTACAAGTCAACAAGTTGAAAATATAAGGCTAAAGTTCATGTTTAATGCACTGACAGCTGACCCTCTGATTTTTTTTTTTATTGGTATGCTGTAATGTCATTCACACACACACACACAAAAAAGGCATCATCTGTCTTCGTGGTTGATAAAGGAAGCGCAAATAATTGACAGGAACTGCCAAATCTTATCAAATTTTCTTTGCTATAAAGCAAAGTAGTAATGAAAATTGTTAACAGCAAACGAGTACATGTAATAGACCCTGGGAACTTCAGTCTGGAAATAAACTGTGTGCAGGAAACACCTTCCCATGACAGAATGCTAATGGGTTGTATTGAAGTTGGACAGGATGAGGAAAACAAACCAGGAAGTGAACTCAACAAAGCTTGCTAAAATTTGCATCAAATCAGGACTCAAAGGGAGACACAGAAAGTAGACCTAATGACCAAATATTTTCACAATGACTGGCCAGTGATTGCTGATCTGTCCACCTCAACCCCCACCCCATCCCCTTGCAAAACAAAGGAAGCAAAGGTGCCTGTTCCTGATTCACACTCGTCTTGGCCAACGACCTGTGGAACAATGTTTCTCTCATGCCAACTGATTAAATGGTGCCATCCCCTCTTTCACAAACTCTCAAAAGTAATTTCAAATTAAAGGAATTATTTACCATTTGCAGATGAAACAAAAACCCAGCTTTAGAGCTTCACAATAGTTCTTAAAATGTGAGTTTGGGATAGAAACAACCAATGTAAAAATGTGAATCAGTATAATCAATGATAATATACAAAATGTGAGCAGTAGTTCTAATAAAATTGTTTCTAGAATAAACCGTCTACAGTTATGGCTTATTGAGAAAAATGGTGATATCATTATCTCCTTCTATTTTAGGCTTTGTTGCAAAGTTTTTATAATATTATGGTAGAATGTTTTGTGATACAACTGATCTACACAATACCCATCAAATGTGACAACTCGGAACATTTTTTAAATCACTGCTCCCAATGATGAATGGTACCTTTAATGTCTGTCTGAGCAAGGCTCATATTGTCAGAAACCCACACATCTACTTTACTCACAGATTATTTCTATATCTGTAAGGGTGTTCGAGAAAGATATGAAAAGCATTTCTTCTTTGACCCTTTAAAACTTTACAAAAAATTCTCCAGTGTATGATATTTTTAAACATACAGTCACAATCCTTCATCATCAACAGTATCTGTTAAATCATACATTCTTAGCAGTACTACAGCTAATGGCAGCACTACAGCTAATGGCATCACACACATTTGTGGCAGTTGTGTCACGGTATAAAGGGCATATACAGTCTGAAGCTTCGCCCACAATTAACAATGCATTCAGTTCTAGCGCTGAACAATTCCCAATATCACACAGTTCACATTTCCTTGCAATAACCTTCACAGTCCTCCAGAACAGGATCTAGGTGAGTACAGTGCACGGTTTGATTATATCAATTTTTGGCATTTAAATGGCAATCCCTTTAACAAGCTAATGACTTTCTCAGGCTACTACAATGTAGGACTAACAGATTGGATCACTCTGTAAAAAAGTACATATTTAAAGAGGAAATCCATTGAACTCATAAAATTTTACTCTTTTTTATCAGACTAACTTATATTTGGACTGGATTTCCCCTTTAATACAAAGTGCTCTGGTAGAAGGTGAAGTTAAAAAAATTGACCATACCACATAGTTTATGCTGTTTTGTGGGTCATTTATAGGCAATAGCATTGTAGGTCCCTTCTAAATGTCCATTTCCTAAAGGATAGTGGCCTGAAAAATGGAGCAAAGTAAATCTGTTTTCATACAAAATCTCTTTACAGACTGATAAAACAAAGGAAGAGAATCTTACAAGCCAATGGTGTACATAACATGCTTAAAGATTAAAATTGTACTCATCCAGCCAGTGGGTGCCTGTAAAGACCAAACACGGCTGCTTGAAAGTAAAACTTGTTTGATAATAAATATGTCCACTACAATACAGGTAGATTGTACCGGTTGCCCAGCACTGCCTTGTTTTGGATCTGGTTAATATGCAACAATTTGAGGTAAGTTTACTTCAAAAACATGATAGGGTTTCTACAAAACCTAGCATTTGTAAAAAAACAAGGTATTAGCACAAAATGACACAAAACAAAGGCAATGATTTAACACAGATCTTTTAGCTTGATCAAATGTCTGCTCGTGATGCAATGCAAAATGGAGACGAACATCCGATGATCAAACAAAGGGTGAGACAGGGATTACAACGGGCAGGACACCTGCGGAAACTCAGGATCGGCCTCGAAGTGGGGGAGTAAACAAGTGGAGACAACAGCACACAGAGATAATAGCATGAGAAAAAAACAAGGGAGATAGAGACGGAGCGAGAGGCATTCATTTGCATTGTTTTCATCAAGTTCAGGGAAGATTACTAACTCCACTGAACACCCAGTTTGGATACTGCGAGGGGCAAACATCGTGGCTTCGTGGCACGCCGATTGCCACTTTTAACCGACTCAAACCACTCGCGGCGCTCCGCCGCATCATGAGGCAGAGGAAGTCTGAGATTTAGTGACATCACAGACGGGGCAAGAATCCAGACAGTTTGAGTGCTGGCACCAAGGAAGTAATTTGGCAATTTGTGCCAGTTAAGCAGCCTTATTACTTCCACGTGCACATTGTTAACAACTGGGCTTGGTGTATGTTTTGAGACAAAGAATTTCGTTTCCATGGCAGCTATCATGCTGTAATGACCATCAAGGTAATGAGTAAACAAAAACATGTTCATGGATAAAGCTCCGTGAGAGTGGGAGTAACTACTTGCAGTTTCTCTATAAAATAAAAGGAAAAAACAATTACATGCATTTATTTTCATCAGACTGCAAAATCTATGATACAATGTACCTGCACTATTCTTCTCCAGAGATGACGAAAGTCTTCAACTTGCAGAGAATTCATTTATTATTTATTCATGAATGAGCAAAATTCTCTGATTGTTCAAAAACAAAGAAGTTTTGTCTTCAGGGCCCCATTTCATAAAAAAGTTGATATGATAGCAACTCTTGTTGGAATGGCAATTGTCATGGTAATGACAAGAATTCAGCTTCCTGATTGGCTGTTGCTACAGGAAGTTGTCATTCATGCAAGAGTTGCTATCCTAACATCTTTTATGAAATGGGGCCCAGCAGATCATGTACTTTGTTACAAGTTAGGGCCAGCCAGGGCAACGATTTTAAAAGTTGGGGGGGGGGGGGCAGTTTATATCTCTGGTGCTACTTCCGGGTTTCATCAGCTGACAAGCAAAAACAAAAAACAAAAGCCTTCACCGCAATTTTCTGGTACAACTTTGGCTGACAAGCAACAAAAATAAAAAATAAATTAAAAAAAGATTTCACCACATTTTTCTGGTGCCACTTCCAGGGTAAAATAAAGGGGGGCCCAAATTGTTAAACCCTCTGTATTCCTTTGTATTATGCAACAAAAATAAAAGTGGGGGGCCCAAGCCCCCTCCACTCCGCTTGCGCTGGCCCTGCAAGTGTACAATTTATGTCCAGTGAGTGTCACTGCAAATGGTTCAGGTAACCTTCTTGGTTCATAAAAGCATTGGATGTGTTTTACAAATCTTCAAAATGTCATTAATATCTTCTCATTTTTTTCTTGGAAAATATGTATTACAGATTTCAGCCACAAACAGAAATTTAATTTGCATGGAATTTCAGCCATTTATTGAATTTCCCCTGAATCTTTCACCAGAAAGTAAGGGGAAAAACGCCAAAGGGACAGGACAGCTATGGCTGGTGCTGACCTGAGTGTATTTGACTGCACAGCGGGTGTTCTCAACTACACGACGACGCAAAAAAAAAAAAACAAAAACAAAAACAAAAAAAAAACCCAGCAGTGGGGACGAATGTCAACAAGTATTCTCCGTCAGTACATGAACTTTGAAGCCTTGCGCAGGGAAGCAAACTAAATGGGGCGCTACATGTACAAAAGAGACCAACAATTTCTGCTTTTCTGGAAGATTTTTCTCTTTTTGGAAAACGACATCCGATACAGTATCCTGTAAGTCCGGGGGATTAATACGCTTAACCCCCTCTGCGCTTTTCTGCAGAATGCCGCCCGCTGCCTGTCTAGGGGGCTCGATGGTCCTGCAGACAAACTGCTGATGAAATATCAAGTGCAAGTTGGACTAATTACCACATGATGACTGACGATGTACAAAGTCTTGTGTGCATGTCTTTCTGAAAGCAGATGTGCGGGCAACACAGGAGTTGTGTCTACTGTATGTAGTTGTTTACTGCCCTGAACATTCACGAATGGTGCCACATGATTGCATGCTGTATCCATTGCAGAATCTCATGTTTGCCCACTTTGCTAGAAGACAAAAGATGCATGACTCGCATTAAATGCAGTAGAACTAAAACAATACAACAGTGCATTCCTTTACACTTGGCCTATAAAAAAGAAAAGAATAAAAAAGGGCTGAATTTGTTGCTATAGCATGTATCATTCATCAGGGCTACATTTCAAATGCAGGTGGGTTAGACTCAAACTGTCAAAGATCCCATTTCTACTAAACTAGTAAAGTTTGCTAAATGATCAGTTCTCTAAAATTTCCTATGGTAGGCATCTTAGTTTTAAAAGTAAAAGCTACCAACTGATAGAATCTTGCCACTCATGATATTCTTGTAGGATTCTCTCAATCTAAATGAGTGATCAATCTAAAAAATTGTGCTTTAAGAAGTCTGTTCCTAATTCCTTTCCACTGTTAAATAGGCAAAATAGAAAGTCTCCAGCACAATGAACAAAACAGCTTCCACAAACATCATGTTACTGTGGTGCTAAGCAAAATGTACTTTCACATTCATGTGCATGTACAGTAGATGTCTCAAATTCCACATTTAACCCAACTGCACCAAAATCACAGGATTCCTACTTAAAGGACAAGTTCACCTTCATAAACATAAGGATTGAGAAAAATGCAACAATATTAGTAGAACACATCAGTGAAAGTTTGAGGAAAATTGGACAATCGATGCAAAAGTTATGAATTTTTTTAATTTTTGTGTTGGAACCGCCAGATGAGGAGACTACTACAGCTTGTGAGTCATATGCGTACAACAGTATAAAGAAAATATAAAAGAAAATTCAACATATTTTCACTTTTTTCGCATAATAAAAGAGCAATTGACTTGCCTCTTTCTAAAGGCAGGGGGAATAATATTACCCAACACATTTATTGGTAACGAGTCAGGGGAATGTGTACTTTTTTCAAAAGATGGAATTTTGTGAAATTCTCTTTATATTTTCCTTATATTGTTGTACGCATGTGACATCTAAGTTATTCATACACTGCAGTAGTCTTCTCATCCAGCGGGTACTGCACAAAAACTTCAAAAATTCATAACTTTTGAACGGATTGTCTGATTTTCCTCAAACTTTCAATGATGTGTTCTACTAATATTGCTACATTCTCTCAATCCTTATGTTTATGAAGGTGAACTTGTCCTTTAATACAATGTAGCCTATTTCCAATTACATGAATTTGAACTTTGCAAATCAATTTTCAGAAAGTGCCAAGTTCGGCATCGACTTTCAAGTTGTCACTCAAAACTATTGGCAACTCACTCTTCGCAAGAAATTGTGTCGTATGCAGCCTGCACAGTCTTGACCTGAAGTTAGCCGTCAAATATTATGCAAATGGAATCCAACACACAGGAGCTAAAAATCCATGTGTAATGATTGTAGCCAGTTGAAAGAAGTTGGTATTATTGAGAAATGTATGTCTGTCTGTCTGTATAATGTATGTTTCTAACAGTTTTTCCATCTAGATAGAAATTTCCATCTAATATACTTCTATGTATGGTCTCATGCGATCTAGGAACTGTATTTGTCATCCAACTTGAGTCAACTAGCCACACCTTGAAGTAATTCAATTGAACATTCATTATTTGCTCTCGATTACTTGAAAGATGCATTGCAAAATATTAGATGGCTAACTTAAGGTTCAGACTGTGCAGGCAGTGCACACCACAGTAGCTCGCGAAGATGAAAGTCGATGTCAATATTGATGCTTCCAGATTTCGTTCATATTTGCCTGAGTAACTGGAAATAAAACTATTCATATGTGATTTTGGTGCCATTTCGGTTTCCAGAATTTGAGACACATGGATCGATATGAAAGTACATACGTATGTTAACGCTACATACTAATTACTATTAATGTTCTTTTGATCTGTGTGCACAGACTGGGTAAACTATATAAATCACAGAATTAGAATTTCTAACTCAACTCTCATCAACACTTGCACCAGTGTAGTGACAGACAAGAACACCATGCACCCATAATGTATCTTTTCCTTCTTGAAATTTGTTGCCCAATAAGCTTTTTAGCCGTATAGTGTAGGCTTAGCATACACAGTAATATCATCAACTGTAAAAGTCGACAATACTCTTTGAGAGTGATGTACTTATTGGAAGAAGAAGAAGAAGAAGAAAAGTTAAGCAACACCTAGTAATAGTATTCCTGTCAGTAATTTTATATTAGAGGTCTACCTATGCAGAGGTCTATAAATAGGCTATAGTATAGCCTATATATATAGCTATACGAAGAGTAATTTTCAATGTTCTTTATAACACGATTTCATTAAAGTTGGGTCTAAACGACAACATCCACAAATAATATCCTGTAAAGTGTAAATCGCCAGCAACAGAAATAAGCCATCCCGCGGTCTTGCTACCGGTACTGAACTCCACCCGTAAGTTCCGGGAGGCAGCAACAACAACAGGTGGTGGATATTATTTGCCACCGGTCTCAAATATCTGTGCTGCCGTATTGCGAGAACGGCAGGACACATCACACGAAAGCGAGAGCGTAGCCATGTCGCTACTCGGCGATACAGCATCTTTCATACCTTATGTGGCGGCTGTAGTACCCTATGCAGCGTTGGTAATTGATCCTCAAGTGGCAGATATTCGTTAAAATGAAAGTGTGGGGCTCTGGTAGGCTCTGCAAAGACTGTACTAGCGAAAGGATCCGTGTCGTTCATAAATTGCACCCGGCATGTAAACGTCGCCATGATGATGCCAGTTGTTGCTGCCTGTAAGCTGCGCCGTGATGCTACGGCTCAGCTGGCTGGCTCTCTCTGGGCACTTTATTACTCCCCAATCCAAATGACACTTGTTGGATCGATGACTGACTGCCAGGAGTGCGTTTACGGCTAGCATGCCGTTCTCTCTTTCTACACACAAATGCACGCCCGACAATCCAGCGTGCGCAGTGGTGAAAAAGGAGCTGGTAGTATGGTATCCCTCTTTTTTTTCCAAATAGGGGGAGTGCTTTGGTAAACAATGACTCAAACTGTTTTTTCGCGCCTTGTGAAAGGCAGTTTCGTGTAGCATAATACCGATGCTCGTTCTTTCGAATGTTCGTTGTTCCGAAGCATAAGTTCTGTATACCTAGATGTTAGATAATCTAAGAATGAAATACTAGTAGGGATTGTTAATAAGTTTCATGTGGCGTTCATTCATTCATTCATTCATTTTCATTTCATCTCGGTATACAAGCTTCAGCCAGGGTTGTTCTTCAGCATGTCCGTTCACAGATTAAAAAAAACGCAACAACAACAAGATGCAATGCTATAATAACAAAGTGATACAAAATTGATATACGAAATCATTGAAGAAAAAAAAAAAGGAATGATCGATTAGGCCTAACTACTACAGCAACATGAACGTAATAAGGCGTAAATATGAATAGGTTCGTTTTAAAAAGTGCATGTTATACACATTTATTCCGTTTTCGTTAGCTAAGGAATGACATATTATGCCTTTTCTCATTTTCGGATTAACGAACCTTCGGCATAACGAACTGTAACCGCAACACCTTTTCCTGCTCGTCAGCAGGAAATTAGGGATAAACTTTGATTCTTCGGATTTCGGTTTTGCAGTCTATTTTTCTTCGGGAATCTCGAGACTTCGTCACGGTTCTTATCGGCGGCGTTCCCTTTGCACATAACAGAGCTGTAAGTGTCTCGTTGGAGCTATATACTATTATTAAGTTACACATCTCTAGAGGAAGAAGATTCATCTCTTAACTTTTTGCAAGATAGGCCTACTTTAGTAACCAACCACTGTGTGAAACAATTCTGAGAGTAGATTAAAGTTTATCAGGCCGGAATTGTTGAAAATCGGTTTTGAAAATAAGTTTAATGTCTGAGTCATCCAAAAGCAAAGTAAAACAAAGCGATCCTAATAAAAGATGAGCCCCACCTTTTATTACGATCACTTTGTTTTGGATATCTTAGCCATTTTCAAAATCAATTTTCGTCAAGTAAACTTTGAATTCCTCTTAGAATCATATTTTTCATATTTCAATAAAGATTTCTCATTATCTAAAAAAAAAAAATCATCATCAAAAAGTTGGAAATCTATCCATCTCAGCCGAAACTGACCATCCCTTTCAGGGCCTAATGGCACAAAATGTTATAGATAATCCCCAGGAAGATACAAACAATGAACTAGAACAATGTTGTTAAGAAAATCTCAGATAACCACAACACATCATGAAAATTCTCCTCGTCTGTAAATCGAGTCAACATTAAGTTTATACATCCAAGCTTTGATTATGAGGGAGTATAGAATTAACATGAGTCGCCCTCATTTGAGAGCATCGTTTGCGTTGGGAGAAAGGAGACTCATTCTCACGCAGAGTTGAAATGACTGTGCATGAGCATGTATAAAACAGAAGAGAAACAAGAGGAGGAGGAGGAGGAGGACGACGACAACGACGTCAAAGACAAATTTCCATGCCTATTATATAATAAATTAGTGTTTCAGTTGGGGGGGGGGGGGGGTGGAGGGGCGTGATTACTAGTATGCACTCCTTCGAGTTCTCCGCTCACTCGTTTAGTCAACTCACTCTTTTCCATGTGCCGACTCTTCATGAACCGCGTGTCCGTTTTGTGAAAATAAGCCAAATTTCACAATTTCAGAAGTTCTGTAGTTTTTAATCATATGTTGATTAATTTTTTTCGGTATTGTGCTTATTGAATTGTACTCTTTCTTTTCAGACTATCCCGCGGAATAGCATAGCTTTGGTTGAGATGGGGGTTCAGATTTTTAACTTTTTGCAAGATAAAGCACTATACTAACGTCTTGTATGAACCATTCATTAAAGAGCATATAATTCTAAGAGGGATTCATTAACACTGATGGAAATCAATTTTGAAAAGCCTGAGATATCCAAAAAGAAAGTGAAACAAAGTGGCCTAATAAAAGTAGGCTCGCTCTTTTTATCAGGATCACTTTGTTTTGCTTTGTTCTTGGATATCTCAGCCATTTCAAAACAGATTTTCTCATAAAGATAAACTTTGAATTCCTTAAAGAATTGTATTCTCTTAACTATTTAATCTAATTGTTTTTAGTCTGAAAAAAAAAGAGTTAAAACCTTAATCCCCACTTCAACTAAAACTGTTCCATCCCTTTTTACATTTCATTTATAAGATAGAATGTTTTTATGGAAATGTTTTTAATTTGCTATAATAGAACGGGCCTATAGAAAGACATCGAAAAAAGATCATAACTTTTACTGCTTTTCTCGGAACAGTTTTGTGTGAGAATTTAGGTGGTGACGCGTGGCGAACACTGTGAAACCTTTCTCGTCACACTATGGAGCACTTAAAATAGGAGAAAATAAACACTCCGATAAGTTTGGGGCCGTCGGAATTTCTGTGACGTCATAATAGGCAAGAAGGTCAGCTAAGGTTACGATTACCTAGATATGACGTCAAAATTACAGAGAACAGTAGCCAGAACACAAGCTGCAGGTATTGAGTTACGAGAGGTGCCGTGGGATACACACGAGGTGTTTTATCTCTTGTCAGCTGCCGCTAACTCTTCGAACGTACTGAGTGAATGGAAGGGATGGATATGAAGATATCAATCGTTTTCCTGCTCTAACATGAACTCCACACCAACCACAAAAAATCAAGGGAAAATATGCTTATCCTCTCCCTCCCTCCACACTCCACTCCAATCACACCTCTCCTTGAAAATCATTACATCATCAGCACCAAAGATAGTTTCATTTGCTTTTAAGCTGTATTAAAATTATTATAGCAAGAAAAGTGACCATGGCAGCCGATGTTCGTTCATTCCGCTCTCAGGGGGGCATTTCATCAACGAGTTCGTCGGAGTTTTCACCGACAAATTTGCTATCAGCCAATCAGACGCAAGGATTTCATTAGCTTTTAGCAGTTGTCAGTGTAAATCCTTGCGTCTGATTGGCTGATAGCAAATTTGTCGGTGAAAACCTCCGACGAACTCGTTGATGAAACGCCCCCCAGAATCGGCAGCTTTGTAAACTATAAAGCATGTAACTGTAGGTGGCGCTATTAAAAAAAAAACAGAAATGCCACCGCTGTGAATTCCACTGCAGCCAGAGCAGGCTGAGATTACTAGCTGGTGTAGACGTCAGAATAAAAGACACCTCATGTTTTGTTAACTCTACATCTTTCTTGTTCTAAACACCTTCTGTTCGTTTGTTTTTACTGCTTTTGAATCAGTTCTGGGATGTGGTAATCTTCTCAAATTTTATATCAGTATAAAGTGTTACCATTTTTAGAGAGAGGATTACCTCAAGAACATGATTGTGTACCACCAATTTTAGCAAAATTGCTTCCAGCAGAATGAATAGCAGAACATTAAACGTGTGTGCTTGAGTTGAATTGAATGAATGGAATTGAATTGATTTGTTGCGTAGCCAGTAAGCAAGCAACCACGGGACCGACGCGTCCCGTCACGTCACGTCCCGTCACGTCCCGTCACGACGGCTTAGTTAGCAATGAGAATAAAGTGCCTTGCCTATCAATGATAGTTGGCTGTCGAACCAGAGACCTCGTGATTGAAAGCCCGTTGTTTTATCCGCTGAGCCACAACAGCTCTTCAACGGCTCCTCGATCAGTGAAGTGGAACGCCACATCACTTCTGGTGGCGCTGTTTTAAAGTGAGAAAATAACTGCTGTAATTTAAAAGGATGGTATAGTTTTGGTTTAGATGAGGATTTAGCATAAATAACTTTTTGCAAGATACTTGGGAACCACTTTATGAAATGTTAAAGAGCATACAATTCAAAAGGAATTCAAATTTATTTGATGAAAATCGCTTCTGAAAGGCTGAGGTATCCAAAAACCAAGTAAAACAAAGCGATCCTATAATAAAAGGTGGGTCCCACTTTTTATTAGAATCACTTTGTTTTGGATATCTCTGCCATTTCAAAATCAATTTTCCATTAAATAAACTTTAATTCCTCCTAAAATATGCTCTTTCATATTTCGTAGAAGATTTCTCATTATCGCAAAATATCATCTTTAAAAGAAACATTGGAAACCTCAAGCCCCATCTCAACCGAAACTACACCATCCCTTTAAACAGAATGGAAAGGATATTTGTAGCTTGATAAGCATTCTCCCTTATCATTCATTTAGAATCCATTTCAAATGTACAATTGGATTACGATGTGAGTTTCCAGCCTTAGGGTGTTCTTGTTTGTTGTTTTGATAACCTGTTCTCGTAATACAAGGATGTGTGTCTGCCATTTGTCCCCATGTACATTATGCCAGTCTTTTTTTAGTTTTGGTCTGCTCAACTCTATTCTACAAGAATTTACATTTTTCACATAAAACGACGGCAGTATCCATTAGAACTACACGAGCAACTGGTCTAATGTAGGTATTAAACAGAAACGAACGAAGTATGGAACAAGGGAACCGAACTAAAAGTCAACCGTATGGAGAAGAAAGTATGCGTGGACTTAGGTCTGTACCTGATGGCATCATACATTGAAAAGTTGATGTGTTTGATTTAATAGGAAATATAGTCACAATAGCCAGGAAACCCGGTATTAAAGGGGGAAAAATGAGAATCACGTTGTCCATTTACATACAGTGGCGGATCCTTTTATCATTTGTTAAAACAAAAGAAATTAAAAGAAAAAAAATTGGGGGAGGTGCGCCCCGTTTGCCCCCCTCTTTAATTTTGTAAAGGCGCCCCTCTTTACGGAATTCCTGGATCCCCCCCCCCCCCCCGACGTATAGCAATACACAGTGCCATGGGTGTCCCAATTGCACTACGAATTACATAGTATAATGGCTGTCCCCCTAATGTGAATTATCGTAAATTTGCATTTTGTACAGACATAATCTCAGAAAAGACACACTCTTCGTGTACAGTTGAATAAACAAACGAATAAGAATTACAAGTCACTTGACATTCTACCTGATATCCATGGAAATGGGTTCACAATGGGAAAGGGGAATTATGGGAAAATCTTTTGTCACCATTCCTTATACGTAAAATGTAAGCTCTATAAGGATCGCGTGGAGATTCGGAGAGGTTTTTTTTTTTCGATGTATTGACTGCTTTTACTGGCCGCACACATAAGTTTTTATCTGTTACGGCAGTGTATCATTTTCCCTGCTGTCATTTCGTATTCTTTAATTCTTTTTTTTTTTTCAGATTAAATGCCTTGTGTTGGGGTTCCAAGGGCTTGGCTGCAATACGCATATTCGTTGTATCAGCCACATCAAAACAAAGTTCTATGAATTAGTTATGAGGGCATGCAACCATGCATGATAAAGACCCAGCATTTTAGATGCAGTATACTTTTCATTCACGACACGAAGGTGCAATGCTGCCCTCCTTCGGTAAAACTGAATGCAATTTGCGGAGACATTGCATACATTCTGTGTATACTAATGATTAGCATAACGAGTCTGTCTGTAACGGTGACACTTGTCATTTGCTCTGCGACAATCACCCCGTCCTAGTTTCTCGATCCAAGGACATAGGGTTAGGGTTGTGATTGGGTTTTAGGTTTAGTTTGATGTAAGGATTGGGATTGCGGATATCATAATCTATGTTTGGCTTACCATATTTCATTCACATCGGCTTCAATGCAATGTCTCTGAGTAATATATTTATAACCAGGTCTGTAAGACGTGTCGCAGCCTATCACCCAGCCTCAAAGAAGAAATTAAGAGTGCGAGACTGATTATGTGCCATAAGGTTCCTTTTTTTTAAATCAGAGTACCGTGATATCGGGCCAAATGTAGGTATCCACCATATTGCAACGCTTATCGTGTACGTGACCTTCTTTAAGATGATTACACGCAGATATTAATTTTTCCAGGAAAAGGTCATCTTAATGCAGTATACAAAATTAAAGAAAATCATGATTTTTTTTCTCGAAAGGAAAGATTTCATCCTGAATGTAATGTGGAATAACTCGCAACACATTGCAGCTAAGTAACGGACACACAGCATAACTATTACAAACAGTCAAACGTTATAAGAAGCATAATATCCGTACACTCATCGGGCCCAAAGGTAATAATTATCTGATGCTCGCACTTACAACCTCGCCGCCGTAATGCAATCAACCATGTTCTATTGTGGCGACGTAATTTGATCATCCTTGCACAAAATTATTTTCTTCATCATGATTCCTGATAATATATGAAAAACAAACAAACCAAAAGCAATCATCATAATATAGTGTTTCCTGCAAGGATAAAACAATTATCATTAACAAACCTTGACATTACCTTGTATAGCATACTGTTGATTTTGTGCTTTACGTATATGTATGAGAGCCTGATTACAGATGGTAGAGAGTAGACCTACATTAGAAATATTGCATCGTGTTCTGAGCATGCATCATACAATCATCGGAAGTCTTGATGGAGCTGTGAAACCAAGAAAATCGTCAATAACAAATCAAATGAAAATCAGCTGAACTGAAAGAGAATAGGCCTACAAGAGAACCGGGAAGGGGGGGGGGGGGTTGTGGATTGTGACTGTGTCTGATCTTGCCTTTTTCTTTGTTGCTCGCCAAAACATTGTTCGATTGAAAAAGAAAAGAGAGAGAGAGAGAGATTTATAATTTGATGAATGTTTACTTTGCCGCTTATCCATTCATAGGCTGAGATGATATAATTTTCAATTATTAGAAGCATTCGGATGAAACATCAATAAGATTGTCACTTTTGCTGCAGTGAGGACCAGTATGCGAATGTCTCCACGTTGTCCAGGGGCAGATCCAGAAATTCAAGGGGAGGCGCCTTTACAAAATTAAAGGGGGCGCATGCTCCCCCATTTTTTCTTTTTATCTTTTTTTGTTTTAACAAAAAATAAAGAGGGGGCGCTCGCCAGGTGCGCCCCCTCTGGATCCGCCACTGTTGTCTGACGATTACGTACACACAGAGAAATTAGGGTTCTATTAGGGTTCATATTTTCACCCTACGAGCAAATCTAACTAAAAGGCACCTTATAGGGTTCGGGATGGGTGTAGGGGTGCAAATCCGAACCCTAAAGGGAGCCAAGTCTTAAGGGTTCGAATTTGGAACCATTCCATAGTCTTTCCCGAAAGCTGACATGTGGGTGTTGAATGGTGTTTGCTTGAAATGCCACACTATTTTTGGATATTATCGTATATTTTTATTTGAAAATATAACTACACGTTGTTAAAGAGTAACAGTGTCATCAGTAATACTGTACTAAAAAAATTACTACTTTAATTAAACATTTGTTTTTTCTTCTCGCACCGGGATCAAGAATATCATTTCAATGACGTTATCATAGAGTACACGTATTATGCGTGCACGCGTGGACCGTTCAGCACTTGGTCAATGGCAAAGCTAAAATCGCATGCGCACGCCACGCCGTTGGTCGCGCGGTACACGTACGTACGTGCATATTACTGACGTTCCTCGTTTGAAATGGACAGACGACCGTGAGGTTGGGATGATGAATTAATCTTTTTGATGAGCCAAACGTTGTGAGTAGATAGTTGTACTATAATTCCGTTGAAAATATTTCACAGTAATCGATGATGATATGTGTGAACTATGCTAATCGAATGCTGAGTGGTGAAAACTGATGCGAATTAAAGAGTTGTATCGAGGTACATGTGTACTAACATGTCAGAAGTGCGATCATGCATATCAGGTACATACAGTAAAGCATAGCGAATAAGTCAATGAAAGTGCACGGTAATACGGAAAGCCTCAACCAAGGTACTAACTACGACCAACAGCCCCATACGCATAGCCATAGCGTAATTACGCTATGCGTATGGGGCTGCTGGACGCAGTTACCAAGGTACGTACGTAAATAGGTGACCGGATATAGCCGCATCATATTCGTTAATAGGAATTATTACGTTTGAGCCGAGTTGAGGCTCAGTTGGATATTGGTTTCTGTGAAGTTGACACGAAGAACGATGTAGGCATGTATGATGTGCCTAATGAAGAAAAATAGCGTTCCTGGTTCATTTAGGAGAATTTAAGACATGTATGAAGATTGAAGTCAGAAAATTTAGGTTGGCCTTGACTCCTTGTTGTCTATCAATGAAAATAGAATGTGTGTTATAAATTAGCAATGCCATAGTCACAGAGCATAAGCAATGATACACGATATGTGAATTTAGATAATATCTACTGGAGAAGTTGCATGTGCTAGACATGACATAAAATAAGTCACACAAACAAGGTATGTAAACGGTAAATCACTTCAGAAGTACAACTACTTGATCCCATACTTTAGCAGGTAGATATTCCAATATTGATTGTATGTTGAACTTTGTTTTATTCAATTACAGGTTGAGCCTTGCTGATCCATGCTGATGCATGGTGTTAGCTTGGTCTCATACTGGGCCAAAGGGACCTGTGATTATTCATCATCGAGTTCACTATGCATCAAGTTCAATAATGGTCTTCAGGATGAGTGATGCAGGTCAACCTCGAGAGACTGGTGAGCCATATAGGATGCCAGAGCTGGAGATGGAAGATGTTCAGGATGTCAATTCTGGTTCCTCGTTGAGTCAGTGTGGAAGCCATGCCAGTCCTTCTGAGAGTGATGGCCAGAAGGGCATACTATTTGGCAGCTGAAGCAGGTGCTATAGAAACGCATCAAAAACTAGAGCTCGAGGAGTTTCGACTTATGCAGCGTAAGATGAGATTAGCTATGAAGACCAAACTGCAGGTTGCTGAAGCAGAGGATCAGATATACCTTGACTATGAGAACAAGAAGTTGGGAGTCGGCTTTCCTGTGAAAGCAGAGGATGAAACCTTGCTGTACCCAACTGAATGCGCCAACCAACCAGTACACACGAGTACACCGATTTCCCTGACTAGAGAAGTAGCAAAAACGTTATTTTCAAATTTTCTTTGACTTTTAGCAGATATAGTCCAAAAGCCAATAAGATCATCAGCATCATGTAGTATCCCTGAACCAGGTTTGATGAAAGCCCATCAATTTTTCCGTAGATACATCCGCACAGACCGGGAGACAGACAGGCAACCTGAAAACATATGCCTCCGGCACCATTCAGGGCAGAGGCATAATAATGAGACTCCTATGTCATAGGCTATGTCATGTATGTTTAAACCATATAAAATTTGAGACGGGTCACATTGAATCCCCCCCCCCCCCATTAGAATTGCTAAACACCACGGCTCTAGAAACATCTTTCCATTTTAATCCAGAAAGTAATCACCCCCCTGTTTTTAGCCGAGGGTGAGCTTGAAGCCACTCCATGAAATGAAGATTAGCATTTTTTTTTTTGCAAAATATATGTGAAAATGTCTAATTTCATAGATAACGATAACTATTTATTCTGTCTTCTAAACTGTTGTCAGGTTATTCCCTTTCTTAGAATGCACTGGGCTTGAATATTTACAAGAATACTCTAAAGAAATATATAATAGAAAAATACAAGAGAACGAACTGGCAAATTACAAATTTAAACACAACCTAAAGAGAACTTGACTTCTATTCACTTTTATCTTTTTTCTTTTTTTTGGGGGGGGGGGTGGATTATGGATGAAAATATGAATCTGCTAATGGATATGAAATACTCAAATTATGCTTTCCATTATATTTCATACTAGATGGGGTTAGTTTGTATTGTTCATATATTAGATATTTCTTCACCATCGATAGCCTCAGTGCTTCAATAACACATGCACACTTTGAATTGATTGTTTAAGTAGGGAACAAAAAAAAAAATAAGTCGCCTGCTGTTTTTTGTAGCAGACAGCCACACAATGTATGTCAATTTTGGGCAATCTCTGGCAATGCAATGTCATAAGTGGAGTAGCTTTGTGACACTTGACAGAAGCATGATTTTCTCACAAACCCTTTATAAGGATTGAAAAATAGAGTTTGTTCCAAAACCTGAGAAAACTCAACATATCATATCTACTTTTTTTGCATATAAAAGAACACTGAACTTCACTCTTTAAGAAGGCAGAAACTACATGTATTATCATTGCCCTTACATACGTCAGTGACTTGTTGAGGAAATGTGCATGTTTTACCTAAAAGAAAAAACAAGTGAAATTCTCTTTAGGTTTTCCTTGAATTGTTCTACGCATGTGACATCATAAACTCTTCTCACTCTGCTGCGACTGCACAAATGATTTAAAGATTATTAACTTTTGAACTGAATGTCCGCTTTTGACTTTTTTTACTGATGTGTTCTAATAGTATAAGCCAGTTCGGGGTACCAGTTTGAGCATGTGCGGAAAAAGGTTATTTGTACCGAGAGACAGGTTGGTTTTTTAATTTCACTGAGATAAGCATCTGTAATGCTAGGATTATTCATGGAATCCTTATAAATGGTGCCTGCCAGTACATCCACTTGACAGCAAGCCTGGTATTTGGCAATGTTAACACACAAAAAAAGTTTGTTAACATATTCAAAACAGCACTTAATAAAATAGATGATTCCCTAAGTGTTGATTGACGAACCATACTGGTCACTTCATCTACACTGGTTAGGTTCATTCTTTGTTTGAATATGAGTTCCATAAATGGCTATGGTGGGCAAGCTGCTGCATTATGTCACTTTGAATTGAGTGAAGTGCCTAACCAACTGAGAAAAATGAAAGGTCAGTTGTACCTATGTGCACATGAGCTATCTCCGGACTGGCTTATTGCTGCGCATTCACTCAATCCACATGTAGGTCTATATGAAGGTGGACTTGCCCTCTAACTCTGATTATAATTTTAAGCTTTCTTTAAGTAGGTTGTATAAAGTGCTGATATATTTGTGTAAGGTTTGGTGAAAATTAAGTGTTAAAATGATTGGAAGAGTTGTGAGACTGTAACATCAACACTTGAGGTATTTATCATGCATGATCATAAATCTCTGTAAAATATTGATGGTAATACATGTAGTAATAATGATAATGATAATAATAATAATAATGATAATAGTAATAATAATGATGATGATAGTAATAATAATATATTTTGCTTCTGATCATTATGCTTGTGATGGTGCCAATACCAATACCTGCTTTATGAATGTGAAAAATCGACTGCTCTTTACAATATTTTGAATGTTGGGGCTAAACTGCATACATTGTGTAATTATATTTATGGTCTACTGAGTACAATGTGCTTCTTGTTTCCATCGCTTGAAAAAACAACAACAATGTATCAAAAAAATTGTTTTTAAACTTGTCTCACAAGACATATTCCTTCCTCTTTATGTCCAGTTTGTCATACCACTGATTGGTTAACTTTATTTTCCCTTTCTGAGGTTACATTTTCTGTGGAATTGTTAATGTCAATTTGATGCAATGAAAAGTGTTTTCAGATGTGCTATTCTGCCCAAGATTTATAACTGGGACATATCTTTAGCTGTGTGCATAAAAAAGTAACCAAATTTAGATGTGCATTCTTCATTTTTTGATTCTTTTTTTTTCACCTTTCTTATCATTGGTGTAATTGTATATGAAAAACAAAATGTGAAGTATACTAATTGTATAATGGCGCACATTCGCTAGCTCTCAAGTTTGGAATTGGATGGAATATGTCAGTACAAGTAGTGAGTTTCAAATATATATGACAGAACTTTGCCATACCCTTCATTGTTTTGGCAATAACTTGTGTACGAGAAATCAGAGTTGACATATCGCTGTTAATGTCTAAGAGCGTCATAAAGGTGCTTTTGATTACACATAAAGGTGCTTAAGATGTACCGGTAAATTCAAGGTACATATCTATGATCCATTCTAGAAGTAGAAGGACAATGTGAAAGATATTTGTCACATAGTTTACTATTACTCTGCACAAGCTTCAGGGATTTTTTAAATAAAAAGAATTAGTGCTTTTTGTCAATGTGGTAACTTCCTTTAAAAGAAGAAAAAGTAATCATTTGATGGAAAGAACAAATATTTTTTTCTTTTGCAATGTACTGACCAAATTTCATACATTTTTGATTTACATTGCCCTTTTTATGACAAAAAAAAAATGCATCTCGTATTAGAATTTGTAGAAATACAATGTATATTTGATGTTCACTTTAAAGTAAACCATGAAAAAGAAAATCGCTGTTAACTTGTCCCTCTTCCATTAGACATATATTAAAATGTTAATAATTTATATGTAAGTATGCACTGTATTCATCATGTTTATGTTCTATTTGTTGTTGAATTGAAGTCTCTGACTTCATTTTTCGAAAGATTGTGGATTTAATTGACTGAGAAACTGTGTGTAAATCTATGCATGCTATTTTGCGTCATGTCTGGAGTGTTGCCTTAGGTAATTGTTTGTGAAGTCAGTGAAGGCATCCAGTAGACATTAGGTAATTGTTTGTGAAGTCAGTGAAGGCATCCAGTATATAATTATTTTGGTTTAAAAAAAAAAAGGTTATAATTTTCACCATATGGGGTGCAGAAAGGTAACCCTATATAGAGACGTGTGCAAATTGTATTGCATCCTATATTGCGGTGACTTTATCACCCCATAGGGTGCAAAATTACAACAATAACAATATGAACCATAATGGGTGCAGGTATGAGGTGCAGAAAGGGAACCCTGTATAGAGGTCCATATTTGCACCTTATAGGGTGTTGAATATAGGGTGCTAAATAAGAACCCCCCAAAATAGAACCCTAAATGGAGCCGCTGGTGTTACAACGATATGAACCAGAAAGGGAGCAAATTTGCACCTGAATTTTTGTTCACCATATGGGGTGCAGAAAGGGAACCCAATGTAGGGGTGCAAATATGCACCAGATATGGTGTTGAATATAGGGTGCTAAATAAGCACCCCCAAAAATAGAACCCTAAATGGAGCCGCTGGTGTTACAACGATATGAACCCTATTGGGTGCAGAAAGGGAACCCAATGGAGGGGTGCAAATATGCACCATATATGGTGTTAAATATAGGGTGCTAAATAAGCACCCCCAAAAATAGAACCCTAAATGGAGCCGCTGGTGTTACAACGATATGCACCCTGTAGGGTGCAAATTAGAACCGTAATTTCTCTGTGTGTAGAAGGTGCAGAGGTCACATTGCAGATACATGACTGTGTATCATAATGGCCATATTCTATAAAATAGATATTATTTACTGTACATCACTATAAGTTTTCATTTCGATATGTCAAGTCAATTCCTTCTATTCCGGGAAGTAGTTCGCGTTTTTATATTTTCGTTGTCACCTTGTACTAAGTTATACAAACATTAATAATTTACTTGTCTTTGTGACGATATTTCAACTTCAAAGAAGAGAAGTAACCTTCAGAAAATAGTACTAAAAATTGAAAGATTTAACGATGATGACTTGGTAAATTAGAGGGGACCCATGAGTTGCTGATTTGAATATGAAATAAATGAATAAATAAATGATCCTAGACATTACTGTGGAGTTCCACATGGTACTTCCACTATTGTTTATGTTTACACAAATGACTTTTGGAGATCTTCCGGTATCTTCTCATTTACATTCTTTGCAGATGATTCAAATGATTTCTTTGCCCACAAAAATCCAAGTAATACTCTCGTGCCCACCATAAATTCCGATTTGCAAAAAGTTACTCAATGGATTAGAGCAGGACGTTATCCCTAAAAATCTTCAGAAAAGTAAGTACATGGTCATGATTTTTAGCAATACGATAGGAGCCTTGATAACAAATATCATGACACTCCATTCATGCCATTAGAAAATGTAACAGAAATTCGATTGCATGTCGTCACTGTCGACAATAAATGATTGTCTGGAGGCCAGGGTAAGTTAATTATGTGGAAACCGATTTCATTAAACATTGATATCATCAACAGACTCAATCCTCTTCTTTGCTGACTAAACACTCTCCCTTGATTTTTACCTAATTTAGATTTCCCAACTTTATCATGATGGGGGCATATTATTATAACTGTTGCTGATATCTCTATAGTTCGCAGAAACATGTTATATGTTTCTAAGCTTCATGATATTAATTTCTGATTTTCTGTAGGATTCCAATAAAGCAGTACTGTCCCGTTTATTTGAGTTCATTTTTTTTTTCGTCAAAGCCATCTTGTACTCGCACAGGCTGCAGTTTCCCTTTTAGGCGTTTTCAGGGCTGGTACAACATTTCGTTTTCGAGATATCTAAAAGTTTGTTCAATTTTGTAGTAGGCCTATACATAGTTTATTTCAGAGAAACGGCGCGATATGATGAAGAAAGTTTTGAATTTCGTTATGCCGAGGTGGTTTCCATGACGACAAGGTTGGGCAACACCTTCATCGCAGAGTTTGCATCAATCCGTTGAGCGATGTTCCATGTCAGCATTATACTATGATGCAAAGTTTGAGATATCATTGTCATTTTCCAGTAATGAAGGCTGAATCTCACGTGTAAGTACGATGCAAGGAAAACGTCACAGAAAAAAAAAATAGGTATAGCCATGTGGTGTATATAGCAATAAAGGAAGTTATCGGCAATTAAAACTTCATACGAATTTTCAGAAATACAATAGGAATAATAAAATTTGTCTTTCAGAATAGAATGGAGAAAAAAACGTATAAGTAACCGTAAACATTTACAATTTTCTTTTTATATCATATCAAAGAAAGATATTCTAAGTTCCCAGTTTCAAGTATTTCCAACGGATTACCCAACTTGTCAGACTTTGCACATTCCTTGCTGCTAATAAAACGTGTTAAAAGCTCTGCGCATAATGTTTGTTTATTGTGCCTGGTTGTGTGTGTGTGTGTGTGTGTGTGTGTGTGTTTCTTTCCAGAAACGACTGGGAGGCAAGACTACTATGTTGACATCCCTTGGCAGTATTCATTAATGGCGTCACACCTATTATCTCGCGGTATCAATCAACGCAGCCTTTTCATCTGCAGAACTATACATGTTGTCACCGGCTAAACAGCTGGGTCTTGTCACCCCCGTCTCCCACCTCCTTCCATTAGGCAGCACCCATGCCTGACGGACCCCGCGTGTGAGATCTCGTCATGGGAAAGAACGATCACGCCCTCTCCTAAATAATTATTCTTTCAAAATAAGTTCTTTCAACAACAATAACAACAACAACAACAACTACAACAACAACAACAACAACGAGAAAAAGGTCTGTGCACACACACACACACACACACACACACATAAATATAAACTCCTAAAAAAGGTCCTGCAATTCCAATTTGATGTATCATATTTCTCTTCAAACTACATCATTTCATTCAAATTTAACATCATAAGAAAGCCTGATTAATTTTCTTTACAATGACAACTCACTTGTTTACATTATGCATTCCTGGAATGCACAGTATGACTGAGTATGAGGAAAGGTCAAATGTGAAATATTGCAAAAAAGAGAAAGCGTGTTATGTCAAACAGTATAATTCCCATTTGCTTTGTCATTTCAGGGAAGGAATGTGCTTGAAAAGAATGCATTGTGAGATTATCATTAGATTCCAGGCTTCATCCATGAATTAAAAACTGCAGTAGTATCTGCAGTATATAATGTCTAGGAAATGGGAGTTTTTGAAAGTGCTCTCATTTCAGCATTGCTTATTCCAGTGGCCTTTTTTCATCAAATCTGTACATTATCAATAGCAGAATTGTAGCGACTTTTCACTTTTGATCTGTCCCCCTACTCAGCTGTTTTGCACATTCCAAGAACACGCAATCATAGCAAGTGAGGTGTTATTTTAAAGATAGTTAATCAGGCTTTCACATGATGTCATATTCAATAAACATAAATATATCAAACTTAAATAGCAGAACTTATTTTGAGGAGTTTATGATACACGTATTATGGTTATATACAAAAGCTCTTGATATTTTATACACGTATATTTTTATATAGGTCCTTATATTTATCATACTGTGTATATATAATACGCGTGCACATACACACACACACACACACACACACACACAAACCCTCTTGAGATACTCCAGCATAATAATCGTGAGCTAGTGACATTAAATCACGAAAGAGAATCTTCTAACTACGTAATATTTCTCATTATACATTCGTCGTCTACGGTAGATATAGATGTACCGGATAACAACGTGACCATTCGGTCTTGACTCTATGAGACCGAGAGCCAATCGTGAAAGCGTGTGATGTTGTGTGTGTGTGTGTGTGTGTGTGTGTGTGTGTCAGTTTGTGCGTGCGTGTCAGTGTGTATGTGTCAGTGTATCTGTGTGTTTGCATGTGCGCTCGTATGTGTGTGTGTGTGTGTGTGTGTGTGTGTGTGTGTGTGTGTGGTGATACGAGAACTCGAATGTATAAGAAAATACGTAGGGTGTCAAAGAAAACAAAATAATTACTACAGTATTTTGTTCGAATCATTCCGACGACACAGGTATCCAAAGATCGCAAAAAGATCAAATTCCTCTTCCTGAAGCTCGCTTTATTCATGGATTCAAGTATTATGCATTGATGAAATAGTTCAGTTAGCATGCTTCTTTGGTCATATTATACATTATGAGGAGAGAAAAAAAGAGAGATGAAGTGTCTACTAGAATATCATACACGAGTGTCCAATGACACAATGAATTTGACAGCAATTTTAGTGCCCACAAATTAAGCAAGGCGCACACAATACACACTTACACACATACACATAATAGGGCCTACCTGCATGCATGATTGTATATACATGTATATACATGTATACATTTTGGGCCTTTTTTTAATTCATAAAAGGAACGTGCAATAAGAAATCTGTCACGGTATAATTGCATATTCCCCAGACATAATAAATAGCAAGCCGTGAGAGGGTAGAAGTATAATAAAAGGAGAGAAGCCGGTCCGTATCTTATACAACATACTAGTATTCCAATCCCCGTTCCCCCTACACCTCAGGGTCCCTCCTCCTCTTCCACTTCCCTACCCCCCCCCCCCCTCCGTTTAGCTCTTATACTAATCCACGCGGTAGGTCATTCAAACGTTAAATGGATCGTACAGTTTTGGTTGAGACATAATTTCAGGTTTGTAACATTTTTTGGTGAGATAATGAGAAAAGTCTTATGAAATATGATAGAGCATGTATTTCTATGAGGAATTCAACGTTTATTTGATGAAAATTGGTTTTGAAATGGCTGAGATATCCAAAAAAGAGCGATTCTAATGAAGTGTGGGACCCACACTTTATTACGATCGCTTTGTTTTACTTTGTTTTTGGATGGTTCATTCATTCCAAACCCGATTTTCATCAAATAAACTTTGAATTCCTCTTAAAATGGTATGCTCAGTACTATCATAAGTGTTTTCTTGGTATCTCGCAAAAGGTTAAAAGCCAAATTCTCATCTCCACCAATACTGTACTATCCCTTTAATGGGGTGCCTTTATCTGACATCTTGTTGGACCTCGGAGCGTAAAAACTGCTCGTCGCCGACTTTAAAGAACCTTTCAACATCATGCTCATGCTGGCTTTTTTTTTTTTTTTAATTCAGACTCGCAGAGTGCATGAAAGATATTTCATCAAAATGAGAATTTAAGTAAGAAAGCCATTGAATTTCAGTCTTATAAATCTCCACTGGGTACATTTATTCAAATAGATTTGGAGGTAATGATGCCATCACCTTACTAAAACCCCCATTGAACTATACATCTTTCGCTAAGTTTCTTTGTTTGTAGTGATATCAATGAGAACAATACGTACCCTTTGATGAAATTACTGTAGTCTTTCAATAGCCTTGTGTGACGGTTTGTATAGGAAGAAAGGGGGTTGTACTTGCTTTAACTGTTTTTTTTCTTCAAATTTACAAATAGATGGGAGAGTTGTGAGTTTATGACATCATTTTAAATTTGTGTGGATGCGGGCAAAATTACAATTATACAAGGAAAGCATGTGAAACTATAAAATTCCATACCTTTCTTGTCATCATGTTCAACTCTGATGAAAAACTCTATCATTCTGCATGCTCTTTTAGATTTGATATGTTTATCAAGGTCACCCCGAATATGACTATGAATTGCCCCTTTATTGTTCGCACATGGCATTGCATGGTATGGAATATTCTGTAGTGACGGTAGTTGCCTCCTTGTAATCTTGTGGATGATTGAACGTTATACATCAATATGTTTTCCAGGGACTTTTCACGAGGGAAAGCGAGTCTAAACTGACATTCCTGTGGTGCATGTACTGCAATGATCAAACGTATATGATACTGACATGATGTGATACTAAAGTATTTTGATTTCAGTTTGTTTCATTCAAACCACTGGTAAATACATTTCATATCCCAAAAAGGAAGTAAGGAAAAATGATATAGTTACCGGATTTTAGTGTAACCACATAAGAAACCGACGACTTGAGGAAGAGAAGACAAAGAGATTCGTACAAAAATTGTGACAAATTTCGTGTTTTGATTGTGTGTTTGGTTGATTAGTTTGCTTTTGTTGTTGTCTTTTTATTGTTTGGGTTTTTTTAAGGGAGGCAGTAAGCTTAACATTATCTTGGAAACATCTAAGGGACAAAATCCTAAATGTGACCATACTATACATAACGTTGCTGAATAACAGCGTCGCAAGGAGCATCCTGTTGGCGGCATTAACATGGTGCGAACAAAATAAGTACCAGTAACAATTTTTTTTTCTTGTAACCTCAATCTTTTCATATTTCTTTTGCGCCATTATCTACTCATAATGTGCCAAACGTAATGAAACCAATTAAAAAAAAAAGAATTTAAAAGCAAATCTGCAGGAAAGTTACCCTAGTTCATCACTACCAGGGGGGCGTTTCATCAACGAGTTCGTCGGAGTTTTCACCGACAAATTTGCTATCAGCCAATCAGACCAAGGATTTCATTAGCTTTTAACAGTTGTCAGTGTAAATCCTTGCGTCTGATTGGCTGATAGCAAATTTGTCGGTGAAAACTCCGACGAACTCGTTGATGGAACGCCCCCCAGATGTAATCATTCCGCGACCTAACTCTGTGCTTAGTGTGACTATTATACATTTCGCTGTCTTGGATAGGTGCATTTCTTATGAAATCGACTAGTTGGGAGTTTATAGCTCATTACGTATGCCTAATCAGTGCATTGGTTTGTTACTCTTTGTAAAAGAGGGTAAAAGCAACAAAGATGCATATTATGCGTTTGACATAAATCTATTAATTTATATCTCTATCTGCATGTATAGGCTTACATGTCTGTGTGAATATGTGCATGTTTGTGTGCTAGCGGCAATCACAGCTTTTAAACAGTGCACACACAATAACATAAACCTCACTCTGCAGTGTGATCGGAATGCCGAACAATGCTGGTGACCAATTGGGGACAACGATATGAGAACTGAGCGTGTCGTTAGGAGACATAATGGTATACTCACTCGGTTTCTGCGAAATGAATCGGTGTATCGTTGAATTGTGAGCCCGAGACTCAAACACACACACACACACACACACACACACACACACACACTTACACAGAAGCACACAGACACAGACACAAAGCTGTACAAAAATTACATTATGTTTTGAACTTTCCTTCCAATTAATATTGGATTTGTTAAAATTATCCGGATTTATAAAATGGACATAAGATATTTTTACCATTAGACCTATGTAGTGACACATTGTATAACTTCTGAAAAACGTTTTTGCATTGCACTGCAGTGTAATTGTTTATCTATAAACAATATCGTGTGAATGCCGTTCTTTCATTAGATTACGGCTTCTTCTACGATGCATAGTTCTTTTGATGATTTTAATTGTGATTATGAAAGTCAATCGCTTGATGGATGCGACACAAATATACAGAGGACAGATGGAATCGAAGAAGTGGAAATATGAATATTGAAGGTTGCATTCGTTCATTTTTGCAGACTGAATCATACATTATTTTATGGATTAGTACAAGAATAAATCAATGTTTTGTGTTCATTCGGCTAAAAAAAAAAGGCCAAAAAAAAACAACAACAACGATGAGAAATGTAGTAAGGATCAAAAAGAAATGATACGTCCACCTATACATACAAATGGATGACTCTTTACCCACTATCTTCTTACCTGTCTCCTCTTTTCACGTTCGGCTCTAAGCCTGCGCCTTTCTTCAATATTGTACGAGGACATTACTTTTCCCGCACGGGAACGGCAACATCCAAACAAAAGTTACGTAATCCGCGGATTCCACGCCGCCCCAATAAAGCACATTGCGGATAATCAAGAAGATGTCAATAAACAGTGGAAGATGTCGCGACCCGCCACGGCATCTCGATGAGACAGCATTCCTCCAGGGTGGACGAACTGGGGACGGCACGCATCATTCATGGATGCTGCGGAGAGAATAAGGGGCAGGCTTCACGGGGCAAATAAGTATCAGAACTTTAGATGTCTTAACTCTCCGCGGTAATTGCCCACGCAACAAGATTGATCGACTGACCAAGTCCCATCACTCATAGAAGTCAAACCTCCATTGCAGCTTTTTACACACGTGATGGAGTATACTGGGTCTAGAGTAAACACATCATTAGACCTGTCGCTACAAATAATGGAGATATGTCCTGCATAAAGTTGCCCGGTGCATGTGTTTCCAAGTTAGAGTCCAACACGGTCACATTGCGTGCTACGCCGGCGATGCCATCTTTTCTCCACGCACTAACGTCTTGTCAGTAGGAGTACCGATTATAGGGGGAGACAGAAAAAAAAAGAATGAAGGGGACCGGGGGGGGGGGATCATAGAAGGTGCTAGAATGAGAGGAGGGGTGCGGGACAGCAAAGAAAATGTTGTGATACAAAGAGCGGTATATTACACCGAGGACATCAATATAAAGAGGACATTGCAAACTACGGCAAAAGGCAACATAAGTTGATTGTGAAAGAAACAGGCATGTCGACATTTAATGACAATGAGAGCCCTGGCATAACGGGAAAAAAAAAAGGAAAACCAGAATGATGGAGTAAGTGACTGTATTATAGGCAACGTTTGCAGAAGGGGAAAGAAGAGAAAACAATGAGTCTTAATATATTTTCCTGTTTAGGTTAAATAAAACACGACGACTGTTTACTTCAACAGAACAAGACATATCTACGAAGCACAAAATCTCTTTCTTTTTGAAACTACAATAACCCTGTGCCCTCATTTCCCAACACAAGCCAAAACTTTTTTCCCCTTCGTGTTTATTGGTTTGTTTCAGTATCATTTAAACATGGAAATATCTTTGAGACCTATATAGGCCGTCTACAGATAGCCCTGCTTGCATGATTCTTCTACTTCTTCTTCTTTCTTTCATTCACTCTCTCTCACTCTCTCTCTTCTCTACCACATTTTTCTTCTTTAAATCACAAGCAAATTAATTTCTAAGACATTCGAGTAAATACAACTTTACGAGACTCTTACACAAACGTACACTGTATATTGTTTTGCTGACAAAACGCTCTCCTAACGGCCTTTACAAGCTACACTTGATTACCTGCACATTGCTTACACATGTTCGCAACAATGCATATTCCCCCGTGAAATGACGCCGCAGGCTTTCCCCTCGAGGTTTACAAATCTAAGGAATTTCAGAAATGTCGGGAATCCACGGGGCGCCCCTTGTTTAGCTCATAACTGGCGCGCATGCGCCGAGCACTTACGACCAATAAAAACGTGATTACAGCTTTGCACAGTCGGCAATGCGAATGCTTGTTGGTTGGGTGTATTATCGAGTGGGTTCCTGATAACTGTGATCGCTTGGACAGTGGAAATAGTACGGCTCTTACCAAAATGCATCTTGGCCCCCCACTTCGAAAGCTCTTTGTTTATTAAGTTGAAATTTACAACCGTCGATTTCTCAGAACCGCCTTTACAATCGTAGTTTGCACAAGCCTAAAACAACAGCAACAACAATAACAAACAAACAATCAAACATGCATACAGTTTACCCAAAACCAACAGGTATACAAAGTTCAAAAGAGAGGATGGTATATTAAAATCACCCTTTGCATATAGCAGAGCAAATTAGATCGCTTTCAAAATACGTAGAGATGACGACACAGGGGTTAAGATTTCGTTTTAGAGTCGGACAGTCACAATCAATAGACGATTAGAGAATAAGAGAAGAAAGGGGGACAAAGAGAGAATAAGAGGGAGAGAGAGAACAGAGAGAGAGAGAGAGAATTATAATCATGGTCAACACATCTAACCAATTATTAATGAATAAAACAACAAAACAACTTCGTTGTAATACATATTTAATAAGGTTCGTGTGAGTTGGATAGCTTCGTCACAATGGTATCATTATATTTTTTTTTCTCCCAAGACGAGAAGTATGATTATGTACATCTTACCTCGCCTTCTTTAGATATCTAATATTTTTCAACCAAGACCAGATCAATACATCTCTAAATGTCGTTGGACTGTAACTACATATTTAATTGCGCATTGGTGTAGCAGAAAAGAGGTGTAGTGTATGAACTTTGATTTAAATTTTTCTCTTTACTTGGACTAAAAAACCGTATAATATCTCAAAGTTCTGTTTGATTTTGCCGCTTAGGCTTTGAATTGTTGCACAGATGAGTTTCATTGGAAAGCGATGGACAATCAAGAGCTGAAAGGAAATGCTTTTTTTAATGCAAGTATAATAACTCCGAGACAACTACACTATATCTCATGTAAAGAATTACAAACCTCGAAATATAGGTAAACCACCTCATTTGATAATCACTTTACTTAATCATTACTAGCTCAATGTCATGATTTCTTAGGTGTTCATTTGTCGCATGTGCTTAACGCGAGATGATGAGGAAAATAGAGTCTATGAGTGTTGCGACCTTATGTGCTTATAACCGTACGCATTATTACTACGGTATTTAACGGCCGACTTCATTGAAGTCTTTTCATATGATATCCGATGGTATAGCATACCCATTGAGAGTGGATAATGATGCCGTGTGTTATCCAGGATATATGGCATATCGACATAATTTATGTTCGCAGAACTTCAGGCATCATCGTAACCAAAATATGAGGCTCATCATAGTAATTGTATAAGGTGTTCGTGATCGTCAATACTTGTAATCCCGGTAGAAATTTTGACCGCTTAATTGACTCTTGGAGAGGATGCGTTAAATATCATTAGAAACTGACTCTTTAAGAGGTGAAAAGCACAATATTAGTACACTGTATCTTATGAATAGAAGAAAAAACGGTCAGAAGAAAAACCATGCAATATTATTGTAGCAAAGCGACAGAAGAAAGTTTTGACATCAAACAAAATTTGTACATGTATTTTGACCTAATTTCGACCGGCAAACAGAAGGGAGTGTTCACGAAAAGAGCTACCTTCAGACAGAGGATATACCTTGGATGAATTTGTGGTGTATATATTTTCATTCTTAAGATCAGCGTCATCAAAATTGTATAGGGTAATCTGCGAAAAACGGATTCTGAAAAGTTGCAAATTGTTCAAAATAGAGTTTGGAAAACTGTCCTTTTGGCTGAACCAAGGTACTCGACCTCAGTAAATCTACAATCGTTTGTCATTAGATACTTTGGAAAAACGAAGATATAAACAATTATTACATGTTATGTATAAAATTTCTAATAGAATGTTTCCAGAATATGTATTGCAATATTTTGAAGAACATACAACAAAATTCTGAGAAAGAGTGTGAAGAAATTCATATTATGTAAGGTAAAAACAGAAATTGGGAAAAGAACTCTTTTCTTTAGAGGAGTCCAGTGTTGGAATCGGTTAACTTATGATCTGAAATGTAAGCTCTCTCTGTCCAGTTTCAAACGAGCTCTCGACATATCTCTGCTGTAGCCTAAGCAACTGCCCAGGATTTTTTTTCTCTCCCCTTTTTTCTCTCTCTGTCTCTATTTGATATTGTGAAATAACATGTTACTGCAGGTATTTGTTCCGTTTTCTTTTTTTCTGTACTTTTTTTAATGTTTCGTTGTTTTGTTGTTACCTGACACTTGTTCCTTTCTTTATTATTGTATAATTATGCAGTTTGTATCTATTTCTGCTATTTCTATGTTGTTCACGGATTTGCAGAAGAACAGCTTTGGTGAAGCCAATTGTCGTGATTAAATGAAATAAACTGAACTAAAACTGAAAATGTGACACTTTGGAGGAATACTTAGCGTTGGTTTGGTTCTTTCGGGTTTCTCTCTTTGAGTATGTATGTGAAAAGTTCCGCTTTTTATAATTCCGTCTTCGTACATTTATTTTAACGAAACATTTTGCTAAACCCTTTCAAAACTTATTTTCAACATGTTTAATTTGTAGTACTATCACAAATTAACGCAGTTAATGATTAATATGTTGCTACTTTTACAAAATCTTGTACCATAAATGAAGTAAATGACCAAGCACCACTTTTGGTGTAGGTTATACACTACTGATTCATCGGCACCCCCAACAGAACATCCGGGCAATAGTTTGACGTATCAACGGTTGTGCCACCGCGTAGGCAACCGGGTTAAACAGGCTGTTGAGAAAAGTTATCCATCGAGCAACTTCGTTGAATCCCATTTTTCTGGCGACAAAGTCGTAGAACGAAGGTGACACACAGTAGAACAAGACGTTAGTGACATTTGGTATCCAGCTGGCGGCAAATGCCACGAGAATGAAAGTCAGCGTCGTCATTGCCTTCCGACTTTCCACTGGGGACTCCCTCTCAGGTCGATCCCGAGCCCGTAACTTACCGGGAGTTGTTGAGTTCACCGAAAGTACGTAACCCGTCGAGGTCTCGTCCGGCGTTACATCGCTAACGTGCTTGCGATGGCGCTCTTGCACATTGTCAGTGTTTGTCCCTTGACGCGGGTTGCCATGTGTAGAATTTGAGACCAAATAAGATATACTCTCTACTATCTTTGTCCCTTCTGAAACGATAGCATCTTCACTGCATCTCTTTTTAAAGGCACGGGAGAGGTCACTTTCACCACTTTCGTTTGGCCGTCCTCTGACTGACTTTGGGAGGATTCTTGTTCTAACCCTGAAGTTCTTCAATTCCGAGGGATTCTTTCGGGTCAGTCGGATGTGGTAGTAAATCCGAAGGTACAGAACGGCTATGATGAAGAATGGGCCGGCGAATCGGAGGCAGAATACGAGAAGGCTCAACGGTAAGGTGACCGTGTAGTGTGGTCTTGGAAGACCAGAGCCCGTCGTACCCTCAACGGGATCCACGAAGTCCCAGACCGCATTGAGAAAACCCCAGATAACGAATGGAGTAATCCATGTGACAAAATTGATGACCACTGCTACATGCTTGCTCTTTTTGGTATAATGTGTTATCGGATGCAGGGTTGCTATGTAACGGTCGATGGTGATCACGACCACGCCCATCACTGAAACTCCAAGGCTCGCATTCATCACTGTTAGGAAGATCACCCCAAATGCATGACCCAGGACCCATGTGCCGTACAGGTCAATCGTACAACGAATGGGCATTATCACTGCACCGACAAACAAGTCGGCCAAAGTCATGTTAAAAATGAAGTAATTGTTGTAAGACCAGAGCTTTTTCTGACAAGCAAAAGCCAGAAGGATCACGACATTTGTTGTTACGGTCAATACGCACAAACAAATTTTCACCAAAAATGTAGAGCTCAATTTCGGTCCTCCGATATCTGAGACGTTGGTTGACATAATTTCCTCAAAGTCGTAAAATTCGTCGTGATCGGTAGTGCTAACGAAAGGATCCATGTTATCTGGAAGAACAGAGAAATCATGAGAAAGTTTGCTAAAGATGATTCATATAACATCAATCTTACCTTCAACATTGCTATTGTTTTGCTCAGGTCTGAATTCGAACCACATGATGTCCTATATGAAATTCTGATCTGTGGGTTACTGCATCCTTTATATGCCTTAATGTAAGTAACGACGTCGAAAAGAATATTTCTTTAATCGACATTATGTGGATATCTTTTTTACAAAGTTCGAAATAACTTCAGACAACTTGGCATTGTAGCTGTATGTCCCAATTACAGAATATTGTCGACGTGGCACTTTGTATTATATCTCTCTTCCTATTGGTATGTAAAACACTGTTGATGATAACGATTACGAACCATACTTAAAGTTTCTTTAAATAATCAAACGTAGTAGTTTGTTTTTTCTTATTTAGAAAGTCACATACTTCCATGCGAAATGATCATTTTCTTGACGCCACATACTGATGAAAACATTTATTGGATATAGATAACCATGTCCCTGTCAAAACGTGTAGTAACATTAAAAAAAAATACGAAATTCAGACATCACATTGAAATCACTTATGCACAGACTTGTCTGACACTACAAATATTCTGGTTGGTTTTGTAACAATCGCAACAAGTTCCGAAAGCGTCTTAGCTGATGAAAAATGTACTTGGGATTAAAACAACACTGCGGATGTTCGTGCAAAAATATGTCATTTTCTATACCAGAGCTTACCTGGTGGTTGTGTTCTTTCAAAAAGATTCAGGCAATCGTGGATCAAGCTGAAAAATATGCCAGGAGTCTGTATCAGTTTCTACAAAACGCGTTGTTCACTATCGTGCGATATCATAGTGAACGAGCTTCGTCTGGTTTCGTTATAATTTATGCGGTGACTTTCTTTAAAATGTAACTAGAAGAAGGAGGTGATATTGTGTGGGGATGTGTATGGTGATTTCAGGGCGTGCGTACGCAAGAAAATTAGTAATTGGGATGTGTATTGGTTGATGGGATAATAAGTGACAGACGTAATCGATTGGTTCAGATTCAGAAGGCGCATGCGCAATATCTATCAGCAACGTCTACGAAAACGTACCCTTGTCTAAAAGCATACCCAAGATCGGTTTATGTGTTGACTGTATGAGACTAAACCATTGATTAAGAACAGCTGTGGCACTCAAATTTGTTTGCAATTTGTCAGATTATTCATGGACGATCTTGGGTTCAGTTGCATGTCAGTACTGTAGCCTACGGTTAGCTACAGATTACAGTGCTAAGGAAGGAATTTTGGCAAAAGTATACAAATGAATTATACAAGTTAAGTAAATTGTTTAAATATATTAATAGGACTGTTAATGTTTTCCATTTATACATCATGTCGTTTAACCAAATCGATTTTGTGCCAGTTTCTTAATTATTCATGTCGCCTTCAGCACCAATAAGAAATATTTTGAGTGAGAACCTAAAATGACATAAGTTAATATAGTTTAAGCTATAATTAGATATACGGATATTACACACACACACACACACACACACGCACACAAACACACACAAATGTATGTATACATATATGTATATATATATATATATATATATAATATCTAAAACTGAAATGGTATACATTATGAGCATTTTAGATGTCCCATTTCAGAAAAGTCCAACATTTTGAGTGTTAAATTTAACATTTACTTAAAGGTTGGAGGAATGACAAAATGTATTGATATCATTGAAAACTATTGATATACCATTTTATTTTTTAAGTATATATATATGAGAATCTTTATAACAGTGGAATTGATCGTTTTTATAGGTTTTTTTTTTATTTTTTACTGTCATCCTGACTGTTCACAAGACTGTTCCAAAGTAAGTAAGCTGTACTTGAGAATACGTATGACCACAACTATAATGCAACCTCAGGACTTCATCCAATGAAGGGAAGATCTACTGCCTGTATCTGGATGTGCTTGAAAAATGGGACATTCGGGGAAATGGAGAGTTTTCTTATTTTCCTGCATTTATGTATATATCTCATTATGTTAGAAACAAGTGGTAAAACCCCCATTACTCATACTGGAAGACCTCTGAAAGACCGCTGAAAGACTGTAAAAATTGACTGACCCTTCAATGATCGTTCAACGTACTTTTAATAACCTTTTAGGTTTTTCATGAGTCCTAAGAGTCTTTCAGTGGCTTTCGTGGTCTCCGCAGTCTTAAACACACACACACACACACACACACACACACACACACACACACACACAAAACAAAGATACAGTTGTATATTAAAATGGTTCAAAATAGTCTTCCAGCGGTTTTTAATGAAAATGGTCCTTCAATGGTCTTTCAGCAGTCTTTCAGAGAGATCACAAGAATTACCATATTTTGGTGAAAGATCACTGAGGTGTCAATGAAAGACTAGTTTCTTAGAGATCTTGATCGATCTCTCAAAGATCTCAGGGAGTATGGCAGACTTTGATCTTTCAGTGGTCTCACAATAGTCTTATTGGTCATTCCTTGAACTTTCGGGAATTTTCCAGATCCCACAGAGATCACTGAGAAATTTGCTGGAAAATTACTGTTTGATAATTTTGAAATTACTTTCCATGATATTTCAAGGCTCTTTTAGAACTATTCCGCATACAAAATATTTACATCTGGTCTTGGAGACTGCTGATGAATCTTGCCAATTTTGAGTCTCTCCCAGGTCCTTCAAGGGTCTCTGTGACGTGGAATTGGGGCCCTAAGACATCTATTCCTTCAACAACATTTACATCTAATTTTGATCTAATGTTAGTATAAGAAGAGATATATCAAATACAAAATTTGAATACAGAAAAAAACAAATGTTACTGGAGGAGGTATGCTTGGACTGTCTATTTTTTTTTTTTGGGACTGTCTATTTTGGACTGTCTATTTTGTTTGCTTTTTAATCAAAATTTCCCAAACCATCATTTGTTAACGGTAGCTTCCCTTATTAATGGCAAGAGCTATGCATACATATACACACAAACACACACACACATTTACACACGCACACATGTTATATATATATATATATATATATATATGTAATTATATATTTCTTTTAATGTTATATATGTGCGTGTGTTGTAGTAAGTTAACTTTTTTTTTTTGTAGGTTGATATTTTTCCCATTCTTATTCTATGCAATTGTTGTTGAGCTTTTCAGCACCGTTTTTTTTCTGACCTTAATTTTCAGCCCTCCACCCATATTTTCATAATTTCCTCCCTACCATTATCATTTTGTTAACGGAAAAAACAGGAAATTCAGTGATTTTGATATTCGTCTGGAGAACACTTAAAGACAACCTTGACTCTTTTTTTTTTTCCGTTTTCAATATTTTTCTCAATCTCTATTACATTCTTATATCCATTTTTGCCTCAGAAGGTCGCATTCCAGGTAACGGACGATTTTTCAATGGACACTATCAGGTAAAGTTGCATGACTTCGTCATTACTGTGACATAATTCAGCCCTCTTCATAATGTGATGGGAATTCGGTTTCAATAAAGATACCTATGAAAGAAAGGGTGTGTGTGTGTGTGTGTGTGTTTGTGTGTGTGTGAAAGAGCGTTAGAGTCTTTCTTGACAAGCGCGGGAAAGAAAAATAAAGAAAGGTAGAATGCAATACTTTAACGACAAATCATGACTTGTATTGATAACAGCCAAATTCCCTTTTGTCGTTTAAAAAATTTTGCATTTTTGAATGAAAAGGCCATTAGGCAGTATCGCCATCAATTCACCTTGAAAATGTTCTTTGTCATAGCCCGCTGACAGATTACTTTGTGTCAGCACCATTAAAAGCTGAGATCTATTCAAGATACGTCGTGAATCTGACATGATTGTCATTCATGCCAAATGAATACGAATTGAGCAAGAAAATAGCTCTATAGCTCTATACAAGTTGGTTTAGCGACTTAATTGATATGTAATAATTCAACTAATTGCCATTTTAAAGTCTTTATGTATATAACACTGAGAAAGCAGATAGATCTTAATGCAAACACGACTTAAAGTTACAGTATATGAATGAACCACCGCTATTTCTTTATCTTTGTGTGCATTCAGTAGACGGAATTGACTCTTGTGGATAACAATGACCTATGTATTTAAGATTGTACTCGCTCAACCAATAGGAGGGCCGGAATGCCTTTAACTGCTATAGTTTAACGCCAAAGGGATTTTACGAAGAGTCGATCAGTGTTGAATAGTGGGAGTCGCCCTCCTAGTCTTGGTTCAAACAGTCACTCCATTGTGTAGGTGCTTTTTTTCATTATATCATTTTCATGCCTTCTCATCGTTTCTGTTGTAACAACCTGAACTTTGAATTCAGGTCCACAAGCCGCTTTAATGTTTCCACATTGCAAAAACCCCCAAACAACACATAAACAAACAAACAAAACAAAACAAAAGAGAAAAAAAGAGTTGTTTTATAGTACGCGGGTCTAGATCTCGTGCTGACCAGGCTAGGTCGCACGACTAGACTTTCAGAAATGGATTCACAAGTATTTACTCACGAACAAGACGTTAGACGATTGAGTGAATTTTCTGTTAAAGGGACTGTATAGCTTGGTTCAGGTGAGGATTTAGCTTTTAAGCTTTGAACGTTTTGATATTTAAAAACCACTCTATGAAATGTTAAAGGCCACACAATTCAAAATCGGTTTTGAAATGACTGAAATATCCGAGATATCAAAAGAAAATGAGGTAAGATAAAGCTATCCTAATAAAAGTCGTGGCCTGTCGCCTTTTATTAGGTTTGTTTTGGGAGATATCTCAGCCATTTCAAGACCATATTTCATTAAAAAAACAACAACTGTGAATTCCTTTATGAATTGTATGTTCTTTCATATTTTATGAGAGGTTTCTCATTATCTCACAATAACACACTCACACACACACACACACACACACACACACACACACACACACACACCCCCAAGTTTGAAACCTGCATCCCTATCTGAACCAAAACTCTGAGGTGAAATCAAAATGGACTTTTACAAAGCTGAAGTCGCTATTTGCCGACCTCGAAAAGGAGATCTTAAAAGTAGTCTGATTGATTTGAAGGACGGTATCTCATATACATCTGTATTACTACTCAGTTTGGATGAATTGGCGTTTTTTCTGTTTCCTCTTTTTATTTGTCAAAGAGGAGCTGTATCTCATTGACAAGTACGTTTCTGTCAATAAGACGACCCAAGTACGGATGTTCACCATTTTTTGAAATCAACATACAACACACTTGCAATTTTTTGCCTCTCTGTAGACCTCTCTTTCTGCATTTATATCTCTCGTTCACTCTCTATTCTCTATTCCTCCTTTTTCATTCAATACACATGTACATGTATATCGTAATGTATATGTCAACCATCGTACTCTCAAACAAAGAACTGATTTCCTGTTCAAGTGAACCTCTCAAGTAGTCAACCCGTCCACAGCAATTAAAGAAAGGACGGTATCACGTACACACCTTGGGTGAAGTATATGAGTAAAAGCATGGAGCTACTGGCTAAAGTAAATACCGAGGATCTCACAGAACAATCTTGAGCGGCCGCATTTCTGTGTTGACTTTGATGAATTGCCCGGTGGCAAACCTCAGGCACCCTTCATGTTGGCACGCCACAGCCGACCCTCGGTTTATCTCGATCCATTTGCCATTGATGGGTCTTCTTTTTAAACATGAGTCCTGATTTGATGTTCTTGATTGCATTGACAGACATGCACATAATCATGTGCTTTTTCTGCGTCATCTGTTGTTGGTTTTATGCGAATTGTGTGTTCTTTTGTTTTTGCACATGCAGGTCTTTTATTGGTTGATCTGAATCCTTAGATTTTAATGATATTATATTTGAAGAAAGGGTGTGACTGCGAATGCACTGTGCTAGAGATTAATACATTCTCGACCTGCATAGTAAGTTTAGATGCAAGTTGATTGCACGAGGGTTTTTAATGCGTTATTGTCAGGCCAAATAACAGTCTATTAGTCCAGCGGCATAGCCCAAAATATCAGACCAATTGTGACCGTGCACCTCAAAACGAACATAAAGTCGCACACACTGATTTTGCGTGAGGACTGAAAATAAGCGAAATGGGTCAACCTAGCCGAACTTGACTTTTTCATATTTTCTGTCTGAAAGAGTGGATCTTCTTTTACATTATGCTAAAATTTCGTATCATAAAACGGGCAGGAAAGTGTGTTTTTTTTTTAGCAATTTATCTCGAACGTTCTTGGTAGAATAGTGTGATTAGGTGTGTCTTTAGAATCCCTTTTTCATTTCAGAAAAACCTTGTCCACACTCTTCACTTTCAACTCTAATAACTTTTGAAAGGATAGTGCTACTGCTTTGAAGGTTGGCATTAATTATGGACAGAATGTGTTAATGAGGCATGCTTAATTTCAGTTTAATCTGATAATTCCTTCATGGTTGTTACTCTGGTGGTTTACTTCCTGTTTTTTGTCCCATTCATCGCACAGCCAGCACGGTTTGGAAAAGATTAAGCGCTTGAATAGACACTATACTTCAGAGCCTCTTTTCTCAGTTCACACTTTTCCTGAGTTTGTGCTTTCTTTCCAATATTTAGATAGGTTATGAGAGTCCATTTGATTTGAGATATACATCGTTTTAAAGCTTAAAGTCTGCTCTTTGAGAATATGGTCTTAACTAAAAATTCATGTCTGGCGACTTTTTGTTTGTTTTGAGGTGCAGGGTCACAATTGTTCAAATTTTGTCTATAAGCATAGTAGCACCACATTCGCCACACATGTAGACTGATCTATTAAGCAGATTTGGATATCGAGCCCTTCAGAATAATGATTTTTCTTAATTATTTAACGATTACTTTCTTTAAATGCATAAGAAATTATCTTTATAATAATTTCTATAATCATGTCATACTTAAATGTATAGAAAACTAACTAAACTTATTGATTTGGAAATACTTGTTCAATTGCAATTAAAGTCCTAGTCATTCTGTGACGTCTTCTTCCGTTGACATGGTAACAAATCACTTTTGTAAATAGCTTATATTTCTCATAGTACTGTATCAAATGTGACAAAAATTGCTAAATTTGTACAGAATTAGGTGTACCCGTTCAAATACAATCGAAATCTTGGTTGTTTAAAGTCATGGAAATGGTAAGAAAAAGCTCATTACCATGGTAACACTTGAAATTCCAGTGACATCGTGGTCAGTGAGAGTCATATTTCCTCTAAAAAAGGTTGTGGTTGCTATGGCAACGACTTTGCGCAAAATGCTGTTGGAGAAATAAAAGCATTTCTACATTGTATATCAAAACATAACACTAATCACCAAGTACACGCAAGTTCCAATCATGGTTTTTCACAATATAGATTTATGTTTTCAATGTGAAGGTCATATCTGATTGGACAGTTGCCACGGCAACAAAATGATGGAAACGTTCAGGTATATGCCTGGCTTACAAATCAATTAAAATTGCAAGTGCTAATGTATTTTTTTTTTTGCTTTTTACAAATCCCTGATACAGCATCATTCAGCATGTTCGTCAATCTAGCTGACTTTTAATATGCTTATCTGTCTTATTGCTGATAAATCAATGCAAGCATGGCAAGGTGAAAATCATAGAGAGATGTTGTTATGGTAACAGATGAATTAGATAATGCAATTATTTTTTTAAAGGAAATATTTGTGCATGAGATTGAACAACAACAACAACACACACTTACGTACACTCACACTCACACACGCACACACACCCCTACACACACACACCCCTACACACACACACACACACAAACAAACATACTGGGACTCACAATGCATGTACACCGTACATGCAGCAGTTGTCAAAATGTATTTCTTTCAAGTAACACGTTTTAATGCGAAAAAAAAAATCTGTTGTCCAAGATCGGAATTGCACCAACAATGGCCGTTACCATGGTAATAGCTAAACTTTTAGATTACTCTGACAACAGCATTGACATTGATAGTTTGATAAAATCAACATAGTGTTGTAAAATTTTTAAGAAACCTGATTGCAATTTTACTTGAAAGAAAGAAATGTTGACACTTACGGTGAATATTCATTGTTAATCCCAGTATGCTTTTGTGTTGTTTAATTTCACACAAGCACAATCATTTCCTTTTAGAGAAATAATTTAATTATCTAATCAATCTGCAACCATGACATCTCCTGGACTTTCACCTGCCACCAATTATCAACAACGAGACAGATAAGGACAGTAAAGTTAACTAGGTTAAAAAAAGCTTATTGAATGGTGTTTTGTCTAAGAGAGTTGTTAAGTTTATAAATGCATTAGCACTATGAAATTTTTATTGATTTGTAATCCTAGCGTAGGCCTTGCCTACTTTAACTTTCTTATCATTCTGTTGCCATGACAACTGTCCTTTCAGGCATGACTATTACCTGTAAAAACGTATTATAGCTAATTTGTAAAAGGCCATTGTTGGAACTTTGTGTATTAAGTGATTTGTGTTTTGTTTTGATACAGAAATGTTTTTATTCCTCCAATAACAATTTTTGCATAGTCGTTGGCAATAGAAACCACCGTGTTTTAGAGGAAATGTGGATTTGGCTGATCAAAACGCCAAACAAAGTTTTAACTTGAAATAGACATTCTCAGGCACTTCTATTTTCCCCTTTTTATACTATTCAATTATCAATAAATGTTAGTTTCTGGAATGCCGAGTGTTACCATGGCAACGGGCATTCTGCTTTACCATTCCCATGATATGAGATTTCGATTGCATTTAAATGGGAAATCCTATGACTATACAATTTGAATTATTTGTGTCATATTTGATACTGTATGGTGAGAAATACGAATTATTTTTTCAACAAAAATCGTTACCATGGTAACGGAGATGTCACAGAATGACTAGGAATGTAATTGCAACTGAATGAGCGATTCTAAATTTTAAAAAAAAGATAGTTAGTTTTATTACATTTTAATAATCATTTTAACGAAAAAATGAGAGTTTTTCCTCAAACAAATCGTGACCATGGCAACGGGAGATGTCAGAAAATACTATAGGACCTTAATTGCAATCGAATGAGTAATTCTAGTGCTAGTCATTTTCTTACATCTAAGTAGCATTATTGGAAATACATGTATTTATAAAGAAAAAATTATTAACATGGCAACGGGAGAAGATGTCTGAATTCTGACGAGTTCAATACTCCAATTCTGCTTAGAGTATGTCAGTCTACATTGTGTGCTGAATTTTGTGCTTTTAGACAAATATGAACAATTAAATGTTTCACTCGGCCGCTGGACTAATTAGAATGGTGCCCTAACAGAGCATGCAAAATTTGTTATGTTCGGTACATAACGTGTGGTTATGTCGTTGTTTCTCCATGCTCGAATTCACAGAAAGGTTTATATTGCACTGTATCGAAAAACATTGATGTCATGTGGTGTCAATTTAACCAATAACAGATCATGTGATATCATTATGCATACTTGTCTGTGTGTGTGTACAGGGGCGGATCCAGGGAGTACCGCAACCGGCGCACGCCCCCTCCCCCCCCCCCCCCAATTTATTTTTTGTTGAAACAAAAGAAATAAAAAGAAAAAAATGGGGGAGGGGTGCGTGCGCCCCCCCCCCCCTTTAATTTTGTAAACGCGCCCCCTCTTTACGGAATTCCTGGATCCGCCCCTGGTGTGTGTGTATGTGTGTGTGTGTGCGTGCGTGTGTGTGTGTGTGTGTGTGTGTGTTATCACCTTCAAAGTGTAAATAATGATATCAAATGATCTGCATGTTTTTAAAGACATTGTTTAAGTTACTGGTTAAAGGACATTCAGTCGAAGCTATCGCATACCAAACAAGAGAGGGCCTACTCACATCACTTCAGTAAATTTGAACTTGAGCCCGAGGAATGTCTGATTGCTAGGGGTCCGTATATAGTCTGAGCACACAGACCACGTTGTTGTTGTTTCAAAAAGAAAAGAAGAGAGAGAGAGAGAGAGAGAGAGAAGACCATGAATATGAATAGAATATTTCATTACTAGTCACAGTTGTTATTTTTTTATATACTCTTAAGTAGAAACGGGAAATTAATTTGAAGAAGAAGAAAAAAACAACAACAACAGAAAGAGCAGCAATAACTGGAACACAACAGATCTCTTGTCTTGAAATAGGGCAAATATATATATACATATACGCGGTATCTTGATTAGAGGTCGTCAATGTCAATGTGGCAAAGAAGTAGAGACCGACACTGAACAGAAGGGAATTAATGGACTCCACCGGAAGATGTAGATTGAATATAAACGATTACACGACAAAATCAATGCGCTCTTGATTGCTTTGCTGGTACTTGACCACCAATTACTCAAGTTAGGATAATGGATGAGAGTATGATTTATATCACTGTCGTCCCACTAAAACGCTGAATTCGAGGCTGGATTCATTAAAAGAGGACGTGTTATATGGAATGTGATGACGCGGTGACATTGAAATGATTAGATCTGACCAAGAATTTGACCATCATTTGCATGCGTCACAACTGCACGTGATATAAATGAACCGTTCCCATGGATTAATTTAGTACAGCATGCTTGACGAATAGTGCAAAAAACAACAACAACAATGACTTCAGTTTTCAATCAGACAATAATCCAACATGCAGCAAGCAGGTTCGATGTATTTTTCGCCTAATTTCAGTATACAGCATAAGAAGCGTCATCAGGTGGCGTATAAAACCCATTTCGAGAGTATGTCTTTTCTTTTAAAAGGGTTTCGGTGTATTAAAATGGGTATAATATGAATAATTTTGACATTCATTCAGTCAGCAATAGAAATTGAATATGTATATATGATTATCCTGTGACACTTTACTCCTGTGTGTGCATTTATTTAATATCTATATTGCGGGGGCATCGGAAGTGTTTCACTTGTTTTGGTTTCTCAAAAATATATCAAAAATATATCCAAAAAAAAAAAAATACCAGTTGAGCGAACAAGAAGAAACGCCGATCACGAATGTTTGGATGGCACCCGAATTGTGAGAACAATTTCGATTGTATGTACAATACATTAGGTTTAAACTGTATGATAGGTTAATACATAGGAAATACCATTATATCCCAATTTAAAGAAATATAGTGATAACTTGTATATTAACACATTAAACGTCTTGTTAACTACAAGAAAGCGGTAAAGAAAATTCAGCTAACAAATAAGCTTAAAACAGATGGACTCCGTGTGATAAAAAATATATAATTTATGATAGAGAAGAAAATAAAGATAAAACATATTTCACACTACTGACGAACAGGTGTAAATTTTGCAATACATCTCGAAAGTGACTTTGCAATACGTTTTGAAGAAAATTTATAATTTCATTAAATAATTTGATTGCGTAATGTAAATTTTGTTCTTTGTTTCGTTTTTAGTTGAATGAATATTAATGGAAATTGAATTGAATTGAAGGTTTCTCTCACAAGGACATATCAAAATCCCGCAATATTCTGGCAATAATTTACATTACAAAGATAACATTAAGTATCCTATCAGCTGTTGTTAAATCGATGTGCTAGAACAATATCTAGGAGCTATTCGAGCATTTGTAACATAATTACTTCAAAAGATGGTTTTGATATGTATAACAGGCAAGGACATTGGACTGGCAGCACTTTACAAATTTGCTTCAGATCTTTTTGTTTAATTTGTTTTGTTTTGTTTGGTTTGGTTTTTTGCTACCATAACTATCGAAAAAGAATTTTCATGTGTGCTAAATGCAGGTTTTACTTCGGTCTTCAATATTAATCATGACGCTCTGAATCTATGTCATCACAATGACATTTATCTTTTCCAATCTCCGGCAGTACATTCAGTCAAAGTAATTCGAGATAAATGATTTATATTCACTTCTGAGGGCTCCGAACTGAACGTACGCAACAAACATGAACATTAACACATACAACTCATTTCCACGCAAACACTTCACATTTTGCACAATGCACGGCTGCACATTTTTTTTTTCTTTTCTCTTCATTCTTCCCTCTTTCTCTTTATGACCACTCAGTGAGTGGTGACTTGAATATATTCTTAGTATGTCGTATTGTTTAGACAATCATTTCTGAGGCCATTATCCTCGTAAAGCGTTTGCTTATGATGATGATCTCCTGTAGTTCCGTTATGTCTAGAGTTGCTTGATTTGTCTTTCGAACGGCAGGTACATGGGATCCTATGTTTGCATAAATGCATAAAATAACGCCTGCTCATTTTCATTTTGCATTGTGATAGAATAATGTTGGATATTTGAATTAATCATTTATCTGTTTCAACTGTCAGATTCAAGTAGTACTGTGCTCAATTAGCTCGTTCAATTGACTTTGTATGACATTAAATGTATGAGAAAAATTCAGAAATCAAATCAAATCAATCAATCAATCAATTAACCAATCAATCAATCGATCAATCAATCAATCAATCAATCAATCAATCAATCAACCAATCAGTCAGTCAGTCAATCAATCAATCAATCAATCAATATTCTAGTACATTCCTGATGCAGTTCATATTTTCGCATATCATCAGTTCAGTTCCGATTGTGTATTGATTCGGAGATTGAGAATGTCACAGTCTAAAGGAGATTATCTAACGTTTTTGTGGACCTTGGGCGCCTTCCCCGAAAGGTTTATATTATAAAGTCAGCCATTTCGTGATTTCAAAGGTGGAAAATTATTCCAGAAGGCAAGGTGTTATAACCCTCACCGTGGCTTAATTGCAGATTACATCCTCGGACTCGTAATCCAATTAACTGTTGCAACACCTCATCTGTACATGGTGGAGATCGAATGCGAATTGATCTTATCGGCCTCTGCTGTTTCAGTGCTCACGGCTTGACAAGGCAGCTATATTTGCAGACGCCCTTCCATTAGATCATTATTATCTTATTTATTTCGCAGATAGAAAGTAAGTTTGGCTCTGATACTCTTGTATACTATAGTAATAATCTCAAGAGATTTATATGGTCGAGCAAAGATAGTTCTTCGACCTCCAGTCTTCTGAATGGTTTGATATCGGTCCGGAAAATAAGTTTTATTGTTGTAGGCAGAGCCCGAAAAAGAGTGTTGCTTGAATTTCGTTCATTGTCATTTTTATTGAAGACCTTCAAATACAGTGGAGTTGATTATGCGTAAAGATTAAAGTGAAGATTAGGGTTAGGGTTAGGTGTAGGGTTAGACTTTGAGTTTATAGGGTTAGGATTAGGTTCAGGATTAGGATTAGGGTTAGGGTCAAGGGAAGGGTGCGCGGTAATTGCCCTAGACTCAGATCATGATTTGCCAGAAATCCAGCCAATTGGTGAACACTCGTTATGTAATACTGACGCGCACAACATGAGCAGTTGCTTGAGTTAATGATGGGAAACTATCAAATTGTCTCTCAAAAAGGGCCGTCTTTTTTCCCTTCTTTGTTTAGCGGCGTTTCTGGATCTGATATGTCAGTTCATTTGATTTGCAGCATTTTATTGCATGACAATCTTGCACAAGATGAATCTGTTTTGTCGAGTGTGACTTCCATGGCGTGGAAAAGCGACTGGACCTTTAAAAACGAAGATGATTTGATGCACTTCTAAACCGATAGTTGGGCCGGAAATGCAATTGTTTGACCTTTGTAACAATTTCAAGCGATATTCATTCATTTTTTTCATTCATTTTATTTTTCATTCCAATTTTTCTTCCAACAAAACATAACACAGAATAAATCAGGTATTATATCATAAGCATATATACATTAGAATGTGCGAAACGATAATTAACAAATAGAGATATATACATATATACATAGCGGCAAAATACTAAGTTATGTTAAAGGGGGAAAGGGAACTGAGAGGCCCACTAAAAAGCAATGCTTGTGTAATGTGAACCACTCGTAAGTCGAGGTCATTCTACAACCATGGTCCAGTTGTGTATGAATGTTTGCATTTATTGAAAGATTTGAATAACCCCAGTAGCCACAGGTAATTGGTAAATTCTTGGATATTGTCATAGTTACTGCACTTATTATTACAGCTCGAGAATCTGTAGCCTTTTTAATGAAAGTGGTTGCAGGATTTTTAACTGCTATTCGTGAACTTTACCTGCAAACTGCAGAAATATTCCACAAACGAAACTTCTTTTGGCACTTAGCTCAAGTCCAGTAATCTATGACCCTTATTTGTTTCAAGAGGTTGCGGAAAATTCTCTTTCATCCTTTTGTTTTTCGTATTCGACTGTTTGTCTTGGCTACGGAATAAAAAATGATACTTGCTGATGTTACCATGATCCTTTCATTAGGTTAGAACTTTCTAGAAAGTCTCTAGTTTGTGCAAATTTAAAGAATCTAACCAATTTTACATTTCAATATTTTTCCAATATAAGACATGATTTCAATTCAATTCAATTCAATTCAGTTCAAAGGTACCAATGAATTGAAAGAGAAATGATAATGATAATATCTGCAGCATATTTTCGAAGATTTAATGGGTTACACTTAGATTATGATTATACTAGATAGATTAAGTACGTTCAAGTCATGTTATGGCGACGACTCATAAAACTTCAACATTTTCTAAATACTCAAAACTCATTGTTCTGATATTCCATGATACACGAAGAGCTACATCTGTTATTTAAAGGAAATGACAACAAACTGTGAAATAAGGGGAATATTCTACTTTTCAACAGAAATAGTAGCAACGGAATTCAGAAAGCTTGATAGGATGGCTTCTATCCGCCTAAAATTCGAATAACGTAAATTTAGAAGAACAACAGATATGTTAAAACTAGCAATCGTGGTTATGGTACTGACAAAAGCATTTACAAAATTACAAGAAAGAGTAAAGAACAATGATGAATTATACGGATGACACTGCTTTACATAGTAGTTGTTTTCATTACTTATAATTTAATGTAATCTAAACATTGTATTTATCACATTTCGAAAATAATACTTACCCGTTGTCAAGTATCAGCTAATTTGCCGGAAAAGTGGTTCACCACTGACTGAGCAGTGCCTCTGTCGACAAATACAAATATAACGCTTCCGCCAATAATGATCTATACAGCAGCGATACGTCCACATCAGCGCAAACGACAGCAAATAGAGATATATCATGACATCTTTTTTTTTCTTTTTCTTTATGCAAAAGTAAATTGATTTTGTTTTCAACACAGGCAGAGAAAAAAATAGACAAAGATGAAATGGTTGGACATTTTAATGTTAAAAGTAAAAAAAAAAGTGAATTCCTGGTATTACGCTATAAAAAAAGGGTGATATCTGGTGAATGTGCTCCGATCTTCACTGTGTCTGAATCAAATTGATTTGTAAATAGGTCAGCTGCTGAGGGAATGATATTCAAATAGTTTTGCAAACAAAGCCCCGGGTTAATCATTCAATAGAGCGCGTTTCAATTTGATGAGCTCTCTGCTTTCCGTTTTCATTCTGCAATGCATACTTCAGGGGCTGATCCAGGAATTCCGTAAAGGGGAGGCGCCTTTACAAAATTAAGGGCGCACGCAACCCTCCCCATTTTTTTCTTTTTACAACATTTGTTTTAATCAAAAATAAAGAGGGGGCGCGCGCCCTGGTGCGCCCCCCTCTGAATCCACGACTGCACTTACAAAAACCTTCATTCATTTGACGGTGAGCGTTCGGGTGTTTAGTGTATTTTTTTTATGAGTGTGTCGCATTGAAGATTCGAGCAATTATTTGAGGAAAAATTGATTTTTCAAACACTTTATGTGTGTGTGTGTGTGTGTGTGTGTGTGTGTCTGACAAGTTCTTCCGAAAGCATTCACATGTGATGAACGATATCCGAATTCTCCCTGTGCTCTCTTTCCATGAAGGAAAAGGAGCTTAAAAGTCTCGAATCGATTGTAAAAGTACTGCATTGAGGACCGAGGTCGGATGAAGATTAATTTCCTATTCTCATCAAAATTTTCTATGAACTGTATTAATTACCAGAGGGTTCTTAATCATCATTTAATTAAATTGACAAAAGCGATCATGATAATATGGGACATCTTCAATTGCAATTCCAGAACCGTAGATTAGGATAAAAAAATGAAAGCTGTATCAAATGAGGTCATAGACATATACCTGTACAATCATAATTTAACTATGTGAGTACAGTACTTTACAATGGAATCGAGGACATTTCTACGCAATTATATTTTGCTTTCAAGCTTATAAGCAATAATACGTTCGAACAAGCACACATCTGGGGTACTTCCGTCTATCGGTCCTATGCGATGTCGTAACCCCTCTCCCGTGTCTTCCTCCTTTCTGTTGGGCATTCTTCCTTTTTTTCTTCATTATATCAGTTATCATTCTTATACTTTGGAGTGACAGTGATGCTCATATTACAAAAAAAGACCAACTTCGTAGGCCTACTGTACAATGTAAGTTGAGTCAGTTGTGAAATTGGTGGTGTCTAAACGTAATTTGAACTTTCCGTAGGCCTAACTGTAAAATAATTAAAATAACTAACCTACTCATCCAGTCATCATGCTCTTAGCATATATTTCGGCAAACATTTGTTTCTACCTGATAAAGTCTTTCTTATTAAAAAAAAAAAGAGAGAAAAACTTCATCGCGTTCGTTCAAGCAATGAAATTCCTGAGTCTACATAAAAGCACTTAACTATTACGAAAGAAACTGTAATGCAAATAAAAATACTTTTTACTCAATTCTTTTTTAATCTGCGAAATTGGCGTTGACCCGCATTCATCAGACGTCAGTTTAGACAACTAATTTTAATGATTGGTGTTTCAATAAATACGTGTCTGGTATCCTATGTCATGCAAATACTAATTTCAATAAAACATAAGATAGTATTAACAATGCACATGATGTATAGAAGGTACGCAATGTATTTGTTTGAGTCATAGCATGAGATAAGCAAGAGAACATGTCTAAAATTTTGACTTCTTTTGTCTGAAGGAGAAAGATTCTTGTGTGAACGCTTTTGAATTAGCAATAGCCATTATTCCAATCTTGCACATCCCGAAAATCTAATATCAAATACTGTGGCGATCCTCAGGATCAAACATTGGTCCTTTGTTGTTTCGTATGTCAATGATATGAAATCAGAATCTTAACTTTATAATACTTGCGGATAATACTGATATTTTTTGAACCAATGAGGACTTTAAAACTCTGATTAGGATCATATACATAAAAATACACAGAAGAAATTTCACAATGGTTTACTTTACGTGCAATAGTTCGTCCCTAAACGTTTAAAAAACGAAACATAATAACATTTTAAACATATATTTTTCACAAACCGAAAATAACGTGGATTATGAATATTTGTATTGATTGATTGCCTCTAACAGAAGTGAGATATTCATCGAATTCTTAAAAATTACAATTAATTTCGATTCAACATGAAATGATTGTATTCACAATTGATATTCACATATTCTATAAAAAAATGGAATTTTACATTGTACAAATCCCCAGACAATTCTATGAAATGCTTTCCGGTGCATTATACATAGTGCAATATTGTTTGGGGAAACTGTGGATAAACTTAAATAAATTCAATTACTATCCCGCAGAAGGCTACAGTGCGATTAATCACTTTATCCCCTTATTCAACCTTTTGGACTCCCATTTCGTCAATTAAAAACATCAAAGTGTGTTTGCATGGTGGTGCGCGCGGGGGGGGGGGGGGGGGTCGGGGTACAAGGATTGTGATTTGTAGCCTGGAAGCTCAGATGTTGATGATGTCTTTTGAAGTTGTTGTTTTTTTACATTGTATATGCCATTTTTTATAATTGATTTGTGTATTATGTTCCTGTATGTTGTTGTATCATGTTATGTAACAGTTTTTTTTTAAAGATGCACAGACCTGTGGAAGAACACCATGTGGCTGAAACAAGTGCCTGTGTGGAAATGAGATAAAGGAATAAATAAGATCAGTGTTTTATTAGTAGCCATGATAAAAAATCATGAGTGTACTTACTCGAGCGGGATTCGAACCCACGACCTCCTGATCACCGGACAGGCGTCATCTCACTAGACCACCGAGCTTTCGCCCGACAGCAAGTGTTGGTTCTAATCCTTGTAGCATGCAGCGGGTACTGCGTAATTATTCAAATTCATGAAATTCTTCCGTCGAGGAGGTCGTGGGTTCGAATCCCGCTCGAGTATGTACGCCCATGATTTTTATCATGGCTACTACTAAAACACTGATCAATTCAGTGCTTATTTACGTCGATGCAGGGCAATTTGTCAATCAGTTGCAATGAAAGCATCTCGACGGAAGAATTACATGAATTTGAGGAATGAATAAATGAAAAAAAAGATAAGATATCTTTCATACTTTTCAGACTGCTGTCTTTATGCAAAAATACACATGCAATCGTCTCCCTCTGCAGTTTATTCATACTGATTATCATGTTGAATCCCACTATTATTATCATAGCACAAAAAATCACTAAAACATCACGAGGTGTCTGGAATTGGATGAATAAACGCATACCTTATGTTCTCTTTTATTCTAAACAATGAGATTAAAGCTATGATGATTCAATACAATTCCAACAACACCTAAACATATCGATAGTACGTATAAGACTCCTCCAGATCAACATAATCGGAGCATAACCCACGCTTCACAGCACCGACTGCACACCCTCTACAGTCTACACTGCTGCTCACCTATACATATAGTGACTTACGACATCTAAAGTACTCTAATATCATAGTTCACTTTATGTTGTAAGTTGACCTGGGACCATATTCCCCAGGTCAAGGTGTGCCTATGAAGATGATCCCCTACATTTGCAATTATTTTTTTTTTATTCAAAACTTTACTCGAAATGTTCCTTCTGGTTTTGTACATTTAATTTGACATTGATCTATGTTTTTTTTTTCTCTCTCTCTCTTTATATATTTCCCTACCACTGTAAAGAATACTATGTATTAATGCGTAGAAATAATTCATATCATTACTTTTTGGTATATTGTACTGAAAATGGAATGCAAAAATAAAACCGACCTGAAATTGATACCAACACTTGCACAGTCATAAGCATTCATGAATTGCACCTAATGCACTTAATTGATTACTCTGCTTACTTTGCCTGCCACCTTACTTCAATACTGCAAAAATACAATCAAACTAAACTAAACTAAAATGAATATAACTCTTTCAGCTGTTACGAATGAAGTGACAAAAAAGCAACAAAGCAAACCCAATATCTTGATACATGATAAAGGTCATTCATTTCCGTTAGTGCTCAAAGGTCAAATCTTAAAAGAGGCCAAGAAAATTATAAAATAACATTTCATCCTACATAATTTACTACATAATAAATGTATGGGGTAGTTAGTAGGGGTGCTGTTCTTAATTCCGAAAGTTTGCTATTCCGAAGATTCGTTATTCCGAAGATTCGTTAATCCGAAACACACAATTCCCTATACCTAGAGGTTCGTTAATCCGAAAATGAAAAAGGGTTCATTAATCCGAACATTAATTTGTGGCGTTATTCCGAAGGTTCGTTATTCCGAAGATTTGTTAATCCGAAAATGAAATTCGGAATAACGAACCTTCGGAACAACGAATCTTCGGACTGAAGAGCCTTCGGAGTAACGAACCTTCGGAATAACGAGTTGTAACCGTTAGTAGCTACAGGTGCAGCAATTGATACTAAATTGAATGTGATTGTTACGTCGTTCACAATAATACGTTGCAGGACAGTATATCGCAACTTTCTACTAACTTATAATTAATTGAGATGGGATAGAAATTCACGACTACGGATAATTTTGCAGTGTTGCAAAACTCGTGCCTCAACAGCGTATGAAGACAGAAGATACGTCTTCTCAAAGAAGAACGTTCCTGCGGAGCTAAGCCTCGAATGATAGATCTTGCCAACGAGTATCACAGCGATTCTGGTCCAGTAAGTAGTGCTAGTGCTAGTGCTTTAGAAATATAACTATTGTTCAAAGTTCAAAATTCAAATTTATTTTCATTTCCATAAAGTAAAAAGAGAAAACTATATACAATGTACAAGCAGAACATATTTGAAATATCAAAAACGTAAACTAACAAAATACATGTGATAATGAGCGACAAAGTATATTATTAAGTATATGCTTACGTATAGTACAAATTAAATGAGGATGGGAATGGAAATGGAGGGTCCATCTAAAAAAAAGCAAGGTTGTGCGATATGGGATCCTCAGAAAATAAGAGAACAAATAATAAATTATTGTTGATATAACAAGCCTCTAACAGTTGACATGGAACACAACTGGTGTGCAAGAATGTGGTGGTGCTCGAAACGGAAATAAACAGCTAGGCCTATAGCTTTGAGAGTACAAAGGAAGAAGGAGAAGTGTAAGGAGGAAGAGAAGGAGGAGGACAAATAGGAGGAGAGGAGGAGTACGAGGAGGACAAAGGGGAGGGGGGAGGTAGACAAGAATATGAGGAGTCACATCGAGAACGGTTTCAGCGGCATTTCCTACAAAATGTGTTGATGGTAGTTTGACGAATTAACGGTTGCGCCATGGCATAAGCGACTGGATTGAGCATACTGTTGCAGAACAATGTCCACCTACCTACTTCGGTAAACCGTATTTTTCTCGCTAGTTCGTTGTACAAAGTTTGCGAAATATTGTACAGCAAGAGGTTTGTGACGGTCGGTATCCAGGTGACCGCGAAGGCTAAAATAATGAAGGTCAAAGTTCGCATGGCCTTATTGCCTTCCCTCGTCGACTCGGCCCGTGAATGTCTATGGGCTGAAATATTTCTTGGAGCTCTGCGATCTGCCGATTTCCTCGGGGCATCTCTCATTTGTCTCACAGTCCGAGTGCCATATCCGTCACACCTGGTTGACTGATCAGACGTTTCGGCTGTTTTCTTTACGACCAGTGAGGATATGCTGGGTACCACAGTCGCACCTTCCGATTCGTCTGATATGATTCCTTTGATATTGTTAGACTGCCCGGTATTCAAAGTGCCACTTTCTCCGGCGCCAATATCAGAAAGCTCGGTTCGACCAGACATGGCCGAAACATTTAATAACGGACGCTTTGGAACGGATCGGATCCTCAGGTATATCAGAAAGTAGAGCACAGTTATAAGCAGAAATGGGCAGGCAAATTGGATGCAAAATACCAGGAGGCTCCACGTCAAAGTTGACGCGTATCGAGTCCTGGGAAGTCCAGAGCCAGTGGTAATCCCAGTGGGGTCGACAAAATCCCACACTGCACATAGAAAGGTCCAGAGGATAAAGGGCACTAACCAAGTGAATATGTTGATAACTATCGCTACACGCTTGCTCTTTTTGGTGTAGTGAGTCATCGGAAACATGGTTGCCATGAAACGGTCGATGGTGATGACCACCACGCCAAGCACAGAGACCCCGAGGCTGATGTTCTCCAAAGTCAAGAATATGAGTCCAAACTCACGTCCTAGGACCCATGTACCATACAGGTCGATGGTCGTGCGAATCGGGATGATCACGGCGCCCACCAGTAAGTCTGCTAAAGTCATGCTGAAGACATAGTAATTGGGATAGATCCACAAACGTTTTTCTGAGGCAAAGGTCATCACGACAACTACGTTTGCGGATGTCGTCACGGCAGCTAGCATGATTTTGATCAGAAATTGATAAGTAAACCTTGGCCCATCGAACTCGGCGCCCGCTGCTTGTGTGCTATTCATAATGGAGATTGTTTTTTCTTCAGATATTTGAGTGAGTTTTGTTAATCACAGCTCTTTACGGACAGAGCTGTTATTCTGTGTTTTGTTGATTGGTAGGTTGGTTGGTTGTTGTTGTTCTTGTAGTTCCAGATCATCAGACTGATGATCATTTCGACATTGGTGACGAAGACATTCCTGAAAAAACAAAAGACTAAACACGATAATGGTCTTGAGAAAATTTTAGTTTGCCAAACATCAATTTGGACCGACAGTCCTGTGAAAGGACACTGAGAGTTGGAGAAATGCAGAAAAAGAAAGAGAGAGAGAGAGAGATGAAAAAAACACCCACCCATTTATTTCACTATATACAGGGAACAGAACATAAAGCGCCGAAGAAATATAAAAAGGAGTACTACAATGTATTACAGTTTTCGCAAAAAGAGGGCATCGTTTAGGAATGTGCATACCTGGTACTTCTCTTCGATGAGCTTACAAATAGGGAATGGGTATCAAGTGCTTATCAGTGCAAGGTGAAATATTACGTTTTTGCATACACGCTTGCTTGTAAATATAATAATGTGTTAAAACTTACAACAAAAACATACGCCGCTTTTGTATTAATTATCAAAAAAAAAAACCTACAACATAGGGCACTATCCATCATGATACCTATATGACCATAAATTTAACTTTCAAATGTGATTCGCGCTCTATAGAGATGGAATACACATTGAAATTCATAGTGGCACTGAGTTTTATGGGCGTGGTATAGCTGGGTTTCGATTCAAATCATTGGGAGTTTCAATCATAAAGTTTAATGCTTCTCTATGTGAAAACATCCATAAAACATCAGACGTAAGGCCCCACAGAAATCTGTCAAATTACACACTTTATATAGCTGATACATCGATACGTAGTTTCAGCTCGATGTTTTTGATCTTCCACACTGATCCTATTCAAGACGAGCAGTTTTTTTTAAATGATGATATTGAATAAGAGTTTGTCAAACTAAGATAGAGAGAAAAAAAAAATATGGTGTCTATATATATATATATATATATATATATATATATATATGTATAAAGAGAGACAGAGACAGACAGACAAACAAACAAAACAGAGATGATAGATACGTCACTTTGTGATGGCAAAACCGCATTCGAAAATAAAGACCTCTAGATATGCAATGAAATCGTAAGTTTTCCATAGCATTGACATCTTCACCGGAGCCATGAACAAAAACAATGTCGTGTAGAGTAGCGAATATGATTATAATGATTATGATGATGAGCATGATCAGTGGGCAATACTAAACAAAACTCGAGCATAATATCGCAACACTGAATTTTGAAAGAAGATTGACTAAGACAAAGGACACGATTTAATGACTCTATGTGCAGTCCTTCCCTTCCCTTAACCGCTAATTGAGTCAATTAAATCTACGAATCTACATAATTTTTTTGCTCCCGACACGAATTACGAGCCGATCGTTGGATCTCCATTAAGTCTATAAAAAGTTGGAATTTGCTCGTTTCACTCCAGTCAAAATCCGTTGGAACCGTTTTATCATGAAATGCACGTCAAATGCATGTTTTCCCCGGCGTCCAATAGGTCGATCAAATGGCGACGCCGCTTTAATTAATGAACTGGAAAACCACGGATAGCAAAATTGCTATATAGTCTCACATTTGATTAAATTTAGAGTGACGCTCTTGGGAATGCTGCTAATACCAACCACAACTATGGAAAAACCGAAGTACTAATAACCTTGTTTAAAGCCATATTCCACGCAGTGGTGCTTTACGGGAAGCCAAAATCGAGTTTAAAATTCGTAATAATATTGGCTGGATTTGATACCAGAGTTCCAAAATGATGTTGCGATGAAAGTCCCAGTCTTTTGAATCAAGCAGAATATTTGTCAGATAGCTAACCCCTTGATAAAGGATTTCACGACGAGATAAACAGCACAAAAAGTAAAAAGAAAAATTCCCGACAAAATTGTCCCAATTTGATTAGTTACCACTGAGAAAGAGTGTTTAGAAGAAAAAAATATTGACATGAAAGAAAATATGTAATGTCGTTTTTTTAATTAACAAAAATGATCCTGCTATAATATTTGCTCACCCTGCCTGAAAAAAGATCCATTCTCATCCAAAGAATTCTCAATAGCTGCTACAGCGACTCACCGTGGCTTTGACACGCAAACGATGATGAAGTGAATTCTAATGAGATGGCTATACCTCAAGAGGTATTTATACCCATTTTACAAGACGGTTTGAAGTGTTGCGCCTCTCCAAAGCGTCCATCATTCTTGTACAGCGAAACCTTGCTTGAAAAAAAAAAAAAATGTCGACAACTCGTGATTTTTTTTTTTTTCGTGAATGACGCACATGGGCGTGCTACTGTGGAGATGAACCAACTTACTTGACACTTCACCCCAGCGTGTAAATACTCATCACTTAAACAAAAAAAAGTAATTGAAGGCGTTGTTGATTTTTCTGAAAATCATCCCTTCTTGTTTTCCTTCCTCAACGTCTCGATGAATCTACTAATTTTCCCAACTTGAGCCAGAGTCAACAAGGCTCTCTGTCACCTGTTTCAGATATCATCACTACCTATACATCATTGGAAAATATTTCATACATCTCTCATACAAAACAGTTTCCACTCTTCTACCCTGAATACACAGTTTTTTTACTAGTCACCTGTGCAGGTATTGTATAGTGAGATCATTATTGGTTGACGTATTTGACATACTATAGCAGTCGTAATTTCAAACAAGAAACACACACACACAACACATATATTATATATATAATATATTATATAATATATAGTTGAAAGAAATTGGACTGAGGCGGGACGTTTGTTCTCGATCTTAGTCTCCCTTTTTATTTGTCAAGCTTTTCGGCCCGTCATTGGGCCTTCGTCAGGACCTACCAAACAGAACGATTATTATATGAATAATCTGATGTGTCCATAAATGCCATTTCACATATTACCAATCTTTTAAATCATTTCCTTATATACACAAATCAATCATTCAATTCAATTACAAATATCCAATCTAATCCGCGTTACGTTCGGGACCCAGGGAAACTATTTCTCACATTAATATATATATATATATATATATATATATATATATTATAATTATATTATATATATATATATATATATGTATAAACATATTATATAAAACATATATATATATATATATATATATATATATATATAAATGAAACGAGATGAACAGGATAGATATTGGTTGTTAAAGAGGAGAGAAATGGGAAATTATCTAATGACACAGAAGAAAACAGAAGCGACAGCAAGAATAGACTGATAAAGAGCAGCAGAAAAAATAATGACGAGCAACAGGCTAGGGGACAGAAAAGTAGTGAGAGGGGAGACAGAGGAGAGATGGAGAGGGACAGACAGACAGACAGACAGACAGAAAGAAAGAAAGAAAGACAGACAGACAGACAGAGAGAGAGGGGGAATGGAGAGAGAGAGAAATATCTAGGGGACGTCTGTATTTGGTCAGTCATCCTCCACGTGTCCTTCTTTCACATCATGGTTGCTAAGATACTGACATGTTTGCTTTCATCTACAGTTTCCCATTTTTTGAAATCTTTCCTTTTTTCTCTTTTTTTTTGTATTGTCAGATTTCTGTCGATGCATGGTGATCATCAATAATGTGACATAACCCATGAATTTCTTGTTGTGTATCGCTAACACCCTGGTTAATTTGTAGCTCAGCCTTGTGCTTGTCGCCGACTGGCGCGATATATTTACTCTCTAGGAACTATCATGTCGACCTTATATATTAAGACTTTGACAGCTGTGATTTGATAGGCAACGTCTTACAAAGATGAACTGGTCATTTTTAATGAGAGCGAAATGCAATGCAAACGAGATCAATATCCAACGCGTGTTTTCTTGAATACACTACACGAAGGTGTAAATTTCCTGACTTTGAAAAAAAAAGAAGAAGATAAAAAACCCACACACGAAGAAGTTAACATCTTAGCTCATGATAATGTAGCACAAGTTTGCTAGTTTTGCAACAGCATGTCATTTGTGAAGAAAGTATTGTGTATTATACCAGTTAATGAAGAGCAATATCGAATCTAAATATATTTGAGACACTCCCTCCCTTCTATACCTTGAATGGTTCAGCTTTTAAAGTTACTTAGCTAAATCTGACCTCAGTATTCAGCTAACTGAAGCACTTGGTACCGATTCGTACCGATCTGAGTTTTGACACAATGCTAAATTTTTTTCTGCTGCTCGCATGCTGATGTTATAGATGCTGCTGCATCTAATGCTATTAAAAAAAACCACCACCACCAACAACAACAACAACAAAACAGAGCTAAATTTTTCTGCTGCTCGCATGCTGATGTTTTTGTTCCAGTGTTCCACGTCTTACAAGCTTGGCTTTTTTAGTGGAACACTGTTTTCCATCATTGTGATTATTTACTATTTTTGTTGCCATGGCAAAGTGCATTGTTTCTTTTTTACGACATCATTCGTGTATAATATACTTTATATTGTATTGAAAAAATCCTTTATCAGACGAGTGTAAGAGAAAATGAAAAAAAAAATTGTATCACTTTGGATTATGTCAACTTTTTCTTTTCTTTTCTTTTTGATGATGGAAGTGAATAAACCATTGAATTGAATTGAATTGAATTGAATTGAATAGATCAATGGGCAGACTTTGCGTCGAAAAGCTAAGTTGTTCGAAGTTATCAGAACAAAATGAAGCAACCAATGACAGCAGGAACAACCTTATATATATATATATATATATATATATATATATATATAAGATAAAAAACAAAACTGGTGCAAAGTTCATGCTGTATTCACCAACTGTTTATTTCTGTCCACAAATTTTCGAGCCACTCGCTCTTTCTCAACTCCCTCGAAAATGTGTGTGCAGAAATAAACCGTTGATTAATACAGCATGAACTTTGTTCCAGTTTTGTTTTTTATTATCAATATTCACTGCCAGAATCAACCGCCTTTTTTTTTTTTTCATGGCAAAAATTTTATCCGTCTAGAAATTAAAGTGGGTATATTACACCCCTTGTTTCTGAGATTTGATTATTTCGTGAAAAAAAAATCACATCTATGTATGTCTGCATTCAATATTGAATATGTTAGCCTCAGTCAAATCATTCGCAGTGCCTTTATTTTGAAGTCCTCAGTCATATTCACTTGTTATTTTTCAAACAACTATTATATAGTCAATAATGTTATTTTGATGTTTCATAGCATGTTTTTCATTATGTTATTTCTATACTTTTTTTCGGGCTACCAAGAAAAAAAAAAGTGCCGAGCCTTTTGTGTATGAATACTATATATGTATTTATTTATACACACATGTATATTCCATCATGCATACGATTTCCAACTACTACAGTAATGCTAAGAAATTCTTGTATTGACTCATCTATTACGTACAACTTAAGCGAGGAACGGAAATCAAGAGAGATAGAGAGAAAAAAAGAAAGAATGAAATATGTGTATTGATATTCCCTTTGAGAAAAAAAAAATCTCTCGTCGATTTTATATTGTCTGATGATTACAGCGCTATCTATGGAGGATTCAGCTATTAATACTGCATCAAGACCACTATACAATAGCAGCCAATCACTCTTCGGGGAATTACAGGTGACAAAAGTTTGCATTCTAGAAAAATCTGTACAGCAATGTGGATTTAAAGAAAAGGATCTGGGGTACATGACGGTAGCAAACAACAATAGGGACTGCATTCTGCCATTCATATTGCCCTATTTACGATGAATATGGCGTTGCGAAACAGACACATTGTAAAAATGGCTTGTCATTCAGGATGTGTCAATACTCCCAGGGTCTCGTATTACATAACTATAGAAAGCTGTGAGTATTGATCTCAAGTATACCAGTAATAGAATTGGGAGGTAACATAACAATAAAAAGAAAATGATTTCATCGTTATCCAAATCAACGTGTGGAAGGATTGAACCTGTCACATGTTTTATTCAAAAATGATAAATAATATATGACGGGAAAAGGTTACCAGTGTTAAGGTGTTGAGGTTTAATGCATCTGATCTGATCATCAGTGTTGACTATTGTTCTGTGAACGAGACCTTTGTGGTACGTAAAACACATCCACATCATAATGCATATGCACACTATTACATAAACACATACGCACACACACACACACAAATATATACATTCACATGATCGCATCCGTTCACTTCACATCGGTGCATTTGCAGAATACAATGTATTTTATCTTATAAAGCCAGTTTCCTGCACTAATCTGTTTTTTTCTTAGTTGATTTGTTGTAATTGTTGTATCTGAAAAAGAAAATTGAAAATCTCTTGTATCTCTTTCATTTCTTGACATGAGCGATCAAAGTAACCATTTTTTAGTTATCCTCTTTTGTTTTGTTTTTTGTTTTTTCTTTTATATTTATAGCTTTGAACCTTCCTTCCGGGCCTGCCTTCATTGGATGGTACGGCACTCTAGCCAATCATTTTCATGTTTATCTATATACCTATAATTGTACATAATACATATAATTACCATGGGGAAAGTACTATGGGGTTGGGGTGAAAGTCAGGAAAGGAAATGCTAAAGGTGTTCGATGTTACACAGACTAATATACACGCAGGTCGAAAGTCGACAAAGAGAGAAAATTAGACAGTGAAAGATTAATTACGGAAAACATTACAGAAAAAATTAACATCCGTACAGTCCTCTGTACTAAATTTTAACAAATGAATGATTCTAAACATGTAATAACGAGGAAGAATATGAGCAAAAAATGTCAAAGAAATGTAAAATTGAATGTAAGATAGAGCCTTTATTATCTTAAAGTGACACACAAAAACGCGTCAGTAGCCGAATATGCAACATGAAATACCAACCATGTCATATACCTATGAAACATACCATCGGTTTTGTATAATTGGCTGCTGTATGAAAAATCACTTCGCATTAGCCATGCTGTCCATATCGGTTTGCTGTACCGAGCGATTCGAATCCCACTTATATGTTCAAAGTTCAAAGTTCAAATTTATTTTCATTTCCATCAAATAAACAGAGAAAATTATATACAATGTATAAGTAGAACATATTTGTAATCATTTAAAAAATATACGTTTAACAAAATACATGCGATAATGAGCAACATGTAATAATGAATAACAAAATATGGATTGACCAGGAAAGATTGGAACTGAAGTGGGAATCCTTTCAAAAATTGTTAATAAAATTTTAATTCCAATTCATCCCAGTGTGCTGATCATGATAATCATTGTTGTCCATTAGTCCTAATTCTTTCAAATGTTATGTTGGTATAGTTTAACTGATTTGAATAGAATACAATCGAAAATCAATTATTGATGCAATGTCACCGTGTAAAATAATAATGGCATAAACACAAAATACACTATGCTATTGTTACCATGCACAATGTGATATTTACATAAAAAACAACCTGGCATCACTCCACAAGGTTTTTGGAAAAACAAGCTGTGAACTGAATAAGAAAATCTATATTATTAAAGGCATTATTTACCATTTATTTAACAAAAAAAAAAACAACAGCTTTAGTTCTTCGAAATAGTTCTAAAATTTGAGTCGAAACAATCAAGTTAAACATGTTAATAAGTATAATTATTGTTATAATTGTTTGATATACAAAATGTGAAACATAGTTTTATTAAAATAGTTTCCAGGATAAACCGTCTACAGTTAAGCTTTATTGAGAAAAACAGTAATATTTCCTTATGTTTTAGGCTTTATTGATAAATTTGTTTATGGTAGATGTTTTGTGATACTTACTGACCTACACAATATGCATCAAATGTGATAAATCGTATATTTTCATACAGTGAATATCACTGCTCCCAATGGTAAACAGTGGCTTTAAAGTGATGTTCTGAGCAGCTATACCAAACATGAAGATATAGACATAGCTGACATCATTTGAATAGAATACGTCACTTATATCTTATAAGCGACGACAAGTGTAATTTGCTCAAATGTAAGATCCTGCAAGTCGGAAATACTATAATAGTAACTCTGTACATTATAAGCGGGTAATTCAAATTAGCATCAAGTTTTTATTTTATCATGTTGAAATATTTTGGCTTATTTACATGCAATCATTTCATTAATATTCCTTATCCAATTAAAAAAAATATTACAAAGTAGCAATAATCATTATGTACAAGCAGGTGAAAATGAATATGCATATACAAATAAATACATTTGATATCAGTTATCTTGCAGACAAGAATTATCATCAGTTAAGCACCTTGAAAGTAGATACAGTAAAAGAAATTTGGACGTATGAGAGAATATGAAATTTATTGCTTCAACCTTTCAGATTTGTATGTGGACAGGAATGTGTTCATTAAAAAGAAATACCCTAGTCTTATGTAGCTGTTATTTCAGCCTCTTTTCACCAAGATTCGTCGAGACGTTTCCCGATGAGATATGGTCCGTATATGATATGTCGTTGCCTGTCTTGTGGTTATAAGCCAGGAGGGTGTTCCACGTAGAATTGAAGTCGAACTTTTAAGTTAAGATTCATTTTGAATTATAGTACGTCGTTGTTTTCTCTTTTCAGTTTTATCTGATGTTTCCAGAATCCACTTTAGATTGTTATCTAAAATTTAAAGAAACAAATCCTTTATCCCTTACTTTATTTTGTTGATTAATACCTTTATGACAAAGTCTTCAAAGTTGTCATTCTTATATGAAAGTTAGAATATTACTGAAGTCACACATTGCCTACTATAATTATAAGTTAATCTTAGCCTTTAAGTTCGACTTAATTTCTTCGTGAAACACTCCCCCAGAGTTAGCTTATGCGCACATGCATGGGTGCCAATGACCTTTCTGTCTAATCTCAGTTGGTTAGGCACTTCACTCGTTTTCAAAGCGACATCATGCATAAATGCTCGTCGACGTAACAATTAATGGAATTCATTAACCATGTTCAAAACAAAAGGTCAACTTGCGTAGACCAGATGACCAGAATGATCCGTCAATTAACACTTGGGAAAACATCCACCTCATTATATTACATTGAATGTATCAATCTTTTTCTATTGATATTGCCAAATATCACTTTTGCTATTTTGTGGCTGTGCTGGCAAACACCGTTTATGAGGATAACTTGAATAATCATTACATCTTAGATGCTTGTCTCAGGGAATTTAAATAGCAACATGCCATGTTGGTACAAATTGGGCCTACTTATTTCTGCTCATGCACAAAGTGGAACCCCGAACTGGCTTGTTGTTTTGTTTTGTTACTCTAAGATTTTGTGTTTCACGCAAAGACAGGGTGACAGATAATGCTTGTGATGTGTCTGTCATAGAAAGAGTTTATTCAATATCATTATGTTTGGATTGTGTTTTGTTTTTGATATTGGTTTTCCCGTCCAATCTTTGAAATTAATTTCAAAGATTTTTTTTTTCATTATTCAGATTCGTCCCGAGAAGCACAGAGAATGCAAATCCTAACTTTAAGTTAGTCAATTGTCATTGTAATTTGTTTTTCGTCAACCATTTTTCGTATTCAAAATCGTCAATTGTCACTCAATTCGTCCCCATCGACTAGAGCATGTAAGGATCTAATTCGTCTTTGTTCGCATAATTTCATGATTTTTTTTGAACAAATTAGTCAGTTGGTATTGAGGTCTTTTATTGTGAGGCTGAACCTATTCTAAGTTGGCATTTTCTCACCTTTTCAAAGTATTCAGCAGTCAGAGAGCATTAAAAACAGTAAAGACAGTCTTTAATCATGTTGTGACAAATAATTCTTATTATGGACTTGAGCTCTTTTGTTTGTTTTTTTTTCTGATTTTACGTTATTGCATCTTATATATGAAACAAACCATATTTCCACCTGGAAAAGGGAAAAAGTCTTTATTTTTTTTAACATTAAGACTGGCTTAAACTCTAGGGCCCTACACATCTATAATATAAATTGTCCAGTTAAAATATACTTGAAATTTGTGGATCAATGTTTTCGTTTCAAATGTTTGTCTCTGTGTGTCTCTTTATGTGTTTGTGTGTGTGTGTGTGTGTGTGTGTGTGTGTGTGTGTCTGTGTTTCTTGTGTGTGGGTGGGGTATACACGTGTGTGTATTTTACTCCTAAATGTGAATAAAAAAGGGTTTGGTTGCAGGAAATCACAACAGAAAAGATATGAGACGACTATAAGGAAAGTTTGACGAAAATGATCGCTAAAAGACGAAATTGCTTTTATTGTTATGTGTGCATCGAGTGTGACGGACAAGTTTGAATTGTAAATGACGAGAATGTGTGACAAATGACTAATTTGTACAGACTTTGCCCGAAATCAACGACAAATGAAAACTTTGAAAGTAGGATTGCCATATTCCAGACTTCTCGGGACGAAATTTAACTCCAAATCTGTTAAATTGAATGACAAAAAGTTTGAAAATGAACGGAAAAACCTATATAGGATTTCCCGGTCGATTTCAAACTCTTGCCAATCATATTCATAAAATGGTCATTCAAACTCAACGATACAATACGTTTCGTGTCTATCGGTCATTCAATTTAACATAAAGTGTAATCAATTTCGTTTTAGAGCACGCTATTTCGTTTTAGAGTACTCAGTTTCGTTTTTGAGCGATCGATTGCGTTAATGTGCGGTCTGCAACCAATTAAAAGGTCACGGTTGGTGAGCTTGTTTAAAGCACTCAAGCACGTTTTTAGAAAGTCGATTTTCTACCTTATTCATTGAAATTAGAATTATTATGTACAATGTATCCGCGTGGATGCGACAGACATTTTGGTCTTACATGCGTACATATGCAAAAGTACATATAATTTACATTCAAATTTCGTGTATTCTTTTCCATTCTCTTATTCTTTACTTCTTTTCATTCCTTTTGGGGGGCTTTCCTCTCTTCTTTTGTGCCATTTATAAATAGTTGTTTACTCTTTTTCTTTCCCTTTTTTCGTTTGTTTTCCATGTTTGTTTTCTCTATCTTCATTTTATTCTTTTGTGCATGTCTTCTGAAAATGTTTTTCGAACATATTTTCTAACATTTCAGTTTTGTTTGGGTGCATTATTATCATCGTAGCTAGCTATTTGATGCTTGACACCAAGTCTGTCCGCCATTTAAGATCAGTCCGTGTTAAATGTTGTCTTACGTCGTCGTTAAATATCGTCGGTAACGTATTTAATGATGGTCAGTCATGTTGGGTTTTTTCTGTCCAGGTAGTCAGTTAGTCAGCTCATTACACTATCTTGCCTGTCAGTGTCAACTTTGTAGAATGAAATGGACACTGATGGATGAATACAAAATATACAACAATAAAGGCGTAAGCATTTGCCATGTACAAGGGACTGCACTAATGTACTCAAATTAGTAAATATTATATAAATGGACTTACAGTAATAGTTTAGTATTCAATTAACCTGCTCCTGATGACAAACAGCATTTTACACATCTATAACTTTGATTTTGAGAATATTTATGATTAATAACCTGATGACGGGGAAGCATGGCCATAACCTCCGTTAGGAAATCAAAACACTACTTCCATAAGAGAGCTCAGATTTCTCACATTTTCCCAGATTTTACACAGGCACAAAAAAGGAGAATGACATTGTTTCATGTTATTTCACCAATTGAGCATAACATCACCAAGACCGAGTAGACCCTACCAACCCGAACTAGCGTTTTCCGACCCCTCCCCGTTTTGACTTTCTAAATGATACGAGTCAGAACACATTCTTATGTTGAGTACAGTTATTTCAAATACGCTTGTACTTAAACGAATTTGAATGACCGAAGGAACGGGGATGTTATAGGCATGGACGAATTTAAATCACTGTCGACGAACACCGGTGCTCATCAGTGCCAAATTGATTGGCATAAGTTGCAGTTTGATTGCTGAGTTTTTGATTTTGAGCGCCCAAAGACGAATTTGAACTCTCCTTTTTTTTTTTTTTTTAAATCGTGATCGTATTTCGGACGAAATTGATGGGGGAAGTTTGAAATTGACTGGGAAATCCTATATCTCTCGCCTCCGATATACCCGTAATATATTCTTAGGTTCTCTGCCAAATGACCTTTCATCTGTTCATTGTACCTTACTTTTCTCTTTCGATTACCTGACTGAAAACATGGAGTAAGCTGTAGCCTCCTCATGTTATAATGAAGTCAATAAGATGTCCTCTGTCCAAATTTAGAAATATCTGTGCTGCTCGATTCAGTAGTGCAGTATTTGCGAACAGCAGCAACAGGAATGTTCACGAGTGTTAGGTTGCTGTCTTGTCTGTTTTACTGTGGAGAATACAACTTTATTGCCTTGTTATTATTATGTCCTGATATGATTGTATATATATATATATATATATATATATATATATATGCATATGTAATGTGTGTGTGTGTGTTTGTTGGTATGTGTGTGAAATAGAATTTTATCGACATCTTCTGCAAAACATGCGTGAGATGGTTTGACGAATCAATGGTTGCGCCAGGGCATAGGCGGCTGGATTGACCATGCTGTTACTGTACGTTATCCATCGGGCTATCTCTTGAAAGTGCACCTTTGCAAAGACGCGCTTGTACACATCCCTAGCGACGCTGGAAAAGACAATGTTGAAGGTGATAGGTATCCAGGTAATAGCGAAGGCTATGATGATGAAGGACAAGGTTGTCATGGCTTTGAGACTCTCCCCCGAAGACTCCTTTCGCTGCTTCTTTCGGGCTGCATCTTTCGACGACGCTGCAAAGTCAGTGGAGTTGGAAATGCCCCTTTTCACAGCTCCATTCCTACTGAATGGTGTAGTGTTTCTGCCTTGCCTGCCTTTAACGTCATCGTCATCCGTTTGTCCCTTTTGCTGTAGCTCTTTGTGTGTGCGCTCTGATACCTGTAAAGATACAGTAGATACGGTCAAAGTATCTGGCTCGCCAATAGGTTTCTGCATGTTCTCTTTGCCCGTTGTGGCAGTATTTGCCATTTCGCTTTCCTCGTAAAAGCTCGCTGACGGTCCATTGGAGATGATGCTGTTCCTAGTGTCCGTGTCGGATTTGTCGGCACTGTAATTCGCAGACGGGCGTTTCCGTAATCTCGTACGAATTTGAAAGTACACTCGAAGATACAGCACTAGAATCATCAAGAACGGCCAGGCAAATCGGAGACAAAACATCAGCAAACTCAAGGCAACTGTCTCCGCGTAGTGAGGACTTGGTAATCCTGCGCTGGTCACACTTTCCAAGGGATCGACAAAATCCCACACGATGCAGAGGCCAATCCAAAGAGCGAAGGGAATTATCCATGTGAACACGTTGACTATAGTTGCTATACGCTTACTCTTTCGGCTGTAGTGTGTCACCGGATGCATGGTTGCTATGTAACGGTCGATGGTGATCACGACCACGCCCATCACGGAAACAGCCAGACTGCCGTTCTGGAGGGTGAGGAAAATGATCCCGAACACTCGTCCAAGGATCCACCTGCCGTACAGGGTGATGGTTGCTCTCAAGGGCATGACGACAGCACCCACGAACAGATCAGCGAGAGTCATGTTGAATATGTAGTAATTGTTATAAGTCCATAGCTTTTTCTGGTTAGCAAACGCCAGCAGGATGACCGCATTGCCGAGCACGGTAATCGCCGATAGACCAATCATAACAAGGAAAGAAGAACTGAGAATCGGAACCGCATTCCCTGGTGACAGTGTGCCATTAACTTTGTCGACTTCTACCGGCCAGGCTGTGCTGGAGAAGTTCTCTTCCATTGCTGTAACGCGTCACCCTGCATATCGATTTGGGATGAACGAATATTTATTAAGAGTTACTGTCATCATTGTGATTCAGTCACATTTCACGTGGCGTGTATTGTTCATTCATCTACTGCATGCTCATAATAAACTCTCGTACGTTCCTGGGCCGTTTTTACCTACGTTTAGATACTGTTAAAGGGATCTGTTCACAAAGATTGGGCACAAGTTTTAAATATATTTACCTACACACGCCCCTGCTGCCTTATATGAATACAGTTAGTGCCGACAGGAAGCTTTTGAAGAACAAAATTCCGTGGTGCATTTTAAAAAATAAAACAGGCCACTGGTGTCCCACGTTACATCCACAATGACCTGATTGAAATTTACCAGTATATCTACTATACCTTCCATAGCTAAAAATGGTTGCATGGTTACATTACAATTATGGTGGTAGTTAAAACAGAACGAAAAATACTATACCTTCCCTTCCCAGAGTTTCTGATGAATGTTGTGGATGTAACGTCTTCCGACCAGTTAAATGTAAAAAAAGGGTGGTATCCGTGTTGTAGTCGTGTACATCAACAACCTTCAACAGATTAAAGCCAGTATATTCACATTCCAGTTATTGTTGCATTGAAGTAACTAGAGAGCCTATATAGTAACATGGCAAGTTTTCATCATCAGAATTATTACTGATGTTATATTACATCTGTTTTCTTCTCGAAATAAAACGTTGTGGATGTAACACAGACACGGTGCCCGGATTTACTTGTTCAAAATTGTAGAACCTTTGTACATTGTCATAAAAACTCAAGTGATCACAAGAAGTAAATAATATGCAAAATATGTATTGACTGCTATTTACACACACACACACACACACACACACACACGCACACACACACATGTTAATATATATGTATATATATATATATATACATATATATGTACATATATATATATATATATAGAGAGAGAGAGAGAGAGAGAGAGATACATGATATATAACTGCAAGCTTACGCTCTGTAATCCTCTCTTCGAACAATGTACAAATTCTGGGATTATTTTCTTTCTTTCTCTCCCTCTCTCTTTCAGGGAGAAGACGTGGATAACGTTGAACTCACGTAGCGTACTTTTCTGGCGCTTGGAACGCAGTAATATCAAACCGCCATGGGACTGCGATTATCTTTTCAAAATGACCACCCGCGGAATAATTGGCATTAATTTTTGACAGACTCAAAAAATAAAAAAGTGGGTCACAACGAAAAGATTGATGCAGGGGAATTATGTTGCTATGTGAATTATAAATATTTCCATCATCGATACACAAAGTGCAAAATTAAAATGTGAGTACAATGTAATTCAGACTGGTAAATGTATGTATGGTCATTGGACATGATTCTGTAATGCCCTATAAGGCGAAGCTCTGTTGTAAGGCTTCACCAGGGTCTCATGGCGTGCTGTAGGATTAATAACACAAAGGCGCGCTTGAATTCACCATCATATTCCCAAATTAAATTGTGGCCTCTGTACCAGGCTGGAATGTTGATATCTATTCGTAACAGTCCTCATAAAAAAGTCTTCAACCTCTTCTTTTCCGCTAACCTTATTTTCCAAAGTGACTAGAAAACTAGTGTAGTGAAAAAGATTTAGTTAATTATTCTTTTTTTACAAAGTTGATTTACAAATAGATGTATCGCTGTTATCAAATTTTGGGAAAAATAATTGCATGGGTGATAATGTGAGGTACTCTATCGATATATTGATGTATTGATCTGGGGAATGAAACATGTGATGACATTAAGTCGTTGTCATGCTTATGTCATTGTCTTTTTGCCGGAAATCAAAACGCACCTGGAAATCAATAAGATGCATGTAAAATGTGGAAAAAAGAAAAAGCATGATTGACTTTATCTCTTGGGTACTTTATTACTCAGACAATATCTATTGAAAGAACAACTGTTACACACAAATTGTATTTGTACTGTCTTTTTTATGTTGAAATAAATGTCTGAATAGGCAAAAGAGAAAAATGCAATTTCTAAGTGATACTTTCCCTGTTGTCTGGAAGAGTCTTCCGTGTGTCATTTAGAGGGAAATTCTGGACCAGAAAAAAAAATAGTGTAATAAGAAATAGTAAAATTCTGCACGCACAACTGCGAAAATTAATGATCAAAATCAGATAAATATTAAGGAAGTTATGAAATTGTGAAATTTCATTAATTTCACAGAACAGTGGAGCAGTAAATATTGAATATGTTATTATCTCACAACTTGTCATTTTATAGTTTGTACACAAATTCTTTAACTTTCTATTATGCAAGTATGCCCCGCCTCAAATCCTGATGTATCTGACTGATCATCGTTGATTAATTGACGTCAATTGAGTCAATTGAACAAACTAATTGAGAAGGCCTACAATATTGTTTGAATCTAACAGTTGAAACAGGCAAATGATTAATTTACGACTACGATACTATTCCATGATAATTTTGAAATTATTCAGTCAGGAATAACATTAGGCTTCACACTTTTATGCAGAAATATTGAATTTTCGCCATTTTTTAATCTATGCACCATTAATGGACAACCATGATGTCATGATGTCATCAGGTCATTCATATCAGTTGTTCTAAAATCTTTCTGCAAGAACGAGCTGAATTTCACAATTTCATATAACTTCAATAATTGATATTGATGTCTATTTGATTTTGAAGCGTTATAAAATTTGAACATTTTATGACATGTACTAATGAAATTTTGCTCTATCTATTCAGAGTAATTTTTTTTCAAGGGAAATTTCAGACCAGATAATATTTAATAGTCTGGAAAAGAGTACATTCTCTACATACAACAGTGAAAATGAAAATTTGACCAGTATCGGATATAAATGAAGGAAGTCCAGCTAATTTTCACTTGAGCAGCCAATATGAATATGCAAATAAATGAGTTGGTGATGCCATTTCTCATAACTTGCCATCATTTTGTACATAACTCTTGCAATTTCCAATTTTTCATTCAAACACATTTATGCCCCAGTCTATAGATCATATATACCTATATCTGACTGATAATTATTCTGAAATTATTCTTCCAGGAATGATATTATGTTTTTACACTTAAATAGCATTAAAAAATTTAATTTTCATCTTTTGTACACATCAATGGAAACCTCTGAGGTGATGACATCATCAGCGAACTCATTTGCAGACTCACATCAACTACTTTACTATAACTCTTTTGCAGTAATTGGCGAAACTACGCAATTTCATAACTTTCCTTCTTTTCATACGATTTAGATCAAATTTTCGCAGTTTTTGCTTGTAAGATTTTACTCTTTCTTATCAGACTAACTTGTAACTGGCTTGGAATTCCCCTTTGCCTGGTCCAGAAATTCGCTTTTGAATAAAGAGGTCATATCCGATGAAATAGAATCCGTGAACGTTACGAGGCAATGCCAATCACTCAAACTCAAGTACGTGATGTTTGTGCGAACGTTAATTATCCCGTTAAACTATTTCAATCACAGTAACGAAATTACTATTCTATTGAATTCATCAGTCCCAAGGGCATGTACCAAGGACATTGTTATCGACATAAGGACAAAAGAAGAAAAAACAATGAAACAGATGCTCATATCCAAACACACACACACACACACACACACACACACGCACACACACACAGATACACAGTATAACAGAAGGATTGAAAGCATGGCCCCGAGTGCAACGGCGAGGAGAAACAAAACAAGATCCTTGTGTTTCTTATAGCGTTGGAAATGATACGCAATATTTTCAATTAAGCATTCTAGTTACAGATCCGTGCCTTCTACCCCTTGAAAGGGATTGTACAGTTTCGGTTGAAATGGGGCTTTAGGTTTCCAACTTCTTTTGAGATATATATATATATATATATATATATATATATTTTTTTTTTTTTTTTTTTTTATGAGAAACTTTTTATGAAATATGAAAGAGCTTATATTTCTAAGAGGAATATTTTATGGCGTCGGTCATTCAGAATTGAAAGGGGCAAAGGGTTTCAGGTTAAGAGCAACCTCTCTCACACTATCACCGTATATTCCCAGACTGAGCAAATCAACAAACCCTTTGCCCCTTTCAATTCTGAATGACCGACGCAGATGAATTTGAGGTCTATTTGATGAAAATTGGTTTTGAAATGGCTGAGATATTCAAAACAAAGCGATCCTAATAAAAGGTGAGACGCACCTTTTGTGATGCTCTTTAACATTTCATAAAGTGGTTTCTAAGTATATCGCAAAAAAAAAAAGAGTTAAAAGCTGAATCCTCAACTCAACCAAAACTATACAATCCCTTTAGTCCATCATTCCTAGCTACTCCAAAAAACCCACAGATCGTGCGAAGGATACAAGTTTTCCTAGTTTCCTTTTATACTGTATGCACCCCCTACCGGAATCTGAATTTCCGCTTTGATAACTTTCAAAATAGTTACACAAACTAAATGCTATTTCAGGGTATGAAACTATAACTTGTTACCCACATCTTGCAGAAATCCCCATGGGCCAGTGGTCACCGAGAAATGTGGATCTTTGTAAAGTATGTCTTTTATTTTATCATGTTTATCACTTGGATGCTCTTGGCATCCATATGAATTGAAATATTTTGCTCGCAGTTATAACAGGGCAACTAACAAATGAATTCAAATTCTGTGTATAACATTCTATCAATATGTAAATAATGAATATGTACATATATAACTATTATTGTTCATGATCATCCTGATGAAAAAAAGAGAGCAAAAAAGAGAAAAAGAAAACAGAGAACAGAAAGCCAAAAAGGAGGAAGATCTCAATCCATTCTTCCATGAGTTAATGATTTTATATCTTTCTTCAGTCATTAATATTCACACCTAACCAACGTTTGCAAAAAACTTTAAAAAGCTGCTTTCTTTGTGACGTAATTCATTATATTAATTCCCGGAGTTGAAAATTAAAAGAAACAAAAGAGGCATTTTTGTGTGGGTGTGTGCGAGAACACAATGAACAACTTCATGTTTGTAAGGCGGGAGCTCACGTTTTACAACCCATCCCCTTTAAAGACTTGGAGGGAAAGGATACAAAGATCTCCATTTCTCTGCCATCAATGCACCAAATCGAATGGGAGTTTTCTGTTTAGATGTATATAGGTAGCAACTCATAGTTACATACCCTGAAATTTCATTCTTATTCATTTATCAATTTTTAACGCTGTTCTTGCTGAAAGTTTGGAACATACGGTAGAAGGATATTGAAGGAATATTTGTGTGTGAGTCAATGACAAACCTGTGCAGAGCTACCAAGTCTCACGCATTCTGCGTGAGACTCAAGCATTTAGGGCCTGTCCCACGATCTCACGCAGGACACCCATTTTTCTCACGCATCGGGTGAAGTCTGCAATTTGTGCCAAAAATAAGGAGCATAACTCATAGGATTCAAGTGATAGTTGCAATTGAAGGTATATTTCCCTTTTGTCTTTCAAAATTAGTAAAAAATGGTCACTTAAGTATGCACCAGATCGCATCATTAAGAGCTAATAATTCAAAAAAGCTCCTTACTATGGGAGGGGTGACACCCTCCTCGTTCGCGTGCGCATGCGCGCGAGCGCCGAAACGCCGAGCCATGAAAATCTCACTCATAAAAGTTTTTTGAACTTGGCATCTCTGCCTGTGACGCTATCACTTCGTCTACTTTGAAGTTGTGGTTGCTACTAACTTGAGAAAAGTTGATGTTCAGTAATTTCTTAATTTTATGCCTGATTTGATGAAACTTCTAACAGTTTCTTTCTTTTATCATTGTACTTTTTACAGCTAACTTTAACATCGCCTGGAATGTCTCTTCTAACATGAAGTTTTTTACGCAATTTTAGAATTGTCTCAATATTTGTTTATAACATACCTTTTTCATCATGACAAAATTAAGACACATCTCTAATCAATCAACACTGTAAGTATCAGTAATATATATGCATCATATATACATCACATACACTCCTTATTTTTTATATATGTGACCATAGTAAACATATACAGGAAATGAATTTTATATATATATATATATATATATATATATATATATACATACATATATGCCCCCCCCCCCAAAAAAAAAATACAATCAGATTTTCGCATTGATAACATTAAATATGATTAAACTGTCTAAATGCTAAATCAGGTTCTTAAAACATAACGTCTTAACTCTATTTTGCATAAAACCCCATTCAATTTGGTTAAGCGGTCACAGAGAAATGTGGATTGTTGTAAAGCATGTCATGAGTCTGATTCTTCCAAGTTTAGCACTTGAATGCTCTTGTGTATGAACACAATAGACAGAACTTGGAGGGAAGAGATTCCTGACATCTACGAAATTCCTCATTTCTCTTTGACCACTTAAGCAAATCGAATGGGGTTTTCTGTAAGATGTGGGCAATGAGTAATAGTTTCGTATAGTCTGATATTGTATTTGAATTGATTCACTATCTGCGGAGTATTCCGTTGTAATTTTTTTTTTTGTGGACATAATCATATTAATTAATTATATATTTATACAAGGGCACGATATTAGCGGTGGCCCGGAACCATTGAATATTGATAATGGGCCACCGATTTTCCAACAAGTGCTATTTTTTCGTGGCCCGATCTGTTATGTTTCCGTTCATTTCGGGCCATGCACTACAATTTTATTCCGTGCGATCAAAATTTCAGATTTAAAGATTTTGGGGGCTCGAACGGGCCACCAGAGTTAAAGGTCTTGGTTACCTTTGGGAGCAGTGATTTAAAATATATCTTAGATATCACATTTTTTGATGCATATGATTGTGTAGGTCTGTTGTATCACAAAATATCTTACCATATAAAATTTTCGCAATAAAGCCTGAAATATAGGGAGATATCAGTATTTTTCTTAATAAACCATACCTGTAGACGGCTTAGTGTGAAAACATTTTCATCGTAACTATTGTTCACATTTTGCGTATCTAACAATACTAAGCATCGATTATACAGATTCACATTTTTTACAGTGGTTGTTTTTATCTCTAACTCACATTTTAGAACTATTTTAAAGCACTAATGCTGGGGTTTTGTTTCACCTGCAAATGGTAAATTATGCCTTTAAAAAAAGGTTAGTGTCAAATCCTGTAATACCCACACATAATTGATACACACACACACACACACACACACACACATATAGGCCTATATATATATATATATATATATATATATATAATGTAACAATAGAGGAATGCATTAAATGCCAATTGCCTTGAGTTTAATTCAAAATCCGAATTTTCAGGGGCCTCCCCCTTCGACAGGAATTAAAGTGCTAATGAATTCTCACAGTGATATCACTGTGAAAATTCATTAGCACATTAAATGTACGGTATATATATATATATATATATATATATATATACTGAACTCCCTGAGTGTAGGAGCTATGATAATCAACAGCAGTAAAAGATCATGGTCAAATGCACACAACCACAATGCCTTTTTGTTTGTTTGTTTCTTGATTTGCTCAGTCTGGGAATATACCGTGACAGTTTGAGAGAGGTTGCTCTTATTCCTGAAACCCTTTGTCCCTTTCAATTTTGAATGACCGGGACGCAGATAAATTGCATGCACATTTCGAAAGGTCGGTGTTTCCTTCATTAAATTCTAATGACTGCTGTGAAGGATTAATCAGACAATTGAGAAATCAGATCAGACAAACTCATTCTCCGAACAACGAGAATAGCAAAGAGACTGCGATCCTCCCGAAAATTACCTCCCCCAATTTTCATGGTGTGATGGATTACAGAGCTTCAAGCAATAAAACCTAAAACGCCGGAGTGAGTAATATAAGAGGAGCTATGTACGAAGACGGCAAACGCTGAGAAATTACCTGAATCCAAAGATATTTTCGTCTGCTGTGAGAGTTCATCTTAGATAAGGAATCTCACATTTTATATAATTTGATAAATCTTGATAGGTATATATATATTATATATATATATATATATATATGTACAATATATATATATATATATATATATAATATGTATATATATATATATATATTTAATATATTCATATATATATATATATATATATACGACGCTAACGTCTTTGTCTGGTGACCCGTTTAGGTTACTTAAACCGTTAAATCTGACATTTTGGTGGCCCGAAAAAGGTATGTACTGGCCAGAAATAAAAGCAAAAGAGACAATCCATCTTTAATCCGAGTTGCCCGATCGGGCCTAAAAATAGATAGATAAGTAAAATAGAATGAAATAGATAAATAAGTAAATAATTAGATAAATTTGGTGGTCCGGCAACAAGTTTTTGTGGCCCCAGGCAACCGCCAATGTCGAGCCCTGTATGTATACACAAATAATTTAAAATGATACATCATGAGCGGTTTAAAAGACATTTAAACAACACGTGAAATTCCAGCCGTTCGATTATTGTCTTTGAACTTTGGATAACATCAGTAACATGTTGCGTGAGCTCAAGTGCACTACTAGTATATAGTATTATCATACCAGGTCATTTGCAAGCAAAATGCTTTATATGACTAATAGGAGTCAAATTACAGAAATGAATGATTGTCAGTTATTCATCTGCTGTGCACAGAGTGTAGAATAGTGCATAGTAACTGTTCAACAATCTGTAGTATAATAAAAGATATACAATATATTCGTAGCACTAACTCCACAGAAGTTGTATAGTGCCCTTAATCGCGCAGTCACTACAAAATAAACGAAGACCGTCCCGTGTTGCCGTTCACTTTACTGAATGAAGCATCAAAATTCAGAATCATTTAAAACATTGAAACAAAAGGCTGCCCTTTGTCTTAGAGAAAGTCATAAAAAAATGTTCACATTTAATAAAGGCAGCTTTGTATTGTAATATTTTTCTTTTCAACAGATTCAGAATTGTAAATAAGCTTACATTCGAAGGCAAGCTGTGTTTCTCCCGAGATGTTCTCATTAATTCTTTGTCTGCTGTCCAAAAGTCAAACAAACAAACAAACAAACAAACAAACAATTTCAGTGGCGTTGCTAAGACTTTCCGATTTGAAAAAAGAAGAAAAAGAAAAGAATTTGATAGACAAAAAAAAAAAGAGAGTGAAACTCTGAAGTATATCAAATATTGATTATTTTCTTACCGAGAGGGAAGCCGTGTGAAAATCCTGATTGGTACCAAGCCGCCACGCAGCATTTATGAAAGCGTTTGGAACGATAAGTGAGTAGCAGACACACGCGGTAATGATTTATAAAGCGATGAACACAAAGGGAGGCGCAAACAGAAACAAGCCGGGGTGGTGGTAATGTGAAATGGATGGGACTTGGTTTTGCAGTTAATCGTATAATTACGCCATATCGCGCACGTATCATTCTGAAACGACAACATCTGCGCATGTGCACTTTGATTGGAGTTATATACACAGTAGGGGCAAACGTTCTGCAGGGACGGTGTGGATACTTTGTTGTTGGTGGTGTTTTTTTTTTTGTATTTAGATGAGTTTACGTAAAGATTTATGCAGTTCACCAAAATTGCCTATCCATCCCTTGCTCTCTGTCCTCTTTTCCCCCTAATCCTTACGGCAGAGATTGTCTGTGTGCGTGCGTGTGTGTGTGTGGATTTACCATTTCCGGAATGGTAGTTCAACATTTTGGGTGTTAAATTTAACATTTAACAAAAGGTCTTCGGAGTGATACACAAATACAAATGTTGATTTAGCGTTTTATTTTTTAGAGAAAATGCATAATATATATATATATATATATATATATATATATATATATATATATATACAGCGTGTCCCAGAAAAAACGAAACCGGATTTCCATGCAACTTTTTACTATCGAAATCATACATTTTTCTTTATGAGATATACATCAATGGAAAGATAAACTTTTCTTCTTTCTTTTGATGTACAACTTAATGTTCATTGTTCATGCATGACTGAGTTAGAACAATGAAAAGGGGTGCTACCAAATTTTCATTTGCACGCGCAATTGGTGATTTTAAGTTAATTTTTCAGACTTTTAACGTTACGTTTTCGAAAAACAAAGTTCACAACCCAAATATTCATATTGTCTTCTTTCATATGAGACCTTACACGCCAAATATAAATAACGCATGCTTGAGAAAAATTTGTATGAAAGCATGCTTCATCTTTACCAATTCTACGGATAGTCGAAGAAAACAAGCATTCAGCTCTCCCGACTTAGCATTAGACAATGGGCTCATCTGCACCATTGAATTCACACAAAACCGCAGTGCTACAGTGAATGTTGTTCGGGGGATGGGGGTATTAACAGAGAATGCTATATGAGACGGAAAGCCCTTTGTTGCCATTTATTTAGAATAAGCTATGAGACATAACCAATAATTGAAGACTAATATCGTGAGTAGTCTCAGGCTGCACGCAGTCCAATGGCTACGGGAAATCAACATTCCAACAATGATACACATTTTGATGATTATACCTCAAACTTATTTCACTGTTTTTATTCCTCTCTACATTTCCCTCACGCGTGGTTAGTCCTTCATCACTGACAGGATTTTGAAGTTTTTGAAGGGGAGGCGAAGCAGAAAGAGACGGTACATCACTTTATTTATCACTGAACTTGCGCTTCTAACATTTCAAAGGTGCAAGTGCAGGGCAGAAAGTCGTCTTTTTTTTTGGGGGGGGGGGGGGGTCGGAAGTTTTTTTTTTCGGTCCGTTACTCCCATCCCACCTTCCTAATTATTCCGCTGATGAACACCCTTTGCTCTGTAGTTAGCTGCATGGTCAGGCAAGCTCATGATCACGTGCTAATTTACGACCCTATTCACAACCGAACCGTCTGTAACATTCCCTTTTACCCCTTCTCTTCATGTTTGTGTAAATTCATTGAAGCATGAAGGCTATTGTTATCTGCCAAGTCGGGCAGGCGTCGGGAAAGTTAACTGCTCCTTTTTTTACTATCTATCTATCTGGGTAAAATGTAAGGATATTTTCAAATTAAGTTTTCTCGAGCAGGCGTTGATCATTTTTTTACGCATAGGATATCAAATGAAAGGAAAAAGAATGGATATTAAAGCTATGATTTTATGTTTTGTAAAAGATTGCTGAAAAAGTCTGAACATTTATTCAAAGTCGCCATTTGCTCGTGCAAATGAAAATTTAGTAGCACCACTGTCTATTGTTCTAACTCAGTCATGCATGAATTATGAACGTGTTGTGCATCAAATGAAAGAAGAGAATTGTATCTTTCAATTCATGTACATCTCATTGAGCAAATACAGTGTATATGATTACGATCGCAAAGAATTGCAATGAAACTCGGTTTCGTGTTTTTTTTTTCTGGGACACGCTGTATGCAGAAAAAAAAGTACCTATCTAATAATGAATCGATAAATTGTCAGAACGCCCCAGCTGAAGCGAAAGGAATGACTGGTTTGCGGCAGAGTATATTCCACGAACAGTATAAAAACAAACACGCACTAAAGAAATTAATAATTTCCGTTCATGTGAAAGGAAATCCGATGTTCGACGACAGTCATGGCTTTTTCGAATTTATGCATTATTCTCGGTAACCCTTTATCTTGCAGCATAATTTATCTGTTGACTGGTGACTCATCATAATTTCCTACGGCCAGTTTATCCTGAATGTTGTACTGTTATCACTATATGAATGAAATTGAATACAAAACCATCCGACAAGCACAATCCAGTGTCATTACAGAATGACATTCAATGTAGAAACAGTCAGTTGCGTGGTTAGTATATTAAGTCAAGTGAAGAATGACCGCCATTATCTCCTCTCTATCTCGAACATTTTATCATTTCATTATGGCACAATCCCATTTTTGTCTAATGATAATCCTACTTTCAATTCGTCAGACTTTCCCCCGAGTCCAGTCAATATTCATTCAGCTCATTCATTTACAACTTATTCTGTTGTCAGGGAGTTGTATAAGCATCCTACCGATAAGGTTCCAACGTTTTCACTCGAGTAACACTTCCAGAGAAGATCGTGTTATTATCTACAGATCTGCTGTCATTTACATGAGAAATTCGACAACATTCTAAAGCCCCTTTGACACATTTACGGATCGCATCACGGATCATACTGTTCGTATAGTGGTCGTCTGAGAAGCTTAAGTGACCCACAAACACCTACTTGCTGTTTTTTGTGTTTTGATTTTGTGTCTTGTTTTGCTTTGTTTATGTCATAATTTTCCAGAAAAACTGAGAGTTTGCAACAAAGAGATTTGCCTCTATGTTGCCGACAAGCAGAGAAGTATGTAGGCTGCTGCAGATTTTCTGGTGTGCTTGTTATACTTAGCTCTGAAGGCATGTCGCCTGAGAATTATTAAGTATCAAAAGCAAAGCAAAAGTCATCTGTCAACATTTTGGAGATATCTTATGTGTAAGGACCGCGAAGGGACCCAGTTGCATCCGTGCTCTTCCTTAATATCCGTGTTAGCGCCGTATCGTTTCCGCTGTGGTTCGCAATCATGCCTTGTTTATCCGTGTAGGCACCGTACTTGCCCGTGTAGCCTCCGTACTTGCCCGTGTAGACACCCAGTTGGGATCGTATTCACATTGGCATTAAGAGGAAAATCGATATTTTGCATGCCGGAACACCACGGATGACGATCCGTGGTCATCCGTGTAGCAATCCATGAAAGTGTAAAAGGGGCTTAACACACAATTTAAACAGTCGCTAAAAGAGCACTACTTGCTTTTCTTCACGGATACCGAGCCGTCTACTCACGGAATGCAACCGTAATACAGAATGCGACTGTAATACAGAATGCGACCTTCGTGATCTTTTATTACAAACCAATAAAGAATTCTTTCAAGTACAAATGGAATAGTGCACGCTTGAAAATGATTTGAAAAATACATAAAGGTCTCTTCGTTAAACACTCATCACGTATCGATATCATACAGGTTTTTATCTTTCCTGTACATACTACTATTACATAATAATTAACAACTGTCCACGTGTAGCAAAAGCAACAATACTTCACTACACATGATGTATACAGGAGCAGAGATTACCATTTCTGCAAACCGAAGGCTTTATCTGTGCATTTTGTACTGAAGAAAAAAAATACAGATGTACAGTGTATATAAAAAACCATCAAGAATGGATGTAGGTAGGTCTACATCGGCATAAACTGGAGCAATGCGACTGCAGCACGCGGATATTTAAAATAGGAAGCATTCGCCCTCCTCTCAGACACAGTATTACACCACATGACGCCTGTTGGATGGCGCTTCATTTACAATTGGATGAAATTTACTGATCTTAGCCTTTGACCGTGAGAATCGATGGTTTAACATCCCCCATTTGCACAAAGAAGGGTTTCACACACTTTTCTAAACTTTTCGAAGATGCATTTCTATTCGTCGCTGACTTTGTGGTGGCGAGAAAAGTCAATCGCCCATGACCTCAACCTTTTGCCCCCATCTTTTCAGCAACATACCAATATATTTCTATTACAGCACCAATTCATACAATCAATGGACTTTACTGGCCGTTATATGAATTTTGGGTTAAAGTACAGTAACCCTGACCTTTCGCCCGTATTTTACCTGTTCGTTTAAATTTCTCTCCTTTTAAGATCAAATTATTACTATGAATATTGGGGCATTCGTAGCTTACAAAATGGCCAGGAAAACGAACTTTTTGTTTTGTTTTGTTTTGTTTTTCAAAGTCCAGTGACCTATGACCTTTGACCATGAACAAGTCATCGGGCATTATAACATTATTACATTGTACATGCTCCCGACACTTTTCGGGATAAGGAATAAGCAACAACTCAGCATTTACGCGACACCATTTGGAACATCGATGATGAAAATCTTCCAACAACGGGAACTCTGCATTATTATGTTCATGGCCGACGTCTCTACATGGCAGCGTTGCATGGTTATATAACGAACAATTCACTTATGCACGTACGTGTGTATACATGTCATTCATGTACGTACCAATTACGACTACTCATAAAACAAAAATACCCATATGCACTTCATCAAGTTATTATAATATATGTTCTCCAACGTCGCGTGAAAGGGTCAAGATGATTAAGTTGGGCCAAAGTGTGGGTTGGGCAAACTGTGTGGTTAAATGGCAAGTGCCGTTCCTTTTACTGAATGGACTGACTGATCTATTTCTAGTCTATAGGTTTGAAACCCACATTCATTTTTGTCCACCTGTGTGCCGAGGATCAGTGGCGTGATGGCATAGGGAAAGGGGAGAGCTCCTGACATCACACATACCAAATTCGGGAAAATCAGAAAATCACCAAAAAAAAAATACAATCAGATTTTCGCATTGATAACAGTAAATATGATTAAACTGTCTAAATGCTACATCAGGGTCTTAAAACATAACGTCTTAACTCTATTTTGCATAAAACCCCATTCAATTTGGTTAAGCGGTCACAGAGAAATGTGGATTGTTGTAAAGCATGTCATGAGTCTGATTCTTCCAAGTTTAGCACTTGAATGCTCTTGTGTATGAACACAATAGACAGAACTTGGAGGGAAGAGATTCCTGACATCTACGAAATTCCTCATTTCTCTTTGACCACTTAAGCAAATCGAATGGGGTTTTCTGTAAGATGTGGGCCATGAGGAATAGTTTCGTATAGTCTGATATTGTATTTGGATTGATTCACTATCTGCGGAGTATTCCGTTGTAATTTTTTGTGGACATAATCATATTAATTAAGTATATATTTATACAAGGGCACGATATTAGCGGTGGCCCGGAACCATTGAATATTGATGTTGGGCCACCGATTTTCCAACAAGTGCTATTTTTTCGTGGCCCGATCTGTTATGTTTCCGTTCATTTCGGGCCATGCACTACAATTCTATTCCGTGCGATCAAAATTTCAGATTTAAAGATTTTGGGGGCTCGAACGGGCCACCAGAGTTAAAGGTCTTGGTTACCTTTGGGAGCAGTGATTTAAAATATATCTTAGATATCATATTTTTTGATGCATATGATTGTGTAGGTCTGTTGTATCACAAAATATCTTACCATATAAAATTTTCGCAATAAAGCCTGAAATATAGGGAGATATCAGTATTTTTCTTAATAAACCATACCTGTAGACGGCTTAGTGTGAAAACATTTTCATCGTAACTATTGTTCACATTTTGCGTATCTAACAATGCTAAGCAACGATTATACAGATTCACATTTTTTACAGTGGTTGTTTCTATCTCTAACTCACATTTTAGAACTATTTTAAAGCACTAATGCTGGGGTTTTGTTTCACCTGCAAATGGTAAATTATGCCTTTAAAAAAAGGTTAGTGTCAAGTCCTGTAATACCCACACATAATTGATATATACATACATACATACACACACACACACACACACACACACACACACATATAGGCCTATATATATATATATATATATATATATATGTATATATATATATAATGTAACAATAGAGGAATGCATTAAATGCCAATTGCCTTGAGTTTAATTCAAAATCCGAATTTTCAGGGGCCTCCCCATTCGACAGGAATTAAAGTGCTAATGAATTCTCACAGTGATATCACTGTGAAAATTCATTAGCACATTAAATGTATGGTATATATATATATATATATATATACATATATATATATATATATATATATATATATATATATACTGAACTCCCCGAGTGTAGGAGCTATGATAATCAACAGCAGTAAAAGATCATGGTCAAATGCACACAACCACAATGCCTTTTTGTTTGTTTGTTTCTTGATTTGCTCAGTCTGGGAATATACCGTGATAGTTTGAGAGAGGTTGCTCTTATTCCTGAAACCCTTTGTCCCTTTCAATTTTGAATGACCGGGACGCAGATAAATTGCATGCACACTTCGAAAGGTCGGTGTTTCCTTCATTAAATTCTAATGACTGCTGTGAGGGATTAATCAGACAATTGAGAAATCAGATCAGACAAACTCATTCTCCGAACAACGAGAATAGCAAAGAGACTGCGATCCTCCCGAAAATTACCTCCCCCAATTTTCATGGTGTGATGGATTACAGAGCTTCAAGCAAGAAAACCTAAAACGCCGGAGTAATATAAGAGGAGCTATGTACGAAGACGGCAAACGCTGAGAAATTACCTGAATCTAAAGATATTTTCGTCTGCTGTGAGAGTTTATCTTAGATAGGGAATCTCACATTTTATATAATTTGATATATCTTGATAGGTATATATATATATATATATGATACATATATGTATATATACATATATATATATATATATTTCATATATTCATATATATATATATATATATATATATATATACGACGCTAACGTCTTTGTCTGGTGACCCGTTTAGGTTACTTAAACCGTTAAATCTGACATTTTGGTGGCCCGAAAAAGGTATGTACTGGCCAGAAATAAAAGCAAAAGGGACAATCCATTTTTAATCCGAGTTGCCCGATCGGGCCTAAAAATAGATAGATAAGTAAAATAGAATGAAATAGATAAATAAGTAAATAATTAGATAAATTTGGTGGTCCGGCAACAAGTTTTTGTGGCCCCAGGCAACCGCCAATGTCGAGCCCTGTATGTATACACAAATAATTTAAAATGATACATCATGAGCGGTTTGAAAGACATTTAAACAACACGTGAAATTCCAGTCGTTTGTTTATTTTCTTTGAACTTTGGATAACATCAGTAACATGTCGCGTGAACTCAAGTGCACTATATAGTATAATCATACCAGGTCATTTGCAAGCAAAATGCATTATATGACTAATAGGAGTCAAATTACAGAAATGAATGAGTGTCAGTCATTCATCTGCTGTGCACAGAGTGTAGAATAGTGCATAGTAACTGTTCAACAATCTGTAGTATAATAAAAGATATACAATATATTCGTAGCACTAACTCCACAGAGGTTGTATAGTGCCCTTAATCGCGCATTCACTATAAGATAAACGATGACCGTCCCGTGTTGTCGTTCACTTTACTGAATGAAGCATCAAAATTTAGAATCATTTAAAACATAGAAACAAAAGGCTGCCCTTTGTCTTAGAGAATGTCATAAAAATTTTCACAGTTAATAAAGGCAGCTTTGTATTGTAATATTTTTCTTTTCAACAGATTCAGAATTGTAAATAAGCTTGCATTCGAAGGCAAGTTGTGTTTCTCCCGAGATGTTCACATTAATTCTTTGTCTGCTGTCCAAAAGTCAAACAAACAAACAACCAAATAAACAAACAAACAAACAAACAATTTCAGTAGCGTTGCTAAGACTTACCGATTTGAAAAAAGAAGAAAAAGAAAAGAATTTGACAGACAAAAAAAGAGAGTGAAACTCTGAAGTATATCAAATATTGATTATTTTCTTACCGAGAGGGAAGCCGTGTGAAAATCCTGATTGGTACCAAGCCGCCACGCAGCATTTATAAAAGCGTTTGGAGCGATAAGTGAGTAGCAGACACACGCGGTAATGATTTATAAAGCGATGAACACAAAGGGAGGCGCAAACAGAAACAAGCCGGGGTGGTGGTAATGTGAAATGGATGGGACTTGGTTTTGCAGTTAATCGTATAATTACGCCATATCGCGCACGTATCATTCTGAAACGACAACATCTGCGCATGTGCACTTTGATTGGAGTTATATACACAGTATAGGCAGGGGCAAACGTTCTGCAGGGACGGTGTGGATACTTTGTTGTTGTTGGTGTGTGTGTGTGTTTTTTTTTTTTTTTTTTTGGTATTTAGATGAGTTTACGTAAAGATTTATGCAGTTCACCAAAATTGCCTATCCATCCCTTGCTCTTTGTCCTCTTTTCCCCCTAATCCTTACGGCAGAGATTGTCCGTGTGCGTGTGTGTGTGTGTGTGGATTTACCATTTCCGGAATGGTAGTTCAACATTTTGGGTGTTAAATTCAACATTTAACAAAAGGTCTTCGGAGTGATACACAAATACAAATGTTGATTTAGCGTTTTATTTTTTAGAGAAAATGCATAATATATATATATATATACATATATATATATACAGCGTGTCCCAGAAAAAACGAAACCGAATTTCCATGCAACTTTTTACTATCGAAATCATACATTTTTCTTTATGAGATATACATCAATGGAAAGATAAACTTTTCTTCTTTCTTTTGATGTACAACTTAATGTTCGTTGTTCATGCATGACTGAGTTAGAACAATGAAAAGTGGTGCTACCAAATTTTCATTTGCACGCGCAATTGGTGATTTTAAGTTAATTTTTCAGACTTTTAACGTTACGTTCTCGAGAAACAAAGTTCATAACCCAAATATTCATATTGTCTTCTTTCATATGAGACCTTACACGTCAAATATAAATAACGCATGCTTGAGAAAAATTTGTATGAAAGCATGCTTCATCTTTACCAATTCTACGGATAGTCGAAGAAAACAAGCATGCAGCTCTCCCGACTTAGCATTAGACAATGGGCTCATCTGCACCATTGAATTCACACAAAACCGCAGTGCTACAGTGAATGTTGTTCGGGGGATGGGGGTATTAACAGAGAATGCTATATGAGACGGAAAGCCCTTTGTTGTCATTTATTTAGAATAAGCTATGAGACATAACCAATAATTGAAGACTAATATCGTGAGTAGTCTCAGGCTGCACGCAGTCCAATGGCTACGGGAAATCAACATTACAACAATGATACACATTTTGATGATTATACCTCAAACTTATTTCACTGTTTTTATTCCTCTCTACATTTCCCTCACGCGTGGTTAGTCCTTCATTACTGACAGGATTTTGAAGTTTTTGAAGGGGAGGCGAAGCAGAAAGAGAGGGTACATCACTTTATTTATCACTGAACTTGCGCTTCTAACATTTCAAAGGTGCAAGTGCAGGGCAGAAAGTCGTCTTTTTTTTTGGGGGGGGGGGGGGGGGTCGGAAGTTTTTTTTTCGGTCCGTTACTCCCATCCCACCTTCCTAATTATTCCGCTGATGAACACCCTTTGCTCTGCAGTTAGCTGCATGGTCAGGCAAGCTCATGATCACGTGCTAATTTACGACCCTATTCACAACCGAACCGTCTTTTACCCGTTCTCTTCATGTTTGTGTAAATTCATTGAAGCATGAAGGCTATTGTTACCTGCCAAGTCGGGCAGGCGTCGGAAAAGTTATCTGTTCCTTTTTTTACTATCTATCTATCTGGGTAAAATGTAAGGATATTTTCAAATTAAGTTTTCTCGAGCAGGCGTTGATTATTTTTTTACGCATAGGATATCAAATGAAAGGAAAAAGAATGGATATTAAAGCTATGATTGTATGTTTTGTAAAAGATTGCTGAAAAAGTCTGAAAATTTATTCAAAGTCGCCATTTGCTCGTGCAAATGAAAATTTAGTAGCACCACTGTCTATTGTTCTAACTCAGTCATGCATGAATTATGAACAACGTGTTGTGCATCAAATGAAAGAAGAGAATTGTATCTTTGAATTCATGTACATCTCATAGAGCAAATACAGTGTATATGATTATGATCGCAAAGAATTGCAATGAAACTCGGTTTCATTTTTCTGGGACACGCTGTATAATGTAGAAAAAAAGTACCTATCTAATAATGAATCGATAAATTGTCAGAACGCCCCTGCTGAAGCGAAAGGAATGACTGGTTTGCGGCAGAGCATATTCCACGAACGGTATAAAAACAAACGCGCACTAAAGAAATTAATAATTTCCGTTCATGTGAAAGGAAATCCGATGTTCGACGAAAGTCATGGCTTTTTCGAATTTATGCATTATTCTCGGTAACCCTTTATCTTGCAGCATAATTTATCTGTTGACTGGTGACTCATCATAATTTCCTACGGCCAGTTTATCCCGATGGTTGTACTGTTATCACTATATGAATGAAATTGAATTCAAAACCATCCGACAAGCACAATCCAATGTCATTACAGAATGACATTCAATGTAGAAACAGTCAGTTGCGTGGTTAGTATATAGTCAAGTGAAGAATGACCGCCATTATCTTCTCTCTATCTCGAACATTTTGTCATTTCATTATGGCACAATCCCATTTTTGTCTAATGATAATCCTACTTTCAATTCGTCAGACTTTCCCCCGAGTCCAGTCAATATTCATTCAGCTCATTCATTTACAACTTATTCTGTTGTCAGGGAGTTGTATAAGCATCCTACCGATAAGGTTCCAACGTTTTCACTCGAGTAACACTTCCAGAGAAGATCGTAATATTATCTACAGATCTGCTTTCATTTACATGAGAAATTCGACAACATTCTAAAGCCCCTTTGACACATTTTACGGATCGCATCACGGATCATACTGTTCGTATAGTGGTCGTCTGAGAAGCTTAAGTGACCCACACACACCTACTTGCTGTTTTTTGTGTTTTGATTTTGTGTCTTGTTTTGCTTTGTTTATGTCATAATTTTCCAGAAAAACTGAGAGTTTGCAACAAAGAGATTTGCCTCTATGTTGCCGACAAGCAGAGAAGTATGTAGGCTGCTGCAGATTTTCTGGTGTGCTTGTTATACTTAGCTCTGAAGGCATGTCGCCTGAGAATTATTAAGTATCAAAAGCAAAGCAAAAGTCATCTGTCAACATTTTGGAGATATCTTATGTGTAAGGACCGCGAAGGGACCCAGTTGCATCCGTGCTCTTCCTTAATATCCGTGTTAGCGCCGTATCGTTTCCGCTGTGGTTCGCAATCATGCCTTGTTTATCCGTGTAGGCACCGTACTTGCCCGTGTAGACACCCAGTTGGGATCGTATTCACATTGGCATTAAGAGGAAAATCGATATTTTGCATGCCGGAACACCACGGATGACGATCCGTGGTCATCCGTGTAGCAATCCGTGAAAGTGTAAAAGGGGCTTAACACACAATTTAAACAGTCGCTAAAAGAGCACTACTTGCTTTTCTTCACGGATACCGAGCCGTCTACTCACGGAATGCAACCGTAATACAGAATGCGACTGTAATACAGAATGCGAACTTCGTGATCTTTTATTACAAACCAATAAAGAATTCTTTCAAGTACAAATGGAATAGTGCACGCTTGAAAATGATTTGAAAAATACATAAAGGTCTCTTCGTTAAACACTCATCACGTATCGATATCATACAGGTTTTTATCTTTCCTGTACATACTACTATTACATAATAATTAACAACTGTCCACGTGTAGCAAAAGCAACAATACTTCACTACACATGATGTATACAGGAGCAGAGATTACCATTTCTGCAAACCGAAGGCTTTATCTGTGCATTTTGTACTGAAGAAAAAAAATACAGATGTACAGTGTATATAAAAAACCATCAAGAATGGATGTAGGTAGGTCCACATCGGCATAAACTGGAGCAATGCGACTGCAGCACGCGGATATTTAAAATAGGAAGCATTCGCCTTCCTCTCAGACACAGTATTACACCACATGACGCCTGTTGGATGGCGCTTCATTTACAATTGGATGAAATTTACTGATCTTATAGCCTTTGACCGTGAGAATCGATGGTTTAACATCCCCCATTTGCACAAAGAAGGGTTTCACACACTTTTCTAAACTTTTCGAAGATGCATTTCTATTCGTCGCTGACTTTGTGGTGGCGAGAAAAGTCAATCGCCCATGACCTCAACCTTTTGCCCCCATCTTTTCAGCAACATACCAATATATTTCTATTACAGCACCAATTCATACAATCAATGGACTTTACTGGCCGTTATATGAATTTTGGGTTAAAGTACAGTAACCCTGACCTTTCGCCCGTATTTTACCTGTTCGTTTAAATTTCTCTCCTTTTAAGATCAAATTATTACTATGAGTATTCGGGCATTCGTAGCTTACAAAATGGCCAGGAAAACGAACTTTTTGTTTTGTTTTGTTTTGTTTTTCAAAGTCCAGTGACCTATGACCTTTGACCATGAACAAGTCATCGGGCATTATAACATTATTACATTGTACATGCTCCCGACACTTTTCGGGATAAGGAATAAGCAACAACTCAGCATTTACGCGACACCATTTGGAACATCGATGATGAAAATCTTCCAACAATGGGAACTCTGCATTATTATGTTCATCTCCGACGTCTCTATGTGGCAGCCTTAGTTATATAACAAACAATTCACTTATCAAGTACATAATTATTGTCATCCATGCACGTACCAATTACGACTACTCATAAAACAAAAATACCCACAAGCACTTCATCAAGTTATTATAATGATTATGTTCTCCAACGTCGCGTGAAAGGGTCAAGATGACTAAGTTGGGCCAAAGTGCCGTTCCTTTTACTGCATGGACTGACTGATCTATTTCTAGTCTATAGGTTTGAAACCCACATTCATTTTTGTCCACCTGTGTGCCGAGGATCAGTGGCGTGATGGCATAGGGAAAGGGGAGAGCTCCTGACATCACACATACCAAATTCGGGAAAATCAGAAAATCACAGGAAATTGCAATAAATGCGTACATGTAAAAACACATGTAATTCAAAATTGACGAGACTCTTGTCAGGACATTGATTTCATTTATCTCTTCACCTATCTATTTTTTTTCCAGTTATCATTTATCATTCATCCATTTATTCAATCCTTTATTTATTTACTTATAAATTTATTTAATCATTTGTTTATTTTTTCCATTTATATATATGTTTATTCATCATCTATATTTTCAATTATTTTTTAGGATGCAATATGGTGAATGAGAGAGACTGTTACAGGGCAACTCTGCAAGGTTAATGCACATTAGCAAAAACTGGGATATTCTGATAAGACAATGATACATAGCCCAAGAGAGACATGCATGTTCCAGGAAGACTTGGATTTAAATCATTGAACAGATCAGTCCATATTTGTAAAGTTTATCAATTTTCCCCACTTTTTTCTACATTATGTTTGCCTCTTATCCTTGCCTCCTAGAAACCAACATAACATTTTCTACTATATAGAAGGCTTTGCAAATAATTATGGGCAAGTAATTTTCACTGCGGTTAGCTGGTTTGCTTGTAGACTGTTAAACAGTCTTTTCATTGCAAGTATCACTATTAAACACATCCGGAGTATTCGTAGCTCTTATATATATACATAATATTCAATAACATCTTTTCATTCAGAGATCAAAATGTACAAATATATTACCTGCAACTTCTAATATCATGGAATTTTTTTTTTCGGTAAATATGGATTTGGATGGCTTTATATTATATATATACACACAGGTATAATATCAATAAAGTTAACTACGGATGACGTCATATCCCCAAACGCGTTGGTAAAACATTACAATCTATTCATGTGTTCACAAAGACAGCACATTTCACTTTTTGACCAAATGATTCATAATGATATCCGAACACTGTCAGTGCAAGACATTAAAAAAAGTCACTCTTCTTCATACGGGCCCATATTGCAACTTTCTAGTTTCAACTTCTGGCATGAGTATTTTCGATGATTCAATTGCATGAACATTACAGCAGACTGCATCACATTGGTCCTTACAATACTACTTTGTACTTTACTAAAAACCCTGACAACCGATAGTATAGGGGAACAAACTGTAAACATATTTCATATTTATATGCGCCATGCGCTGACCTTGTGTAAGATAAAAACAAGTTTAGTAAACAACGAAGGTAAAAAATATCATTTGAACATTTCTTTATTCGTCTTTCAGTTTCTAAACGTAGCTGGAAACAATGAGCTTTTGACAATTACATATTCTAATACGCAGGAGTGCGTGTGGAAGAAGCGCTTCACTTTGGTTTGACTTTTTTAGTGCAAAAACAACTTCAGGAGCACTCTAGCTCTAGAGTGTCTTATTATGACTTGTAATCAGGCTCCCCTAATCAAATCAAAGAAGGAAATAGGTGTATCACCATGAAACAAACAATGGCAAATATTGACAGCTGGGTATTGATAGCTGCAAATTTTCTTCTAAATAACCCCTGGGAGGACGAAAGCCTCATTTTTACGTGATCACATTGAAGCCTGGCAAATGGTGTTTCAGGCCTGCATAACCCAATACAATGCATGAGAACAACTGACTTGTTATAATGAGAGATTGTCTCTGCATATTTAAAGCATTTCCATACATACATTGGTACTGAAAAAAAAGAGAGAAATAAACAAAAGAACTGGGCACTGGATGTTTTAAAGGAATGGTTTAATTTTGGTTGAGATGGGGATTCAGAGTTTAACTTTTTATGGGATAATGAGAAGCCCCTTACATGAAATATGAAAGAGCATACAATTCGAAAAGGTATAAAAAAGTTTATCTGATGAAAATCACTTTTGACACGGCTGAGATATCCAAAGACAAAGTGGTCCTAATAAAAGGTAGGGACCCAGCTTTTATTAGGACCACTTTGTTTTGCTCTGTTTTTGAATATCTCAGCCATTTCAAAATTGATTTTCATCAAATAAACTTTCAATTCTTCTTAGAATTGTATGCTCTTTAAGAGTTTGTAAAAGAACTTTCTAGTTATCTCACAAAAAGTGAAAACCTGAATCCCCATCTCACCCAAAATTATACCATCCCTTTAAGTGATTGGCAGTGATAAAACAACTTTCCACATATGAATTGTTTGAAGGTTGGAGTGATATGGATCGCTGCAGAAAATAATCATCTCAATGACATTGCAGTTTTCAGTGTTTTTTTTTCTTATTTCTAGCATTTCAAAGTATAGATTGCCAATCAATTATCCTGTATGATCCTCATGATGTAATTCACGCTTACTAAGTTCAGACACCAAGGCATATCAGTGATAACTAGGATGCTGGATCAAAAGCAAGTAAAATGACATTACACAATTTCAAATTACTCCTATCATCATTTTTCCCCCCTTGGAAAGGCCTCTTCAACCGACTAACCACCAGAGACACTGACACAAATTTCAACCACTTTTTCCAGGTGCTATAAATGTGCATTATGCACGGAACTGGCACCTGCTCTTTAAAAGGCAAGAAAATAAGATTTATGAAAAACCTTTAAAGCAGTCTATGTGAACAATGGTGAATGGAGGTTCCATATATACAAACCGAGTAAATGTAAGAGAAGCAGGTGGTGCTGACATTCATTTCAATTTCTTCATACTATTAGAAAAATGTTCAGGTCATCATCAAACCTTCACTGTCAACTGATCTGAGAGTCCTTTGCCTCCATCACACAGGTTTTTACCTCCAATATATCACAAGGCCCAAAATTTAATGCTGAAAGTGATTTTCTTCTATTAAATTATTTAACTCAATTGTTATGTTAAGGCCAATTTCATTTCTCCACCATGTGATACAATGTTTCTGCGAAAATGAGTAATGCTAGAGAACAAGACGGATTCACCAAACATCAAGAAAGTCAGAGGGCATTTTGTGATCACAAAGTTAAGTAAATTACCAGTAATATGAAGGCATTTAATCGTTACATGGTTAATGATATTTCATACAAGTGTCTCTGATTGCATATTCTAATTTCAACCATTCAAAATAAAACACCACCTGCTCTCCCATAATGCTGATAACATCACAGCCTTATATTAAATATCCTTTGAAAACTGAAAGAAGGTACACTCCTATCCCCTTCACAGCTTCAATGGCAAACTAGCGATAAGCTCTTTCACCGGCTGATGAAAGGCATAATGGAAGTGGGTTAACTCCAAAAGCTTTATACAATGCATTATGCCCTTTTCTCAACTGATTTTTGTTACCGTAGTCAATGCAAAGACCTGTAATGCACCACAAATAATTTCAGACTAAAATAGGTAGATGCAAATCAATCGCAAGACTACAAAATAGTTGCAAATACTTGCAATGATGAATAAGTTGCCCCAGCATTCTCAAGAGGTTACAAAGTGGTGCAAGCATGCTTTACAGAATGCAAGTTTCTTCTAGAAATTTTTTGATGTAATCAAGATGTATGTCTAGGTGTTACGTTACTTGATATTGAGCAGTACCTTTGGAAAACACTGATCTGATTCATTTATCAAGATTCATGTTTCAGACAAACTGTGGCAAAAAGAGGGCGAGTCTAGAATAAGTGGAACTTGAACCCTCTGACAGATGCCATTGAAGCATATCATTGGCATGCCATGCTGGACATGATAAATATGTTGAGGATTACAAATTGTCACCGGGGTGACAAGACCTTGTATTTCAATTTTTTGTGAAAACGACTTTCTTGGATTAATGGTCAGATAATCAGTTACATGATGTCCTGTCCAAATCGTAGCTGTCTTATCTCCAAAATGAAGCTACCACGGCATGACAAAGGAGATGCTACCCCATTTCATATAGCGCTTTGGGAACCATGTTTTTTTGCTCTCCTGAACATTTGACATTTTGTAGATACGAGGTCTTGTCACGCCAGCAACGATTCATGATTCAGTGCCGCAAAGTCCATGCCCTGGTCATTTCTAATGGTGTGATGACTGTCATCAAGACAGCTGCATCAAAAGCTGCTGGAAACACTTATTTTCTCAAGGTCTACCCTACACATCTCTCCAAAGGGTTGCATCGGTACAAGAACGTCTCAAGTCACACAGGCCAAAGCTGGGAAGCCAAGAATTTCTCAATGCCCAAAGGGAAAATAAAGCCATATTCTACTAAAGATGTTATCATTTTTTGTTGTTGATAACGGGGAAAATAATCATAATTAAATAGTGCATTCATAGTACACATTCCTAGATAGATAATGTCTATTTCAAAAGCATGGTCATTTTATATACAAGTTCTCATGAATGATTTATACACATGATTCCAGTATTAAAGCCATTTCCTCATTTGTGTTCTTTTGATAACTGGCAGTATGCGAAGGCTACATTATAAAATATTTAATCTACACTTCCAACTAATCTATCACCCTCTATTTCAATTCACTTCAATCCATTTTCATTTTTTTCCTCACTAAATACAAAATGAAAAATAAAAAAAATGATCTGGGCCTTCTTAGAGAAGCATGAGCAACCCCCCCCCCCCCCCCTATTTCCTGAATGCAAATTGAAATGAGTTGAGAATATTCTTCATTTGGTACCATGCATATATAACACTCTACAAAACCAATGCCATTTTGGAGCACAGAAATATATTAACTTATAAAACAATTAGAAAACAGTTTAAGGCAGTTGGTTTTCAACATCTCTACGTTACAGGACAATAGGACTACAAAGCACCTGGTGATATAATGACAAGTGATAGAAATCTTACCTCTTCAGCTTGTATTTTTTTTATATCATTTATTTTCCTTTTTCGCTTCCAGAGACCCTAGATCATATGATTGCAACTATAATAACATAATAATCATCTGCATTGAAACACCAATCTCATGAATCATGCATTTTTAATCAATCACGCTTGGCACTTGTCATAATTGTTTCGTCAACTCCACTTCAGTACGCTCTTTGCAGAATGCATTGTGGTTGATCACCATGGCGATCGTCATTTATGCAAAAGGTATGGCACATCAGGTATCGTCCTCTTTATTTATTTATTTCTTCTTCTCTCTCTCTGTCCTCCTTTGCTGAGATACCCTTCATGTACAATTTGCTTGATTTATGATTTACACAGCAACAATACTCATACATATAAAAGAGTTGCTTCAAATGGAAGTAGTGTATGAATAAACAAATATACCAAGCAGGTCGGTGATTTCTTGCACAAACTTGGCCAAATTTTAGTAGGTCACCACTTGAGAGAGCTAACATTGCGTTCCTTCGGGCAGAGTTACAACAGAATCCTCAGCCATTTCAAATGTTTTCCCAGTGAATGTTTAAACACCTGAAACCCTTTCTCCATGACTCTTCTTTAAAAAATCTCCACAAAGTCCACTCCTTTGATTTCATCAGAGAGAGAGAGGAAGCAAAGTTCTTCATTGAGGTTTTATCAGAATGATGATTTGTATCGTGAACAGTAAACATGTCATGCTGTGCCTGAGATGGGGAAGTAACCAGACTGTTATTTCAAGGTGTCCACAAACTTTCATGGCAAACACTTCACTCCTATCCACACATAACGGTCACTCTGTCATCTTTGTCTAATCTTGTTCCAAAGTTTAACTGATCTTTGCCAAATACATTTTACTCCCTTCATCTCAAACAAAACTCCTTTTGGAATGATTTGTTTGAAATGTCACATTTTATCTTTTTCTGTTTACTGTATACAATGTAAGCTGTTATTTTCGTGAGGGTTTAATTTTCGCGAATTCGCAAATCACAGATTGACCACAAATCTAAGAATACACAAAAAATGTTGTCGTGCACTATTAAAGGCTGATAGTGAACTTACAATAGCTTCGGTGTCAATTAACGAAAACAAAATCTTGCGAAAATGTCCGTCACCTCCTCATTTGCGAAAATATCCGTACGCAAAAATAACAGCTTATACAGTAACACCGTAGAATGTTACAATGTACTGACTGGAGAAATGCTACTTCACCAGACCAAGTATGCAGTCGAGAAGCAACATCACAACACAATATGCTTTACATAGATGGTCAGATACTCTTTATTTAGAGACAAGTTATAAAAGTGGAAGTGTGAGAGAGAAGGAATAATTCTCATCACATTCAGCAAATACCATGAAGAGGAACACTGTTAACCCTTTCTGTGCCAGGGACTTCAGACACTGTACACAATGCTATGGGGTTGTCTGGGCCAATCGACACTCAAAGTTCACAAAGGGTTAATGGTTTATGCGTATACTATGGAGATTAATGCTTAGGATGAACAAACCATGAAATATGACATAACTGGTTCTTTTTTTATCTTTTAAAGCTGGATTTGACTTGGGCATGTAAGAGGAACAATTACATTAGACAACCCCTTTCAATGACTTTACATGTTCCACACTGCCATATGAAAAGTGTGCATTATCATACTCTCTAGTGAAGGACTTTGAATGAACTTTACCTTGAAAATATCTTTGGCCAATTCATAAGAAGAAAAAAACAAAAACAATCCATTGTACTGCCATAATCGGCATCATATCGCATCAACCAAGAGTTGTTCATATCCACCTGGCACAGTCACTTTATTTCAAACATGATATTTCATTTATGACAGCAGCTAACGTATCATTCAAATTGCATGACCATCAATAACTACCACATTTGCATGTGTACATGCATAATGCATGTCAGAATGACAAACTAGGTTGGCCTGCTCACTGTACCAAAGCCATTTTATAGAAGAATGAGTCAAAGAACCAGCTTTTTTTTCCCTCTCCTTTACTTCCTCGACCTGAAGTTTTGCAGAGACTTGAAACACACCAACGATCCTTTCACCCGACTCAGATCAGAGCACAGCAACAGAAGAGAAAGAACAAGCAACTGACCGAAACAGGCAGGGAAAATGAGCTGGACGACAAAGCAGAGCTGGGACCCGTGGCTGACCGCTGACAAGAAAACAGGGAGCAACGATGCCTTGGTCGCCCCAGTCATCGCCGTGAAGAAGGCACTGAGATCACACACTTCTGTAAAGCAGCAGGGAAGAAGGGCCGCTCGGTGAACGTTACTTCAAGTGTGAAAGGGACAAGGGTTTACCAACCGCACCCACCACCACCCACCTTCAAACAGACCATTTGCTGAAATGCCTGCGGCAGTACGGTCCATTCAACATGGACCATCCCACTGCAAAGGTGCTGGTTCTAGCAGCTGTCACATTGTGTACATCTCTGCGAGAAGGCAGAAGGGTCTGCCGGACAGAAGCACGACGACCTCTCTACAACCCACTGATGATGGAACATGCTGGTGCATGGGGCGCTCAACCTCACAAGTGACAAGATTTCAGTGAGATGGGAGCTTTGGGAATCTGATTGCCATTGTGTAAAGTTAGCCAGACAAGGGCAGTAGACATGGACAATTGTTCCCCCCCCCCCCCCCCCCCCCCCCCCCCCCCCTTTACAGCAAGACATGTGCTGGGCTCTGTAAGGTCCCGTACACTTGGCTGTATTATCTCTTTTTGTTTGTGTGTTTCTTATTTTTTATTATATTCTTTATCTAATCTAATATCCATTTTTATAGTTAAGCTGGGTTGTTTAACTTATCCTGTACAGATGGAGGTTGTGTTTAACTGGGTGACTACACGTAAACCTATCTCATAGATATGCAGGTTGCATATCTTCACACAGCATTCGTTGAGAATGCTTGCAGTAGTTTTTGCTGGTCTTGTTTGTACTCTGGTTTTTTTTTTTTCAAATTTTTTGTTAGTTCTTTTTTTTTTTTGGGGGGGGGGGGGGTTTACAGTTCTGTTTTGTTTTTTGTTTTTTGGGATTTTTTTTTTTTTTGGGGGGGGGGATTTTTTTTGGTGGAGGTAACATACAGGGAAACTGAGCAACTCCCAGGTCACTGCTAAAGCTGAATTGGAATGACTGATAAGGACACATAGTATTGAATTATGAAAGAGACAGTCACTTAAATGATGAATGCCTGACAGATGAAATAAATGCACAACGAGGGATGAACAAGGACATCCACACGTCATGCATTAATGGACAGAGAGATGAATGTGTGAGCAAGCAGATGTCTGAGTGGACGAATAAATGAAGTATTGAGCCGAAAATGAGACTGGAGTTTGGGTTGGTAGTATTTTGAGAACTGAAATATAATGCTCGCTTCACATCTATCTCCATAAATCTAATGGTGGCCAGGTATGAAATTTGTCCCGTTGAGAGACATTGTTAGGTAATTTGCGGATTTTGTTTTACTGGAAAATCATGAAATCCTGAATCATTTGGGAACAGACCTATAGTTAAACTTCCCCGCCTAACAAGACGGATCAATGCTCCACTGCTGGTACAGTGTACCACATGACACCGCTCACAGAGACTCACTGTATCTTTACTCGAACAAAAATAGTTTGCATCTGGCGTTGTGGTACACAGTCCACAGGCCCTTGAGTGCACTGCAAAGACGGCACATCTCAACCCCACACTGGACCCCAAACCTCAGACGCCCCCGGAAAGTGACACCAGGAACAGATTGGACCTCGCATCCAACCGCGATTCGAAAATTGAGGCAACTGAGCACGAAGACGAGGGAAGCCACCCATGCGTGAGTCAGAGACAAAAGGTTGGCGTGGAACAGAGTGACAACATACCCCCCACTGGATGCCAACAACGGCTCAGACGGCAGACCAAGGAAACACACCTGATTGACAGCGATTGGCGACATCTGTAGAACTACATTCAGTTCTGAAATCTATGACCTGCTATCCTGAGTGACAACGGTGTGTAAATGTAAGGTGGACTTAAACTGTAAAAAAACTATCACGATGGGACCCAGTGCTGCCAAACTCTGCACATAAAAAGAATAAATAATCCGTGCAGAGTTAAAAAAGAAAAAATATACATATATATGGCGAGCAATAAGCACAAAATAAGAACAATAGGAACATTTGAAATACTATGCATAATAAATAAAATCTTACACTACAACATTATCATATCAAAAGAACATTTTCATAAATTGAATGAAGAGCAAAAACATATCAAAACGATGTAAAATCTTACCTACTTGGCAGCCCTGGGTCCCAAAGGACAGAGGTGGTATGGGTAGTAGATGGATATTGTGTGGAACACATGAAATGTATGCGTTTCCAGGATGCCAGATATTGTAGGACTGTGCCGGATGGTTGTGTGTGTGAAGTGTGATGTGGGGTTGTGAAAGAAGTTGAGCATTCAAGATCTAAGAACTGAATGTGGTTCTACAGGCGTAACAGATCACTGTTAACCAAGCATGCGTCCCCAAATCTCCAGTCCAAGTCGTTGCTGAACATTCAATGGTGGGAAGTGGCCACCATGGTCCAAGTCAACCTCTGTCCTTGGCTCATGTATGACTAGATCCCCCTCTCATCATGCCCAACTACTTCAAAATTCCAGCCACGGCTGCATGTGAGGCCCAAGCAATCCCCGATGTCAGGCTCCGAGGTTGTCTGGGGTTGGAATTCAGAGTGGGGTCGGGGTGTGCTGTCTTCGCGGTACAAGCATGGACCCACAGACTGCATGCCACAGTGCAAGGTGCAAGCTACACGGCTCGAGAGAAAGGTGCAGTGAGTTCCCACAAATGATGCCTCATGGTGCCAGCAGTGAAAACACCAACCGTCTGAGTCAGATGGAATAAGTTTCAGGTGCATTCCCAAATGATTCAGGATTACATGATTTTTATTTATTTATCTATTTTTTTGCAACTAAGGGTAACCTTGGATGGGGGAAAAAATTGAAGGCAAAAGTGAGAGCACTCTTACTGATGGATGCTCTATTTGAAAATTAATAGACAAGGGTTAAGTAAGTGTGCACTTTTATAGTCTTTAACCAAGATGTTTGATGTGAGAAGTCATTAAATCTGCCTGCCAGGTAGGAATACAGTTGGCCCAGCTGGCATCTCACTATATGGCAACAATTAGCATTCCCCACTGATTGTATGTTGTCACTGGCAGCCACATGACCTTTCTAATGGCATTGCAACAAGTACACAGGATGTTCAGTGTACAGATTTAGCGCTTGGAGAGTGCAAGATCACCATAGGGAACACTCTCCCTTCATCCAATCCCCGAGAGGCGGTCATGCAACTGTGCGCAAGCCCATCCACCCCTGTAGAAATGCACATGCCTGTGACAGACTGCCATCCCCCTGCATCGGAGCACTAGGATGGTGCATGCCAAGCAGCCCATGCTGCCTTGGGACATTTCCAACACTGGCTGGTCTCCGGAGGCAGGAGAGGGACTCCCTCACGCACCAGAAGGTAGCGCACACCTCGTAACCCTATCCCCACCTACTGCCAGACTTGGGTGCGTAATCCCCGAACCCACTCCGTGTCAAATCCCAGGACAGCCGAGACATCCCGGCCCACTGCTCCCTGCAGCAACCAGCTACCAGTCCCACATCCTGCTTCCTCGTTCAACCGTCCTCCCTACATGCACGGCTTGTCAACTTGCTCTTCCCTCCTACGACCATACCATGATAAGAGCAAGGCTCAAAAACCTCAGTGTCCTTCTCATCTCTGCAAAATTCACAATTTTTTGAACTTTTTTTTACCCCTCCAAAAAAATTACTTGCTTATAAAAGTGACGGGAAGTTGCGAGACAGAAAAAAGTAGTGAAAGGATGTTGCGAGACAGAAAAAAATGAGGCCACCCCTGATGTTACGGGGTGGCCGTCGCATTGGCCACTTGGGAGAGCAACGTCCCGTGCAACACGAGGTAGTCGTGGAAGTACAGGAAGATTGCTACCGGCTGGCCGATGATGAGAGACAGCCAGACCAGCATGTTGCCCAAGTGACCATCGACACGTTCCGTGAGCAAGGCAAGCGGAAGCTGTACGAAGCAAGAGAAGTTGGAGAGTGTAAATCATGTATATCATTATTATTATTGTAACTATCATCATTATATTATACTTATCATTACTACTACTATTAATAATGCTGCTGCTGCTATAACTACTACTACTACTACTACTACTACTACCACTACCACTACTACTACTACTACTACTACTACTACTACTACTACTATACTACTACTTTTGTTATCATAAGCACCAGCTATAACAGTAATATTTGCTATTAATGTAAATGATAACATCAGGAATGACACTGGCTATGAAAGAGGAGTGCAAGATAAAAAAAAGTTACAACAATTTTAAAAAGAATAACAGAGTTAGAACAGTGTTCAGAATACTGATTTGTTACAAGAGATTTAAAAAGAGTTAAAATGGGCTCAGAATACAACCCCATGGGGGCTGTTGTTTCATTTACCCTTGGGGGTCTTACCTGGAGAAGCATGCCAAAGAACGCCCACAGACGGAACATCTGGAGAGGGATGCTCACCAGATACTGGAGAAGGAAAAAGTAGAGCCAGGTTCGAGATTTCCTATTCGCTGTAAGTTTGCCATGCCTACATCATCCACACATGATACTTCATCTAATGTTCTACTCAACTAATGATAATATCATAGCATGCACTTGTCGTGTTACGAAAAAAAAAAATCACAAGGTGCAACTGATTATTCATTCATTCATTAACTCTAGTGTTCACTCATTCTATCCTAAAGCATAGAATTCAATGAAAAAACACTACACATACAAAAGCAATGCCTTGTGAGAAGCCAGCACAAGGTCACTTCCACGAAATTGGTGCCAGCAAACCACAGGAAATAGCCCAATAGACTTTGTGCTGTACATAAGGCAAAATATTTCAGGTTGGCTGATGCCGCTATTCATGATCCATGACAAAACAGAGCATATCAATTAAGAAAACTCTTACCGAAAACAATATTCACTAAAATTTTAGTTTGACTGCAAATACAATGCCAAACAAACTTGCAAGAAAGGTAGTCAGCTCCAATTTGCGACCCCCCCCCCCCCAGATTTGATACAAGGATGCAACTGCGTATTGGGACGTGTCTCCTACAAGAGTGAACACTTGAAGCCGATGCTCACCTCATGGAATATGGCTGACACCAGAAAGACGACGAGTTGACATGTCTTCCTGGAGTAACCCTTATCCCGGAGTGGTTTGTAGATATGTCTGCAGGGGATCAGATGAAAGACAGAGAACATGAGATTTTGCCAGGGATGCACCCTTGGCTGCAGCTTGAAGGAGCATGAGGGAACTGAAAGGACTTATTTTGTGGACTGATACTGCCAGTATCTCTGGGACTGTAATCGAACAGCTGGTCAAATCTAGTTCGAGTCGATGATCACGACGACCATGTTCACACACTGTCATCACGTGGCTAGAGATGGGTGATCTTGCCCTGCAATATTTTGAGGTACATGTTCACATGATGTTGATCACTGACAATGAGACTCACAGTTTGCTGTCAACAAGGTGCATTTGATAATGGTGACACGACATTTGTTTCTGGGACAGTTGCTCTGATCGTATTTTCTCTCAAGGACTTAGGGTTAGGGTTGTGATAGGGTTTTAGATTTATATACTTTGATGCAAGAATTAGGATAAGGGTTAGGGTTATGTTTGTGGGTAGAATTTATATTTGGCTTAGCATGAAGATATTTCACGGGAGCAATTGTCGCAGGAACAAATGTCATTGAACCTTATGATGACATCTGGACTGATGCAATGGCCCGGTTCAGCTTATATTGAGCGTTCTCAACAAATTATGGAGAAGCAAAAAATGCAGCAACTCTTAGTGCTGATAGCACAGCTGTGTTCACAGCAAACCTTGAACACAGAACTGTACACTATACATGACATAGGTTGACCTACCCATGACCAGGTCCAGAAGATTTCTTGTGGTAGGGGGCACTAATAACCACTTGCTATTTGCTTTAATTGATAATGGTGACATGACATAGGTTGACCTACACATGACCCAGTCCATAAGATTTCTTGTGGTAGGGGGCACTGATAACCACTTGCTATTTGCTTTAATACAAGAGCATACACACGTTCCCTAAACTTAGGGGTCCTAACTCCTCTCCCAGCACTTGTGTGCTCTCTTGCATGCATGCATTCATGCAAAAGTGGTATTAGAAATTATTCAAAGCAGTTTGACAAACTTAACAATCTCTGTCTTCTTGTTTTGTGTTTACCAGTTTTTCACACAGGCACTGCACAAGAAGTAGTGTCCTATTTCCTTAAACTTAATGTCACTTGCTTTTATAATAGATTAATTTTTAACACTGTTTGACAGTGAAGAAATTGTAGTTATGATATCAAAAGGTGCAAATGACATCAAGTCAAAGAGAAACTCCTGAAGGAAAAATCAAATCTCTCACCGGACACACCAGCGATGTACAGGTATGTTCCAGTTTTTCCAGAAGTATGCAATCGTTTCCGAGTTCCTGCGGGAAGTTGTAGACAAAATTCTCACGATGGATATGCTGCCATATGGTCTGCATATATATATGCAGCCTCAATGGAATGTTTCCTATAATATGACAACTCACTGCATATACTGATATTTCCATACAGAACTCTATACTGGCTTAACACATTTGTTCACTATAATGTCTGATACATCACTTGATCTTTCATACAGATCTTTGAATTTGTAAAAACAATCTGCTTTTTCAATTTTGTAAGGCAGCAACATGAAATTATCTATTAGAGGAACTTCACTCACATTTGTTTTGCTAAACATTTTCTGTATAAATAAAAGCATGCATTCACAGAGAGAGAGAAAAAAAAAAACTTAAGTTATCTCTGTCAAAAGGAAAATAAAGTAGGTAAACTCTGGGAATTACATACAGACATTCATCAAGAAATAATGGCGAGATAGCAAGCAGTCCTTCAAAAGTACAAGCTGCACTTTTCTTCTCAAAGCTTACCACCAATCGAGGTAGAATCGTCGGTCAGCAAAATAACATACTTCCGCCGAGATGTTCATTAGCGAGTGGAAGAATGCGTAGAAGAAGATCAACCATACGATGTGGTTTGGGACCTAGGGGGAGAAAGCATTAGAACTGGATAAACTTGACAGCACATTATTTGGTTCTGTGACAACGTTCAGGAATCATTGGAATCAGAAGAGAGGTATGCCATCAAAATTCTTTAAAAAAATCGAATACTGTCATGGCAATCCAAGAGGAACTTACTCCAAAGAGAGAGAGAGAGTAAAATGAATTAATGTTTTGACAAAAGTAGGGATACATCATAAAATAGTAGAAATTCAACCCACTACTACCATGGAAACACTTACAATTCAAAGTCTATCAAAGTCAACACAGATTCCGGCATTCATCCACAATTACTCACTCATTCCGTGTGAGAGGAAGTCTAGCACTTGTTCACATTCCACACACATAATTAAACAAGATTTAACAAGGAAAGGAACAACAAATACAAAGATTGAGCTTCTCCACAACTTTGATCCAATTGACAAATGATATGTGGAACTAAGAAGAGCTCCCGCAAAGTCCATGCAAAAATTCAAAGTTCTTTATCATGATGTGTAAGGCAAGCAAATTGAACTACCAGTAAACAAGAAAATTGTCATTGTAACATGAAAAAAGGAGCTATTTTGAAGAAACCAAAAGACACCACCATGTCACAATTTCTGAAAGGTAATTTTACAGGGTACGCATCACTTACGGCAAGTTTGAGAACCCGTTCGACGATTCTCTTCACGTCCATGTTCTTAAAGGAAGAGAGAATGCAAGTAAACAAGTAGTAACTTTGATAGCGGATTATTTACCAACAGATCACAACAAAATAATACACTCCATTCCTCATACGGGATAAAAACTCTTGAGATTCTGCCGTTTCATCCTTGACTGATATCGGCATAAAGGTACAACTTTCAGGAAGTCCTTTCTACTTCTCTCCTTACACTTCAACAATACACTCCACATTATATTTTCTGAATATGCCAATAGAAAGACTGTGTGACTATTTTCCTTTGGGAAGAATGAACGATAAAAGATAAAGTAATTTGTTCAAATGTTGAGGGTATAAACCTACGCATAACACAGAATACATCAACTCTGGCATTGACTTACAGTGAACGGTTCCCTTCCATTCAGCACTGTTGGGATCATCCACTGAAAAGACAAAAAAGTGACAATCATTTATCCTATTAAAGTTGCTCCTGTATGGCATATAAACAAATACCAATTTGATGGCACAGGGTTGGCAAACACCTAAATGCTCTTTATATCAAAAAAGGAAACAAAAGTACACAGTCTTCTCCACAAACACTTCCACATCATCTAGTGAAATCAACCTGTTTCTTTAGCTACGATCTGTAAGAGGATAATCATGCTACAGACAGTCAATGTGAAGATCCTACAGGATGAAAGCTTTACCATTTTGTTAATGCCTCTCATAATTGTATCAACCCCACCTGTTCTCACGATCTAAGATACACACTACACTCGGGCCACAAGTCAACACTCTCTCAGTACAAGCTGATAAAATTAAGTTTTATTTCACTCCCCCCTCCTCTAACATGGTAAAAAATGGAGCTGAAATTCTTATAACTTACTTGTTGGATGAGGCACAGGCAGAGTTGGGTAAGGAAAACCTTAAAAGAAAAGAAAAAAAATATCAGAATGTGCATGTTGAATAATCACAATATGCAGAATTACTTTTATGCACTGCACCAATGAAGTAGAATTTTGCGTAAATTAGTGATTTGTTCTTGTACATACCAACACTTCTGATCAGGCAACAGAAAAGTGATCATTTAAACTACAAATTCTGGCTGTGAAAAAGTTGCATAGACACAAACAAGATCTTTGCTCCATTACCTGGATACAAGAAGCACTACATCAGAATTATTAGCCTTAAAAAAAAAACCCCAAACAAACAAAACATTCTTTACGGACTCCCGTGTTGATGGGTACAAAGCTTTTTCCATCATTTCAGATTTTTGGTGGAGCGACGTTCTGTGCCTCCAAACAACCACAATACAACATTTGCATCTTCCTATCACTTTTGATTAATAAATTTCACATAATGTGAAAGGCAGCAAAAAATAAGAGACTCTTTTGCTTGTCTAGATAAGGACTGGATAAAGGGGTGTGTTAGTTATAAGTTGTAGGCTAACATATACTAGTAACGAAATAATTTCAACTATAATGACAAAACTCAAAAAGAGAGAACATTTTTTTTTTTTTCGAACGCAAACAAAATTTAATTCTGAACTCTCCTTCCATCTTGGAGACCACAAAAACAAAAACAAAAACAAAACACACATTTCACTGAAAACAAAAAGTAGGAAATAACAAAATATACAAACCAGTTCAACCACTCTCCGGATGAGGAACCTTTTACGCATTCTCTTAGTCCGCGGGAAGTTGAGTTCGTAGCACAGTGTAGGAACCATCATGAAATAGTAAATGTCTAGTGAACAAACAATTAACAAAAGCATCTTCATAGATCTGAATATCAGCAAATCCTTGGAAATTCAACTCCTTTACTTCATATCACTGTGGCTTACTTGTCATCAAACAAAACAAAAGATGAAACAAACTTGATGGGAATCAAGTTAATTAGGTATTCACAGGCAGAACATAGACTAATGCAACAGAACGAATCAAGATTTGAAAACATGTAGCATGCAAAACAAAGTCTTGAATCAATGGACTCAGAGGAGTAGTGCCTCTGACATTGAAACAGGGTTAGGGATGGAGAAAATGCCAACAAATTGATTAACTCTGTTTGAAACATTAAACATGATTTCAGAAAACATTCCAAAACAGATTACCTGGAAATTAGTCTTTGGTTCAGGTTAATTCAGAAAAAACCCCAAAGTGAATCACTCACCCACGATGTTAAGGTTGTCAGGATAGTTGACAGGAGGACCAGTACTGACTTCATCATGGTCACTGGCTGCGTTCCCATTGGCTAAATAAAAAACATGAGATAAGCGTAAATTTTACAATGTGCAATATACATTGTACATAATATGCAAGAAGGTTTCAACACAGACACAAGCATTACAGCCTCACAGCACCAATTCTGTGATGGACGGATCTGGGCATGCATCTTTAACTTTGCTCGTCAATTTTTGTGCATATCTGTCTCAAAAAAATGACTGGGAGAGCTTGTCAATTTGTAAGACACCTATAGACGTAAAGCAATGAGCAACATCCACAACACTTGTAATCCAGTCTTACAAACTGTGTTGCTGCATTGAGGTCTGAAGATTACCTTGTGACGAAGATCCACCGTCACTGTTGCGCCGATGTGACGACCGCTTTCTCAGCGTCTGCTGAGGGGTGGAATGGCGGCGAGGCGATCGGCGTACTTCCCGGTTTTTGTCAGCCTTGGCAGCGGCAGCGCCCGCACCGGCGCCCTCCTGCTTCAGAGCTGCACGGCACCACTGGTTGGTCGCGGCGTAAGAGATCAGCTTCAGAAACACGATGGTATAGGCGCCAAGACTGACGAAGGAGCCCACTGTAAAAAGGAAGTAACAACCATACTTTGAAGGGTTGTACTGACCGGTGTCTGATATTACTGGGTTCTGAAGTTATCAAAGCAATGAAATATCTGTCTGTGGGTGTCACACATGTATAGGCCATATATTTTGTGAGTCTGAATTTTCGCAAATCGGGTATTCCTGACGATTTTGCTAGTGCTTAAATTTGTGATCATGGAGTTCTGTACTGAACAGAGAATAGTACACGCGTACGTCACATTCCCATCGGGATCAGAGTCAATATTTTTGCGTGTCTTTAACTTCGTGAATAGCACCCGACTTGCGAAATTCACGAAAATAAAAAACATCGCGATATATTCAGCATATTATTTCATGGAAGAGATATATCAAAATTTACAAGAACTTTATTTAGTATGTGTTTGTATGACACTATCGGGATGCATGAATTTCTCCTATACAAACAGAGAAGACCATGAAGGGAGATGTCATTTCTGTTTCATCATAACAGCAATCGCATGTCATACTTGTCATTACACTTGACTGTGCTACTGTGCAATGGTTTAGGCAGATATATTGCAAGTCATGTCATCTACACTTGGAAAAGCTTCTGTTATTTCTCATCTTGAATGAGCAGGTCAAATACAACAAGGGGTACAAAGAGACGTCATTTAACCCGTTGAGGACGAGTCCCGAGTATACTCGGGCAGGTGTCTGTGGGAAATGCGTGTTATAGCAAAATAAAACCGTCCTCAACGGGTTAAGTTACCAGTTTCTGACTATGGTTACGCAGCAGCTATTTTTGGCCTCTTCGACTCTTAATGTCAAACAGATGATAGTCAAATGCCAAAGATGAAAGGAACAATATAGGCTTTGCATTGTGTCCACACTCTTGTTTTTCGTACTTGATAATTACAATCACAGGGACAGTATGAAATGAAATGAACACAAACGAAGAGGGGAATAATTCTTATCATTTTGTTACTTTTTTTTTCTGTCTAGGAAACAAGACACTAAATGATGCAGATGATTCTGGTGATGTAGAAGAAGTGTACAGGTTGGTTTATGAAAGACTGTGAGAGTATGTTGGACTCCTCCTGTTTATATGAGAGGTCGCAGGAGAGCCGCACGTACGAGGATTCGGCTTGAGGTACAAGATTGTGGCCATAGGAAAGAGGAACACGGTCATGGTGTTGATGACGACAAGTCCCTTGGTCAACTGTGGTCCAATCAAGTCCTGGTGTAGAGTGAGAAAGAAATAAAGCAGTGTCACGTTCACACCTCCATTCATCTCACTTGTGGAAGACATAAAATTGTGCCTACACGATGCACACTGTACAAGTTTATAAAGTGACCTGTCATGATGATAAAAGTCAGCCATCACTATCTCAGCTGATTTTGCAATTTAAAATTCTCCATACCAACACTCTTTAGCTTCATAAAGATTTATTATTTGTCCCATAGGTGATAATAAGATGAATAAATAGAAATCCACCTAAAAAGTGCCTCCATTTTACACAGATCAGGCATTGAAAAAAAAAACAACAGATAAATTCAAAACACTTTACAGAAATTTCGTACCAAATTTCATGACATTCTTACACTCTGAAATTCAGACAGGACTAATTAAGACTTTGATTTTAACATTTGAACAAATGTCACAGTTCAGATTTTCAACATTTCAGAGGTCTCTCACGCTTTCCTGTCTCTAACCTCATCGCGGTAACATGACAGATGAACACATGATTACAAAATGACATGGAAACTTTTTGAAATTGGGCATATGAATTTCACCGACTTACCACTATTTTTTCCTAACCACAGCAATGTAAATGATTTATCTAGTGAAATGTGGCATGCCATGCAAACTGGGTGTGATTAGAAATCCAATCCATCTTGAATTTGGCTATAATCTGTCCAATACCTCCATAGACTTGCATATTGGATTTGGCAGCCCACAATGCCACAATACCATGATGATAATTACCAGGTTTGGAGACCATAAGCTTTCATTAGGATATACAGCAACAACAACAGAAACAGATGGCATCTTTTATTTTGCTATAATCTGCCTAAAACCTCGATGGAATTGCATTTTTGATTCGGCTGCCACAATGCCACATTACCACAATGGTATTTACCAGGTTTGAAGACCATCAAGCTTTCATTAGAAAATACAGCGACAATAACAAGCGCAGTTATCATAGAGACAATATCATCCACAAAAGGCTCTGTAAGAATTTCACCCTGCTTTAAAATATTGAATAGCTCTGTTTTCTTTGAAATGCTCAGTAGTGATGCAACATGAGACAATAAAGGATGATCAGAGAGAGGTATGAAAGAAATACCTTGGAGGCAAGCTTCTCAATCCATAGGGCAAAGAGGATGAAAAAGTTTAGGACTGCATGGGGAGAAAGAAAAAAAATAATTGCCATGATAATTTTCCATGATGGTCCTGAGTTTACAGACAGTAGTGATGCATCATAGAGCAAAGAAGCATTTTACAGATACCAGTACTATACCTTCAAAAGCCCTAGTCTACTTTTAAAGAAGTTACCCCACTTGCCAACACAAATACCCACAACCTACAGCACTTGCAGGAATAATAATGAAAAAGAAAAATCAGCAGAAGTACCAACATAATTAATGAGTCGCAAAATCTGAATATCAAAGAAAATCCACATTTTTTTTTGGCAGCAAGGGTGAAACACACACACACACACACACACACACTACAATTTTAATACTTGAGTTATTACCTACAGCAGCTTGTTCCACATCATAAGATGAAAAGTGCAATATAATTTGAAGCTGAAGGATATGCTAATGTCATTCAATATCTATGTATATATATTAAGCATCCCTATTTGCGACAGGGTGCCTATTTGTGGCAAGGGCAGTTTCATTCATCGATAAAACAGCTAAAGAGCACCAATTGTGCTTAGTCCCAATTTAATCAAAGCCATGAGGTGCTCGCTAGTGTTAGAGGAAGTGGGAGTACTCTGCACCTGATTGGGCTTTTTCAGAAATGACTGAAACGGCCCTTGCTGCAAATACTGTAAACGCCATATTTCATGAGTCTAAATTTTTTGCGAATCGGGACTTCCTGACAATTTCGCGAGTGGTTAAATTCGGATCATGGAGTTCTGTACAGAATGGAGAAATGTATATGCGTATGTCACATTCATACTGGCATTAGAGTCAATATTTTTGTGTGTTTTTAATTTCGCAAATAGCAGCTGACTTGCGAAATTCGTGAAAATAAAAACCTCGCGAAATACTCTGCGTATACAGTAGGTACAATTGTATCCTGTCGCAAACAGGGATGATATATTTCTGAATGAGAGAGCAGTGCAATCATAAACGTCATTTGACAACAATGCTCACTAAAACAATGACAACAATGCTCACAGATGATAAGAGCAAGGTTGGGCCAGCTGTAGGGGTCTTCCAGGAAGATATTGAACCAGATCCGTGGGTCCATCAGAATGCCATACCTGGAGCGGAGCAGGGACAAATTTTGGAAAGGCATGAAACAGTGGCAGGTAGTAAAGGTATTACATGTAGTTACATCTGGTTGATGTTTGGGCTTAAGTCATTATGTACCATCAGACATGCCGTACAACAGAAATCTTGAACAAGTTGGCGGTTTTTATGTGTTGTGTTTGTTACTATGTGGTTGAATTAGCAATTGAGAACCATAGTGAAGGAATTAGAAATGAAGTGGTATTTCTTTTCAGTTCAAGGAAATTTACTTACTTTCTATCATGGAGATCATATACCAGATATTTATGTTGCACAATGCAACACTTTCACAAGTTGTCAATTTCACGAGTACGACCAATCTACTCACAAATTTGCAAAGAATGAAACGATATAAAGTATGTATACCATCATGTATGTATGCAGCAACTCCTCTAGTCTACAGGAACTTCATGAGAAAGAAGATGCTACGCATGAACGTTTTCCCTGTCAGTAAATATCTTTGTAATTCTGCAAATGCTGACCTTATAAACAAAAGGTGGACTTATCACAACACAGGACGAGAGTCATGTATTTCATCCTGTTAATACATGTGTCATTCGCTGTTTGTGTATGCATTGCAAGGGACCATATTTCTTCTTGATAGCTTTTATTTCTCTTACCTTGTAAATTCAGCACAACAACTCGTGCATTGAGTGACACCTGGGGCATTCATACTATCAAAAAAAAAAAACTACTAATAACTGAATGAATGAGCTCTAATCAAACTCTTATTGACAATGCAAACACGGCATATTGTATCACCGGCGACAAAATGAATAATGCCACGGTCAGTCCTAAGGAGACAAACATTTTACAGTTTTTTCATACTTTGCGGTGGGAAGCTTATTATGAAGTTTAACAGTATCATGGACTTCTACATAGTGAGAACAATTTAGTTGGTATTGTGTACTAGAAAGCCAAGAAAATTATATTCATGTCTTACAGATTACTTTCAAAATCTATTGAGTTCTTCATGTAATCAGTCATAAATTGGCTACTTAGACAGTCAATGGTTTCAACTTTCAAATACGTGGTAAAACAATTCTGGCAGTCAACGTTGTCATGGTCTACTTACTTGATGAGATTTTCAAGTACAAGTCGGCTGGTGGACATGCCCTGTTATGGAATCATCACATACAATAAAAATGAATTGACATGAGTCAGCTTAGGGTATACATTGTATACATTCGCATACATACAAAGCCATTATACATTTAATCTAAAGCCAGTGCACAAGCAATTCCTGGTGTATCTAGACACTAATTTGTTATGAGAAGAAAGTTTGTTTATGAGTCAGACATGAAATCATATCCACGATGAATTCCATTTGGCAAATCAACATCTTACAGAGGAACAGCTTTTGGTGTAACCGGACAAATATCTCTTTAGAATAATGCTGCATGAAATGGAATTGACATCTCTTTTTAATATACTTCTGAAGAGCTCATTTATAAGCAGAACGATGTCACACAACTTCACAAATAACTAGAAATGTCGCTACAGCGACTGGTTATACCCCCGCCAAACAACATTTCATAAGCTTTCGTCAAAACAACATTTCATAAGCTTTGGTCAAAAAACTGAGGAAGTAGTTAAATCCGCAAGATCTTTCCTTGATCTTCTGCCATTAATATGCCGTTACCATGGCAACATACTTTCGGGTACTGTCGAAAAATGCGTCTTGCACATCTACAACCAAAGGCACACATCTGTACCAAGTTTCATGAAAATTGGGCAAAAACTGAGGAAGTAGTTTGCAACACAAAATTTTCCATCATTTTGGCTCATAATATGTGAGCTGTTACCATGGCAACATACTTTTTGTCACTGTCAAGAAATGTGTCATGCTGACCTATATCCTACGACAAACATTCAATATGAATTCCATGAGAATTGGAAGAACACTGATGAAGCAGTTTTGCCATGAAGCATTTTGCCCTATATTTTACCAATAACATGCCGTTACCACGGCAACGCACTTTTTGCCACTGCGGAAATATGTGTCTTGCACATAAACATATTCAGATGAACATCTGTACCTAATTTCATAAAAATTGATCAAAAACTGTGGGAGGAGTTCGCGACGCAAGATTTGTACCCATTTTTGCCCATAATATGCCGTTACCATGGCAACGTACTTTTGGGTACTGTCAAAAAATACGTCTTGCACATCTACAACCCAAGGCACACATCTGTGCCAAGTTTTATGGGAATCGGTTGAAAACTGAGGAAGTAGTTCGCGACGCAAGATTTGCAACGGACCGACCGCCCGACCGACCGCCCGACCGCCCGACCGCCCGACCGACCGCCCGACCGCCCGACCGACCGACCGACCGTCCGCTGATTCCTATATACCCCCTTCAAACTTCGTTTGGCGGGGGTATAAAAAGTCAGAAGTAGTCATTGTTCCGGGGAAAAAAAAAAGTTTCAACGATTTTATCCACATCTTGGTGTACTCCTAATGTGCTGATAATCATCAGTGACAATATTGAACAGATGTAACATCGTCCTCTCGCCACACAAATTTAATATGCTCAGGCTATCGTTACAATTCTACATATATATGCATCTGCAATGTGGCATGCATCAAAGCAAAAGGTGATTTACAGTACTTGTATGTTAAGGGTAATGTTATTCCCCCTGCCTTCTGAAAGAGAGAAGTCGAGTGTTCTTTTGTTATGGGAGAAAAATGGAAATATGTTGAATTTTCTTTATTCTTTCCCTATATCGTTGTACTCATGTGTCATCACAAGCTATAGTAGTCTTTTCATCCAGCCGTGACTGAGCAGAAACTTCAAAAATTCATAACTTTTTAACGGATTGTCCGATTTTGCTCAAACTCTCACTGTTGTGTTCTACTAATATTGCTGCATTTACTCAACCCACATGTCTGTGAAGGTGAACTTGTCCTTTAACCACCTTGCACTACCATCAGCAGATGTAATGAGTTCGCATGCCATGAGAAAAAAATCCAACTTGCTTGACATCAACGTCATGTAGGTCCTACATGAACAGGCAAATGGTACCAGCTGAACAAATTTCAGCTCCTACAATAACTGATAAATGTACAGTATCTGAAATGTTGATACAAACCCCTTGTCATTACACAACCAAGATGCTGTTAATGTCTGGAGGAGGCAAATAATACAAACTAAGACATACAGTGTGTATAAGATGGGCACACACACAAACACACTTGTGAATATATTATACAGTCAGTGTAGCGTTAGATATGAATGCTCTTGGGAACTTGATTTTCTTACCAGAAGGACAATGCAGAGGTTCAAGAGTCCCCGGTAGTTGTTAAACCCACTAGTGTGGCTCAGGAGGGAAGGCTGGGAGATGTGCATCCTTCAAAGGGAAAATTAAACAGAAACCACCTAGCTTCATGTGTGTCTTACCAGTAACGTAATTTCACTAGCGTGAACTTGACGATGTGAGGGCTTAACAGTCATTCTAAAAAAAAAAAACTTTTAAAGGAGTTAAAGATGAGGATTTTGTGCGAGTAACACTATTTTTTTTTCTGAATGCGTTGCTAATGGGCACTTTGAATATGGTACTCGGCCTGATACACTGAAACAAATCTTGATTTTTAGTCAAGCGTTGACTGTGCCATTAGTTTTGAACACAACTCTTGACTCATTAAACTTTGCAAGATGTCACACATATACAATTGGTATGGTAAACAAGTTCATAAACTGTATGTCCCCATTTTCACCGGTTTTGGTACTCACGGCTTGTCCGGGCGAGTGTCAAACTCCGGATGGTGGTCAGCTGTAATGACAGCAGGCATCTTGGAGCGAAGGAAACACCACAGGACAATGCTGCAACAAATCACAACAGATAATCAATATGTCAACATCTTTTGCTAGCTGTTTTAAAAAAAAAAAGAAGTTGATCACAAAACCATTTCATAGAAAATGAAATTTTGCAGAATTTCCACAAGAATGTGGCGAAATGAATTTTGTCAGCACTGTCAAATTGTCCCAATCTTTTTCACTGTCCATAGTGTGCATGGTGTTATGTCTCTTCTGGCGATCATCATTTTCTTTTCTGATTCAACATTGAGTGAAGCATGACACAAGGCACATGGGTTGTAGGCCTCCACGGCTGTACATGTATTAGCTTTGTACAAACCACCTGTATTTGCCCAATCTGCCTCTACTGAGAAAGCAGTGACAGAGCCAGACAGAAAGATCCGTCTGTCCGGAGGAGGCAATTATTTTTTTGACATTATCGCTCTCCTCCGGAGGGGATCCGTGAAGCCAGACGCAGTCTCCGCGGATCATATCCCCGACGACCAGATACAAACTGATCTTTCAGTCAATGACCTAGAGCATGACCTTCACTATGCACACAGAAAGATACACTGGCACTGGTCCAGTCCGACGGTTCAGGACCAGTAACTATCACTGTCAGACAGGGGCAATTCCACAAAAAATGTTACCTTTCCTAAAAATCGTAAATCTGCCATAATTTGAAAAAAATGAGCTACAGGGATAAATTTAGTAGTAAATGCTAGAACTTGTCTAGGTCTTTCATTTGAGTGGTATTTTTATACAATTAAAGTGTATTTAGGCATTCTTAAAAAAAACAGTTTACATTTCGGGCAAATTTTTTGACAATTTTGTGAAAACACACAATCTTTGACTCTCATTATTCCATACTCCGAAACACTTCAGCATTTGTTTCAAAGTAGTTCATGGTTTCTAAGAGAATGAACCAAAAATCACTAATATTAGCCTTGTCTGAGATATGGACTGTGTTAAAATATGAATATTGGGACTTTAAAAAGTGGACAAAGTTGTAATGTCCGTAACGCTAACAATGTAATGCCCGTAACGCTACATTTGGGAACCTGTAGACTAAATGCTGAATGTGTTGCACACCATTATCAATCTACAACTTAAACATGACCAGAGCACTCATTTCAGAAGAAAATTCCTTTTACTTAATGCTCTGATTCATAAATTTCTCAACATATCCGCATGGAGGTAAATAATCGTGTCCAAAAAATGTAATGTCCGTCACTGCAAACGTTTTGCATAATATCTACCAAATGATTTATAGTAACTAATCAAAACTTGGACTGTTGACATTTCAGGATGACTGGGTCAGAATAAACCATGAATGGATCAAGAATGATTATGCCGTGTTGTCGAAGTCTTTAAGCCAACAAAGTCACCTAAAATTCTCTAAATGTAATGTCCGTAACGCTGGAATTGCCCACTAGTAACTTTTCCAGGAATGGACCACTAAAAAGTATGGGTTAGTATAGTGTGCATACAGCCCTGCCTTGCCGAAGGACTGAGAGATTGACTGCAGCAATATTAGTAGAACACATACAGTAAGTGAAAGTTTGAGGAGAATCGGACAATCTGTTCAAAGTTATGAATTTGTTAGGTTTCAATGCTGCCATCGATGGATGAGAAGACTAAAGCCAGGCTGACACTTGCACGATTCTGTGGCACGCACTGGCATGACTGTGGCACGCACTGGCACAACTCGAGTCGTGCCAGTGCGCAAACTAGTCGTAAACTGGCATGAAGTAGGCGTAGACCCGTCTTGACCTGCGTGCCATGTCGGGACGAGAATTTTGAAATGTTCAAAATTTTGGTCACGACTTGCCACGACTGTCGTGGCCAAAAGTCATGCAAGTGTCAGCCAGGCTTAACATTGCTACAGCTTGTGATGTCACATGTGTAGAACAGTATAAAAGAAACTAGCATGTATAAAGAAAATTCAACATTTTTTACTTTTCTTACATAATAGAAGAGCACTTGACTTACCTCTTTCAGAAGGCAGGGGGAATGATATTGCCCTTAAACATACCTGGTACATCACATCAGTAACATTAACAAGTTGAGGGACTGTAAAACTTACTTTTTTTCAAACAATGTCAAACAGTGACATTTTGTGGAATTCTCTTTTTTTATTTGCCTTAAAATACAAATGTAGCTGTATCTGTAGGCCTGTACATCGTTCTACACATGTAACATCATACAGTGATACACTGCCACTAATTGCAAGTATAGAGTTCTACTAGCTAGGTTAGGTAGTAACTTTGTCTTTACTACAGTCGACAGACACCTAGACTAGATATACTCAGTACCTTGTGTAGAATTGTAGCAGACTATTCTCATCTATGAGCTAGCGCAGTGCAGCAGTGTACAGTGCCAGTGGCCAGTGTGTGACTGCACAGAAACTTAAAAATTAATAACTTTTGAACGAATTGTCTGATTTTATATTTTTCCTCGAACTTTCACTCAAGTGTTCTAACGTTACTAATATTGCTGCATCTAACATTTTCTCAATCAACATGTAGACCCTTTTATTCATATGAAGGTGAACTTTGCCTACACTACTATACCGTCCAGAGCATAGCCTAGGTCACAGCGTGAGTACCTCTGAGTCAATAGAGATCTGCTGCGCTAGGTTCATCCTACACAATTATTTACGTACAAATGGGGTACCTAAATAGTTACCGACAATTCAATGGCAATGCCAAAATATGACCGCAGAGGATATTTCCTGACCCTTCACTAAAATCACGTCACAAGGTTCCGTAGCGTAGTCCTTTCGTTTGAGTTTCGTTCTCCTTCACTATTAACTTATTCACATCAACGCGACCATTTATACACAGTCAACATGCTGTCGTCCTATTCATTCTGGGATCTCTCTCTAGTGAAGTAGTAAACCCTCTGCCGCCGCGCCGCCGCAGTGCGTGTACATGCAGCAAACCCGTGGTCAAAATTCAGGAAGAGTCGCAAGTCATGTGATCTGCTGTGTTGTTGTACGAGGCCAGCAAAGTGATCAGCTGGTCAATCCGCGCACACACGCGACCTTCGAGATTGTGCCCCCGCCCCCCTTTTTTTTTTGTTCGATTGTTGTTGGTCTGTTGCTTTATACTCTGATCTGGCGCGTGGCCAGTGTGTGAGTTTTCATCTTTTCGTGATGGCTCATTGACAGGATATTTGCATCTCGAAGAATAACCGATATTCTACACGTCCAGCGGAAAATTAGGGAAATAAACACGTTCATGTCATAATCTTATGTGCGCGCATTTACATTTTATGACGTCATGGTTTGGTTTTATCAATCAGTTAACGTTGCACTCCCAAAGAAATTGTATAATATTATGTAGGGCCTACTGAAATAGACCCCTATGGACCCTAGCTCTGTTTGTGTGTTGGCACTAGTGGTACATTGGTTGGCGCATACAAGGTACGTCATAGTAGGTTACTCTACTCTAGTACGCGGAGCAGCAAAAATAAAACTCCGCCCATATAGGTACTTTGCGTGTTCAAGACGTGTATGACTTCTCCTCTGTCGTGCATACATATTGTACATAAACTGCACAAACATGGTAGTTTGCCAATATTTATGACGTAGAGTAGTAATGATAACAACCATATTTACAATACAAGCGCATATCACAAAAAATTAAAGACAAATTAACAATCCAAACATTGTCATCCGCTGTAAGACAGAGTGGACCCGGTAAATATATCTCAGTGTAGTGGTCCAATGAAGAAGAAAGCAGTTAGATTCCTAGACAAACGGTCTGACTCGATCTGAGACTCCAACATTTTGCGCGTAGATTTACTTTATCAAAAAATGTGACAATTCAAATTGGTATCGAGAATTTTTGCACGGAGAAAACTATAAAAGCATGCAGTTCTTTAAAATACTTACAGGAAATGCATCTCGAAGACTGACCAAGATGTGACTCAGCTGAAGATACTAGACAAGCTAGGGATACTTAGTAGCTGCTGAATGGTAATGTTTGTAACTGTGTTCACTCCTTTTCAACGTTGGCAACGCGTGAAGTTATAATCACGCACGCGCCCTTAGCTTTGATGTCATAATCTCTTGTGCGCGCAGTGACCTATTTACATACTAGTAAACGATTACTAGTATGAGGGGTGAAAGGACATGTATGCGCATTTAGGGGGAGATGCGCTCGGGAGATGCGCATGGCTACTGTCACAGGTGCACAAAGCGCTGACGTACTAGTACTTAGTAACTGTGTTGCATGCAGAGCAACTTAATTGTTGTAGGACAATGGCAATGACTTTGACAATTACAATGACAATGACAATGACAGGGGACATGGAAGAATAACAACTGATAGAATATACTAGATCAAGCACATGCACTTTATAATTTGCAGTTATAAATGACAAACATTAGTGATAAAAAATTGTTTAAGATATAGGCCTCTTTTTCATACATTATCTGTGCATTAAACAACAGAGAAACTAACACTAATATAGTGATATACCAAGAGAGACAACATATCTTAAGACATGATGGCCTATCAAACAGAAACATGAGAATTTTTTTTTCAAACTCTACTTAATCGCCTCAAATTTTTCATATGATTTTGTCCAGTTGAGAGTAATATGAATTCATGAAAAAAATCATCCGTTCCTGAGCAAAACCCAGACAATAAAAGACCGAGAAAAAGAAACAATCACCATTACAGGATCCTGTAGGTGAAATGACACAAAACACGACATTGGAGTGTTTGGTGAGGAAGATACAGCTGGTACGGTTGCAGGAAACCTGTAATTCCACATCTTACTTTACACAAAGTCTATAGAACTGTGAACAGTGTTATCAAGTTTAATCAAAATATTCCCTATGATTTAAAAATATATCCTCCTTAATTCATTCGATACATTATGCAGAGGCGATTCTGAAACCCTTTCTTAATTCCAACTCTGATAGGCATGCAGAATACCCAATACCCAATTGGTATTCAGTACAAGAGTCCAATCTAGACATTCCACATTTCCAGAACACTTTTCACCATCATCCGCCTGGACTTGTAATATCTTTATCATATAATTGGCGTAAAAATACTAAACTATGGTAAATATGACACTACAGTTTACATATTCCATTTTATATACATGTAGATAATGAATCCTTGCCCCAAAATGCATCACAATTCTCATTAGCGTAAAACATATTTATAATATCATGTTAACTTTCATGGTCCATCCATGTTAATCTGACATTTCAGTGCAACTTTTCATAGACCCAAATCTCACAACCATAAATAGAGCTGAATTGGCACCACGAGCATGTTAAACATTTCACACTGAACATCAACTGGTAAGGATAACTTTCGAGCTTTATACTCTTCGAATTAATAGTGTAAAGCTCTTATTTACAGGCTCAGAGAGGTGCCACCTCCCTGACGGACATTCTCATATTGTAGCTTTGAAAAAAAATACTTACAGGACATGCATCTCGAAGACAAACCAAGATCCAAGCAATAGACACTGAACAAGCTAGGGACAGCTGAAAGATAGTGTGATGTTTGGAAATGTGTTCATTCCTTTTCATCTTTGGCGACGCGTAGGATTATATTACGCGCTTTTAGATGTCATAATCTTAAGTGCGCGCAATGACCTATTTACATAAAATTATTAATGACTTCGTGGTATCATCGTTATGCATTGGCAATAACAACGGTCGACAATGACAATGACAATGGGTTTTTTTATTTTCTTATGTCACCCGAAGTCAGCGTATGGAAGAAAATTTGAACAAACATCGTAACAGATAAAATCAGTTAATACGTTATGAATTATATATAAACAGAAAATGGCATGTTATTCACAAAATATGCAGAATATATGTATACAGAATATACATTGCAAAAGGAAATTGTTCCATTTTATTTATTTTTTTAAATATTTTTGATATATATATATATATATATATATATATATATATCTTTTTTTTGGGGGGGGGGGAGCCGTATACTCGCTTTGAAGATGCGCATGTCCAGCTAGCTAACAAGCTGGCAATCTGACGAGTACATCGGTACGTCTTTTTTTGTATTTGTTTGTTTGTTTTGTTTTGTTTTGTTTTGTTTTGTTTTGGCAGTAAAGAGTACCGAAGTGTGACATCATAGTCATTCGATTATCGAGATGGAAAATGCTGGTTCGAAACAACCTCACGTTACCCGAATATGGATATAATGAACTGTGAACACAACGGTTGCTAACCATGCTCCAACCCGGTTCCAGCCCTCTATCCGAAGCCTTGAACAAGGGCATTTGTATGAAACTATATAGTACTGGTCACTCCGATACTGTCTTGTTGAAAAGGCCTATATATACAGAGCACATCAGGGGAGAGGGATTAGGAGGTCAATTTACATGATTTAGGCCTAAGCAAAGCATTATCATAAGAAAGTACCAGTAGATCAGGCACTATCTTGAAAAAGACAGTGACCAGAAATTTCATTCAAGTACAAGGACTCCGATGAAGGGCCTATGTTCTTGCCTCAGAACCTCGATTTTTAAAGCAATTATTTACCATTTTGCAGGTAAAAACAAAATCCCAGCTTTAGTGCTTCAGAATAGTTCTAAAATATGAGTTTAAACGACCAATGTAAAAATGATAATCAGTATGATCAATGTTAAGTATATTCATAAATATACAAAATGTGAAGAAAAGTTGAAATAAAATCGTTTCTAGAAAAGACTGTGTACAGTTATGGTTTCAAGAAAAATAGTGATATCTCCTTATATTTCAGGCTCTCATATTGCGAAATCTTCATATACATGGTACAGGTCCCGAAGGATGTTTTGTGATACAACTTACCTACACATAATATGCATCAAATGTGATAACTCGAACATTTTTTAATCACTGCTCCCAAAATACATTTGATAAATTGATAGGACAAAATTATCATTAATCATTGTGTCTTCAATTTCAGACTAGAGTAAGAAACGGAGAGAGAGTGAAAGAGAGAGAGAGAGATTATTACTTCGTAAACTGTTATCATGTAGGGTTTATTACATCATTTTCCTTTAAACATCTACCGTTTTCATGAACTCCATCATATAGGCTTGTTCTTAATCATTGTACTCAGTTTCGTTATACACCTGTAGCAAATTTCTTCGATGCTATGCAGTTCCGCTTAATAATTCTATTACCCGTGACGCATCTCTAATAGTTCCTGTGTCTTGGAAACAAAATATTTGCGACTTTAACCGGCAACCATAAGATTAAGTTGATATCCCTTCCTTACCAACGGAAACGGAGTAGGCCTATCCCATACCATGAAAGCTCCGAGAATTAAAAGTCATCAATAATCATTACTGCCTTTTGATTGTAATAGTAGAGCGGTTAAGCCCTCAAAATCACGAGAATTGTGCAAAATTTGACTAAAGTATGAAACTTTCACCAGTGTTAGTACATACCATAAGATTCATTTTAAGATCGGGAGGTAAGTCTGATTTGACCTCTGATGACCTCCAGCGGTCAATGAACTTTAAATATCAGAATATTGATGTTTGGAGGCATTTGTGAATGACAGGCTTAGATCTTGGTTACGCTGCACTAAATATGCATTTGTACTACAAATCTTCTGATTCCACAGGGCATTGACAGGTTTCTACCTTTGACCTCTGATGACCTTTAGAGGTCAATGACCTTAAAATACCATAATATTGATCTGTGATGTTATTAGTTAATGATAAACATGGTTAAGATGTGCAAAACAAGCATATCTGTTTTGCAATGAAACTGTCTTCATATTCCAAAGAGCAAAGACAGGTTTCTAACTCTGACCTCTGGTGACCTTTTAGAGGTCAATGACCTCAAAATATCATAATATTGATCTGTAGTGTCATTAGTTAATGATAAACACGGTTAGGATGTACAAAACAAGCATATACCTGTTTTACAAGAAATTGTCTTCATATTCCAAAAGGCACAGATAAGGCTCTACCTCTGACCTCTGGTGACCTTTAGAGGATGTACAAAACAAACACAATTGTAGAACAGATGGCTACTAGCACGTGTTTATAATAAAGAATGAAATATAATAGAATAGAATAGAATAGGATAGAGAGTAAAGGAAAACAACACTGCAGTCCTTTTCCTAGCCCTTTTTACACTTGTGTTTCTTAACCCGGACTTTCTCTGACCCAGGACTATCGTTAGTCCCGTATCAATTGTTTCAGCTTTTTACACTGGCCAATCAGTCCCGTACTATCTCTTGTCCGGGGCTAAGGAGAAAACTGACCTTTTTACACTCGTATTTCTTAGCCCCGGACTTTCCAAACCACATTAATATTCATGATTACGCTGTGCACTGTACACGTACACGCACGCACCGGCAGCACTTGATTACCTCGTTTCTGATTGGTCAGTGGGGGTCGGACTTCGTCTCCGTTGCTTAGCCCCGGATTATTTTTTCGTTCTGTTTACACTCACTTGCTTGGCACCGCAATTGCGGTGCTAACCCTGCTATTTTGCAGGGCCAGATAGTACGGGATTATCGGTGGGGCTAGCCCACTTTGGCAAAAACGAGTGTAAACAGTGGGCTAAGGATAGTCCCGTACAAGCGGTGGGGCTAAGCCCCCCCCCCCCCCCTTAGCCCCACCTTTGGTACGGGACTAAGCAAAAATTTACAAGTGTAAAAAGCCCTTATGAAACCGTTTATGTTCCTTCCAGCTATTTCCTTTCTTTTGTGTGTGTGTGTCAAAACCACCTCTTCCAAGAAAAGTCTATGGTCATAGGAATTTATGAGTTTGATGTTGGCTACTTTCCCCCGCTAGTGGTCAGCACTCTCCATCCCCAAAGCCCCGCGCCAAATTACGGGGAATGACGTGATGACTTGTTTTTGCCCTCTGATCCCCAAACATAAATGACCCTCTGAGCTGGAAGGTGGCCCTCCTGCCAGAATTTATCCCTCTAATTTAGCATTTATTGTTTAGTGGAGTGGGTCAAACAGGAACTCCAAAGACAAATTCAGGGATAATGACCCAGAACAACGATGACGTTGGTTGCCATAGGACACTAATATTCATTTGGTTTATCATTTTGATATCCAAGAAACAATAAAGTCTTTACCAGTGGTTACAGAGAACAAGTGAATGAAGAAACTAAAAGACAGTGGGCGAGTTAATCAGAAATTGAGATGAATCATAGAAAATTGAGTTTTCACAGAAACGAATAGGAGGAGCAAATTGAACATTTGACCGGTAAGAAATTAATTTCCAGTGAACGCCACACCCCAATGTAAGATTGAGCCAATGAAATGCTTTAGGGAAAGGAAGTTTGTTAGTAAATTAGTTATAAGAAAACATGTCTCAGCCGAGAAATCAGTTAGAGTGGCAAGCACAGTGGGAGCGGTTTCACACTATGTAGTGAAGCAAAGGCTGCAGAGTATTTTGGAATTTTGAGGAACTTTGAGAATAGTTGGAGACCACAGAGATAAAGTCAGGAGTTCCCCTTTCTTGGTACATCATGCCCCCCCCCCCCCCTCCAAGTCAACCAACTAATCTTTATCGACGCCGAATGCACCATCGACCTACGCTGTGAATGTGACGAGGATCTGACTGTCATGACTGAACCGGCGAGCAGCAGGACATTAGGAAAAACTAGGAGTCACGATAGCACAAAACTTTGGTTTACGCCAATTTGGAGTGCAATTACAAACTCCAAATAGTCAACTGGTGTCATCGGAGATGTTGAAGCGCCCTGTCAGACTGATACAAAGTGGAGAGTGATGGTGACGAAGAGAATAGGCCTACTGACAGCGTGACGGCAGACCGCTCTACGGACGGCCCATGCAGTCACACTGACGAGATCGACAATGACATGCAGACGAGGACCTTATTCGTCGATCGAGAGTAATCATTTAAGAGGAATGACTTTAATTTACGTTTGAAGATATTTCAAGAGATGTAGTAGTCTGACATGTTAAGGGGCAAATCATTCTACTCCTTGCAGTCTTGTGAACATCCGCTTGTATATTTAGCGAAAACTGTTCGAGTATCGTGGACAGTGATAAGTAGGCCCCTATAAGTCACTCTGTCGAGTAAATTATATATGAACCAAATGGCTTCTTTTGAACATGTATTGTGTTGAAAAGTTCTTGGTAATTCTTTTCCAGGCAAAATGTGTACATGAAAATTCCGATGTTAAAATGCATGTGATTGGAAATGTAAACAGTATGTGCGAATGCCTCTATTATGTTTCCTGCTATACTTGTTTGTTAGTGGGGAAAAGAAAAGAAAAGAGAAGTCTCGCTCTACCACGACTACATACTACAATGCCTACGGATATCTTTGTTTCACATTGTTAGTGGGGAAAAGAAAAGACAAGAGAGGGTTTGAGTGTCTTATAGGGCCGATAGAGCACTAACAGTAAGTGCAGATTAATTGGCACGCTAAAATGCATGTGATTGGAAATGTAAACAGTATGTGCGAATGCCTCTATTATGTTTCTTGCTATACTTGTTTGTTAGTGGGGAAAAGAAAAGAAAAGAGAAGTCTCGCTCTACCACGACTACATACTACAATGCCTACGGATATCTTTGTTTCACATTGTTAGTGGGGAAAAGAAAAGAAAAGAGAAGTCTCGCTTCATGAGAGATGTTCAGATCCCGCTCGACACCACAACGTCTACGGATGTCTAGGCCGAAGGTGGGTTTGAATGTCTTATAGGGCCGATAGAGCACTAACAGTAAGTGCAGATTAATTGGCACGCTAAAATGCATGTGATGGGAAATGTAAACAGTATGTGCGAATACCTCTATTATGTTTCCTGCTAAACTTGTTTGTTAGTGGGGAAAATAAAATAAAAGAGAAGTCTCGCTCTACCACGACTACATACTACAATGCCTACGGATATCTTTGTTTCACATTGTTAGTGGGGAAAAGAAAAGACAAGAGAGGGTTTGAGTGTCTTATAGGGCCGATAGAGCACTAACAGTAAGTGCAGATTAATTGGCACGCTATCTTTTGAAGAGAAACAATACTTTGTTTCACACAAAATGAAAAAGCAGAAAAAACAACTGATAATCATCCGCTCATGTAAAAGCAAGCAGAAGTTTTTCAAAACATTTCAAGAGGCATATTTGTGAGTTACAGTCTGTTAAACATGCAATATACTCTGAAAAACAAATTGAAGGCCACCTTCAATAGGCCACCTGCAATACAGCCTCGCATTTTCGGAACAGGAACTGATTCCACATAAAATACATAAACATGTATTTTGATTTTTCCATGCATTTTTCCCATATCATTACACACAATCATTACACACGTATACTTGATATGGTGTTCAGCTCACTGTGTGCAGACTGAGCACGACCTGATAATTCAGAACCTCTGCCTGAGAAAGGAGTGTAGAATATCCCGCGATTCAAAAAGAACCTTTCTTATCAGCTCGTGCATCCTGTACTCTATGTGCAATGCACTCATCATAGAGACAAAAGCTTGCCTTCACCCAAACTGTTTAGAAATTGCCATTGGAAGACTCTGATGATCGCATACAGTGGCTGTGGACCTATAAGAACGCTGGTCTGACTACAGGATGTCTATCCAGTTTAGTCGTGGAGGAGATCTGTGTGCCGATCGCGTGCTTCACTGAAGACGCAGATGCTGCCCTGTCTTAAAAGAGATCGAGGGTATAGATCTAGACCAATTTCAGCAGGTTACACTGAATCACCACTTGCTGGCAGAGAGTCTTAACCGGATCATGCAGGTGATATTACCCGCTGCCAGCGTACCCTGATTCACACATATGATGCAAACCGGATGGCGGCATATTGGAAACAACCAATATTTGGGCATGGGGGCACAACTCTTGGCCAGGCCCAAGTGTTAAGGAGTATCGAGCATAAAGAAGACAATTAGAGTAAATAGTAGTTCCACTCCTATTTGGAATTGAGGTTCCTAAACAGGTCATTGAAAAAATGCCCAAAATTGCCTGACGTAATGACCCAAACTTAATTGGATGACAATAGCAAGTTGCAAGACACAGGGTTGCTTCATGTGGAATGCATGTTATGCCTCACAGTATGTCGCCTTCCAAATGGTCCATGACGTCACTGTATGCTCCTGGACCATGAGTCATTCACCGGAACCATACAGCCCACGAGCTTGACACTGACCAACACAGGCCCGCCAGCTGGAAACTAGGTAGCATTGCCCATGAGCTTGACACTTAGGCAAACCAGGCCCATACGAATCCGACACATGGAGGGGGGGGGGGGGGGGGGGGTCGAGGGGGAGGTCCACAAGACCTACACTGAATAGATTAAGCTTTCTGATGTAATACATATATTAATCTCGTGGGCTTTGTTTTCCTCGAGTGTCGAGCTCGCGGACCGCACAGCTTGTGGGCCTATTATATTTGATGCCGAGCTCATTGACCTTGTTTATCTAGTGTTAAGGTCACGGGATGTATGACTCGTGGGCTGCGTAACTCATGGGCTGTACGAGTCGGGTTGTTTGACTCGTGACGTACATCGCTGATGAGGTGGGCCTGTTGTTTTCTGGTTAGCATCTGTCACCCTTTCATCCAGTTCAAGGGACTTTGCCATATGCCTGTTCACAAACTATTAAGCATCAACCCAAAATATGGTACTCCTCTCCCCACCTTCCAGGTTTAAGCGTACAAATTTTGTCCAGTGCAAATTGGATAATGTTGCATATAATTTCATGCAAGCTATAGTCTGCATAACTTACCCAAACAAATATTATATTTGAGGTCACTGCCATCACTGAAGACACGTAAGCTTCATTTCTGAAATAATTGACCGCTCACATTCCTCAGACCTGTTACTATGAACCAATGCTTTAAAGTGGAATGTGCATACATACTTTGATTATAACGTCAAGGCGTGATTTGTACATGATTAAACATTTAGGATTAAACCAATGAAGCCAAACATCAATATTTGCAATCCTACACAAATTTTTAGTGATATTTTAAAAGTCTGACCTCACATTGTCCTTAGAGGTCAAAGTTGGATATACTCAGGGTAATGACCAATGTTCTGTGGAATGAGAAGACACTTCTTATACAATGGAGTATATGCTAATAGCATAATGCATGATTGCACACCAGGTAAACAGTTAACCATTGAATATACATCAAATATCAATATTTTGATATTTTGAGGTCATTGACCTGTCACAGTCCTCAGAAAGGCAGAGACGCGTAAATAATTTCCCTTGATCTGAGGAATAGGAAAAAGATTCAGTTGTAACACAAATTAATTTTTAGGACAGCGTTATGTTTATCATCAACCAATTGCACCAAATATCAACATTCTGATAATTTGAGGTCAATAATTGACCTCTGGAGGTCATTAGAGGTCAAAGGTAGAAACCTGTCAAGGATCTATGGAACATGAAGACAATTCCAATGTAACAAAAATGAGTTTTTAGTACATCATTACCATATTCAACATTAATCAATGACGCAAAATGTCATTTTCTATCAAATTTTGAGGTCATTGACCTCTGGAGGTCATCAGAGGTCAAAGGTAGAAACCTGTCAGGGTTCTATGGAACATGAAGACAATTTCACTGTAACGAAAATGAGTTTTAGTACATCATTACCATATTTAACATTAATCAATGACGAAAAATATCAATTTTTATCAAATTTTGAGGTCATTGACCTTTGGAGGTCATCAGAGGTCAATTCAGACTTACCTCCCGATCTTAAAATGAATCTCGTAACATGTACTAACACTGGTGAAAGTTTCATGCTTTAGTCAAATTTTGCACAATTTTTCGGCTTATCTGCTCTACTACTAGAGTTAACGTCGTGAAATGTCACACACACACACACACACACACACACACATATATATATATATATATATATATATATATATATATATGTTATTTCATATTTGTATTTCTTGTGGGGGGGATTAAAGACGAAAATAAGTAATGACGAGAATGCTAAAGTGAAGAAGAAAATCTTTGATAAGAATGAGTACAAATCGCATCGCGAGGGTCATGGTCTTTGCATTGTCCTTGCAAGGAAAATGTTTATTGATTATTTATAGATATAAGCAGAAAATTCTTTCCTTCACCGTCGTCTCCCTATATTTTCTCTTTTATATGAAACGTTGACAATTTGCTCTACATGAAGACTGAAAGGTTAAAGTTTGTTCTGCTTGCATGTGTCACGCTCTTTAAGAGGCCTGAAAAGTCACCATGGAAAACGAATGCCTTTCTCTATAATAAATCTGTTCAGTATAGCACGTTTACATTCAGTTTATACTTCCGATTAGGATCAAATAACTCTTACTCTCAAACGAATGTCATAACGGGGAAACGCCGATCCAATAGACGTGTTTCTGTAGGCCTAGTCGAAGTTACTACAAGAGCGCTCAGTGCAACTCTTCACCGTTATGCTGAACTTACATCTAATTTTTACCGATGACAGCATGGCCTTGTGAACGAACATTGACAAGACTGCACCAAAGTACATTTGTAATGCGAGCGGTACAGTTCTTATTCCGAAGGTTCTGTAGTCCGAAGGTTCGTTATTCCGAAGACTCGTTATTCCGAAGGTTCGTTATTCCGAACTCGTTATTTTGAAGGTTCATTTTAATCCGAAAAATGTGATAAGGTTTGTTATTCCGAAGGTTCATTCATCCGAAAATGAAATAAGGTTCGTTATTCCGAAGGTCGGTCAATCCGAAAATGGAAAAAAAAAAGCTCGTTATTCCGAAGGTTCGTTAAAGACCCTATTTCATTTTCGGATCAATGAACCTTTCGGAAATACGCCACAAATGTTCGGATTAATGAACCCTTTTAATTTTCGGATTAACGAACCTCAAGTTTTATCGGGAATTTGTGTGTTTCGAATTAACGAACCTTCGGAATAACGAACAGCACCCATGCGCGCGGTACTGGCATGAGGCATGACACAGGGCAAGACGTTTTCTAGTCAATTTTACGTTCCACGGCAGCCAATTTTGCAAAATTCCCAGGCCAGAATCATTAGTCCTTTAAAAGGGATCGTATAGTTTCAGTTGAGACCTAACTTCAGGTTTCTAATATTTTTTTTTTTATTTGTGAGATATTGAGAACCCTCTTATGAAATATGAGAGTCTGTATATATCCAAGAGGAATTCAAAGTTTATTTGATGAAAATTGGTTCTGAAAAGGCTAAGATACCCAAAACAGAGCGATCTGAATAAAAGGTGGGACCCACCCTTTACTATGATGGCTTTGTTTATACTTTGCTTTTGGATTTCTCAGTCATTCCCAGACCGATTTTCATCAAATAAACTTTGAATTCCTCTTAGAATGGTATGCTCTGTACTATTTCATAAGTATAGTTTTTTGGTATTTGTCAAAAATCAAAAGCCAAATCCTCATCTCCACCAGTGCTATACCATCCCTTTAAAGGGGATGGCTATCTAGTAACTGGTCAGTGGGAATCAGTGGGAATGCTGGGGGATGATTTTTCCAATCTTTGTGAGATTCATTTAAGAGTACATTATATATCTATTGTTGTGTGAAAAATTATTTGCTTCAGAATAGTCTCATATATTCAAGTAATGTGCAGTTTAATGTTTCCAGGTTAGCGTGCCTGGTCAGTGACGGGGCATTAATCTGCACATAATACTTATTATGAGACCGTTCTGAAGCAAATAATTTTCACACAACAGTAGATGTACTCTTAATTAAATGAATCCCACAAGGATTGGAACAATCATCCCTCAGCATTCCCACTGATTCCCACTGATCGGTTACTAGCCATGCCCCTGGGAACTAATGATATAAGAGCTACATTAACTTACGCATTTATGGTGATGCAAAGAAAAATCGATATTGTCTCATTTGCTTACGTGATTTCCTAACGGATTGTGAAAATGTGAATCCTTGAAATTGCAATGGCAGAGACTCCAACCCCAAGGACCTTCTGATCTGGAGATTCTCCCGCCCGAAACCCCCAGCAAACGGGAGACTCCAAGTTGATGTGTGCGAAGCGCGAAGTTCCTAGGGTTCTAGATGTTCTCTGGTGCTATCTAAGGCTTATTTTTTCAAGGTACGATAGCAATAAGTAAGAAATCCTTTCCACCGGGAGACACATAGCCAGGGCGGGAGAAATCAAATCTCAAACGGGAGAACGGGAGATTTTGCAAAACTGGGCTTTCGGCGGGAGATCTCCCGTCGAAAACGGGAGAGTTGGAGTCTCTGCAATGGTTTGCAGGGGATAAACTTTGTCTTTGTTTTGATGAGGCTTATATGATTTTTTTTTGTTTGTTTAATTTTGTTTGATTGTTTATTTTTTTTATACTTCTCATCACAGTCAAATGGAGTGATATTTCTGTGCCACGGGCTTTGGACAGAGTGAACAATGCTATGGGGTTTTCTGTGCCAGTCGCCACTCAAGTATAGGTGTGGTAAAGATACCACTGGCGTAGCCAGGGGGGGGGGGGGGGGGGGGGGGGCGATGGGGGCGGTCGCCCCCCCCCCCCCCCCCCCCCCCTAAGATTTGGACCGGGGATTTGGGAGGCGGAAAAAAAAATGCGTGTTTGCTGTATGCATGCACATGAAGCGGGTCTCCTTTGCAACCTTTCATCAAATAAGATATTTTTTTTTTGATATTTCACTCAAAGTGTGCACCAGATCGTTGAATTGCAATTCAAAATATGCAAAATCTCTCGTGCTTGGGAGGGGGTATCCCCCTCCCAAACCCTCCCCTTCTCTAGCTAAGTACACTTTCTTGATTTACAAAAAATTCTGAATAATTCTGAGTGCACAAGACTTATCACTTACATTCCGAAAACTGAAGGTTCCCTCATGTATCTTAAGGGGAATTTCCCCTTTTAATCGACCCTTTCCTCCCTCAGCCCCCCCCCCATCAGTTTTGTTTTGTTTTTTTTTTTTGTTAGTGATTTCCCAAATGTTGATTCCATCAAATATGCGTATACGAGATATCTCAATTTCAACCTTAAAAAGATAAAAGCTCCATCGGAAGGGAAGGGTGGAGATAACAGTCGCCCACGCCTTCTCCCTGCTCGCCCCCCCCCCCCCCCCCCCGCCATGCAAAGAAGTAGACTGTGGCTATACCCAGATCGCTTTATTTCAATTCTAAAAACGCAAAAGCTCCGCGAGAGGGAGGGGGAATCCCCCTTCCCCTAAGCTCTACCTCACTAGACTTTACATACGCACAGATGGTGCACATTCGGAATAAGAGCTAAATTCCGTGATTTTAACACTTCAATGAAAAAGTATTGCACCAAAAATTTGCACCAGATCGCTGAATTTGAGGTCTGAAAACGCAAAATCACCTTCGTGTGGGAGGGGATATGCCCCTATCTACACCCTCGTGTGCATGCTTTTTCTGTTTGATTGCTGAACAGACAGCATTCATGATATTCAGTGTAAGAATTGATACAAGAAGACTAGCGTATTTAAATTATACCATTTTATAGGCAAATTGTTCAATAATAATCTACACTAAAATATACTGCTACCTTAAACAAGTGGGACTGTTTCACGTCGATAAAACGCGCAAAAAAAATGCATCAAATTGCACCATTTGCAACATCAAAATGCAAAAAGTTCTTACTGTGGGAGGGGGGATACCCCCCTCCCACACCCTCCCCTACCCCCTCGCTCGCTCCGCTCGCTCGGGTTCAGTCGCGTTCATAATATTCAGTGAAAAGAATTAATAGAAGAAGTGTATCTAAATTGTACCACTTTATAGGCAAATTGTTCAATAATAATCTACATCAAAATAAACTGCTACCATAAACAAGTGAGACTGTTTCACGTTGATAAAACGCGCAAAAACACGCATCAAATTGCACCATTTGCAACATCAAAATGCAAAAAGTTCTTACTGTGGGAGGGGGGACACCCACCTCCCACACCCTCCCCTACCACCTCGCTCGCTCCGCTCGCTCGGATTCAGTCGCGTTCATAATATTCAGTGAAAAGAATTAATACAAGAAGTGTATCTAAATTATACAATTTTATAGGCAAATTGTTCAATAATAATCTACATCAAAATAAACTGCTACCATAAACAAGTGGGACTGTTTCACGTCGATAAAACGCGCAAAAACATGCATCAAATTGCACCATTTGCAACATCAAAATGCAAAAAGTTCTTACTGTGGGAGGAAGGATACCCCCCTCCCACACCCTCCCCTACCCCCTCGCTCGCTCTGCTCGCTCGGGTTCAGTCGCGTTCATAATAATCAGTTAAAAGAATTAATACAAGAAGTGTATCTAAATTATACCATTTTATAGGCAAACTCTTCAATAATAATCTACATCAAAATAAACTGCTACTATAAACAAGTGGGACTGTTTCACGTCGATAAAACGCACAAAAACATGCATCAAATTGCACCATTTGCAACATCAAAATGCAAAAAGTTCTTACACCCTCCCCTACCCCCTCGCTCGCTCCGCTCGCTCGGGTTCAGTCGCGTTCATAATATTCAGTGAAAAGAATTAATAGAAGAAGTGTATCTAAATTGTACCACTTTATAGGCAAATTGTTCAATAATAATCTACATCAAAATAAACTGCTACCATAAACAAGTGAGACTGTTTCACGTCGATAAAACGCGCAAAAACACGCATCAAATTGCACCATTTGCAACATCAAAATGCAAAAAGTTCTTACTGTGGGAGGGGGGATACCCCCCTCCCACACCCTCCCCTACCCCCTCGCTCGCTCCGCTCGCTCGCGTTCAGTCGCGTTCATGATATTCAGTGAAAAGAATTAATACAAGAAATGTATCTAAATTATACCATTTTATAGGCAAATTGTTCAATAATAATCTACATCAAAATAAACTGCTACCATAAACAAGTGGGACTGTTTCACGTCGATAAAACGCGCAAAAGCATGCATCAAATTGCACCATTTACAACATCCAAATGCAAAAAGTTCTTACCGTGGGAGGGGGGACACCCCCCTCCCACACCCTCCCCCCCCCCCCCCTCGCTCGCTCCGCTCGCTCGGGCTCGGTCGCTTCGCTCCCTCGCAGACTAACCGCCCCCCCTAAAATGAAATCCTGGCTACGCCGTTGAAAGATACACTCCGTAATGCAGATCAACACACACACACACACACACACACACACACATACACACAAACACATACAAACGCAATAAAATGTATGCCATTTGTAAACAACATTGTAAAACATTCGTCACTTTATTGTGACAAAATTCATTACAATAATCTCCAATACTATAGTTGCCAATTATATGAAACAATACACTTTAATCTTAAAAAAAAAACCAAAAGAAAATAAAGCTAATGATGATAGATAGATATTGTCCTTCAATGAATGAATAAACATTTTTATTGGAAAATATGTTGAAATTATAGTGCAGCATCGAAAATTATAACATATATATACATGTAGTTGTGTTATTTCATGGTCTCTTTGAGTATACCAGGTACTCATTATTTTCTTTATTTAAAAAGAAATAAAAATTGGCTATTAATATTTGTGATCCCCTTGAATCTTTTCACCCTTTTTTTTTTGCAAGTAAATCTTCAAGAATGGTTTTTTAGTCATTCTGACAGAAAAGGGTTGTAATCTCATCAAACATTATTTCGTATGTTTATCATGATGGTCCCTGCAACATGGAACATGTCATGAAAGTGAAAATGCAACAATTCATTGCATTCTGCTTCCAAACGATTTAATTTTGCTTGAACATTAACTTTTCTAATCCTCCCAAGAAAATGTTATTTAACCTAAATGGGTGTTACTGTACTTCTCTTTTTACATTGTATAAAGTTGCAGAAATAAAAAGTAAATCATAGAAAAGGAAAGGTCAGATATCTCTACCACATTAAAAAAAAAAAGAAAAGGTAGGGGTATGATCATCCAAGTTTAGACTGCGTTTAAATCACACTGACACATTGCACTTCACAGCAAATCAGAAAAATTACCCTGTGTAGTCTAAAATACTTTTGTGTGTTAAAAACAAGTGTATCACCAAGAAGTATGAATTGTGTATTCACATTGAAGTATTCTAATCATGCATCTTACCTTTGTTGTATCTAAGAACTGGTGCTCTTTAAAGGTGATGGCTGTTTAAATCATTTTAGACAACTCCTTATCAAACCCTATTTTGAAAAGAATTGGAAATACTTGTCCCCATCAGTATGTTTTGAATGAGTTGCACAAACAAAATTTATTAGTAACTGCAAAGTTATCTTGAACAGCATACCTTGGAAATTATTCAATTGGAGATGGACATATTGCAGTTTAAAACCAAGATTAAGATGGGAAACATTCAACACATTTACCACTTTTAAAAATGAAATGGTATATCAACATTCTAAATGCTGTCAATCCTCCAACCTTTAGTTAAATGTTAAGTTGAACACTCAAAATGTTGAACTACCATTTCAGAAATGGTAAACCCAACAATTTGTGCTAAATCTAACATTTACTAAAAGGTTGGTGGAGTGACAACATTAAAAATGTTGATATACTATTTCATTTTAGAGAGTGGTTAGCCAATTGTCATAAATATACACATACATGTTCATATCCAGTATAGTTTACCATTTCAGCACGATTGATCAATATACGTGTATTTGGTTAAACTAGAAATACAGACACAATGTGCAAACATGTATATCTACACAAGGTGTATTATCAAGTATGCAACAATGTCAGATAAAAACAAAATAAAACAATAATATAAAATGTAGCATTCCAGATGTCATTTACGACAGAATTTGATTACTGATATGAGTAGTTATATATAACAGTATTTCCCTTTGAGGATTTGCAATCACTGGTGATCAACACACTAAAACATACAGAAAAATCGGCTTCAACACCTTGTTAAAATTACAATTTGCACATGAAGTGGATGTGTAGGAAAGACAGCTTCACTTGCTTCATATATTCACACGGGAATGCTTGACCAACCTCTATGCAATCCCACAAAGAGAACAGGGTGGAGTACTGAATGCTTTAGGGAAACAGAGGTTGATTTCAAATTCAGTGCTAGTGCTAGTTCTACCTCCCGCCCAAAAATGCCTTTAATTGAGCTTCAACATCGATGGTCAGATTAATGCAACCATACTGATCACATTTTGTCAATCTCCAACAGTAGATGTTGGCATCAAACAACCATGATAAGTCCACAGGAATTTTGCAACAACAGAGGAAGGGACGCTGTAAAATCACAAATTAAAAGATGCAGTCATGACTGCTTACATAGTATTAGACACATAATAAGGAAGACAGCTTAAAACTGCCAGAAATTTCATCCCTTCTCCAAAGCACAATGATCTTAATATTGCTCTCAGGCTCAGATTTAAGTAGCCATGTGTAGAGTGTTAATGCATGTTATGAGAGTGACCACTGCATTAGCATAGACTTCGCACATAACACACTTTGCACTACTGTATTGCATGTGAATGTGGGTCTCGCACAGCAATGCTAACACTAGCACTGAACTCAAAATGACAATGATGATCCCTAGGGGCTGGTGTTAGCCAATGGGGGAAAAAGCATGTAAACTGCCAACACAAACAGCAGAGCTCTCTTCAGCAGACAACATTCAACACCAGGCCCAATACCAACTACTGGAAATACATCATAATTTTGAGATCAACCTCCCAAAACTGACTGATTTTGAGTTCGGTTTTATTGCCAGTGCTAGCGTTAAGCGATCACTAGCACTAGCATCGGACTTGAAATCGCTTATATTGTAGTTAGCTGGCTGAAGCTGAGGCATATCTGTGCTCCAGCACAAACCATGCTTTTCAACAAGGCATACACATACACATGGTGGTGCTCTACAAGTGAAAGTGAATTCATAGTCCACAAAAGCTTAGCTTCATAGTACTTCATGGGCACATACAAGATGGTCAGAATGATAAGCTCTGAATATGATTTACCAAGGGGCTTAAAAATTCACATACTTGTACCATTATGCTTTTGATGAAATATAAAAATTCTGAAGACAATATTGCATAGTATGTACACATATCAATCAAAAGTGATTATCATTTTTCCTTTATTTCATTTTTTTTTTTTTTGTAGAATATAATTTACTTACATGATACGGTAATGATATTGAGCTTAGGGTATTCAAGGCACTATTCCACAGGACAAAAAAAAAAACACATAAGGCAAGTGCCAAATTGTGTCTCACCCATTCGCGTACAAGAAATTAATATTTTTCTAACTCCCAGAAGTTCATTGACACACCTATGATCTTTGACCTCATGGTAACCTTCAACTCCCCAAGGGACATTTACCATCCAAGTTTGGTCACAAACGGACAAAGGGATCAAAAGTTATGAGCCATAATCGAAACACGCCATAAAAACTTAACAATGGGACCTAAAAATTTGTTGACCCCTTTCTGTGACCTTTGACCTTGTAATGACCTTTAATTCCCCAAGGGACATCTAGCATCCAAGTTTGGTCACAAACGGACATAGGGATCAAAAGTTATGAGCCACAATCGAAACGTGCCCTAAAATCTTAACATTGGGCCCTAATAGTTTGTTGACCCCTGTCTGTGACCTTTGACCTTGTGATGACTTTCACCTCCCCAAGGGACATCTACCATCCAAGTTTGGTCACAAACAGACAGATACATCAAAAGTTACGAGCTATAAACGAAACGCGCCCTAAAAACTTAACATTGGGCCCTAAAGTTAATTGACCTCTGCCTGTGACCTTTGACCTTGAGGTGCCCTTCATGTTTGGTAAAATGTGTAACTCTGTATTACCACTCTTCCCTCCAAGTTTGATTGAAAATGAAATCCTCAGTAGAGAGTTATTCAAGTTTTTGTAGCATTACGGACAGATGACGGACGGACGGACGGACGACGGACAGACGCCACAGGCGATCCCTTAGTCTCCCCACACCTCCGATGGGCTCGACAAAAAAACATTACTTTGTGCTGCTGAATAGCAGACTCCATAGGTGCCTACCATCAATACACACAGATACACATGCAAATAGATTCTCGCTGCATAAATCATGTTCAGGTGAACCTTGTTATAACATACATGGATTCAAAGAAATTAAGTTAATACTATCTCTGGAGTTTAATGGTAAAAATGTCATCATTTCCCCTACCATCTTTAATGAGATTTGCTTTAAGGAGAAAACTATCGAATGATTATCATTAGTGAAGTGTCTTACAATTATCTCAAAATGAGTGAAATACATGTACCACTAATGGACACCATACAATGTACATGTAAAAAGTCACAAATGTTCCAGTCGACTCCCATTATAACGAAGTCCTAAGGACCGGCAGTTTTCTTTTATTATATCAAAAGTTTGTTGTAACTGAACAAACAAACAGTGAAAAATATAGAGAGTCTAATAATGTTGGGGTCTGAATTTTTACTTGGTTGTATGCCCTGACCAGGATTCTGCTACAACTGTGTTCCTAATGATTGGAGTGCACTGAAATACAAATTTCTACAATGACCTGCAAGACTTAATGGAGAGGGATGGTTTTATCATTTTGGTGGAGATGGGACATCAGGTTTCCAATTTTATTTCTTTTCTTTTTGTAAATTTCTATTTGTGTGTGTGTGTATGTGTGTCTGAGATGAGAAATGTGAAGGAGTATACAATTCTGATAGAAATTCAAAGTTATGTGATGAAAATTGGTTTTGAAATGGTTGAGATGTCCAAAAGCAAAGAGGTCCTAATAATAGGAGGGACCCACCTTTGATTATGACCACTTTGTTTTACTTTGTTTTTGGATATCCCAGCCATTTCAAAACCAATTTTCATCAAATAAACATTTCATTCCTATTGGAATTGTAAGCTCTTTAATATTTCATATAAATATTTTCTAACTTGCAAAAAGTTAACGTCTGAATCTTCCATCTCAACCAAAACTATACCATCCCTTTTTAAAGTGCAGTCAGAGGGTACATCAATGCAGCCGACATCTCTCAGAGTAGAGGGGCACATCAAGGCTTCACTTCATCATGTACACCCCCTAAAACACAACAAAATATCAAACAAACCAGTCTGAGGTACCTGTAAAATACACATTTTGGACTGAACAAGGTGACATCTCACTGGACGAAAAACATGATTTACTCTGAAGACTCACAACTGTGGCAGGAACTATCAAAATACAGTTAGGCATGGCCACAATGTCAAGGTGATACATTGTACATGGCATTAGTCTACAATCGTATGTGATTCATTTCATAATCAATTCACATTCATTATTCTTCACATTTACTATTCTTCTCAATGGAAAAGTAACAGTCAGAGGGAAAATTAGCATATGCTACATTTGTAAGTATTAAAGCAAATTACAATTAGTACTGCGTAATGTAGTACTGTCAAAACAGTTTTAACTGTCAATACATCAGGTACCTATTATATATTTTTTTAAATTGTGGGGTAATATTTACCATTACATTTGTGGAAGACCTATCAAAGTAAAGTTGACAATGTGATGATAGACAATTGAGACAGACGCCTACTGAACATAAGACTAATCTTCAGCACCAATGACAATAACTTTTGATCAGTGTCATACTGCTCAGAACCCTTTTATCAAACTCGGAAAGTTCTTTTTTCATGAGAGATTTATAATGCTGAAGGAAAACTCTTCTATAAATAGCTCATTTGTCATCAAGTCCTGAACACAGCAGTCAATTGCTTTCAGTTTCTTGTAAAACGAGGAATGGTCGTGTGCATTTTAATTTGGCAAATTTCGCACAATTAAAATGCATGCAAAAGTTCTTGTCTACATTACATACATTGAAAGCCAGTGGCAATTTGTGAAAATTTAATAGATCGAAAAAGGACGTTGGCTCCAATTCGCAAAAATTTCATGCCGCGAATATATCTTGTTTTACAGTATACATGTATGCCTGTATATACAAAGGCAGTTGTGAAAGAAATATATAATATCAACATCCTTCATACCCTCATTTAGTGCTCTCAAAATTGTATTCTTTTGTTCCGTTGTCAAAAGGATTTAAAGTCACACTAAGTGCCAAAACTTCATATGTTACTCTACACAAGTTTAGAAACTGCACTAAAATATATCAAGTCACACATAGATGGCTGTGCAGCAACGTAGCTATACAAAATGGCTGGAAATGGAAAAAGAATATATCATCATGGGGCAACTTCAAAGAATAGAGAACAATTCTTACAGAGACTTGACAATCAAATGCAATCACCATAATTCTACCAGTGTGCCCATTTGTACACAAATATATTCTGTCAACCTTGTAATAGACAATGCTTGCCAGGTTTGGTGACAATTTGACCATGTGTTTCAAAGAAGATGTAACTGTGAAAATTGTCCAACACTTTGGTTCCCCCCGACTCAGCTCAAACGGGGACACAAATGGATCTGACATAAACTAACTTAAAAATATATTCACAAAAGAATGTTATGAGATCATTTTAGCTCTATCGTTCCTGCTTTGAAAGGGGAAGTGCTTCCCTTCCTCCCCTAAGATTCCTTAATTAGGAGATTTGGGACCCCTGGGTGCCCCCAAGTGTGGCATTTCCCACACATACAAATTCTATCACCCTAGCAATAATATCTGCCAAGTCGTGCTTCCATAAAGTTCCCAGAATGTGTTTGCATATTGACACAATGCATATCAATAGTGATGAAAATCAAATATTTACCTATGCTTACGGTTCACCTATTACAGGAAGATAAGGAAAACCAATGTAACTGGCATATCTTGTTTAGGTTCGATCATAGGAAGTTCATTTCAGGTTTTGTGATAAGCAAATCTGATGAAAATGCTCCTGCCTCAATATTTATAAGATGAACTACAGTTGTATCAAGTATCCACAATCCAGGCTAGAAATGTACAATTATTGACAGATATTCTTCTAAAAATATATTTTCTCCACATACAAAGCACATAGAGGCATGTGTATCATTATGTCAGGTTGCATAAATGGGCAAGAGTGCAAAATTGCGGCAACTATTGGCAAATTTTGCAGCTTGCCATTTTTGACATGTGATCCTGACAGTATCATAAGCTACTATGATCAACATTACCATAGTTTTACATCAATGATTTTCAGAATGAACATTACCGTGAAACTTGTATCTTTCAACAGTGCTCTCTTGAATTCACTGTCTGTGTACCTTTAAAGTAACATCTCATCTGCTTTTTGTCCATCCGCAGTCTGACAAGTGAGAGCGTGCCAAATTTTTGCGTCAATCATGCATCAGTCAACGTCGCACGACAGCTGCAATAATGGAGTCGGTTTCCCAAAAGCTCCTGTATTTGTGATGATCAGAACCCCATCACCGCACTTCCCTTGCTGCATCATAGCAACCAGCATCCCACAAGGCCCCAGCTAGTCTTGCCTTTGTGGCCCCACTTGCTCTCTGGCCCCGCCATGTCTTGAGGATCTGGTAGACAGCTTCTTCCCCGCCATACTGACTATTATCCATGACGATGTTATCCACTTGAGCATCCCTGAGACCAAGTCGGCGTCCAAGCGATTTCATCTTTGGCCCTGGCACAGACTTTGCTATGTCCTGGCAAAGTTGCTCTGATACCATTTCATTGGAGTCTGTACAGAGGATGAAACAGTAAGTGATGAAATAGATATGACTAAATTTAACATATTAGTGGAAAAATGAGCAAAGAAAATGGGAGTCCATCTGGATTCAAACCCGAGACCTCCGGATGCTAGCCCGGTGCTCTACCAACTGAGCTATAGAAGGCCCTGTTCAGTGTTTGTCCCAGAAACCCTAAATTCTCAATACTTGGATGGTCAGAAGCTATAGCAGTGTGTTTGTGTGTGACACACACTTAAACCTGGTATAAACCGGAAGGATAATTCAACTTGGGGATAAATGTGAGGGATCACTGAAGTGATGCAGCTTTTGGAGTATGTAACAAATGCAGACAGAAATAAATTAAATACAAATGCAAACAGAAGGAAACTGACCAGAAATCAATATAATTTATTAGTGGCATGTACCCACCAAGACAACATTAGCTCTAGGTTTTCTTCCCCCTGTTCAAAGTGCAAATATGCAAGTTGGTCCACTGGAGCTGAAGACACAACACAATGATCTTGCAAATCTCCACTTCAGGAAAGTTTATCATATTTTTTCATATATTCTGCTGTAAATGTGATATATTTCCTTTAATGGCTAGAATAGAATTCAGATCATCTCAAGCAATTTCCCCCTTCAAATGATGAAGACATGGTTGGAAATACCAAAATCATTGTCACTTATTACATGCCTTGGAGATTCCCCCTACACTAACAAAAGCATAGAGAACAAATCAAAGATATTAACTTTCTTTCTCCAGCGCTTCATAAACATGCTAGCTACATCCCTCTAATCTCTTTAATTCATATATGTTTGGTTTGTTTTTTTTTTTTGGGGGGGGGGGGGGGGGGGAGCGGCATTCATGCTCCACGTCCATATCTTAATGTGGGACCAAGCAATGGCAATGCACATTTCTATCTTAGAGAGTTGTCTGTTGCACAAAAAGCCCTTATCTTCAGGAGAAGAAACAAAGCTGTTAAGGGCAATACTGCACATCACTTCCTATCAAGGCTTGAATCAGATTTAACATAAATATGGCGTGGAATTGCCCTTATAATCAGGTGCAGGTAAGGAACAAGACATGGTGTGTGTACAAAAATTCCCACTTGGCATCAATGCATCTGTATTCTCAAATCATCAAAAAGTCAGCAATATGAATACTATGCACAGTTCATGGAGTCTCACAATTCCAACCCTCACCCTGCCCTGCTAAACCCAAGTTGTAACGGTTTCAGCGCTCATCCTGCTTAATCACCCGAGAGTTTTGGTGGAGCCTCCTTGCACTGTTGCTGCGATTGTGCACCACGTTGCACCTGTCTGGATGTCCGCCCAGATGATGCTGGAGAATGCCGACCCCGCGGTACTGAGTTTGAAGTCACATGACTGCTTCCATAGTAATTATACTGGTCCCCAACCACAACGTTGGATGGAAGCTTGTTCAGATGCAACTCTGCCCGCGCTATGTGAAGACACAAACAAACAGCATGACACCAATAAAACTTGTTCACTCGTCATTAGTATGGATCTCACTTATGTTACTGTCACACCTTTGTGTACTTTGCTTACGTTTTGCTTCATATTGCCGGAAAGCAGACATACGCAGTCACACCTAATAAAGCCAAACAAAATGTGCTATGTATTCTGTACACAGATAAGTGCAAAGAACTGAGCTAGTAGCTCATTAGTTTTAAAACTTTTTAAACTTTCGCAGGCAAGCGCAATGGTAAATTGTTTACGAGCGCATACAAGTGGCAACTACCATTCAAGAGGACTTTCATTATAATGAGAGTTGTTTGTATGTATAGGTAGCAGGAATGCATGATTCTGCAATGCTACAATAGGCATGTACAAATTGTATCTCATGAGGTCTTGCTTGCTTCCACATTCCAGACATGAATGCAATATTTTCTGTACACAGATAAGTGCAAAGAACTGAGCTAGTAGCTCATTAGTTTTAAAACTTTTTAAACTTTCGCAGGCAAGCGCAATGGTAAATTGTTTACGAGCGCATACAAGTGGCAACTACCATTCAAGAGGACTTTCATTATAATGAGAGTTGTTTGTATGTATAGGTAGCAGGAATGCATGATTCTGCAATGCTACAATAGGCATGTACAAATTGTATCTCATGAGGTCTTGCTTGCTTCCACATTCCAGACATGAATGCAATATTTTTCTATTGAAAAAAAAAAATATTATTGTAGTTTGTCAATGAACATGCTTTTTCCAGTTTAGCATTCAGAGTCGATACATACTCACTCCAGACTAAAAGATCAAGTACAATTACGTACTAAAAATAAACCTATATTTCATTACTGCAATACATTCATGCAGGCGATAAACTTGAGCACAAAATTCATGAGAATTTGAAGAGTAGCAGAATCCTTGCACGAATTTACATGGAAGAGTCGCTGCACTATGAATCATGTCGCAGGAATTCTGAAATGATTTGTGACACACTAACCGGTACTTTAAATGCTCTGCAGATTTCATACCTGTTTTTATGTGCAATCCATCTCCAACTGCAGTACCAAAGAAAAGAAATTGATAATGCCATGAACTTAACACATATGAAACATTAAAATCATTTTCATTAACCCGTTGAGGACGAGTCCTGAGTATACTCGGGCAGGTGTCTATGGGAATTACGTGTTGTAGCAAATTCAAATCGTCCTCAACGGGTTAACTGTGCAAAGAACAAATACCCAAGTAAAGATAAAAATGTTTTAAAAGGGATATGAGTGAGGAGACTGAAAAAAAAAGTAAAAGTGGAACACAATGATTATGCGAGATCTTAAAAAACATAATATCCTGACAAAATTCCACTTATATATGAAACAAATCATCCACAATATTCCAAACTCTTTTGAAGAATGAAGTCCTATGTAATGTTTATGAATCCAAAGTCTGTCTGACAATAAAGTACATCCTCACAAGGGTTTGACTAAAGGGAATTCAAATGGTAATCCAAGATTTATGATCCAATCCTTTAATCCAGATGAGACTGAATGACAGCTACCCACCTGACTGAACAGTTGAAGATATTGCACTGCTGCTTTTGACTTTTGTTTCTCCATCCATCTCCTTGCTATCCTTTTCCTCCAGTTTTTCAAAGAATGCCATGCCCTTTGCATACGTATCCTTGCACAACTCGACGTCGATCGTGGGCTTCGCTTGTCCACACACCTTGTGCAGTTCCTCATCGGCAAAGCAGGGAAAGAGCATGGTACAGAGTTTACCATCGGTGCAAAGTCTCTTCAGGTCTGTTAGGGCCTTGCCTTGACTTGCTCGAAGCGTCAGAACAAACGGACTGTCAGAGTCTGAACTTGGGAGCTTGAGATGGACCAGCGTAATTCCGTATCCATCAAGGCCTACTCTTGCAGAGTGTAGACACTGTTCCACATGACGGTTTGACCACCAGTTTGGATTGTGGCATCTATCTATGCACGTCCACATTCCCTCTTTGATTTTTCTTTGAACCTTGAACACAGGTTGAATGAAGACAGTAATATCTGTAATGAACCAAAAAAGAAAATATATTGACAAAAAAAAAAACACCAAATACATACTGTTACACACTTTATGACACTTGTATGTGGATGACTAAGTAATTCATGTCACATCTAGCATTTAAATACTTATGACCATTCACCTTTTAAACCACACAACAGCAACATAATGCTGTTCCTACTACAAACATTCTGACAAAGTATAGTATCTAACATTTAAGAGACTTTCAACAGATACTGCTTGAATAAAGACAAATTTTGAATATGGTGGTACATGTGTTGTGTATCAAACAACCATACACCATTACCATAAAACATAACATGACAACCAGCAACACTTGCTATGCACTAAACACTATTCTATCCGTACACTTGATATCAAAATGGTCTTTGATAGCTTGTTACCATGGCAGGGGAAAGAGCATCAATTCAATAAATTGCATATAAATGTACACATTTAATCGTTAGTGGTTTGGTCTGAACACTGGCCATACGATACATGCAAATCAATAAGGTGTTTTTACACACTCATGCCAGGCACAATATGCAGAGGTTAAACCAGGGAGGTGCTAGAGAAGGAGAAAAAACTACTGCTCTCCTTTGAAGTCATGCGCCGCACCACCAAGAAGTTATGCGTTCAACTACAGGTGTTACCCATGTGCTTTGACAAAAGAGAGCATCAATAATCGGGAATAGCGTTATCACATCTAGAAATACTTGCCCCTACTGCATTTCGCTCTTTCTTTCAATGTGATGGCAACAATGAATCTGTGTACCTTGAATTGGAGCAGCGAATCAAAATGCAGTGACAAACTGACAATTTTAACAGCAAATAATTTAAAAGCACGCTGAAACACGCTTTAGCGGAGTACTTTATTTGAAGGATCAAAATATACCAGATTAAAAGATAGAAAATTAACATGTGGAAATGTGCGCATTATAGAAAAATATTAGGTATTTAAGGGGGTCTAATTTTCATTTCATTTCGATTTGCGCATTACAAAGAAACTAGAAATATATGTTTATAAAATTGACTTCTTTCTAAACTATTCTAAATCAATTCGAGTATTTCATTTAAAATTTTATGGTGAAATAAAGCTTGTAATTCAACGAAAGGTGAAATGCGCTCTTCGTCTCCGAACTTCGTCTTGCAGATTAGAGCGGTGCCGAGCATGACTTAAAGGTGTAGTGGAATGCTAGACATCCCATCGTAACGCCTTGAACCCAAACATGTGTGTGCATGAATTACGAAGAGTTGCCACTCCATCTCTGTAACACCTCCCTGGTTAAACGGACTCTCACTTTCGACGATCACATGTGCCCTTCCGGTATATATGGAGATATGCAGCAGGCATGGGCAGAACATGCCGTGTGGTAATCACATCTAATTTCCCCCTCTTGATTACGACTAAAACATTGTCAAAACACAACAGAAATGTATTTTCAGAACTTACAATTGATATTTCTTTTCCAAAAACTTAACAATTGCTAATAAAATCTTCAAAACTATAGCAGTTTTGAGATACTGTAGAGATGGTGCTCAACGTTTTTTTTTGTGTGTGTGTGTGCACGAACAAATAGAGCTCGCGCTGAGCATCTGCACAGCATTGTGAACTCGTTTAATACTGAAAATAAATAGCGCCACTGCCTTTCAAGTTTCTAAAGTTCGATGTGATAGCGAGAACTGGAGGACATGTCAGCCCATGGGTAGAATTCCACTAATGACTGCAAGAAATGTGCTTTGAATGGAAAGTCTTGTTTTTCCTGACATGCATTTAAATGTATACTGGTGTATTGGGATACTGTAAAACATGATACATTCGCGGCATGAAATTTTTGTGAGTTGGAGCCGACGGCCTTTTTTGTGGCATGAAATTTTCGCAAATTGCCACTGTCGTTCAACGCAAATGGTACAGAAAAGAACTTCCGCATGCATTTTAATTACGCGAATCTTGGCGCTCCCAAAATTCACAAAATTAAAATGCAAGCAAACATTCCTGGTTTTACAGTAAACACTAATATCAATTTGATACAAGATCACTGATATTTCAATGATGCTTATCAAAATCCTGGAGTGTATTTCAAACTTACCAAAGGCTCTGTCATCATCAGAGAGATGGTTGAAGATTATTGGCTCATCGGAGTCCAAGGAACTAGGATCAGTAGGAGGAATTCCGCCTGCTCCACCTGGAGATTCTCCATCTGCAAGTGCAAAAAAAATTGTGCAATCAAAAGATTTCTGAAATATTTTATCCTTTTTCAGAATTTCATATGTATTTCTGTTGTTTTGACTTCTTGTTATTCAATTATTCTTTTTTTAATGAAATTTGTCTGTGAATTGTTGCACGCATGGAAATATATAAGTAATTGATTTTAATCCATAAAACCAGAAAATAATCATGCTTTTATGAAATTTAACTGTAAGCACAATTTGCATTGAAATTCACATTTTTCAACATGTTTTGGTCTGACAAGCATGTACATATTTATGTGTGACTTTTGGAACCGCGTGGCCGGGGTCGAAAATTTTGATGTCAAGAGACGCGGGAGGCTTGAAAGAAAATAGTTGTGAAACATTGCGGTGAAGGCTTTTTGCAATGGCCACATACCACGCGGAATGTTGAGAGGAGCCTCCGAGCCCCCACCTCCCCCTAGCCTAGCCTAGTTAGGGTTAAATTGGAATTGTTTTGGTTGAAAGGATGGAATCAGTGACATGCACCATATAAAACACACCAAGATCAACAGGTATAAACAATGACTGACACTGTCACTGAAGGTCAGTGCGTGTCACAGTACAGATCGACTTCAATGACAAAAGTCCATTGTGCTTCTTGAAAATGCGAATGTGTGATCACCATGTTTAGATATTTAAAAAAAATAAATGAAGACTGTCCCAGTTTGATCTCAGCACAATTATACACTTTAAAGAGAGTTTGTTTGAAGGATTGTTAATCTACACTGCCGAATTAAGTTCATGCTAATTTCGCACATTGTGGCCCCTTTGGACTTACCTGGCAGGCTTCCTCTAAGTGCATGTGGAACTCCGTCTGCTCCTGTCTGGTGGATTGGGGGTTGGTCACTTGGGGGTTGGTCCTCTGGGGGTTGATCTTTGCTACTTAGCCGCTGGAAATGGTCAGCTAGCTCCGCGGGGTCAATACTCACTTCATCACTTGGATGATCAATCTGTGTGACTCCACTGACCTGCAGAAAACCAAGCACACAATGACGGGCATTATTATCAGATGTGATGAAGTATACACATCAAGCTTTGACAAAAGCTGTAACTGTATAATGTCCTAAGTTTGAGAGGAGGGAGGGAAGGGGATCAGTCTCTGATATGACATGCTATCCATCCAGCAAAAGTGTAGATCGAGGGTATTTTTTTTATGAAACACAATCATGCAATATATTCCCTTGAGAAAAAAAAAGGAGCATTGTTTTGTCTAAGAGTGATATCCCCATCCCTTGTGGATATGCCATATATTTCAAGTGTAAAACTTTTTTTTTTCATTGTAGTTTGGGACTGTATGACAATTTAGCAAGTTGTTGAATCTGCAACCAAGAACCATAGCGACTACATGAGAAATATGAATCATCTGTTGTCATGAGAAAGCCTGTGATACCTCACCTTGGAGCAGCCTGTTCCAACGACCCTCCTGCTGCTGTCAGCACTGCCAGTTGTAGGCAAAGATTTACCGGTAATCTGGGAGATGATAAACAGCCCAATAGACAAACGGTGATTATACTTTCATGAGTTGTTCATTTCATAATTATCACTTGACCAGAAAATCTGTTCAAATAAAAAAAAAACCACATGAAGTACAGTCAAGTTGATGTTCACTTTTGATGTATGTGCATGATGGAGAAGGATCGTAATAGTTTATGTGAACTGTGAACATACTGTATAAGCGGTTATTTTCGCGAGGGTTCAATTTTCGTGAATTTCGCGAATCATGGGTGGATGGCGAATTTAACAACACGCGAAAATGTCGCCATACACTAGAGTAACAAATACATGCAAGATAGCATTGGTGTGAATTCGCGAAAACAACATCTCGCGAAAATGTCTGTGACCTTCTAATTCGCGAAAATATCTGTACGCGAAAATAACAGCTTATACAGTATCATGCACTGGGTATTTGTGTCATGGTCAAGGGTTGATTCCTTCTGGATTTAAAATGCAAGACTGACAGAGAAATAATCTGTACTAAAGGAGGTACAGACAATGTCCTCAAATAAAGTGAGTACCACATAGATTTACTGAACACCGTATTAAGGCATGCCAAGGTGTGGTGCACACATGGAGTAGTTGATTGTTATGCATGTTCATTAAGAGGTGAAAAGGAACTTCATGAGAAGTTTCATTGTAATGGATTCATAGGGATGTCAATTTGTATGTTACAATGACGAGGACCAAATACGAACAATAATCAGTGCAGGATTTACTCTTTGTTTCCACATTTTTGCTGCAGCACATTTTGGTAATGTGCAAGTGACATTTGACATTCAGAAATACATCATTTAATTCAAATTCAAGTAAAAACAAATATGAATGAATTTAACTAAAACTAGAAATGTGGCTATGGCGACTGGTATGCCTCTGCCATAATGCATGGTTCTCCTGATAGTACAATGTCTTGGCAATGTGTGATGACAGTTTCACATAATTGGCAAAATGACAGGCTTGTCACAAATGTGTTGAATGTTCACTTTCCTTGAACTAGGTATAATTGGATGAATGGCTATACTATACAGTGGAGGTATTTTGGGATTTGAGGATTTTTACTTGACTTTTGACCCTTTAGTCATTAAATAATTGTTAAAGTATGGAGAAAAAGTGTAATTACACTATTAACCCTAAAAAGACTGGGCTATTTTGGTAGCTCGAAAGACTGGGGGGGGGGGGCCTCAAGGGCCCCCCCCAAGATCTCGGCCGTGGATCGCGCGATCGCCGCGGAACTTTGCAGAATGGTAGTGTGCGATGTAATCTACAAGATCGTGTTTTTAAATTTTAGAAAATAGTCTTCTTTTATTTTATTTTGATTAACTATGATAATTTATGCGAGAAATCAGAATCTTTCATCTAAATCAGTAAATAAAGCTCCAAAAGTGCTCATTTTTGGTATAAACATTCTTTGTGGCATTCTTAGCAAATGTACTTGAAAAAAAATTCGGTATCAAAATTAATTTCTTATTTATTTTATTGTTTCATGAATTTCTTATATATTTCCTTGTTTTTTCGACCTTTTGTTTTTGTTGTTTTTTGTAACAAAATTTGTCACAGACACTTTTTGAAGCATAATACTCCTAAAACAAACTAATTTTAGCCATTGAGAGTAAAAATAAGCATATTTATATGAACCATGTGAAAAAACTCAATTTGCATTGAATTTGACTTTGTACACAAAATCACATTTTTTAGCCATTTTTGGCCTCACGTGCATGTACAAAAAGTCATGTAACTTCAGAACTGTACCCCCGGGCGTCACAAATTTGGTGTCAAAATGTGCGGGAAACTCAAAAGAAAAAAGTCATGGAGCATCGCGGCGAGAGCATTGCGTGTTGCAGAGTAATCGTGCGAAATGTCGAGGGGGGGGGCCTCCGAGGCCCCCCCCCCCCAGTGCAGTTAGGGTTAAATAGTAAGATTTTAGCATTTTAACCTAGCCTTTGTCCCTTAACCTTTGACCCTATGACCCTAAAATTCCCAGGAGAATCACTGTCAGGTAGAACATGTATAGATAATTACCAAGTTTCATGATGATACCTTGAGTCACTTTCAAGATATGGTGGAAAAAGTGAAATTTAGCACTTTCACTTGACCTTTGAACTTTTAGCAAGAAACTTCCAAGTGAATCTCTATTAGGTAAGATGTATATCTTCTGTTTCACCAAAAACCCTGTAGGCATTGCATAAATAAAGAGGGAAATAGTGAAAGTTTAAGGAGTTGACCTTGACCATTGACCCTTGACCTTTGACCAATGACCCTAAATTCCCAATATAATGGCTGCCAGTCAGTACATGCATATATTCTAAGTTCCATAAAGATACCATGAACCATTTGCAGGATATGGAGGAAAAAAAAGAAATTTTAATAACTTCACTTGACCTTTGACCTCTTGACCCAAAACTCTCTCTGAAGAATCCTCATTTAGCAGTACACGTATACACTAAGTTTCAAGAAAGTACCTTCAGGCATTGCATAGATATGGGGGAAATAGTGAAATTTTGAGTATATAACCTTGACCTTTTGGCCTTTGGCCTTGAGCATGTGCACCAAAAAATTGATAGGCACAACTTCGCTCATTCCTACAATGCAAAGTTTCATTACAATACCTCAAATGATTTTTTAGTTACGCTGTCCACAAAAATTGATTACGGACGGACAGACGGACAACCAAAAAACATAATGCCTCCGGCGACACTTCGTGGCGGAGGCACAAAAATTGCAGTACCTGTAGGGATATGTTGAGGTGCGCATCCTGGTATGCTCCATCTGATGAAACTATCTTTTCAAGTTGTGCTATGATATCTGCAGCAAAAACAAAAAAAAGTCAAATAGAAACCAAACAGAGATCACTATTATTGCAAATATTGTCTGAGATTGATAGCGAGGATGTTATGTCATATTGCTGGAACAATGAGGGCATGTCTGTTTTTTTTTTATTTTGAGAATGAAAATCAATCTTGGTGATATGTGTAGTGCGTTCATAAAAACATATAACAATAGCTACTGTACAAAGTGTCTTATTTGTCTTACTGTATGTCTTAATAAATACGGAAATAATAACTTTTCAACTCTTTGTGTGCTCTGGTGTAAACACCCTGTACTTCATTATTTTGAGACCACAATGAGCACATGGAAAAGTGTCACAGTTCTATTTTTCAAAAGCCATGTAGCTTATCACAAGTGTTTATGCCAGAAATGCAGTTATGGAATTTGCTGGGATGTATCATTAAATTTTACGACAAAGCTATGGCTAAGGGTCCATTCGAGCGCTCAAAAGCAAACCAGAGTGTACCAAATCACACTGTGCCAGATTTGGAGTGTTCAAGTGCTCTGTGGAGAAAATGTGCCTCATTAGTTATTTTTAGAGGTGGTCACACATTTTGTAGCAACGGGGTCATGCATCTGGCGCATTTAAAATACTTACAGATGTCCCAAACAAAGAGAATGAACTCACTGCATTATGAAATACAATGTATGTGCATGTTACATGCATTATTCACATGCTAACTTCTGGCACGCTTTTTATAACACCCTTTTGGAGCACATCGGGAAGTGGTCCACTTTTCGCTTGGTTCAGTTTGGGAGTGTTCACTTTAGGACAGCACTCAAATGCACCCCAAGAAACTTTCAATACATTGTGGTATCTCGGGGTTTATCTATAAGTTTGTGCCCTGTTGAGCATTTGAGAGAAATATATGCAAAGTCGGCAAGTCATCGATTCGAGTTGGGTGTGTAAACATGACACACATAAAACTAATTTGCTGTAATCAGTACATCATCTGCTATTAGAATAAGTGATACATATTTGTCTCCTTCAAAGCCTCTTTTACTATACACTGAAATATCGTTAGTCAATCCAAAACGCTCTCACTCAAAGACATAATGCAAATGAAAGTTGCTAGCATTCTGAGGTCTGTGAAATTGAAATCTATCAATTTTCTTTTTCTATGTGTAACCACACCTTGTTGAACAGGGACTCACTACCATCTTTGTCTGAACATCTGCTGTTCAGCAACAGACATTTGAAATTATCTAATAAGATGCGCCAACAGGCTACACGTAGTCATAAAATATAGACCTGTATCTTATGTGTTGCCCTTCAGCGAGCCAAACACAATAGGATGCATATTGATGTTTGAGTGGCCTTTTGCAGCAAAACAAAAACAAAAACAAACTAGAAATGTCGCCAAGGCGAATGGTATGCCTCCGCCATAATGCATGAATCTCCTAATAGGTCTATAGTAAATGTGGACAATGTGTAATACATTTTCACAAAATTGGCAAAATATCAAAATGATAAGTTTGTCACAAATGTGTTGAATGTTCATCTTCCTTGACCTAGGTTTAATTGGATGAATAGGAGAGCATGTATTTGGGGATTTAAGGACTTAAACTTAACTTTGCCCATTCATTAGTTTATCCATTGAGTAATTTTCAAGGGATGGAAAAAAAGTGCAATTTCTGTATTGAAAAGTACATTGTTACCAATTTTCATCTGGCCTATGACCCTAAAATTCATAGGATAATCACTGTCAGGCAGAACATGCATAAATATGTAGAAAGTTTCAAGATAACTCGAGCCACTTCTGAGATATGGAGGAAAAAGTTAGTTCAGCACTTTCCCTTGATCTTTGACCTTTTGAATTTTGAGGTAAAAAAAAAAGAAAGAAAAAAACGAAAAAAAAAAGTTTCCAGAGAATCTCTATTAGGCTATACATGCATACACCAAGTGAAAAAAAAAAATAATCCTGCTGGCATTGCATAAATATGAGGGATATAGTAAAATGTTGAAGTGTTGCCTTTGACCTTTGACCTTTGACCCCATGAACCCTAAATTCTCTATATAATCACTACCAGTCAGTACATGTATTTATATTATGTTCCATGAAGATACCTTGAACAATTTCCAAGTTATGGAGAAAAAGTAAAGTTTTGATATTGTTACTTGACCTTTTGACCTTTGACCTCATGACCCAAATTTTCTCCAGAGAATCTTAATTGGGTAATACATGTATACACTAAGTTTTAAGAAAATATCTTCAGGCATTGCATAGATATGGAGGAGATAGCGAAATTTTACGTATTTGATCTTGACCTTTTGACCTTTGACCTTGAGCATGTGCACCCAAAAGTTAATAGGCACAACTTCACCCCCTAATACACACACATGCCAAGTTTCATTAGGATACCTCAAAAGGTTTTTTAGTTACGCTGTCCACAAAATTCATTACGGATGGAAGGACGGACGGATGGAAGGACAGAAAGGACGGACGTACAAGGACGGACGGACGGACGGACAACCCGAAAACATAATGCCTCGGGCACCACTACGTGGCGGAGGCATAAAAACACAATTTTCGCAAGGTAATACATTTACAACACAAAGATTAAACTCGCATCATATTGTATGCTACCTTGCAGTAATGCAAGACTTACAAGCAGAGTGCCTATTATGTAGATACACTAATTTGTATGCTTCATCAGCAGAATACACGAGACATATTCAGACATTGAGCTTGTATTGACAGTACTGTCGACTTCCGATTCCATGAAAGCTACGCAGTGCACAGAAGGAGGTAGAAACAATGGTAAGATCTCACTTACCCTGGACCTTTGGTCGATGTTTGGGGTGAAACTGTCTTCCTCTCTGCATGATATCCAAAACCTCCTTGGGAGTTCTGTCTTCCACTTCTTGCTCTAGGTCCTCATGTTCATTGTCTCTTTTGAACAGACGGATCATCTCTTCTCCACGATCACCTTTTCAGCAATTCAAAATATATTACTGGTACCCGTCAAATATTTCAAGATTTGACATGACCATCACATATATCATGAACAATTTCACTGCACAAGAAAATGTGAAATAGAATTTACTGTGCATGCATGAAAACTCTGTCCATGAATGGGAATGACATCAGTTTATGTGTCTGATGTGTAATTTCACAGCCTTTGATAGGCTAAATCCTCGGACAAAAATCATTTTTTATAAAAAAAGGAAATACAGGCCATTACCAATACCAGATCAAGAGTACCACTGAGTAAAAGATGCTTACTGGTTGCGGCATTCAATTATAAAGCCCTAATTTACTGAAATACATACCTTTTATTAGAAAGAAACTAGAAATGTCGCTATGGCGACTGATGCCTCCGCCATAATGCATGAATCTCCCAATAGGTGTATAGGACAATGTCTTTAAAATGTGTGATGACAGTTTCACATAACTGGCAAAATACTGAAATGACAGGTTTGTCAGAAATATCTTGAATGTTCACTTTCCTTGAACTAGGTTTGCTATAATTGTCTATGAAAGAGTTCAGGTACATGTATTTGGGGAATTGAGGATTTTTACTTAACTTCTGACTGACCCTTTTATAAGTTTATGCATTGAGTAATTTTAAAGGTATGAAGAAAGAGTGTAATTTAACAGTGCAAAATAGATTTTTTTTTGGCATTAAAACCTTGCTTTGACCCTTAACCTTTGACCTTTGACCTTCTGGCAGGAAATTTTCAAGAGAATCGCCATTAGGTAATACATGTACATATTGTATATTGAATTTTAAAAATAATGATGCAAGCATTGCATATGTATACTAGTATATGAGGGAAATAGTGAAATATTGAGGAGTTGACCTTGACCTTTGACCCCCTGACTATTGACCCATGACCCCTATATTCCCTAGATAATCCCTGCCAGTCAGTACATGCGTATGTACCAAGTTCCATGAAGATACATTGAACCATTTGCAAGAAAAGTGAAATTGTAACATTTTCACCTAACCTTTGACCTTATGACATGAGTCTCTCTGGAGAATCTTTATGCAGTAGTACATGTCTACAGTAAGTTTCAAGAAAATACCTTTGGGCATGGCATGGATATGGGGGAAAGCATTTGACCTTGACCTTTTGACCTTTGCCAATGTCACTTAAATTTACTCAACTAATTGCCCCATCATACATCATCCTTGGACCAAGTTTGGGGAAAGCTGCTCCATCCAGCTTTGAGTTATCACATAAACAGATAAATTTTAGGATTTGACCTTGTTGGTAAAATTCCAGTCAATATTACTCAAGATATCGCGTAAACGAATGCGGATGGACGTACGGACGTATAGACGGACAACCTGAAAACATAATGCCTCCGGCACCACTTTGTGGCGGAGGCATAAAAAATATAATGTATATCATACACTGGTAGATAATGACAAGTTAGAGATGGCATGTATATAGCATGGGTGTAAATCCCGGGGGGGATGGGGGGGATATATCCCCCCCTGAAATGGAGGAGGGGGGGATGGCCTGTGCAATCATCCCCCCCCTGAATTTTGAGGGGGAAAAATGGAGGAAGCAGAAATGTGATTGTATCAATTTTGGCATATTGCATGACGTTTGTACGCCGGCCTTCAGACAGGTAACAGAGCTGAACAGTATTCTATCTTGTAGGAAAATGTATACATAATTTTCTCAAGCGCTCGCTCACTTCGCTCGCTCGCGAAGAAAGTAACATTGACTTACACTGTAAGGTATGGCTCAGACGTTGACAACGTCAATATAGGCCTACATGTAGGCCTAAACATGCGCGAGTAACTGGGGACCATCTGCAAAAATATGTACGAAAACAAACAAACAAACAAACACAAAAACTATATCGCCATAATTGAACCCCCTCCATTTCCTGAATCATTCCTGAGAAACGACAGTGACTAATGACTCAGTCAGGATACATCTACCCATGGGCATACCCAGGGAAGATCAGGGGCGTCGAATCTATTGGGGGGGGGGGGGGGCGCAAAGGGGCATTTGCCCCGCCCCTGCGGAAGTGTTTAGGCAGACAAATAATTTATCCCCCAAGCAATTCCCGAGATGAGGACAAATCTCGAACTTTCTTAATGGAAAATTGTCGAAAAATCGCCAGAACTCTGCACCAGATCGTTGTGTTGCAATCATAAACATGCAAAAGCTCCGCTATACAGGATCCCTTTCGATAAACTTTGTACAATTTTGACATTGACGTATATTTCCCTAATTCATCAAAGAGTGTGCAGCAGATCTTTCACTTAACAAAAGCACCCTCATATGCAGAGAAATAATTGGGGGGGGGGGGATGGTTCCCCGATAAAGTGGGACGAACAAGAGCGAAAAATATAGCTACAAACGGCAGTTTTTGGAGTGTAAAATGTCAAAATTTTCAAGCTCGCTCGCTCCGCTCGCTCGCATTAACCGCTATGCCATTCTCCTGATGTTGCTGATAGTGACTGACAGCAGTTGCGCCCAGTACGCCCCCCTTAATTTCCAAAGCGAAAAATTTATCTACAAACGGCAGTTTGGGGATTGTAAAATGGCAAAATTTTCAAGCTCGCTCTCCTCGCTCGCTCGCATTTAATCATTATTCCATTCTCCTGATGTTGGTGCCAGTAATTGCCAGCAGTTTTCACCCGGTGCGCCCCCCTTAATTTCCAAAGCGAAAAATATAGCTACAAACGGCAGTTTTTGGACTGTAAAATGTCAAAATTTTCAAGCTCGCTCGCTTCGCTCGCTCGCATTTAATCATTATTCCATTCTCCTGATGTTGCTGCCAGTAATTGCCAGCAGTTTTCGCCCGATGCGCCCCCTTAATTTCCAAAGCGAAAAATATAGCTACAAACGGCAGTTTTGGGACAGTGTCACTGTAAAATGTCAAAATTTTCAAGCTCGCTCTCTTCGCTCGCTCGCATTTAATCATTATTCCATTCTCCTGATGTTGCTGCCAGTAATTGCCATCAGTTTTCGCCCGGTGCGCCCCCCTTAATTTCCAAAGCGAAAAATATAGCTACAAACGGCAGTTTTGGGACTGTAAAATGTCAACATTTTCAAGCTCGCTCGCTTCGCTCGCTCGCATTTAATCATTATTCCATTCTCCGGATGTTGCTGCCAGCAATTGCCAGCAGTTTTCGCCCGGTGCGCCCCCCTTAGTTTTCAAAGCGAAAAATATAGCTTCAATCGGCAGTTTTGGGACTGTAAAATGTCAAAATTTTCAAGCTCGCTCGCATTTAATCATTATTCCATTCTCCTGATGTTGCTGCCAGTAATTGCCATCAGTTTTCGCCCGGTGCGCCCCCCTTAATTTCCAAAGCGAAAAATATAGCTACAAACGGCAGTTTTGGGACTGTAAAATGTCAACATTTTCAAGCTCGCTCTCTTCGCTCGCTCGCATTTAATCATTATTCCATTCTCCTGATGTTGCTGCCAGTAACTGCCAGCAGTTTTCGCCCGGTACGCCCCCTTAGTTCCCAAAGCGAAAAATATAGCCGATGATAGCTTCAATCGGCAGTTTTGGGACTGTAAAATGTCAACATTTTCAAGCTCGCTCGCTTCGCTCGCTCGCATTTAATCATTATTCCATTCTCCTGATGTTGCTGCCAGTAATTGCCATCAGTTTTCGCCCGATGTGCCCTCCTTAATTTCCAAAGCGAGAAATATAGCTACAAACGGCAGTTTTGGGACTGTAAAATATCAAAATTTTCAAGCTCGCTCGCTTGACTCACTCGCATTTAATCGCTATGCCATTCTCCTGATGTTGCTGCCAGTAATTGCCATCAGTTTTCGCCGGTGCGCCCCCCTTCATTTAAAGGGGCATAGTCCCGGTAGTGTAGAGGGCGCTGTTGATGATACTGCCGATCACCGTTAGCATTGATACGACGATTACCTAAGTTGAGCTGTCATCAAGAGTAAAGTGCGTAGGTGTTGCTAAGTAACGTTGCCTTCGTTGTCTTCTCTGCGCATCGCGCAGTCTGTAATAATGCCAGGGTGCGTGCATATGTGCTTGTTATCATGACATCACAAAAGAAGTTTGCTAAAGCTGTCATCCCCCTCAGCGGAATCATGATCCGAACTGTGATTGGACCACTGACTACAGTGGATTGGACTTCTTCGGACTCGGGGAAGTGGGCCAAAGCGAAAGCGCTTAAGAGGAGTCGATAGCATAGGTCTCTATAGGAAACTTGCGCCGTGCGCCCGCGTACACATTTGACTAAAACACCCGGACCATGCACCTTTAAAGTGTCTGGCATACTAGTAGGGGACTCCCCAAAGATGTAGTTCAGCCCAAAGGTGAGAATAGCCTGTATATTCTCAGGAAAAGTCTTCCATCTATTATAATTTTTATTGTATGGTTTTGTTCACAGTTAAGGTACTTAGACCAACTTGAATTTTCCACGGTAGCATTTTCATTGCATCAGCACCAAGCCTACAACTTTGTATCTCCTACGTGTGGTACGTACATTGTACCAGTTGTATAACAAATTGAACACGTTGCTTCCAAAATCGCACCTCTCTAGCGATCTAGGCGTTGGTAATAATCTGCCACAATCTGCATTGTAAAATATTGTACAGAATACAGCATTTATTCAATTGCTCGCACTGCAATAGTGTTTCATTGTTTGCCATTAGTTTGCATGAAAATGTATATTCTTCCTTGATAACTCACCATATGGACGACGTCCAGACTGCAGCTCATATATTGTCATTGATAAGCTGTGCAAAGAGACAAAGGCACACAAAGAAACAGAAGCAATTCAACTGTTGATTTTTGACTATGATTTTAACCCATTTTGTCTGAATATATATATACATTTTTTTTTTTTTTTTAATTCTTGCTTTCCAAACATATTACCACTGGATGTTCCCAGGCAAAGTTTGACAGCAAGTGGTATTTCTACCCAAATTTCAGTGACCTCAGACCTTAAAGAGTGTTTGCCCAAATCTACATGGCGCATATTACACTGCACCTCTGCTAGCAAACCTCGTCAAAGTGTCACATCACCATTTTGTAACTTTTAAGGAAGATTTTTTGTGTAAACAGTGAATCTATCATTTAAAGGACAAGTTCACCTTCAGAGACATGTGGACTGAGTGAATGCAGCAATATTAACAGAACACATCAGCAAGAGTTTGAGGAAAATCAGACAATCTATTTAAAAGTTATGAATTTTTGAAGTTTCTGCTTAGTCACTGCTGGATGAGAAGACTACTACAGCTCGTGATGTCACATGTGTACAACAATATAAAGAAAGTATAAGGAAAATTAAAAGATATTTTCACATTCTTCACATAATAAAAGATTATTTGACTTCCCTCTTTCAGAAGGCAAGGGGGAATAATATTACCCTTAACATAACAAGTCGAGGAAATGTGCACCTGTTTCAAAAAGTACAATTTTGTGAGATTCTCTTTTTATTTTGTGTACGCATGTGACATCATACACTCTAGTAGTCTTCTCATCCAGCAGTGACTCTGCAGATGCTTTAAAAATTCATAACTTTTGAACGTGACTCTGCAGATGCTTTAAAAATTCATAACTTTTGAACGGATTGTCAGATTTTCCCCAAACTTTCACTGATGTGTTCTATAAATATCACTGTATTCACTCAATTCGTTAACAGGCCGGTCAACGATCGCCCCGTCACTGTACAGGCATGCTAACCTGGAAACATTAAACTGCACATTACTTAAATATGACACCATTCTGAAGCAAATAATTTTCACACAACAATAGACATATATACATGTACATATAGTACTCTTAAATGAATCCCACAAGGATTGGAACAATCATCCTCCAGCATTCCCACTGATTCCCACTGATCAGTTACCAGCCATCCTCGTTAACTTATCTCTATCACTTCTGATTCTAGAGAAGATTTTTTAAGATTCCTTAATTTTTGGAGGTTTGGCCTCTTGGGGCCTTCCGGGTGGGACACAGTGCCCATTTGAACAACTTGAGATCCTATGCCCCTAGGGATATTACCTGCCAGGTTTGGTGAAAATGGGTATTAAGGTTCTCCAGAAGAAGATGAAAATGTACAAGGGGGGCACCCCTGTTTCCGCCATGAACAAACTTGAAACTACAGTCAACAATGTACTAATTCATAGTATTAACTTTAATAGCTCTATCACTTCTGGTTCTGGAGAAGAAGATTTTTAAAGATACCTTAATTTGGGGGGGGGGGGGGTGGGCCCCTCTGGGGGTCTCCTGGGTGGGGCATGGTGCCCATTTTAACAAATTGAGATCCTAACCCCCGAGGGATGCTACCTGTTAAAATAATTCTACACTTATGATCTCTCAATGCTATAAAACAACTCAGCATCTTGGCAAATTGCATCAGCAAGATAAGTTTCTTGGTAGAGCCTTTCAATGTATTACACACAAATTAAAAAAAAGGTGGGAGATGAACTTTGAGCCCTTCTAAGAACTACATGTTGGCTTTAAATTTTATTCTTTATTTACCATTTGCAGATGAAACAAAAAAAAAAACCCAGCTTTAGTGCTGCGTAATAGTTCTAAAATGTGAGTTAGGGATAGAAACGACCAATGTAAAAATTTGAATTAGTATCATCATTGTCAAGTATTGTTAAATGTGAACAATAGTCATAATAAGAATGTTTCTGGACTAAACCATCTACATTTATGGTTTATTGAGGAAAATAGTAATATCTCCTTATATTTCAGGCTTTATTGCAAAAATTTTATATGGTAGAGTATTTTGTGATACAAGTGACCTACACAATGCATCAAATGTGATATTTCAAACATTTTTAAAATCATTGCTCCCAATGGTAAACAGTACCTTTAAAGGTTCTCTGAAAATATGCATGTTGAATTGTGTTGATTTATGATACCCTCAAAATCACTTTTGCTGTGAAATGAATATCTAAAAACATTACATATATTTCAAACTAATTTTTCTTCTATTTTTCTTCAGATTACTTGGATATGCCCACAAAAAAAAAAAAAAAAAAAATCCTTCCAAACCAATATTCCTGTTATGACCTCACCTGTCAATCATTGCTAAAGTACTGATATGTTTAACAAAAGACATTGGAATGCACCTTCCCCTTGACTCAGCATAACTTGCATGTTTCTGTGATATTAATGTGACTAACACAAGACATGGTGAGGGAACCGTTAATGCACCGGTGCTTGCTCCCGTCTTACCTGTAGACATCATACTCTGGAGTCACAATGTTACTTGTCTCACTAGACGAAAGAGTAAATGCCTCTGGAGGTTTGTGAGACAGGGTGCCTACCTTCTCTTTTGCACCCTTTGAGGTGTTTGGATTCGTGGCCAGACCAAGGTCTGCGATCTAGTAAGAAGGTGGTGAGAGACAGACAGACAGACAGACAGACAAAGATGGTGACAGAGAAAGATAAAGAAGCAAAATTGAATGCATTAAAACATGCAATGTCATAGTTACCACTTAAATTTACATTACACTGTCACACTCACGCTATTTGCACATAGAAAACGTGTAAATACTGAGCAATACTCTCATCAAGTCTGTCATACATCTGTGAAAGGCTTTTATGGTGGTCATAGATGACCATTCTTGGATAAATGTTTCAACTTTTAAAAGTCTAAGAATTTTGCATAATACAGAATCTTTTCGTTGCTTCTGGTATTTTGAACTACAGTTGAACCTCTATTATCCGGCCTCCCTTTATCCGGATCTCTCTATTATCCGGACGCAATCTCGCCGTGATTTTTTAATCTTTTTTTTAAGAATTACGGGAGGAAAGGGGGATTCCTACTCCTTGAGAACTCCTACACAAACACACATGAATTACATATACTTGATACATTTCTTAATAATTATTTAGGTAAATCATCCCAAGAATTTATACAAGAAAATGATTTCATTCTTGCAAACACGAACCTCTATTTTGGGGTCTGTTACTGAGTGTAACAATGAAAAGGTTGCAGTATACACATTACTACATGTGGTACTACAATGGGCTACATCAGTACATGTGTATGTATATATGTATAAAGCATTGAGTCTCCCGTATCCGGCCAAATCCCTTATCCGGATGAGCCCCGGTCCCGACTTGTCCGGATACGAGAGGTTCAACTGTACTGTATTTATTAGGAATGTAAAACGTCATTAAATGTAATTTTAACAGTAGAGCCCATAGTAACTTTTTAGCAATTTTGACCCCCATATGAACAATTTTCTGAAAACTTAAATCTTTTGCCAACCTGCTTCCTTCCAGTGTTTATACATATAGGGGCTCGTACATAACATTTTACAGTTTCGATTGAGATGGGGCTTTTAGGTTTCCAACACTTTTTGATGATGATTTTTGAGATAATGAGAAACCTCATATGAAATATGAAAGAGCATTAATGCTAAGAGGAATTCCTAGGTCTATTTGATGAAAGTTGGTTTTGAAATGGCTGAGATAACCAAAACAAAGCAATTCTAATTAGGATTGCTTTGCTTTACTTTGTTTTTTGATATCTCATTCATTTCAAAACTGATTTTCATCAAATAAACTTTGAATTCTTCTTAGAATTGCATGCTCAAAATCTCACAAATAGCTAAAATCTGAATCCCTTGTTTCAACCAAAACTACACCATCCCTTTAAAGCTTGCAAACTTGGAAAACAGAACAGAAGAATTCATAACAAGCAAACTTGATGTTCGGTGTTAAACTTCACTGGGATTTCATACGGACATGTCATTTTTTAACTTGATGCATGCATTACAGAACAGGTATTTTGAATTTGAATGTATTTTGCATGCGTATTAAACATATGTGGTTTACATTCAGCAGTTGTTCCTCATATGTGCTCCAATTATGTGTGTTACTTGTGTAATTTATTCTAAGATTGTCATGATCTGTAATGCTGTAAATATTCCAAACTAAGTGAAAAGTTACCAAGCTACGTATCACACTCTTTAGTAATTACTCTGAACATTTTTGTCAAGGAGAATATTAATTTTCCATAGCAGCAGCCAGAGATACTGATTTTATCCTCAAGAATCAGATGTTTTCTGCTTTAAGAGGACCACAGTCTGTCATCTGCATCATATTCACTTACCTTGACATTATAGTCTATGGATACCAGCACATTTTCAAGCTTCAGATCTCTGTGAATGATACCATGTGAGTGAAGAAATCGCAAACCGCGGGCTATTTGCAAAACAGCCAAAGAAGAGTAATTTCCACACGGGACTGCTTTTAGCATCTTGACTCGAAAGTGCCAAAGGGATCCATACGCCATGTATTCCATCACAATACCATAGATGTCGCCACTCTGCACTATCCCCTTGATGGATACTATGTCGCTAGAGAGAAGCGTGTCGCCAAGTCGCTTTATCTCCTTCTCGTACATTTCCATCCAGTCGCTGCGTGATTCAATATATGCAACACAGCATCTGTTTGAGAGTATTCATCACCTGATGTACTGTACCAGCTGAAATTTTCGTGATGGTTTTATTTTCGCGAATTTCGCGAATCGCCTTTGAACCACGAAAATAACAACATGTGAATGGCTAAGTTCATTTAGACCCTTGCAACCACAAAATTAACACTACGCGAAAATGTCCTCCATATTGCAATTCGCGAAAATATCTGTACGCAAAAATTTCAGCTTGTACAGTATGCACTATGGTATAACATAAAGTCATTGTGGCTGCTATATATACACAAGTCAACAAAATTGTTTCAAATTTTCTCATGTATTTCTCTGGCAAATACCAGATGTTCTTTCATACTAGCTCGCATCATTTTCACCTTGCATCACTGACTTTACCATCAAATGCTCACACAATCAGTTTTTATGCTGTACTGTGACAAAATTTAAGTGCTTTTTTATAAGAACAGATCACTGGAAGAGTGTTAATTCAGTTTTTAATTATTGCTTACAATCATAATGAACTAGTAGAGCACTTTGACTGCAGTATGAATGGCTGGGATGCAGCAGCTTCTTACACAATCACTACATACTGTATATGCAGTATGTTTTGGGGTGGTTTCATTTTCACAAATTTCCCAGTCTACTGATACTAGTAAAATCAATAACAAGAAAATATTGCTCGCTGTCACAAATTTGCTGTATACATTGTTTCAAGATAGAAATCACTAACTTTTCTCCAGAAAAGAGATGATTTTCATTTCTCATTTAATTCCTGTGGTTCTTGATCACAAAGCCACCAACTTTGGGAAATCATTTTGAAGTCCTAGTTTATGTAATACTGTACTCGCAAAATATCAACATTCTCTATACAGGCTTGCAGCCATGTGCTGTACATGCACATGTCCCTTCAAGATTCATATTCTGATGAATTCTTCCAGCTAAATCCCCCAAAGATCAACTGGTAAATGCTTAATAATAGTTGATCTGAAAGTCCTATAAAACAAAGTTATTGAAAGCACATGATATATGACACATAAATCAGGGAAAGTTTATTGACATTTTGACCTTTGACCTTATTAGAATGCATCAGTATTTGAACTCAACAGTCAGTCCAAAGCGTGTGCGATAATGAGGCACAAACGACAATTTTATTCAGAATCACATTTGCGCAGTTTGTGCCCTTGAGACTGACGAGATTTTGCGATACTTTGCGAGAATTTTTGCAGAGGTCGCAACAACAGCTTTCATAGCTTTCGCAGTGCATTGTTTGACCCAGAATTGTTAGGTAAGTTATAGAGCTGATTATGCTCATTAATTTGATACCTAATTTCCCTATTTTTTATCTCAATAGAGTAGTCCACTTTAGCATCAAAGTAAACAATTATTTTGCCAGTGTTTAAGAAGCTTTTAGATCATAGTTTGATGTTTTGCTAGTTCCTGACTGGTATTGAAAATAGATCTCCGTAATTTCTTCGATTTCACAATCGTGAAACTTGAGCGATTATGATCAATTAAAAAAACGAAGAGAGGCACCATTTTTATGGTTGTGAATTTTCCTGTTGAAAACAGGGCAAATTATGTTTTCTAACCGGAAGTGGGGTAGTGAATGAACACGCGTGAGAGCGATGTGACGTCGTAAAATGAGACTACACCTGTGCAAGTCGCGAGTGTGTGTCATTATTTCGAAGGTATGCATTGTCATGCAATTGTTTTGTATAGAGATTATATTACATCTTGCACATGGGCATGTGTGTGTATGTCGTCCTTCAGTTAATGTTCCATGTGAATCTTGTTTCCCATTTTTTGGAAGAGTGAATCATATTCAATGTGCTGGGTGTTACAAAAAGCATTTCCCACTTTTGATCCTTAATTGTTCAAAAACTATACGTCAGATAACAATAACACTGATAAGAGCAATAGCTGAATAGTGTACAATTTTGTTGGAGGTAATTTGAAAATGACTGCATGATTCAGTTTTGTTAAATTCAACATTGATTTTTAAGATAGGTTTCAGATTTTGCTCTAGTTTCAACCCTCTGTACTAAACTTTAACTTCGCACAGGGGTTATTGGTGTGTATAGGAGTGTGTTTTTGATAACATACAATGGTCGTGGACAATGACCAGGATCGGAATGTTTCATGAGGAATTCCACTATCGCAGCTAGTCTTTATTCATTCTGAAATGTGGTGTGTGCAAGCACATGGAAACATGTGCTTACTTCTTTCATGTGCATGCATTTCACCCTGTGTCAAGTATTCAGACTAGCAGTGCTCAGGGCAATCCACATGAATAATTGATAAAGCATTCATGTGCCTTGCAGCAGAGCTCGGAACAGGTGGTAGCCAGGTCCATTGTTCAGGGTCATTGTAAGTGCACACTCACATACACATCAATGATTCCTGTGTAAAGTTCAAGGTTTGTACAGAGAGTTGAAATTCGATCAAAATCTACAACCTAACCTTGAAATAAATCATGGATTTCATGAAACTAATATAGGCTTTCATTTTCAAATTACCTCCAACTCAATTGTACACTATTCAGCTATTACTCATATCAGACACTTTTATCTGATACATAGTTTTTGAACTATTAAGAACCAAAAGTGGGAAATGTTTTTTGTAACACCTAGTACAAAGTATGAACATGTATTAGTCCTGAACAATTATTTTTTTGGAAGTAAATCCTTTGAGGGCACTTTACCTTGCCCCATGAACCAGAATTGTTTTACTCTATTGTTCTTGCCAGTACAGATTAACCTGCACATTCATGTATCCATGTGTGTATTGAATACAACAGGACGTATAGCGACATTTCATTAAAACCTCAAAGCTCGTAGCCAACAGCATTGAGTCAGCAGCCGATGGATACTACGCAATGCGACACGCCGCATCTTGCGACAGATTTCGACCAATCACAGACCCGGAATTCCGGCGCGAACGCAAGGGAACTCTTTTTAAACTCGACGCTAGACATTTCTCTGAATTTTGCTAGTTCCTGACTGGTATTGAAATAGAAATGAGAAAAAGTGCCCTTAATGTGATACAATATAATTTAGCGGACATAGTCTTCTCCATATTTTAGAGGGGCACGGAAGATTTCAGGTTAGTTTTTGGTGTCAAACGTGAAGGAATATTTTTGGATTACAATACCGAACTTCGAGAGAGATTTTGATATTCTATATTCTTCTTTCCCGTTTTATTTTTATTATGAGCATATTTGTTGATGTTTTCTCTTTCAGTCGATGCTAAAAGTGTCGAAAACTGACAAGAAATACTCGTTCTACATGGATTTATTCATGACCATGTATCTGCTCATTAATACGCAAGCACCGCTCAGCCGTGCATACGACTTGAATAGATAAGTGCGTTTTAGCTCGCGCTGCGGACTGACTGTCAACTGGCATATTTAGGTGATGTACCTGAAGTGTGAATTTGGTGGTAATACCAGAGACTCCAACTCTTGCGTTTTCGACGGGAGATCTCCCGCCGAAAACCCGTTCTCCCGCTTGAGATTTAATTTCTCCCGCCCTGGCTCTGTGTCTCCCATTGGAAAGGATTTCTTACTTTAATATTGCTATCGTATGTTGAAAAAATAAGCCTTAGATAGCATGAGAGAGCATCTAGATAGAACTCTAGGAACTTCGCACTTTGCACACATCAAGTTGGAGTCTCCCGTTTGCAAGGGGTTTCAGGCGGGAGAATCTCCAGATCAGAATGTGCTTTGGGTTGGAGTCTCTGTAATACATGTAGTTAGCTCAAAGCTGTGAATTTAAATATTGGGAGTATACCACAATACTATGTTTACATTGTTTATCAGGTAAAGTTCATTGACCATTTGACATTTGATCTTGTCAGAATTCAACAATATCTAAAAACTTGACTGGCATCATTAGGTGACATACCTGTCGTATTAATTTGGTCGCTACAGCTGAAAGCTGTGGAAAGCTACTGAGAGAACACCATATGTGTACAGTGCTTTAACCAGGCAAAGTTCATTGACACTTCGAACTTTGACCTTGTCTGACTTCACCCATATTCGGACTTAAACGGCATTTTTAGAACATGTACCTGTGGTATGAGTTTTGTGGTCATAGTTGTAGACTGTAACCTCTAGTTACCATTTCATAAAACTTGAATATCAGTGACAACTGCCACATTTTTATAACCAATTTGCTCTCAGCCAGTCAGATGTAAGGATTTCAGTAGCTTATAACAACCACCGTAACTTGTTACTTATATAACAAGTTTTATGGAGATTCGCCCAACTGAAACCCCTGGCAAACTGGAGTCTCCATCACGAATGCAAAGTCCCCTGTTTGCCGGGGTCCAGCACCAACTTAAGGACCCTGAAAGCTCTAGGGTTGTAGATGATCTCTCGTGCTATCTCAGGCTTATTTTTCAACATACAAAGGCACCAAGTAAGTAATAATTCAATGATTCAAAGCATATGTTTTGGCTTAACCTGTTCCTTACGGGAACCTGGTATACCAGGTTCCTGTGAGAGCAACTGATATATACGGGAACCTAGTATACCAGCTTTCCAAGATGAAGACAAGAGTGCCTGCTTATGTGGCCTAAATTCATGATTCTTTGTGTTATAATGTCCACCGAAATGGGCTTTATAAAAAGTTTAGTTTATTCAATCAGTGCCTTTCATTTCAAGCAGGAGAAATACATCGTAACCTGTTGAAGATGAGTCCTGAGTATACTCTAGCAAGTGTCTATAGGAAATGCATGTTGTAGCGAAATCAGACCGTCCTAAGCAGGTTAATGAGAAAAAAGAGACACAGAGCCAGGGTGAGAGATACATGTATTTAATAATGTGACATTTTGCAAAAATGGGCTTTCCGCAAGAGACCTCCCATCGAAACAATGAGAGTTGGAGTCTCTGCGACAATAGAAAAGTGATGACTATGTCTTGCTTCCACAACGCAGGCAAGACAAAGGAGAAGAAATTTAACAATAAAATAAAGAATAAGAAATTGGTATCTAGACTTCTGTTTTCAAAGTGTATTCAATTCTAATTTGAGAAGAAAGAGAATCTGACAATTTCATTCAACAGCCCCACTCACCAGGCACCTGGTTTTTTGGTCAGCTTTAGTGCCACTTCACCATGTTCATGATGGCGAGCTTTGAATACATCTCCAAATCCTCCACTTCCCAAGTGGTTGGCAAGCTTCCATTTGTCGCTGCTGATGTCGCCCTCAAAGTCATTCAGCTTCATGCGCAGATCCACCCGGAGCTGGTGTTGTTCACTTGACTGCCTTGATGGTTGATCTGTGGACGCATCACCAGTACAAAGGAACAGGCGAACAATATGGATGAAGAAAGCAAGGACATTATACAACGGAGACCGTAGACAAGGCTCTAGTCCTTTGTGTGTGTGTGTGTGTGTGTCCGTATCCTTTTTATGTCGCCCTCTTGTGTTCAATAACCGCATAAGCCTATTGCACCGCACAGTGAACTAATCATCTACCCACAAATCGCTACCCCCAGGACTGTCTGAGCCCTTTCTGTTTTTGAGGTACTGAGGGCGTTAGTTTTATATACTGCCCAGGCAGCTGGCTACACAGAATGAAGAACAAACAACTGGGCAGAGTTAAATCACACAGGGAGAAGACAGAGATGAAGCTGTAGTACCTTCTCAAAAAGATAACCATCAAACAGCAAGCTATGTAGTATAATAATGTTGTATCCATTCACCTTGGCACTACCTGGTGCATGAATTCAAACGAACGGAAAGACCAATTTTTTAGAACATTGGGCTTGCACTGTTAGCATATTACTGAGAAAAAAAAAAATCAAAACTTCTAAACTTCAAGTGGCTTCAGGTTTGATGGCCAGGTACCAGTTCACTTTATAACAGGTTCATGTTGAGAGGGAGTAAATGTAGTCCAGTGCTGTAAAAGAGAATGTCCTATGTGACTAATGATAAAGATAGTGTATAGCTCCCTTTGCCTTATAAGACAGTTCAACAAAATAGGCTGCTCATGTGCATATGATGTGCAATCCTAATTCTAAAGTCTATCAATATCTACATACGTTGTACAAAGACCAACATTAGAAAATAAAGAAATTAGAAAGATTAAGAGCAAATAATAAATTTTACGTAGCTTTACACAAAGAAAAAAAAATATTCAGAACTGTTGCTTCAGATTGGAAAGTATAATCAAAAGGAATTAATCTATATAGCTAAGTACAGTATAGAAGTCACATAATAAAACACAAACAACTTATCCTGAAAAAAAATGTGCCTGTATTACAAATTCAAGTGTTGAAATAATGCAATCACTCCAAATGAATATTTTGTAGCAGCCATCTACAGCTAGAGAAAACACACAGTCATTGCAAACTATACATGTTTAATACACTGAATCATTCAAAATTTGGTATAATTTGTCACTAAATATCAGTTTGGCTTTTAGTGTGGAGCAAACCATGGGTTGGATATGCACAAGCATGTACCGGTACTCATCATGCAGTTTGTAATGTACAGTACATGTACCAGGTACTGTATGTATTGTCCTTAATCCAGAATTATGTGTACATGTAGGCCTACCATGTAAAAGTCAGAGTAAGCACTTACTATCCTCTCTAAGGCTCCTTGGTGATTGATCACGAGGCATGTTGGATCAAATGCATCCACCCTGGGATCAAACGCAGTCGAGAAAGCCCACCTCCTGTCACCAGGAATCTAGATGGTCTACCTGTTAGAAACCAGAATAAGGATATTGACTCATTAGAAACAAGGAAAAGTAGAAATTACGCGGTGCGTAATATAAGTCCCCGCCGGAAGTAGCATTTAGTAGCAAAATGTACAATATAGGTAAAAAATCAAGGTCAAAGGTCAAAGAAGTCAAAGGTCAAAATTCTGTGTAGAAGTTTTGAAGCCCTCACCTAGTGCCATCACATAAAGCAAACAGAATCGAAATCGGGTTAGAAATGGCGAAGGAGTAGCATTTTGTAGCCAATGTACAATATAGGTCAAAAATCAAGGTCAGAGGTCAAAGAAGTCAGAGGTCAAAATTCTGTGTAGAAGTTTTGAAGCCCTCACCTAGTGCCATCACATAAAGCAAACGGAAGTGAAATTGGGTTAGAAATAGCGAAGGAGTAGCATTTTGTAGCAAAATGTACAATACAGGTCAAAAATCAAGGTCAAAGGTCAAAGAAGTCAAAGGTCAAAATTCTGTGTACAAGTTTTGAAGCCCTCACCTAGTGCCATCACACAACGCAAACGGAATCGAAATCGGGTTAGAAATGGCGAAGGAGTAGCATTTTGAAGCAAAATGTACAATATAGGTCAAAGGTCAAGGTCAAAGGTCAAAATTGAAATTTTGTGTAGAAGTTTCAAAGCTCCCATGTAATGCTATCATATAAAGCAAACAGAATCAAAATTGGCTCATAAATGACAGAGAAGTAGCAAATTGAACATTTTGATCACACACGGACGCACAGACGGACGGACGGACAGACGGACAGACGGACACACGGACACACACACGTACGGAGCCCGTTTCATAGTCCCCTGCTCAAACTCGTTCGGCGGGGACAATTACACACAGTAGCATGGCTTGGAGGATGTTCTTGCTCACATCCGTTACATTTTATGTGAAGGTGCATTTCATGTGGTATACTTATCATATATTCATTTTTTTAGCATAAATTAAAATCGTCATATACAGGTAGCATGAGCAACTTCATTGTTGTGCAGTTGAGTGAAATGATTCCAGCTTTTGAGCATTCACTGTGAACAGTAGTCACTCAAATACAGTCCTTCATTTACATAAATAGCCTGACCAGATGCAGACGCCTTGTCACGACTTGCTGTGCAGTGACAGGGCTGTGTATAATCATCACGTAGTGCAGTATGTACATGTCATGGTGTACTAGTATGTAAAACAGACCTTTATTTAACAAAAGCACAAGCTTTGTGCAAAATTGGGGGGGGGGGGGGGGGGGCATGCATATAAGGAAGTCTTTCCGAAAATACTTTCCCATCAACTATTAGTTCAAACATTCTACACAAAGTATTTTTTGTGCATTTTGCGCAACCAAAAGCTAGCACAAAAATAAAAGCATGCCATATGTTCCAGTAGTTTATGTCTTGATTCCGCAAAATTAAAGACATGCGAAACTCTTCTTACCCGGCCAGGTGCGAAAAAAAAAAAAAAATGGAACGTACCCCCAATGACAAGATACAGACTACTGTAAAAGTGGAAATTTTTGCGGTGTTGAAATTTTCATACATTTTGCGCAACCAAAAGCTAGCACGAAAATAAAAGCATGCCATATGTTCCAGTAGTTCATGTCTTGATTCCGCAAAATTGAAGACATGCGAAACTCTTCTTACCCCACCAGGTGCGAAAAATTAGTTGCATAAAAAATATCCACTTTTACAGTACCAGTAGTAGGGATGGATCCAGGAATTCGGGGGGGGGGGGGGGGGGGGGGCTTTACAAAAATAAAGGGGGCACATGCGCGCCTCCTCCATTTTTTTCTGTTTATTTGCTTTGTTTGAACAAAAAATGGCAAGAGTTCCATATGTACTCCCCACTGGGCATTTCTAATTAAGTAGCACGAGTAAGTTCAGCCTAATAATAAGTGGCTTTGGGATATTAGGATTAGAGTTTACTCGGTTAAGGATTAGGCAAGGATTAAGGGATAGGGTTGAGTTAACCCTGGGGCGCTCCTTGTACACAATTATACAAGTCGCAGTTAGGGTTGGGTTAGAGTTAGGGTAACATTTAACAGTTACACTGTAACTGCGACCAGCCCGAACTGTGTGCAAGAGCGCCCCGGGGTTAGGGTACCATAGATCTCGGTGTCCTACAGTAATGCTTTTCTTCAGAGGAAGCTCTAACTGCGACCAGCCCGAACGCGAAGCGTTCCACAGTATAATTGTGTGAAGGAGCGTGCCCCAGGGTTAAGGAAGCTCATACAGTAGGTCAATATTGGGGGGGTACTTATGGAATTCTTCCCCCCAAAATAAGGGTGGGGGTTGCCCGACCAGACGCTGTGCAGCAGTAGTGCAGCACAGCGACTGGGCTGTACGTGTATAGTTAAGGTTGGGGGGGGGGGGGGGACCTTGTGTGCCCCCTCCTGGATCTGCCACTGCACTGCAGACCAATCTTTTGGTCAATAACAGCTGTGACAGTTAAACCTCTTATATCACATCCACTTCTGTTTCCTCGCTTGGGTCGGATAAACTAGCTATCTAGAGCCAAGGATATCTAGATCTCGACTCCAGTCTTCTTCTTCTTCCCTGAGAGTGACCACAATCAACTTACTGATTATTCCGTCACTTTCAGGGAGGTCTGAGTTATGCAAGTCTTCGAAGGGTTCAAGTTGTTGCAGTAATAATCATCAGCCAAATAAATACATAAATAAATGCATAAAAAATAAATAAACTGTACAGTCTCCCAATGTAACGGTCACAAATAGAGGGTTCTACACTACAATAGAGGCCTGCTACTACGATGGCTCAGGCATTTCCTCAAAACAAGGACACAAAAGGTAGTTTACAATGGAACCACATCTACACCAAAAGTTTTGTTATGCGTACCACAAGGTACAGTACTGGGCCCTCTGATGTTCTTGTTATGTAACAGTATACTAACATTTAAAATGACTTGCCAGACAACCATAGCAGCACAGTTAGACTGTTCGCCGATGATTGTTGTCTACACAAGCGGCAACTTCCAAGCTCTCCATGAAGATTTTCATCAGCTAGAGGACTGGCAGAACAAATAGGCCATGTCTTTCAACGGGTATAAATGTTCTGTGATGAAAATCTATTAAAAACAAACTGAAACAGAATCCACCAGACAGGAACTACCTGGTACACCTTCTGTGCTCAACCACTCCAAGAAGTTAGTTAGCTTAATTGGGGTAAAAATTGACAACAAACTGAGATGGGACACCCACTACAAAAAACTTACCACCAAAGCTAAGATTACATTAATAAGGTTCTTGGTTTCATGAAGAGAAATGTCTGGTTCTGTACCAAGTCCATCAAAGCCACTGCCTACACGTCATTAGTTAGACCCATTCTACCTAGAGAGAGTACGCAAGAGTGTTACCCCGGGGCGCTCCTTGTACACAGTTATACTGTCACTGATTATTGTGAACGCAAACGGCATTCGGGCTGTGTTTCACAGCTTAGCCAGAGTAACAGTTTACTCAGTTCAGTAGTTCATGGGATCCATATTGTAAAGGGGATATTCACCTCATAGAATCCCTTCAACGTAAGGCGGCTAGATTCTGTATGAATGACAACAGTACAAACAACAGAGCAGTCTGTGTCTCCCAATGGTGTTAAACTCCAAGGATCTGGAATGGGACACTCTGAGTCTCTGGAGAACAGGAGGAGAATTTCGAGACTTCAACTAGGAACCTACTGTACAAAATCATGAATAGGGAAGTGGGAATTTAGGCCAACGCAACCCCTACATTAAAGTTACTAACGGGGGGGGGGGGGGGGGGGGGAGAGAACAATCAGAGGAAACTGTAGGAGAATCAAAAGGACACTGACAAAGAAAAACGTACAAAAGTATTGAAACCTGAACTTGAAGTAAATTAGACCTATTCATTCTTCCACACAAGACAGCAAACTAGTGGACTGGTATCTACATTGTACTTGCGAGGAAACAGTACAGTTTGCAATTCTGAGTTTCCTAGATTTATACCGACTGAACCGGAACAGAAACAGAAACAGAATGGGATAGTTAGATCTGACGTTAGTCGTGGCCGTGGTTAGACTCCCAAACGTCCAAACTTTCACAGTTTCTGTCGCGTCGTCTACCACTGCCAGGTCAGGAGAAGAGTAACTATACACAGCCCAGTCGCTGTACATGGTACGATAGCGTAACAGCGTCTGGTCGGGCTAGGAGAAGAGTAACCCCGTCGCGGGGCGCTGTAACACAGTAACAGCGCCCCGAAGCAACCCATGCAATTTTAGGAAGCACTCAAATGCACTGCAACACGTAAACAACTCACCGCTCAAAAGGACACTTGGATTCGCAACGAAAAGCCACATGATATAAAACCATTATTGTTGAATATTAGAGGCGACTATGTATTTCTTACCATTACCTCCGAAAACAAGATAAAGTCATCTTTGAGACCGTCTACTCGAGATACTGTCCGTTCGCCGGTTTGAACTATCACGTAAATATACTGATCTGCGCATGCGCAAATGAATATTCATATTTTACGTCATCTGCCATATGTACAATGTTGCTCGTATTTGGTTCTCGGTCTCATTTAATAAAGGACACCTGTTCGTACCAATACCATAGGTATCATGGAGTTCAAAGATGCTCTAAGTGAAGTAGAGGAGGATGCAAAAAGAATTACGTTCAAAGTGGAGCAAATAGAAATTATCGAGAACGCAGTGAAACAGAATGACACCTTCCTGATGTTGCCAACTGAGTTTGGCAAGAGTGCTTGCTTTGGTTTCATCACCAAATCTTGGAAGTTGGATAAAGCAGGGCTGCACACTAACCCATTTTTTTTTTTCTGCCGGTCCAACCTGTCTCTGTTGGATCAGTAAATATCCATTTTTCCTCCCCATTTTTGTACTGGTCGGAACAGAAAATTTACTGGTCAACAACAACCTGAAAAAGCATTAACTGGCTTGCAAATTTATTTTCATGTTTTTGTCGACAATAATATTACCTCCCCCTCCCCCCCCCCAAAAAAAAAAATACATTTTGCAAATAAATATTTTGTAAACTCAAGTGCCTTATTTATGGATCATTTCCTTGAGAAGGAACAAAAAGGAATCATTTGTGAATTGATTTGTTGATACGAAAAGGAAGTAAAAAAAAAAAAGAAGGGACTGAAATGCGGTTTTTAACTTTCCTCCGAAAATTTCTTCCCGTATCTTACAAGTATGCGTTCTTGAAAGTACACTGCAGGGTCGAATTTGTGATGCTTTGTACTCCTATCTCTCCTTCGTGTATAGAACCATTTTAAAAGAATTGAATGTTTGTGAATTAAAGTGTTAAATGATTATGAACAAAATCAGATTGTATCAAATGCGTTTGTGACTTTTAGTCAACATCGGCGCACGTAGAGTAACACGTGTTACTTAAGTTGCTGCGCTTTTCCCATTTTGGTGCTCAGCTGGATTGTAATGATTATATGAATTATTTTTGCTGCTATAGTATTTTCTGATGCACGTGCCAGAAGGGGTTCTTTATTTTTCTCCCAATAATCTTTTCGCATTTGTGCATGCGCTCTTGAAAGGTATATACGGCAGCATACGGCATCAGGGTCGAATTCACGATCCTTTTTGCGCTTATTTCTACCTCAAATATCAGCGGGATTGTGACGATTTGAACTTTACTTCGGATCACTGTTCGGATGTAATCTGTTGTGATGAACACACCAGAATGGTTGACAATGCGCCCTTTATTTTGCTCCGATAATCTTTTCGCATTTCGTAAATGCGTCCTCTCGGATTAGAAGAAATGATACGGCCGAATTCATGATTCTTTTTGCACCTCTTGTTCTCCTCAAACTTCAACGGGATTGTGATGATTTCATGAATCATTTCGGCTGTAATTTTTATAATGCACGCGCCAAAAGAGGTTTAAAATGTGTCTTATTTTTCTCCCGAATTTGTGCATGCGGTATGCGTTTTTGAAAGATACACAGCATGCAGGGCCAAATTCACGATCCTTTTTGCGCCTATTATTTCCTCAAATTTCAACGGGATTGCCATGATTTCATGGATTATTATTCGGCTATAATCTTAATGATTCACGTGCCAAGAGGGGTTGAAAATGTGTTCTTTATTTTTCCCCGATAAAATCTTCGAATTTAGTAAATGCGTTCTTGAAAGATCATAACACGGCCGAATTCATGATCCTGTTTGCGCCTATCAATTTGATATCAGCGGGATTGTGACCATTTCATGAATTCCTACGGCTGTAATCTTTTACTTTGCACACACCAAAAGGGGTTGAAAATGTGTCCTTTTATACTTTTTACCGATAATCTCTCCCACATTTCGTAAATGCGCGTCCTCTCGGATTAGAAGGTATTCACGGCCGAATTTATGATTCGTTTTGCGCCTATATTGTCTCCTCAAACTTTAACGGCATCGCGGTGATTTTATGAATTATTTCGGCTCTAATATTTTGTGATGCACACACCAGAAGGGTTGAAAAAACATTCTTCATTTTTCTCCCGAAAATCTCTTCGGGATTATTCATGCGTTTTTTGAAAGACAGTATTCAGGGCCGAATTCGATATCCTTCTTGCGCCTATCGTTTCCTCAAATTTCAACGGGATTGCCATGATTTGATATTCGGCTGTAATCTTTATGATGCACCACCAGAAGGGGTTGAAAATGTGTCTTTTATTTTTCCCCCTATAATCTCTTCGCACTATTCGAATATCACGATTTTTTTTTTGCGCCTATTTCTATACCTCAGATATCAGCAGGATTGCGATGATTTCGTGAATTCTTTCGGCTGTAATCTGTTGTGATGCACGCACAAGAAGGATTGAAAGTAGTTTTTTCCCCCGATAATTTCTTCGCATTTGTGCATGCGTTTTTGATAACCAACATGACATGCAGGACCGAATTCAAGATCCTTTTCGCGCCTACTGTTTCCGCAAATTTCAACGGGACTGCGATGATTTTATGATTTTTTTTTAAATTTTTTTCTCGTCACATTTTTTTGCATGCGTTCTTGAAAGGTACACAACAGGACAAATTTCGTTATCCCTTTTGTGCCATTATGAGACCATTCTGAAGGAATGAAATGAAAACAAACGCAATCAGATCTTTATACTGCTGTAATTTTTTCAATTTTTCTAAAAATCTGCACAAGTAAACTCGTTCTAACATGTCATCTGCCACGCTGCTGCAAAGCCGGGATCGGATCATGGGTTAAAAAAAGGCATGAGTGAAATGACCACAGAAATGCGTGCGCCTCTACGAATACATACTCCTTGTCTGATGGCATGACCGCCGATCGCAAGCAAACGAACGATGTAAATGCGTTGGGGAAAACCGGCATGCATTTCAGCAGTATTGTACATACACGTATGTATAAGGCTTATAAGGGTATTGATCAAGCAAGACAACATCAAAAAAAAAAAAAAAAAAAAAAAGCCATGGGGAGCAATGGAATACAATCCCAATGACCATGTGGATGGATCTGAAAGGGTTAATTTCTAGTTTTTCATTAACCAATCCATTATGCCTTTAAGATGAAAGCCAATCTAAAATTTTATCAATTTCACAATGATAAAAAAAAAAAATCCAGCAGAACAGTGCAAAAATGATAAAATCGGATAAAAAATAAGGAAGTTATGACATTTGGAATTTCAAAAATTTTCAGAAGACACTTCTTGTCCCATTGCTATGAATGAATGAATGAATGAATGAATGAGAATGAATGAATACTCAAGAGTCAATTTTATTGATCTGTATGTCACAGTACATAGAAGTTTAGCTTCCAATTCTTCCAACTTGTTACACACAATAATTATGAAACACACACGCACGCGGACACACACACACACATACACACAATCAAACAGAAAGTGACAAGCCTGACAGAAAAAGAAAGACAGGAAGGATCTCCTCTCATACAGTAGTAAGTCTTTGGGGGAAAAAAAAAGGTCTCTCAATAAATAATCAAACAATTCTCAACTATTGGAAATAAACAAAACATGTATGTAACAGAAGTGTATTCAATTCAAATCACAGTAGAAAATAAACATGAAGCAAAAATGAATATGAGTCCCCAAGAAGCAGAGCTTGTGAGTGGAGCCCATTGTGAATGTACAACATTAAAACTATAATGTACAGTGTGAAAGGAAACTTGATCTATAGATGAGACATCTGGGGCATTGCCTCTGCAGACTGGGGAAAAAAAAACATACCCTCTATCATGAAAATCACCTGTTATTTTCTTAATCCTTCACATCTCCAGATGTTCATTATGTGTGCACTTCCTTTATTGCAAATAAATAATGAACCACACATTCGAAATGTGCTTTAAAAACTAAATAAATAAGTGCCGGTAGGCCCGATAGTAAATCATCGCCCAGCATGCATTCTATTTGTTACGTCTCATGAATATTCATTTCAGTTTAACAGCGAGCCGTCCGGTTTTTTTCCACACGCATACATTGCGTATTACAGTATGTGCTACGTTTTATCCATATTAGCGCATGCGCTGTGTAAGTCGTACTACAATACGAAATGCGGTAGGACTGTAAAAACCTCGGATAAACTCTTTGACAGGGCTCTCAAAACAGATCATATTGTAAATCGACTTCGCCTGCCGTGATTGTAAGTATCTTATCTAAGAGTAAGGCTACTAATTTCAGTATAAAACCCTCTATTTTGGTCTCTGGCCACGTAAATGCTTAGCCATATCAGGTGCTTCCGTGACAGGTATAGGTTTGCTGTGCGACCCCTTTACGGTACGTATTTGTCCGTATGGGGTCGCTGCTGCGGTTAGGAGAAGAGGAGATTTAGTTACTTTAAAGAGGATTGAGGAAAAGCTTGCTAAAGCTAAATTCACGATTCTGCTCGAATTTTCTGTAAAATAAGCGGCAAATTAGCTGAGTCTGAGAGTAGAAGGTATCGTTTGAAGTACAACTCGCTTAAAACTGTAAAGTAAATAAAGTAAACGTACAACTTACCTGAACGTGTAACTTAAAGTTGTAAACAGCATGAAAGCGCCGCGCCGTTGTAACCCGAGCTCACCATACCACCGCCCGGCTAAAAATGGAGTGAGGAGGTCACAGAATCTGGTTGGTGGCGGATCTAGCATGAAGTGCCGTCTGGGGTGCGAAACGAAACTACACCCTCTCCTTTCGCCCTAAAAAAATCGACCTTCATATGTCACAAGCCCTCATTCAACTCAATTCAGATACATTCCATTCCAATCAGATCAATCACAGAATACAGCATTGGGTGCTTTTGCGTGACACATGACAGGTAACGGTGATATGATAAAAGAAAGACCTGTCCCAATGAGTTTCACAGAACACATAGGGATATATTCGCTGCATGAAATTTTCGCGAATTAGAGCCGACAGCCTTTTTCGTGGCATGAAATTTTCGCGAATTGCTACTGGCATTCAATGCATGTAGTGTAGACAAAAGCTTTCGCGTGCATTTTAATTTCGCAAATTTTGGCGCTCACGAAATTCGCGAAATTAAAATGCACATGAAAATTCCTCGTTTTACAGTAACTTGTGTTATGTTGGGACTTGGGATGCTCTGTGACATGGTATCTACCGTACCATTTCAGTTGCAGGCAGGTTGGTTACTACCAAGAGTATAATGCATGGCCGGCGGAACAGCCGGAGGAGGGGGGGGGGGGGGGGTGTCGAGGGGGCTCGCCTCCTTTTTTTCACCAGACAAAGGAATAAGGTGCCATGAATTTGGGCCCCCACTTTTTTTTTTACCCCAGAAGGGCATAAGTGGCACAAGAAAGAAATAGATAACCTTTTGTGAGCGCGGTATGGTTATGTTTTTTGCGCTGATGAACTTTTTTGTTTGTTTTTTGTTGCTTGTCAGTTGAAGAGACTGGGGGGGGGGGCATTTCATGAAGCATTTTGTTTCGACAAAGTTGTCAGACAAATTTGCTCTCAGCCAATAAGATGCAAGGATTTCAGAGGTAACAGTTTGCCAGAAAAATAACCTACCAAAATGCTTCATGAAATGCCCCCCCCCCCCCCCCCGGAGGTGGAAGGAGAAAGATGAGCTGAAGAACTTTTATTCATTTATTTATTCATTTATTTTTTTGAAAACGTTCCACTGGCTCTGTATCAGCCTACATGTATTATTAAGTATATTCAAGTGTTATGTTTGAGTGTCTATGATTTGCATGCATGGGCTAGCACAAGTTGTAGGGCTACTAGTGTTCAATTACTACATACTAGTATTGAGGGGTGTATTGCACCCTATGTATGAGGTGTTGTAGATACAACTGTAATCAATTTGTGAACAGACACACTATCACACACTACGAAATTTTAGCAGCTGAAAGGATTAATTCCACTCAATGAACAGACACACACACACACACACACACACACACACACACACACACACACGACGCACAGAGGGAGATAGATAGGTATTAGTAGATATCATGCGCATATGGGGAGGGAAAGAGAGAGAGAGAGAAGGTGCGGGAGTGGGGAGGCCGAGTGATCAGGCATCGCAGATCGAGGTCGAAGAGGCGTTAAAGTTAAGGACGAGTTGCGTACTTCTAGCGTACTCGTATTCTTTCGGGAAATCCCGTAGTTATTTTTAGCTCAAAGCGGGCATGTCTTTGTCGCAGTGCGCATGTGCAGTGTAGCAGCATGCACTCGATGCAGCAATGCACGATCTCCTCTGATCTTTCTCCCTCCCGGGTGCGTGTTTTTTTTAGACGGCACAGATTGGGGAAACTAAAAATTTATCGGGGACCCTATCCCTAAACCTAACCCTAATCCTAATCCTAACCATAACCATCAAACCCTAACCCTAACCCTAACCCTAACCCCAACCCTAACCCTAACCCTAACCCTAACCATAACCAAAAACCCTAACCCAACGTTTTTCCCATAGGTTTAACACGCGCCATGCCCCAATCTGTGCCGTCTTTAAAAAAAACGCCTCCCGGGTGGTGATCACAGAACTCTTTAAGAGTTCTGTGGTGGTGATGCATGCGCTCTTTATTTGGTGATCACTAATGAGTGCAACCATGGTGATCAACGATTTCTGCTCTCCTTTGAAATCATGCTCGGCACCGCCGATAAGTGTCAGGCGCTTTGACGAAAGAGTGCATTGCATTGCTGTCACAATAACTGATCGAAGACTTCCCATGCGGCAGTATTCCCTCTCTTTCAATGTGCTTGCAACCATATTGCCTTGAATTGGAGCAGGTAATCTAAATGTAGTGTAAAAAAAATCATATTTGTCAATGCAAAAGTAGAAAAAAAGAAAGAAACTGAAACACGCTATAACGGAGCACAGTACTCAGTACTTTATTTGAAAGATAGGATACTAGTAGTATACTACCAAAAAAAAAAAAAGATAGAAAAGCGGATGTATTACTGCAGACTAAAAAGAATGCATGCAAAGAGTCAAACCACCCATGGATTACAAGAGGAAATTTACAATAGAATCAACAATAAAGAGAAATGAATTGTTTAAGTTACAATTACATGAACATTCTGATTCGAAGAAAATATATGTAATTATAAGAAGAATAGAAGTAAACTGACCACGATTATGAAACGGACGTCACGTAGCTTATATTATGATGAATCAATTTAAAAATGCACAAGGAAACTATTCTACATGGAAAAGTGTGAAACAAATATTATGGAAGAGTAAACAGACAAATAAATCACAAATTTCTTATATCAACGATCTCCGTGTGAATTCCTCACAAAATGTAGCCAATGCCTTCTATATTTTTTTTTTCGCAGAAGTTGGTTCTAACCACTCCAGGCTTCAAAAAAATTGATAGGCACGGAAAAACTTTGATAATTATCTACATAATCCTTGTAATCATTCAATATTTCAAGAAATTATACTCTCTAAAAAAAAATAGAGTGAAAATTTTCACTCTTAAACGAGTGAATACAAAAAAGAGTGAATTTAGAGTGAAATTGGAGTGAATTTTGAGTGAAAATGTTCATTTTCACTCGTTTTAGAGTGACGTCAGGGATCACTCCAAAATCTTCGAGTGATCCCTGAGGTCACTCCAAAATGAGTGAATATGAACATTTTCACTCGAAATTCACTCCAATTTCATTCCAAATTCGCTCTTTTTTGTATTCACTCCTTTAAGAGTGAATATTTTCACTCGATTTTTTTTTAGAGAGTAGATATAACATTATCTTTGAAATCATCACATTCTGCTGGTCATGATGAAATTAGAACTGTTTTGCTGAAGTATATATCGGATTGCTTCTTACTCCTCTCTCTCTCATATCTTCAATCTCTCTTTATCGTTTGGAGTAGATCCCCACTTCATCCAAGATTACAGAACTTATTCCTGTTTATTAAAAGAAATGACTCTTCGTGTATTACTGACCCATTTATTTGTTATACCCCTAGTATTTCTAAAACATTGAGAAGAATTATATACAATAGATGAGAAAATTTCCCTACCGAATGCAATATTCTCAATCCTGATCAGTATGGGTTCAGGAAATCACATTCAACTGACTAAACACTAGCTCAATTATATGCTAAGAGTATCAAATGCTTTAGCTGACCAAAAGCAAATTGTAGGCATCTTTATGGACTCAAGTATCTAAAATTATTTTATACTCTTGGTCGTTCCATTTTATTTTCAGAGTTACATTATTATGGTACACTGTATAAGAGGAAATGCTATCAAACTGTTTGCAAGTTATTTAAACAATCTATAAAGCAATATACATGTTTTGATACCTGTAATTTGAAATAGTAATGACTGAACGTGTATGGCTGTCACTGTAAGGGTCAAAACATACTAGAGACCTTGTTATTCTTATTTTTATGTTAATGATTCACCCAATATGCAGCAAATATATTACAATACATTTTTTTTTTTTTGCTGATGATAGAAATGTATTTCTTCCCAACTCAGATTTTCGATGTGTTATTATAGATCATTAAATGTTCAATATTATCAAAAAATTGTCTCAGTGGTTTAAAAGTAAGGTTTTATCTTTGAATTTACATAAAACGAATTATATTTATTTTAAACATCCAAGCTGGAAAATTATTGACAGTGATTTTGAATGTTATCTGAAAATCAATGATATTTCTCTTGAGACGAAGAAATAATTCATGAAAGAAAGATGTTATTGAGAGGGGTAAAGGTTCAGGTATGAGTTTCTTCAATTTGTCTCCCTCTACAAATTAAATTTGTTAAGATCGCAACCGTTGATCTGTAAATTAACAAACATGTCGGGAAAAAGGAACCAGTGGGACTCTAACCTGTCATCTACTGTCATCTATTGTACCGATATGTTGGCTCAGTAAGTAGAGCGGCTGCGTCACAGTCGGGAGGTCGTGGGTTCGAACCCCGGCCGCGTCATACCAAAAGACGTTAAAAGATGGGAGTTGCTGCTACCTTGTCTGCCGTTCAACAGTTGAAAAGGTTAGAGCAACGTCGATCTGGCGCTGCTCAGTGGCTGCCGGGCCCACGATCAATTGGGCAAAAAGAATTTCCATTTTCGGACAATAAAATTTGGAGTTTATATCCAAAACAATTATTATTATTATCATAAACAAATCTTGCGATCTTAACAAATTTAATTTGTAGAGGGAAAGAAATTGAAGAGACTCACACCTGAAGAGATACTTGGGATCAAAATTAAGAAAAATCTTAGTTAGGCTGACTGGTCATAGGGCAATGTGCTTTCTTGAACTGTGTATGCTTCTTAGCTGTTTTTATTTTTCTTCTAATCTTAATTCAATATAATTCCTTCATTTGACCAGGGAGGTGGCTGATTTGACAATAGCAACACTGTATCACATGTCTAATTGTACGCGAGTACATTTATAAAATCTATATAATCAATCATGTACACATGTACGTGCACATGTATTGAGTCATTCTGGCAAGACAATTATCGAGAGGTTTCTATCACCTTCCTCTCTTTCTAACTCTTTCTGTCTCTTTCCTCGCCCCTCCTTTACACAAGCATCATGTTGGAACCCCTTCTTTCACTGCATTAACGTATTCATCGGTTGCCAATTACTCTAGTAAAGGGTCAAGCTTATCAAGCTCATTATCGGCAACTAATTAAAGAGATCTTTAAAGACAATAAAAATGAACTTTTGAAATTAAGTGAACTTATATTCGTTGTTGAGACAAAATAAAATATATAAGAAATTGTTTTAAACATATAAGGTTTATGAATATTAAATGCTCAAAAATACATGTAGGCCCTCTATATTGCATGTGGCACCCAACATATTTGTATTACACACATGCAGCACTTTGTCATAGCGTAGGTATACGGGACTGGAAATACACTAAATTTGTTCTATATTTCCATGCATATGTTTTGCCATTCATTATGAGCATAGGAATGGCTGCCATTTTGAATTGAAAATGAGTTTTAAATACTAAATGAACCTATATGAAATGAAAATTCTCTTGCAAATGCAGATGGAGTAATCGGTCATAATATATTGCACATTATTGTGTTTATCACGGCCGAATTAGCATATCTGGCGGCCATTTTGGATTTTTGCATTTTGCCGAAAATCCTCAAGGTTACGCGAGTGGCATCAATCGGATTTGGAATCAGCACCCTCGAATTGACGAGAAACCATCATAAAACACTCTCTCTCTCTATATATATATAAAACCCCAAGGTTTGGTGCCTTCTAGCCTGGACTAAATACTGTTATGTATGGCTTAATTCATGACACAATGTATACTGTAATTATGGCACAGATGTATGTGTAATTTAAAAAAAAATGTTTAAAATGTAGAAACTAGCTATAGTGAGTATCATATACGTGTATATGTTTGATTATACAATGCATTGCAAAACAAAAAAAGGAATTGTAAATGATGCCAGACAGAGAATAAATAATGAAAATTAAATGTACACATGTGTGCATCATATGGAGAAAGATCTTTTTTTGAAGGTCTAATTTTAATTTGATTTGATTTGTGCATTAGGAAGAGGAAAAAAAATGCTTATAATTCAAATTCTGTCATAAATTGTTTTTAACAAAATTCTAGTACGTACAATGTAATTCAAAATTTACACTAAAATATAGCTTGTCATTCAAGAAGTGTGAAACATTTCTTCATCTCCATATTTCCTCACAGAGCTAGAGCTGATCCAAGCAGAGCATAGAGAAATTTTAGACATCCCATTGTAATGCTGTAGAACCTAAACGTGTTTGCAGAGATTAATTACAAAGAGTTTGTCACTCCATCTATATAACCCTTCCTAGTACAACATTAGGCAGTGTGTACATGTAACTGGGACGTTTTGGGTGAAGCCGCCAGATGGCAACCGATCTGTGATGAGGGTAGCTGGGTCTTTTTTCCTTCCCTCTTTTGTTTGTTCGTTTGTTTTTTTTTTTTCTTGGTTTCTTTCTTAAAATTGTCTGCTCCGTGATGGTTAATTAATTCAGACTTTAAGCATTCCCATGCCAAGAAATGAGATTTCAAATAATACAATATTACCTGCTGTCATTATCAATCACCTGGTCAAGACTTCTCTGTATTTTGTCTTAATGGAAGAAGACACTCTTTTCCTTGGCCTGGTACTTTTTAGTTTCAGTTTCAGTTTAGTTTGTTTTGCACCAAGCATTAAAAATATACAGAGCATACAACAAAACATGACTGTACAAAATGAGATACAAAAAGAGAAAAATTCATAGCAGGGCGCTTAGGACATACGACATAAAAGCAAAAATAATGTGGCGGGATGACTACATACAGAGACAATGCCATTGGTGGGGGAAGCAGCAAGAAAGGAAAAGCTCTTGTGAGTAGCTGACCCATTTTACTGTAACACACATACCTTTTACAAGTGCATGTAGTTCAAGATAGCCCCTACCTGTTACAGTATTGACAATCTGAAGATTGAAGAAGGAACACTCCTATTCACAAAAGTGGAGACAATCAGAATAAATCAAGTGACAGGCATATGTCAGTACAAGGTGGATTATGTCATGCAGGGGCTGCAGAACAGTTTTGGTGTGGAGGTGAAGCTGTCGAAGCGGGGGTGGGGAAAGTAAGAGCAGTGTTTGCGGTTAGTGATCGGGTCAAGAGAAAACATTCTGCCTGCTTCAATGAAATCTCTAGGCCAGACCCTTAGAAAGCCATTGGTTTTGTTGTGGTCATTAGTGTGTGTGTGTGTGTGTGTGTGTGAGAGAGAGTGTGTTTTCAGCCAGTGTGTATCGGGGTGGGGGGGGGGAGGGGTGCATTTGGCTGCCCCTGTAATGAAAATATAACTGTGCACATATCAAACAGCCCACTTCACTCCCAACAGTGTCCACACTTGATGTGTAAGGAACTGACAATTCACTACAAATCTAGATTCTGTCTGCTCCACACTATTAACATACCTGCCAACATTTCAAGATGAAATATCTTACTCGTGGATTGCAAAAATCTTATTTTATATGCAAACTGAAGTTAAAAATCTTACTTTCGGTCAAATCTTCAGAAAATACACCTGAAAGGTATATCTAAATATTTTTCAAAAATCTGATTTCTCTGACAGAAAATCTGATTTTGCTATTTTTAATGTAAAAAAACTTATTGAATCTGATAAAATCTTACTAGTTGGCAAGTATGTATTAATACTTAATGTCTTCTGCATATTAGTCAGAAATGGGACATTGAATAAAAAGATAGTACACATGTACAATGTATGTATGAAACTACAATAATATTAACATCGGAAAGGTGTCTCTTCAAGCATATACATGTACATGTATCATTCAAAATATCAATCGCTACTCAACCGTCCAACATGGAACAACTAAGAAATCATGCAGCAAATATGATTTCAAAATTATTTATTTACAGTATATATACAGTACTGTATGTACATGTATTCGTATTTTAATTTCATAATCATATAGGCTCAGCCTTTGCACTATCAAAATGACAAAAATATTGTACAAAGTTCCTGTTTCATTCAATCATGAACACAAGAAATTGTACAAGCACGCATAAATACAATCAACATGTTGTAACATGTTTTGTGGGGGGGGGGGGCAAAGTACTGCAGAGCTGCAGGAGTGAGACTGCAAATTACAGAACAATCACACAATTTGTACAATGCTATAATTATTACATGCATCTCATCAGAAAAGCAATGGAGTTTGCCAACCTTTACCAGTGTATATTCTTTGCCTCTGGCGTGGGTCAAAACAGAAATTTATGCATCAAGTTTACTCTCAATTAATGAAGTTTCTATAGGAAATGTGCATAAATATGAATTTAAATCATCAGGTTTAAAATCAATCAAATCATTTCCTTGACTTGCTTATACTGGTCATACTGTAATACAGTCCTCCTCAGCGAGGTCAAGTCCAAAAAGAAAGGGGAGAATACTTCGACTTACAAAGGTTTCTGATGGAAAATGGTCTGTACCAGCAGACCAAGAAAGAAAGAAAGAAGAAAAAGATGTGTTGAATAGACAGTGAAGATGGTAAAAGTGTTATTATTACAGCATTATTTCTTTTCAGAGTATAATATGTCATGTACAAATTGTACTGGTGTAATAAGTAGTGTAACCTTCTTGAACTGAGAGCAAAGGAAATACGGAGATAAAAACACGTAGCTGATCATAGGGTACATGCACATAAATCACTAAAAATCATATCAAATCCATACAAATACAGTTGACCTCACACAAGTCAAAACAAATGGCTAAGTCAGGAAAGAATCTACCCCGGATGGATACACATCTACACATGTGTCAAGTCTATTGGGTAGGTTGAAATTCATGTTAGTTGAAGTACACTGTATTCTCCCCTTACTCTTTGGATTTGACTTGGGTGAGAATGACTGTATTGAAGTACAGTGTATGACCAGTATAAGCTACAGAGCTGTATGCTTCCAATGGTATTGCACAATCTTTGTTATCCTGAACTTCTTGGTCAATATGGTCCTATTTGTACCATATGGATTCTATCCGACAGTTAATGAGGCAGAAAAATTGACTCATTCAACTTCAAGCAGAGACTCAATCAAATCTCAGAGAGATATCAAAGTCATTGTTATCTGGTAGAAACAACTTTGTATGAATGGAAGGAAATACAGTACTTGAAAAAAAGCTTCCTTACTCTAATCAAAATAAGAAAGCACTTTCATATCACAGTTGACTCCCATTATAATGAAGTCCTCTGGACCGGCATTTTTTCTTTTGTTATATCAAAATTTCGTTATAACTAATCAAATTTAACAATTAAAAAATTATCTCAGCTCTATATATAACTTCTGATTCTAGAGAAGATTTATAAAGATTCCTTCATTTGGGGGATTTGGGACCCCTGGGGGCCCCCTGGGTGGGGCATGGTGCCCATTTTAACAAATTGAGATCCTAACCCCCTAGGGATGCTACCTGCCAAGTTTGGTGAATATAGGTCATGGGGTTCTCAAGAAGAAGATAAAAATGTACAATTTAGGCCCCATTAGGACCCCTCCTCACCCCCTCCCCTGGGTCCCAAGGGGGGCACCCCTGATTCTGCCATGAACAAACTTGAAACTACAGTCATCAATGTACTAACTCATAGTATTAACTTAGCTCTATCACTTCTGGTTCTAGAGAAGAAGATTTTTGCAGATATTCCTTAATTTTGGGGGGTTTGGGCCCCCTGGGGGCCCCCTGGGTGGGGCATGGTGCCCATTTTCACAAATTGATTTCCTAACCCCCTAGGGATGCTACCTACCAAGTTTGGTGAAAATGGGTCATGGGGTTCTCAAGAAGACGATGAAAATGTACAATTTAGGCCCCATTAGAACCCTTCCCCACCCCCTCCCCTGGGTCCCAAGGGGGGCACCCCTGATTCTGCCATGAACAAACTTGAAACTACAGTCATCAATGTACTAACTCATAGTATTAACTTAGCTCTATCACTTCTGGTTCTAGAGAAGAAGATTTTTACAGATTCCTTAATTTTGGGGGGTTTGGGCCCCCCTGGGGGCCCCCTGGGTGGGGCATGGTGCCCATTTTAACAAATTGAGTTCCTAACCCCCTAGGGATGCTACCTGCCAAGTTTGATGAAAATCGGTCTTGGGGTTTTCAAGAAGAAGATGAAAATGTAAAAAGTTTACGCACGACGCACGACGGACGACGGACGACGGACGACGGACGACGGACGACGGACGACGGACGACGGACGACGCACGACGCACGACGCACGACGGACGCCGGACGAAGGGCGATCGCAATAGCTCACTTGAGCCTTTGGCTAAAAACCCAACATAGAGCGGATGAAATTGCGGCCTGAATTTTCACTTCATTGTAACCAGAATTTCATTATAACTGTGTTCCTTATAACAGGAGTGCTCTGTACTGTAGACTGTGCATCAATTTGACCTGAAAACTGATAACAATTTTCCACACCTAAGATGCTTGATACAAAGCACAATGTACTGATATGGTACATATAGGATAATGTAAAAATGACAACTTTTAAGACAGACTGGCATTATCAAAGAGCCATTGCTAATTCACATCAATATCATTTCCTTTCATCTTAAAGGCATGTAGTTCCATCATAGCTTCATGACACTTTGTAGCCTTTCATCACCACATTCTCTTTAGCATTGGAATTAATAAATTCACTTAAAAAAAAATAAAATCTTACCCATAATAGCTTCGACAGCTGACTCTTCACCCATTCGAGTGCATTGATCTCTAATATCACAACTAATTGTCCCTTGACTTTTCAGAATAATCCAAGATGCACAAAATGAGCAAATTTACCTGTTGCTAAAGATATTAATAAAGGTATCGAAATGCTCAGAGTTCATGCAGACCAGGCATGTGGACACTGTCCTTTTTCAGATATCTTACTAGCTGTAAATTCCAAGATGTGGCTTGAAGAGATTATAATGTTCCCAGGATGCGTGAGAAGGAGATGACAGCAACCATAATAGTCTGGCCCCAACCACAGACGAGGGCCCACAATGGGATCATTGTCACTTCGGTAGTCTCGAATAATCCAGCAATGATTGCACCTGGATAAATCAAAGAGAAAATTACAAAAACAAAGGAGGAAAAAATCCCTTGAAAATAATCTTTTAACTCATACTGAATGCTTAAACAGGGCAAAAGTGCATGCACTGTGACATACAACATGCAATGTCACATCGATTAGTGCTATAGGTTGTCAACAATGGGACATAAGAGTGTGTAGTCATAATCTTGTTAGGTGATATCACAATGTTCTTTGAGTCTGTGCTACAATGGAAGTGCATACATGCGTATGACTTAGATTGGTTACACACGAGAGAAAATTCGTAACTTGAATCATCATTGTAATGATGATTGCAATTCGTCTTTAGAATTATCGGACCTTACACACGCTCGCTCGAAAACTGTGATTAGAATTCGAATTCTCGAGCTAAGGCGCTACGTAATCCTTGGTGACTTGTCAATCAAAACGTACGATCGAGTACATGCATGCGGCGCGCGTATTATCTACGGAAGTGCTTGAAAGGTCACGTAAGCTCTGCCCCTCAAAAGATGTTTTGGAGGTCAAGCATTACACATGCAAATTTTGCACCGTAATTTGAGTGAAACTTCACTGGAATTCACCTCCGGACTAGAATTTGAATTCGTGATTGTGATTAGCATTCGCGATTCTAATTTGCTTCCACACATGCTAAAAATTCGTCATTAGAATTATTTTTCACTGGAATCATCATTCAAATGACGAATTTTTGACTGTGTGTAACCGCTCTTAGTAAATGTACTGATGTCATGTGAACATAAGCCAAATAAAAAGAACAAAGAACAAAAAAAAAAATTAAAATTCACTGTGCAAATGTATACACAGAAGATGTAACAAAATCTTACAAGTGTCAATTGGGTGTCATGTGCCACCAGAAACTTTGAGAATGGCATCTCATTGACTTGTTGTTGCAATTAAGAGGGCCCTCTCTGGTAGAGCAGTGTCAACACTGAAAAGGCTACCCTGGGTAAATAAGACCTTATTATTATTACAATGTATCATTATTATATGGTCATTGTATGGTAGGCCAGTTGAAAGACACTTTGAAATCGTACCAGGAGTTGTTATGTATGCACAGGACATGCTGCTGTTGCCTGGTCAGCCAGACCCCTGACAAATTTTACAAGAGGTAGCATTCTACTTCCAATGCCAGAATTAACCCTTTCATAAAATACATGTGAATGCACTCCTGTCTACATTTTGGTATACCTGGTATACCAGGTTCCTGTAAGGAATGGTATAAGGGATTTCTGCTTTTATAATGAGAACATTTTTTTTTTTTTTTTGGGGGGGGGGGGGGGGAGGGGGGAGGGGGGTATGTTTGGTTTTATTTTTCAAAACTACTCTTGGTATCTTCTAGCATCATAAGAATAATGAAAATATGAAATTTCACCTCTCATGCACATTACACCAGGACAAACAAATATCAATGTACATACATATGTACAATGATGTTTTGTTTAGTTTTCTATTTACACTGCAACTGACAATTGCATGTTCCACATTTGTGTTTTTCTTTTTCAAAACTCACTGCTCAGGATACCACCAGTGATAGGTCCGAGGAAGCCCATGAGGATGACGAGAAGGGAGTAGAGGCGGCCAATTTTGTGCTTGCGGAGGGCGCAGAACGCCACGATGGCTGCCACAGCGTGAATGAGGAAGGAGGAGAAGAGGTGCCAGAGGAAGATCTGATACCACATTTCTGCATGGACATAGAAGAGACACATAACATATGCATTGTAAAAGCAGATATTTTATATACTACATAATGAGCTAAGATTTGTGAAAGTAAAATACACTTGAAAGTTTTTGTCTATACACAACGCATTCAATGCCAGGTGCCAATTTGCAAAAGTTTCTTGCCAGGTAAAACAACTGCCAGCTCCAATGCGTGAAAGCCATGAATGATTCTGGTTTGACAGTAGTCCCATCAATAGAGGATAAAATTACTGCAACATCACACAGGATCCATTCTAAACTTTACTCATGATGAATTCAATACATACCAAAAAAGAAAGAAAGAAAGAAAGAAACAAGGAAAAGTAGAAATTACGCGGTGCGTAATATATGTCCCCGCCGGAGGTAGCATTTTGTAGCAAAATGTACAATATAGGTCAAAAATCAAGGTCAAAGAAGTCAAAGGTCAAAATTCTGTATAGAAGTTTTGAAGCCCTCACCTAGTGCCATCATATAAAGCAAACGGAATCGAAATCGGGTTAGAAGTGGCGAAGGAGTAGCATTTTGTAGCAAAATGTACAATATAGGTCAAAAATCAAGGTCAAAGGTCAAAGAAGTCAAAGGTCAAAATTCTGTGTAGAAGTTTCGAAGCCCTCAACTAGTGCCATCACATAAAGCAAACAGAATCGAAATCGGGTTAGAAATGGCGAAGGAGTAGCATTTTGTAGCAAAATGTACAACACAGGTCAAAAAATCAAGGTCAAAGGTCAAAGAAGTCAAAGGTCAAAATTCTGTGTTCAAGTTTTGAAGCCCTCAACCAGTGCTATCACATAAAGCAAACGGAATCAAAATCGGGTGAGAAATGGCAAAGGAGTAGCGTTTTGTAGCAAAATGTACAATATAGGTCAAAGGTCACAACTGAAATTCTGTGAAGAAGATTCAAAGCTCCCATGTGGTGCTATCATATAAAGCAAACAGAATCAAAATTGGCTCATAAATGACAGGGAAGTAGCAAATTGAAGATTTTGATCACACACGGACGCACACACGGACAGAGAGACAGACACACGGACACACAAACGTACGGAGCCCGTTTCATAGTCCCCTGCTCGAACTCGTTCGGCAGGGACAAAAAAGACGACAAAGAAAAGGTACTCTTTTGGATGGGCATCAAACATTGTACTTACTGAATACTCGCACTTATGTCAGCCTGAGCAAAGCTTGGCATAGTATACGAATAATTTATGAGTTGTGAGTGCATAGGGCACGAATATCGCACGAGGCGAGAGATAAGCCACTGGTCTATTCAACAAGGCGCGTAGCGCCGCGTTGAATAGACCAGTGGCGAATCTCACGCCGAGTGCGGTATTACGTGCCCCAATGCACGAACAAAATCATAAATTATTCGTTTTATACAACACCTTGTCCACAATCACAGTACTAAATTAGTGACCGCCAACTCAGGAAGGCCCAAAATAAATGTAACAATTAGGCCGAGAATTGTAAAGCACCCTGTGTACTGCTTTCAAACACTCGTCATGATTCGACCACACAGTCACAGGAATCACAAACTCCGCAGGGTCTATACCAATTCTACGCTAACGTTAGATCGAGTTAGGCCTGACTGTTAGGCCGATCTGAGATGTCGGTAGATCTAGTAGTAGGTCTAGACTTTGTCTATTTCCGAAAATGATTTTGTATAAAAACACAGAAAAATAATCAATTTACGGTTTCTCAACTTGAAATGAAGTCTTGATTTTGGGATCACTGTGGTCCACGTAGCAGATCGGAGTCAAAAGTAAAAACACAGCAGTAGGTATCAAAGGCCGCAATACATGCAACTAGCTAGGTAAAGTACCGTTAGTGCACCAGTTTTCGACAGGACCCAGATTTCGACACCCAGCAGATAATTCTTATTAAATTTTATACTCAATACAAACGTCTGACTTCAACAATCAGCCAAGTTATCAATCACATTTCTAGTCTTATATAAACACCGTTTGTCACTTGTCATCATAATCCGACGATAGAATATTTAGGAGCAAAGCAACACAGTGTCAGCAGAAAGTTTGATGTCGGCCATTTTTAGGGGTTCAAACAATATGACGCATTTTGTAAACATCGCGGTGAAATGAAATTCACCCATGCCGGTTATCTTACTTTAGTATCAGTTTGTTTGCCAAATCCTGATGTTTGATTTCATAATCGTCTTTAGTAATTTAATGGCTGAATTCGTGATAAATGAGCAAACTTGTAGAAAGAGTTGGCTTTGAGAATGTGGCACCAGATTTCGATGTTCCCATATTAAGACACGTTATAGAGGAAACAACAAGTTCTTGCGCTGGTACTTTGCTGGTTTGCGTCTACAATGCAGTGTACGCGTACTGTACGCGCCATGTGATTTATGCGTGATGCGCGCTGTGATTGTGTCGAAAAATGATGCTGGATGTCGAAATCTGATGCCAGCGACGGCGTGACGGAAATCGCTAAAATTGAACACGAGTGCATTCAAATTGGAATTCGTTTTAGGCATATCATTATTGGCCTTTGTAGCTCCACTTCATATCGAAATTCCGATGTAAAACGGTGCAGTATTGATGGTAAACAAGGAAATGTGCTAAAGTGTCGAAAACCGGTACCCTAACTGTAGCTGCGCGTACACGTTAACGTTGCAGTACTCCGCCGCGCCTGTTCTGTGAGACTTACCGGCAGCGCAGCGCAGCCGGCCAGCATGTACAATGTAGTTTGCTGGTGCTTTGCTAGTGTGAGCCACAGAACTCTGTGAGCGGCCGGCCATGCATTAGTAGCCCCCCGCGAAGCCGTGCTATAGTACCTTCGAGCCGTGCAATAGGCCCATGCCAGGGGCCTATTGTATGGCTGTCACTCTCAATGAGTTTGATAGGTATTTTCTATTGAATGTCATGTGACATGTTCTTGGCCAATCACAATTCGACATCATTCTGAGGTGTTGTATAATACATACCAGTAATTGAGTTGTCCACACTGTCAAATCATTGTATTGGATAGATAGCCAGCTTCAAAATTGAGAAAATAAAAGTATCCTTCTTCTGAGGGCTCCACAATCAATATTTTAGTGTATGTAACTTGCAAATCATATCCCGTTAAAATACAGGGGAAACTTGATACAACGTGGAGGTCAGGACCACATTATTTTTCATGTCATAGGCTACAGCTCACTTTTCATTTCAATCTATCAGTCAGCACAGTGCATTGCTAAAACATATGCTTAGATGCTGTGTGGAATAATCATAACATTATGATGTCGGTGTTAAGTGAACAGCCAAGTTTTTTTGAGTATGAATAACCACTTACAAAATCCCCCCCCCCCCCCCCCCCCCCCGGCCTACACACACACACACATTCACGCACAAAAATGTCAGTATCACACCCTTTGCAGCTGGGAATACAAAGTTCACAAAGCATGGAAGAATTCAATATCTAAGTTATGCAGGTATGGTCAACAAATGTATGTCCAGTTGATAAAGAAAACCTGTTACAAATGGAGATCTGTTCTGTTTTGTTTTTGTTTGTTTTGTTTTGTTTTGTTTTGTTTTGTTTTGTTTTGTTTTGTTTTGTTTTGTTTTGTTTTGTTTTGTTTTGTTTTGTTTTGTTTTGTTTTTTTTTTGGGGGGGGGGTTTCCCACTGCACTGTACTAAGACATTTGCAGTGTCTAAACTTAAAAAATTGATTAAGGTACACATGTAAATGCATCTTGGTGACTAACTTATCCAACTGTCCAATGCTGTCTTTTCCAAGCTGATGACACTTTGAAACGATGGAAATTTCCCCGACATTTTGAAAGTTCTTTCGGCTCCACCCTTGATTTCTGAAGAAAGCCAGTCAGTGTTCCTGCAGAACAAAACAGAAAATGTGTATTAGTTTTTCAAATATGAAGAACAAGTTCAAATACACTGATCCATAAATGTACTTCAGAGGAGATGCATGAGCAGGACTAGCCCAACCAGACACCGTGCAAAGCACGGTATCAGACGAGCGGGGCCTCGCCATCACATCGAGGAACCACAACACAACTACAAAACTTATAAAAATCTATATGTTACTTATAAAACTTTATATGTTACTCACGTCAAGTGCATGCTTATATTACAAAAGGTACAAAGGTCTATAGAGAGCTCTCGTGATAAGTCCATGGAACAAAAAAAAAGACACTTTCTAGCGCAATCCCTGACCGTCGGGGTTCATCGTTGCGGAATTCAAAATGGCGCGTTGATCTCTCTGCAAATTACGCACGCACGTGCGTGACCATAAGTGCAACAATCTCTTGCATGCGTGCGCTGCTTGAGTGTAGCAGCACAGTCGACAGCGTGACCTTTAAAAGTGCATTCAGATCGCGTGAACTCCCGAATATCAGATGTACCGTTCGCAAATGCTGCATATAATATTCGTATTTAAAGTTGTTAATTGTGTATGTCAGTATCAATAACATAGTCTCATTAATGAAGATTGTCTTTAATGAGTTACAGGTGACAAAAAATGATGTCAAGTATCAAAACTCAACACGACTGTAAAATTTGCTTTGCGTTTGCTCTGTGGTGTGGGCCACTCTAGTACAGCCCTGTCGCGATTTATGCAGTGACTGGGCTTGGTATACATGTAGTTGTAGAGCAGGACAAACTTTGCTTCAGCATTAGTGATTGGAACTACGCTTAAAGTTTTATCAGCCAGTTAAAGGCAAGAGTAAAAAGGGAATGGTTCTCTTCTTTGTTAATAATGGTTTAACATCACATATTGCATTAGCCAGGGCTTGACATTGCAATTGGCTATGTCTGATGACCTCGTACTCTTGTAGGTAGCCCTAGACTACAATCATCACAGTTGATGTTTGGCCAAAAAGGTAGCCTGATAGGGCAATTAAGACTCAAAATAGATTTCAGTCCACCAACGTTACAGCTGTTGCCCGAACAGGCTACACAAGAGAGAAAAAAAAAAAATTATACTGTTGAGCCATGTAATATCAGAGTTTTTTTTTGTTTATTTAATTTTTTTTTAAACCCAAAGTAAAAAATGGAGCTTTGATTTCATACATCACAGTATTAGTTTACACTTTAATTCCTTTGTGTTTTGGTGACCCATGGAGCGGTTGGTGATTAGTTATTTTCTCCTAGACTGCTTTTTAAATAGCGATTTAAATCCTGCTGATGCCGACAAAAACTGCAGTAACGTTAACCCGACCACACGCAGTGCTTTGCTTTGCACGGCGTCTGTCGCAATTAGATTCTATACAGCAACTGGACTAAGTGTATAGTGACAGTAACGTTAACTGCAACCAGCAAAGCGTTCAGGATCACGTCTAGTTAATTGTGTACAAGAAGCGCCCAGCATTTGTTTTGATTTTGTACAGGATTAGCGCGCACTTTCCTGTCTGTTCAGTTAGGTCTCGTTTGGTATAGTACCTAGTAGAATACATGGCGATCACGAACTGCGTGTAAATTGTCTGAAATAGGGTCGAGTTTTCCCTGAGATCGAGTTAGTCTGGATCCTTGCGTTCTGCTGGAATAAAAGTCGGTTTTCCGACTTTTATTATTTTTCTCAAATTACTCAACGACTCATCATCCCGGCAAATCACGTCAGCCAGGTAAATTTTAAGTTTCTTTGTAGACTCTTTCGATATATTGCAAGCAAATATGAAATGGTGCCAGACGGGTTTTCAAACCCTTACCAAAACTATGTTTTCACTTTAAAAGCTTGTGTCCCCATTAACTGCGACCAGCAGCCCCATATTATACCCCATACGCATCTAGATATGCGTATGGGGCTGGTCGCAGTAAAGTGTCCCCACAGTATAACTGTGTACAAGGAGCGCCCCGCCCGCCCGGGGTTCGTGTCACAGTAACCCCGCGCCCCGGGGGCACTCCTTGTCATGTTGTGGGGCTGGTCGTAGTTATTGTCACAGACACAGTTACTGCCTAGTGTAGTTTCTAAAGTCAAAGAGTTATTTACTGACTGTACCAGTACTTACAGTCACATGTTTTGTTGGGTTAGTTTCACTGTTCACGGTAGCTCCCGACTGTATCAAGCTCCTTGACTGTAAGCCCAGTCAAACTATCTCCTCTTTGGACGTTGTTGATGGTGCCAACTATTACCACACGGTACAGCCAGTGTACGGCGTATACGGATAATAATACAGTACACTCAGTATACGTACTCTAAAGGCTCCGGCCATGGCCGGCCACGCATCCAGCAGAGTCGTAGTGACACGGATCGGACACCGCTGACAAAAAAGTCTATGTCGCCCTCTTGTGTTCATTATCCGCATAAGCTGCACCCCCATAAAAAAATGGTACATAAAAATTGGTATAGCTTATTAATGTTCCACAGAAAACCCTTGAAAATGTGTTACCCTTCTTTTCCAGCTTTGAGCTAGCTAATACATGAGATGTTTATGCCAATTATATGGCCGGCGCAACCGGCCATGTAATTTTTGCACCATACAGAGGAATACATAAGGTGTCACCACTTTTGCCCCCCCCCCCACTTTCTTGAAGTGTTACCGCGGTAAAAGTTATGTTTTGTTTTTGTTTTTGTTTTTGTTTTTTGCTTGTCAGTTTAAAGGGGTGGTTGTCAGCTTAAAGGGGTGGTACAGTATTGGTGGAGATGAGAATTGGGCTTTTAACTTTTTGCGAGTTATCAAGAACACATTTATGATATAGTACAGAACATACCATTTTAAGAGGAATTAAAAGTTTATTTGATGAAAATCGGGTTTGGAATGACTGAAACATCAAAAAACAAAGTAAAACAAAGCAATCGTAATAAAGTGTGGGTCCCCACAATTTATTAGATTCTCTCTGTTTTGGATTTCTCAGCCAGTTCAAAAACCAATTTTCAACAAATAAACATTGAAATCCTCATAGAATTACATGCTCTTTCATCTCACCAAAAATGTTAGAAACCTTTAATAAGGTCTCAACCAAAACTATACAATCCTCTTAAGAAACCCGGAAGTGGAATGAGAAGGATGAGCCTAAGACCCTCTTTTTTTTTCTTTTTTCTTTTTGCTTGTCAGCTTAAGAAACCCGGAAGTGGCACCAGAGTGCCCCCCTTCCCTCTTTTGAAAACGCCGGCGGTAAATTAGGCTTCTAAATTGTAATTGCCTAAAGTTGTCAAGGTGGCAACCAAGACGTATCTATCCTTCAATACAAAATCTTTAAAAACCGCGAAAAGTATCTGAGTTTTCAGGCTTCCTGAAATAGGATTAGCAACATGCATATAATATATTCTATAGGTCTTATTGTGTATGAATTAGACTTAGCAATTACGATGTCTCTCGTTAAGGAAAGTTTCCTACAGCTCATATTAAGGCATGATTATTTGACATGATATTTTATTTTTGCTTTAACCAAAGAGAGAAAGATATAAAGAGATTTTGTGAAGTGCTGATATATTCTAACTTGTTTGTGTGCCTGGCACCGATGTCACTATCCTTTTAAAAAAAAATCAAGAACAAAACCAAAAATATATACATATAAAAGTTTACAAAGTTCCAAACTTTCTTAGAGGCGCACCGAATTTGGTCAATCTGATTTTACTCTTTGGTTTTTGAACTGCACTTGTTAAGGGCTACAGGTGCCGGGAGGGGATGGGTAGAGCCTATCGGCCTATATAGGTCCGAATTGGTTGTATTTTCACATTGATATAGTGATTATAGAGTATATAATTAGATACACGTTCTATTCAGGACCTATAGCTATGTGGTTGAGTTGTTGTTTGTTTGTATGGATGTGCAGCAAAGAATGATGATGGTAATCATTTTACTCAAAATTTTGTCGGGCAACCATCTTCGAGATTTATCGTTGTTTTTTGTTTGTTTGTTTGTTTCTTCCTGCACATCGTAGGAATGAATGATTTTTCTGTGATAATCTATCGATCAGCACAATGAGCAGACCCCTCGACAAGTGCAGTGTGGAGCGCAGGGGTGGAGCGTGGGCGGGGCCGGATTTGGGAGGGTAGATAACTTAGGAGCTGAAAAGGGCATCCTGAGCTCGCTCGGCTGGAGCTGCCACCGCGCTGGCGCGGCTCTCATGCTTAGGACTGATTTTGTACACGCATGCCCATTCATTTTTCTCGTGTGTGTAGTAGTCTCTATACACTCAGCAATACGCGTTTGCAACCACTCCTGCCTCCTGTATCATCGCTGTAAAAACGGACTTCAAAGTAATATCAGGCCAAGTACTTGTATCTTCTCCGGTTGACCTAGAGTTACCTTTACTATAGGTCTATAGGAAGGCTAGCTAAAGTATGCCGGCCAAAGCAAATCCAAAGCATCTTGTGCAAGGTACAGTAGTCAGTACGGTACCGTACATTATTTCCAGTCATGCTACCGGCCTTACCAGGCCAGATACTAGTTATAGACCATCACCTACATGTACCTACTTATTTCCACTCACAGTTTTACGAGTAGGCCTGCTCTGATGTAGGTACGACGTAGTAGTGTAGTACAACCCCGATCCCACAACCATAAACAATATAATAATGTGGGTGTTTGTGGCATACCGACCTCTTTCATGTTATTGAAATGCTGAAGAACTGGGAGGGGGAAAAATTCAGGTTTGGAAAGATTTTGAAAGGCTTGTGCTGTTTTAAATTAATTTAGACATTGACCATGGCATTGTATATATTTTGCATCCTGGGCGGATATATTGAACATCATTTGCTTTTTGGGTGGCTGTAGGGTAATTCTACACACCATGAAATTGCAGTTGTTTTATTGTTCATGGTTAACTGATTTTACATTCGTTCTCTATATGTCAATTTATTGTGTCTTCCATCCCTGTAGATGCTGCATATCGGGTACAAGCGCTACAAAATAGTCCAATGGCAATGCAGATCTACCGTATTTTCATTTGATTTGCCACAAGTGCATTTAATAAGCTTAAACCATTCTGTTTTCCCTATTCAACATTTAAAGTTGTTCTTGTACATTTTGTTGGCCACATATAAGTCGATAAGGTTTTGAAAAAGATGTCACATATTCAAATAAGTATGTAATTAATTTTGTTTGTTTTTATTTATTAAAATTTTTCCCAAAATATTCATGTGCATATGAAATTTGAATCCTATCAATTCATTATATAGTATCAATATAGGTCTATGCACATTGTGACCTGCATCTTACCAGCTCCCATGAATGCCTGTTTTCCACCAGGGGAACCTCTGCCCCCACTCAAGTCTGGTATTCTTCGGCTCTACAGCTACCGCTTTTGCCCCTTTGCACATCGGGCTCGTCTCGTCCTCGCAGCAAAGAATATCGAGTATGTAAATGTTTGCTCATGCCGTTGTACTCACAGTGATACTTAAATTAAACTGGCAAGATTATTTTATGTACTGGTAGTAGTTACTAGGATGAGAAAGGATGAACTTGTATCCTCGGATCATGTCTGTCCTTATAGTCTGTTTACCTTCGTATACATACTGGATTGAGTGAAGGTAACAATATTAGTAGAACACATCAGTGAATGTTTGGGGAAAATCGGACAATCCGTTCAAAAGTGTTTTTTTTTTAAGTATCTGTGCAGTCACTGCTGGATGAGAAGACTACTACAGTGTATGATGTCACATGCGTACAACGATATAAGGAAAATAAAAAGAGAATTCTACAAAACTTTACTTTTTGAGTAAAGTGCACATTTCTTCGACTTGTTACAATTACGTATGCTAAGGGTAATATAATTCACCCTACCTTCTGAAAGAGAGAAGTCGGGTGTTCTTTTGTTATACAAGAAAAGTGAAAATATGTTGAATTTTCTTTATTCTTTCATTATATCGTTGTACACATGTGACATCACAAGCTATAGTAGTCTTCTAATCCAGCCATGACTGAGCAGAAACTTCAAAAATTCACAACTTTTGAATGGATTGTCAGATTTTCCTCAAACTCTCATTGATGTGTTCTTCTAATATTGCTGCACTAACTAAACCTACATGTCTATGAAGGTGAACAAGTTTGTCCTTTAAAGGGGATGGCTAGTAACCGATCAGTGGGAATCAGTGGGAATGCTGGAGGATGATTGTTCCAATCCTTGTGGGATTCATTTAAGAGTACATTATATATCTATTGCAGTGTGAAAATTATTTGCTTCAGAATGGTCTCATATTCAAGTAATGTGCAGTTTAATGTTTCCAGGTTAGCGTGCCTGGTCAGTGACGGGGCATTAATCTGCACATTACTTGAATATGAGACCGTTCTGAAGCAAATAATTTTCACGCAACAGCAGATATATAATGTACTCTTAAATGAATCCCACAAGGATTGGAACAATCATCCCTCAGCATTCCCACGGATTCCCACTGATCGGTTACTAGCCATCCCCTTTAAGCATTGTTATCGATGTCTCGACGTTGTGCTTTTTGATTATTCCATATGTCTAAGGAGCCTCTTGTTGACTACTCATTGACTACTTTTAATCTGCTATTACTGGTAGTTTGACTAGAATGAAGTGGCATTCATGTTATATGTACCGGTATGCTGTTAATGTTATGAGTTATATCTGACCATTGATATGTGAGCCCAAGCAGAAACTGATACATTGTGCAACATGTTGAAAAAGAGTTGCTCTATTTGATTCGCAAATGATTTCAGTCAGGAAGGGCCTGCCCGATAGGCAATAGAGGATTCCTACTTGTAGTAAATGTTTATAAATTGGGAAAATTTGTTGCCTTTTTAGATCAGGCGATGGGGTTTGATGTTCTGGTAATATGTGAAAAATGTGATACAGTGTCCATGTAATAGTTTACAATCTTGACAAGAAAATATGCTATTATATAAACTTCCCATCATTGGATGTCAGAAGTAAAGTCGAATTTAATTGACAACAGCGATGTTTTCTGCATTTAGCATTCATCATAAAACTTCTGGACTATTGAAAGCATAATGTGTTTTGACAGAGTAATGTAAACTAGTAAGTTACAAAGGAGATTTTGACCTTACAAGTTATTACATTTTCAAGCCTGATTACAGTGCCAACAGACCTTTTGTCCCATGAAGTGCATTATCAAAGAATATAATCTGTTTTTAATAGTTGGTGTGTTTCATGTGTGACTTTTAACAAGCGGGCACATGCAGATGCCATGATTTGTTGCTCAATTAATCTGCAGTGCCCAATCAACCACCCAAGAAAAGCTGCAGCCAGTTGACATGCCTTATTGATTATTTTCCAATCCCACTAGCTATGAATTGGTCAACATTAGCCTTTCCAAGAAACCGGAATGGTACAAGACTAAAAACCCAATGGGCGCGACTCCGTGCTTGGAGCATGATGAAAAACTGGTGAGGGATTCAGTCATTGTATGCGAATACCTGAATGATGCGTATCCAGGCAACAACCTTTGGCCCGATGATCCTTACAAGAAGGCTTTGGACCGTGTCCTGCTTGACTACTTTGGCAGTAAGGTCAGTGAAAGTTCATAACATAATTTGTGCACATCATATGACCTGAATTCAAGCTAGTATTGTTCAAACAGCTAGGCTTTACTATGCTGAGGACCAATTTTGCTGCTTTTTTTTTTCCATTTTTTTAAAACTCTTTTTAATCATGCAGAAGGGGAAAGTTAACATAGGATCTAACTTTAGTTTCATACTTTTTTTTTTTTTGTAATGTATGACCTTTCTTTCTGATTTCAAGTTTTGAGGCTTACAATTCTCTCTACTTGTTGCAACTCATTTGATTAGAAATATATAATATAATTTGCGGCAAACAGTAAGAGTACCCTGAAGGAGTCATTATGATTTACCACACATCACTTTCCATGTTGAGGTAGATTTTTATGCATTGAGAGTTTGATTCCAATACCAATTGACCGATTCTGTGACGCGCTATGTGTATTTTTGGCATGCGCGCAGCCATACTGGGTGTATCATCCGACCCCCCTCCGCACTCCCCCACCCCTCTCCCTACATTAGCACGCGCGCAGAATGAAAAACTGCTTTAGCCAATGGGCGTCTCGTACTGAGTGCGCGAATGCTTGCTAGTGCGCGAACCTTTGTTACAAGTGCGTGATAAACATGTTGCCGTAAAATGTCTGCTGCCCTCAACGAACCCGAATCGGTCAATACCCTCAGATCAGCCCTCCTTTCATCAAGGCTACATACCATCCACCGCCATCTTCAGATGAGGATTTCCTGGCCACGTTCAAGAAGGAACTCGTGGTCCTTGAGGAGGAGCTTCAGAAGAGGGATTCTCCTTTCTTCTTTGGTAAATTGAAGAGTTAATATCGTTTCATTGATATACATGTCATATACAGTTCAACCTCAATTATCCACCCATCACTTTTCCATCTTGTATTAGATCTTTTTAATATTTTGACACGGGCTGGCACATGATTTTCTTTACGTTTCATACTTTCTTAGTGTGAAATCTTCACCATAACCAAACACAGCACATCAATTTTCTTGCAAATATCAAGCAATTAAAAAAGTTATAACCTTAATGCTGTTGAGTATTACTGTAAAACCAGAAATGCTTGCGTGCATTTTAATTTCACGATATTAAAATGCACGCAAAAGTTCATGTATGCATTGAATGCCAGTGGCAATGCGCGAGAATATCATGCCACGAAAAAGACGGTTGGTTCCAATTTACAATAACTTGAAGCTATGAAATCATCTTGCTTTACAACATACGGTGTACATTTATACTGGCTACAATGTTGTTGCCTGAAGGAAAAATTTGCCAGTTGTCTGAAGGTCTCATCAAGGAGATGATAGACAGAGGGAGGCCTCATAGGCTTGATTGCCTTTGCTTGTCAGTAACCGCAGAGAAAGATAAGACACACAAGAAGGAGTAGTGTTTCACTCATATTTCATCTTATGTCCACAATATGTGGAATGTATGGTAGGATTAGAACTGGGTCGATGATGCATGCCCCCCCCCCCCCCAAAAAAAAAAACAAACAAACAAACCAAAAAACCAACAACAACCAACAACAACAACAAACGAACAAACAACAAACAAACAATGAGACAATTATGTAGGCTGTAGCTACTTTACAAGTTAGCTCAAAAATACCTAAATAACATTTTGAATAACTAACCCCCAGAATATGCTCTTAGTTTGTACTGAGAACAAAGGTTCGATTTGGTTTTTTTTATCAGGGTTCCAAATAAAGTTACTGGAAATCTATAGTATTTTCCCCCCATTATCATAAAAAAAATTGCAGTTTTATTATTCTGAGGGTTATCTGAATTATACCTACCTCTGCAATACTGTACCAGCTTATTAAAGGAGTCTAGTTTTCAGGGTTGCAAAAGGGACACACAAACTTTAATTAGCATGAGCAATTATGACTATCAAACACTTGGTCAGGCTGTCAAGAACATTAATCTTTGGTTATCGAGGGATTGTCAAGTGATATTTTAAGATTTGTTTGAAAGATTAATGAATAGGATACCCTAAATTATCGCTGGGTCTTGAATTTTGTTGTGATCAGAAATCAAAGGAAGATGTGACTCTGGCCTGTATCACAAAGCTAACAATTTCGTGTTTAGGGCAGATTCTGAAAGAGTGGACTTTAAGCTTTAAAATGATGCATAGCTTAAAAATACAACAGGCTCTTCCTAACCTGTCCAAATGATGGAAAGAAAGTACCCACTCTGGAAAAGTGTTTACTGATATAAAGAGGCTTTGAGTATAGGGTCCTTTGAGGCGCTTAATCTCACCAAACTGTATCTTTGCAATGAATGGGACAAAACAGCAACAACAATGTTAAACTGTGTAGCAACCACATTGAATTTCCACTCTCATTAATCCCATTCTGTTCATGACTGATACCAGTAGCACTATCATTTCAAAGTTGAGAGTGAACAGTGTGTAAAGGGTTTTTGAGAAATGAAAAGGGGCCTCTGAGACATGCCTTTATCACACTATTCTAAAAAATAGTGTTCTGTAAAATCTGCTTAATACAACTTCCCATTTGTTTTATGAACCAGAACTTTGTAACTGCAGAGTAGAGAAGAAGAATTGCTCCTTTGGAAAATAATATTAAAAAAGCTGAAGATTGACTAGGTTCACCAATTTCACCTATTTTGAGTCCTCGTGCAAAATCAGGGCATGTGACTTTTTGTTGGATTTTGATCCACAGTCACATGTTGGCCCAAAGAAATCCAGATTCAGTAGTCATTGGTAGATAAAAGCTTGGTTACTGTTTTATCTTTTTTTTTTTCTGCAGGTGAGAGACCAGGAATGGTAGACTTCATCATGTGGCCATGGTTTGAGAGATGGGCCATCCTTGGGGATGACTTCAAGAGAGAGGACTATCCAGTGGTAAGTCACCAAGTGGACATAAATAATTGTGTTGAAATTTGTTGAGTTTTGTTTTCACACCATGGTAAAAAAAATAATTAAACTAGAGAAGCACTCTGAGAGCGTAGACCTCCCCCAAGCAGCTCATTTCCACCACTGATCTTCCTCTTCCATAGAGATGAGTGATTTCCATCCATATGTATGCATGCCGAAAATCGCCCGATTTCCCAATGTAGAAGACTTGTTACGTTATCAACACTGATCAACTTCCAGCTGCGAGGCGCGCCTCGCCCTAGCAGAAACTAGAGCATTCACTTTAGTGCCCATATGAAAACCTAAAAAATATGCAGCTTGAACTCGAGTTTGTCGACCCTACCTGCCAAAATATCGAAAATCTTTCATAAAATCCATAAAAATTCCCGGATCACTACCAGGGTACCAAAATTTTATCATCTGTTCCTTGTGTCATTCTCAATCTTTCCTGCAAGTTTCATCCAAATCCGTTCACAAGTTTTTGAGTTATTTTGAACATGGACAAACAAACAACGGCAATGAAAACATAACCTCCTCCCTTGGCTTAGGTTAATGATAATTGATAATAATAAGGCTGATATCTGCAAGAATCTTCAGGATTCAGGGAGGCAAATTTCCCCCAGAAGAAGAAGAATCTTGCTAACATTAAATTTTTCATAAGGCAGAATGTTTGTGTGTCTTTTCTCTTGCAGTTGGCAGAGAACAGATTGACTTGGATGTCTTTGCCCAGTTTGCTTTAACCCTAGAGGCCAATGTAATCTACAAGACTGTATAGTTAGATTTTTCAAATGTTAATTTATGTGTTTTATATTAATTTGTGTTTTTTTTTGCGTATAAATAAAAAAGTAAAGCTCCAAGACTTCTAATTTTCTTTTCAATATCCTCAACAATGATATTGAAGCAAAAATTCGGCTTCATAATTATTTCTGATATATTTTATTGTTTATTGAATTTCTTATGTATCTCTATATATATTTTTTTGGGGTCAAAATATGCAGAAACTTTTAAAAGTATAATCAGGCTAAAATAAATCATTATCAGCCATTGAAAGCAAAAATAGTTATTTTTATATGAATTACTTCCAAAAACACAATTTACATTGGATTTGTACACAAAATCATGTTTTTGAGCAATTTTTGGGTCAACAAATTTTTTTCAAAGGGGCGTGGCTTCAAAACGGTATGCCTAGGAGCGACAAATTTGGTCTCAAAAGTTGCGCGATACTTGAAAGAAAAAAGTCATAAAATGTCGCGGCGAGAGCATCATGCGTTGCGGAATAATCACGTGAAATGTTGAGGGGGGGGGCAAAGTAGCCCCTCCCTCCATTGGGAATAGGGTTAAAATGAATAGGTTAATCATTTGTTTACAAAATTCTATCTCTCGAGTTTGACATGAAAGTCTATATGGGGAATTTTGAAAACTTTGACTTTTTTTTTCAATAGAATAATAGGCCAATATGTCATGCAACTGTGAAATTCTCCCTCGTGTCTTGTCTTGGTAGCTCCTGGCCTGGCAAGGGAGGATGCGTGAGGACCCAGCTGTCCAGGAAGCGGCCACGCCCGATGAGATCTACCGGGACCACTTCCAGAAACTGACGGCTAAGACACCCCAGGATGATTACTGAGTGAACCTCCTCTGGCGTGTTCACATGCTGAATACTGCTGATGAAAAGTGGAATGTCTGTAGTGATCTACTTGAAGATATAGATACAGTGCTGACCAAAGTATACTGGTCTTTCATAGCTTCTTGTTTGTGTAGGGGATTTTGGAATTGTGCCAAAATATGTATTTTTTTTTTAACACTGTAATGTGCATTTTTATATTCACTTCATATGCATCATTTGGCGTAACTTATTGGAAGCTTTTCAGGAGTTTAGCTTAAAGGGTAATATTCTATGAGTATTGCTTAGAAAAGATGGTGATCTACATATGTCTTGTGTTTCGTCATTGCCTGTCATTACCTGTCATAACCTAGTTTGTACAGATTTAGTCTATGCAGACTCTGATCAGGTTTGATTTTTTTTTTTGTAGAATATTTGTAAACTTATTGTTTTAAACTCGGTCACACTCATAGTAAATGTATGGTTTTTAAAATGTACATGAATGCATGATCATATCGCTGTCTCCCTCATTCTTTAACAGGAAAAAAAAATAATAATAGCCTTGACTTTTTCTATCGCAGAAACACAAGTTCATTATCTTGAGTTATGTCAATGTATCAGATATTAATGTCAACAACAGGTCATGTGAAGTCAGCTTTGTTGATATATAGATCGTACCATGTGCCATACTCGGGCTGATTCTTCCTTTCTGTTTTGGTAAACATAGGATTTTTATGATCTTTTGTGGGTTGAGGGTTTTATGGCTTTGATGGAAACTATCAAGGAGCAATAAATTATTCATGAACACAAATTTGTGAGCTGGAACAGTTTCACTGCCTGTCATTGGAGTGGCTGCTAGTGCCATATGTACTTAGCTGATTTTTAATGGCCATTTCAAGTGTTCATTGCCACGTTAATATTTGCCTTGATGACATGGAAGTGAGACTAATATACTTTATGAACAGCAGGGGACTTAAAAGGTTTATTTCACCTCAACTTGCTTATATTATTTGACCATGGAAATAGATATTCATTTTGCAACATAATCCAAATATTTCCATCTTGCCTTGAATTATTTTGTAAAATGGTGAAAGAAACTGTATCAATCATATCATATTTCTCACCACAATTGCATGATATCATGAGAATTTCAAATCTAAAAATTGCTCTATAGTTAAAAGGAAGAGAATGTCAGAAAATGTGTGTGTAAATTTAGTTAAAGGTAAATATGATTAGATCCATGATGATGATGCTCTTTTTTCATTGTGTATGTGAATTAGTGATGACCAAACAGTAGAGGCAAGTTGGCACATTTTGCCTGTAATGAAAAGTTAAAGATTGATTCTTCAAAAGAGGTATAAATTCCAGGACGATAAGCACATGTATTGTAAGATAACAGTGAAAAATGATTTCACTCCAGTGCCAGCCTGATATGACTTCATTCTTGCAAAGCGATAGAGCAATAGCTATTTGAAGCCACTGATATGAATATGCCTTCCCTGCTTGCTGATATATTAAGCATTCTTTCAAAGATTTTAATAATATTGACAAGGAAATCATAAAGAAACTATTTACAGGTACACATATGAGTAAGTCATTGTCGGGACCTAGGTTATTCTGTCTCATTCAGTGGATTGAGTATAATGGAACAGAATCAAAGAGATATAATAATGCTGTATTTTCTTGCCAATAATTAAGGCATCTAACCCCTGAGTATACTCTTCTCCCTCTTTGATCATGCTGTAATGCATTTAATTCAATTCAATTCAATTCAATTCAATTCAGTTCATTGTCAAGTCAATTTCAAGGCATTCATGTGCAGTAGAATATATTGTTCTAGTAGCTGCCCAATATAAATGTCCTTTTTTCATTATTATTAGTATAATTTTTCAAATTTTCAAGGAATTTTTACAAGATGATTGACAGCATTAAAAAGTGGAAATTTTCTCGGTGTTGAAATTTTTGCGCTTTTTGTGCAACCAGAAATTAGCGCGAAAAATAAAAACACATGAATATTTCTTCATGCCGTATGTTCCAGTAGTTGATGTCTTGATTCCATGGAATTAAAAACATGCAAAACTCTTTTCACCCAGCCAAGCGCGAAAAATTAGTCGCACGAAAATATCCACTTTTACAGTACATAGATCTGCATGAAGACAATCTTCTTTTTTTTCTCTCACTCCTGTCATGAGGAGTTCACCTGTCATGACAGGTATGTATTCAGAAGGATACCCTTCTTTGGATAGTTATTTTATGGGCAAATTTCACCATGGAATCTACTGGGATTACATTATGCACTCGTCTGCCTACACTTGCCATATGCCATTTGACACTAATACCCAGTAGATGATGCATACGTTATATGGTGCTTGATAGGAGCCATTTGTACAGAACATGCAAGCTGTAATGTGAGTAGTTACAGATTTCATGGTGTATTTTTCTTGATACTGGTCATCTCATCTGAAGATTTATTCTGCAATCATCCTTGCAATGAGGAGCTCTCATCTGCCAAATAGTGTAGAGGATGGGTTATTGAGAGAATCGGGGTGACTTTGTCTTTAAAACGAGACTGTTTACATGGTTAATAATGCAGGGTGAAATATTCAATCCTTGGTCAATGTACAACATACAACTGATAAAGAATGTGTTTTTCTGTTCAGCCATGGGATATAACATTGTAACTATGTCATCATTTGGGAGATGAGGAATTATATAATATCATAAATAAGGAATTCTCTCCCCCTTCACTGCCGAATTGATTTGATTTCATGTGAATGGAATTGATTTATCTGCATGAAGATTTATCTAACATAACAGCTTTGGTTGCATTGAATGTTTGTATGGTAAGCAAGCAACCGCAGGACCAACAGATTAAAGTCCTGTCCAAAGAACTATAGGCAGCGAGGATAGAGTGCCATGCGTAGGAGTACAGCCACTCCAGCCAGAGGGACTCAAATCAGGGATCTCATAATCGACGGTGTGTGGTCTTGTCCATGGAGTTACAACAGCTCTATGTCACTTGTACTGAAACATCATATTGCATTGTCTAACACCATCTCAAGTTGAAATTCGGTAGTAATTGTGAGGCCTGTGTGTACCTCTTTGAATGTACTTTGTACAAGTAGAATAAACTTGATAAGTACCAAGCTCCTCATAGTCTCCAGTCCAACAATTTTTGAGGTCATATCTTGCTTGATTAAATTTAACAGTAATTTACTTGGTGTCAATGAATTTTAATACTTTTTTCATTAGGCCTTGTGAATGTGCATACATGTATATGTCATCACTGTATGAGTCTGTATTCAACAATCAGGAGATAAGACTTTTGTGAGATTGGTTAGAAAATATATACAATGTACATCTTATCCACTTTTGTAGCTTCCTCTTTGTGTTTTTACTATTTTTCGTCAAAGGATAGGAAAAAGTGTGTGTGTGTGTGCAGTGGCGGATCCAGAGGGGGGCGCACCGGGCGTAGGTCCTATGTCCCCTCTTTATTTTTTTTTTTAAACAAAAGAAATAAAAAGGAAAAAAATGGGGGGGGGGGGCACGTGCTGCCCTTTAATTTTGTAAAGGTGCCTCCCCTTTACAGAATTCCTGGATCCGCCCCTGGTGTGTGTGTGTGTGTGTGTGTGTGTGTGTGTGTGTGTGTGTTTGTGTGTACATGTGTGAATTTGTATTTGAGTTTGGTGATGTACTATACACAGTGTAGCATTTTTTTTTTTAATTGATTTGAATTTGCAGTTCTCCTTCTAGATACTTACAATACACAGTGTAGCATTTTTTTTCCCCATTGAATTTGCAGTTCTACTTCTGGATACTTGTCATAGATACATTGTATCTCAGAAACCCAATGTTCGGGTGACTCCTGTTTCAAGCACTGTAAAAGTGGATATTTTCGCATGAGTAATTTTTCGTGCTCGGACCGGTAAGATGAGTTTCGAGTCTTTTATTCCATGGAATCAGGACAATAAACTACTGCAACATGTGGTATACAAAAATATTTGTGTGCTTTTATTTTTGCGCTAGCTTCTGGTTGCGCGACATGCGCGAAAATTTCCACACCGCGAAAATTTCCACCTATATGATCGAACAGTAAAGTCAATAAATACATAACAATTATTTTGAGAGCTAAACCTTTACTTCATTGTAATTAGAATTTTAATATAACAGTGTTCATTATAACCAGAGTGTACAGTAGTAGGCATGTGGATATTGACATTTAACTTCATTGTAATTAGAATTTTAATATAACAGTGTTCATTATAACCAGAGTGTACAGTAGTAGGCATGTGGATATTGACATTTAGAGCAGGACATTTGGTGAATGAAAAGCAGCGAAAACATCCAAGTTCTTCTTCAACTCTACTTTCTGTTGAATTTACCTGTATGCAGAGCACAATGGGCTGCAATGACTGCTTTCTCATGTGATGACTAGATCATGGCATTCTGCCACAAGAGTAGCCCTTCTGCTAATTTTGATAGCTTTCACAACCTTTTTCCTCATGAATCATTCCAAGTTCTAGTCTATACATGTAATACAATGCATTGGATGCCAGTGGCGATTCACGATAATCTAATGCTGCAAACATTTCTTGCCTTATTTTTTACAGTTACTTTATATACATGTACACACACACACACACACTTATATACCGGGTGTCCCAAAAAAAGCGGAACGGTGGATTATCAGTACCTTGCGGTCTAAAAGTTATATATCTTTTGACATCATTAGAAAGAGCATCTTCCGCAGAAGACTATGATATCAAAATCATTAAATTTGGTTCAGTACTTTTTATTCTACACCAATTTCTGAAAATGCAGTCATTGTCAAATTTCGCCGGATTTTTGCGACTTATGAGATAATAATTTGAGTGCGACACGCGATCCATACGGTGAATATTGTGTAAGCTCGGTGATCCATGTCAACAAAAGATCCAGCTTTCACATTGGGCACGGGCCAGGAAAAAAACAGTGTGTGTGTTTCTGTGTGTGTGTGTGTGTGTGTGTGTGTGTGTGCGCGCTCCCAATATGAAAGCGTTATCTTTTGTTGACATGGATCAACGAGCTTACACAATATTCACCGTATGGAACGCGTGTCGCACCCAATTTATTATCTCATAAATCGCAAAAAATTGGAAATGACTGCATTTACAGAAATTGGCGTAGAATAAAAAGTACTGAACCAAATTTAATGATTTTGGTATCATGGTCTTCTGCGGAAGATGCTCTTTTTGATGATGTCAGAAAATATATCACTTTTAGAACGCAAGGTACTGAAAATCCACCGTTCCGCTTTTTTTGGGACACCCGGTATATATATATATATATATGCTGGATCCTTGTGCACATTGCTCAGAATTATGAAATACAAATGTTCAGTACAATGAAAAATATACCAAAGATTTATTTTCATACAAATGTTTATTTTCATTGGAAGTTCTAAAATAATTACATAATTGCACATCATTTATATTTGTCATGAGGTAATATACTAGATTTATATTTCTCATTTTGTGTGCCATAATACAGTCTGTTTCACATGTAATCCTTTTAATCCTTTCCATGATCTGGTGTCAATTTTTCATTACAATTCCTTATATCAACATGGAGTACAGTTGTATATTGTAAAAATGAGATTTATAACAAAGATAATTGACTGTGGTGTATCTTGTGCAAGTTACTTGTGATGAATTGAATGCAGGTTTTAGAAGAAACTTGTTTCCATTTTAATCAGTACCCTAGTGTTGGGTCTAACTGCATCATCGCTGCAAAACATGGGGATTTTCACATTGACATGAAACCCTCTTACATCTCCTCAAGTCAGTATGTGGTAGGAAAACACCTTGAGAGACAAGTTTTTGATTTAAGCCAAGTTTGTGTACACATTGAATGATGACTGCATTGTTGGGTGCCTTTGAGCACTCTAAAGCAAACAAAAGCAAACTGACCTAAAGCCTACCATACTGAACTGTGCCAGATTTGGAGCTTTCGGGCACTCTCCTGAGAAAGAGTACCTCATGACGTGTTTTTAGAGGGGGTCACACATATTTGTATCAATAGGTCCATTCATCTTGCGCACTTGAACTACTTACAGCTGACCCAAACAAAGAGAAAGAACTCTTTGCATTATGACATATGTGCATGTTACATGCATTCTCACGTGTGAACTCTTGGTACGTTTTTGGTACACTTTTCGAGCGCCTCGGGAAGTGGTCCATTTTTGGTTTGGTACAGTACAGTACAGTACACTTTAGGAGCGTTCGAGCACTCCTCTGGCGCAGGTACGCTACAGATCGCTTCAGGACAGCGCTCGAACACATCCATTGATATCTGAGCACTTTGTGAGTTCACTTTTGATAAGATGGTTGACACAGTTTATGGAACATGAAGCAGTTGAGACAGCGTGTACAACTATGACAACAGATTTGATACACCATGGTCTAAAGTGGGTTGATTTTGAGATATTGCAAGACCTGACAATTCTAGTGACAACAAGATATAATGTGACAAAATCTCACAGCAATGCATGCTGGGAAAGGTTGTTCTCACAAATGGGTAGAAGGTAGTGACATTTACGATATATTAATTCCACGAAGGATTACTCTGAACAGTTCTGATGAAAACTGAGAAAGTAATATTTTGAAGTTGTGATCATTCAAACATCCCCATTTGCTGTGTACTAACAAAAAACGATGACGAAGAAGAAGAAATTACCATTTTCCCATCAAGTAGATTTCCAATGGTACATGCAACGTTAAGACAATAATTGCAAACATTTTTCTTTACAACCCCAGCACATAAAGAATAAAATATTTCCTCACCAACAACAAAAAAGTGAGAGATCTTATGCATTTTTTCTTCTTTTTTTTTTTGGCACAGGGCAAATGGAAGATGAGCTCACCTGCTAAATCACAAGGTTGCCAATTTGTGTATTATTAATCACAGTTTAAAAAAAAACAATTGCAAGTACTTTCTGAGTTTTGATCAGAATTTGCTATAAAACTTTCAGTGTCCTGTTCCATTTATCTGCTTCTATTCAGACACACTAATTTTCAAAGAAGACTTCTTTACTTTTGATTACCCTCAAGCCATTCCATGCAAGGCCAAGGGAGTTTATACCAGGTAACTAATTAACAGAATACATTTCTACCTGCTACAGTAACTGTATACTCATTCAGACTTGATTCCTTGTAATGCGTGCACATGTTGCAGAACTCCTGACTGAACCTCAATGGTGCACTTTCCAGAAGTTTTTTTTTCTATTCTACAGGGTACTGTGACCTGTAGGATATTAAAACAAAAAGGATTTACATAACAATTGCAAATATTTGCTGACACTTAATAGTTTTCAATATCTGCTTGGATCATGATTGTGGTATTGGAAATCACCTAGCACAAATTTGGATGAAACACAAATCAGTTGTTGTTGTTTTTTTCCATGATGTGTGACTGTTCAGATTCTCAGCTATTAGTAGTAGACAAAATTTCATGTCTTGCACAACAGTCCCAAATTGAGCCACCCACATGAAGCACACTGTATGGGGCAGACACTAAAGCAAACCCATGTGTCTGTGTATCCTCATTCAATGCCAAATACCTCCAACAGCAACTGCTTCTTATTGACCTTCCCCATGGCATTGCGTGGAATCTCCTCCAAAACTTTCATCTCGGTTGGGATCTGGTAGGACGGCAGCCTGTCCCTGCCCCACTCTCTCAGCTGGAACAGGGTCAGACCTTCGCCCGGTTTGAGCGCTACGACGGCTGCCACCCGCTGGCCCCACGTGATGTCGGGGAGGCCGACGACGGCGACCTCGGTGATCGCGGGATGGGAGAGGAGGTGCCGCTCCACGTCGAGGGCGCTAATCTTGTAGCCTCCACTCTTGATGATGTCGACAGAGGACCGACCCAGGATGCGGTATGAGCCATTTTCGTAGCAGGCTGTGTCCCCTGATTCAAGAAAAATATTATATCATTTTTGTCAACATTAATGTCCACTAGACAAAAGTTTTTCAGTCTGTTTTCTTTCATAAAATGAAAGGGTGCTGAATGAAGCATTACATGCCCAGCTCATCGACTAGTCTGATTTGACATCTCAACTGAGCAATGTAACCAACTATTATCCCACCATAATACTTCTACTGAACTACATGTGTATAATGTTCCTATGCAATTGCTTCCCTGTACCTATCTAATTTTTTTTCTTCTTCTTCTACTTGTGGAAAATTAAATAGGTTAAGGAGAGTGCCAGCTCAAATGTATATTGTGGATGTACTGAGCAGAAGCCAGATGAAACATTCTTTCTTGTGTGTTTTTTTTTAATCAGTTGTATCAACCTGACTAACATATTGCTTATCTATGTAAATATCTTCTATTTTCATCAAGCGATTTGTGTTTCTCAAATGATGCTCTCTCATTCAAGCATAATCATCTGACATCATTTCTGCTACTGTCTCAGAAGAATGGCTTGTCAAAGACATACGAACACATCTTCAACACAATGTGCTTTCTGTACTGGTACGGCTCATCGTCAATCCTCATGCCAACACATTATAGTCACAAATATTAATAAAAACCTACTGCACTCTTGATTGTAGTTACTGAAACACTGACTGAAGTGGACAACTGCCAGTACATGAAATCATGTCTACACTCAAACATGACTGCGTTCATGTGCATGACGACTTACCAGTTTTGAACCAGCCGTCCTCTGTGAAGGTGTCTTTGGTTGCTTGAGGTTTATTCCAGTATTCCTTGAAGACAGCGGGACCTTTGACCTGCAGTTCACCTGCCTGACCCTCTGTGCCTGGTATGATGTCACTGTGGAGGGAGTCTCCTCTGACTATGATCTCATTGGATGGCGAGACGATCCTCACCTCCACCGTCGGGAAGGGATTTCCCACAGCTCCTAGCAATCAGAACATATACCGTAGTGAATGTGATCAAGGGAAATTGTGTAATTATAGGGAAACCACAATACAGCGAACTCTTGTTTTAACGAACACTGTTACAATGAAATTCTGGTTATAACGAAACTAGAAATGTCACTATGGCGACTGGTATGCCTCTGCCATAATGAATGGTTCTCCTACAATAGGTCTACACAGTGTAGTAAAATTTCTTGACAATGTGTGATTACAGTTTCACATAATTGGCAAAATATTGAAATGACAGGTTTGTCACAAATGTGTTGAATGTTCACTCTCCTTGAACTAGATTTAATTAGATGAATGGCCATATGGTATAAGAGTGCAGGTATTTGTGGATTTGAGGATTTTTTCCTTGACTTTCGACCCCTTTATATAACAAAGTGAAATTCAGCACTTTCACTTGACCTTCGACCTTTTAGCAAGAAACTTCCAAAGAAAATTTCTATTGGGTAATACAGTACATGCATAAACTAAGTGTCAAAAAAAATCCTGCAGGCATTGCATAGATAAGAGGGAATAAGCAAAATTTTGAGGAGTTGACCTTGACCTTTGAACTCCTGACCTTCGACTCATGACCCCTAAATTCTCTAGATAATTCCTACAAGTCAGTATATGCATATGTACCAAGTTCCATGAAGATACCTTGAACCATTTGCAAGATATGGAGAAAAAAGTGAAATTTTAACATTTTCATCTGACCTCTGACCTTTTGACCTTCAATGACCCCATGACATGAAACTTTCTCTGGAGAATCTTTATTTGGTAGTACATGTATACACTATGTTTCAAGAAAATGCCTTCAGGCATTGCCTAGATATGGGGGAAATAGTGACATTTTGAGCATTTGACCTTGACCTTTTGACTTTTGATCTTGAGCATACACCCCAAAAGTTGATAGGCACAACTTCGCCCAGTCATACATATACATGCCAAGTTTCATTAGGATACCTCAAACGGTTTTTTAGTTACGCTGTCCACAAAACTGATAACGGACGGAAAGACGAACAGATGGAAGGATGGAAGGATGGAAGGACAGAAGGACGGACGAACAGACAACCCGAAAACATAATGTCTCCGGCAACACTTCGCGGCGGAGGCATAATAAAAATTCAGACCACAACCTTCTTATCCTCTTTATGTGTTTTTATTGTTTACGTGTTTGGTTATAACAAAATTTCTATGTAACAAAAGAAGACTGCTGGTTCTCAGACTTCGTTATAAAGGGAGCCCGCTGTATAACAAGTTCGCTTACGAGGCAACACCTTGAAGAGGTGAATTAGGCTGTCCCAACTTCTCACTGCTGTATTTTGCTAGTCTCTTTCATACATTTAAGAGGTAAAATCAGTGGTTCCAGTAACGTCCTTATAACATTATATCCTTGTACCATGCTTTCAATCATTTCACCAACATATGAACCTGTTCCATGGATGTTGTATCATCAAAGGAAATTTTATTCATGATGACTTATCACTTCAGTCTGTAAAATATGTTCATGATGTCTCACAAAGGAACTGATGAGTAAGATGTAGCCATATAGCCTTTTCCATGCTAAACAGTTCCACATGAAAACATAAATCACAGGGCATGTAGTATCATTTTAGGCAAATCTTCATCTGGTCTTTTTCTAATCTATTTCATCAATTTTAATTCCCCATGTTAATTATCTGTTTGGACCAAACCATGCAACTCAATTTCATAACCTACTACACCAAACTCTATAATCGTCGCTGGGGTGACAAGACCTTGTAGCTGCAATTTTGGTGAAAATGACTTTTTTTTATTAATGGTCAAATAATGGGTTAAGTGATGTCCTGTCCAAATCTCAACTGTCTTACTCCAAAAATGAAGCCACCATGGCATGTCAAAGGAAAGGCTACCCCATTCGCCACAGTGCTTTGGCCGCCATGTTTTTTGGCTCTCCTGAACATTTGACATTTTGTAGATACGAGGTCTTATGCCTATTCATTTGTGTTATGTTTGTATCGTTTGCATGCTGGACATACTATGGGGCTTCATAACTGATGATGTAAAGGCATTGTTGAAATGCTATGTTACACCCTGTTAATTATTTGAAACACTTACAGTTTTGTCTAGGAGCATTCATTTCTGAGTTAGTGAAATTAGTGAAAAGCTAACTCAAAAAAAAAAAAAAAATATTGCAAAGACCAATACTTTACAAAGGAGTTTTGTATGATGGAGAATAAATTCAAACATATGACACTACAATTTTTATATTGCATTTAATCTAGACTTATAACTGTCTACATTTCTCACATAAGAATACTAAAGAGTCTCTTTGACCAATGTCATGACAAAATATGTGACCCGCGACAACGGTTTCAGGCAAAAGTCGCAAGAGCAAATTTCCTCCTAGGCGAGGTACAAAGATCTTTACCATTATTTTTGTCGATTTGGGTTTTTTGCAGAAATGGAATCTTTGATATGTTTTCTACATCTACACTGAATTTCATAGCATAAGACTACGTTTTTCCTATCGAAAATGGAATTTTAAGCACCCTATGTTGGATCGCACTCGTCAGTTTCGAGCTTCTTTCGAACGCCGCACCAATATCCCCAGCGTTGCTACAGCGCAAGGTCTCGCATGCGATTGGCTTGTGCGTCGCACACATTTACATAATTCGGCTTTCGGAGACACCAGTTGCAGCGTTTGGGGAATGCTTCGTCCACGCGTGCATGATTTCATGCTCCATTGTTCTTGCTATAGTGGTTTATACGCTGTAGTGCGTGCTCTTCGTTTGGCTTTCTATCCAAACTATTCTACCGCAATGTTTGACAACAGAAGTGAAACAAATATCATTTAGCACGACATAATCGTGTGAAAAGAAAGAAACAATAGTCTACTTGTACATGTAGTAAAAATTATGACAGCAGACTGACTCAAGGGAAGGTAGATGAGAGGAAAGGAGAGGTCACATGAAACCAGTTATATTCAAATACTACACATCAAGATCGCTAACTAACGACTCATGTTTGTTTGTTTGTTTTAATATAATTAACACCACCGAACATGGCAACATATGCACGGCTTGTATATAAAAGCAAAACAAACAGGAAGCGTGACCTTTGCCAGCACTGGCATTTTTCTGCCTACAAAAGGGTCGCCAATGATAAAGTCAAATCAACAACAATGAAAACGCGATTTGTAAATGTGTGGATTCGCCACCCGCTCCTGTTACATGCACATGGTCATAGCGTGTGGATGCCATTGCGTAATGCGTGCACCCATACACATGTACACCATACGCGCAATTATCGTATCCGCCATCTTGAAAGACGTAATGGTAAAACAAACCCGAGCGAACCGCATTGTTTTTCGGCTCCATACGCTGAGCTCCTAGGAAGGGTGCCTGGGAAATTTGACTCTCTCAGTGAGCCAATCAGAAGGCGATGTGGTTGCTAGAGGCGGAGCTTAACATCGATTGGCACCATCGTACGGATGGGTGATTCTCACCTCGCATCGCCGCTCGAACATTGTCTTTGAGAAAGAGGTGAATCTTCAAAGCCCGTTTTCTCGCAATTTTGTCAGGCTAACAACTTAAAAAGTGCATTTTATTTCGCTTTCCATGCCCACTTATGGTGCCAAAGAATGCAAGTGTTTTATATCAATGCAAAGCTTAGGAAATGGGCAATGTGATCCAGTGAAAAAATGAATTTTCAAAATGCCCGACTTTTGCCTGAAACCGTTGTCGCCGGTCACATATGTTTACGGAGTACTTTCTGATGGTTCATTTTTCTTCCTTTCATGACCTCATTAAAGCTGGATAAATGAAGATGCTTTTCCTGTCCTCTAATGTACACTTTCACTTGATCGTTCCACAGTGAGTTCTAATTTCTACTAAAAACAAACAAACAAATGCAAAGCAGAACAAAACAAAGGAACACATCAAATAAGGCATAGCGTATACCTGGCACTCTCTGACCCCTAAGAGGATTGGTGAGGGCCATTCCAATCTCCGTCATGCCGTATCTCTCCAGCAAAGTGTGACCAGAAATCTTCTTCCACTGCTCCATGACTGGTTGGGGGAGAGCCGCAGAGCCAGAAACCATTAACCTGCAAGTTGTGGGATTCACAGAACACAATAATTGTCAAGCCTTGGACTTGGCTATTTAAAAGAACCTTTAATTTGCTACCAGCCACTGAAGAGCCACTATATCATTGCCAGATCTTGGTCTTTTGAAGGTCTTATTTCATAGCAACATGATACATTTGTAAATACAAAATCTTGCTCAATAAGTTATCACACTGAAAACAGGCACTTGGGATCCAGTAATATTTTTAATCTTGGTCTTCCAAAGGTATCAATTTTACGCATGGCAATAATTGTAAATTCTTGCTAAATGGGTACCTTACTCCTAATCAGGGAACTGAGATATACAGTATTGTCTGATCTAGTATTTGCCTTACTGACTAAGCAATGATTGCAAAATGTTCAACTTTGCTCAAAGTTGTAATAAACTGTAACTTTTGGTACGGTACGTTACTTCCTCTCAAAATAATGTATTGTGTGTCAGGCACTTTTCTAGACTCCGTTACAATAGTAGAGGGATCTTCTTCACCTTATCTTTTCCTTCAGTGTTGCCTGGATGAATGCCTGCACCTTAGGAGTCGTGTAGTTCTGTTGGTAGAATTCTATCAGCTTGGCATACACCGTCGGCACAGCCATGAACAAATTCACCCTGGGCGGGTCATCGCGTAGCAGCATATCCCACACCTGTTCACATACATATGAAGAACAATATTGTTATGTAACTAGTGAGGCATGCCAAGGCTCTTTACAAAACACCATTTCCATGCTCTCAAAACTGCAAGCATACAAAAATATAAGAATTACATTTACTCTAAAGATATTAGACTTAGCTCTCTAACATGAGACATCATGCTAAATGTGAAATGAACATCAAATAAAGAGGTGCGTTATCATATTAAAACTTCTTCTGGGTCTAGCCACACTTCATCCAAGCTGATACAGTGTGAATGATAAAAAATCTGCATAATTCAGCACCATATTTTAGGTATCCATACATTCGTACAAATATATCCTATAAGACTATCAAAAAATAATAATGAATGAATAAATGATTATAATAATAATAATAATAATAATAATAATAATAATAACAATAATAATTATAATAATAATAACAATAATAATGATAATAATGATAATGATAATAATAATAACAAAATAGCAGTGATTCCCAGGCTAAATATGTATCACTTCTTTTCTCATGATGTTCAACACATATCAAAGGAATAATGCATTCTGCAAGTGGTATTTTACATCCAACATGATGAAATTCCTCAGTAAAACATGTCATTATTTTACCTTCTCGGCACTGAAGCTTGGCAGCATCACACACGTTGCACCACACCAGAGAGGGCACGCTAGCACATTGACTATCCCATGGACATGGTGCAGAGGAAGAACATGTAGGATGACGTCACTGGGCGCCCAACCCCAGGATGATACCATCATCTGGATCTGAGCTTGGAGGGCACTAAAGGTGGTCAACACTCCTTTGGGTCTCCCTGTGGTACCACTGGTGTACACCAACATGGCCCCTCGACTCTTCCACTGAGTTTCCTTCCACTTTTGTGAGAGGGCATCCATGCTAATGAGATTTTGGGACTGGCTGCCATTGAATCTGAAGATGGATATGCTATCTTCGAGAATATTGGATGCATCACTTGAGTGGTCATCCTGGGTTTCCATTCCAGGGCTAGTCTCAGAAAGGTAATTACTGCTATGGGTGAAGGCATCTTCATCAATGAGGATGTAATTGATTTCATGTCTCTCCACAATGGGCAGGATCTTTGGAGCCAAGTCTGCGGTTGATATCACCAGGGAAGTCTGTGAGTCCTCTATGACATACTCCAGTTCCGACTCGGGGTGCGTCTTGCAGAGCGGTACGGCCATTCCCCCACTCATCCACACTCCCCACTGGGTGACTGTGTACGCCACATTATTGGGACACAAGAATGCCACTCTCTCGCTGTTGAGAATGACGCTCGACCCCCTCCTCCTGAGTTTTGTGTCCCTCTTGGCATTGCAGAGGATGTGACGTGAAAGCACTCTACTCCATCTGATGATGTCCTCGTACATGTATGATCCGTTAGAATCAACAATGGCTGTCCTCTCACTGAAACCCTCTCTAATAGCTTGGAGAAAAGGTGTCCGAACTGCACTGAACTTTGAGGCATGTCTCTTTAGGCACAGCTGAGCACACTGGAAATTTCTGGTGGAACATGAAGCGAGAAGCTTTAAGCTCCTGAGTGGCCCAAGGCCCAGGTGATGAAGAATCATCCTGACCTACTAGGTCCATCTGAAATGGGAAAAAATAACACGTTTTCAAACAAACCTAAGTTGTACAGTACCAGGTATCTTAAACTTTTATTAATGAAACATTCACTCGACTGATTGATGCATTAAGGGACCTGCACACATACACTCATGTAAGAGCATTCAAAATCTGCTTTTATATATTATGAGAGTTAACTATCATTGGTTTAAAGTGCTACATGTACATCATAAAATCCTACTGCCACCTACTGATTTTGATTAGAAAATCCATGTGAGACCACTAATTTTGACCTAGCATGTTTCTGTAGAACTTTTAAGTGTACAAGGTATCATAACGTAAGGCCATTACTTCATACAAAGTAGATTGTCTCAAAATTGTATCATGTGTTTTGTAGCACATCTATAGCACTGATGAAATGTTTTGGAACAGCTTAGCAAATGACTTTGCACTACTTTTAATGCAAATTTATGTCTCATCATTTTTATGTCTCATCATCTCTATCATGCTCTGGACAATCAGTGGCAATATTTGTTACAGGATTAACATATGTTTCATACCACACAATTACAGTAGGATGTGTCAACACTTTTGATGGTCACCCAATACCGTAGTGCTGCTGCCACCACTGTACATGGGTTGCTGCAACAGACAAGTGGCCATAAAAGGACACAGAGGAGTCACAATTTCATCACCATCTCTACTAGCACTAATCTCGATGCCCCCTTGCCGTGTATCATCTCAGTGAAGTCAAGATGTTTTAGCTATGCCATCTTACCTACTACGTGTACTACTAGACCAACACTGGTCCAATACAGTGAATAACATTCCCTGATAACACTCCCTGTTGAGGCTTGAGCTGCCGCACTCTGTGGTGTAGGCATCACTGTAACTGTATTAAAGGTTCATCTCACATAGATAATTATATTCCTTGGACAGTTGGACATGCAAATGTATGCTTGAAGCAAATTTGGTATTGATTCTATTGTTATGACTTATGTAGACCTAGGACAAAAAAAAAAAAAAATAAATAAAATTGTGAACTGCAGAGCTTAGCATCTAGGCCCTAAATTAATGTAGCATAGGTTGTCTATAGGGTCTAGATAGTGGGGAAAAGGTTTCTAAATTTATTTCTTGATATCAGGAGTTATATAAACATCTTGTTGCAATGTTGGAAGTCTTGGTGTTTTTGCATGCAGTCAGTCCCACATCCCAGTAGAATTTGGTAATCGAAGAAAACTCTGGCCTCGTGTATCATTTGTACAAGATTTGATACAAGATCTATCATTATCTGACCAGTGTGTGTGTTTTTTTTTTTTTTTTGGGGGGGGGGAGGGGGCATTTAGACTATTCCCAAGTCTAAAAGAGTAACGTTAGAGGCTCCTACAAAAAAAAAACAAACAAACAAACAAACAAAAAAAAAAAAGTACAAGCTACACATAAACCACCGGTACTCACAACACAATTACCCTATCATCGAATTCTTTATTATCTCGTGAGCGGTCTATAGGGATTCCATGGTCTAGACGTTTATAGAGGTTGGCATATCACAGCATTAGTAGATCCAGACATAGCTCAGACTCATTCAGAGTAAAGCAGAGATAAAAGTACAACTTGAAATCGAATGGATGGGGCACAGCAATCTTACCTAACAATCGACAGGCGGCAAATTTGTTGAGTAGCTTTCACCACATCATTTTATGCTAATTTCGTATTCAGCCATGCCCATGACGTGCAATGCATAAAAACATATAATGATAAAATTATAAGTCTGTAAGTGGCCTTACCGGCTGGACTCTGTCGAAGTGCTAGCAAAAGGCCCCAAGTCCAAGAAGTGACAGTCACTGGTATGGACGCCTCATCACCAGCCAGTAACTGTGCGCAGCGTTGCCAGGTCCCAACAGAGCAAAATCACCAAAAGGCTTGTAAAAAATCACCAAAAGCCACCAAAAATCACCAAATTTGGAAAAGCGTAGGTAAGGCTTCAATTTCAAGACAAGATTATGTCAATAAACCTTTATCAAACACTCTGAGCGAGTCTCGGTGCAATTTTCGGCGCGCCGTAGTCACACATACTAAATGCAAAATGTGTACGATGTGTATGGATATGTGAGTGTTTGTGTGTGTCGAGTGACAAGAAAGGGGCACATCTTATGTTTCTAAAGGAAATAAGGGGAAAACTTTGGGCAAAATGCATTTTCGTTTTCAATTAGTGTGATTATTTTTCATTGGTCTAAAAATCACCAAAAAGTTACCAAAAATCACCAAATTTTGATTTGGTTACCAGGCTAAAATTTTGTCACCAAACAACTTCAAAAATCACCAAATTTCACCCTTTTTGGTTCCCGAAATCACCATCTGGCAACACTGACTGTGCGGTGGGCTCGCTGGAGCCACGCCGGGCGCGCGGGCCGGGGCGCGGCTGGGGCATCCGAAGCAGCGGCGCGGGAAGCCAGCCAGCCACAGCTTCATAGCCTAGCCAGCCACACACACAGGCGCTCGTCTCGCGCTCAAGTATCCTTGAAGCTTACAGAAGGGGAGTTATGCTGCATGCTGCTGTTGGTCGACTGCCTTCGCAACTCAGCGTCATATACATAATAATGTGATCTAGGAAATCTAATTAGAGTATCGGCTATTGGAAATACGTGTCAAACATACTCTTCTAAAAGGGTAAGAAACATTCAATGTGTTGAGCATGTGTTTTCATTGCTAAAAATGTATTTGCAGGGAGCAGACGACATCGTGTATTGTCATAAAGATTTGTTCAGTCCCATACACTGCATTGCTGGTGTGCTGTCTAAGATATGTGCCACGTATATACCCATAATATACGACGAGAAGTTCGGAGAGGTTTGGCACTTCTACTCATTCATTCCAAACAATGGAAGGAGCTAGGCAGTGTCAAGGTTCTCATGTACAAATGATGTCTATAAATAGGATTTTCTGCAAGTGAAAGTGTATCAATGAAAATGAAATCCTCCTGCAAAAATGGCCTTATATGAGCTGGTCGCGACATCTCTCCTATTATTATCATTAATCTTTATAGGAGTCACCCTATGAAGTACAGGGCCCTGTCTTATAAAACTTGTGATGGAAATCAATCACAAATCTCGTGAACGCTGCAATCAGTCACAACCTGTGATTGATTGATTGCAGTTCTCCGTCTTAATTTCAATCATAACGTTTTAATAAGATGGATTTGCATTCAATCATAGAGTTGTGATTGATTTGAATCAATCACAAGTCTTTATAAGACGGGGCCTAGATGTATTTCTTTTTCAGAACTGAAAGAAAAATCTACTTAGTGTATCTTACAGACACCAAATTCCCTCTCCAGAAATGCATACTATAGGTTTTATTCTGACATGACACAATCCCTACAGTCAGCAAGTTTTAGAGTTCTTAAACAGTCTCAACTAATGTCCAAATCCTGATTATCGGGGGAAATTACTTGAAGTTAGTGACTTTAGTGTGTATCTTCCTTTCTTCTTTTCCTTGGCTTTTATTTCAAATCAAATAACACTTTAAGTCATTTTAAGTACTCTTGCACATGCACTAAAATTACGATGTAATTTACTAGCATATTTGTTGATTCTTTTACCTACTTGCTGGTCCGATGGTTAGTTTGTCATCATATCTTGTTTTCTGTGTTCTCCCAAAGACTGCAAAGATAAGCCTGATCTCCGGAAACCATGGGTAAAAAGGATGCCTCCCAGAGGGCACACCTGTCTGTTGATCAATACCGGAAGAGCATTGGCAAGCAGGAGCAGAAGAGAACAAAGAAGGACGTCAAGAGGATGAAGACTGAGGCCCAAGCTAGGAGAGGAGGTTTCGGCTTCAAGGTGAGAATTACAGGGGAAATATGTAGAAGATGCTGGTCTGGGCAAAATATGTCAATATTCTGCTTGTATATCAATAAAAAGGGCTGTAGGCTTTGTCCAACAATGATTTGTGTCCATCCATTAGGAAAGATTAAGGGGGGGGGGGGGTTGTGTGTTTTGTGTCATGGTTTGTTTGCTTGCTTATTTGTGTTTTGTGGAGGCATTCTTGGTAATAGATAATACAGGAAAATGAAAAATTTAACTTTTTTCCCTACGCTACGGTTAGAATTCAGTTTGAAAGATACACTTTTGCATACTTGTATTTTCACTGAAAAATGACCTCACACAAATTACACTTGCAATGGAGGTGATGATGTGATCAATTCACAACTCTCCAATTGGTTGGTTTGTGCACAGAATATCAAAGTTATGATTTTGGTCCATAACTGGGTGCCCACAATTCTTCTTGTGGGTGCTAGGTACATGTATGGGTGCTAGATTTTTACCAGGCTTCAGCACTTTGATGCATATACAGCTGTAGTACAATTTACTCTTGTTGACTTCATGTAAGGATTCTGTGTATCAGTCAGTGGGAAGTTTATGGGATGATAACACCGATACCTTTACCAGTTTACATGTGTGGTTTTGACGAAGATATCAAAATACACACACACACACACACACACACACACACACATATATACATGTATATATCTATATAATATTGACTGGCCCTGAGGGAGGTACCAGAAAACATTGCCCAAACTGAAAGCATATTGCCCGAGTCGAAGACGAGGGCAATATGTTTTCAGTGCGGGCAATATTTATCTGGTACCTCCCGAAAGAAAGGCCAGTCAATATCATAATTATTACCTATCCCTTAGGTAAATTAAGAAAATATGTGAATACGGCTATACACTGATACAGATCAAGCCACATTTGACTACCTGTAGACCATCAACATGTTGAATAATTGCAGAATTGTTCATCAATGTATATCATTCAACTCCAACTTCAAAGATACATATGAAGTTGTAACAGGCAAACTTCAAACTTCTGAACGCTCTTACAGTACAGTTACACTTTATTTTTACTTCTCTGTTTAAAGTTGGAGAGTTGTAAAACTGATGGTCACTGTGCAATTACTGAGCACAAATGGACTAGTCATTGCCTAGTGCTGCTGTAAGTGGTCGACCTTGTATGAGCTGATTTATCAGCGTTCTTCTGCGGCGCGTGTAACTGACACCCTGGACGTCGTGGAAAGTTTTCTTTTCGTGGTCGATCGGAATGTTTACGTTTAAAGCAGGGAGGTGGGGAGAGAGATTCCACCCTCTCTCTCTCTTCCAACCTCCCCAAACCGGAAGACTGCACTGTTTGCACACATTGTTTTGTGTACGGTGCGGTGTGTGTAACCGACATGCAGCGACGTGGCGAAAAGCATATTGACTGCTGACCTCTAACCCTGCACAATAACAACTCCTGACCTTTAACCCTGCAAAATAACAACTGGAATTGCCTCGCAAAACTCCCTCGTATAGGTAATAATTATATATATATATGCACACACAAACAAACAAATAATATGTGTGTGAAATTATGTGAACCTTTAAAATTTCACAACTTTCTTATTGAAGGTTCAGTTTTGATAAAACATCTACCAAATGTGTTCTGTTAGTTAGATTTTACTAAATTCTGCATTTTGCACTTGTCATTCAAATCATAGTTCACACATGTATCAGGTTGGCGTCCAGTCCACATTTCTGTGCATACACAACAGCTATCAGAGAGCTTCCTGCACAGATATTCGAGAGAGCAGCAGCTGTTCTTCCCCTGGTAGTACAGTGGACTCCTGTTTTAACAAAGTCCTCGGAACCGGCAGTTTTCTTTTGTTATATCGAAATTTCATTATAACCTAACAAATATACAATATAAAACATAGAGCGGATAATGTTGCAGCCTAAATTTTTACTTCGTTGTAATCGGAATTTTGTTATTTAACCGTGTTTGTTGTAAGGGGAGTGAACCGTATGTTTTTGTTGTTGTTTGGTTTTTGTTAACTACATATTATGATCTGAACCATTGTTCCCTACATGTATCTCTTTTTGTAGCAGTGCTCATATGTATATAGATACGTATATATATGAGAAGTATGAAATATATACGAGAGGTATGAACAAATGAAATAAATTGAAATTGAAATGTGACTCTAATGTAATGAAGAATTTTGATCTTCCTTTTTCTTGTAGGAATCTATACTGGTCATCCTATCCATGCTTGGAGTAGTGACACTGATATATGCCCTCTTCTACTTTCAACTGACTCCAAAGACGTGATGGCTTGGAGTTGAGGGACAGTTTCTGTTGTCTAATACACTGTATTAATTTGTGTGATTGTGCGTTAAATAAGAAATATGATTTGTAATGCCATATTCTTTATTGCCAGTGAAACTGTGAGCTTACACATGCATTGAAGCCTACATGTATAGTCTGTTTGCTATAGAGTCTCACTGATAATGAATTGGGATATACATACAATGTATGAGTGAAAATTTCTCCACTATGTGCCTTTACATGTGCCTGACTGTGACATTTCATTTCAATTTTTTTTTTTTTTATCAGCATACCTGCCTAATGGCACAGGGTGTACTTGATTTCATTGTTCACGTTTTGAAACTGTATAGATTTGAAAAAAAAGTTATTGACATGATTTTTTTTTTGTGTGTGTGATGGATAACTGAAAAAGAGATATACAGTATTTCCAAGTTAGAATCTTTGTAAACATTGTTTTTCTTTTTACCTATGGGCTCTTCTGCGTGTTTCAATTAGTTCATTAGGTAATACTGGTTTCCCATTATCATAGATGGAAAGCAGACTTATCACCATTCAAATTTACTAAACTTTGTCAAAACAGTATCAAACAGTGAGTGATGGACGTCAGATGCCCATGGTACTGCTTTAAATCATCTGTTACAGGATGCACATTCGACTCTCATGTGTTGAACATAATAACTTTATTTAAATACATCGTTTTGCAAGGACAATGCACTAGAGCTCCATGGTGTTTTTTTTTTTTTATTATTATTCAGAGTATGCTAGTAGACTTCTGTGAAGACTGAGGAAAGTGTTCAGAAATAATTTTCCAAAGCTATGTTATCTCTATTTCAATTCAATCTTCAACTTAAAGCTTCTTAGACACCTATTAAATGCACTTTTGATAGTATTTCCTGTTGTTAATGTTGTATTCTTATTGACCGACATATAAAATATGAGCAGAGGGCTACGGTAGTGGGTATCGTGCTTGCTGAAGGTTTTTACTGAATGAAAAGTCAAGAATTTATCTACTTTTCAGTGGTATTCAATTCATTCGCATTGCATGTGTTTTCAAACGTGGCAGCATTGGTGAACAGAGTACACTGTAGCCTGATTTTCCAAAATATTGTGTGATTTCCAAGTATGTTTTGCATCAGTGTTAAGAAAATACAATGTTGAGGCCAAGCACGCTTGAATTTGGCCTGAATGAAATTAACATTTGGTGTAAGGTTCTCATTATAACAATTTGAATTGAATCTACAAAGGTACACTGTTTTGACAATAGTAAAGTGCAGATTGTGATAAAGGTATGAATGTGAGAATACACTGTAGTTCCTTTTTTTTAATGCCATGTAATATGACATACAAATGTAGTCAGTTTACTACATACAGTCAACCTTGCCTAAGTCGAATCTACTTGGACTGAAGAAATAGCTTTGACTTAAAGAAAATTCGACTTGTAAAGGGATTAAAGCCAATATAGAATATAAAGAGAAGACGACTTGAAAAAACCTAATAGGCGAGTATTTGACTTGGGTGTATACTTACAGAGAGACAAGCTACTTTAAAACGGTTAAACATTTAAGAAGCTCCCGTGCAGTTTGTGAAGCTATTGGCAGCATTGTCACGAGTTAAGTTATTTAGGTCAGTGTTCTTTTAGTTGATGATTCATTAAAAAAAAAATCTTGTCCATGTCGCATACATATATGTAATGTAGCAGGGGATGTTATGTTATGTATTTGTCACTAGAAGAGTCCATTCTTTTATGGTGATCCAAATCATTGGTGTGTATAATGATCAGAAAACATTTTAGGAAAGACAAGAACTACATGTACCATATTATGGACATCTTTTTTGTTTATTTCTCTTTTTAACAGTATGATACATTCCATCATATAAATTTCCTCAATTTAGTTTTGATTTTCACTCAAATCAGTCAAATCACAAACCTATCTCATATTAGATACATGACAAGTTATGTGATTATAAGATTTTTAAAAAATCCTTATCGCAGATGTACACTTTACAGTTAAAAAAGAAGAAGAAGAACACTTTGAGCAATTTACAACATTAAGATAATACTGGTATGTAGTATATTATGCGACATTTCGACATTCCAAGTTGCAGCTTCTATTGTTACTGCACTTACCCTGCAATGCAATAATAACCTCTGCTGTGTCTTGGAAAAAACAAAAGTACCAAATTTGGTACACACGTACAAGTTTTTTAGCAATAAATGTGGCTCAATCGTCCTCAACAAAAGTACTTTCTAATCTTGAGAGCAAGTGAGCAATATCGCCATGGTTATACAGTTTAACAACTTTATACATGATAAGAAAACACTGAGGTACTGTATGCGGAAGAGGTTTGAATAAGCATCGATTTTACAATACATACTTTGTTGATGTCTGTATTATAGTACTTGTAAGTTGACTGCATGAGTTTATGAGAAGTGGAATATGTAGATAAACTTATTACGTCATGACTATGAATTGCCTCTGTTGCCTTCCACTTTTATTGGTGAACATTTCACAGTTAATAAATGTATGAATTATGTACATAATAACATACAGCTGTATGTGTTATTCTTCTTGAAAATCTGCAGTTCTTTGCACGCTCTTTATGACCACGACTGTGCATATAGCTCACCCAGTTTTGAACACATGGTGCATAATGAAGTAGCAACAGGATTGGAAAATGATTTTTTTTTTTCTTTTTCAAGTGCAACGACATTTACCTTGGCATTTTACCTTACACATCCACAATGTTAATGGAGTAAGTCTAATACACTGTACACTGTACATTGTATGAATATGTGTTCACTTCTACTCTTCCGACCAAAATTGCATTTCAACCGGACATTCTTGGCTGCAAATTAAAATATAATTTAAAGCCAAAAGATCAGTGACCTTTGACCTAAAACCAATAAAGGATATTGTCCAAATTCTACACAGTATATCTACATCTTACGTATAGCAAACATGGACCATGTAAATGGACCGAGAAAATTCACCGAGTATAGTTATCCGTAAATCGATTAAAAAAATGTAGGACGGACGGACGGGCAAGTCTAAAGCACAAGGTCTCGGCCACAATTCGGCCGGAGGCATAAAACGGCAATGATAGTAAAATTCTTGAATGCTGTATGGACGTTCATATACGTTGTACTGTATTGGAAAAAAAAAATCCATCAGAGGATCTTGCAGTTTGGGGTTTCCAGTTGTTCAAATAGGTAAAAAGTCGATTCTTTGTTGCGTGTTTTCATTTTCAGTTACGGCATTAAATTGTTGATAGCAATATACATATATTCTGTTTAAATCCAATATAAAGATGAACTATGGTATGAAGGAATTATAAGACACAGGGGTCGCCGAACGTTTTTCAAGATGTAAGGGGGTGGGGTGCCAAGGTCCAGGTCAATGGCTAACGTTGTCGATGAATATGTCTATGGGAATTTCCGGCAGAAAAACAAGACTTTATTCATTTCTTTTGAAACATCACATACATTGTATGTCTACTATACATGTACTGATTATGTAGGTCCTAGTATCAAAATGCTCTCCATTTTAGCCACACATATCTGGAAAGTTTGCTCGACGTGACACAATAAGGGCATTCTCCTCCTTGGCGATATTATCGAAAACAAACGAAACAGGCAACAAAAGTCATTAGAACATAGGTAAGACAATACGTTATCTGCATAGTAACTACTATACAGCAGGATATCAACAGTCCACAATAACTTTCCCTCAAAACTTTGGCAAATCTTTTCAGAAACCCGCGAAAAGGCAAGAAAAATAATGTTTGCGAGCATGGTCGCTCGTTTGATGAAGGAAAATATGAAATGTGTCTTCCTTCAGCTGATGATGATCAAATGAAGAGGGCGCTCTACTGGTTACAACTCCCAATCAATTACGCAGAACTGCCCCACTACTCTCCATTCTTTTACCGACGGCGACTCGCTTGACACACGGATTTGTGAATATGAAAAATGTTCTAAGGGTTGACCCAAACTAATGGTTTCCAGGACGATCTTAGACGCGCTGTGTCTGAAAGTCACCTTCACAACCGTCACCGTAGTGCAAGATGCAGTGAGGTCATTATGTAACAGTTCGCAACATCAAGGACAATGGCATTACTCCAGGTCTCTATTGCACGTGATGAAGTCATTACCAATCAACTCCTCTTCATCCCCGGCGACATGCTGGTACAGTATAATGCGATCACGATTATTGGACGGCCCACGCTACGGTAGGCGAGTGGCCAGTGATCGCTAGAGAAAGAGGGTGAGGGGAAGAATCTTGACATCCTCTCATTTCATTGTCATGGTCATCGAAGAACAGAGAATTACCTTGTCGTTTTGGTCAATAAGTCGAGCCTCTCCGTAGAAAGTTCCCTGCGTAAATATCATTGATTGAACAAAAAAAAAATAACCATTACTGAAAAATGATTATGATAACCATAATGACATATTGGATAGTACAACGTTGATACTAAAACAACGAGGAGAAAATCGAAGAGCAAAATGGTGATGAGGAAGAAACATGAATCCTTGTTGGTTCGTTATGCAGAGAACTTGGTGACCAAGTGATGGCATGGTGACTGTTTTGAACCTCTTAGTTTCCGCCCCTTCAAACATAAAAGAATACATAGAGTCAGTATCTACTACTGACTATGGCACCCATGTAACCTTTTCTTAGTTTGCCTTGCCATGATTGCAGACCTTTGACGTCAAAAACAAACAAACGAACAAACGACCAGACTTGATTCTTGATGTTCTCTTTTGTTTTTCAAATGCATGTCCCAACAATTCTCTTCAGAGGTTCGACTGAAAAAAGCAGAGAAAAGAGAGATTGCCTGATTATAGAGTAGATTCTTAGGGAAACTTTAGTAATTTCGGCATACTCGTAAAAATAAAACCGATAAATTTAGCTGTTCCCCGCACGTCTCAAGACCTCGATTGAAGCAATTGAAAAAAAAAAAAAAAAACCAATGTGCAAATAGCAAAGTTCGCATGGACCTAATCTCTCCCAGGATAGAGTTGAGAGATAGCGAAATGAGGGACACGATTATCATGTACACCACGTGTTCACAGGTCACGAAGTCATGTTGGACCCTTAGTGGTCTTCGTGAAGGGCAGTACACTTTACACTAATTGTCTTTAGAATACAATGCAGTAACTCCATAATGCTTAGCAGAATGGGATCGTTTCACAGAGGTGGTCCTTAATAAAAGGAGAGCGATTGAATTGCGTAGTATATAAAGAAAATGATACAAAAAAACACAGAATTGCTGATAGCAATTACGTTGAGCTTGGACAAAGTGAAGTACTGATCATTAGGTGTATAGTCGCAGAATATATACAAGTACCATGACACACTAATGCTGATTATCATCCAGAAGTCCAATAGTAATCGATTAACTTCTGACGCCCTCAACGTTACTGAATTATGTGAGTTGAAATCTGTTTTACGTATTGTCATGTTTCATCATCGGGTGATGCTCGTTGACTCCGAAGATTCGTTAATCCCCCCAAAATTAAATAAGGTTCGTTATTCGAATGTTAGTTATTCCAAACACAGAAATTCCCTATACCTAAATGCTCTCATAAATCCGAAATGAAAAATAGGCCGTTGATCTGAACATTTTGTATGTGTGTGTGTGTGTGTGTGTGTGTGTGTGTAATTATTCCAAAGGTTCGCTATTTCGAAGGTTCATTACTCTGTAAATCAAAGAAAAGGTTCGCTATTCCGAGAGCTTGTTAATCTGAAACGAAATAATAAGGTTCGTTATTCCGAAGGTTTATTGCTCAGAAAATGAAATATCTGAGAAAAATATTGAGTTAATTATTTAGCGTGGAAGATGAATGGGGCATATTAATGTGCACTATTATATACTACACTTGAACATGTTACCAAGTAACGCGGGGTAGTAACCCTTTTATTTTACGTAGGCCTATAATCGTGTTCAAACATGCATCACCACTGGACACAAACGGATACCAGTTGCTATTGGCTGTTTTCGTAATCACGTTGAGGATGCAATACTTTCTGTTTTCCTTCGGGGTCACTGACCCCAGCCTGTTCTCCATTTTTCCATATGTAGGCCCTATACACATGACATTGTGTGTTAATTGCTTTGGAATAACGTGCAAAACAAGTCCTTTCATCTGTGTGTGTTCTCTATAAAAGAAAACACAAACACAAGAAAACAGACATCTTTGTCGTGATACATGCAGAGTACTGAGTATAAGAAGATTGCGCTGCTGTTTTGTAAGTCACGGATGTGGATATAAACGGAAAATTATATGTAACCTACCTTTGGAACTAATGCAGACAGGTGCTGCTCTCTTACATAGTACTGATCTCCTGCGAAAGTGAAGAAAAGGATTATATTATAGTTAGAGATTACTATTTCACAAACACACTTGATCACGGTATTATCATAGGATTTTATTGATACATTATACATCAGGAGTAACTCAAGTGGTTCCTTTAAAGAAAGCTTCAGTTTTCTTATTGATTTCATATCAAAGGAAAATCACATGAAGATCAGTGCAGATTCCATGGGATATTTGTAAAATGATGTCATCATCACTTCTGCCAATTTGAGTATGTGGGTATAACTGCGATTAATACCAGTGTCTTATAAAAGTTTTTATTTCAGACTTTCTTCTGTAGAAATAAAACTAACTTCAACTTGAATATCGTGTGAAATTTCACTTCAATCGCATCTTGCTCTTCATTTATATTTTACACAAGAGCACTGACATGTCATCTGAGTATACAAAAGTGAAATCATTTGATTGTGCAGATGTGATTATGGACAAAAGTGAACAAGTACCGTTGAAAATGGGAATACAGATTGTAGTATACAATGACCTTCCATTTCCTCATTGCTTTTACTGTAACAGCACGGAGGCTCATGTCAAATTATGCTACTTCCGTTTACAAAAAGAAAAACAAAATGCAGGAAACTTGAGTCCTTGGCCCATTTGCAGTGATGGGGAAAATAAGGTTATGAATAATAACACGAAAAACATTAAGAAAACAACTCATACGATCGAATAGAGAAACAACACAAGGTCGCCATTTGAAATTCAACTTGGGGCTTTTGAAAGCTTACTCGCATTAATAATGTTCAGTCACCGTTATAGTTATCTGTACTGGGGATTGTCCCGACTTTAATCAAAAGCTAGGACTATCATTCATTGGTGATGCTTTCTTATTAGAAAAGTGAGTTTGACTGATAAGAGGGCAAAGAGACAGTATTATACCGTATGTTCCCCCCCCCAAAAAAAAAAAAATATATATATATATATAGTGAGACCCTCTGCAATGATAACTTTAAGAATAGTGAATCAATCCAAATACAGTTTCAGGGTATGAAACTATAACTTATTACCCTGTCTTTTCTGTCTTTTCTCATTTCTAAAAGCGCTTAGAGACTTGAATGTAATTTGCGCTCTATAAAAATGGTTTATTATTATTATTACCCACATCTTACCGAAAACCCCATCCGATTTGGTTCAGTGGTCAAAGAGACCCTGAAATAGCATTCAGACAGTTTTATCACATTGGAAGTTATCAATGCGAAAATCCGATTGTATTTTTCTTTTTTTCTTGGGGGGGGGGGGGACATACTGTATAGCATACCTTTCGCTATGGGACACTTGAAGAAATCCCCTTCGGTTTCTAAGTCTCCGAAGTCAAACGTGTTGCCGTAGAAATGCATTTTGTTGTACTCGATGCTCACCTCGGCTTTTCCCATGACAACATCGTATTCTGGAAAGAAATATGGGGAGGGGGATCAGCGAAAGTTAGCCTTGATTAGAAAGCTTTTATCATCTTTGCCACAGCTCATGTCATTTCCACAATCACATAGGAATCATGAATCTATGTTCGCCATATTTTTTTTTCTAACATTGGCTACTTAGTATTGTTTCAAGAGGTATAGGGATATTACTTCAGAAAAAGTGTTGTAAATGCCAACAGTGTCAAGCTAAATTTGAGGTGCACTTGGAAAGGGTGATAAGATACTATAACTGTTTGGTTGATGATAATTAAGGACAAAGCGAAGGAAAGACTGTCAAGACGTATATATACATATATATATATATATATATATATATATATATATATATATATAATTCAATATATATATATAATTCAATATATATATATATATATATATATATATATATATATATATATTCCAATTGATTCCATGCAGAGAGGACCGGGATTATAATGCCTTGTAACGCACTTTGAGCACTGCTCATATCTCATGGTGAAAAGGCTCTATAAAACATTAAACAATATAAACAATGACGATAATGATGCCTATTATTAGTATCATTACCAATTTAATTCTAAAATTATTCACGCAGTGATAATAATCAGTCATGATCACAATCATAGTGCATTTGTCAAAACAAATTTTGGATGGCAAAATCGTGAACGCGGGTTGGCGGTGCGGTAATGACGTTACCAGATCGGAATGAAAACTGCAAAACAAGTCTTATCACAGAGAGAGAGAGAGAGAGAGAGGGGGGGGGGGGGAGAAGGTTGCAACATAAATTTTGTGCACATCGTGTATGCGTAATAGTACAGTGACCCTCATGCAAATCAATTCACATAGTCACTATTTCCTTGAGCTAGGGATATATAGAGTAGCGAGGATGTGCTCTGTAGGAATACAATACAATGCAAAACTATACATTGTAGTTATTATTGTCTGTGGTCGTTCCCATGCACCTGCATGTTTCTTGTTGACGATACTGTCAATATGTCATAAGGGATTGATACGTTATCATAGCATCAATCAATTATATATATATATATATATATATATATATATATGTATATATATACGTGTATAAATTACATGATTAGACGTCTACCCATCTATTCATATGTTTCAGATCCATCTTCCAATTATGCCCATCTCTCTGTGATAAGACTTGTGTTGCTATATATCTATCTGTCTGTCTACATATGTAAAATTTTGTGTCCGACCCTGCTATTTTACTGCCTGCTGAAGTTAGCACGAAAATATGCTGATTTTTTTTTTTTTTACTTCATGCTTTATACAACTATCTGGTGATGAGAATTGCCTTGATAATATTATATACATGTATAGTGCTACGAATCTCTTTATGTGCTGTACTGTTGAGAGACATTGTGATATAGAGAGAAAAGCGTTATTGTCGAAAACTTGCCCTAAGCTTCACAATATGAGGGGTTATTATTTCCACTATAGATTATTACAGGAATGGCATCAGAAATGGCATGCAGTGACCAATTCACACGCCCCTCATGGATAACCTAATCACTCCAATGTATGTTATTGCCCACTCATGGATCGAACGGAGTCGGGTCATTTTTTGATTTGCTCCAATTTTCTTTTCTTTTCTTTTCTTTTACACACCTGGTGAGGTGAAGAAAATATATCACATCTATTCAATTCCATCATCCTTTTATGTGTTAATTTGTCAAGAGGATGTTTGGGATATGAAAGGGGTTCTTCGGTTATATACACTGACCATTTACATTGAGGTGTGAAGAGAGACGTCGATCAAGCCAAGTAATAATTATACTGACCTGTTGTTTACACATGTATTCATGGAGAATCGAAATCTAATCCCATCCATTCTCACCCTATTCGGCAAGCTTGATATACAATGCAAATGTCATCAACTTTGTACCGTTCCAACGACACTCTCACCCTTAAAAATGTTTTTAAAAAATGAAAAGTTGATTGATACGATTATATTGCAGAGGAACCATCGTTTTTATATTGGCGCTCTTTGCCTTTCAGTGTAAATTTGTAACTATTTACTTTAAACTGTCAGCATTCGTCATTAAAGTTCAAGTTCATTGACATTTACTTCCATCAAATATGAATATAATATAATTACAAGTAACATGCGGTCAATTTGAAAATCCTGGGGCACATCTCTAGAAGAATACATGTTATATCTTCTGATTCATTTCGTGTTATGTTTGACGAAAAAGAAAGAAGGAATGAAATAAATGAAATGAAATGAAATGAAATGAAATGAAATGAAAATGAAAGAATTGTTACCGTATAGTTCAATCGTATATTCATTGAGCTACAGTGTGTTGTAAAGCTCCATATGGCATGATCACTGAGACAACAATGGTAGCCATTATTTTCATGGAACAGGCTCTTAATCCTGCTAATTAATCTCCGACTGAACTGAACCGATTAATGGATGACCTTTCCTTTCAAGATGAGCCGATCGTCTGGCACTTCATTATCTTGTCTTATCTCTGTCTCTGTTGATCCTTGATACTTCTTGTTAACAAACGTCAACCTACTACCCACAGACACCTTGTGGAATGACCTCACGTGAACAGAACATGATTGTTTCAACTACTAGTAGATTACGAGTGCTTTTAAACATGGATAACGATAATAATTATGAAGATGAAAATATATGTCCTTTTCTCCCACGAACACACATGGGTGTGGCATCGTACCCATCTATAGCTTAATCGATGTTTGCAGTACGCAACATTAAATTGATGATTTATGTTACAATTCATGTGTGAAAATCTGGGCATCAGAAATTTATTTCCTTTTGATGGGAGGGGGTTAAACTAATCTATTGATGATTTATATTACGACAACCTTTTTTATTATCATTCATCAGATTATGTTTTACAATGAAGCGCACATGCGTGAATGTATTAACACAGCAGTGAAAGTACTATTCTGCCATCACCATCAGCAATGAAATTGCTGCTCATTTAATATCAATATCATTTCGAATTCTTACCTGCCGTGGTGTCTACGAGAATATCAGTCTGAACAATTTTAGCGTCAAAGGCTATTACGTTTTTTCACCCAAGATTCATTCCGTTTCAATCAACAATTGCTATTATTCCGTACAGTCTACAAGAATCTTCAGCTTATTGAAGGAGGCAGACTTAACCAGAAGAAGACGACATTCTTAAGTCTTCATTATCAAGCAATCGTTAACCCTTTATCACCGGCGAAAAAAAAAAATTGAGTTCTCTGTGCAATGGAAGGACTTAATGGGGGTCTCAGAATCTCGCACAAGGAAAAGGCAAACAATATCATAATGCAGTCAAACCTGCCTTAGCGGTCACCTGTCTATAGGCGGCCACCTGTCGTATACAGCCACTAAAAACAATTCCCCCGAGAGAACAGCCATGTACGCGATCATGTCTACAGCGGCCACCTGTCTATGACGGCTTGTGTTTGTCTCCCTTGGGTGGCCGCTATAGACAGGTTTGACCGTGTAATTTCTTGTATCCTTACCTAGAGTGGTGTTGAAGATGATGACGTTCTTCAGACCTCCATTATCCTCATCGGGCAAGAGAAGGACTTTCCCCACGACGGGAGGGTCCTCATCATCTGAAATACAAAGGAGAGATTTGGTTGCCTTCATTTTGTCAGCCAATTGTCGTGTTTAAACACGTTATAGAACAAACAAGTAGAATTCGACACAATGAACTGGCTTTCATATCATGTAGACAGAGTCTCACCCGGAAAGGGGAATGACAGAAGTTTAATCAGAATCAAAGATGAAATACTGCTGTTATGAAAGGTTAAAATTTCACACGTTTTCACCGCATAGCAATATTGGCTGTGACCCGTGACACACGCAAACTTCCCCACGTCTCTTATTTTGGTTGTGGTCGACCCACATCTGTACTAAACTTCCTATACCTGACATGAAATCAAGGAGAACAAGTTGTGCAGCCTTCTCGCAAAGTCATTGTGTAGTATTGTAATGAGTATGGCCCAGAAACTGCAGACGACGTATACGGGGAAAGGGGTTGTGACACTAGTCTTACTGCACAATTTATCGACCAAACATGTCTATAATATTGTGCAAACATGAAGAAACAAAGAGACAAACAAACCAAGGGAGAGTTGTGAGGTGACTTACGGCATCCTCAACTCTTTCCCCTTTCTATGCATATCATAATGGTTAAAGCCCATTGCATATTATCACTATCCGGTGAAGACGTGCCTGTGTGAAACTGAAAATTATAGCTTAATTTCTTATTTCATGCCTATTTTTGATGAATTTTTTAGAGTTCTGCTCGCCTTTTTTTTAAACTCTTTTCAACAGGGTAAAACCTGAAATATATAAGTTTGAAACCTAATCTAAACACTGGATGATTATACACTATTAATTGTGCGAACATGTTTTGCTTCATTGTATAGAAATCAAGATAATTTAATTGCAACCAACGATTGATGACTGATAAAGAATAACACCAAACCCATCGTTACACAGCAAACGTATCTGTTAAACAACTGCACCGAATGACGTGGTGGATGTGGGAGTGATAACTATGAGTGATACAGTTTTTAGTGTGGTAACTGGGCAAAGAAATAGCTGCAATACATCCGAAATATACGTTCAATTTCGATCACATTTTATCACATGAACTCAAATTTAGTTCCATTGATATACAATATAATATCTAAATTTGAGGCTCATGATTATAAAATCTGAAAGGTTTTAATCTGTATTGGAAAAATCAATTAGACGATCAATGAGCATTTCTAATTATTGAGGTTTGTTGGCAGTACAATGTATAGGCGTTTATGAGGCCATCCGGGGTTTTGACATAAATGTCACTTGTCTCAAATGGCAACTGCATATCTCCGTTTTATACAAGCAGTAACTGATGAAGTATAGTGTAAAATATATTTTGTTTCATATCTTATGTTTATGGAAGAGTCAGTCGCTCATATCGAAGCAAAACAAAATAAGACATTTTATCTCTCATAATCATCACACGGGGAGCAAATTAATGTTGAAATAACGTACTATGGATCTCCATGGTAACAATAGCTCCCTTCCGACGCGTATCGCTATTATAGTGAGCTTGATGAAATTACCACAAATGTTCTCCAAGTCAGTGCATCTTATATACAGAGGCCCAGTCACTAAAATGTCGCATGACATTTAGATTGAATAACGGATAAAGTTCTACGCTAAACGGATGTTGAATATAGGCCGGCAGACATTGTTAGCTCAAGGATCTGACAAAATATGCAAGAGAAGACAACAGACGATGACGCTTCATCATCTCTTTGCCATGTTAAACAATAGCAGGATGAAGTGGTATGGATGTGATATATATATATATATATATATATATATATATATATTATATATACATATATATAATACATATTATATATATAATATATATTATATATATAACATATAATATAATATAATATATATATTATTTATATAATATATATATTACACACACACATATATATATATAATGTTAAAAGGACAGTTAGTTTGAAAGTAAACAGCTGACGAGACAGAGGAGGCATCATTCTTAATGAGCTAGAGACAAGGGTGCTATAATTAGTATATTTACTAGGTCTGTGATTCATGTTTGAGTCTTTAATGTTCATGCTTCGTTTTAGCCTCATTTAAAGGATGTCTCTGCGAAACGTTGAACCTTTTCCACTCTATTTAATTTGTAATTTTCAAGTATTTTGTGAGATACTGGATGTTAAACAGTATAGTTTCCTTCTTCATCGTGCGGTGGTCAAAGAGGTTGCCTTCACTCACGGCAGATATTATATAGTGTTTTCATGCCAAGAACTGACCGCCATTATATAATTTGGTGAGAGGCGGCTTTTAAAGTCTTCAACGCAGCCTGGGTTAATTGTTGATGACCGGCACATCTTGAGGCGAGTAACTATTTCTAATCCATGGCCGAGCTACCGTAATTGATGTTTTCCTGACCATTCCATGTATGACTGCTCTGAATGCCCTCTTGATAGTTGCGAAACTTGAAGCATGCACCATGATGATTTTCTTTTCGCGCATGGGTATAGCAGTTTTCTTTTCAATGTTGAATGCAGCATATTATAGATACTTCATTCAATCATATTGTGCAACCTACAGCTCCTTCACCCCCCACCCCTTGGTCTCCCTCCCTCCCCACTTCTTCAGGTGAACAGTCTACCCCATCACGGTCCATTTAAGGATGAACCTCGTATTACTATTACCATACAATATAGAGTAAGACCTACATTATTCACCAAACGTTCATTATGAGGCATAAACACAACTCCGTCGGGGCCACAAGATTAGGACGTGTATGCCTCACTGGTTTGGCCCAATTTGAATATAATGCTACGACTTACTATTTCCACAAAGACGTCTAGGCATTGACCCTGTACACTCACACCTTCGAGTTGCCCGTTAACACGGTTCGGCGTCTCGTTCAGTGCTCTGTAAATTTTGTCAACAACTTTGACGTTAATGCATGATGCCCGTGACTCTACGGGGGGGGGGGGGGGGGGGGGGGGGGTCGCTTAGAGATTTTCATCGCGAGTGAGAGTAGTAGCGATGAAACCATCGCACAATATGGAAACTTTTCATGATGGAAGCGTCGAAAGACTCACCATCCACACCACAGGATGCGCTATAAGGATAACGTTATCCACATAAGGAGGTAGTGTGACGCCTTATATTGGAGGCAATGTGATACCTCCTTGGTTATCCGTAATCCCAATAAATTTGTACAACGTTCAATGTGACATGCGAGTGCCTTGAGGTGCTGTATGACCCTACAGCGACGATGTCAAGAAGAGACCAAGAGCATCTCCACGGAGGAGGAGAGGACAGTTGGGTCATACCATGTACTTCCTGATTGTGCTCTTGAATAATTGATAAGTCATGTGCATTCAATTTCTACTGAATTATTAACAAATTTGGTCAACTAAAAGAACGTCTGTACAAGGGAGTGGGAGAGAATAGTTTTATATTACGGATTTACTTACTGATTGCTCATGAGTGATTGATAAGTCAAATTGATCGAATTCCACGTCTATTAGATTATTACGAAATGCGAAATAGAAAAATCTGTGAAAATGAAATACAAACAGATGCATTTTTTGTTGTTCTTTATCAATAGGGTTTATAATTAATTACAAACTGTACTAAAGGGCCCCTGTACGCTCCGTGATAATACCTACCACAATACGCCCAGATGTTGCCCAGCTCCACGAAGTCGTTGTCTTTCACCCACTTATCCCAGTCAAAGAACTTGATACCATGACGACCACGCCCATTGTGACGTACTCCATCTCCCTCTCCATCCTCCACCTCCCCATCTCCATCCTCTGCGCGTTCTCCACCATTGCCACCTGCATCACGTAACTTCTCGTCATCCCCGTCTTCCTTCTCAACATCTACAATAGGTACCTTCTCCTCATGATCTGCCACACCCACGCTTTGCTTATTGGCTTGCCCGGCACCCTCTACCTCACCATTGCCTTCATCTTCGATAGCATTTGCATCTGCTTCTGCATCACCGCCATCTGCATCTGCATCATCACCCACAGCTTCTACTTGTTTAATGTTGTCGCTCTCTGCCTTTGCTGGTTCCTTCGTTGTCCTTTCCTTGATCGTATTTATCAAGGCATCTTTGTCAACGTTCACTCCTTGGTTCTCGTCCTCCGCTGATGCGATGACTTTGTGTGCCTTGAGATGGTGAAATCTGGGTTTGGCCTCGATCGGTTGGGCTTTCTGCTCCATTCGGTTAGCTGCCAGCAGGTCTTCGGCCGATTCATGGTTGAAGAACTTCAGATACAGACCTAATGTCACACATACGGTGCACAGCACCCCGATCAGCAACCGTTTGCCTGACATCCTCCTCCGCGAGAGACCAAACACAGCACGAATACATCCAGTTGTTTGCCAAAGCATCATATAACACCGACCAGCCAACACAAATGCGAGCGCGGGGTTTGATTCGGACGCAACGCGCGCAGTGTACAAAATCGTCTGCTCTTGTGTTGTGATCAGCTGGATCACACGTGCTGCTCTGCTGCCGAGTACCAGTACCTAGAAACCGCAGCTCAAGCTTTTCCCTGCTTGCGGGTCAGAAATGTCAACAATCAGCCCATGTACAGCAGATACTTGGGGTCGGCAAACTTTTGTCGCATCGACCGATCGGGGAATGCGAGAAGCCCGTGAATATACCTTTGTAGCTCTTCGCGGAAGAGGATGTTCTTTCTCCCAGGAACAATTGGGATTTCGTTATTCAGTGATGGCCGACTGGTTTGCAGCTGCAGGAATCAGCGTGATGTCTTCGCGATCGAATCTAAGAGCAAAGAGAAGTGGAGAGCGGCTCAAACGGGTCCTTACGATTAGAACTGCTCGACTTTTCTGTCATCTTATCTCTGAGATGAAGAGCAAACAGACTAAAATGAAGGAGGCCCGGGCAATAGACATACTTAAAGTGATCGTATAGTTTTGGTTGAGACCTAATTTCAGGTTTCTAACATTTCTTGGTGAGATAATGAAAAACCTCTTATGAAACATGAAAAATCATGTAATTCTATGAGGAATTCAAAGATTATTTGACGAAAATTGGTTTTGAAATGGCTGAGGTATCCAAAACAGAGCGATTCTGATAAAGTGTGGAACCCACACTTTATTACGATCGCTTTGTTTTACTTTGTTTTTGCATGTTTCAGTCATTCCAAACCCGAATCTCATCAAATAAACTTTGAATTCCTGTTAAAATGGTATGCTCTGTACTATATCATAAGTGTTTTCTTGGTAAAGTTAGAAGCCCAATTCTCATCTCCACCAATACTGTACTATCCCTTTAAAGTGTATGTTGGTGTACTTGCTGACGGTGGAAGAACAAAGTCTGTCGTACCACAACGTTTGTATCTATATCTGACTCGACGACAATCGCAATGTGCAAACAATGTTCAAAGTCGTAAAAGGCAGAATCCCCTATAGGGTAAAAACAAGATTATCGCAAGCAATACCCTTGAATGTCAAATTATAAGAACTATATTCCTGTGACAATAACAGGCCCCAAAGAGCCATCATAATGATCATTTTCACGTTAAAAGACACCGTGTCTTTGCTCTACATACTCTTGACTCGACGCCGGTTCTGTAAAGTAGATTTATAAAGTGTAGGATTGTATACCGCGAGAGCTTGTCCAGCGCTGGCCTGAAGTGAACTTCAAAATTGACCTCAATCCAAAAGCTTGCTTAACCTTTAATCACTGCTTTCTATGCTTCAATATTGATTGTTGTATTATAATAAAAACCTGAGTCAAAGGTCTGAAACTTTAATTCAAACGCTTTGTCAGTTATTCATCATAGCATTTCATTTGCTTAGCAAGCATTGGGAAACTCGGCGGAAGCTGCTTGTAGTTGATAAGAATGTATGCTCTCAAGGGCATTAACCGTTCAAAGAATTATTGCGATGAAAGGGCCGTGGAGAAGGATTGCGCGTGCATGATGATGCCAATCTTGAAATATATGAAACCATGCCTAGGGAGCACTTAACGAAATATAGTTATTGTTATGAGAGAGAAGTGAGGCGGGGGGGGGGGGGGGGCGAAGTGTGATGCGGAGGGACAACAGTTATAAGTAGTGCTACATATAGATTGCATTGTGTCTGTGTAGTACTATACATTATGATACCTCCTTTTGTCGCTATTTCGGGACTGAAACTCCTGTTCCAAAACTGAAATACCACTTGGGAGAAAGTTTAGTAGATTTCTTGTATACATAAGCAACTATAAAGACAGAACTACCCACGCTGAACGATGGGAAATTCGAACAAATTTTTACAAAATCAAACAAAAGAAAGGTCGGTACTGGAAATGTTAACTTTTCTCACTCGTTCAAACGATACATTGGTGTCGACGAAGTGGCGTTGCATACTCTTCAACATTGTGCCCTTTGTCACTGAATTTATCATGTGCATGGTAATACGTCGGTAATAAGTGGGTTTATTTAGGCTGGGTCGTGGTCTCTTCAGAGCAAGGACATAATGTAGGCCGGGGTCTCTACCATTATACATGCAGGCAAGATTTGGGTTTCCTGAACCTCAATTCACATGTCCCTTAATAACCAAAGTGAAAAAGAAAATAAAAGTAACCTCCTACTTACTAGAATTACTTATGAAAGTAACCCGACTAACAGGCCAGGAAAAACAAAAGTGTCGGAAACGGGTCGAAAAGAACTACAACAACAATACCTTTCCGGAGTACAGCGTTTGCCACAGATTGATGCCAAGTGGTAAAAAAAAAAAGTTTGTTGAACTCGACCAAACGATGACAACAACGCATCGCGACCCCTAGCGAGAGTTCACCCATTGTTGTTGAACGTGTAAACACTGGGTCTGGAAAGTTACTTGAAATAAGGAAAAGCGATGAGCGCATGACAGAGTGCGGACTATATCAGTACTCATATCGGTGAACAGCTATAACTGTGATTTTTTGCCTCATCTCACGTGAATCTTTGTTCGTTTGTGTGTGTGTTTGTGTTTTAAGTTCCTTATTTGATATTTTGTCCATTATAGGGCTTATGTCCAATTCCTAAACATCCCCACTTCATACATAGGGCCTTCACTTTCGCAGATTCCATCTTCATCTGAACTTCTTGAAAACACTATCAGTCCTTCCCAAAAGATCTCCTCTTTGCCCACTCTCTCTCCACACACACCATATGATAATATATATATATATATACATATATATATATATACATATATATATATACATATATATATATATATATATATATATACATATATATATATTTCTCCGCCCCCTCTCTCTCCACACACACACCATATGATATGATATATATACTAGGTGTTTCAAAAAACATTTTCCACTTTTGATTCTTAATAATTCAAAAACTATATATCAGATAACACTGTCATTAATATGAGTGATAGCTGAATAGTGTACAATTTGGTTGAAGGTGGTTTAAATATGAAAGCATAAATTAGTTTCATGAAATCCATGATTAATTTCACAGTTAGGTTCCAGACTTTGCTGTATTTTCAACCCTCTGTACAAAATTTCACTTTGCACAGGGGTCAATGGGTGTGTATGGGAGTGTGTGGTTAAAACCCTGACAATGGTCCTGAACAATGGCCAGTGTTTGAATGCTTCATTATTCATTCATGAGAAATTCCACTATCACTGCTAGTCTTTATTCAGCCTCTGGCAGTATCTGTGTAAAGTCAAATGCCTGTCGATACTGTCGTTGAGTCGCGTCAGTGCTCTTCCTACTTCTGAAAAACAAAATTACAATGAATACTTCTGTTCTATCGTAAACGTGGTGACAGGAAGTAAAGAAAATCAATTAGAGTATATATACACTTGCGTATATGGAGCCTTAAATAAATCTACTCTGAAATAAATCGCCCCAATGATAAATGCTGCTGAACTCTTTACCAAAAATGATCTCTTTTCATCGAAAAAGCGAAACATTTGTCAGACTATTTAATTAGTAGACAGTTGTATTAAAATGAGGAACTTTAGATCATTCATGCTTATTGTATATCCCAAATTTAGTGATATGTCAGAAGCAAAATTTGAAAATGATTGCCAGCTGGAATGAAATGTGGTGTTTGCAAGCACTTTACCGTGCATGAATTCAGACTAGCAGTGCCCAGGGCAATCCACATGAATTATTGAATAAGCATTCATGTGCCAGGGAGCGCCAGACTGACGCCTACTCAACAGGTGGTTCAGGCATGTCCATTGTTCAGGGCCATTGTCAGCACACACTCACATACACATCATTGGTTCCTGTGCGAAATTCAATTTTTGTACAGAGGGTTAAAATTTGACCAAAATCTGAAACCTTACTTCAAAATCAATCTTAGATTTAATGAAACTGATTTATGCTTTCACGTGCAAATTACCTTCTACCAAATTGTACACTATCCAGCTATTACTCATATCAACGACACTTTTATCGAATGAATGGTTTTTGAAATATTTATGATCAAAAGTGGGAAATGTTTTTTGAAACACCTAGTATGTGTGATAAAAACCTAGCTATTGCCATTTTAGGTTTTTATCATAAATATATATATATATATATATATATATATATATATATATATGTATATGTATATATACATATATATATATATATATATATATATATATATATCAAGAGAGAAAGGGAGAGAGGGAGGGAGAGAGATACATATAGATGTATATTCGATAGTACAGTGTATGTATATCTGTGTATGTGTTTAAAAAATAAAGTTTGAGTGAAAGGAAATACTTGAACTGACACTGACTGAGAAAGTTGTTCGGAAAAGTTGATTGACCTCAAGAAATTGGCAAATAGAAAGCCACGACTTCACGATACACGAGGAGATAGGAGAATACTAGTAAGCGTTACTGAAGGTTGACAAGTGGATGTCATGGGATATTCTTATCAACCAAAATGACGTGAATAAGGTTCAGGTTATTTAACACTGGTAAAAGGGATGGTAGTCTTGGACCAAAGATTTAACGATACTTTCTTCGCCCTTAAACTGCTGCCACCCGCACCTTACCGCTCTAGCAATATAACGTTACACGAAAGTGAAAAACTATACGTATAGAGATTCATGATAACAACATTGTAATCTGAGTGTCAAGTTCTCATCTATACACAGGCACAGATATTACGTAACTTATGGTTGGGAAGGTCAAATGAGTATGTAGTCACTTGATTCACCTTTTTCGATTTTTCCAAGAAACATCCTTGCTACATTCTTGCTACCCAAGACATAACATGTACAATCATCTCCATGAAAAAAAAAAAAAAAAAAAAAAAACCAAGGCGACAAATAAGATTGACACTGATACATCAAGGTTATAGTGTGTGTTTATGGGCTTTGAGTGGAAAGTCCTGGATGATCTAGAAACGAGTACAAATCCAAAATTAAAGATATACAGGCAGGCTTATCAACCAAAGTTTGTCATCAAAATTAAGGCTTTTCTTTCCCCCCCCCCCCCAAAAAAAAAAAAAAAAAAAACCCTGCTTCAACCTTGATAATATTCTGGCTGTTACAAACCAGTGGAGAGTTTTCATTGTCCTGCTTTCACAGATTTCACAGGGATGAAAATTCCGAATCAGGAAACACACCCACGATCACCCAACCGACTTATTTCCTTCCCGACATGTGATTCGTTGGCCTTCAGCATAGAAAAGTTCGTCCAAAGCTGAGCTGCTGGGGTCATGAAACTGACTTCCGGTATCACATATTGTTTGTTTGTGTTTGTCACTTACTCTAAAAAAAAAAAAAAAAAAAAAAAAAAATGAAAAAGAAAAAAACTCGCTTGCGTGAAAATTGGGCGAATTTCACACAGAGTCAAGATTCACAAAATTGCAAGTTTTTGTCTACACAATGTGGGTATGATACTCGTATAAATCTTTTAATGGTCGGCAGTTCGTTTTTAATAGTTTTAAGCCTCGAGAAAGGCTGTCGTCTCCAAATTTTCGGAAGTTTCAGGCTGCAAATGTTCTGGTTTTACAGCTACTATACACTTTTTGCAGATTCTGTTTCTATCTCTCGGGTATGGATTGATAGACATACGTGTATGGATAGAAAGTAGAAAGTAAAGATATGCAGAAAGAAAGATATGAGGAGGGAAGCAGTGGCGTATCTAGGGGAAACGGCGCCCGGGGCAAGCGCGAAAATTGCGCCCCTAATTTCTGAAAAAGTGTTCAACCCCAACCCCATCCCGGTAGGGACTTTAAACAAAGTCTACATGATATGCTTTTTTTAAAGCACTTAAAAGGGGTCTTTTGAGGGTGATTTAAATGTAGCGAATTTTGATAAATTTTGGCGAGCGAGCCGAAAATTTTTGTATTTCAGCTTACAAAACATGGAATTCTTGCCATTTTTTGCTTATCAAATCTTACAATTCTAATCAAGATATAGTGACGGCCTTATAGATAACGATTTATACCAACAAACTGAGGACTTTAAGAAAACACTCTAAATTAGTGCGCGCGAGTGAGCCGAAATTTGTATATTTCTGCGTCATCATCACGTTTTGTTCTTATCTCTCTTTTGATAAATTTTGGCGAGCGAGCGCAGCGAGCGAGCCGAAAATGTTTGTATTTCAACTTACAAAACATGGAATTCTTGTCATTTTTTGCTTATTAAATCTTACAATTCTAATCAAGATATAGTGACGGCCTTATAGATAACGATTTATACCAACAAACTGAGGACTTTAAAAAAATACTCTAAATTAGTGCGCGCGAGTGAGCCGAAATTTGTATATTTCTGCGTCATCATCACGTTTTGTTCTTATCTCTCTTTATATATATATATATATATATATATATAAATTTTGGCGAGCGAGCGCAGCGAGCGAGCCGAAAATTTTTGTATTTCAGCTTACAAAACATGGAATTCTTGTCATTTTTTGCTTATTAAATCTTACAATTCTAATCAAGATATAGTGACGACCTTATAGATAACGATTTATACCAACAAACTGAAGCCGAAATTTGTATATTTCCGCGTCATCATTACGTTTTGTTCTTATCTTTTTTGATTTGTTTTTTTTTTGCGCCCCCCGTATGTTCGAAACCGTTGGCGTCCTCTTTTGATCCAATCGGCGATCGCCTTCAGAACGAAAGAAATTGCAACCGCTGCTCAGTGAAACATTTTGCCTGCTAAATATCAAATGACATGTGTGAGCACAATAGACATTGTCATTTTGTCCGCGTCATCGTCACGTTTTGTTCTTATCTTTTTCTTCCTTTTTTTGATAAATTTTGGCGAGTGAGCGCAGCGAGCGAGCCGAAAATTTTTATATTTCAGCTTACTAAACATGGAACTCTTGTCATTTTTTGCTCATTAAATCTTACAATTCTAATCAAGATATGATATAGTGACGGCCTTATAGATAACGATTTATACCACCAAACTGAGGACTTGAAAAAACACTCTAATAGTACGAGCGAGTGAGCCGAAATTTTTATATTTCTGCGTCATCATTGCGTTTTGTTCTTATCTTGTTTGATTTGGGGGTTTTTTGCGCCCCCCCCCCCGTATGTTCGAAACCGTTGGCGTCTTTTGATCCAATTGGCGATCGCTTCAGAACGAAAGAAATTGCAGCCGCTGCTCAGTGAAACATTTTGCCTGCTAAATATTAAATAACATGTGTGAACACAATAGACATTGACATTTTGTCCGCGTCGTCATCAAGTTTTGTTCTTACCTTCTTTTTTATATATATTTGGCGAGCGAGCGCAGCGAGCGCGCCGAAAAATTTTGTATCTCAGCTTACGGAACATGGAATTCTTGTGTGAACACAATAAACATTGTCATTTTGTCCGCGTCATCATCATGTTTTGTTTTTATCTTGTTTGATTTGGTTTTCTGCCCCTCCCCCACCATTCTCCCTCCCCCCCCCTTCTGGGCGAGTTTTTTTTTTTCTTCTTCTTCTTCTTCTTCGTTTTTTTTTTTTCTTTTTTTTTTTTCGTTTTTTGCGCCCCCAAGGAGTGGCGCCCGGGGCACGTGCCCCCCTTGCCCCCCCTAGATACGCCACTGGAGGGAAGAAATGCCATATGAAAACAAAACAGATGGCTTGAGTATATTATGCGGGGGGTGGCGACGGCATTTTCGGGTATCCGCTGGTTGTCAGTCCAGATTTCATCCCCGCCCCACCATTTTAAAATCTTGGATAGATTATTTCAAAATTGACTGATGTGCTACACGAGATTAAGACGCGCTGATTAGAATTCGGGCAAAATTTGTCAGAGTCAAGGTCAGTAAATGTCAGCAAAAATATCAACAAACAAAACAACAAACACACAAAAGCAATTTTTCAGCTATCTCATGATTCACAGAAAGGTCCGAAGGTAGGCCTATAAATATTATACGGTTTATACAAAATTTGGTGAAATAATGAAAAACCAAGGCTAAATGTAATGTCAATATACAGTCTGAAAAATTATGTCATTCTATTCTATTATAAAGGCAGCCTGGCATATTATATGAAAATACATGTAATTTTCATGAAAGAAAATATCATATGAACAGATAATAAGGGTGAAATGACAGGGATGAAAATCTTATTGACAAGGCCATAGGTCACTGAGCAATAATTCGTTAAAATTGACTGATGTGCTACACGAGATTAAGACGCGCTGATTAGAATTCGGGCAAAATTTGTCAGAGTCAAGGTCAGTAAATGTCAGCAAAAACAATAACAAACAAAACAACAAACACACAAAAGCAATTTTTTTCAGCTATCTCATGATGCACAGAAAGGTCCGAAGGTAGGCCTATAAATATCATACGGTTTATACAAAATTTGGTGAAACAATGAAAAACCAAGGCTAAATGTAATGTCAATATACAGTCTGCCAAATTATGTCATTCTATTCTATCATAAAGTCAGCCTGGCTTACTGTATGAAAATATATGTAATTTTCATGAAAGAAAATATCATATGAACAGATAATAAGGATGAAATGACAGGGATGAAAATGAGCGATAATTCGTTAAGCAACTAGGAAATTAAATCAGAATGAGATAAATTTCCTTTATGCAAAGGATAAACCATAACTGTCCTCAGGGTTAAATGTAATGATGATGGGTGACCATCTCCATAACTAGGAGTCATTTATTTTAGCGATGATCATGTACTGATAGTACGATAAGCCTGGATAGAGATATACCAGTCAACTGGGCACGGCAAGCGAATTTCCTATGGGATGGAGTTCTTTTAAGATGGTTTCCATGACAAACACTCCAAATTTCTGTAATGTATCTTCACATTATCTTTACTGATAACCGATTCGTTACAACTGGATATCTGGAGATGCTCCAAGTCACAATGAGGTCTTTACACTTTTTGATTTGGATGATAAACTTTTACTTTCAAGTGTAATGATGTAGTAGGCTATGTTTAATTTGATCTCACAGTTTTCTTTTTGGCAATCCGGAGTTTTAGGGGGCTAAATTATTTGAGGCTTCTAACTTCAGTACAGCCATATGTAACTTACCTCCGCTGAAACTGAAAAAAAGTGATATGTATCAAAGTAATGTGATAGTTTAAAGGGATATTATAGTATTGGTTGAGGTGAGAATTCAGCAGAGTTTTTAACTTTTTGCGAGATACTTAAAAACATTTTATAAGTGGAATTCAAAGTTCATTTTATGAAAATCGGTTTTGAAATAGCTGGTAAAGTAAAACAGGACGATTATAATAAACTGTGGGTCCCATGTTATAGGATTGCTTTGTTTTGGATATCTCAGCCATTTCAATTTTCATTCCTATAGAATTATATGCTCTTTCGTATTTCAGGATAGCCTTATTCTTATCATTAGTTTTATTTTTCGGTTTTTTCTCATCTTTTTTTCATTTTAGTGAAGAGCCTTTTTTTTTTGGGGGGGGGTTATAACAGTGTCAATATAAGTGAAAAGAAAAAATGGCATGAAATGGAAAGTAATGGATGTAATGGGTATTTTGATAGATGTACACACACGTACAACCGCAGACACATTGCATGGGCATATTGGCCTCTGCGATTATAATATATGTATGTATATGTATATATATATATATATATATATATATATATATAAATATATATATATATATATATATATATAACTTGTAGGGCATATATATATATATATATATATAATTATATGAAGAGCTTGCTTGCAAACGGCGCTAAATCCGATTCTTATCAATGGATTTAGCGCCTTTTGGTTGAAAGCTCTACAAATATATATATATATATATATGTATACATATACATACAAACATTATAATTCATTTATATAACTAGTCATCACGAAATCCTCATAGAGACACTGATCTGGTTTTCATTTTACAATGAGGATAACAATATACATATCTTTGTACTTGTTATCATGCCCTCTTGAAAATAATCATGTTTTAGATACTGATGATTTGAAACTGATAACATTAGAAATTGATATATTTACTATTCAATTCGTGAATTTCCCCCTTAGAACGTTTTGAAACGTCTCTCAATGATCAAGCAGTTGATTCTGATTTTTATACTTATGGTTATGAAATTCTTCCTTCTATGTCAATATACATTTTTGTATGATGATGTACATCTGTGCGTTTCGACCTTTGGTCACCAGTCAGATTTTTAATAAAAACCTTTTCTATTCAATTCAAATCAATTTATGAGACCAAGCGCAGAGAACGGAATTACGTGTAGTTTCTTTTTATTTGGACACGAAGCAAAAATATTTTTAAAGGTGTTCATGTTGTCATGAACTATTGTGACATTCGGTGGCAGCCACGATATTGTATTCAAATGACAGGTGAGGCAATATTGTCTGCCTATACATCGCTACTGAAATCATAGGGGTGTATGAATTTAAGGTGTGTATGAAAGGTTTGAATATGTGAATGTTTGATAACATTCAAATCTTTGAACAATGATCTGGCGGTCCCCTATATACCTAAACCTGGACATTCATTATTGCTATTAAGGTTATCATGGTTATTATGACTCCATACACACAACCTAATACGGAAATAATCACTTGTTATTGTGTTTGATTGAAAAAAGACACTAAAAAGTATAGATTTATCAGTGATTACAACTATAAACAAAATCGAAGAAAAAACTATTCAAAAAATTATGGGGCGTCGTCAGCCGTCTTCAATATGAGGGCGCTATTATAATCATACGTGTAGTTGTACATACGAGTCAATTTGAAGGGACTCGAATTGTTTGTTTAGTGAACAGTGCTTTACAAATTTTGAGCGTAGATGGCTCTGGTTGCGATCGGTAGTGTAGAATGATTAAAGGGCAAGTTTACCTTCACAATAATACATTATAACTGCAGGAATGCAGCAATATTAGTAAAACACATTAATAAAAATTTGAGAAAAATCCGACAATCCGTTCAAAAGTTATGAATTTTTGAAGATTCAATACCGCCACCGCTGGATGAGACAACTACAGTACTACAGCTTGTCATGCCACATGAGTAGAACAGTATTAAGAAAAATAAAATTCAATATAAAGAAAATTCAACACATGAATGTTTTCACTTTTCTCGCATAATAAAAGAGCACTTGACTTGCCTCTTTCAGAAAGCAGGGGGAAAGTCAGCAGTGAGTAGAGGGAATGTGCACTTAAAAAAAAAGATTTTGTGGAATTCTCCTTATTTTCCTTATTGTTTTACGCATAATACATCGCACACTGTAGTAGTTTTCTCATTCAGCAGGGAATACGCAGAAACTTTACGATTTCATAACTTTTGAATAAATGTTTGACGGTCCGATTTTCCTCAAACTTTCACTAATGTGTTCTTATATATATAGCATTGCTACAGTTTCTCAATCCCCAGGATGAAGGTGAACTTGTCCTTTAAAGGCATTCACAAAACTACATCCTCTCTCCCTCTCTCTCTCTCTATATATATATATATATATATATATATATATATATATATATATATATATATATATATATATATATATAATATATATATATATATATATATAATATATATATATATATATATATATATAGAATGGATGTCATACGTATAAAATGTGTGTGTTTCTATATGCATGCTTTCACCGTGCACTATATACACTACTGACACTCTATGCTCAATCTAAATGACATCTTTCGTATAATCATGATTGGTTCATGTCAATGTATTTGGCTGCACAGCATTCTTTCAAGAAACTCATTGTTTCTTTTTTTTTTACAATGGGGAAGGGGTAAAGCAACACTTATTTTTCAATTCAGTTAAATGCAATTACATTTTATTTCCATCCAGCAAAAGGTAATACATATAAGCAAAGTGCACAGCATTCCCGTTATAACGAACACGAAAGTTTGGATATGACAAAGTAAAATTCAGAGCCCCAAATCATCATCTACATTCTACAGTATCTTTATTCACTTTATTAATTACGTTCGAGATATCCGAAATTGTAATGAAAATTGTAATTAGAAAATTGATATAATGAAAGAAAACTGCCGGTCCCGAGGACTTTGTTATTACTGCATGGGGTCCCCTGTATTATTTAAATTTGACAAATTATAATATATTGTTATAACAATTTGTATAAAGTACAAGCCATAAAGTACATAACAAATACATGTATGTACCAATGAATAAAAGAAAAATTGTATACTTTGCAATGGTGCAAAAAAGGACATAAAGTGATGGGAAAAAAGAGTGATCTACTGAAAAGCTGATCCTGTAAAACATGAGTCACTCAAAAACCGATAGGCAAATAACTTATGCATCTAAAATCTATCTGTGTATAGTTAGTGCATTGATAAATGATATGACGCAGGTACTACAAAGCATATTTTAGACAGTGTATAGGCCTACATACTCGTTTAACAAGGACTGTCTAAACTTTGCTTTGTAGTACCTGGGTCATATCAAAAGTGCAGAGGAGATTCAAACGTACAAACTTAAAATGAGATATCAATATTACGGCATATCAGACACTATTCATTGAGCTGCGTGTACACATAGTCACAAAACTAGAAATGTTGCTATGGCGACTGGTATGCCTCTGCCATAGTGCATGATTCTCCTAATAGGTCTATAGTACAACTCGACAATGTGTGATTAACAGCTTCACATAACTGGCAAAATATTAAAATGACAGCTTTGTCACAAATGTATTGACGGCTCACTTTCCTTGAACTATATAGATTTAATTGGATGAATGGCTGTATTTTTGAGAGAACATTGTATTCAGGGATTTGAGGAGTATTACCTGATTTAAACTGGCACGTTTATAAGTTTGCGCATCAAGTAGTTTTCAAGGTATGGAGAAAAAGTGTAATGTCTGTATTAAATAGCAGATTGTTAGCATTTCAACCTGGCCTTTGACCCTTGACCTTTGACCCTAGAACTCCCAAGAGAATCACTGTCAGTCAGAACATGCATAAACATGTGCTAAGTTTCAAGATACCTTGAGCCACGTCGAAGATATGGCAAGAGACCTTTTGACCTATGACCTTTTTGGCAAAAAAAAAAACTTCTCAGAGAATCTCTGTCGGGTAATACATGTATACACCAAGTTTCAAAAAAAAAATCTGCAGCCATTGCATAAATATGACAGAAAAAAAGTGAAATTTTGAAGAGTTGACCTTGACCTTTGACCCTGACCTTTGACCAATGACCCCAAATTCCCTAGATAATCACTGCCAGTCAGTACCATTTCCAAGATATGGAGAAAAAAAGTGAAAATTAAACATTCTTACTTGACATTAAACCTTTGACCTCATCACCCGAAACTCTCACCAAAGGATCTTTATTGGGTAGTACATGATTGTATCCACTAAGTTTCAAGAAAATACCTTTAAAAGAAACCTGTACTGACATTTTCTACTTGTCTGATAATTCTAATCTACATTTTTTGATGCCTACAACTGGAAAGAGAGGATTCTAAAACCCAGGATAAGCCTGTGATGATTTTTTGAAAAAAATGAAAACAAGCAAGCCAAGGAACGATCCACACAATGTGGCATACGTCACAGGTGCCAACCTCCGACTTTAGCAAAACGAACTACACATGTCAATTTACTGATGAAATCTCACACGAAGTACTGCAAAAACTGTTATTTAGTAAAATTGCAATATGGAGCTGAAATAAACATGTTAAACAATATTTATTAATTTTTAAAAGGAATCTCTTCAAAAGCTTTTTATTTAGATAAAATTTATGGGGAATATTCCAGATATGCAAAATGAAATTGGCATCTTGTCCGAACGTGCTGCCCATAGAAAACTGTGTGTACATAAGTCCCGTAAGTAACGTTGCACTAACTATGCATTGATGATGAGCGATAATGGTTCGACATCACAGTTCAAACTATCTAACGAAGATGAGGACTGAGTGATTCTTAAAATCTAAATCCAAAAAATAGTCAACGGCAATCACGGTTTACGCCTAGTTAGAAGAAAACGGCACTCAGTACATATAGACTCTAGACTAGAACTAGGACCAGGACTAGTGAGCAGTCAAGGACCGAGAAGATTCTACTCGCCGCCCCGTCGACAGCTGTACGTGCACAGCGCTAATAATAGGCACAGCGTAAACGTTTGGTATGCAATACCCTGCTGCCAGAACTTGAAGAAAGTCCAGACGAAAGTCCAGACTCCAAGGTCTAGCGTTGCCGCTAGATCTAGGCCCTTGTGCTGCAGGCCCTGCTGTTTCTGTGCTGAATTTTGCAGGTAAGGTATCTGCTTTATGGATTTTCAATGTTTTTGTAGTCGAGATAAATCTCATGGTGGTCGTACTAACACCAAGGACTAACTTAGAATTTACTAGATCAAGGGGGTGTTGCAAGAAAGTCGAGTTGCAATTGATTGCAAATATCTATTGCAACTTTGCAATAGATAGATCGATTGCAACTTGCAATCAATCGCAAATTCCTGTTGCAAGAAGGGAGCTTGCAATTAATTGCAAGATGCAATTGATTGCAAGCTCTCTTGCTGTATTTTGTATTTATAAAAGCGACTGGCAAGACAAGCCTAGCCAATTTGTCCATTTTTCAATGCATTTTGCATGCATAGTGTGTTGTGTCTCTCCTGTGGTGGAGGTTTGCTGTGCGATCGTTGGGGATTCGAAACAGAGTAAGTTACAAAAATTGTCGATTTTGATCCCATTATTTACTCATTGTGTCTTCTATTTAAAAGAGCTAGTTCCTTAGACTTACTTCTTATAAGAATTTTCTCGCAAAATGGAAAAAAGTGTTTCCTATAACTGAAAGAGTTGTGGCCGTCATGAACACTCAGTGGGCACACAGTACATCAATTATAGTCCCACACATAGCTTTTTGTGTTAGCATTTTTTCTTGCATTGGCAAGCTCCTTTTTTTTCTGCTGCCAGGGGCAGCACTCTAGACCTATGTCTATAGGCCAGCTCAAAAAAAAAAAAAAAAAGTCGATGTCAACTAGACTCTCTGAAGGTACTCTATAAAAGTGTGAAAATGATTTGAAAAGAAAGTTCATTATCCAAATCCGCTACTTTCAAGCAGGATTAGGAGCTATCGATTGAGTGCTGGTGAATGCTATGGCGATGAATAGTCTAGCTAGGTGCTAACCGTTACGTTTCGTAATAGGCCTACGTTACGCCTTACACAATGACAATGTACGTAGCCTACTACGTTACCTACGTACAGTCTATACTCTAGTCTAGAACCACTAGATTTTACTTGGCCTAGGCCTACCCCCTTGGCCTCATTCCTCTCCTGTACATGTGGGCTACTTATTTTGCAGTGATACTGATACTGTCCATGTGATGCAAAAGCTTGCTGAATTTTTGAATTGATGTGTATTTTTTTTTAAATAGGCCTAGGAGTACTTGATTAGACTCGAGATGTGGTCTAGACCTGTGTTAGGCCTATATTAGTATATAAAGTAGTCTGTAGGCCTATTTGTAATTTGGGCTAGTTTCTAGACCTAGCTAGGGGTTTAGATCTAGGTAGGGCCTGGAGGTTCTAGTACTAGTAGAAGTTCTACTTTTGCAAGTCTTAAAGAAAGTTCAGAGTTGGCCCCAGGGTACCGGTACGTGCTCTACGATTTCACTATTTTAGTCCAACGGCTAGAACTAATCAACCGTATCAGCAACCCCAACAAAGACGTGGCGTTATAGATATTGGTGTAGGCCTACAGCGCCCTGGGGTTCGTCTAAAACCTTCTTTGAGCAGGGAGGTGGAATCAAAGAGGTTGGAGAACCTCTGTCTGTGGGTGGAATAGACCTTGCTTATTTAGGTTGTTCTGTTCTGGAATTTGGACGGATCAATTGAAATCTTGCAATTTAGTGTTGACTTGCTGTATCATTAATCAATAAAAAGCTAGAATTTGAAATGAACAAGGGCCAAGTGCATCTGTTTGGGTAACTATACACAGCCCAGGGCCCCAGTCGCTGCACTTCGCACCGCATCTAGTTGGGCTGCTTTTTTTTTTGGGGGGGGGGGGGAGAAGTTGAACCATATCTGTAGCAAGTACAGTGTACCTACAAGTAATCAGAGTTGCAATTATAGTACCGGTACTGTAGTGTAGTGTATCAAACAGTGCCAGTAAATAAGTTTTGTAATGCAGTGTGTAAATATAGGTCTATAGTCACCAAGGCTGAAATTTCAGACAAGAAGCGTACGGATAAGATGAGCAAACTGACTGTAGGATATCCAAGCAGAAATATTTACATGTGTCAGTGCTTTTGTTGAAAACAAGTGGTCGAAGGGGTTGATGAAAGCTACCCAGGCCTAGAATTCAAGTGATTTACTTGATGGAGTCATAACTATGAGTACAACAATTCTTTATGCTCTTTTTGTTTGTGGAAAGAACAAATAGGCCTTGTTAGAATGCATTTAAACAAATGGTATTTATGGACACTTACCAATTAAATACCAGAATTTGCATAGTACTCTGCTACTTACAAGTTGTGTGCCACCCTATACCATAGTGTAGTTGTATGTAACCCCGTAGGCCTACCCAAGCCCCATGTCACAGTGACCTCCAGATTTGGGAGATGAGGAAACATAGTTGAGAGTGCTTGCAATAGGCAGGACACATGAGAGCCTAGTGGATGTGATTTGCAATGTACATTGTATAATATATACAGCACTAAAAATATTTGACATGTCTGCATATGAATATGAGTGTGGGGGGGGGGGGTGATGGATTGATGGGCAGTCAACAGTCAACCGTGCCTAAGTCGATTTGATTTGGACTAAAGAAATAGATTCTGCTTCAAGAAATTTGGGCTTATGAAGATTAAAATTAATAGAATATCGAGAGAAGAGGACGATGTGAAAAGACCGTAGACTTTGGTGATTATTTGACTTTAATGTGCAAGGTGAATGACTGAATAGAGGGTTAATTTGTTACAGAGGGGAGGATATGAAAGCAGTTCAAAGAGTGTTCCAACATTATTGTAATACCAAGAAGAAAGTGCCTGCTTCTAAACATCAATGTCTATTTTGTTCCTACACTGTTTGGTTGTAATTTTGCAAATTCTCATTGCTCTTTTGTACTTCTGCACGATGAGACAATTTTATCTGTTCTATCAACAGGGAAAGGAAGAAAAAGAGGAGAAAAACCATGTTTCTTCAAGACCGAGACTCACTCCAGCATGAGAATTCTAGCCAGTGCACACAGACAGTAAGTGAGCATTGTACATTGTATGATAATTTCTAGTTAAGAGAGAGAATGAAATGTGTAGAACCTCTCAGCTTGAAATGTTAATATATTGATTTGTTGGAATCTGTCATTATTGTTTTAGGATAAATTCTGATGTGATGTCTCATTTGAGGATACTTGTACAATGACTTCATCCTACCGAACAAGAAAATGTAAAGCATGGCGTAGTAATCATTAAAGAAGACTTCGCGGCAGTTCATAAAAGATTATAAGCAAAAATGATTCATTGAAATTTACATAACACAAAGCTACCCATAATGAAAGGAATGTTTTGTACAGCAATGGCTTATATTATGTACTAATAAAGAGTTTAGACATTCAAATCTCTTTATCAAGCCCCATGAAAACTGAAAATGCTCTACATATCCTGACAGTAGTATTCAGGCCTTCATGATTCAGGTACATTGTATTATTTCGGCACATGAAGTTGCATGTAATATGCATTTTTCAGTATAATACTGATTGTTTGAAATTTCCCTCATTTTCAAATTAAAATGTTGGCACCATCATACCTTTACACAAAACGCCTTTTGGATGTGCACAAAATGACTTTGTGAGTGCAATGTCTCCATTTTTATTTCTCATTTCTTATTTCTTCAATATTTCTTGTATCATGTATAGGTATAACTTCTGTGAATCAAGGGGAATGGCAGCTGAGGGCAGACAGACCAAACTTGATATCAGGAGACGGTATATACTTCAAAGGATGAGCAGCTCGCTGTCAACAATGAGGAAAAGTTCGAACAAAACAAGGCGGTGATTTTTTAAACACATTTCATCAGGCTGAGGTCATCACTCTTAGAAAACAAGGGACACACGAAGCAAGCAGTGTTTCAGAGCTGCAACAAGTGCATGGGCAGTAATAATCTCGGCTGCATCACATGCATCCAAGTGTGCTAGCTACAATAATAGCACATTGTGCTTTTCAAAGATATTGAAGAGTCCTCTGGATATTTCGCCCCTGTCACTTATTCTGTGTGAGTCATTTATTCTGCAGTACGTGTATTAGCACTGATAATGGGGTAATCATCCTTTTACTGAACCAGTGTTCAAGAAGTTACGTGTAACATCCAAAACCCTCTTGGCAGAAAACATATTGCAGAGCCCTGTTTTGTTCTTTTTCATGGGAAGAAAATAGAGAATGTTCAGTCCATGATGTGAGTATGTGTATATGCAGGGAGGTGACTCACCTCCCTGGTATATGTATGTACACGGTAAAGCACGACAGTTTGAGTTTCTAGAGAGCTGGAGGACAATTATAACTTAAATATACAAGAGTAATCTGGCCATGAACATCATGTCTATGGACATGTTTTACTATATTTTTTTTCCTTACCCTGGTCCATTATACACTGTAAATACAGCTACTACTGTAGTCATAATCTCCAAGGTAACAGTTCACATGTCCTTGTTTTGTTATTCAAACCATAAAATATGGTTTGTTACTCTGAAGGCTTGTAAGTCTCAGCCATATTCCATTTCAGGCTATCAAACCTATAGAATAAGGAACATTTAAAATAACAAACAGTTGTAATAAAGGACATCATCGTGCTCAAAACTGCCAAAGTATATTGTGAGACCTTTCATGTTTCTTGGTGGTAAAAAAGTTCTTTAATAATTACTGGTTAAAATTATGATGATCTTGATCTTGTTTACAGTTGCGTAGCACCACCTGGGGGCAGATGAACCTGTGCTGTGGCAAGATGGCACTGAATTTGATTTCTCAGCAGTTGAACCACTTATTTGTATTGCATTCATGGGTCTTGGGATGGTTCCCACTAGAAGGTTTGAGAAGGTAGTTACGAGATACTGTATGTAGTAAACCATATTTTCCAACAAATTGCATCTGTTTCACACTAGCACAAAAGATCAGTAGATACTGCTGTGGGCCAATTTGCAGATTACATAACTAATCAGTTGTACAAAGTTACATGTATACAATGAACACAATGGTGAATCTTTTTTGGTTAATATGTTGTTTCCCAATTGATATTGTAGCATAATTGAACACATTTCTAGGGCATTTGCATACATTTTTGGGCGAAAAATTAACAGTTCTGCATGTCGGAACTATTCTTCGCTGTAACATTTGGTTACCATAAACTTGATAAAGACATGTTTGTATGAGTAGATCACAGCACAAGTATACAAGTGCAGATAAGTTACATGTAGATAAGCTAACTTTATGCATGGTTGTCTTGATATTCAGTACAAATGTACTGTATTAGTACCTCTATGACCATGCATGCTTAAAAGATATTCATGAGTGCATGACAGTGGGGAACACACACATGAGTATTCAGCCATAGATATGGGTTAATTTTGAGCTCAGTTGATGGTATGATCTGGGATAGATAGGGCTTATGGAATGGGAAGAGAAACTTGGTGTATTTCAGATGTGAGTGCATGATGTTATCATGAAGATGTTCATGTCATACACTACATATGTATGTGTTCAGTCGTGCTGAACTGCAGAAAAGACATAAGGTATAGAATACAGATTTCAATGTGGAGGCTTTGACACATGTAGCGATAGGCCTACATAGGTCCTTGGAAGAGAGCATGTGAAGAAATCCTATTTATGAGGATGGCTAGAGGTAGTTGACTGAAGGGTTTCCAGCAGACTGTCAACCAGTTTGCAATTAAGCCTGTAAGTATGAATGAATCTGATTATTGATTAAAAAAAACATAAAAACATATAGAAAAATCACAAGCAGTAATGAATTATTGAACCTAGTAATTATTCCAGTAGTTTAATGTTACATATATCATAATAATATGTAAGACTTTGATTTACTCACCCCTTCTTATTTTGTAGGTGTAACTATAGTGTTTCATATTATGAGGAGTGTATACTATTAAAGTACACATGTAATTGGCTCTTCTGTACTCAGCAAGGTGTGCATTCTCATTAACTGCCTTTTCATGCTTGTACAGCTGTATACAGCTGTAGTATGCTTTTATTTTGCACATTTGTCTGTACCATCATTCATTCTATGAACATTTCTTTCGATATGAGAGCAACAAGAAAAGAGGTACAATGTAGGGGTCCTACATATCCGTGAAAGTGCACACTGTCTTGTTCAGAGAGACAGTGTGTCTTGTGTCTCCATCTTGTCTTGTCATCAATTGCCCAGCATCATCTGATATGGGGCAAATGGGGGGGGGGGTGGTTGAGGAGCAAGCTTAATTTGTGATACTGTACACGCCATACATTTAGCAAGTATTTATCAAGACTGAGACAATTGTGCAAGTAGTTCAATTCATGTTTGTGGGGAACAAAGTACTGAATGTAGAAATATATGTTTGCAGATGCACCCTAATGTCATTGTCAGAGTTGATATTTTTGTGTGTCTTCAAATTCATAGATACATGTAGCAGCTGTCTTGGGAAATTCATGAAGATATATACCTTGCAGAATATTGAGCATATATAGTAGGTTAATTTTGGTGCGGTATGGCGTTTATCATGTAATTCATCATATTCAAACAAAATATATGATTTTAGTAATACTGTTGACACTCTGAGTACAGCTATAGTTGTGAATGATTTTCATTTAGATCGAGTTTCACATTTTAAATTCCTTGGAATTATTGTTGACGACAAACTTTCCTGGAAGTTACATATTGATTATATATCCAACACAATCTCACGTAATATAGGTGTTATAAATAGAATGAAATTGTTTATCCCACAAAAGTCATTACTTATGTTATATTCATCATTGATACTGCCTTATCTTAATTATGGTGTTTTAGTTTGGGGCAACACTCACCATAACCTACTGGATAGAGTGTTCCTTCTACAAAAGAAAGCTCTCCGTGTCATCAGTTATCCTTTCATACCCTCCCACTCAAATATGTTATTTGCCGCTAATAAGCTGCTAAAAAATAAAGATTTTGTATTTATTTAATTTGGGACAATTTATGTATACGTACAGCAACAACTCACTCCCCTCCATTTTCGATTCTATGTTTCAAAGAAATCAGTCATTCCATGACTATCCCACTCGACGTTCCAATGAATTTCATTTACCTCTTTTACGAACAATTCTTGCTAAGAACACAGTTATTTATATTGGCCCAACTCATTGGAATTTTCTGAATAATGACATAAAAAATGCACCCTCTATATTTTCATTTAAAAGGAGATTAAAGTCTTTTTTATTGCAATTTTATGTTCCTACAGATTTGATCAGCCTGTTCGCTCATTTTAATTTCTTTTCGAAGAATTTTTATTACCAATGATATACTGTCACATATTTTCTCGTCCCTGTTGTCCTGAGACACTTACTGAGTAGATTCCATTCTACTTGTATCACTTCCGCATCTATTTCTCTCTATTTTTCCATATTTCCGTATCCTTTCCACGCATCCCATTATTCTTTCGATATAGCTCTGTCCAGGATCGCTGGATCTGTTTTGCCTTTCTGTCCGTTGTATTGTCTTCCTATTATGTCAGTCTTGTCTCGTTCTGTCTTGTATTTTAGTCCCCCTTTATAAGTTTGTCGTCCATGTCTCGCTTAATGTTCATTCGCCTGTGTATGTGTGTCTGTCTGTTACTCTGTCTTCCTATTGGACTTCCAGACTTTTTTATATGACTTTATTCCTAATCTTTTTTCCCCTTTTTGCATCAGTTCATTTTCTATTGACATTCTGTACCTGAGGGGCCCACATTCTACATGCATTGCCTTTTATGGGTCCCTCCATTTTTCGATATTTTGTGTAATGTTATATCGTCTATATCACTTCAGTCAATTTTCTTTGTAACGCATTTGTTACCCCAAGGTTCCACAATTATGTTTTCTCAATTTACTTTGTTTTGATTATATGTAACCTTATTCTTTGTTATCAAAGAAAGTGAAATGTTTATGTTCTTTTCGAAAAGTGAAATAAAGTTTGAATTGAATTCAATTGAATTCATACTTTACATCATTAGAAAATGTCATTCTAGTGCTTACAGCTGCTGAAATAAATACTTGAAGTGCACCTTTGAAGTACCATCCCGACATGCGCCACAATTTCTTCTGAATTTCCTGAAAACTGCAGGTGAATTTAAATCTGCATGTTTAAACTTGATTTTAGGGTCAAAATGCACTGTTTCCATGGCAACAGAATTTCAACTGTACTCGAGTCTATCACAAATTTCCACTGACCTTGCTATGTGTGTTTGTGTGTGTGTCTGTCTGTGTGTATACATATGTGTAGTACCTCGTGAGTACCTGGTGAATTTGACTGCTTTACAATTGTGGAAGTAGTTTACTCCACAAGATTTGAAGAAAATATGCAGTAACCATGGCAACACGTCACGTACAAACACAGAGAGTCTTGCATAACTACACCTTTGGATCATTACAGGCCCTACATACTGAATTTGAAATAAAGTAAAAGTTCGTTCCGCAATGTTTTGGGTAGTTACCATGGCAACGCTTTCCCCGACAGACACACAAAAACATGTCTTGCATTTCTATACCTCAATGTCATTATTTACACCAAATTTGAGTTCATTTGCTTCAAAATAGTAGTGCAAGAAGTTCAAATCTTAAGATTTTAAAGAAAATATGTTGTTACCATGGCAACGCCTTGTCGGGTACAAACACAATCAAGTGTGTCTTGCATAATCGCACCTATAGATCATTATTGTACATACCAAATTTGAAACGAATTGCTTAAATACTATGAAAGTAGTTCACTCCACAAGGTTTTTGGAAAATTGTGGTTACCATGGCAACGCTTTCTCTGACAAACACACACAAAAAAAATGTCTTGCACGTCTACACCTCAATGTCATCATGTACACCCAATTTTAGTTCCACTGCCTTAAAACTCGAAATAGTTTCACCCTACATGATTTACAAAGAAAAAATTGCCGTTACCATGGCAACGCCCTGTGAGGTACAAACACAAAGTGTGTCCTGCATAACTACACTTATGGATTATTATTTACATACCAAATTTGAAACAAATCGCTTAAATACTGTGAAAGTAGTTCACTCCACATAGTTTTTGGAAATTTGTGGTTACCATGGCAACGCTTTCCCCGACAAACACAAAAAACATGTCTTGCACATCTACACCTCAATGTCATTATGTACACCAAATTTGAGTTCAATTGCCTCAAAATTGTGGAAGGAGTTCACTCCACACGATTTTCAAGAAAATATGCTGTTACCATGGCAACGCCTTGTCGGGTGCAAACACAAAGTGTTTCTTACATAACTACACCTAAATATCATTATACACTTAAAATTTGAAATGAATTACTCAAATACTGTGGCAGCAGTTTACTTCACAAGGTTCTTGGGAAATTTGTGGTTACCATGGCAACGCTTTCTCCGATAAAGACAAAAAACATATCTTGCACATTTTCACTTCAATATCATCATGTAACCTAAGTTTCATCAAAATTGCTTCAAAACTGTAGATGGAGTTCGCGATGCAAGATTTGCAACGGACTGCCCGACTGACCAAATGCTGATTCATCATACTAGTATACTGAGTAATTCTTATACATTTTGTGTATGTAAAAAAAAAAAGTATCTTACACAATCATACATTACATAAATATGTCATTTATGCGGAATATTTTCTTCTTTTTTCTTACAAGAAATGAACAAATTTGGAGATTTGTCCCCCAGCATCTATATAACCAGCCGCAATTATGACATTTGCAATCGATTGCAAAATTTGCAACTACCCCTGAATCTATTGCAAAGTTGCAATTGATTAGCAATTGATTGCAGAGATGCAATTGATTTGCAATCAATTGCATCTTTCTTGCAACAGAATTGATTGTAACTTGCAATTGATTGCAAATTTGCAATGGATTTCAGGATTTGCAATAGATTTTGGGGATTTGCAATCAATTGCAACTTTCTTGCAACGCCCCCCTAGTTTAGTAGGACCCATACCTCGGAAGAGTGGCCTGACCACGTAGATACAAACAGTGCCGCCGCTTCGCGATCCGAGCGCTGGTGTAGGCATAGTGCTAGAGTAGACTTCCGTATCCATGTAGATATCTCAAAATTCACTTAACCAAATTGCACCAAAATCACAAGAAATATTTTATGACTCATGCCCACTTGCTCACGCTAATTGGAACCAAATCGCAAGTCGGGAAGCGTAAGTGAAGTTGTCGACTTTCCTGTCGTCGCTAAAAACAATCTGCTCTGAACGACTAAACAAGAGTGATCTCGGCGTAGTAGCCCTACTTGATGCGCACGCTCAGACTGAAGTTAGCCATCTAATATCATGAGACAAATCTTTCAAGTAATCGGGAGCAAAAAATCAATTTATAAATTATTTGAGCTAAGTTGAATGAAAAATAAAGTTCGTAAATCACACATATCGCCAAAATCATGATATTTTTTATTTTAGTTCCCGCGTAAATTCCCCGTTCGCACAGTACTAGTCGGCTAACTTCAGTTCTAGATTGTGCATGTTGCGTTTACCAAGATCTCTCGCGAAGAGTGAGGTTTTTTTTGAGTGACAACTTGAAAGTCGGCGTCAATATTGATACTTCTCGATTAGCGATTTCGTTCAAATATTATATAGTATTTTGAAATATGCTCAGAAGTATATCCTGTAATTTTGGTGCGATTTGGTTCAGCGAAATTTGAGACAGCTGCATGGATAGGACAGTACACAAGTGCCGCCTTCTAGCTAAATTGGGCCTAAGCGTCGTCTGCTACTCGGCACGATTTAGCACGCGTATGCGAGGGCTTGTAATCAGTGATATATTTGGCACCTGTGACATCACGACATCCGGGCTCGTCAGCTCATTAGCATAATTCTCGCCAAAAAATTTCCATTTTCAACATGAAATTACGGACTAAATCGTTATGAAATTTTGATTCTGTTTGCACCGCTGGGTATTTTAGAGTTAATAGAACAACATATAAAAGGATAAAAAACCGGTACAATGCCCTTTTAAGTATTGCATAGATATGGGGGAAATAGTGAATATCTAGCATTTGAACTTGAAATTTGACATTTGACATTTGACCTTGAGCATCTGCACCCAAAAGTTGACAGGCACAATTTCACCATCTCATAAACATACATGCCAGGTTTCATTAAGATACCTTAACCAGTTTTTTAGTTACGCTGTCCACAAAATTGATTACAGACGGACGGAAGGACGGACAATCCGAACACATAATGCCTCCGGCACCAATTCGTGGTAGAGGCATAAAAAACATAACAATCGATATAAAGAGGCTTTCGCGTGAGAACGTCAAGTGACAAGACGAATCAATATTACTAAAATGACTGATAATCTTATCAACCTGTGTAACATGCCTTATATTTCACGATATCTAACCCAGAGAATAAATTGTTCTTTTTCTGATTTGATATTATTTTTGTTACATCGATTAGTTTGTTATATCACCATTAACTACGATCATGTTCAGACACAACGTACACACAAATGTCATGAACTATATAATCACCAACGCATTATTCATTGCACAACTGGAATATATTTACTTACACTGCAAAGAGAAAAAGAGAAACTACACAATGCAAAAACTTTCTAAAATTTAAGTGAATGATGAATATATCACTATCACGATGAGTTTCAAAGAGTTCGAATGATTTCTTTTGACGTCACTGATGTAAACATACCTGATCCTGCATTAATACATCTGTTTACATACATTCAAGGTTCCCCAAAGTTTACTTTGTTCAAGTTAATTTATATTTCGATGTATCTTTAGATAACTCAGTATTATTCGTCTTGGTAAATTTTACAAAGAATGAAACATGCTGAAATGTTATGCAGTATCATATCATGCAGCGGCGACAATAAGTTTATGCCCCACTCATTTTCTGATAGTTTACAGAGTCCTCTCTTTCGGCGCCATTATCATCTGGAATCAACTCTCCCGCTTTCAACGGGAGATCTCCCGCCGAAAGCCCATTTTCGCAAAATCGCCTGTTCTCCCGCTTGAGATTTAATTTCTCCCGCTTGAAATGATTTCTTACTCTGTGTCATCGTATGTTGTAAAATAAGCCTTAGATAGCACGAGATAACATCTACAATGTATAGGACTATTGAGTTGGACCCTGGCAGCAAGGAACTTCGCGCACATCAGGTTGGAGTCTCCCGTTTGCTAGGGGTCTCAGGCGGGAGAATCTCCAGATCAGAAGGTGCTTGGGGTTGGAGTCTCTGTCTTTCTGGTGATATATACTGATGAGATATACACCTCCTCACAATTGCACTAATTAAGTCAACTGTATAATACAGGAAAATACTGAAAACTGGCAGCACAGAACACTGAACGATAATAGTGCCACACAGGACTGATGATAACAACACGAATAATGATAATAAAATAAGATGATATGACATGACATGACATGGTCTTGATTACCCAGATTGTTGCCTTTTGTAGATATATCCTATACTCTTACATAATCATATCACTGTTTATATCTTTATGTGTTATGTAAGAAAGACTCATTAGCTGACTGCTCTTCAATACATTTAAAGAGCAGCAGCTCGTCGATATTTACTCGGTGCAGTCGCCTCCAATAGCATTACCAAAATTCATGAGCTGAGTTTGAAACGGATCAATCTGAACAAGGAAAGAAAATTGCAGGTGAAAAGTAACAAATCCTCGCACAAAAAACAAAATCAAGCTTAAAGATTACTCCATTCATCAAAGCCGCTTGTATCCCGTTGAGCACCGTCAATTCCCAACGCACATGGTGAATCGCCACACGCCACACTTCAGGGAATGTAATTGTAGTTCCCCATCCTTTCTCCCAGCAACCATACAACCCGTGGTGTTTGTGACAGCTAAAACAGGACGAAGAAAACAGAAATCCAAAAGAAGTGTTAGCATCTTACATCTTAAGTACAGTTTTGGTTGAGAACTAATTTCAGGTTTCTAACATTTTTTTGGGTGAAATAATGAGAAACCTCTTACGAAATATGAAAGAGCATGTAATTCTATGAGGAATTCAACGTTTATTTGATGAAAATTGGTTTTAAATTGGCTGAGATATACAAAAAAAAGCAATTCTAATAAAGTGTGGGACCCACACTTTGTTACAATCGCTTTGTCTTACTTTGTTTTTGGATGTTTCAGTCATTCCAAACCCGATTTTCATCAAATAAACTTTGAATTCCTCTTAAAATGGTATGCTCTGTACTATATCATAAGTGTTTTCTTGGTATCTCGCAAAAAGTTAAAAGCCCAATTCTCATCTCCACTACTACTGTACCATCCCTTTAACTGCTACGCTGACAATGGAACTTTGGTTCGTTTCTTTTTTTGGGGGGGGGGGGGGGGGGAGGGTGGGAGTGGGTCTGATGTTCATGAATTATGCCCATGGTATAGCTCGGAAATGAATTCTATCCAAGACTTTCTTCTCTCACGAATAGTGCGATTTCATGCCATGCTTAATTTGGCTTTGACATTAATAGATATAATGTGCATATAGGTTCACATAATAGGCCTATACGCAGCAAGCGTCTTTATCGTGTTTATGCGCAGGTGATGATATCACGGATATGGTGAACTATGACGGTGATGATAATGATGATGATGATGATGGCTATGTCAGTGATGCAGTGCACCCCGTACGCTGTATTTGATCCCATTTGGATTCATGTTAGATGCTCAGTTTAAATAAGATGTATGTATGTTTCATTTGTATAATGTATTATGTTACACATTCTAATGATAAAGTGAATAATCTGATATATATATATTTTGTGTCAATGGCAGCTAAGCATGTTTCCTGATCGTTTCAGCAAACGATTCGTGAGACATGAGGCATGGTAGTGTGGCACAATGACCACAGTCGTCTGATGCTTGTTAGTCTGAAGGCTCTTTTTCTGTAGAAAAAAAAAGTCCGTCTTCGAGAAGGTTTGTTAATCTAAAATAAAATAATTATGTTTCGGTGATCAAGAAATTAAATTACTAACCCGAATTCCGTTTTCGGATTAAGGAACCTTTAGAATAACGATATTTTTTCTATTGTTTGTTTTTAAATCGTTGACCCTGTAAAACATCATGGATTTTTTTTTTTTTTGCAGTCTTTTTATCCTGCAATGGCTGTAGGAAATATTTAAAATTCATAACTTTTGAACGGAATGTCCGATTTTCCTATTATAACCGATTTTTCCTATAACCCCACTAATATTTCTGCATTAACCACCCAATCAACTTTCACATATTAAAGCTTGGGCCACAATTATACTGCCGTTTGTTTCGTCATTTTATTTTCTGGTGAGAACTATCCACTTCCTTTGACTTAGCACACAGTGGCGACACACTCACACACACACACACACACACACACACACACATGAAACGAGAAATCGTTGAATCTCAACTCTGGAAATGAAAAAAGCTCCCTCTGCCTCCCACTGAAAATGAAAAAAAAAAAAAGAAACGCCCTCTGCCTCCCCTGCACATGAGAAATAATTATTATCTTTGATATATCGAGCACTGAATGCAGGAAAATATTTCTTCGAATTAGTTATTATCCTTCACATTTCCCATTGTAAACGAAGTCAGGATTTGTTCCCAAAATGTCGCAGTCACAAGATTGCGGCAATATAACGTTACCATCATGGGCCTATGATTGAGAATGATTGATGAATAAGAATGTGTTGTTATTCTTGATGATGATGTTGTTGCTGTTGTTTTTCAATTGCTACCTCCGCTAGGAGGTGTAACCTACGGTCGGCGGAGGTTATTTGATTAGATTAGATTTTTTTTTTTAAATTTCTATTTTTGGTTCCACATTTCAGACATAAATATAAGGATAATAAAATCATTAAGGGCATAAAATAAGCTAAATTTCACAATAACTCAAGAACGGATGATCGGATTTTCAGTTATAGGACAACTACCCATTGGAAAACTACCCCCGACACTTTCCCAGACACTTATCTTATTCCTGAGCCTAACATTGACCCTATCCCTGATCCTCACTTTAAAGGGGATGGCTAGTAACCGATCAGTAGGAATCAGTGGGAATGCTGAGGGATGTTTGTTCCAATCCTTGTGGGATTTATTTAAGAGTACATTATATATCTACTGTTGTGTCAAAATTATTTGCTTCAGAACGGTCTCATATTCAAGTAATGTGCAGATTAATGCCCCGTCAATGACCAGGCACGCTAACTTGGAAACATTGAACTGCACATTACCTGAATATGAGACCATTCTGAAGCAAATAATTTTCACACAACAATAGGTACATGTATATAATATACTCTTAAATTAATCCCACAAGGATAGGAACAATCATCCTCCAACATTCCCACTGATTCCCACTGATCAGTTAGTAGCCATCCCCTTTAACCCTATGACTATCCGGTATTCATATCATCTAATTGTCATGGGCGGGGAGTATTGGCCCGATACGCGGATTTTCACCAAACTTGAAGAGTGTGTTTATCATATAGAGTAGGAAAGAAACGACTAAATTTTGGGGTCATAAGGTCAAAGGTCGTAAAGAACATAAAATAAACTCAAAAGGATGGTGTAGTACTGGTTGAGGTGAGGATTCAGCCTCTTAACTTTTCAATCTCCCCCCTCCCCCCCCCCCCACCACCACCACCTTTAAGTAGCCCTGTATCATAGTCTTGATTTTCTTTCGTTTGGTTCGTTGGTTGTATTTTTCGAATTGTCACTTTTACAATCACAACGGTTTTTTTTTTTTTTAAGAATCTTCTATTTAAATGCCTCGAACACTGAACTCACACAAGATTCCTTCCCGATATACTGAGGTGAAGAGGACACTGTCACCGCTAGGTGGCCAGCCACACCGCCAGTCGCCTTCTTCGCCCATGTCGGTCTCAACCCATGACGTCTGGCCACTAGGCCAGCAGCACGAGCAGTCAATCCACACGTTCCCGGTATCCCTCGAACACTCGGCATAGAAAATGTCGACAACGGCTGCCAGGTAGTTAGAGTTGAGAGGCAGTGGTACTTTTCCATCCTTTGAACTGCAAACCCCACGTGCATCTGGATACCCATATCCACGACATCCTGAAAATGAAAAGGTGCGTAATGAAGTGCGTATATTCTGTGGTAATATATGGAACGTGCAATTTGAACGTGTTCACTAACGTCCACGTTGCCTATAAACAGTGCCGTGATGAATACTGTATCACAGGGCATAAACACTGATGTAGTCGTAAAGTGTACGTCATTTCTATCCAAGTGGCGTAATACGGGGGGGGGGGGGGGGAGGGCACGTGCCCTCCCCCTCCCCCCCCCCAATCCGCTGGTTAAAAAAAGAATAAAAACTAGAAATGTCGCTATGGCGAATGGTATGCCTCCGCCATAATGCATGATTCTCCTAATAGGTCTTTAGTACATGTGGACAATGTGTGATTACATTTTCACAAAATTGGCAAAATATTAAAATGACATGTTTGTCACAAATGTATCGAATGTTCACCTTCCTTGATCTATGTTTAATTGGATGAATAGGAGAGCATGTATTTCGGGATTTAAGAACTTTAACTTCGACTTTGACCCTTTCATAAGTTTACACACTTGAGTAATTTTCAAGGTACTGAAGTATGGAGTAAAAGTGCAATTTCTGTATTGAACAGTAAATTGTTATCATTTTCATCTGGCCTTTGATTCATAAGAGAATCACTGTCAGGCAGAACATACATAAATATGTACTAAGTTTAATGATAACTTGAGCCACTTCGGAGATATGGAGAAAGAAGTAAGTTCAGCACTTTCACTTGATCTTTGACCTTTTGACCTTTGACCATCTTGGCAAAAAAAAAAAAATCCCAGAGAATATCTAGTGGGTTATACGTGCATACATCAAGTTTTAAAAAAATAATCCTGCTGGCATTGCATAGATATAAGGAAAATAGTAAAATTTTGAAGTATTGCCCTTGAACTTTGACCCCTGACCTTTGACCCCATGAACCCCAAATTCCCCAGATAACCACTGCCAGTCAGTACATGCATATATACTTTGTTCCATAAAGATACCTTGAACAATTTCCAAGATAGAGAGAAAAAAGTGAAATTTTAATATTTTACTTGACCTTTTGACCTTTGAACCTCATGACCCCAAACTTTGACCAGAGAATCTTAATTAGGTAATACATGTATACACTAAGTTTCAAGAAAATATCTTCAGGCATTGCATAGATATGGGGGATATAGTGAAACGTTAAGCATTTGACCTTGACCTTTTGACCTTTGACCTTGAGCATGTGCACCCAAACGTTGATAGGCACAACTTCACCCCCTAATACACATACATGCCAAGTTTGATTAGGATACCTCAAAAGGTTTTGATAGTTACCCTGTCCACAAAATTCATTACGGACGGACGGAAGGACGGACGGAAGGACGGACGGACGGACAACCCGAAAACATAATGCCTCCGGCACCACTTCGTGGCGGAGGCATAAAAATAAAAAATAAAAATTACCAAAACGGTATTTTGGTAAATCAAGGGTTAGTAAACTGCTTTTGAAATTGACATGAAAGGGTGATCAAGAAATAAAGTATTTTTCTAAGATTTCTTTTAACCATTATTAAAGAGATTTATAGTGTGAAACATTGTTGAAAAAGCCCGGAGCCGACAAAAGATTGTGATTCCTGGTTGGCATTCTGAATATAAGCAGGATTTGCGCAGTGTACTCACAACATCCGAATGGCAAAAGGAGTCGCAATGTTGCGCAATGTGATGTAGAATGTACACCTTTGTACCTTACGCTTCGTTATATCAAACCTAGAGATCATTGATTTTGCAGTGTTGCTTTACATACTAGTCTATATTAAAATGCCTTGCATTGCAAATAATAAGACTTGACTTGGGCTATTTCCTAACTTTTCCATGTATATAAAACACACTCAAACATAAACACATATATATTTAGGGCATGTAGGGATGCTCTAAGGCGCAGATTTTGGACATTTCCCCCGCTTGGCCACTTCGACGCCCCCTCGCTAGTCATACCTCCCCCAATCATGAACATAAACCGACACCCTTGACTACAAGTGGCGGATCAAGGGGGGGGGGGGCGCATCGGGCGCCAACCCCGGCCACCCCCCCCCCCCTTTTAATTTCAAAAGCGAAAAAATGTAGCTACAAACGGCAATTTTTGGACTATCAAAATGTCAAAATTTTCAAGCTCGCTCGCTCTGCTCGCTCACATTAATTGTTATGCATTTCTCCTGATGTTGCTGCCAGTAATTACCAGCAGTTGCGCTCGGTGCGCCCTCCCCCCTTTAATTTCCAAAGCGAAAAGACATAGCTACAAACGGCAGTTTTTGGGACGGTAAAATGTCACAATTTTAGCTCGCTCGCTTCGCTCGCTCGCATTTAATTGTTATGCATTTCTCCTGATGTTGCTGCCAGTAATTGCCAGCAGTAGCGCCCGATGCATCCCCCCTTAATTTCTAAAAGCGAAAAGATAAAACTATACAAACCGCAGTTTGGGGACTTTAAAATGTCAACATTTTCAAACTCGCTCGCTTCGCATGTTCTAATCATTAAGCTATTCTTCTGATGTTGCTTCTAGTAATTGGCAGCAGTTGCGCCCGGTGCGCTCCTTCCCCTTGATTTCCAAAAGCCAAAGACATAACTACAAACGGCAGTTTGGGGCTGTCAAATGTTACAAATTTCAAGCTCGCTCGCTCTGCCCGCTCGTATTTAATCGTTATGCCATAATCTCCTGATGCGCCCGGTGCGCTCCCCCCCCCCTTTAATTTCCAAAAGCAAAAAGACATATCTACAAACGGCAGATTTTGGAAAATTTTCAAGCTCGCTCGCTCCGCTCGCTCACATTTAATTATTATGCCATTCTCCTGAAGTTGCTGCCAATTTTAACGAAGGTTGATAGTGTTAAGTTTCTAGGACTGTATATTGATAGCGATTTATCTTGGAAGTCTCACATCAACTTTTTAACCAAAGTTTTATCTAGGAATGCAGGAATTCTAAATAAACCCCACCAATATATTGCAAATTATATACTCGACTATGATTTCCCCTTACCTCAACTACGGAATACTGGCATGGGGTAACACGACCCAGTCATTGCTTGACTCGCTCTTTCTCTTACAAAAGCGCGCTATTAGAATGATTAATAAGACTGGGTATCTATCTCATACAGATGAATTTTTCCATAAGAACAAAATTTTGAAATTGTCAGATTTGTTTTATTACAATTTAGGGATATTCATGTACAAATTATCCAAAAATGATCTTCCTGATATTTTTTTGCATATGTTTAAAAGAAATTACTCTACAATGCATAACTATCCCACCCGCCAACGTGACGATTATCACCTACCACGTACCCGAACCATTTTTGCGAAAAAAACAATTATGTATACAGGGCCGAAGTACTGGAACGATCTCCCCATAGAACTCGCAGGTTGTTTGTCTTTGTTGACCTTCAAATACAAATTAAGACATAATTTATTGAATAATTACATTGCGTAAGTCCATTGAAATTTCCTTCTTTCTTGTTAATGTGCCTTTTCCTGCTGTGTTGGTTGTTGTTATTCAAATCAGTTAAGCCTCTCTGTTTGCGCTCTTAAATTCCTTCACACCAGTACCCCTTTTGGTACCCTAAGACTTCGGAACGCGTGAACAGCTGGCTTGTTGTATTCCCCTCAGTGCTATACTGGCTGGTAATTCTAATTCTAATTCCAAATTTTCTTTGAATGTTAGTACTTGTATGTTTACTCTTTGGGTTTCCCGTATCTCCTCCGAGGACTCGCATGTCAAGTTGTTCTCTTTTCACCATTATTCAAATCATACTACTACACTATTGTCAACATTGTTAAATCAATTGTTCTTACATCTGCAGAATGTGGTTGTCTGTATATCACTATTAATGTATTGAGAAGATTCTGTTAGTGCACCAGGTATTTTTGCCTTTCATTTTTATTTCTCTTTATTTTGGTCCTACGTTGCATCCGTGCTCCTCATCTTTACACTCTCTTCAGAATTTGGGACGTACGCTTAACAAGCTCACTTTTAAGTAGGTTCCGTCATATTTCTTTAGCGTTATACATAGAACCAAACGTACGATGATTGACCACTATAATTATGTTTTATATTCTTACATTAATTTACTGTACATCCAGGCCGGATATCATGATTCACTATGTTTTTATTATATTTGATGTACATTCCTTCATTGAGAAGTATGAAAATAAATTGAAATTGAAAAAAAAAATTGAAATTGAATAATTGCCAGCAATTGCGCACGATGCGACCCCCCCCCCCCCCCCCGCTTTATTTCCAACAGCGAAAAGCTACAAACGGCAGTTTGGGACTGTAAAATGTCACAATTTTCAAGCTCGCTCGCTTCGCTCGTTCGCATTTAATCGTTATCAGGTTATGCCGTTCTCTTGATGTTGCTGCCAGTAATTTGTCGTTTCACACTGTCATTCCGCAATCCATGTAAGGAAAACTTACAATGTTGCTCAATGACTGTGGAATGTATTACATTCCGTTCTGTATTTTAGTCCCCATTAAGTTTGCAGAGTGACAGCGCACTTACACACACGCACTTACACACATACACACGCACGCACAAGCATACACACCCTCAAAATTACTTTTCCACGTGGTGCCCCCGCCCCCCAATGTCTTGACCCACGGTAAGCCACTAGTACCTACGAAATGGGATGTTTCCCGAGTAATTTAACGTTATAGATGCATCGAATGCGTAAAGATTAGGACAACACGCTTGTCACAAATGTACACACTACTAGTTATGTACATGTATGATGTACTGTATGCATGGTTGTTTTAATGTGTATGTACACAGGTTGACCAGATTAATGGAGAACATTCTATGTGGTATAGATATAGTACATACAGGCTGACCAGATCAGTGGAGAATTTTCTAGGTGCTATACAATGTAGTTATACAGTACATGCATGTAACAGGAAATACATTATAGCTCACTCAATCTAGATTAATTTCACCCATTCCAGAATCTTCTGGGAAGTGCTAACATATTTGGCTGAGTGAGGCACTGTCCCTGTAGCCCAATGTGATTGGTAGTTATTCTTGGTAATGATGTTTTGTACATAGTTAGGCAGTGAGTCATCCAGGATTCCTGGAATTTGGACTGGCTAGTAGGTTGGAGAGAGTTATAGAATGTGCTAGAAGGGGGTGAATGGATAGTATATAAGCCAGAGAAATTCTGCAGTAGGCAGAGTACCCAACACCTCTGCTCTGAGAGTTACGTCACTTCTGGCTCTGAAGCGACTTGTTATAGTCACTCCTGTGTTACCTGCTGACCTGTTATGTTTGTGGAGATAAGGCCTGGGAGACATTTTGCCTGCAGATGATTAATTTGCCTACATTGGAGAGAGACTCCATTTTTATGTCAATGGACATTGCTACGGCAAAGCTGTGGTGGGCTGGATTCTTAGCTGAACGTTATTAAGTGAATCATCATTCAACGCATCAACTGGACGTGGTCGTCACAACGTTTGGACTCTGCACGTTTCGCCGTGGACATATATCGTGGATTTTACCCCGGATCTATACCGTGGACTATCGTAACCTGCGCCTCTGGAGTTACGTCAGAGGAATCATTCATCGGTGCGTCAAGGATCATTCGTCTGTGCATCGAACATCGTATTTGGACACTTTCAAAGGATTATTTAATACGTGTAAGTGATTCCACTATCGATTTATAACTGTTTCTATTGATCATTGTTGTATTGATGTGACGCCGATTACCAGTCTGTACCCACAATATCACTGTTAATAAACCGCCTGAACATCAGTTGATTGTTTTTTTTGTGCGATCATTCTCGGAGTGATTTTGGTCGTAACAAAATTGGGGGCTTGTCCGGGAAGTGCAGTCTGACCAAGGGTCAAATTTCATGTCAGGCATATTTCAAGAGGTGATGTATCGTTTGGGTGTGAAGCAGCTGAAGTCGTCAGCTTATCATCCCCAGTCCCAAGGTGCGTTGGAGCGCTACCACCAGACCCTAAAGACAATGATTAGGGCGTTCTGTGAGGAGTATCCCGAGGATTGGGATAAGGGCATCCCTTTCCTACTGTTCGCAACGAGGGACTCCCCAAATGAGTCGACGGGTTTCAGCCCATTTGAGTTGGTGTACGGTCATGAAGTTAGGGGCCCACTGAAGCTCATCAAAGAGAAATTCATGACTGAGGATGATGAGGTCCACCTACTTGACTATGTGTCAAAGTTTCGTGAAAGGCTTTCAAAGGCTTGTGAGGTAGCTAGGGAACACTTGAAAGTGTCACAAGACTCTATGAAGAGAAAGGCAGACAAAAATGCCAAAGCCCGAACTTTCAACCCAGGTGACAAAGTTCTTGTACTGCTGCCCATACAAGGTAAACCACTGAAAGCCAAGTTAAGTGGCCCATACTATGTCAAAAAGAAACTCAATGATGTGAACTATGTGATCAGTACGCCAGACGCAAAGATCAGAGGGTGTGTCATGTAAACATGCTGAAAGAGTACTATGAGAGAAAGGCTAGTCAGCCGGTAGGCGTAGCTCAGGTGGTAGAAGAGGAAGTAGAGGAAGAGGGGGAAGCTCAAGGTGAGCATGGAAGTGAGCCCTCTAGTGCCAGGTTGTCTAACTCAGAGATGTTAGGGAAAGTAGATGAGGCACTGAACTACCTACCTGAAAATCAGAGGAAAGATGTGACTAGTCTGTTACATGAGTACAAGGAATTGTGTAAAGACAAACCAGGCTGCACCCCTCTGGCTGTACATGATGTTGATGTAGGAGATGCTGACCCTATCAAGCAAAACCCTTACAGACTAAACCCAAGCAAACTGCAAAAAGTAAGGGAAGAGGTTCAATACATGCTAGACGATGACATAATAGAACCGAGTAAAAGCAGTTGGAGCTCTCCAATCGTCATGGTGCCCAAACCGGATGGGTCTCAAAGATTCTGTATAGATTACAGAAAGGTGAATGCCGTGACGAAAACAGACTCTTTCCCCATTCCAAGACTAGAAGATTGCATTGACAGGGTCGGAAATTCTGCATATGTCAGTAAAATAGACCTTCTAAAGGGATACTGGCAAGTGCCCTTGACCGACAAAGCCAGAGAGATTTCTGCCTTTGCTACACCAGATGGCTTGTTCCAATGCAAAGTAATGCCATTCGGCATGAAAAATGCTCCAGCCACCTTCCAACGGCTGACAAACCAAATCATTGCCGGACTTGACAACTGTGTAGTATACATTGATGACATCCTAGTGTACAGTAACACGTGGACTGATGAGTGTCAAAGAGCCTTGGAGAAACTAAAGGCAGTCCTTGCTAATGAGCCTGTTTTGGCAGCTCCTGACTTCGCAAAGCCATTCAAGGTGGCAATAGATGCTAGCGATGTAGGAGTGGGAGCGGTTTTGCTCCAAGAAGATGAAGAAGGCACTGAACGGCCAGTTAGCTACTTCTCAAAAAAAACTGAATGCATACCAGAAGAAGTACTCCACAATTGAGAAGGAGGCTCTGAGTCTCATCCTTGCCCTCCAGCAATACGAAGTGTACTTGACAAATAGCAAAGGGGAGATCACGGTCTATACTGACCACAACCCCTTGGTCTTTTTAGACCGGTTCAAAATGAAGAACAACAGGTTGTTCAGATGGAGCATGATGACGCAGCCATATGCACTCAAAATCAAACATGTGGCAGGCAAAAACAATGTAATTGCCGACGCTCTGTCAAGAGTGTAACTTGAAGAGAGTATCAAAGGTGAAAAGTTTTCACCGCGTATCATTTCCAGTGTATGTGTTTAGCATATTCATTAATGTGTGCAAAACAGTTTGATATGATTGTATAAGCTCCGAGAATCTAAGCAATATCATTGTAAATAGTATCCATGAAAAGAGAACATGGAATTAATACAGCTATCCAAAAGGCATGTGATAGTATGTGATTATTGTTGCTTGACTTGGACTTTACCTCACATTCATTATAAATAATAATGAGACATTGTGAAGGTAAAAGAAACCCTTGCTACGGCAAGGCTTTCTTTTTCCCATGGGGGATGGTGTCACAAATGTACACACTAGTAGTTATGTACATGTATGATGTACTGTATGCATGGTTGTTTTAATGTGTATGTACACAGGTTGACCAGATTAATGGAGAACATTCTATGTGGTATAGATATAGTACATACAGGCTGACCAGATCAGTGGAGAATTTTCTAGGTGCTATACAATGTAGTTATACAGTACATGCATGTAACAGGAAATACATTATAGCTCACTCAATCTAGATTGATTTCACCCATTCCAGAATCTTCTGGGAAGTGCTAACATATTTGGCTGAGTGAGGCACTGTCCCTGTAGCCCAATGTGATTGGTAGTTATTCTTGGTAATGATGTTTTGTACATAGTTAGGCAGTGAGTCATCCAGGATTCCTGGAATTTGGACTGGCTAGTAGGTTGGAGAGAGTTATAGAATATGCTAGAAGGGGGTGAATGGATAGTATATAAGCCAGAGAAATTCTGCAGTAGGCAGAGTACCCAACACCTCTGCTCTGAGAGTTACGTCACTTCTGGCTCTGAAGCGACTTGTTATAGTCACTCCTGTGTTACCTGCTGACCTGTTATGTTTGTGGAGATAAGGCCTGGGAGACATTTTGCCTGCAGATGATTAATTTGCCTACATTGGAGAGAGACTCCATTTTTATGTCAATGGACATTGCTACGGCAAAGCTGTGGTGGGCTGGATTCTTAGCTGGACGTTATTAAGTGAATCATCATTCAACGCATCAACTGGACGTGGTCGTCACAACGTTTGGACTCTGCACGTTTCGCCGTGGACATATATCGTGGATTTTACCCCGGATCTATACCGTGGACTATCGTAACCTGCGCCTCTGGAGTTACGTCAGAGGAATCATTCATCGGTGCGTCAAGGATCATTCGTCTGTGCATCGAACATCGTATTTGGACACTTTCAAAGGATTATTTAATACGTGTAAGTGATTCCACTATCGATTTATAACTGTTTCTATTGATCATTGTTGTATTGATGTGACGCCGATTACCAGTCTGTACCCACAATATCACTGTTAATAAACCGCCTGAACATCAGTTGATTGTTTTTTTTTTGTGCGATCATTCTCGGAGTGATTTTGGTCGTAACACGCTAGAGAATAGTGCAATTAACATGTCTACGGACACGGCATTCAATGACAGTCTGAAGAGAATTAAACACACTTAATAATCTAAAGTCAAGCGATGACGGGTCGCTTGTGGAATCTGTAGACTGTAGGCCCACAGTCTACAATGTTGCTACGACGACAAGGGTTTCTTCTCATTTTTTTAATAAAAAAAAGCAATGCAAAAAAAGTCTAATACTCTCGCCGTGTGATCACGATAAGATATCCAAATATAGTGATGTAGGCTATATCACGTAAAATGTAGATCTTGAATATTTTGTGTAAGACTCAAACCTAAGTGCACAGCGTTCACGATCATTGCCGTTGTTGGCGTTATCATCATGTCAAAGCGTTCGTCCGTGGATATCGCGTAGTCGGTCGAAAAAGTGTCTGTGACGTCATCATATGTTGACGTAGTGGCAACTTCTTCCTGTGCTGGTTTCAAAGATGCCTCGGTGTTGTCGGTTTCCCGCGTTGGAGATGCTGATGTGGACAACATGTCATCATCTACGGCTGATAAAAACAGATATGGAAATTGTGCGAGGGTGACACCGTGTATGTGCCATTGTTCTCTTGTCCTTATCACAATAAAAAGCAGTCAAGTACAATCATTTAACAGTTATGAAGGTTGCGCGAAGCTGAGCGCTGGAGTCATCTTTCGCCTATGTATTATAGTAGTTAAAAGTTTATTTTGCACGGACGACTGATATTATCCGGTTGATGTGTTGATATCAACCGGTACATTCACCCCGGCCCCATTTTTATGACAGAATATCAGGATAGCAACTGTTGTTGGAAAAGCAACGTCCCATAGCAATTCCAACAGGAGTTGCTATCGTATCGATTTTTTTTAATGAAATTGGCAACTGATTTGGACTGAATATGGCAAGCGCCATCAAAAAGCCCTATTATGACGTATACAGCTAAAATATGTCTTTTCACTGAGCCACTGTTATGATGGCTCTAACGGATTTGTAATACAACAAGGCAAATGCCAAATTATGTCTCACCCATTCGCAAAGAAATAATCAATGGTTTTTTTTAACTCCCGGAAGTTCATTGATCCCGCTTATGATCTTTGAGATTGTATTTTATTGTATTGTATTTATTCAGACAAATTAAAAACAACATGTCTAGGGGTGCAAAAAAAGGTACAAATACCCATGTATGTCTGCACCCCTGAAGTACATCATCACCAAATTAAACAAATTATATAAGAATTATGATCGGAATATTGAAATACACAAATCTAAATACATTTAGGTATAAATATAATACAGTTATTGTAAGTTGTGGTGACCTTCAACTCCCCACGGGACATTTACCATACAATTATAAGTTTGGTCACAAACGGACTAAGGGATCAAAAGTTATGAACCATAGTCGAAACCTGCCGTAAAAACTTAACATTGGGCCTCAAAGTTTGTTGGCCCCTGTCTGTGACCTTTGACCTTGTCATGAACTTCAACTCCCCGAGGGACATTCACTATCCAAGCTTGGTCACAAACGGACGTAAGGATCAAAAGTTATGAGCCATAATCGAAACGGGCTGTAAAAACTAAACATTGGGCCCTAAAAGTTTGTTGACCCCTGTCTGTGATTTTTGACCTCGGGATGATCTCCAACTTCCCAAGGGACATCTACCAGCCAAGCTTGGTCACAAACGGACTTAGGCATTAAAAGTTATGAGCCATAATCAAAACGTGCCGTAAAAACTAAACATTGGGCCCTAAAAGTTCGTTGACCCCTGTCTGTGACCTTTGACCTTATTGTGACATCCAACTCCCTAAGGATCATCTACCATCCAAGTTAAGTCACAAAGTGACACATACATCAAAAGTTATGAGCCATAATCGAAACGCGCCGTAAAAACTTAACATTGGGCTCTAAGGTTCATTGACCCCTGCCTGTGACCTTTGACCTTGAAGTGACCTTCATATTTGGTAGAATATGTAACCTGGATAACCACTCTTCCCTTTAAATTTGATTGTAAGTTAAGTCCTCAATATAGAGAGTTATTCAAGTTTTTGTAGCGTTACGGACGGACAGACGCTGCAGGCGATCCCTTATGCCCCGTCACACTTTGCCGGATAGGGCAAACGCATGGGACACGAAGGTCGATTTTGGGCATCCCTTGATATCCGTTGAAATGCGCTTCATGTCCTTTTTATTCTTTGGATGGACATTTATCTTGTCCTATAGTTGCACGTTTTCTCCTGTATCTGTACTGCACTTTGTCGTTTTCCACGCGTTTCGATCCGCTAGGCCTCCTGTGATAAGGAGGAGGCAATGCAAGCAACAGACAAGGCAGATGCCAAGAAGTGGCAAATTGGTCTTGAGAAACCCAGGCATTTGGTTTGTAAATTGTATGACTAATTGTCATATTGTCATATTGTCATATATATTGTCATATAGACAGAAAGGCGATACAAATTCGAACTAATCAGTCAGTCGTCACGCCGTATGCAAATTAGGCATAATGAGGTTCTGTGTGCCAGTGTTTACTCGATGCGCATGACCGTCTCGCGAATTCGAGGTTTCACGGGATTTTGCGAGACTCTGTACAAGCTCCAATACAGTTGTCATGCAGTTAGCGCTAGTGTATACGATTTCGACATGGTGGGGTGAGTCCAATTACCCGTTTCGTACTCTTCATTTTGATATTAAATTTGTCCATACTTAAAAATATTTTCAATGTTTAATCTCTCGTTAAATTTACCTTATATTTTGCTTGTAGTTTTGATGTATTCGAAACATAAACCTCTACTTTGCTTGATCCTGGCTGGTATAAAACTTTTCATACTCTAATCTTTTTTTAATTCGGCAGAGGAAGCATGTACCGATACTTGCTTTAAAGATCGAAAAGATGCAATATCTGTAAGTTACTTAAAATTTCGTTCAAAAACTGACGAAAAAGAGACTTGCACCGGAAGTTGCGAAGTCAAGATTTTTCCTACATATGGCGCGAAGCTTGGCGTGTCCTTGAAACTATTTTGTTTGCATTCATAATATAGAGCTGCCAACATTGAAATGCAATTATCAGGGGGATTGTTCAATGACATGCTTCTGATTCTGTGCTGGTTCATAATTGTTCATTTCCAGAGAGTCTTCTGTCGAATCGGGAGTCCCCCCCCCCCCAAAAAAAAAAAAAAAAGAAAAAAAAAAAAGAAAAAGAAAAGGGGAAATTAATATTTTAGGTAATCACCCTGAAAAGAAAACGAAACTGCTTGTTTCATGAATCCAGGCCTTCGGACTCTAGAATAATAATACTGATAATAATAATAATAATAATAATAATAATAATAATGATAATGATAATAATAATATAATAATAATAATGATAATGATAATAATAATATGACAATAATAATAATAATAATAATAAACACAGTGGCATGATTGATAGTTCATCAGATTATTTAAGATTAACATTCATGCAAATCACCAGTAGTCCCCAGCTGCAGCTTCCAAGTTCCAGCTAAAAAAAAAATACATTTAAAATAAAAAATAAATGGATACATCAAAATCTAGCTGACATATCATCAAATCCAGAAATATAATTTGAAGGAGTGAGAATGTCCAAAGGAAAAAACAGACACAAGGTTATTTTATTTTATAAAGAGGAGTTCTGGGTATGATGATATAGATAATTTCATTCTTAAAGGTGTTATATCTTCAGTTGCTGATCCACTTGTTCATATATTCAATTTGTCAATTTCTAACGGTGTGTTTCCTGATAAGATGAAACTGGCCAAAGTAATTCCATTATTTAAGAAGGGTGATAAATCCGATGTCAGTAATTATCTTTCAATTTCGTTATTATCATCGTTGTCCAAAGTTTTAGAGAAACTCATTTATAAGAGAACTATTGGTTTTTTGAAGTTGCATAATATTTTTACTAATTCGCAATTCGGTTTTCGAGAGAAGCATAGTACAACTCATGCTCTTTTATATTTTATTGATAAAGTGGTTCACGCAATTGATGATCATTCTCATTTAATTAGCATTTTCTTGGACTTCTCCAAGGCCTTCGACACTGTTGATCACGATATTCTACTCCACAAGTTATCACATTACGGAATACGTGGGAAGGCCTTGGAGTGGTTCAAGAGTTATTTGGAAAATAGAAGACAGTTTGTTATAATCAAAGACAATTGTTCAGTAATAAGAGAAGTGACTTGTGGTGTTCCGCAGGGAAGTTTATTAGGGCCACTGTTATTTATTGCTTATATTAATGATTTTTGTCAGGCATCTGAAGTACTTTCTTTCATCCATTTTGCTGACGATACCAATGTATTTTTTGCCCACAATGATGCTAATTTTCTTGTTCAAAAAGTTAATTCTGAATTACAAAAAGTGAGTAATTGGGTAAGAGCCAACAGATTATCCTTGAATGCCCAAAAAACGAAATATATGATTTTCAGTAATACTGTTGATACTCTGAGTACAGCTATAGTTTTGAATGATATTCAGTTAGAAAGAGTTTCACATTTTAAATTTCTTGGAATTATTGTTGACGACAAACTTTCCTGGAAGTTACAAATTGATTATATATCCAACACAATCTCGCGTAATATAGGCGTTATAAATAGAATGAATTCGATATTCCACAAAAATCATTACTTATGTTATATTCTTCATTGATATTGCCTTATCTTAATTATGGTGTTTTAGTATGGGGTAACACTCATCAAAATCTACTGGATAGAGTGTTCCTTCTACAAAAGAAAGCTCTCCGTGTCATCTGTTATCCTTCCATACCCTCCCACTGAAATTTGTTATTTTCCTCCAATAAGCTATTAAAAATTAAAGATTTGTTTTTATATAATTTGGGGCAATTTATGTACATGTACAACAACGACTCACTCCCGTCCATTTTTGCTTCTATGTTTCAAAGAAATCAATCATTCCATGAGTATCCCACTCGACGCTCCAATGAATTTCATTTACCTCTTTTACGAACGATATTTGCTAAGAACACACTTATTTACACTGGCCCAACTTACTGGAATTCCCTGAATAATAATATAAAAAATGCCCCTCTATATATTCATTTAAAAGAAGATTAAAGTTTTCTTTATTGCAATTTTATGATCCCATAGAATTGAATTGGCCTGTTGGCATATTTCAATTCCTTTTCGAAGAACTTGGCTTACAAGTGATATACTGTCACGTATTTTCTCGTCTCTCTTGTCCTGAGACACCTACAGAGTAGGTTTGATTTCATTTATATTATTTCTGCATATATTTTTCTATACTTTTCTATATAATCGTATCCTTTTCACGCATCCCATCATTTTTTTTCAATGAATTCTGTCGAGGATCACTGGATCTGTTTTGTCTTTCTGTCCGTTGTATTGTCTCCCTGTTATATTAGTCTTGTCTCGTTCTGTCTTGTCTATGAGTCCCCCTTTATTAGTTTCGTCGTCCCAGTTTCGTCTTATGTTTACTCGCCTGAGTATGTATGTCTGTTTGATACTCTATCTTCCTAGTGGGCTTCCAAACTTTTTTCTTTTTTACTTTATTCCCAGTCTTTCTTCCCCTTTTTGCATCAGTTCAATTTCTATTGACATTCTGTACTTGAGGGGCCCACATTCTACAAGCATTGTCTTTTTAGTGGGTCCCTCCATTTTTCGATGTCTTACGTATTATATCGTCTTTATCACTTCAGTCAATTTTCATTACAACGTATTTCTTATACCAAGGTTCCTCGATTATATTTTTCTCAATTTACTTTGTTTTGACTATGCAACCTTAGTCTCTGTTACCAAAGAAAGTGAAATGTTTATGTTCTTTTCGAAAAATGAAACAAAGCATGAATTGAATTGAATTGAATTGAATTTATTAAACCGTAACTTGCAAGACAATTTGATGTAAAACTAAACATGAAAAGAAATCACAATGGAACATTTCAGAAAAGAAAAGGCATGAGAAACATCGTAACACAAATATTAGTATACGGGACTGAACCCAAGTGCTTGGTTTTTTTTTTACAACGTGTGAAATTCCTGACGTGCTCGTATCTGCAAGTAGTCAAACAAGTGACAAATCCATACGAACACAAAGTGGCGATAACGAATCCTTAAATAATTATCTACGAAATTTTGACAGAATATGACAGAATAAACCTATTATATACACGTTTAAGCCGAGTTTCAGTCTTCGAGACCCGACACAGGAAGTCAAACAACCACAGTAGCAGACGATGTGATGACGTCATGCGACCGTCGTTTCTGACCAATCACGATCCAGCATTGTAGAGCGATGTGACATACTGTTGTAATTTGCTGGATCCCATGAGGTATAAAAGATAGAGTGACTTGATTTTTCCATATTTTGAAAATAAGATAATCAAGTATCCTACTTATTTAGTTTGAAAGAGATGAAAGGTGGTTAAGAACGTATTTGACCCACTTCTTTCGGGTTTAAATTTTATATTTTCAACGCGTGAAATTACTCGTATTTTTACCCTAATTCCCTTTCCAGTATTATCAAATCATTGTCATTGAATTAGACATTGAGCTTTCTTCTTTCATTTAATGTAAAAATGAGCTGTAAATGTTATGCTGGGGCTACACAACGATAGTTTAAAAGGAACACTGCACAGCTAATTATGAATTCATGACCGCTCCGAGCGTGCATACGTCCTCCGCGCTCTGTGCGAGATTCGCACGAGGACTGACTGTAAATTTTGCTAAGTCTCCCCGAATTTACCATGCAAAGGTTGTGTTTCAGGTGGAAAGGTGAGAGGCACATCCATCGGATTGACGATTTGAGCAACGGATGAGCAAAATATCGCCCAATTCTTTTACGTTGGGCCTATCCGGCAAAGTGTGACGGGGCACCCCCTCCGGTGGGCTCGGTGACCGGAACGTAATATGTTAATTTAAAGAAATGTAAATTCATATTAGAAATTTAACTTTTTAAATATTTTAGTTGAAAAAAAAAACAACAAAACTTTGTACATGAATTTGTATACTTGATTTGTAGGTTTAATTTTCTTTCACATTTTGACAGTCATTTCTTTTAATTTGTAATTGTTCCTCTCCAGCTCTTCCTTGGAACTCCTATACCATGGCAATTACACCCCCCCCCCCCCCGACAATAATAATAAATCCCCCGGCTAAACACTGGTTAATGGAACATTAGAGTAAAGATTAGGGTAAGGGTTATATTTAGGGTTAGAGTTCGGGTTAGAGTTTGGTTTAGGGGTTAGGATTAGGTTCAGGATTAGGATTAGGGTTTGTAGGGTCAGGGGAATGGTCTAGGGCATTGTCCAGACGGTAATTGCCCTAGACCGCCTTGCAACTCTTATACTCACGAATATCGCAATGCGTTCCGATGAAGTCGGGCGGACAGTGGCAGGTATAGTTTACAAGCGTCTCTTCGCAGTAACCGTTCTTACACGGATTCTCAAGGCAGTCTGTATGATAACGAGGGAATATACAGAAGCATACCCAGTTTGTAGACAATCGCTACCCACTTCATCACTCATGACAATGTTTCCACAAAATATAGCAAATTTGACAAATTATGGGTCCACAAAAAAAAAAAAAACAAAAAACAAACTGAAACTCTCAGACTCCACCTCATTATCAAAACACTTACCAACATAATATTTCCAAATGCTACAACCGATTATTATTGAAAAAAAAAAACACCAAACAAATCAGATTTGGAAGAAAAGCAATAGCTGGGCTGGTAATCACTATATGGGTATAATATGAATGCTTGAATACATACCCTGTCTTTCAGATTTGTAACGAGCACGCGCAATGTGGACAAGAAATTAGATTCGGGTGTTTTTAATGGGGTTTTTTTCTTTAATTTCAACAATTCAAAATGGTTAAAAAAGGATAAAAGATGCTTTCCAAAGATTCGATAAGCATACACTTTACAAACGTAAAAAATAACAAAACTAGGTAAAACGAGAACCAAAGTATGCAGAACCATTTATTGTACAAGAAAGCTTAATGCTATGAAGCAACTATAAATAAAAACAATATTAATGAAAGTATAATACACAAATACCTGCACCTACAAGCAGTATGAATACATGTGATTTGTATACAAATAACTTGATCTTTATGAAATCCATGTGAGTTCAAATAGCACTATAGGTAGTAAGGAATAAGGGGGGGGGGGGACTTGAAAAAAAATAAAAACACAAACACAAACCAGAGCTTGCGCAATTAGCAAGTCCCTTGAGCAAAACAAACAAACAAACAACAAAAACAAAAAACAATGTCTTGCATGCATGTTTATAACAGCCAACAAGGAATAGCATCCCGATACAGAAGAGATAAGAGGGATATACAAGTAAAATAGTGGGACAAGATGACACACACGCACATACAATGTATACAAACAAACAAGTACACACGAACACACACACGTCGTTGCTTTATGAGAAGCAACGTCGGATTTTATTACTGTCGAATAATACCCCCCCCCCACCATACACACAGTTAAAGAAAGAAATAAATGACCATATTTATACTTTAGGTTATCGGAAATGCTGCAACATGTTTTGTCACTCTTCAATTCAGGTCATGGATGTTAGTTCTTTGGATAGGATTCCTCAGAGTCAAAATCACCTGAGCATTGGACGATTTCTCTATAGAGCAAAACAAGTGACGTGCTTTTCATTCATTTTTAAATAGAATGTGTCAGAATGTGTTCAAAATGATCATTATGATATAATGAAATGGCCTGTTGTTGCCTTAAAGGATTTTCTCTCTCCCATTCTCACTTTACTTTTTTTTCTTTATATGTTTTTGGGTCGCTAGGATCTTACTCGAACTTAACCATTCCCCTCCTTTCTTGGGTATTCCCTCTGGGCCATTGCATAATGAGACCAACACTCACGAGTTATACAGCCCACGAGTTCAACATTGAAACAAAAAAGTCCACGAGTCATACAGCTCATGAGTTCGACACTATTATAGGCGCAAATGAGGCCCGTAAATCCGACACTACAGGCAAACAATGGCAATGAGTTCGACTCTCTATGCAAACAAGGCTCACGAGTTCGACAATACCATAGATGACACGTAAAAACAGTTTGACATTACATCACGGGGCTTAGTATGCTATAAAAATGTCGTGGGCCTTTGTCACAGCCGGTGAAAGCGTGTGATTGCTTGTTGGTCCAGTGTGACTCCTTGAATACAGAACTCAGACAAAGTAAGCACAAAACACCATAATTCCGGAAATTATAAGCTTTATTTCCGGTCTTTCAATCTAGATACAAATAAGGTGGTGGTACAAGAAACAAAACAGCACACAGACACGTCACATACGCCCATGCACACAGTTCAGTCAATGCTTATCATGACACCTCAAACCTCACTCTAGCGACGTAATGCTTAAACGCCGGCTTCATATCAATCTCCTAACTATTCATAGCATAGAGAAAACTTAACAAATGCTTCGCAATATGGCCATGAATATTGCCTAAACTTTACTCCGGTTACTGATATGGTTTTGTATAAGCTTCTTTAATTAAACTCAACACTTGCGATAACTCGTCAGTTTATACTACCTGTGCGCACAGTTTACAATTAGGGGTTTGAATATTAACAGTCCAAAGTGTTTCTTTCGGGATAAACAAAACCTGGTATTGTCATGCTGAAGTTGTCTCCGTGATCGTCGAAGTCGAACGCGAAACAGTTCGCTGCGAAGACGGAGTGCAAGACCTCGTCGAAGGGACGGTTTCCAACTGGACGTGTAGTACACGGCGGGTTCCTTCCTTGTCCGAAGTGGCCCGAACACATTGTCACGAGCTGGGGTTATCTTTGCACGGCGTGCACGGGTTGTCTACGTACACCCGAATGACCCAAGTTAACGCCATCTACAGAGTACAGTAACGAAATTGCCACAACATAACAACTACTTACTCTCTTACCATTTTATATCAGTAAACACCTATCCACACAGATTTAACACCGCAGCTATCACTTCGGTGCCTACAGAAAAGAGTTAAACATTTTCTCATGTCTATAGTCTACATGGTATGAACACAACCATTTTGGCTTCGGTTGGGCATCTATCTTGCTTCATAATGCTCCTTTCCGTATATCAAATATCAACATAAGCACTTCAGCACTATTAACTTACAGTTTGGTGACTAAAAACTGCCGGTATCCGACCTCATATTGTCTGCTCAAGCCTTTTCCAGCAGACCTTGCAGTCTAACTGCTGCCCCTGCAACTGCTGCATAGCCACTGAGGTTACTTCTATGAAGCCAGTATGACATGTGGTTGTATTGCCCCTATGTATTAAATCAACTAGCATTGTTATGTGCAAACACCTGTAGCTTCCCCAGCACAGTGCTGCTCCACACTGGCAGCCAGACACTGTATGATTTCAGCAATGTATTGTTGCTAGGCCAGATTTCTATACACAGGAATGTTCTGTCCAGGTGTTCATAACTCCCTTTTGTCTGTCGGTAGCAGTCCAGATTCTTGAGTAGGGCATAACAATAGCAATAAGAAAATCAGGGGAGAAATGACTTGTAACAGCCTTATTGTTTACTTAATGTCAAACACGTGGGCCTTGTTTACCTAAAGTGTCGAACTCATGGGTTGTTTGATTCGTGGGCTGCATAACTCAAGGGGTATATCCGTATAATGACCAAGGAGTTACCTGGTAACTCCTTTATATCGCTAGTATGACTAATTTGCTGTAAGACTTGTGGGGTGAATGACTCGTGAGTGTCGAACTCATGACGTGCACCCGTCTCCTCCCCCTTCACTTCATCCTCTCTCTATTCTATCGCTACTCGTAGAATGTCTGTGAAGGGTCTAGGATAACCCCATGGACAATTACCCTAGACCCTTCCCCTGACCCTAACCCTAATCCTAATCCTGACCCTAATCATAACCCTATACAACCCAAACTCTAACCTTAAACCTAACCCTATAATCTTTACGCTAACCTTATCACTAACCAATATTTATCGGGGGGGGGGGGGGGTAGTGTCTTAATTGCCCCGATACGGCCTCCGAATATTCAGCTCGTATTTTAGTTCAGTTGTGGAGAGTACATGGGAAATTGCTGTAAAGAACTATATGCGTGTCCTTATATTACTTTGAATTCTCTATTGTGTTTGGACTTGTCCTGGCCGTAATGACTAGTGTTTAACAAGTAAACAGGGCCTATGGGCCAAACTAGCTATTGAAAGGCGGTGCCTGATGAAAAAATAAATGCTAGGCATGATTTTAGAAACTGGTTATGGTGCAGGAAGAGGCCATCTCAACGTTTGTATCAGCAGACACCAGTATTTGGAATATTGATTTTAGACGAAATATTTGATATCTATGAATTACATGTGATTTTTGTCGGCAAAAAGTTCTGACATGAAAAGATTTTTGAAGATGAAGCTGAAAAATCATCTGCATAAATGTAAAGAGGTATTATTTACCATTTGCAAATAACCCCCCCCCCCCAAAAAAAAAAACAGCTTTAGCGCATCAGAATACTTAAATGTGAGTAAGGGATAGAAACATTAATGTCAAAATGTTAATCAGTATAAATATACAAAATAATTATTACATACAATATCTTTAATGAAATTGCTATGCCGTATACAGTTATACTTAAGTGAGAAAAGCAGTGATATCTCCTGATATCTCAGGCTTTATTGCGAATTTTTGTATGGCAGGATGTTTTCTGATACAGGTGAACCCCACATTTTCATCAAATGTGGTAATTCGAACATTTTTAAATCACTTTTCCCAATGGTAAACAATGCCTTTAACGGATGAATAATCTCATTAAAAGAAAAAAAAAAAGGGGGGGATCGACTAGCACAAAAGAGTCGATCTGATTATAAAATCAAAATCTCCCATACCGTCTTAAACTTCCCAAATTTTAATCTTTTTTTAGATAGATCTCAAGGACTGAACTGCATAAAATAAAAAAGCAAAATAAAAAGAATGTGTTTCGAGAGAGGACCAGAAAGTACGTACAAAAAGGAGGCTATAAACATATAAGACATTAGAAGTGATACAATGTAATAGCACCTGTTAGTATATCATAATTTAAACAGGCTTCAATATTGTTCTTCTTTTTCAAAAGAGAGAGACTTCAACCATTCAATTATATCTTTCGTATCGTCGTTCAATGTGTTATTCAACGCCATAACATCAAACACTCAAGGGCAGCAAAATACACTGTACAAAAAGATATCTTACCCGGAGGTCTACAAACGAAGTCTACCCACTCAGACCCCAACGGACGACGGACTTTAAAGTAGCTCCGTATGCCAGAGCTCCGGGGTACCAGTTTAGGAAAGAGTTGGACGCTCAAACCATTGAATAAAATCGTCTGGCATTGAGATCTCATCGTCAAGATGTCGAGATGGTTGTAGGTTCATCGCCGAAGTATTCATAGGGCCTACTTGAAGATGATAATACATGTATATTATTATATTTGTTTTGTATCATTCCATGAAACTGTACCTTCCCCAAAACTCTTGAATTCTGGTACAGTGAAACCCCGTTATAACGAGTTCGTTTATAACGAGGAACCGCTTTTAACGAGATCATGTCGGTCCCATATTTCTTTGAGTGTAAACCTATTGTAAAACGGATCGGTGACAACGAGTTCGGTTATAATGAGATTCCGGTTATAACGAGGACATCTTTTGTGCGTCATGATAAAAGAAACACATAAACAATTTTGGTCGGATAAATGGAGAACATGTTTTTGGAATGCATGTGCAGCTTATCATAATCCTTTCCATATCAGTTTCCGACTTCCAGCAGTTTAGCTGGTTGGGAAAACATTGATGTGTACACTACGTAAAAGTAATAAGATAGTTAATGAAATTATAATGATGTTCATTATTATGTCACACTCTAAAAATGAACAATTTCATTCTTTCAGAATGATCCGTTGTAGTCATGAGGAAGAGATAGGCGTAAAAAGGATCACGAATTCAACGCATGTACAAAATGCGAAGAGATATGGGGGAGAAAAAATACAAAACGCATTTTTCAGCCCCTGCTGGTGCAAACATGGAAATATTACAGTATAGTAAAAAGGTAGAGTGAAATTTGCGTTGTGATTGGTTGGATAGTATCACGTGATCGTGCAATTTTGTTATAGTGGCACGACCTAGCTAGGGAGGGCGGCCGATGGACGTAGTGTAAGACAAGGCCAAGCCACAGAACTCTTAACTACGGTAGGTTGCGGTTAAACTCTGCGTGCAACAAGTGCAGTGCCGGCGGTACGGTGAGTCTTGTTAGATCTAAATTAGGGCCTAGACCTACGGAAATACATGTAGATTGAGGGACCTATTTACTATAATAATTAGTGCATGTTCTAGTGATGCACCAGTACTGGACTATAGAACTCCAAATACTAAATTATCCCTCGTGCAGTTCTATTCACCTCGGCCTGCGGCCTCGGCAAAACAAAACAACACTCGGGATGATTTAGTATTTGTCGTTCTCTAATCCAGTATAGTGCATCATAGAGCATGCACTATTCATATTATACAAGATAGATAGAGTGCGTTAGTGAAGGTGCAGCGCACTCGAGAGTATTGACAATGGTGCAACATGCACCATTGTCAATACCAGGGATGCCAAGTTCAAAAAAAATTGAGTGAGATTTTCATGACTCAGCATCTCGGCATTTGAATATGCGCGCAAGCGAGGGGTGTGGGAGGGGTTTTTTTCCCCTGTGGCCTCCCACGGTAGGGAACTTTTTCAATTTTTAGCTCTTAATTGTGCGACCAGGGGGTCTGGTGCATACTTAAGTGACTATTTTTTACTTATTTTGAAAGACAAAAGGGAAATATACCTTCAATTGCAACTATCACTTTACATCTTTTGAGCTATGCTCATTATTATAGGCCCAAGTTGCAGACATCGCCCGATACGTGAGAAAAATGGGTGTCATGCGTGAGATCGTGAGATGGCCCCTAAATGCTTGAGTCTCACGCAGAATGCGTGAGACTTGGTAGCTCTGCAATACTCTCGAGTGCGCCACACCTTCACTAATGCCATGAAATAATCCTGTGCATCATTTGTTTTATAAAATGGGTCTATTAAAAAACTTAAGCTGGAGCTAGCTGTCTATGAGTTATTTTTCACTTGGTACCTTTATAAAGTTCAGAAGTCAAACGTCGACCAAATTCAAGATAAACAGTGAAGTGAAGTGAAGACTAAACACCAACTCATGTACAAGTTCCAATATAATGTCATCGGCTTAATTGTAGTGGAAATGCACCTCATCACAGTTGTGGAAATGGAAGTGAGGTGTACGAACACGAGCGAGGCGAGTTCTGTCTTAAATGGAGACACTCCACCGATAGTGATACTCGTGACCCTTTTTTTTTTCTTCTTTCAAACAACATTTATTCATATTTCAAACAACAAAAATAACATCCAAATTTTCATTTACATGCATAAATTAGAAATTCAAATATAATCAAATAAATCATTTGGAAGATTAAACAAAGGTCTGCCACAACGTGTTTTGTTTACTTCAAGTCTTTTCCGTAATTCTGATAGAAACATATATCGCAATCTACGTTCTCTATCATCAACACCTTTGTGATTACGCAGTACTATACATTTATGAATACACCAAAAAGCTATATTCATAAAATCATCTACTTCCTCTTCTTCGTTGCTCTTTAACAATAATGTAATATTAATGTCAACAGAAACAGGAAAAACTTGCTGAATTAAAAAAGAAATATAATTCCAAAAACTTCTGTTCAGTTTGCATGTAATAAAAGCATGTGTTATATCCTCACCTAGCTGACAAACATTAAACTTGAAATTATTACTTATTTTCCACTTAAACAAATTCATCTTCACTGGTAATAAATTATATAACACTTTAAAATCAAATTCTTTCAACTTATTATCTTTTGCTTTGACTAAATTACGTACAAAACAATTATGCCAAATTATCTTCATCCCTAGTACGCTTTCCCAGAAAAAACAACACCTGGTGTATACTGCTTCTTGCTTGATCAATTGATTATAAAAATATTTCGATGTTACATCACATAATCTCTTTACATTTTTTCCAGCTTCTAAATGTGGGGTACATACTAATGAAATATTCTGCTCGCTGTCCGTAGATAATTGAGTCAACCATATTTTCGGTATAGCCTCCCGCAGTTTCGAATAATCAAAAATTGCCCTTCTTTTACTATTTCAAAATTTCAATAATGACATGACTTCTTCCACCGTTTTGTATCTCCCTCCCAACAAAATGTCTTCTAATCGGATAATACCACTCTGAAACCATTCTTTGTAAAACAGAGGCTTCTTTTTGAAAACAATATTTTAATTGTGCCATAAAACACAGGGTGTTTCTTTCCCAATATCTCTTTGTCTATCAAAGACCAGGCACGCATTATTTCAATATAAAACGAAGGCATATTTTTCCCAAAAATGGACGTAACATCATACTCTTGAAAATCACAATTCAATAACAAATCTAAACCTCCAAAATGGTTAAACCAATAGTGAGCAAGGGTTTTCCACATGGCTGTCGTGTCATCAATTATCCTCCTGAAACTTAACACCAGCTTTTCCACATCCACCATTTTTAATCCACCATTTTGAATAATTTTTTATAACATCACGCCTTCTTACTTTTTCTACCCGACTTTGCCATAAAATCTAAAAAACATCATATTCAACCTTTTCATAATCATGACAGGAACTTACTCAAACATAAGCAAATGTACTACTTGACTAACTACCAAACTTTTCAAAACTATCACTCTCCCCATAAAGGTCAAACTTCTTTTCCTCCAATTATCTAGGAGGCGTTGCATTTTTTTCCAATATATTTTCTTTTATTTTTTTATATGTAATCTTCTCATTTCGTGAAATAAAAAAACCCAAGGTATCGTATAACATCTTCTGTCCATGTTAATCCTACATCTGACAAATTCCATCTATTTTCTCTCTGACTGATCCATTAAACAAAGCAGTTTTATCTTTATTTTCGGTCCTGCCACTTTTCCAAACACATCTAATTCTTTTAAAATAACTTTTAAAGACATAGAATCTCCAACAAAAAATGTTGTATCATCTGCATACTGTAATAACTTCAACTCAAAGTGACAGTTACAATCCCTGAAACATACACCTTTTATATCATCATTTTTACGTATCTTATTAGCAAGAAACTCAACCGCAATCACAAACAAAAGGGCCGATAACGGGCAACCTTGTCGAATCCCTCTCTGAATTTCAAATTGTTCTGAATTATTAAACCGTTGACAATTACAGAACTCACTGTTTATACATTACTGCTACCCAGTGTCTAATTTCTGCTCCAAAATTCAACTTTTCTAAACATTTCATAATAAACAATCTATCAATAACATCAAAGGCGAGTTCTGTCTTAAATGGAGACAATCCACCGATAGTGATACTCGTGAACCTGATTGTCTGTTTGACTCTGACTGAATCTGACGCTTCTTTGTGTTTAACATCTGCCTTCCCCTCTCTCTTGAGCTTTACAAGAACTGCCTTGTAAACTCTATTGCTTTTTGGAAATGTGCTTTTGCCACAACGTGGTACGTCCCAAAATACCACAGGACAGTTCCTGTGGTACTCTCCTGTGGTAAACGTCGAAAATTACCACAGGAATTCCTGTCGTACTGTCCTGTGGTACGTCCCAAAATTCCACAGGACAATTCGTGTGGTACTGCCCTGTGATACGTCCCAAAATGCCACAGGACAAGTCGTGTGGTACTGTCTTGTGGTACTATCCTGTGGTACTTTCCTTTGGTACTGTCCTGTGGTACTGCCCTGTGGTACTGTCCTGAGGTACGTCCCAAAATACCACAGGACAAGTCATGTGGTAGTGTCCTGTGGTACTACCATGTGGTACTGCCCTGTGGTACTGTCTTGTGGTACGTCCCAAAATACCACAGGACAATTCCTGTGGTACTGTCCTGTGGTACGTCCCAAAATACCACAGGACAATTCCTGTGGTACTGTCCTGTGGTATGTCCCAAAATACCACAGGACAAGTCGTGTGGTACTGTCCTGTGGTACTATCCTGTGGTACTTTCATGTGGTACTGTCCTGTGGTACTAACCTGTGGTACTTTCATGTGGTACTGTCCTGTGGTACTGCCCTGTGGTACGTCCCAAAATACCACAGGACAAGTCGTGTGGTACTGTCCTGTGGTACTATCCTGTGGTGCTTTCCTGTGGTACTTTCCTGTGGTACTGCCCTGTGGTACGTCCCAAAATACCACAGGGCAAGTCGTGTGGTACTGTCCTGTGGTACTATCCTGTGGTACTGTCCTGTGGTACTGTCCTGTGGTACGTCCCAAAATACCACAGGACAATTCCTGTGGTACTGTCCTGTGGTACTGTCCTGTGGTATGTCCCAAAATACACCACAGGACAAGTCGTGTGGTGCTGTCCTGTGGTACTTTCCTGTGGTACTTTCCTGTGGTACCGTCCTGTGATACTGCCCTGTGGTACTGTCCTGTGGTACGTCCCAAAATACCACAGAACAAGTCGTGTGGTAATGTCCTGTGGTACTATCCAGTGGTACTTTCCTGTTGTACTCTCCTGTGGTACGTCCCAAAATACCACAGGACAATCCGTGTGGTACTGTCTTGTGGTACTTTCCTGTGGTAATGTCCTGTGGTACTGCCCTGTGGTACATCCCAGAGTACCACACGAGCCTGTGACACAGTACCACACAGTTCCTGTGTTAACATAATTGTGTGGTACATTGTGTGGTACCGACCAGTACCACAGGGAGTACCACATGAGCCTGTAAAACAGTACCACCCAGTTCCTGTGGTAACATTTATTTATGTGGTACATTGTGTGGTACTGACAAGTACTACAGGGAATACCGTACAAGCCTGTGGTACAGTACCACACAGTTCCTGTGGTAACATTACAAGTGTGTGGTACATTGTGTGGTACCGACAAGTACCACAGGGAGTACCACAGGACTTTTTTGTTAGGGATTTTCCCTTAAAACAAAGTTTCGTTGTCAAAGTGTACCTTGGCGTAGTGAAAAATAGATAAGCTATTGGTCAAACGAAGTGTCATTGTGTCATCAGAGTCCGAGGAAAATCAAGTACTGGAATCAACAAATTCGGACAAAAAAAAAATAATTGAATAACAATATTTGCAATTACGTATGCAAATTGGTATGCAAGAGGCTAAACTACGACAGACTTCGAGATTCTACAACACATTGCCGCGAATCTGAATCATAGTTATCATATCAAGACCTATAAGTTGATGATTCTTTTGTGATAAAGAGATACAAGCAAAAACGCTATTAGAAATACCTTAATAATCTGATTTGCATAATGAATTATGCAAATAGTTGGCCATTTATATGAATATTTTCCCTAAAACGAGTCTTGCTATCAAAATGCACCTTGGCGTACTGAAAAACAGCTAAGTTATCGGGCAAACAAGGTGCACATTATAGTGTCGTCAGAGTCCGAGGTAAATCAAGTTCTGGAATCAATCAATAAAAAAGAACAGACTGAATGACACTTACGGAAATATTTTTGTAAATTGGCATTCAAGAGGTCGTATACCAGGCAGGTTTCGAGATTCTAGAGCGCACTGCCGCAATAATGAATATGTTTCATAACAGTTATTATACATCAAGACCTGTTTAAGATTCCTGTTGTGATTGTGAGATACAAAAATTAACTGCAACTACTAAACAACACACCTCTATCATCTCATTTGCATAATAAATTATTTTCTATGCATATTTTCCACCAAAACAAGGTCTTGCTAGCAGAGTGTATCATGGCGTCATGAAAGAAGGATAAGTTATTGGGCAATCACATCACTATACATTGCTCGATAGATTAGTGCAAGGTCACTTCATCTTTCCCAGTACTTTGTCGTTTTCATTGGATAAATTGACATAAATATTTTCGAATCTGCAGTTGAATGTAAAATCAAGTGGCAACTTTCATAAATGTCGTCTGCGAACATAATTTATGTCTTTTTTAATCTATCTCTTTACCCACTCTGCAGGCTCAACAAAAAAAAAAATTGTAAGAAAAATCCTGGAATATCGGAAACAGAAACGACAGATGACTTTGTAATTCTTCAGTCATAAACATAATCTGAGTCGAAAAGTCTATTTCCCAATCAAGCTGAATTAATCTACATTCATGCAAGGTTTGCATCATCACATTGTTGCTAACATGCACACACTGCTGTAAATCGTAGGCCTGATTTGTGACATTTGCATCGAAACGTTCTGCATTACTTTCGCATGCACATGAAATCATCTCAAGGCAACTTTGCAGGATTGGAGATAGATAAATCAGTACAGGCTGTAGGCCAGATCAAAACGTTCCCACCCATTGTCTACTGGCACAGTGAGCAGGTTTTTCTTCTTATTTTTCTTTTTTTTAAATACAGGAGTATTGTCATTGAACTGTTTCCGCGAGCGTTCAGTTTACTTTTGTCTGTAAAATGGGCGGAACATATTTTGTGCCAAATGAGCGTGATGCATCTTTTGAATAGAATATAAGTTTATTCTTACTGACTGATAAGACGACTGATAACAGCCATGTTCCCGAAATCCTTTAGTTTTCTTCTCGTACAAGCAGTATCCTTGATGATTGAGAGTTCTTGATCACTTGCTTTACTAAGAGTGCTACTGTCAGTATCAGTCTGGCAGAAAAAGCACAACTCCAGTATCTATACGGAAGAAGGCCTCTTTATGGTAGCTATCGGATCGATGTTATCTCTCAAGGGAACAAAAGTAACTTCATGTTCGCAAGGTGGTGGAAAACCCAGGTCTTCCATAAAAAGATCCATATCGTAATTCTTGGGCAGAAATTCAAGTGACAACATAGATATTCAAAACCTATACTTGATAAAGCATATAATGAGAGGCTATTTGCTAAGAATGTCATTTCTATGATCTGATTCATACCCGGTGAAATCTATCATAAATGTGTCTTCTAGACTAACGTGCAGCGTGGACTTAAGCACGATATCTAAAATTATAATGATCAACAGAAAATGACATAAATCAATAAAAGTGGATTATAAGGTATATCACTTCTCGCTGGTTAAGATGCATAACAATATCATTTTTCGAGGAATGGGACCGGATAATTTACCCATTTAGCAAAAGTCAGACAGACAAGAAGGAAGCGTGGCGTCCTCGAGTTAAGAATAAATGAGAAATGCATCAATACCTGGTGGTTATCACTGGCGGCATGTTATCCACATATATCGAAAACAAAAAACAAAAAAGACCAGGAAGGTGTGAACCCCTAATTTCGTAGATTGCACTGGCCGAGGCAATTTCAGAGTTCAAACTGTCTTGGAAGTTGACTAAGTTACATTCTTATAACAGATGTAGAACGATCAAATCTAGGTTGATGTATGCCACATTTCTTTCTTTTGTTTTGATTTCTTCTCCCTTACTGCTATTCTAACGTCGTTATTTAACTTTATGATAATTAGGCGCGATCAGAGTGGCAAAATATCGCAAAGTTTGAGATCGCGAAGTCTTCGCGGTCTCAAGTTTTGTTGTCCGGTCACACTGGTAGGAGATCGAGAAGTTTGGCGGGGATGGCATAGGATGAAATATTCCTAGTAAACTTTGTATTTGGAAGTTTCGCGGAAAGTTTGCAGTCACACGTACTTGTAAAACTTCAAGATCTTAAAGATTGCGATCTTAAACTTTTCGACATTTTGCCAATCTGAACAAACCTTTTGAGATCTTAGAGATCGCGATCTTAAACTTATTTATCTTTTGCCAGTGTGTGATCACGTCTATTCTATACAAGCTTTACTTCCCATCCCAATGGATCCTTCTCCAGTCTTTTAAAAAAAAAAAAAAAAAAAAAAAATATATATATATATATATATATATATATATATATACGTATATATACGTATATATATATATATATATATATATATATAATTTCATCTAACGGACTTGCAACATAATTTTGTTTATTTATTGGGACAACAGTAATGTTTGTTGTGAAATTAAAGGTATTTTTCTTCGACGTGCAGTAAAAAAAAAGCCTCATGAGAAAATAGTATAAAACCATCTATCCCTTTTCAACCTGTAGACGAATGTTTGCGATATATATGATATATATATATATATATATATATATATATATATATATAATATGATAACTAAAACTTTGCATGACACTTGTGGTACTCACGTGTGTGTTATGAAACATGATGATAACAATAATTAATGAATACTATGTGTCATGATTACCATGCTCTTGTTCACTGGGAAATAGAATTTCCGTGCTGATGCTACAGATATGCATATTGGAACAACATCTTGCATATGAACAAATGCATTGACCAATGACATTTTCCATCCCCCCATAAAAAGTTGAGTCATGATCCGCGTAGAGAGAGTTTTCATCAATTCGTTTTGCGATTACGCGATGTACTAGAAAATGTTTTTAATGTAAATAACAATTTGATGGCAATATTGCAGCCATTTTGTATGTATTATGCAAATTAGGTGTTAAAGTTCATTCACTTGAATAAAAACCGGATTGTTTGTTTGTTTGTCTGTTTTGTTTGTTTTTGTTTTTGTTTTTTTTTTTGCCCTGGCGCAATCAATCTTGGTTAAGAATCGGGTTCCTAACTTGAATTCAAAAAGAAAATCCACAAGGACCTTTTCAGAGGATTTGAAAAAAAAATCCCTCCAGGGTATATAGGCTATTGAATAAACTACAAGCACATAAAACTCATGGAGCTTACATTATGATTTGCATACCAATTACAATATTTGCATCTATTTTGATACCACTGAGAAGGAATTCTGATTTTTATCTAACCCTCAAAACCTTAAAGTCTACATATTTAGTGTTTAACTTCCCTCTCAAGAAAAAAAAAGGTAAAAATTACTCCTCCAGTGTTGGTTATGCTTATTTCAGTAAGCCTATTTATTTGCATAGATGAATAAGATTTACTATTTACCACCTGAGAAACGTTTATCCCTCAAATTGCTAATTCCATTCTATATACAAAGATTTCAAATCACCCAGCTCGTTTGGAAAGAATTTACAGAAAATGTGTGTCTGAAACTGACAATTTCTGTTACTTGGCAGCCATTTTGGTTATGCAAATTAGATGGTCAAAATCGGTGAATTTCGCTTGGGAACCGGATTTTTCCTAACAATCAAAACTTTAAGTCTACATATTTAGTGTTAACTTCCCTCTCAAGAAAAAAAATGTGAAAATCACTCTTCCAGTGTTAACATACGTGTATATATATATATATATATATATATATAAACATTCATCTGCATATTTCAGTACTAATTTGCATAATTATGAATAAGATATACTATTTACCACCTGAGAAACGTTTATCCCTCAAACTGCTTATTGCATTCTATGTACAAAGATTTCCACTTTTTTCCAGCTCGTTTGCAAAAAAAAAAAAAAAAAAGTTTAGAAAATGCGTGTCTGAAACTGACAATTTCTGTGGCTGGGCAGCCATTTTGTTTATGCAAATTAGATGGTCAAGATCGGTGAATTTCGCTTGGGAACCGGATTTTTCCTAACCCTCAAAACCTTAAGGTCTACATATTTAGAGTTTAACTTGCCTCTTAGAAAAAAAAAATGTAAAAATTACTCTTCCAGTGTTAATATACATGTATATATATATATATATATATATATATATATATATATATATATATATATTTATGTGTTGTTTGAAGGTTTGCATGGTGAAGTAAATGAGGAAGAAAGATTTGCGGTGACACCATGTGTATGTAGTCCTTAATCGGATCGCTGTTTGGCAGAAGAGCCTAGAAAGAGGAGAAACGAAGAGGGAAGCGACATATGGGGGTTGTGAGGAGGGCAGAAAGTGAAGAGTGGGAGACAGTAATGGGCTAGAGGTTGAAGTTGCACTAGTGGAGACGGTAGAGAAAGGAACACAGAGAGTGGTAAGGAAGAATAGTGTGAGAATCAAGTAGGATGTTCGGACATCGTTAGAAGGGGAAAGATGAAATAGAAGGGAAGAGGAAGAGGAAGGAGTTGAATGTTGGAGAATCATGGAGATAGGAGAGAGCAGTAAAGATTCATGAAACCAAGAGAAGAAAAACGAAGTCGGCGAACAGTGTGGCTATGGAATGCGGAATCAATGGAGAAAGGACGAATAATCCCTCGAAGGAAGGGTAAGTAGAGGAGAGATGAGAATATGTTGATAGAAGGGAGATAGAGAGAGAGAGAGAGAGAGGCGGGGGGGGGGGGGACAAAGAAAAGAAGTAGAAAAGAACAAATTGAAATTCAATACGTAAATCAGAGGGAGCTAGTATGGATCCTAGAATGAAATGCTGCTGAGAGGGAGAAAAAAAAAATTGGAAAGGAAATTGATGACAGTTAAGTCCTGAAAAGGTTCCTGTGGGAGAAAAGCAAAAAATAAGAAATCAAAATGAGGTTAAAGTGTAGACCTGAGGAGAGAAGGCAAGAGAAATAACCTGTGGAGAAATGTGTAAATTAAGTAGTGGTCCTGAAAAGGACCGTTGGGTTGTATGGAAGGAAGAAATAAAACAAAAAGAAGAAATAAGAGAAGAGAACAGAAAAGAAAAGAAAAGATAAGTAGTGTAGAAACAGACAAAAGTGTAAGACTTTTGTCTGTTTCTACACTACTTATCTTTTCTTTTCTTTTCTGTTCTCTTCTCTTATTTCTTCTTTTTGTTTTATTTCTTCCTTCCATACAACCCAACGGTCCTTTTCAGGACCACTACTTAATTTACACATTTCTCCACAGGTTATTTCTCTTGCCTTCTCTCCTCAGGTCTACACTTTAACCTCATTTTGATTTCTTATTTTTTGCTTTTCTCCCACAGGAACCTTTTCAGGACTTAACTGTCATCAATTTCCTTTCCAATTTTTTTTTCTCCCTCTCAGCAGCATTTCATTCTAGGATCCATACTAGCTCCCTCTGATTTACGTATTGAATTTCAATTTGTTCTTTTCTACTTCTTTTCTTTGTCCCCCCCCCCCCCGCCTCTCTCTCTCTCTCTCTCTATCTCCCTTCTATCAACATATTCTCATCTCTCCTCTACTTACCCTTCCTTCGAGGGATTATTCGTCCTTTCTCCATTGATTCCGCATTCCATAGCCACACTGTTCGCCGACTTCGTTTTTCTTCTCTTGGTTTCATGAATCTTTACTGCTCTCTCCTATCTCCATGATTCTCCAACATTCAACTCCTTCCTCTTCCTCTTCCCTTCTATTTCATCTTTCCCCTTCTAACGATGTCCGAACATCCTACTTGATTCTCACACTATTCTTCCTTACCACTCTCTGTGTTCCTTTCTCTACCGTCTCCACTTGTGCAACTTCAACCTCTAGCCCATTACTGTCTCCCACTCTTCACTTTCTGCCCTCCTCACAACCCCCATATGTCGCTTCCCTCTTCGTTTCTCCTCTTTCTAGGCTCTTCTGCCAAACAGCGATCCGATTAAGGACTACATACACATGGTGTCACCGCAAATCTTTCTTCCTTATATATATATATATATATATATATATATATATATATATATATATATATTCACCTGCATATTTCAGTACTAATTTGCATAATTATGAATAAAATATACTATTTACCACCTGAAAAACGTTTATCCCTCAAATTGCTATTTCCATTCTATGTACAAAGATTTCAAATTACTTTTATCCAGCTCCTTTGCAAAGAATTTCTACAAAATGCATGTCTGAAATTGACAATTTCTGCTGCAGGGCAGCCATTTTGTTTATGCAAATTAGATGGTCAAGATCGGTGAATTTCGCTTGGAAACCGGATTTTTCGGATTCAGCATACTCAAATTAGGTAAAAGAGACCGGTTCCCAACTTTTACTCAAAAATGCCTCTAACACCTTTTTAGAGAGCCCTTTTTCAGAAATCCCACTAGACTATCTCAACCTAAATCTAATTTTACCACTTATTCCATTGATCCAATGATTCCAACACGTATTATAAACACGTTCATAAATAATACACGGTTTTTAGATAGGCCCTATGGGCATTCAACATTATGTACTGAAATTGTGCTTAGGTTACATTGATTTTTTTTTTAGGAAAAAAAAATAATGCTTGCTTTATTAACTAGCTATAAGTAAAGCTTTAGATATTTTGGATCATGTCATATTATTACCAAATCATTAAATCATGGAGTTTGTGGTGTTTTATTGCAATGGTTGAAAAGTTATCCGAGTAATACAATAAAAAAACATCTTTGATATTACAGATAATGAACATCTGATCAGAGAACCATAAGGTGTGGAGTGCCACAGGGTACTCTGCCTTGGCCATTATTCATAGTATTTTTCAATGTGCAATATTCCCTGCAATATCTTAGAGAAGTTTGATTAAATGAGATACTTTATAGCATACTCTTCATATTTTCAGGTTCTTCTTGAGAACCCCATGATATATTTTTCACAACTTCATTGGTGGCATTGTCAAAGTGAAAGTTTGCATTTTTTTTTTGTAAAATGCTCATAGATTCGTTTATACTTGAGTAAGTACACTGGTGACTGCAGTTTCAAGTATTTTTACGCAGGTTTCGGGTTGTCTTCCTCGGGATCGGAGAGGGGGAGGGAGTAAAGATGTCGTGATGCATAGTGATAAAGTCGCATGGATAATAAACATGCTGTAACTAAGCAACAAGGCTATCAAGAGAGTGTCAATTCTACTAAATGGTATCAGAGCAGTTGGAACTTAGTGCTGAACCTCAAGACGAATACGCGCACGAGCAGCAGACTATATACGAATCAGTGCTGATCAAGTGACTGCGCAGTGTGTCGTATATGTACGTTTCGAAATACTGAATTTGATCTCCTCTGCAAAAGGATAAAGATACGATATAATATACTGGACTTGGGAACAGTTGCCAAATTACAGCTTCATGGGGGAACTCTGCTGTACGGGATTCACTTACTAGTATGCCATTGATTGAAGTTATGGTAAGTAAGGAGAATCAGTGGACGGGAGTCGAGCAATGTCATTCAACACGACGAATATTTCATTTTATCTTTATTTTCATGTGCCCAGAACCCAACATCTGAATTGTATAATGTGAATCTTACATCAAGGCATGTTTTATTATAATTATTCATGCGTTCATTCATTCATTTTATTTTTCTTTCCATGTCTCCAGAACCCAACATCTGAATCGTATGATACGATTCTTACATCAAGCCATGTTGTATACATATTATATATATATATATATATATATATGCGCCTAGGATAGAGCACTCTGCAGAGTGGATTTGGCGCTATATAAATCATATCAATTATCATTAGATAATATATATATATATATATATATATATATATTCTATATATATATATATACATGTATATATATATACATATAACAAAAAAAAAATATGAACATGTAAGACAGTTAAGTACAAACCACAGCACTGTTATAATAAGGAGCTGTTTCATTCAACATTTGCTGCACCTCCAAAAAATGATGTAGTCACCTTCTCTCTCTATACAGGGTTTTTTTTTTTTTGTCAATGTTTGTAAGAAGAAGCAAACATGAATTCCTAATACAGATATGAAGGATATCATCTTTGAATAAAAGTATAGAGGTTCCATATATGCATGATGTTGTGCTACGACAGTTTTTTAATGATTTTTTCCCACCCTAGTACTGTAGAGCTGCGTTTGTAAGATCGCAGCTGCTGATCTACATTTTAACGAACATGTCGGAAAAAGGAACTAGCGATAATTGAGCACGTCATCTACTGTTCCCAGCAGCTCTGGTATTTACCACCGGTTTATTCCTTTACCTGTACAGTAGACGATAAACTTGGAGCAAAATCCAAGGCTCGGAAATTCTGACACCAGGCCAATTCGGGAAAAGCTTACTGAATGAAAGCACGAAAAGTAGTAGATGACAGGCTCGATCCCTACTGGTTTGTTTTCCGACATGTTTGTTAAAATGTAGATTAGCAGTTGCGACCTTACAAATACATTTGTACAAAAGGTGACAATAACTTGGTGATGGGAACATTTATGCATAATTATGCATTGTCAAAGGGAAATATGTCGTTAAGATAATGTAATGAATGCAACAATATTTCTGTTCTGTGTGACTGTTTATTTTTTCTGCTTTTAAACTTTGCTGGTTGGTTCCGTACTACCAATGACTACGACAGCCTCCTACAAAGGATCTTATCCGGATGAAATTGCTTGCAGTGATCGCGAGTTTCTTGATCATTACAATTGGTAAGATAGCAGACTAGGATTATCGTCTTAGGGAAATCTTAACCTTGATTGGTTTAAATATTCACTTTTTTTATTCCATCGTTTCTTGTAATTTTGCTCATTTATTTTTCGTTCATTCATTTACAAAGTTTCTACACAAAATATACTGCAGTGTTGTATTTGCACCATCCATCCATGACAATGTAAAATAACACATACTCTCTAAAAAAAATCGAGTGAAAATATTCACTCTAAAAAAGTGAATACAAAAAAGAGTGAATTTCGAGTGAAATTTGAGTGAATTTTGAGTGAAAATGTTCATTTTCACTCATTTTGGAGTGACGTCAGGGATCACTCCAAAATCTTCGAGTGATCCCTGACGTCACTCCAAAATGAGTGAAAATGAGCATTTTCACTCAAAATTCACTCCAATTTCACTCGAAATTCACTCTTTTTTGTATTCACTCTTTTTAGAGTGAAAATTTTCACTCGATTTTTTTAAGAGAGTAGATTGTAAGTTCAATGTATTTATATCGCACAAAATCAATTGAAATCAATCTCAAGTATATCAAATCCATAATGGATGAATGAATTGTGTGCTGTGGGAACCTACATAGAAGGAGATACTTGTGAGAGTAGGTCCCCAGAAAAGAACTAGAAATGTCGCTATGGTGACTGGTATGCCTCCGCCATAATGCATTTTTCTCCTAATAGGCCTAAAGTACAATGTTTTGCAAATTTGGGATGACAGTTTCACATAATTGGCAAAATATTGAAAAGACATGTTTGTCACAAATGTGTTGAATTTTCACTTTCCTTGAACTATGTTTGCTATATTGTGTTTGAGTGCAGGTACGTGTATTTGAGAATTTGAGGATCTTTGCTTGACTTTTGACCCTTATATTAGTTTATGCATTGAGTAATTTTCGAGGTATGGAGAAAAAGTGTAATTTCAGTATCAATAGTAAATTATTTACATTTTAGTCTGGCCTTTGACCCTATATATGGCCCTTAAATCCCCAAGAGAATTATACTGTCAGTTAGAACATACATTAATACTTCCTATGTACTAAGTTTCATGATAATACCTAGCGTCACTTTTGAGATATGGATGAAGAAGTGAAATGTAGCCCTCCACTTGAGCTGTGACCTTTTGACCTCTGACCTTTTGGCAAGAAACTTCCAAGAAAATCTCTATTGGGTAATACATGTATACATCAAATACATCAAATCCTGTTGACATTGCATAAATATGAGGGAAATTTTATGAGGGACATTTCAAGGAGTTGACCTTGACCTTTGACCCCTTGACCTTTGGCCCCTGACCCCCAAATTAAGTGGACAATCACTGCAAGTCAGTACATGCATATGTACTAAGTTCCATGAAGATACCTTATTCCACTGGAAAGATAAGGAGAAAAAATGAAATTTTAACATCACGTGACTTTTGACCTTTGACCTCATGACCCAAAACTCTCTCTTGGGAGTACATGTATACACTAAGTTCCAAGAAAATACCTTCAGGCATTGGATAGATATGGGGGAAATAGTAGAATTTTGAGCATTTGACCTTGACCTTTTTACCTTTGACTTTAGCTATGGGCTTCCAAAAGTTGATAGGCACAACTTCGTCCACTCACATGCCAAGTTTCATTATGATAGGCCTACCTCAAACGGTTTTTCAGTTACTCTGTCCACAAATTGATTACGGACGGAAGGACAGACGGACGGACGGACGGACAACCCGAAAACGTAATGCCTCGGGCAAAACTTCGTGGCGGGGGCATAAAAAATTCAAACACAGCCAGTTACACTTACCTATCCATACTCTGCATGCACGCAAGTGCACCTGGACAAGCTTGCGTGCACATACACTCACACACAACAAAAACAAGACCGTCATAGGGACAGTATCCATGAAGGTGCCTGCAGCTGCAAGAGATGGAAAAATGCTTTTCTGCAGAAAAAAACATGAATGAAAAACAGCTTCTATGCAGGAAAAACAATATAATTGCATTTATATTTCTGCCCATGTTTTTAGCAGATTAAGCTCCTTGATTACATTAATTAATTAAGAGCTCTCGAATATTTTCGTGCAGGCCAAAATGTGAGACATGTGAAACGATAGCATCTCTACCATATTTAATTTATTTACCGTACGGTGATATACAGTGCGTATAAAAAAAACCACCCGCAACAAGATTTGATTTCGAATTTGTGAAGATTGTGTTAACTTTACACCAAAGTGCATGAGTATATTAGCAACATCTCAAAACCACATAACTCCTCGTTCCATTGATATCTCATTTATTCATGCACGGTCATGGATGGTTGAGTAATCATTTTTTTGGACAGTGGGTTAAATTGGACTTGGGACCAAGTTTAGACACTGCATGAATCAATGCACCTTTTATTAGAAATTAACTAAACAAATGGATTAATGAAATCAATAATCGCAACTTACGTTACCATTGTCTTCTTTTGGATATCTCTTTTTAACATTACATCCCATGCCCCTCAACATGGCCATCATTCCTTTCCACACAGAGATTAGCTCTTTTCTCCATCTCACACACAGCCCTGCGAATCATTGGTGCTTGGTGACGTAAGCTTCAAACTCATCAGTGATTCTTTGTCTCAGAGTTGCAATGTCAGGTGGAGGGGTAATGAACACTTTGCTCTTGTGATAACCCAAAGAAAAATAGTCACAACAAGTTAGATCCGGAGATCGTGGTGGCCACTCCACATCATGACACAAGGCAATCACCCAATTTCCAAATACAATGTACCTCAGCCAATATGTTTCTTACTGCAACTAGTCGATGGGCTGGTGCGCCATCCTGTGCCCACGATAGGCGTTTGAACACACCCCCTTGTTGCACAGGAAAATTTTCCATTTAAACAATTCAGGAATCACATGTTCATTCAAAATTTGTAAATATGCATTTCCGTTCATGTTGTTTTCAAAGAAGAAGAGTCCTAGGAGCAAACCGTTTCCACAAAGTCCAGCCCAGACATTCAGCTTTTCTCTACGAAAATCGACATTATAGTTAAATGCAGAAACTGAAACTTGGTCCCAACATGGACCTATATACGGTCCATGGTCTCAAGTCCAATTTGACCCATTGTCCAAAAAAGAATGATTACTCAGCCATCCACGACCATGTAAGAATAATAAGATGTCAGTGGAAAGAGGAGATATGTGGCTTTAAGATGTTGCTACTCACTTTTGTGTAAAGTTAACACAATCTTCACAAATTCGAAATTAAATCTTGTTCCTTTTTCGTTTTTTTTGATACCCACTGTATAATATAGGGTCTTACAGTGGACTTCCGCCATAACGAAGTACTCGGGACCGGCAATTTTCTTTCGTAATATCTAAGTTTCGTTGTAACCGAACAAACAAATAATAATGAACATAGAGCTGATAACATTGGAGCCTAAGTTTTTACTTCGTTGTAACCGGAATTTTGTTATAACCGTGTTATCTATAACGGGAGTGCACTCTATAGGCATATTACCATTCTTATTCAAAACACTCATCATGATTCAGATAGATAACCTTTGTCTAACCAATTAAAATCAACAAGTAACATTAAAGAGTTCGTAACCAAAAGTATCAATAATGATTATTCAATAATTATTGTTGAATACTAAATTGACAGAAAGCGGTTTTGCAAATGATCTTAAGGTGACAAGTCAATTTGTACTGTATTTGTCGTTCGACAAAATTAAATTGATTTCTAGGGATATTGTGTACCATTGGAAAAATGTTTAAGTTATCACATTTGATTCATAATGGGTAGGTCGGCTGTATCAGAACACATCGTACCATAAAAATCGGAATAAAACCTAAAATGTAAGGAGATATCGCTACTTTTCTTATACACCATAACCACAATAACATAACCGTTCCTTCTAGAAACTTATCTTATTACACACTATCGTTCACATTTTCTATATTCAACAAAACTTGACAATATTATACTGATTAACAATTTTTTCACATCATGCTTCTATACCTAACTCACATTTTTGACTTATTTTGATGCACTACAGCTGGATTTTTGTTTCATCTGCAAATAGAAATGATGCCTCCGAACTTTTACTTGAATGGAGTGTGTTAGCGATCTGTCAACTTCTTAGCTATCAGTGATATCTTGCAGATTGGAGTGTGTCAGTTTGAAATTGCATTCGTTCACCTCAAAATGTAGGGTACGCGATGATCATGGAAACGTTTACATCGATCAAAGTTTCGATTATTTTATTCGTTTTGTTTATTTACTTTCTTTCATTTTCAACAAAGAACATAAGTGTACAAAACACCATTCTGAAAAAGCAACATATTCTACATATATTTCTTAGGGGTTCACACGTACACCAATTAGCGGGATACAAATCTCGAGCTTTTTGCACGTGTGGACAGAAAAAAAAACACGACAATTAACGCGACAGGTATCGCGATGCTAATCCCAAGGAATCTTGCGCTAATTCCTCAATTAGCGGGCTAATTCGCCCCGTGCCGGTACGTGTGAACTGTCGGGTTTAGAATCTCGAGTTTTTATATCCCATCATACAATGCGCACATCACAATAGAGCGAGGCCTCTGCGAAGAGGTCGCGATGCAAATCTCGAGATTTGTATCCCGCTAATAGGTGTATGTGTAAACCCCCCTCTTGAGCTTATTCCATTGATCACACGCACACACTCCATCGCAGATTTCTGTGATGCCATCGACACCGCGCTAGCTACATAGCCTAGCCACGTTGCTCGTATCGCTACTCGCGCGCACTGCGTAAATTCTAATGTGAGAAATTTATATATCGATCACAGAATCACGATTGCGCGCAGATCGTGGATCCCCAATTGTCCTATTTCACGCTATATACTAGTAGTAAGTCTTTGCACCGCTGCTCGTAGATATAGCTAGTAAAACTACCCCATTTTCGTGCTCTGTACAATCATATTGCAAGAAACTTCACATGAGGGATATAGGGTGCCTAATATATATACTTTTTAACGAATAATTGAACGTAAAAGAGACTTGCGTGTGTGCACGTGTGTGTGTGTGTGTGTGTGTGTGTGTGTGCGTGTGTATGTATGGGTGTGTGTGTTCCTGTTCAATTACCTTGACAGTATACCCCCTGCAGCGTGAATTGAACATTCTAATAGACTGGTCTGGAATGAACGGTATGAAAAATCATAAATAAAACACTTTTACCTAAAGCTATGGTTTCTGGTCTAAGGTTTAGGGACCTTATGGGAACATAGATTCTTAGTCGTTTAGATTGAAATTGAAATTCACGTAAGTGAAGTTATAACAGAAATTTCTTGGATTACTACTTGTGTATGTATAGGATTCGCTATTTATTAATGAGAAAGACGATTTTTAAACTGTTATACTATTACTTGATATCATCTCATAACTGGTTATGATTACATCATACAGGGTAGTTGTTCCAAAAGGGTAATTCTAAAACTTAAGAGAAGTTGAAAGAACTTCACTAGTTGAGTGTTTAAAGCTGATTTCAATACACCAAATGATGTCTTAAAGGATCTAACTATAAAACGGCAGACGGTTTGACCCCCCCCCCCAAAAAAAAAAGAAAGAAAGAAAAGAAATGAAAATCAAGTACCATACTGCGTCAAGATTTATAACACAAAACACAAAACAGGAATGTATACTTGTACCGACATATCTACACTGTATTATTTTTCGTAGACACTGTAATCCTCGTTTCACACCAGGCACGCTGTATATCTCGAGACTAAAACCTGATTATAAAAGGCTATCCTTTTCATATTTTGCGAGCCTGCTTGTTTAACTTACCTCCAGTACATATTGCGCAATATTTTCAGACTATCAATACTTCCAAACGAGAAATTCTTAAGCTTAATATCTAATCCATGTTTTTTTTTTCTTTGAAGAAAGTATATATCTATAGTATCATTTTTATCTGATATGCTGTGAATCGATTTGACACAGGACGAGAACTGTTAGCTTTAGATAGTGAGAAGTGTTAATGCTAATGTTTCGTGTTTCATGTTTGTTGTGTAGGTCTGTTTAAACGTGATTATGGTGATGGTCTGTTGCACGTGTGCTCGAATCCATTTCTATTTTGGTTAATCATACTGAGGGTCCAAACTGATTGTATGAATTCATGAATAAATGAATTATTAATTAAAAAGTAAATAAATAATGAATGGTTCGTTTTAAATTACAAAACTCTCTCATCTTTGTTTATCAAGTTGTTGTTTGTCATGTCATTTTGCTTCCTATATCATACCAAAAAAAAAAAAAATAGAATGTAGCAGCACAAATGATGAGTTAAAGTCCTCGTGCCGTGACGACTACGGTCTCAACTACACTCTACCGATGGCTCGGCGTTGCAAGGGTAATACCATCCCAAAGTTGTTGCCATGGTCGCCTCGCCGCTGTCAAAGGCAAAGTAGGCTTGCTAAAATAGCAACGGGTCGGAGAGTCTGTCGAATTCCAGGTACAATACATTCAATCATTATGTTTGTTCTTCTGTTTTGTTCGTAATTTCGTTTTTTTCTTCCTCTCCTTTCTCATTCCCTCATCTTCTCTCCACAACCAAAACCACTTCGACTCAATTCTTCTTGCTACACTTCCTTTTTTACTACTTTTCAAGATAGTCATTTTTTTTTCATGTACTTCACTAATTGTTCAATCGACAAATCAGAGCTGGAAAATGAATGAATTGAATACACACACATACACACACACACACACACACACACACTTGTATATATATATATATATATATATATATATATATATATATACATTAATAATAAAGTATCGAGCCTGATCTCCAATATGAAGATGCTGAAGATAAAAAAATAAATTACAGCACTTGACTTGAGTTACATGATCCAATATATTCAAGGGATATAGGTTTGGTACATGTCAATAAATTGTTAGTAGGGTTGATTTAAAATCGAGTTATCTGTGTTGAAGTGAGATTGATATTATTTGTAGTATAAATTGACAAATGGATTTGTTTGTGTTTTGAATTGCATTTGTACCGTTTTTGTTCATGTTACACCCAGCGTGGGTTGATTTATGAATAATTTGAATGAAATTTGTTTGAGCGTTTGTTGGTTTTTGTTTATAAATGTGTAGGGCCTATGTATTTGTGGTGTGCATATGGGAGTTCGTTCGTGTTCAAATCAACTGACGATTGAGAAATTATTTACGGCGTGTCGAAATTATTCGTTCATGCATAAAGCATGCCAAACTTATTCTGGGACAAAGAATAGTGATATGGAAGTTGAAGTTAAGACTGATTGAAGAATTGTGACTGCAGTGAAAAAATAAACAAAGACAGATAACATTTTATGGAGGGAGGGTACCTCCCTCGTATGTCTTTTCTGTCGGTCTCACACACCCATACTATTTTGAAATCAACGCCGCTGTTAACTCTATAAACAAGTGCTCATACACGTTGAAGGCATTTTCATTGCCCCTGCTGCTCAAAAAGTTCGTTCGCACATATATCAAAACACAAACACCAACAGACACACGTAGGCCTACGCATACAGGCACACGTATACACACATGCAGACAAACAAACCATTACTACTATACAACCACCAACATACAGCTATGCGCAAACGCATACACAAGTCACGTAATACGCACCTACAAACATACACAGCACATACCGTGCAGCCCCCCCCCCCCAACACACACACACACTCTCTCTCACACATACGCACAACTTACTACACTCGTACAAGGTGTTTCAAAAAACATTTCCACTTTTGATCATTAATAGTTCAAAACTATTCATCCGATAAAACTGTCATTGATATGAGTAATAGCTGAATAGTGTACAATTTTGTTGGAGGTAATTTGATTGTGACAGCATAAATCAGTTTCATTAAAATCTAAGATTGATTTTGAAGTAAGGTTTCAGATTTGGGTCAAATTTTAGCCCTCTGTACAAAAATTGAACTTTGCACAAGAACCAATGATGTGTATGTGAGTGTGTGCTGACAATGGCCCGGAACAATGGACATGCCTGAACCACCTGTCGACTTATAGGCGTCATCTCGCGCTCCCTGGCACAAGAATGCTTTATCAATAATTCATGTGGATTGCCCTGGGCACTGCTTGTCTGAATTGATGCACGGTAAAGGGTAAAATGTATGCACATGGAAAAAGTAAGCACATGTTTCCATGTGCTTGCAAACACCACATTTAAATCCAGCTGGCAATCATTTTCAAATTTTGCTTCACATATCACTAAATTTGACTTTACACAGATACTGCCAGAGGCTGAATAAAGATTAGTTGTGGTAGTGGAATTTATCATGAATAAATAATGAAGCATTCAAACCCTGCCAATTATTGTTCAGGACCATTGTCAAAGTTTTAACCACACACTCTCATAGACACCCTTTGACCTGTGCAAAATGAAAGTTTTGTACTGAGGGTTGAAAATAGAGCAAAATCTGAAAATTAACTGTGAAATTAATCGTGGATTTCATGAAACTGATTTATGCTGTCATATTTAAACCACATCCAACAAAATTGTACACTATTCATCTATCACTCATATCAATGACAGGGTTATCTGATGTGCAGTTTTTGAATTATTAAGAATAAAAAGTGGGAAATGTCTTTCGAAACACAAAGTAGTAACAGTCATGACCGGAGCAAACAACCCAACTAGTCCATAGGCCAGGCCAGATATTGGTACCACCTGAGGTGGCAAAACCCTTTTGGTGTCATTTTGTTTGTCGGGCATAGATATGCTTATCAAGCTATGATAGCATTTCCAAATGAGTAGCTTAGTCATGATAAATGAATTTTTAACCAATTTGGTCTCGTTTTTATATCCCTATACTTCTGAATCGAAACTAACCGCTATGCAAAGAAGAGCACTGTCTTCTGTATGTCCACAGGTGTTCTGTTGTAGCTTTTCTATGTTAATGAATGTGTATGCTTATTGAATCTTTGAGAAGCTTTTCGGGCCAAATTATACCCTTTTGAAGTATTCCAAAAATATAATGATTATAAAACAGCCAATTTCATTTCTTGTCCACATCACTGCGCGTGCTCGTTACAAATCTGAAATATAGATAGGGTATTATACCCATATAGTGATGATCAGCCCAGCTATTGCTTTTCTTTCAAATCTAATTTGTTGTGGTTTTTTTTTCAATAATAATGGGTTGAAGCATTTAGAAATATGTTGGTAAGCGTATTGATTATAAGGTGGAGTCTCAGAGTTTCAATATCTATACATTCTTTTTCTGTTTGTAGGCCCATAATTTGTCAAATTTGCTATAGGGCCTAGTTTGTGGAAACACTGTCGCAGTTGATGAAGTGGGTAGCAATTGTATACAAACTCGGTATGCTTCTGTATTTTCCCTTGTTCTATACTTCATACAGACTGCCTTGAGAATCCGTGTAAGAACGGTTACTGCGAAGAGACGCTTGTAAACTATACCTGCCACTGTCCGCCCGACTTCATAGGGACACATTGCGATATTCGTGAGTATGGAAGCTGCTAGGCGGTCTAGGCAAATCACTGCCTGGACAATACCCTAGACCATTCCCCTGACCCTATAACCCGAATCCTAATCCTAAATCTAATCCTAACCCTAACCCAAGCTGTAACCCGAAGCATAACCATAACCCTAATATTTAATTTAATGTTACATTAACCAGTATTTACCGGGAAGGGGGGGGGGGGGGTATCATGGGAGGGGGGGGGGGGGTAATTACCGTGGCATACGGTTCCAAGGAAGAGGTGGAGAGGTACAATTAGAGATGAAAAGAAATGACTGCGAAAATGTGCAAGAAAATTAAACCTACATTCAAGTATAAATTCATGTACAAAGTTTGTTTTTTTTTTTACTAAAATATTTTAAAGTTAAATTTGCAATATGAATTTACATTTCTTCAAATGAACATACATGCCGGCCACCTATCATTGTCGAGCCCACCGGAGGTGTGGGGAGACAAAAGGATCGCCTTCGGCGTCTGTCCGTCCGTCGTCCGTCCATCCGTCGTCCGTCCGTAACGCTACAAAAACTTGAATAACTCTCTACTGAGGACTTCAATTGCTTACTTCAATCAAACTTGGAGGGAAGAGTGGTTATACAGAGTTACACATTTTACCAAACATGAAGTTCTCCTCAAGGTCAAAGGTCACAGACAGGGGTCAACGAACCTTTAGGACCCAATTTTAAGTTTTTACTGTGCGTTTGATTATGGCTCAAAACGTTTGATCCATAATCTATATGTCTGTTATCAAACTTGGATGGTAGATGTCAATTGGGGAGTTGAAGTTCATCACAAGGTCAAAGGTCACAGACAGGGGTCAACAAATTTCAAGGGCCCAATGTTAAGTTTTTATAGCAGGTTTCGATAATGGTTCATACCTTTTGATCCCTAAGCCCGTTTGTGACCAAACTTGGATGGTAAATGGCCCTTGGGTAGTTGAAGGTCACCACATTCTCAAAGGTTTAAGCGTTGTCAATGAACTTCCGGGATTTAGAAAAAAAGCATTAATTACCTCTTTGCGAATAATGGGCGAGACACAATTTGGCACAAATCCGTTAGAACCACCATAACAGTGACTCAGTGAAAAACATGACGCTTGTATAGTTCAGCTGTATACGTCATAATAGAGCTTTTTGATAATGCTTGCCATATTCAGCCCATCTCAGGGTCCCATTTCCTAAAAGTGGATACGATAGCAACTCCTGTTGGAATTTTGGAATTGCAATTGTCTTGGTGACGACAAGAATCCAGCTTCCTGATCGGCAGTTGCTATAGGACGTTGACTTTTCCAACAACAATTACTACCCTTACATTCTGTCATGAAATGGGGCCGGGGTGTATGTAGCGGTTGATATCAACACATTGACCGGATAATATCAGCCGTCCATGTAAAATAAACCTTTAAGTGTTACTAGGTGAAGATGACTCCAGCGCTCAGCTTCGTGTAACCTTCATGACTGTTTAATGATTGTACTTGAATGCTTTTTTATTGTGATAAGGACAAAAGAACAATGGCACATACACGGTTTCACTCTTGCACACCCCCATCTTTGTTTTCATCAGCGGTAGATGATGACATGTTGTCCATATCAACGCCGGAAACCAACAACACCGAGGCATCTTCGAAACCAGCACAGGAGGAAGTTGTCACTAACGCCACAGACGCTTTTGCGACCGACTACACCATAACCAGGGACGAACGCTCTGACACGATATCGCCAACAACCGCAATGATCGTGAACGCTTCGCACATAGGTTTGAGTCCCATACAATATTCAAGAACTATGTCCAGTAGGCCTATACGTGATATACCTCACGATATTTGGATACCTTATATCATGATCACACGGCGAGAGTTTCAGACTTATTTTGCATTTTTTGAATAAAAGAAGAGAAGAAACCCTTGTCGTCGTAGCAACATTGTAGACTATAGGCCTACAGATTCCACAAGCGACTCGTCATCGCTTGACTTTAGATTATTAAGTGTTTAATTATCCTTAAACTGTCATTGAGTGTTGCCCGAAGACATGTAAATTGCACTATTCTCTAAGGTGTTGTCCTAATCTTTACGCGTTCGCTGCATCTATAATGTTAAATTACTCGGGAAGCATCCCCTGTCATAGGAGTGACGTACACTTCACGACTACATCAGTTTTTATGCCCTGTGATACAGTATTCATCACGGCACTGTTTATAGGCAACGTGGACGTTAGTGAACGTTCAAATTGCACGTTGCATCTATTACCACAAGATAAGTACTACATTGCGCACCTTTTCATTTTCAGGATGTTGGGGATATTGGTATCCAAATGTACGTGGGGTTTGCAGTTCAAAGGATGGAAAAGTACCACTGCCTCTCAACTCTAGCTACCTGGCAGCCGTTGTCGACATGGTCTATGCCGAGTGTTCGGTGAATGCCAAGAACGTGTGGATTGACTGCTCGTGCTGCTGGCCGAGTGACCAGACGTCATGGGTTGAGACCGACATGGGCGAAGAAGGCGACTGGCGGTGTGGCTGGCCACCTAGCGGTGAAAGTGTTCTCTTCACCTCAGTGTATCGGGAAGGAATCTTGTGTGAGTACAATGTTCGAGGCATCTAAATACTGAGTAGATGATTCTTCAAAAAGACACTGTTGTGATTGTAAAAGTGACAATTTGAAAAATACAACCAACGCAACAAACGGAAGTAATCAAGACCATCTATGATACAGGGCTACTAAAAGGTGATGGGGGGGGGGGGGGGAGGAAGTTGAAAAGTTAGAGGCTGACTCCTTACCTCAACCAATATTTTACACCATCCCTTTAGGTTTATCAATGTTTATGTCCTGTATGACCTTTGACCTTATGACCCCCAAATTTAGTCGTTTCTTTCTTACTCTCTTAGAGGTCATGTTGAATAATATGTAAGATTATGTTTTTTTCATAATTATGATACATCGACTGATGATACGACTGTTTTGGTTTCTCATGAAGACCCCAAAATACTTTTTGAAACTGTTCATAATTATATATATATATATATATATATATATATATATAATATTCTGAACAACTGGATTCAAGCGAATACGTTATCGTTGAAAATACCAACAAAAAAAATGATTACATGTTATTTGGGTACTCTTCAGATACTTTTTCTGGACAAATTGTCTTTAATAATACGTTTATGTGTAGTGTACATTCAACATTCAACATTTTTTTTTTTTTTTTGGGGGGGGGTGGGCTTTTTATTGACGATCATTTGAAATGATACACAAATTTTGTTTATTTCAATAGACTGAATTCAAGAAATACAGGTGTTATTTATAAATTAAAGCATTTTTTTTCCATTTGAAATATTACTGATGTTTTATTCAGCTATGGTTTTGCTACAATATTTGAATTATGAAATATTTGGAAGCTCAGCGAGGACGAATATTGATAAGTTATTGGTTGCTTTAAAAAAAGTTTGAAGATGTAGTAGTGGTTGTAATTTATATACACGTATTGCTCCACTTTTCTTAGATAATAAAATTTTAAAAACATGTGATTTGTATTTAATAAACTTAGGAACTTTGGTGTATAATTAAACTTTGAATAATTGTGTTTTGCCTGAAATTTTGGAGTTTTCATTTAAGGAAAATGAAGAAATACATAGATATCCAACACGACAGAGTGATATGTTTCATAATTATACCGAAAACTAAATTACGAATATTACAGAATACTTTTATTTACAATGGCCATAAATTTTGGAATTCTTTAGATAGTGAAATACGACGAACTCCCGGTTGGTATTCATTCAAATGTAAGCTTATAGGCCTAAATAAACTCTTTTCGCAATATTCTGGTGAGAATATGAATTGATATGATTTCGCAGATGATTTGAAATGATTGATACTGATATAGATTATTCGGCATGATTGTATAGAACAGGTCTGAACATGGCTTTATTCTTAATTCTTTTCTTTCATTTTTCTTTCCTCTTGCAGCTGCAGGTACCGTCATTTGCAGTGTCTCTATGACGGTCTAGTTAGTGATTTCTCCTCTTCCTCTTTCACATTGTCTTCTCCTTGTTGCGTGTGTGCATGTGTGTGTTGTGTGCAGAGTGTGTGTGTGCACGCACGCTTGTCCAGGTGTACTTGCGTGCAGAGTGTGTGTGTCAATGTAACAGCTTGTGTTGATTTTCTTTCGGTGAACCTATACTCCTACAAGCATCTGCTTTTCTGTAGGTTCTCTCCACACACAATTTTATTTGTCCGTGATGAATTTACCCTTGAGAATACATGTAACTTCAATTGATTTTGTGCCATACAAATGCTTTTTTTTATTTTGTATACTGAACTTGTAACTTATGTGTCACTTTACATTGTCATTGATAGACGTTGCAAACACAACACTGTATGATTTTTGTGGAATAATCCACATTTACAGTAACTGAAATGAAATGTAATGCATGTGAGGCGCTTAGAAACTGTGTATAAAGCGCAGTAAAAATGTTAATCATCATTATTATTATTATTATAGGTATCATTTTTATTATTATAAGTATTATTATCGTTATTACTCTTCAAGTTTGGTGAAGATCCGCGAAGGCCTATTGGGTCAATCCCCCCCCCCCCCCCCCCTATGACAATTAGATGATAAATACCGAATAATGGTAGGGTTAAAGTAAGGATTAGGGTTAGGGTCAGCATTAAACTCAGGATTGAGATAAGGATCAGGGAAAATTTAAGGGGCAATATTGTCCAAGGGCAATTGTCCTAGAAACGAAAATCCGGTCATCAGTTCTTGAGTTTTTCTGAGATTAAGCTTATTATCTGCCCTTAATGACCCTTTTATCATTACACTTGTGTCTGAAATTTCGAACAAACACAAATGAAAAAAAAAAATCAAATCAAATCAAATAACCTCCGCCGACCGTAAAGGTTACACCTCCAAGCGGATGTTATAAAAGAAAAATAACAGCAAAACATCATCACCACCAAGAACACTTTCTTATTCATCAATCATTCGCAATAATAGGGCATGATGGTAACATTATTTTGCTGCAATCTTGTGACTGCGACATTTTGAGAACAAAACCCCGACTCCGTTTACAATTTTATTTGAAATGTGAAGGACATGCCAATGAACCAATTCGAAGAAACATTTTCCTTCATTCAATGTTCGATATACCAATGATAACGGATGTTCTCCTGTGCAGGGGCGACGATCCGCGTTCAGGATGTTGGGGGGGGGGGGGGGTGGGAGCGGCAAAGCATGAAGGATACGTGCGAGAGAGCGAAGCGACCTGTTTAAGGGAAGGCAGGTAGCTTTTTCGTTTTCAGAGTTGAGATTCAAAGATCTGTCATTCCATCTGTGTGTGTCGCCACTGAGTGCTAAGTCAAAGGAAGTGGATAGTTCTCACCAAAAAATTGACGAAAGAAATGGCCGTATGTGGCCAAGATTACATAGAAACCCAAGCTTTAATAATATGTGAAAATTGATTGGATGAATGCAGAAATATTAGTGGGGTTATAGGACAAACCGGTTATAATAGGAAAATCGGACACTCCGTTCAAAAGTTACGAATTTTAAACTTTTTCTACAGCCATTGTACGATGAGAAGACTGCCAAAAAAAAAAATCCATAATGTTTTCTAATGGTCAACGATATAAAAACAATAAAGGCAAAAAACAAAAAACAAAATCGTTATTTTGAGGGTTCCTTAATCCGAAAACGGAATAAGGTTAGTAATTACGAAGTGTCGTTATTAATCACCCTTTTCTTTAATTTCTGGATTACCGAAACATATTTCATTTTTAAATTAACAAAAACCTTCTCGATCACGGACCTTTTTATTTTTAGTGAAAACAAAGAGCCTCCAGACTAACAAGCATCAGCCGACTTTGGTCACTGTGCCACACTAGGTCATGCGTCACGTTTCACGAATCGTTTGCTGAAACGATCAGGAAACATGCTTAGATGCCATTGACACAAACTATATACAACTGTATTAGATTGTTCACTTTACCATTAGAATGTTCACTTTACCATTAGAATGTTCATGTGTAACATAATGCATTATACGAATATGACACATTGTATATGCATACATCTTTTATAAACTGAGCGTCTAACATGAATCCGTATGGGACCAACTACACCGCACGGATTGCACTGCAACATTGTCTTCATCATTTATTCAATTCAATTCAACTCAACTCAATTCAAATGATTTTATTTCCATATAAAATAATACTAAGCAATATACATATAACACTTAAATGAGTACATAATATCTTAAGGAACTTTGAATTACATAAGTTTAGTCATCATCATCATCATCATTATGCCCTGGGCATAGTTCATGAATATCGGACCCCCTCCCACCCCCACCCCCCAAAAAGAGAGAAACAAACAAACGAACGAACAAACAAAGCTACTTGTCACCTTAGCAGTTAAGATGCAAAATGCTAACATTACTTCGTCCTGTTTTAGCTGTCAGAAACACCAAGGGTTGTATGGCAGCTAGGAAAGATGATGGCAAACTACGATTATATTCCATGGAGTGCTCCATTCAGCGATTTACCCTGTGCATTCGAAATTGACGGTGCTCAACGGTGTACCAGCGGATGTCTCGACGAGTGTATATAGTAATCTTTGTATCAACTCTATAGATGAAAGCAGGCTTAAGTTTGAGTTTTGTGCGAGGATTTGTTACTTTTTATTTGCAATTTTCTTTCCCAGTTCAACCCATGAGCCCTGCCTCTAAGTTCCTCACCCCCACTCCCATTCCTTGTTGCAAGAATGCGACCTTGTAAAGGGCTTTTGCATATTAGGGTGTAAAGTTTTGTCGCTTTCCCTCCTTTTTCCCCATTTTCAACATTATTTAATAAATTTCATTCATCGATGCTTCACAATTTGTTTTTACTTTATCTAAAATTAAATGTAGAATATCCTGTTTATATACATAATAATACATATGCATACACCCATATTCTTTGGTGAAAATTGAAATAGATAACTTAAATGAAATGAAAGGATACCTACAAATGAATTTTAGGATTTGAAAATGTGACCATCAATATAAATTGTTCATACTGGATACAGAGTTTCAGATTTCATATAGTGATTACGGTGAGGAATAAAAATATTTTCATAATCTCTAACAAATCAAGATTGAACAAGGATGATGACATCGAAGCTTCACCATATTAACAGTGCTAAGTGGGAGCTCAAGGAAGCAGAACAAAAGAAGAAAGTATGCATAAATTCTACACAGGTAAACTTGGTAAGCAAGTAGTAATCATGGAATTACATTGCTTATATATACTGGAATATGTGAGCCTCCCATGTCATCATTCTTATTCAATACATTTTGAGGGTTTATGAGAGCATTGCTTCATCTGCTCAACAACCACAATATACATTCCACAAATATATACATGGCACAATCGATTTGTTTACTCATATGATTCGAATTGCATACCTCGTGTGAAATGCCCCTTTAATGATAGCATAATTATTTGAAACAGTGTACAGTAAGTCAATAAAGCATCTTATTATCTTCTCTATTTGAATTGATATCAGCGACAACAGATGGTCGCAATGGTGACTATGGGACGTTTCTTTGTAAGCGCTTTAGAAAAAGTAGGAAAGCAAGAATCCCAGATCGTTTACGTTACTTCAGAATGAGTATTCGCTATTTTCATTGTAATTTGCTTCTAATGATATGACATGGGAAACAAAATAACCTATCAAACACTGGGGGATTTTTGTTGCAGAAATTATAATTTTTCATTATCAATTTGACATCTCTTTCTGTTTCACTTTATAGCTCGTGTTGGAGAAAAAAAAAAACCCGAGGATTTCTTAAGCTTGCAATATGCAACCATTTTAAGAATAACCTGTAAATTAAGAATTAAAGAGTTTTTGTTTAAATCTCTGCTGAAAATACTGTATTTAAAGAAGTAACATTAGAGAGACAAGGCGCTCAAGTGAAAGAATTTTCCCCTTTACTATAAGAAACACTGGATAACTATACATATTTCAAAAAACAACAAGAAGTTACATTATCACACCACAAGTTATTATGTTTTATTTTGTTTTGTTTTATTTTTGTTTGCTTGAAGGTTTCAATAGAGTGAACAAAATGTGTATTCAACAGGAGTATAGAGCCTTTAAATATCTCTTTCTGTAACAGTGTTTCACACATTAAACCCCCACACATTGAAGATGGGACGACGTAAAAGAAGTTGATAATCTAACTACAATGATTTATCACAACCAACATTTCTTGAGCGCCTTTTCAAAAACATTGTAGACTCAAAACGCTCAAACAAAATGCAAGCCAAAAAAATAACAATATATCTACCGAAGTATACAATTATGAGAGAAAAAAGAATACATGTAATATTGTTTGGATTAATGAAGCACGGGGTTTGACGAGTGAAGACAGAGATGCAGAGATGTTGTTTTATGTTTGAAAGCAATTAAAAGCATTTTGACTTGAAAGTCCTGACTATGATTGTTAGCCGGTGGAGACTATCAAGAATTTGGGTAATGTATTGAGTGCAATTTCACCTAGTAACTATAGACGAGTTGCTGCGTTTTGCATGTATTGAAGAGAAATTTATTTAGAAAATGAGCCTTTCCTACGTAATATAAACAGTGACATCTATTACAGTAAGGATAAATCAATAAGACACAACAACCTGGGTATTTAAGACCATGTCATATCATCTCATTTTATTGGTATTATTCTTGTTGTTATCATCAGTCCTTGCACTATTATCGTTCGGTGTTCTGCGTTGCCAGTTTTCAGTATTTTCCTGTGTACAATATTGACTTAATTGGTGCAGTTGTGAGGTGTATATCTCATCAGTGCGTCTGTTTTCAACTAAGGTCAGAAAGATGATAATGGCGCCGAAAAAGAGAACTATGTAAACTGTCAGAAAATGAGTGGGGCATAAACTTATTATCGCCTTGATATGATACTGCGTATTTCAGCATTTTTCAACCTTTTTAGGAGTATACCAAGACGAATAATACCAAGTTAGGTAAAAATACATCGAAATATGAACTAGAACAAAGAAGCTTTTGGGAACCTTAAATGCATGTATTCAGATGTATTGATGCAGGAACAGATATGTTTACGTCAGTGACGCGTCGAAAGAAGTCATCGTGACAGTAATATATTCATCATTCACTTAAAGATGGGAAAGTTTTTGTACATGTATTGTGTAGTTTTTTTCTTTGCAGTGTAAGTAAATATATCCCATTTGCGCAATGAATGATGCGTTGATGATTATATAGTTCATGACAGTTGTATGTATACGTTGTGTCTGAACATTATCGTAGTTAGTGCTGATACATGTATGACAAACTAATCGATTTAATGAAAGTAATATCAAATCAAAAAAGAGAACGATGTCTTTTCTGGGTCAGATATCGTAAAATATAAGGCATGTTTCACAGGTTGATAAGATTGTCAGTCATTGTAGTAATATTGATTAGTCTTGTCACTTGATGTTCTCATGCAAAAGCCTCTTTATATTGATTGTATGTTTTTATGCCACGAAGTGGTGCCGGAGGTATTGTTTTCGGATTGTCTGTCCGTCCGTCCGTTTATCCTTCCTCAAATCCCCAAATACATGCTCTCTCAAAAAAATAATCTTTATAGCCAGTCATCCAATTAAATCTAGTTCAGGGAAAGTGAACATTCAATACATTTTTGACAACCCTATCATTTTAAATAGTTATATGTGAAGCTGTCATCACACATTGTCAAGTTGTACTATAGACCTTTTAGGAGAATCATGCATTATGGCAGAGGCATACCAGTCGCCATAGTAACATTTCTAGTTTTGTGACTATAATGTTCTTGATAGTGTATGTCTGATGTGCCGTAATATTGATATCTCAATTTAAGTTTGTGCGTTTGAATTTCCTCTGCACTTTTGATATGACGCGGGTACCACAAAGCATATTTTAGACGGTACTTGTTAAACAAGTACTGTCTAAAATATGCTTTGAGTACCTGCGTCATAATCAAATCAAATGCACTAACTGTACATAGATACATTTAGAATGTTTAGGTTATTTGCCTTTTTTTTCTTTTTTTTTTGAGTGACTCAAGTCTTACAGGATCAGCTTTTCAGTAAATAATATGCTTTGTATAGTACCTGCGTCAAATCATTTATCAAATGCACTAACTGTACACAGATACATTTTGGATGCATAGGTTATTTGCCTATTGGTTTTTAGTGACTCAAGTCTTACAGGAATAGCTTTTCAGTAGATTACTCTTTTTCTCCCATCATTTTATTTGCTTTTTGTGCACCATTGCTGAAAATGTTTCATTGGTACATACAGTACATGTTATGTACTTTATGACTTGTCCTTCATACAAATTGTTATAACAATATGATTTGCCAAATGTAAATAATACAGAGGACTCCATGCAGGATTTACGAAGTCCTCGGCACCGGCAGTTTTTTTTTTCATTATATTCATTTTTCATTACAATTTTCATTACAATTTTCATCACAATTTCGGATATCCGAACATTGTTAACAAACTGAATTAATATAGTGTAGAATGTAGCTGATGATTTTCGTCTTCGTTATAAGGAGAATGCTGTGTACTTTGTTTGTTATGTATTACCTTTTGCTGGATGGAAATAAAGTATATATTTCATTTAACTCTTTCACGGGTATCTTTACCATTAGATTGAACGTAGGTTTTTTGTTGTTAAGATTTCAAAGGAGGGAGGATGTCACGGCAAGACCAATCCAACACTTATTTTCGGATCATGTTTGTGTGATTTTTTTTTTGGGGGGGGGAGGATGGATGTGTGTTCACCACACGAAGACGCATCATTAAGTAGTTGTCACCCTCTTGAAAATCAGAATGCTTTTAGGTACAACCTACATTTCTCTTTGTGGCAAAAAGTTGGTTGCTTTTTTTCCACAAAGCATGCTACGATATTTTGACAGATTGCATATAAGCTGATACTGCAGGACTCCCTCCAATATAATTATAAGAGAGTCATGATAGCACAACGGGAGAAAACGATCACATATTTTTCCCCGTTGCTGAGGGCAACAAATCTATACAGGCCACGCCCATCAAGGTTTTTTGTGCTCATGCTGACGTTTATCACGGATGATTACGTGAAACCTACCATAACAGCCTTATGAATATTTCAGCTTCAGTGGACTGCAATGAGAAAGATTCAGGTATATAGAGACACATGAGTGTGGGTAGGCCTGTACAAGCAATGAGACGTGACTATCGAGAAGCAGTGTTTCTAAACAGGTCTCTGTCTTAACGTGATCAGACATCTTGCGTTACTTAGGAAAGGGCCTTCCTTGGCATTGAGATTCAGAGTTATTAATCATGCGCTTCCTCTGACAGTGCGACGGCGACAATAAGCGGTGGATGAATTCCTTTGATTTCAAGCGGATGTCATAGGCGTGGCAAAGAAGGTGAGTGCGATGGGATTTCATCTTATACCTGTTCTACCCCCGTAGTCTGGGTGCCAAAGCTGTATGGGCCTAACCTTGTTTTACCGTCCGCAAAATGGTTTTTGATGGTTTTACCTTATTTCGAGAGTGCTGAACCCGAATCCGGATGATGTGACTGTTGCATTCTAAGGGGTTTTGAGATATTCAAGATGGCCGCAAAAAAAAAAAGGTAATTCCCATTTTCCCCCTTCTAAATTGTGAAAATTTTATAATATTACTGGTTCTACCCTATTTAATGGGTGCTAAATTTGAATCTGTATGATGCGCTCTTGCATCCATGAAGGTTTTTGAGATATTCAAGGTGGCCGCCAAGAACGGACAATCCCGTGTATTTCCTGGTAAATGATGAACATTGAAAACGATCAGTGATTTTTTCCTATTTTGAGGGTGCTGAATCCGAATCTGCATGATGCAACTTCTGCATCCTTGACGGTTTTGAGATATTCACGAAAGCCGCCAGAAACGGATATTCACATGAATTTCCTTCAAAATGGTGAAAAAAAATGAAAAACAATTTATTGACGGCTTTACCCTTTATTTCGAGATTGTTAAAACCGAATACCGAATCTTGGTCATGCAACTTTTGTATCCCAGAAAATTTTGCACTATCCAAGATGGTAGTCGAAATGGCCCTCAAAAATAGAAATTCTAATATAAATTGTTATTTCCTTATGAATTGTGAAAAATTGAAGATAATGACTTGACGTGACTTAACTTGACTTATTTGCATAGGACAGTGTGTCCCTTTGCTCTCCTACGAGTGATCCTTCTCTAGTTTGGTCTTCTTCACTGGGCTTGATGTTCAGCCTCTTTCAGGGAAATACCCAAGTCTCTTTCAATTTGGTCTCTCTATTTGTATAATGGCGGGCAAGAGGGCGTCCTAGTGGTCTTTTCCTGAGAAAGTCATTCTTGAAGGCTTGGAATGGGATCCTATGTGAACGCATACGAATTACATGCCCAAACCGTTTCAATTTCCTTTCGGTTATACTTCATCACAGATGGTGTTGGTGAGACGAAGTTCCTGCCTAATTTCCTCTTTCCTTATCTTGTCAATGAGTCTCACACCCAGGATTACTCGTATAGACATCTCATTTCGAAAGTGTCTGACGTTGGTCAGCTTGGCGTAGTGTGCACGACTCAGCACCGTAGATAGATGGCAATAGGGAGGATGTGTGCTTTGTAGATTCTCAGTCTCACTTTGAGTGTTCGGGGGATAGTCTGGTTCGTCCATGTGGTACTTTTCAGTTTGCCAAATTCCCAGGCCGCTAATCTGGTACGACGTTTCACATTTGCCACTGTTGAATATCGCTATCCAATAAGACATTAATCATCAACTTTGTCAATGTTTACTCCATTCAAAGATAATGATGTAAAGTTTGTCTTGTGACATGACTTTACATTCGCTGTTGTTGATTTTCATATCCCATCTGCTGCAGACCTTTTCCAGTTCGTTTATTGATACTTGAAGCTTCTCAAAGAAAAAGTCCATCAGTGTGGTGTCATCTCGATATCGGATGTTGTTAATGCACATGTCGCGCATCCGGATTCATGTACTGTCTAGATTTTGGAGGTCTTTCATAACAAATTCAAGAAACAAGGTGAAGAGGCTGAGGAAAAGGAGACACCCTTGTCTAACTCCCATGGCAACTTGAAACCACTCTGTGATCTTCCCGTTGACAATGACGAAACATTCTGTTTGTTTATGCATGCTCTCAGTCAGGTCTACCATGCATTACCTTATCTACATCAATAGAGCGCAGACATTTCCACACTACTTCTCTCCAGATTTAATCAAATGCAGCCTTAAAATCTACAAAATTCAAAAAAAAAATAATGGGCTTGCCCTATTTAGATAGCGCTTATTCTATATCTGGTTGGCGCAGCTCTTGCATTCTTTAGAGATCTGAGATGTTCAAGAAGATCTAAAAAATGTCCCCCATAATAAGATTCCATCATGTTTCCTTTTATACGGTGAAAATTGACAGAAAAAAAAATGTCTCGCTTATTTCCAGGATGAATCCACGGGGGAATTACACTCTAATCGATGTAACAACTCTTGCATCCTTGAAGGCTGATGCTAAGACGACTACTTGAACGAATTTTTCAAATCAATCAAAATAGTATGCCAAAATTTAGCCCCCACATGATGTTAATGTGTACACAGAAATATACCAATTATGTATGCCTGGGAGGATGCTTTCATAATACAGTAATAATAGATACACTTGTAATAATAAAGGGTGCTTATAATGCGCCAATTCCATATAGCTACTGTGCTCAAGGCGCAGTAGAAGTAACTTATGAAATACAAAAATCCTTACACAAACATGCACATGAAAATGAATGACACAATAATGATGATGAAAAAAAAAAATACAATTCTACCGGAAAATGGTTACAAACGAATGAATCTTGAGGGCAACTTTAAAGGAGTCAACATTCGAAATGTAACGGAAACCTTGAGGCAACTGATTCCACAGGTAAGGTCCTGCGTATGCAAATGACCGACCCCCCCCCCCCCCATGATTTCTTCGTTTTTGGAACAACAAGCAATCTACAATCGGATATCCTTAAACATCTGGGAGGATTGTAGAATGTCAGCAAATTAACATTGTGCTCTGGGGCAGATTCGTGTATGCAATGAAAAATGAATAGTAATAGTTTGAATACAATGCGAGATTCAACGGGTAACCAATGCAATGAGGACAAAACAGGGGTATAAATGTGAGTATTTCTCCTGCATGGTAAGGGTAACAAATGGCTGAATTTTGCAATTTTTGTAACAGTGAAAGTTGCGATTTTGGCAGCTGAAATAGGAGTGCATTACCAAAGTCAAGTCGGGATGATATAAGAGAATGAACTGTTTTTTTTTTTCTGTGGCTGAATGAGTTAATACTTGTGAATAATGCCCATATTGCGTAACTGATACCTCACGGATTTACAGACAGCAGAGATCTGAACAGACATGGACATTGTAGAATCAAATAATACTCCTAGATTTCTACACGATTTAGATGGAGCAATAACCACATCATTGTCAACCGTTAAAGAAGGAAGACAAACCTTGTCAAGTAGAACTGTGGAGCCAATAAATAATAACTCTGACTTTTCCTGATTTAACTTCAATGAATGCGAGCTCATCCACTTTTTGACATCATGGATACAAGCCTCAAGTTTCTGGATGATGTGAACGACATTGGTTTAGGTAGGTAGAAATGATTTTCACACGTACTGAAAAGGTTGCTATTAACATCCCCTCAGGAAGAAATGAAAACATGACACTATAGACACACAGGTTATCATGCTCTAAAAATTATAAAAAACTGACTCAAAAACAAAACAAACAAAAACAAAAACACGGCCAACAATAAAGGTCTACTTCAAATATATTTGAGTGGCGGCATCAAACATGAAATCAAAGGGTTCATATCTTGAACCTCCTTGGAACAACTATACTAATTCAAAAACTTCAAAATCTTCGATCTTTCAAAGTGTCCAGGATCGGTAATGCTGGTATTACAAAAGATTTCATTTAATGCATTTACCATTTCTTTCTTTCCCTGTGTAATTCGCTCCCTGAAATGTCCCAAATTTTACAACACACACACACACACACACACACACACACACACACTCCCATTTTTAGATCAGCTCTGCAGACCATTGTTGAAACGCATAATTGTGGATTTGTCCTTAATAACTTTTATACCATAGAATATATAATACGAAATTAGAGCGATGATAATAGATTGATTGAGATTATCTAAATACTATACGTAACAAAATTCTAGTACACCCTTAAATTTACATGCTGTAGTCTCATCTGTGTCAGTGCGTTTGGTGGTGATGAGTAAACTACTAGTACATGATGGAAAAAATGGAGAAAGTGTACCGACCCTCTCCTGCCTGAACCCACATTGAAACTCTTAAACACGTTGCCATTAAAGTTCTGTGTGTTTGTGTGTGTGTTGCCACAAAGGTCCCTGGAAGACGCACAACGTGTCAGAAACACGCGTATGAAGCTACAATCTTCAGCTGTGCACATTCTAGTTCAGCAGCAATTTGTGAGTCCATTTTAACTGGAATATGGCGCGAGTACGGCCGTTTATACCGATTCCTGCGGTGGTGATGGCCTTGTTCATTGTAGGTGAGTAACTCGGTAATTGCCTCACCCTCCCTGTTTTTTTAAATAATATATAATATACTCATTTAAAAGATTAGTTCCGTTCGACGCAAAGTATATAAGGCCACAGTGGGAGGATAATTAATCATATGGGTACGTTTCCTGTAGTGACTATTTCGTTATCAATGTTCATTAATTTATTCGTTGTGGCCTGTGTGAATGATACTTGATGGCACTGAAATCGTATGCATCAGAAATTGTCGAATGAGGAACACTGTGCATCTGTGCTTTGAATTATGACCAAATTGATATGGGTAAAACCTATTTTTCGCTTATGACTCTTGTTGATCACTCATACTACTTTCACCCTCAGTAATACAGGTTATCAAAGATGTTCCAGGACTCTTTACATCCCGCTGAGGGTGTATTTAGGGGCCGAACTACCTTTGTGCCTTTATAGCAAATAGATCTTGTCCCAAATCTTTAATACAAAGAGCTATTTTTATTCTAATTTGCATGAATATTAAATGCAATGAACACATCTCTGTATTTGCTTTTGTTCATGAAAATTAATGAACGCTGTATATAGTACCTGCACTGGCTAGCACTTTCGAGATTCATTATACAGTGAAACCCCGTTATAACAAGGTCCATGGGACCACCGATATTGCCTCGTTATTTTCAAACCGGTCCCTCGTTATAACCGTACGCACTGAAAACAAAGAAAAACATAAGCATGTAGACACATACCAAGCAATCAAGCTTATTAGCAGTCTTTGCGTTGTTATTACACAGGTAAATGGGTCATTTTTATTGAGAAAGAATAAAAAGTAGTCATTTGTACATTAATACCAAAAGAAAAACGCGTTCTTTGTTTTTCTCCCGAAAAATCTCTTCGCGTGCATCATGTTGTTCTTGAAAAGTGCATGGCAGGGTTGAATTCGTAATCCTTTCTACACCTATCTCTTCGTGTATTGACCCATTCTAAAAGAATGAAAATATCGTTTGTGAAACGCAGTATAAAATTTAAATTAACAAAATCACATTGTATTAAAAACGTTTGTTACTTTTGTTTCTGAACATGGGTGCAAGCAGAATAACATGCATAATTCAACTTATTTTACGCTGTATGCGCCCAGCGGGATCGCGATGATTACATTAATCATTTAGGTTTTATAAAATAGCAAGCGGATTTCAAGTATGGTATTTGGTCAAAACGCGTCACATGGCATTCAATTTTTTCGGCGCACTGCACGCGAGTGCTGATGTCGCGCAAAAAAAAAAAAGAAAAGAAAAAAAAAAGTGATGATACCACGCTCGTGAAGTTGCGTTGAGTTCGTGTATCATGCATGTAATGATGTACCGAACGCTTGCGATGCTACACACATGCATCGCATCGTATACCCTGTATCGGAAGAATCGCAGTGTGAGGCGGCCTCTAGACTGCTGTTACCTGGCGTTATCGCGTTGCCGAATTTGTCTATCAACAAATAATTCATTGCGTATTATGCTTTTTTTTTTTCTCTTTGTGTGTGTGTTGGGGGGGGGGGGGGGTCATTCATCAAAAACCGCTATTTTGTAAAAGAAATAGCGCACTTGTTCCGTTGTGCGACAATGTAAGTGCAGTGGACGCTCGGTTTCTTCAGATGGTGCGCACTGCGTACTCGCCTATAGCGGCTCGTATATACGCAGAGGCGGCACCTATCTAAAGACACCTCGCGTGCACTGCACTGTAATTCACTATCGCGCATACGTTGAGAAAATGGAAAAATATTTGCATAATTTATTATGCAAATGAGATGCGTGTTTTATTTTAATACTTGAAGTTGGTTCTTGTATCTCTTTATCACACAAGGAATCGTGAACCGGTTTTGATACAATGACAACTATCATCAGGATTATGATTCAGATTCATATATTGCGGCAATGCCTCGTATAAGAATGTAGAAACCTGCCAGTTCTTTATCCTCTTGTATACTAATTTGCATAGATATTTGCATGTGTTATTCAATTCTTTTGAATTGATTGATTGCAGGACCTAATTTTGATTGGACTCTAATGACACCATGTACTTTTTGTTTGCCCGATAACTAGTTAAAACGACTAAAAACAGAAGTGAACAAGTTCTATACATGTGCATATGCGGTAATGCATTGCTGTATTAGCGGCAACTCCTAATTTGCATATTTTACTTCTTAATTTGCATATATAAGTGAATGATATAATCAATTGACGACCTAGCTATTGTCTCTGCACCTTGATTTCTGAAATTATTACTATTTTTGCATTGCTGTGGAGAGTTTATGAAAATTAGATCATCGAAACACCTTAAAAAGCAATGGATTGGCGGCCATTTTGTTTATGCAAATTAGATGCTCTTAGACTCAAAATTCCGCTTGGGAACCGGAATTTTTGGATTCAGCGTACTTGAATTATACAAAATAGACCGGTTCCCAACTTTTACTAAAAAATGCCTCTAACATTCATATTTTCCCCAAATCCCACTAGACTAAGATCTAGTACACAAGGTTTACAGCGACGCAGATGAGATGTGAATGATACTTCACTGCTATAAGAGGGGATGAATTGCTTTAGATAATTTTCCGAACAATACACTTGCACGGAACTCCAAGTTCAATGGAGTCCACTGTTTTCTTTTCTTTTCAATCCATGTGTCTGTAGCTTGTAACACTGAAGTTGCCAGTGTCTTAATTTGCAATTTATATATATATATTTTTTTTTGGGGGGGGGGGGTGGGGGAGTCTTCAAAAATAGCTGCTGTTTACAAGATTTTGCTGTTATACATGAATTGATTTCAGATGATATTTAGTATGTTACGTCTCAAGTGACCCACGTCTTACAAGCTTTGATTTTTTTTTTTCAGGCTACTTTTTTCCATTCTGATAATTACTTCGCTGTCAATCTTCAAAGTGTACATTCATTTTCTGTTTGGGTTATTTGATAAAATTGTTTGAATAGTTAATTATACGTCATGATACTTTTATTATGTATCTATTTAAGAAAGAATGAAACTATAATTGTATAAAGATTTAATGTACCCTGTATTATGCTTCATTCTTGTGATGAATGAAAATAAGTGTCATACGATCTATACGGAGGTTTTTTAACAATGGGATGAAAAGCAGTGTAATCATTCGTTGATCGCTTTCTTTTAAAACTCTACGACTGCTCATTTAATTATAACCAATGTCACTGAAAATATTACAAATAATTATCATCAGTGGATGGCAGTGATTGATTATTCGGTTCGGTGTAATAATGTCAGAGGTAAAAATGTCAGAGGTAAAAATGTCAGAGGTAAAAGTGTCAGAGGTACACAATTCAGAGGTAAAGATGTCAGAAGTAAACATGTCAGAGGTACAAATGTCAGAAGTAAAAAATGTCAGCGGTAAAAATGTCCGAGGTAAAAACTGTCACAGGTAAAAATGTCAGAAGTGAAAATGTCAGAAGTAAAAATGCCAGAAGTAAAAATTTCAGAGGTAAAGCTGTCAGTGGTCGAATGTCAGTGGTCAAAATGCCAGAGATAAAAGTGTAATTGGTAAAAATTTATAGCCTTAGATAAAAGACATATGAGGTGTAACCAACCTTTCATCACCCGTCAAGTTTGCTAAATGCAGAAGGCTTGTTTACTATAGAAACAGCATCTTAACAACAAGTACATTCTCGAGACACAACTGAACGAGGCGTAGATCCAGAGGTGGGGAGGGGTTCGGCAGGGCAATTGCCTTTAAAGAAAATGTTGGGGGCTGAAATGTCCTTTTAAATATTCACCACTGACCTAAAAAATAATGGTAATAGTGACAATTTTTGAGGTTAAGTCTCCTAAAAGGAATATGCAGTAAGAAGAGATGAAAAAGATTTTAATTCATTAATGTTTACATCAATTTGTTAAAATAAGACATTTCAATTTTTCTACGCTCTGCTCGCGCGAACGTATCGTTTTAACCATAGCTATATTGGCCCAGGAAATTACTTTCATTCAAGTATTTAAAGGTCCAATAACATCCAGTCATCATTCACATTATCAAGAACCTTTTGCTTTGTATTCATTTACCATGAAAATTGTCCTCATGATTCACATAAAAGCTAAAAGCATATTTTTGAACCAACGGACCAACGAAGAAATTCATTACAACTCCAATATTTCATGTTCATATTTTTCTATGAAAATATAGAAATTTTGTCGAACCGTTTGGTATGATTATGCAAGAACACTTGTAACATAACTTGATAACCGGTGATAATGCATGAATGCATGCTTTTGCTGTTTAAAACCGCAAACTATTTCAATATTAATCGATCACTGCATTGTAATTAGAGAAATTTGGATAATCTGCCAAATCTATTTTAAAGCTCGCTCACTCTGCACGCTCACATGGCTTAATTTTTCTTGACGTTGGTGACGTTGAAGTTTTCTTTTTTTATTTGTTTGCTTGTTTCACAACGTCACGCCATAAGTTCTACAAGGGAAACTACACCAAATGTTAAAACGTAACAAAGTAACCTGTAAGAATATAATTTAGAAGAAATCATTTATGTCTAGTTTTAGGGGGAAAGTATTCGTCTTAAAAATCTATTCTGGCGCATTCGCTCGCGCACAGGTACCTTGGCCAGGAAACGCACCCCTATAGGGTAATTATGATTAAGACAATGATATATTTTTTTCTCTGACATTAGCCATATACATTGATTTTTATTTTATACTAATAAAGCACTGGCCACTTCACTCGCTGACGCATAATCATTTATGATTCATAAACAAAACGATGAGTCGCAATGGACATTTGCTCTTATGTAGTGTTGTGCTGCTAAATAATGGAAATTATGTAGTGGCAAGATTGCTTGGATTGCTGAACTCCCCCCCCCCCCCCTTCCTAATTGTTCCCTTTTTTTAGTGCGGTGGTTATTGTTGTTTAGCCGCGTATATGATTATGAATTTTCGACGCTCTTCAATTGACTATAGAAAATAAAAACACGCCGAGCAACCAGCCGCACATGTAACATCAGAGGATTAACCGCACATATTCAGTCACCTTCCTAAAGGCCGTGTCACACCACTACGCGGGCTTGTGGCGAGGAGGTAGTTTCCAGCACGTAGATTTTCAGCGGGCGAACAAGAATGTTTGCAATTTTCATTCATGCCTTGTCATACCGTACGGGGGAACTTCTGCAGCTTGACTTGTGGGGAAACAAATTTACTCCCCGGAGCTCTCCGCAGTTGGTCCGCACCTGACAGTATCTAGCGCGTAGTTGCCCGGAGGCGTGTTTTTTTTAGACGGCACAGATTGGGGAAACTAAAAATCTATCGGGGACCCTATCCCTAAACCTAACCCTAATCCTAATCCTAACCCTAACCATGAAACCCTAACCCTAACCCTAACCCTAACCCCAACCCTAACCCTAACCATAACCATAACCATAACCAAAAACCCTAACCCAACGTTTTCCCATAGGTTTAACACGCGCCATGCCTCAATCTGTGCCGTCTTAAAAAAAACGCTGCCCGGAGGTGTTCACGCAAGTCCGATTTAACCGCAGCCAAGTTTTGAGCATGACCAAAACTTTTTCCGGGTGAGTCGCGGGAATGCCCGTAGAGGTCCACGCAGAACGCCAGTAGGAGACCCTTAGCGGCAGTAACGGTACTTCCCAGGCAATTCCCACGCAGGTACTTCGCAGTCCCGTATGCAGCCAAGATAATGAAATTCTGTGGAATTTCAGCCATTCCATTAGAGGAATTCCTTCACTGAGTTGTCAGCCCCCACGCGACTGGTACAAAGGTCACACAGTATACTCGCAAGTATAACGCGTCCAGCAAGTAAGACACATGCGCTGACTCGCTCAAATCCTTTTCCGCCCTCACGAATGTCCGGTATGCTAGAAAATCCCTACACGTAACAAGCCCGAGTAGCTTGCCCGGAAAGGTGTGACAGGGCCTAAACGCCGCTGCGGGTAAAAAAATATGCGTGCGCACCTCCGGGCGACTACTTTTGAGATACATGCTAGGTACTGTCATGTGCGGATCATTTACGGGGACCTCCGGGTAGACAAAATTGTTCTTTGCAAGTCGCACGCAAGGCTGGTGTGACACGGCCCTTACCACATAATCAACCGGAGAATTCGCGCGATTCGTATAATGTCGTGTCCCTTGATTTTTCGATGCAAAACGTCAATCTTAGATCATTACTGCATGCGATCAATACACCGTCAGGCGATTTCTAGATGATACAGAGGAAGGAAAATAACATGGAAATCATTGCATCCAATAATGGCCGCTTGAAAATCATTCATGTCGGACACATGTACATACGAAACAATTTGAGTGCAAGAATTCAATCATTTGGATATGCGTACGGCGTACACATGAATGTAAGGGAACTATAAAAACTGATCTCAACTGGGCCCAACCGCGTCCAGGCAACCCACATAACCATGATGTAGACCTAGTCGGTGCTGAAATTGCAAAGGCACAAGAGATGACAGCGCGTAATTCCACAAATATTCTTCAAATCCGCAGTTTGGATTTGATAATTCGATAAATATAGTTTGCTCTGGCTAGGTTATTTCAAACCTCTTCATATATTTGCCTCTTGACATAATCTCTGTCATTTCTTGTGACATTTTTACCTCTGTCATTTTTACCTCTGACATTTTTATCTCTGAAAATGTTACCTTTTACATTTTTACCCCTGACATTTTTACCTCTGACATTTTTACTTCTGACATTTTTACCTCTGTCATTTTTACCTCTGACATTTTTACCTCTGTCATTTTTACCTCTGACAATTTTACCTCTGACATTTTTACCCCTGACATTTTTACCTCTGACATTTTCACCTCTGACATTTTTACCTCTGTCATTTTTACCTCTGACATTTTTACTCTGGCATTTTTACTTCTGACATTTTTACCTCTTACAATTTTACCTCAGACATTTTTACCTCTGACATTTTTACCTCTGACATTTTTACCTCTGACATTTTTAATTCTGTCATTTTTAGCTGGCACCGATTATTCAACGTTATCTGGGTATAGAAGTAGCATAATTGCAATCTTTTTTATACAACAAATCATTCATAGCGTTTGACATTTTTCTTCATACATTTAGCAAGACTATACATTTTGTCGATACCAATTTCTCTTACCAATCTTATTGTATGGTTAACAGTGGCAGTATATTTTATGAACACTCAGTCTACAATCAGTTCTGTTAGTACATATTTCCTATAACCATGTTTACTTCATTCACTCATATTTTTATTGGTCTACGACGGGACATTGAAATTTTGCTTCCACTGACATCACATTGTACAGAAATCATGACAATACAAACACATCATAGATCAGAATTATATATCTCAATGAAAGGTACAATGAACACAAACAACACCCCACAAATCTATAAAACGATCATACATATACAATATATCATTTCTTTAACCCTGTATAGCCCACTCTACTTTGAACTTTCCAGGCCATAGAACTATGAGTTTACAAACTGACGATATATGATACTACAGACAAAACTTGTGTAAGAAAATTCAAAACAACAAAAAATAAGATGGGTTTCGGTTTGCACATTCCTTTTAATTCCTTTATAAATCATGCCATTATCTTATAAACATTTCTGTATTCTATTTTAAGGGAAAAATGATGTGTGAATACTCAAATTCGCAAAAATAACTCACGAGCAGAATTTGCATCCTGCTTGGTGACTGTTCAGTCAGCATCACTAATAAAGTGCACTACTGTTATAACGAAGGCGTCGGGACCGGCAGTTTTCATTCGTTATAGCGAAAGTTCGTTATGGTCATATAGTTGAATACGTAGAAAGGTACAGAAACGAATTCTTCGACCTGAATTTTTACTTCGTTGTAACGAAATTTCGTTTTAACCAAAGTTGATATTAACGGGAGTGAACTGTATTATTTTCAAATTTGTGCACCCTTGACCTTTGACCCGAGAATTCCCAAGAGAATCACTGTCAGGTAGAACATGCATAAATATGTGTTAAAGGGATAGTACAGATTTGGTGGAGATGAGAATTGGCTTTTTAACTTTTTGCGAGATACCAAGAAAACACTTATGATATAGTACAGAACATGCCATTTTAAGAGGAATTCAAAGTTTATTTGACGAAAATCGGGTTTGGAATGACTGAAACATCCAAAAACAAAGTAAAACAAAGCGATCGTAATAAAGTGTGGGTCCCACACTTTATTAGAATCGCTCTTTTTGATATCTCAGCCATTTCAAAACCAATTTTCATCAAATAAACGTTGAATTCCTCATAGAACTACATGCTCTTTCACATTTTATAAGAGGTCTCTCATTATCTCACCAAAAATGTAAGAAACTTGAAATTAGGTCTCAACCATAACTGTACAATCCCTTTAAGTTTCAAGATACCTTGAGCCACTTCGAAGATACGGCGAGAGACCTTTTGACGTATGAACTTTTTGGCAAAAAACGTCTCAGAGAATCTCTGTCGGGTTATACATGTATACACCAATGTTAAAAAAAAAAAGACAAAATCCTGTAGCCATTGCATTAATATGGGAGAAAAAGTAAAACCTTGACCTTTGACCCATGACCCCAAATTCCCGATAATCACTGCCGGTCAATACCATTATATGATATGGAGAAAAAAAGTGAAGTTTAAATATTTTTACTTGACATTTAACCTTTGACCTCAGGACCCGAAACTCTCACTAAAGGATCTTTATTGGGTAATACAATGTATCCACTACGTTTTAAGAAAAACCTTTAAGCATTTCGTAGATATGGCGGAAATAGTGAAATTTTTCAGCATTTGACCTTAGACTTTTACGTTTGACCTTGAGCATCTGCACTCAAAAGTTGACAGGCACAACTGCACCATCTCATACACATACATGCCAGGTTTCATTAAGATCTATACCTTAACAGGTATAGTTGACAGCTATAGTTACGCTGCCTACAAAACTGATTACAGACGGACTGAAGGACGGACAATCCGAAAACATAATGCCTCCGGCACCAATTCGTGATGAAGGCATAAAACATGCAATCAATGTAAATAGGATTTTTTGAGTGGAACGTCAAGTGACAAGACGAATCGATATTACTAAAATGACTGATCTTATCAACTTGTGTAACATGCCTTATATTTTACGATATCTAACCCAGAAAAGAAATCGTTCTTTTTTTCTGATTTGATATTATTTTCATTAAATCGATATGGTTGTCATATCACCATTAACTGCGATCATGTTCAGACACAACGTACACATGTGACATCTGTCATGAACTATATAATCACCAACGCATTATTCATTGCACAACTAGAATATATTCACTTACACTGCAAAGAGAAATAGAGAAACTACAAAAACTTTCCAAAATTTAAGTGAATGATGAATATATCACAATCACGGTGAGTTTCAAAGAGTTTGAATGATTTCTTTTGACGTCACTGATGTAAACATACCTGTTCCTGCATCAATACATTTGAATACATACATTTAAAAGCTTACTTTGTTGGAGTTCATTCATATTTCGATGTATCTTTAGATAGTTCGGTATCATTCGCCTTGGTAAACTATTACAAAGGATGAAACATGCTAAAATATTATGCAGTATCATATCATACCGAGGCGATGATCAGTTTATGCCCCACTCATTTTTTGACAGTTTACAGAGTCCTCTCTTTCTGCGCCATTATCATCTTTTCGACCTCGGTTGAAAACAGGCGCACTGATGAGATACACTTCTTCCTCACAACAGCACTGAGTCAACTGTATACAGGAAAATACTGAAAACTTGCAATACAGAACACTGAACGATAATAGTGCCATGCAGGACTGATGATAACAACACGAATAATGATAATAAAATAAGATGATACGACATGACATGACATGACATGACATGGTCTTAATTACCCAGATTGTTGTCTTTTGTAGATTTATCCTATACGCTTACATAATTATATGACCATTTATATCATGTATTATGTAAGAAAGACTCATTATCTGACTTCTCTTCAATACATTCAAAGAGTAGCAGCTCGTCGATATTCATCTATACCTTCACACCCACTTGAATCCTTACAATCTCAGTCGTCGTTCTCCCAATGTCCTTACTTGTAGTAGGTTATAATTGCAACATGTGGGCTTTCTTTATTTTATTTAGTAACACTTATTTGATCTGATTTTTGTTCGTTTTAATCGGTTTATGGTCTAAAAATATATGTTTTTCATACTTCCCCTAATCTGATTTTATCACGGGACCTGCGGCTCTACAAGCTTGCTTTTACGCAGGCCCCATCATATTTTTCGCATTATGACCTTAGTTTAACCCACATGTACACAGACCTTGTGTTTATACCAAGACAAACTTTTGAACATTCCGGTGAAGTTCCATTTAAATTATGTTCTGCATAATTTTCGTATTTATATACTTTATTGCGATATATGTGAAAATATGAAAATAAATTTAAATGAAATGAAATGAAAATATTAGCTCGGTGCGGTCGCCTCCAATACATTACCAAAATTCATGAGGTGAGTTTGAAACGGATCAATTTAAATTGGGAAAGAAAACTGCAGATGAAAAGTAACAAATCCTCGCACAAAACACAAAATCAAGCTTAAAGATTACTCTATTCATCAATATAGCCGTTTGTATCCCGTTGAGCACCGTCAATTCCGAACGCACAAGGTAAATCGGGACCTGGAGCACTCCAGGGAATGTAATCGTAGTTTCCCATCCTTTTTCCTAGCTGCCATACAACCCGTGGTGGTTCTGACCGCTAAAACAGGACGAAGAAAACAGAAATGCAAAATAGTCTCAACATCTTCTATGTTAACTGCTAGGCTGACAGTGTATCTTTCTTTGTTTGTTCGTTTAATTGTTTGCTTTTTTTTGCGGGGGGGGGGGGTCCGATGTTCATGAACTATGCCCATCAGGGCATAACCTCCGAAATGAATTCTCCCGAAGATTTGCATCTCTCATGAATAGTGTGAAATCACGTCATGCTTAAAGGTCCAGTTTACCTTTGGGAGCAGTGATTTCAAAAATGTTCAAGATATCACATTTGATGCATATTGTGTAGGGCTGTTTTATCACAAAAGATCTTACCATAAACATTTTTTTTTTGGCAATAAAACCTCAAATCCAAGGAGATATCAGGGTTTTTCCTCAATAAACCGTAACTGTAAACGGTTTAGTCTGGAAACATATGTTCTATTGTTCACATTTTGTGTATTCAACAACACTTAACATCGATTATTACGGATTCAAATTTTTACAGTGGTTGTTTCTATCCGTAAGTCACATTTTAGAACTATTTTAAAGCAATAATGCTTGGTTTTTGTTTCATCTGCAAATGGTAAATTATGCCTCTAATTTGGCTTTGACAAATCATGATATAAATATAATATGCACAGGTCGACATGATACAGGTCTTATATATATACACAGCAAGCGTCTCATACGCGGGTGATGATGTCACTGGTGCGGCATATGACGATGATGACGATGATGATAATGACAATGTCGCAACGCTCTCCGAGCGGTGTAATTGATCCCACATGGATTCATGTTAGACGGTCAATTTGAATAAGATGTTTGTATGTTTCATTTGTATTGTTACATATTCTAATGGTAAAGTGAATAATCTGACGTATAGCTTGTGTCAATGGCAGCTAAGCATGTTTCCTGATCGTTTCAGCAAACGATTCGTGAGACATGGGGCATGAAGTGTGGCACAGTGACCACAGTCGTCTGATGCTTGTTAGTCTGAAGGCTCTTTTTCTGTATAAAAAAAGGTCCGTTTTCGAGAAGGTTTGTTAATCTAAAAATAAAATAATTATGTTTAGGTGATCCGGAAATTAAAGGAAAAGGTGAGTAAAAACGACACTTCGTAATTACTAACCTTATTCCGTTTTCGGATTAAGGAACCTTTAGAATAACGATTTTTTTTTGTTTCTTTTGTTTGTTTTTAAATCGTTGACCCTGTAAAACATCATGGATTTTTTTTGCAGTCTTCTTATCCTGCAGTGGCTGTAGGAAATGTTTAAAATTCATAACTTTGAACGGTATGTCCGATTTTCCTATTATAACCGATTTTTCCTACAACCCCACTGATATTTTCTGCGTTAACCACCCAATCAACTTTCACATATTAAAGCTTGGGTTTCTATGCAACTTGGCCATAACGATACTGCCGTTTGTTTCGTCATTTCTGGTGAAAACTATCACTCTGAAAATGAAAAAAGCTCCCTCTGCCTCCCGCTGAAAATGAAAAAAAAAACCCAACAAAACTCCCTCTACCTCCCGTGGATCGAAGCCCCTGCACATGACAAAATATTATCTTTGATATATCGAGTACTGAATACAGGAAAACATTTCTTCGATTTAGTTATTATCCTTCACATTTCCCATTGTAAACGGAGTCAGGATTTGTTCCCAAAATGTCGCAGTCACAAGACTGCGGCGGTATAACGTTACCATCATGGTCTATGATTGATGAATAAGAACGTGTTGTTGTTTTTGATGATGATGTTGTTGCTGTTGTTACCTCCCCCAGGAGGTGTAACCTACGGTCGGCAGAGGTTATTCGATTTGATTTGATTTTTTGATTTTTTTGGGTTCTGCGTTTCAGACACAAATATAATGATAATAGGATCATTAAGGGCATGAAATAAGCTTAATCTCCCAAATAACTCAAGAACGGATGATCGGATTTTCGGTTATAGGACAATTACCCTTGGACAATTACCCCTGACCCTTTCCCCGGACCCTTATCTTAATTCTGAGCTTAGCCTTGACCCTATCCCTAATCGTTAATTTAACCCTATCACTATCCGGTATTTATCATCTAATTGTCATAGGGGTTGGGGGGGAGGGGGTATTGACCCGATACGCGGATTTTCACCATACTTGAAGAGTGTGTTTATCATAGGGTAGGAAAGAAACGACCTAATTTGGGGGTCATAAGGTCAAAAGTCATAAAGAACATAAAAATGAACTTAAAAGGATGGTGTAGCATTGGTTGAGGTGAGGATTCAGCCTTTTCACTTACAATCTCCTCCTCCCCCCCCCCACCACCACCACCTTTAAGTAGCCCTGTATTATAGATGGTCTTGATTTTCTTCCATTTGGTTCGTTCGTTGTATTTTTCGAATTGTCACTTTCACAATCACAACAGTGTCTTTTTGAATAATCATATATTTACATGACTCGAACGGTGTACTCACACAAGATTCCTTCCCGATACACTGAGGTGAAGAGTACACTTTCACCGCTAGGTGGCCAGCCACACCGCCAGTCGCCTTTTTTGCCCATGTCGGTCTCAACCCACGACGCCTGGCCATTCGGCCAGCAGCATGAGCAGTCAATCCACACGTTCGTGGCATCTACCGAACACTCGGCATAGACCATGTCGACCACGGTTGCCACGTAGCTAGAGCTGAGAGGCAGCGGTACTTTTCCATCCAGTGAACTGCAAACCCCACGTGCATCTGAATACCCATATCCACGACACCCTGAAAATGAAAAGGTGCGTAATGTAGTACGTATTTTGTGGTAATGATTATAGGATCTTCCTGTTGTATTTTGGGACACATACACCGGAATACCACAGGACAGTTCCTTTGGTACTGTCCTGTGGTACTGGTCATGTGGTACTAATTATGTAGTAATATGCTGTGTGGTACTGCCCTGTGGAAATGGTATGTGGTACTGTCCTGTGGTAATGTCCTGTGGTACTTGTTCTGTGATGCTAACCGGTGGTAATGTCCTGTGGTAATGTCCTGTGGTAATGTCCTGTGGTACTTTCCTGCGGTAATGTCGAGTGATACTGTCCTGTGGTAATGTCCCAAAATACAACAGGAGAGTTCCTGTGGTAACGTCCTGTGGTACTCTCCTGTGGCACTGTCCTGTGGTACTGTCCTTTGGTACGTCCCAAAATACCACAGGACAATTTCTATTGTACTGTCCTGTTAGATACTACTCACGCCCTTACAAAAATAAAATTGAATGATATACCATTGTGATTACCATTCATTTACCCTTCAGAATCTACCACTGAAATATTCTGGTACCATTCGTTTTACCATTCATTTACCATTCAGAATCTACCACTGAAAATATGAATGGTACTATTTACCATTCAATTAACCATTCAAAACTAATTTAAATAATTGGAACATCTTATTTGCATATTGAAGGGTAATTGAATGGTATCATTTACCATTCATTCTGCCATTCAAACTAATTTAGATAATTGGAACATCTAATTTGCATATTGAAGGGTAAATAAATGGTATATTTACAATTCAATTTACCCTTCAGCGCTAATTTAAATAATTGGAACATCTAATTTGCATATTGAAGGGTAAATGAATGGTACTATTTACCATTCAACTTACCATTAAATTGAATGGTACTATTTGTGACCCGCTACAACAAAAAGATCCTAAAGTCGGGCGAGGTCGATTATTTGGAAATTGCATGATATAATCCCCTAATCTTTCTGCTTTAAATTGATATATAACACATTTTATAAAAATAATCGGCTGCGGAGATATCGATGTTCAAAAGAGAGCATGTCGAGACGTCTGGAAAATCACTGTTTCGAGAAAAGCGCCCTAAAAGTCTTCCTTTCGACGCAATCGCGATCAAGGGACACGCAAGTCAGTTTTCACCTCTGGACAATAGAAGGTAAGCCCTAGCAACCCCCGAAGAGTTCATTCAAGCACATCAGCGTCGGCGGTCTCCTCACCAACCAATCAGTGACCAGGATGTGAGAAGCAGCTGAGCATGGCGCACCCCGCCCGCACGCACCAGTCGACTGGGCAGTGTGCGAGCTTCACGCTTCAGTTAGCAGCAAGCAGCAAACTGACCAATGAGATCACTCTGGTTGTTTATAGGGGCGGAACCAATCTGCGGCGCTCAATCCAAATTTTCGAACCAGTTTCTGCTTCGTTGAAACGCCAAAAAACATGTCTCAGAAAAACGCTATTTTTTTGGTCTTTCCTTTGATCATTTTGCTTCAAAATTTCGACAGATGATAGAAGACATGTTAGACTCCAATAATATATCAAAATCAGAAAATCGTAAGTTTTGACCAATTTTAATGCTCTGACTTCAAACACGATTTTCACGGCTTCGACCGTGCGCGACTTTAGGACCTTTTTGTTGTAGCGGGTCACATTTACCATTCAATTTACCATTCAGAACTAATCTAAATAATTTGAACACCTGATTTGCATATTGCAACACCTGATTTGCATATTGAAGGGTAAATGAATGGTATGATTTACCCTTCACTCTACCATTCAACACCGAATCGTTGGTCTACCCTTCAGCATACCACTCAGCTTACCAGTGGTCAACCCTTCAGCATGCCATTCAGCTTACCACTGGTTTACCCTTCAGCATACCACTCAGCTTACCCTTCACCATACCACTCAGCTTACCATTGGTTTACCCTTCAGCATACCACTCAGCTCACCATCGGTCTACCCTTCAGCATACCACTCAGCTTGCCATTGGTTTACCCTTCAGCATACCATTCAGCTTACCACTGGTTTACCCTTCAGCATACCGCTCGGCTCACCATTGGTCTATCCTTCAGCCCTTACCATTCAATATTTTCACCTTTCACTCATCCGTCATCATTTGCCCACCACTGACTTACCATTCAGATACCATTGACTTACCATTCAGCGTCTTTGAAGGGTAGCCCAATGGTATACCATAAATTCCACAAGTAATGAAATGATCACAGTAACAAATACCACTTTCAATGCACTGAAAAGCTGCCATTGAAATCCCTTCATAATTGAAAGTCACTACTGACCACTAACCACTGTTGAAAATCCATCACCATTGACAATTGCCAATGACCACTGGAAGCCTACCATTCAAATACCCTTCATCAATCAATTTCCACTGACAACTAGAAGTCTAACATCCAAAGACCCTTCACCATAGAGTTACCACTGGCCACTGGAAACCTACTATTCAAAGACCTTCACCATTTACAAATTACCTCTGACCACTGACCACTGAAACCCCTTCAGTTTACAGTTTACCTAAGACTGCTGGAAGCCTATCATTCAAATACCCTTCACATTTGGTAATTGCCACTGACCACTGGAAACCTACCATTTAAATACCCTTCACCATTGGCGTCATCAAGACCACTGAAACGTACCATTCAAATACCCTTCACCATTGACAGTTGCCAAAACGACTGGAAACCTACCATTCAAATACCCTTCACTATTGACGGTTACTACTGACCACTGAAACCTACCATTCAAATACCCTTCACTATTGACAGTTACCACTGATCACTGGAAACCCACCATGCAAATACCCTTACCATTGACAGTTACTACTGACCACAGGAAACATACCATTCAAATACCCTTCACCATTGACAGTTACCGCTGACCACTGGAAACCTAACATTCAAATACCCTTCACCATTGACAGTTGTCAAGACCACTGAAACGTACCATTCAAATACCCTTCACCATTTACAGTTGCCAAGACGACTGGAAACCTACCATTCAAATACCCTTCACTATTGACGGTTACTACTGACCACTGAAACCTACCATTCAAATACCCTTCACTATTGACAGTTACCACTGATCACTGGAAACCCACCATGCAAATACCCTTACCATTGACCGTTACCACTGACCACAGGAAACATACCATTCAAATACCCTTCACCATTGACGGTTACTACTGACCACTGAAACCTACCATTCAAATACCCTTCACTATTGACAGTTACCACTGATCACTGGAAACCCACCATGCAAATACCCTTACCATTGACAGTTACCACTGACCACAGGAAACATACTATTCAAATACCCTTCACCATTGACAGTTACCACTGACAACTGGAAACCCACCATTCAAATACCCTTCACCATTGACAGTTGTCAAGACCACTGGAAACCCACCATTCAAATACCTTGTACCTTTGACAGTTACCATTGACCTCTGGAAACCTACCATTCAAATACCCTTCACCTTTGGCAGTTACCACTTACCACTGAAAAAAACTACCGTTCGAATACCCTTCACTATTGACAGTTACTACTGACCACTGAAACCTACCATTCAAATACCCTTCCCTATTGACAGTTACCACTGATCACAGAAAACCTACCATTCAAATACCTTTCACCATTGACAGTTACCACTGACCACAGGAAACCTACCATTCAAATACCCTTCACAATTGACAGTTATCACCGACCACTGGAAACCCACCATTCAAATACCCTTCACCATTGACAGTTGTCAAGACCACTGGAAACCCACCATTCAAATACCTTGTACCTTTGACAGTTACCATTGACCTCTGGAAACCTACCATTCAAATACCCTTCACCTTTGGCAGTTACCACTTACCACTGAAAAAACTACCGTTCGAATACCCTTCACTATTGACAGTTACTACTGACCACTGAAACCTACCATTCAAATACCCTTACCATTGACAGTTACCACTGACCACAGGAAACATACCATTCAAATACCCTTCACCATTGACAGTTACCACTGACCACTGGAAACCTAACATTCAAATACCCTTCACCATTGACAGTTGTCAAGACCACTGGAAACCTACCATTCAAATACCCTTCACCATTGACAGTTATTACCGACCACTGGAAACCCACCATTCAAATACCCTTCACCATTGACAGTTATTACCGACCACTGGAAACCCACCATTCAAATACCCTTCACCATTGACAGTTGTCAAGACCACTGGAAACCTACCATTCAAATGCCCTTTACCTTTGACAGTTACCATTGACCTCCAGAAACCTACCATTCAAATACCCTTTACCATTGACAGTTACCACTGACCACAATAATCCTACCATTCAAATACCCTTCCATTGGCAATTACCACTGACCACTCGAAACCTACCATTCAAATACCCTTCACCATTGACAGTTGTCAAGACCACTGGAAACCTACCATTCAAATACCCTTCACCATTGGCAATTACCACTGACATCTGGAAACCTACCATTCAATTACCCTTCACCATTGACGGTTACCACTGACCACTGGAAACCTACCATTCAAATACCCTTCAACATTGGCAATTACCACTGACCACTCGAAACGTACCATTCAAATACCCTTAAACATTGGCAGCTACCACTGACCACTGGAAACCTACCATTCAAATACCCTTCACCATTGGCAATTACCACTGACCTCTGGAAACCTACTATTCAATTACCCTTCACCATTGACAGTTATTACTGACCACAATAATCCTACCATTCAAATACCCTTCACTATTGGCAAATACCACTGACCACTGGAAACCTAACATTCAAATACCCTTCACCATTGACAGTTGTCAAGACCACTGCAAACCCACCATTCAAATACCCAGTACCTTTGACAGTTACCATTGACCTCTGGAAACCTACCATTCAAATACCCTTCACCTTTGGCAGTTACCACTTACCACTGAAAAAACTACCGTTCGAATACCCTTCACTATTGACAGTTACTACTGACCACTGAAACCTACCATTCAAATACCCTTCACTATTGACAGTTACCACTGATCACTGGAAACCTACCATTCAAATATCTTTCACCATTGACAGTTACCACTGACCACAGGAAACCTACCATTCAAATACCCTTCACCATTGACAGTTATCACCGACCACTGGAAACCCACCATTCAAATACCCTTCACCATTGACAGTTGTCAAGACCACTGGAAACCTACCATTCGAATACCCTATACCTTTGACAGTTACCATTGACCTCTGGAAACCTACCATTCAAATACCCTTCACCATTGAGAGTTGTCAAGACCACTGGAAACCTACCATTCAAATACCCTTCACCATTGGCAATTACCACTGACCACAATAATCCTACCATTCAAATACCCTTCACTATTGGCAATTACCACTGACCACAGGAAACCTACCATTCAAATACCCTTCACCATTGACAGTTACCACTGACCACTGGAAACCTAACATTCAAATACCTTTCACCATTGACAGTTACCACTGACCACAGGAAACCTACCATTCAAATACCCTTCACCATTGACAGTTATCACCGACCACTGGAAACCCACCATTCAAATACCCTTCACCATTGACAGTTGTCAAGACCACTGGAAACCTACCATTCGAATACCCTATACCTTTGACAGTTACCATTGACCTCTGGAAACCTACCATTCAAATACCCTTCACCATTGACAGTTGTCAAGACCACTGGAACCTACCATTCAAATACCCTTCACCATTGGCAATTACCACTGACCACAATAATCCTACCATTCAAATACCCTTCACTATTGGCAATTACCACTGACCACAGGAAACCTACCATTCAAATACCCTTCACCATTGACAGTTACCACTGACCACTGGAAACCTAACATTCAAATACCCTTCACCATTGACAGTTACCAATGACCGCTGGAAATCTACCATTCAAATACCCTTCACATTTGGCATTTACCACTGACCTCTGGAAACCTACCATTCAAATACACTTCACCATTGACAGTTACCACTGACCACTGAGACCTCCCATTCAAATACCCTTCACCATTGACAGCTGTCAAGACCTCTGGAAACCTACAATTCAAATACCCTTCACCTTTGGCAGTTACCATTGACCACTGAAAACGTACCATTCAAATACCGTTAACTATTGACAGTTACCACTGAAAACTGAAACCTACCATTCAAATACCCTTCACTATTGACAGTTTCCACTGATCACTGGAAACCAACAATTCAAATACCCTTCACCATTGACAGTTACCAATGACCGCTGGAAGTCCACCATTCAAATACCCTTCACATTTGGCATTTACCACTTACCAATGGAAGCCTACCTTTCAAATACCCTTCACCATTGACAGTTACCACTGACCTCTGGAAACCTACCATTCAAATACCCTTCAGCATTGACAGTTACCTCTGACCACTATAAACCTACCATTCAAATACCCTTCAACATTGACAATTACCACTGACCACTGGAAACCTACCATTCAAGTACCCTTCACCATTGACAGTTGTCGAGACCAGTGGAAACCTACCATTCAAATATTTTTCACCTTTGACAGTTATCATTGACCACTGGAAACCTACCATTCAAATACCCTTCACCATTGGCAGTTACCACTGACCTCTGGAAACCTACCATTGAAATACCCTTCACCATTCACAGTTACCACTGACAATTCGAAACCTACCATTCAAATACCCTTCACCATTGGCAGTTACCACTGACCACTCGAAACCTACCATTCAAATACCCTTCAACATTGGAACATTGGAATTTTAAACAAGCTGAAAAATAATTTCCCCATACATATATTACAAATTATATATTCAACAATGATGTTCCCCTTACCTCTACTATGGAATTCTAGCATGGGGTAATTCGTCCAAATTTTTGCTTGATTCGCTCTTCCTTCTTCAAAAACGCGCCATCAGAATTATCAATAACGCCGGATATTTATCTCATACAAATGAATTTTTTCACAAGAATAAAATTTTGAAATTGATTGATTTGTTTGATTACAATCTAGGTATTTTCATGTATAAATACTCAACGAATGATCTTCCTGATGTTTTTCTTCACATGTTCAAAAGAAACTACTCAGTTCACAATTGTCCCACCCGCCAACGGGACGCTTATCACCTTCCACGTACTGGCACAATTTTCGCGATGAAAACAATTATGTATGCGGGACCGAAATACTGGAACGACCTCCCCCTGAACTGAAAGGTTGTTTATCACTATCATCCTTCAAATGTAAAGTAAGACATTATTTATTGAATAATTACGCTACATCAGCTCATTGAAATTCTGTTTTGTGCTGTCCAGGACTATCCCGTTATATACTGTACTCCAGGGTTGTTGTCATGTTCAACCAGACTTTAAGAGCCCAGCTGTTTGCGCCCTTAAATTCTATCACTGTGTTTATGTATATTTTTCCTTCTTTAAAGATAGCTGGGACGAGGAAACAGCTGGTATTTAATATTCTCACTGCACTGCAACTGGTTGATGAATGTCTTTTTTTAATGGATTTGCAGGTGCATGTGTTCCCTTCTTAATACACGCAATGTACACATTTCTAATACTGTCTAAACGGTATCATTGTTATCATAATTATATTAAGTCATATTGTATTGCCAGAACGACAATGGTTCATCCGCCTATATACAGCATGTGGCTTTTCCGACCCCTAACCTGCACTAGAGAAGAATTTTTTATATAACTGTATATTCGTACTTTTTTATTTTGTTTTTCTCTTATGTTCGGTCATTGTTGTACCCGTGCTCCCCTTCTCAATCTTAAACTCGTTTTTAACCGAGACCTACGCTCAACAAGCTCGCTTTTAAGTAGGTCCCTTCATATTTCTTTAGCATTCATTCACAGATTCCAAACTTAACAGATCGACCACTATTATGTTTTACATATTTGCAATATTCTATGTATGTCATGTATTTCATTTAATTTTGTTATATTTGATGTAATTTTTCATCGAGAAATATGAAAATAAATTGAAATTGAAATTGAAATTGAAACATTAACAGTTGCCACTGACCACTGGAAACCTACCATTCAAATACCCTTCACCATTGGCAGTTACCACTGACCACTGGAAACCTACCATTCAATTACCCTTCAACATTATCAGTTACCTTTCATTACCTTTCAATTACCCTTCACCATTGACAGTTACCCTTCATTACCATTCAATTACCATTGACGATTTTTGTAAGGGCGTGGTACTCTCCTGTGGTAATACTGTGTGGTACTGTCCTGTGGTACTGGACTTGTGGTACGTCCCAAAATACCACAGGACAGTTCCTGTGGTAATGTCCTGTGGTACTCTCCTGTGGTACTGTCCTGTGGTACGTCCCAAAATACCACAGGACAATTCCTGCTGTACTGTCCTGTGGTACTGTCCTGTGGTACTGTCCTGTACGACACATCAGTGCCTGTGCTGATTTATGTTTGTGTTGTACATGTGTGGTGCTAACAAATACCACAGGGAGTACCACACGAGCCTGTGACACAGTACCACACAGTTCCTGTAGTAACATATATTTGTGTGGTATATTGTTCGATACTGACAAGTACCATAGGTGGTATCACACGAGCCTGTAATACAGTACCACACAGTTCCTGTGGTAACATATACATGTATTTGTGTGGTACATTGTGTGGTACCGACAAGTACTACAGGGAGTACCCTACAAGCCTTTGGTACAGTACCACACAGTTCCTGTGGTATAAGATTGTTCGTGTGTGGTACATTGTATGGTACATTGTGTGGTACCGACAAGTACCACAGGAAGTACCACAGGACTTTTTGTTAGGGGTGCCATGATGAATACTAAATCACAAGGCATAAAAACGGATGTGGTCGTGAGGTGTACGTCATTCCCACGAAAGGGGATGCTTCCCGAGTGATTTAACATTATAGATACATGTACAGCGAACGCGTAAAGATTAGGGCAACACCTTAGAGAATACCCTAACAAAAAAGTCCTGTGGTACTCCCTGTGGTACTTGTCGGTACCACACAATGTACCACACACTTGTAATGTTACCACAGGAACTGTGTAGTACTGTACCACAGGCTTGTAGGGTACTCCCTGTAGTACTTGTCAGTACCACACAATGTACCACATAAATAAATGTTACCACAGGAACTGTGTGGTACTGTTTTACAGGCTCATGTGGTACTCCCTGTGGTAGTGGTTGGTACCACACAATGTACCACACAAATATATGTTAACACAGGAACTGTGTGGTACTGTGTCACAGGATCATGTGGTACTCTGGGATGTACCACAGGGCAGTACCACAGGACATTACCACAGGAAAGTTCCACATGACAGTACCACAAGACAGTATACACACAAATTGTCCTGTGGTATTTTGGGATGTATACCACACAACAGTACCACAGGACAGTACCACATGAATTGTCCTGTGGTATTTTAGGACGTACCACAGGAGAGTACAACAGGAAAGTACCACAGGATAGTACCACAGGACAGTACCACACGACTTGTTCTGTGGTATTTTAGGACGTACCACAGGACAGTACCACAGGGCAGTTCCACAGGACAGTACCACAGGAAAGTACCACAGGATAGTACCACAGGACAGTACCACAGGAATTGTCCTGTGTTATTTTGGGATGTACTACAGGGCAGTACCACAGGATAGTACCACAGGACAGTGCCTCACGACTTGTCCTGTGGTATTTTGGGACGTACCACAGGAAAGTACCACAGGGCAGTACCACAGAACAGTACCACAGGAAAGTACCACAGGATAGTACCACAGGACAGTACCACACGACTTGTCCTGTGGTATTTTGGGACGTACCACAGGGCAGTACCACAGGATAGTACCACAGGACAGTACCACACGACTCGTCCTGTGGTATTTTGGGATGTACCACAGGACAGCACCACAGGGCATTACCATAGGTAAGTACCACAGGGCAGTACCACAGGAAAGTACCACAGGACAGTACCACACGACTTGTCCTGTGGTATTTTGGGACATACCACAGGACAGTACCACAGGACAGTACCACAGGATATTACCGAAGGACAGTACCTCACGACTTGTCCTGTGGTATTTTGGGACGTACCACAGGACAGTACCACAGGGCAGTACCACAGGACAATACCACAGGGCAGTACCACAGGAAAGTACCACAGGATAGTACCACGGGACAGTACCACACGACTTGTCCTGTGGTATTTTGGGACGTACCACAGGGCAGTACCACAGGACAGTACCACAGGAAAGTACCACAGGATAGTACCACAGGACAGTACCACACGACTCGTCCTGTGGTATTTTGGGACATACCACAGGACAGTACCACAGGGCAGTACCATAGGAAAGTACCACAGGGCAGTACCACAGGAAAGTACCACAGGACAGTACCACACGACTTGTCCTGTGGTATTTTGGGACATACCACAGGACAGTACCACAGAACAGTACCACAGGATATTACCACAGGACAGTACCTCACGACTTGTCCTGTGGTATTTTGGGACGTACCACAGGACAGTACCACAGGGCAGTACCACAGGACAATACCACAGGGCAGTACCACAGGACAGTACCACAGGAAAGTACCACAGGATAGTACCACAGGACAGTACAACACAACTTGTCCTGTGGTATTTTGGGACGTACCACAGGGCAGTACCACAGGACAGTACCACAGGATAGTACCACAGTACAGTACCACACGACTTGTCCTGTGGTATTTTGGGACGTACCACAGGACAGTACCACAGGATAGTACCACAGGACAGTACCACACGACTTGTCCTGTGGTATTTTGGGACGTACCACAGGACAGTACCACAGGGCAGTACCACAGGGCAGTACCACAGGACAATACCACAGGAAAGTACCACAGGATAGTACCACAGGACAGTACCACATGACTTGTCCTGTGGTATTTTGGGACGTACCACAGGACAGTACCACACGAATTGTCCTGTGGAATATTGGGACGTACCACAGGACAGTACGACAGGAATTCCTGTGGTAATTTTCGATGTATACCACAGGAGAGTACCACAGGAACTGTCCAAAATCCCACAGGAAAATCATAATATGGTGCTATTCCACACAGAAGTACCACACAGCAAATTAAATTCGTAAGTACCACAGAAAAATGCTACAGGATATTCTTTTTTTTCTTAACATTTTATACCAGAGGACTATCACATCAGGAGAATATCAAACAGCAGTACCACACAGGAGTACCACACAGGAAAATTGTAAGGCAGAATCAACTGAAATTTATAACAAAAATACAAACAAAAAAGCACATATTAATATTCCTCAATTAATTGATAGATGAGTTATGCTGTGAATTATAACAATTGATTTGCCATTACTTATCCTGTCCTATACTCCTACAGTATTACCTATTTAGTGAAAGTGCTGATGTAAAGCATGAGAAATTTCATAAGGACTTCTGCGGTACTCCTGTGGTACTCCTGTGGTACTCCTATGGTACAAATTTTTACATAGCTCATGAATATTCATAAAAAGCACTCTAGATTTTAGAAAATACATATATGACTTAAAAAGTCAAAGTATTAATGATGGAACTTACTTTGAACTTTATGAAAGATTGTCTATTATGTTATGTTATTCCCAATATCATAGATATTGTTATGAAAGTGTAATTTCATATCTTGATAATAAAGTATAATCGAGTTAGTAACCATGCCTTAATGCTTTACGGATAGACGGCCATATATATATGTACTGAGAGGGTCGATGGCTACCTAGGAATAGAATACTATAGTATGACTATATAGATCTATTATAGGACTAGATTGGCACTTGGCCATTAGACACTCGTTTGAGGTTATATGTTAGGAGTAGGACAGGTTATTAAGTAGGGCCATGTTTGTCCTAAAATCCATCATTCACCTATCAGAAATATCCCTTGAAATGTGGCTAAAAGTCTCCCAGATTTTTTTTTTCGATCTATCCTGTGTGGTACTCTCCTGTGGTACCATGGAAATGCTGTGTGGTACTGCCCTGTGGTAATGCTGTGTGGTAATGATCGACCTGTGATACTGTCCTGTGGTACTGTCCCAAAATACCACAGGACAGTTCCTGTGGTACTGTTCTGTGGTACTAGTCCTGTGGTACTGCCCTGTGGTACGTCCCAAAATACCACAGGAATTCCTGTGGTACTGCCCTGTGGTACGTCCCAAAATACCACAGGAATTCCTGTGGTACTGCCCTGTGGTACGTCCCAAAATACCACAGGAATTCCTGTGGTACTGTCCTGTGGTACTGTTCTGTGGTACCGGTCCTGTTAGTGGTACTTTCCTGTGGTACTGCCCTGTGGTACGTCCCAAAATACCACAGGAATTTCTGTGGTACTGTCCTGTGGTATGTCCCAAAATACCACAGGACAATTCCTGTGGTACTGTCCTGTGGTACTGTCCTGTGGTACTTTCCTGTGGTACTGTCCTGTGGTACCGTCCTGTGGTAATTACCACAGGAGTACCACAGGACTTTTTCGTAAGGGTAGTGCAATTTACATGTCTTCGGGCAACACTCAATGACAGTTTAAAGACTATTAAACACTTAATAATCTAAAATCAAGCAATGACGAGTCGCTTGTGAAATCTGTAGGCCCATAGTCTACAATGTTGCTACGACGACAAGGGTTTCTTCTCATTACCTTTTATCTTTAAAAAAATGAAAAATAAGTCTGAAACTATCGCCGTGTGATCATGATATACAAGATGTTCAAATATCATGAGGTATATCACGTATATACTGTAGTTCTTGAATATTGTATGGGACTCAAACCTATATGCGAAGCGTTCACGATCATTGCGGTTGTTGGCGATATCGTGTCTGAGCGTTCGTCCCTGGTTATCGTGTATTCGGTCGCAAAAGTGTCTGTGACGTTAGTGGCACCTTCCTCCTGTGCTGGTTTCAAAGATGCCTCGGTGTTGTTGGTGTCCCGCGTTGGAGATGCTGATATGGACAACATGTCATCATCTACCGCTGATGAAGACAAAGATGAGGGTGTGCAAGAGTGAAACCGTGTATATGCCATTGTTCTTTTGTCCTTATCACAATACAAAGCATTCAAGTACAATCATTAAACAGTCATGAAGGTTACGCGAAGCTGAGCGCTGGAGTCATCTTTCACCTAGTAACACTTAAAAGTTTATCCTAAACGGACGGCTGATATTATCGGTTTGATGTGTTGATATCAACCGCTACATACACCCCGGCCCCATTTCATGACAGATTGTCAGGATAGCAACTGTTGTTGGAAAAGCAACGTGCCATAGCAACTGTCAATCAGGAAGCTGGATTCTTGTCCCCAAGACAATTGCAATTCCAACAGGAGTTGCTATCTTATCGACTTTTTATGAAATGGGACCCTGATTTGGGCTGAATATGGTAAGTACTATCAAAAAGCCCTACTATGACGCATACAGTTGAAATATACAAGTGTCAAGTCTTTTCACTCAGTCACTGTTGTGATGGCTCTAACGGATTTGTAATACTACAAGGCAAGTGCCAAATTGTGTCTCGCCCATTCGCAAAGAAGTAATTAATGTTTTTCTAACTTCCGGAAGTTCATTGACCCCGCTTATGACCTTTGAGATTGTGGTGACCTTCAACTCCCCAAGGGACATTTACCATTCAAGTTCGATCACAAACGGACTAAGGGATTAAAACGTTCTGAAACATAATCGAAACCTGTCGTAAAAACTTAACATTGGGGCCTAAAAAATTGTTGACCCCTGTCTGTGACCTTTGACCTTGTGATGAACTTCAACTCCCCAAGGGACATTCACCATCTCCAAGTCTGGTCACAAACGGACTTATTAAGGGATCAAAAGTTATGAGCCATAATCAAAACGTGCCATAAAAACTTAACATTGGGCCCTAAAGGTTCGTTCACCCCAATCTGTGACCTTTGACCTTGTGGTGACCTTCAACTCCCCAAGGGATATCTACCATCCAAGATTTGGTCAAGGCGCTAATTCCTGTAAGAGGCTTAATTAAGGAGTTCGTTCAACCCACCCCGCAGAAAAGGTTTGACCAGACAAGGTGGTAGATGGGACCTCTATGAACATCCCCAGGTAGTATGTGGTTCCAAATTGTGGTGTCAGTAGAATTTTACTGGCCACTTTTCATCATGATTTGTTGGAACAAACGCAAAAGAGTCTGCGCACGTCAAGACTATTACACGCACCACTAGCACTGCTACAGGCGCCAGTGCCAGTGCTGCGTGTAGTAGTCTTAGCGCGCATATACTTTTTCTTCGATAAACAAGGGTTTTGCCTGCAAACTAACTTTTCACGCCAAGCCGGGTTCGGTGTAGTGTAGTTTCTAGCCGTTTTTATTTCGTCTTTATTTCAAGAGTTCAAGCAAGCCGAGAGAGAGCGCATGCCCGGTGATTGTGACGACCGAATCGCAATCACTGGGTGTGTGCTCTCACTCCACTTAGCGCAATATATACAGCGGGCTTCTGCATAATACACAAGCTGCAACTCAGAGAAATAAAGACGAAAAAACGGCTAGAAATTAAGACTAGGGTCGGTAAACGCTTGTCGCTATTTGGGGCACTGAAAACGACATACTCACACAGTTTTTGCATTTATTTCATGAAGAATTCATCAAAACTGCATGAAACTATATATGTACATGTTGCTAGAGATGTCATCCATACAGTGGGATACATTGTAAGTTATAATATTGTGCATGGTTACCATGGTAACCGGATGCCTGAAGGTGACTGGTAACCCCCAAAATGCCTCCTGCTGCTGCAAACATTGTTTTTTTTTTTAATCTTATAGATGCAATAAAAAAACACAATTTTTTTTACTGATTGTCGTTAAAAAAGTTTTCCCTGTTGCCATGGCAACCAGTATTATCCAATCAGAATTTAGTTGTCAATAACTCAAAAACTAAAGCCCATAATTTCAAAAAGCTCAATAAGCATGTCCTTCCGTCGTACTTTCAACACAAATTTGACTTCAAAGCATAGGCAAATGTATATAGCTTTTAATAATGTATGGACACAAATTTCCCTTAAAAATAAGATGAATACAGAAAGCAAAGCCAATATTCTATAGTAGCTCTTTCGAGTATTTACAGAGCGATGGTTATTCAAAACAATCCTGGAAAAGAGCTGAGGAAAGCAATTGATTGTTTATGCTCTTAAAGGAAGTTTATTCAAGAATACCGATAAATTCCTTTCTAAAGAAGGAATATACATGTGCGCTGGATTATCCATCAAAGAATTAAGCGTACTTTTGTGTTCGTTAGCTATTGTAAAATATATATATATATATATATATATAGAGAGAGAGAGAGAGAGAGAGAGAGAGAATAAAATGAAATATCATGATATGTAGATTTTATTCAAAAAGTGCAGTAATGAATTAATGCTGAGGAGAGAATGAGGGAAAAATCTTGGGCGTCTTTTCCCTTTTTATCCAGACTAATTTTACAGTGTAGAGCTCATATACAATGAGTGATGTGCACGAAAGGCAAAAGAAACAAACCTGTCTAAATTCTAGATATTTTTGGAAGTTACCAATCACCTGTAGGCATCCGGTTACCATGGTAACCATGCACAATATTATACCTTACAATGTATCCAATTGTATTGCTGACATCTCTAGCAACATGCACATATATAGTTTTAAGGCGTTTCGATGAATCCTTCGTGAAATAAATGCAAAAACTGTGATAATTTTGTCATTTTCAGTGCCCCAATAGCGACAAGCGTTACCGACCCTAGTCTTTATTTCTAGCTGTTTTTATTTCGCCTTTATTTCTCTGAGTTACAGCTTGTGTGTTGTGCAGAAGCCCGCTGTATTGCGCTAAGCCGAGTGAGGGTGCATGCTCAATGATTGCCACAAAAAACGGTTTGGGCGTCACAATCGCTGTGTATGCACTCTCACTTGGCTTGCTTCAACTCGGAGAAAGAAAGACGAAATAAAAACGTCTGGAAACTACACTACACCGACCCCAGCTTAGCGTGAAAAGTTAGTTTGCAGGCAAAAACCGATGTTTGTCGCTGAGAAAGTTTTTTTACGCTAAGACTATAACACGCACCACTGGCATTGGCGCCTGTAGCAGTGCTAGTGGTTCATGTAGTAGTCTTAGTGTGCGCAGACGCTTCCTCGAAGAATATGGTCATGTCGCAACTAAAAAGGCCTGTAAAATTTCATTGCTACCACAATTTGATATCACATACTACCTAGGGGTGTTCCAGAGGGTCCAACCGACCACCCCATGCAGTCAAACCTTTTCTGCGGGGTGGGTTGAACGAAGTCATTTTTTCTGGGTTGCTGCGCCTGGACTAATTAGTCACAAACGGACATATACATCAAAAGTTATGAACCTTACTCGAAACGCACCCTAAAAAAACTTAACATTGGGTCCTTAAGTTCATTGACCCCTGCCTGTGACCTTTGACCTTGAGGTGAATTTCCTGTTTTGTAAAATGTGTAACTTTGTATAACCACTCTTTCTTCAAAGTTTGATTGAAATTGAAGTCCCCAGTAGATAATTATTCAAGTTTTTGTAGCGTTACGGACGGACGACGGACAGACAGACGCCGCAAGCGATCCCTTGCTCGACAATATTAGGTGGCCGGAATGTATGCTCATTTAAAGAAATGTAAATTCATATTGCAAATTCAACTACAAATATGTTAAGTAAAATAGTAAAAAAAGAAATGTACATAAAGTTATACTTGATTCCCAGGTTTAATTTTCTTTCACATTTTCGCAGTCATTTCTTTTCATCTCTAATTGTTCCTCTCCAACTCTTGCTTGGAACCGTATACCACGGCAATATTACCCCCCCCCCCCGACATTATCCCCCGGCCAAATACTGGATAATGTATTACAGTAAAGACTAGGGTTAGGGTTATGTTTAGGGTTAGAGTTTGGGTTAGGGTTAGGATTAGGTTCAGGATTAGGATTAGGATTAGGATTCGGGTTATAGGGTCAGGGGAATGGTCTAGGTATTGTCCAGGCAGTGATTGCCCTAGACCGCCTTGCAGCTTCCATACTCACGAATATCGCAATGTGTCCCTATGAAGTCGGGAGGACAGTGGCAGGCATAGTTTACAACCGTCTCTTCGCAGTAACCGTTCTCACACGGATTCTCAAGGCAGTCTGTATGAAATATAACAAGGGATTATACAGAAACATACCGGGTTTGTATATACAATCGCTACCCACTTCATCACTCGTGACAATGTTTCCACAAAATATAGCAAATTTGACAAATTATGGGCCTGCAAACAGAAGAAGAATGTATAGATATTGAAACTTATTATATAATCTTATTATCAATACGCTTACCAACATTTCTTAAAGCTACAACACATCATTATTAACAAAAAAACAAACAAATCAGATTTCGAAGAAGAACAATAGCTGGGCTGGTCATCACTATATGGGTATAATATGAATGCTTGAATACACCCTATCTACATTCCAGATTTGTAACGAGCACGTGCATTGATGTGGATAGGAAATTACATTTGGCTGTTTTTATTTTTTTTATTTCAATACTTTAAATGGGTATAATTTGGCCCGAAAGGCTTCTCACAGATTCAATAAACATACACATTCATTAACATAGAAAATATATCAAAAACTACATAAAAAACAACAATAAAGAACCATGCAGAAAATACAAGTCCGAGACGAACCAAACTGTATACAAAATCAGAAAGAACGGAGTAAAGAGAACAGATAGAAAACGATACTAGTACATACTTTTAAGACGCTATCAGAGAAATATCTGCTGATCATTCATGTGAAGAATTATTAGTCTTTTTAGCTGTGTTCATAAGCAAAAAGGTTTTATTGAAATCACTGAATGTTTCTGAGGCTACATGTACCGTTTGATAAATTTCGGGGTTCTTTTTTTTTTGGGGGGGGGGGGGGTGTTGGGTTGGCAGATGGATATTGAGATATCAGTAGTGCGTAACATTTATGGGGAATTTTTGTGGTAATTACAAAATTGTAATCACATTTTAGGTGATGAAAAGAGCATCTTATGGTGCAGCCACAAACGAGAGTCATGTTGGAGCAGAAACAATATAGTCAGCTTCAGCTATCATTTTCATTTTTCTCATTTTCATTTATAAAGATATTTCCATGTCCAAATAATACAAAAGTCTTGCAGAGTGAAATTGACGATTTGGACATGACAGTGAAATGCCACGAAGCAACTACAACTGAATACAAACAATAGTATCACAAAAGAATGATATGGCCTGCAAACACACCTGCACCTATAATATACAAGCACATATGAATACATGTATACACGTAAAATGTACACAAATAAATTCATCTTTATGAGTCCCTGACGTGAAATAACACTATAGCTAGTAAGAAATGTGAAGGGAACTTGATTATCCAACAAAAAAAAACCAAAAAACTTATACAATTAGCAAGTGCATTCAGTGAAAAAAAAAACCCAAAACAAAACCGAAACACAACAACCCCCCCCCCCAAAAAAAAATGTTGAAAATATCTTTCCACGTGCATTGATATCCCCCCCCCAAAAAAAAAAAAAGATAAGAGGAAGTTGTACAAGTACAGCAATAGGACAAGATTAGCATACAGACACATAATCAAACAAACACACACTAAGACACACGTCGTTGTTTTTTGAGAAGCAACGGCTGGATCTTATCACTGTCGAATGTCACTACCCCCCCCCCCCCCCACCCCGCACACACATATTTAAAGAAAGATATCAATGATCATATGAGGTCATCGAAAATGCTGCAACATGTGTTGTCACTTTACAATGTAAGGCCATGGATACCTTACGAGTCAAAGTCACTTGTACATTGCACGATTTTTATAAAGAGCAAAAGTAGTGACATACTTTTCATTCAGATACTTTTAGATAGAATGTGCCAGAATGTGTTCTAAATATGACATGCTGAAGTGGCCAGTTGTTGCCTTGAAGGATTTTCTCTCTCCCATCCTCACCTTATATATCGGGATAACTTTAGTTATCCCGATATATAAAAAGGGCCGAGAGGACGAACTGGGAAATTATCGATCAATATCGTTATTAACCTCTTTTTCTAAATTACTTGAAAAGATTGTGTACACACGTGTATTCCGATTCTTAAATGACTGTAATGTAATAGATGAAAATCAATTTGGATTTCGTAAAAAGCATTCCACAATTCATGCTATTTTACTCATGATAGAGAAAATTATCAAAGCGATCGATGCCAAGTGTCATACAGTAGGTATCTTTCTTGACTACTCCAAGGTCTTTGACACAATCAACCATGAAATATTATTATACAAATTACAACACTATGGGATTCGTGGGAGGGCCTTGGAGTGGTTTGGAAGTTACCTTACTGGAAGAACTCAATTTGTTAGTTTGAATGGCCATGTGTCCAGTTCACAGCCTATAACTTGTGGGGTACCGCAAGGATCCCTTTTAGGTCCTTTATTGTTTATTCTTTATATGAATGACTTTCGCAGTTCGTCCTCTCTGCTCTATTTTCTACTTTTTGCCGATGACACCATATTTTTTATTCAAATCGAAACCCTCATGTTTTACTGAATACCGTAAATACTGAATTAAAATCAGTATCTAAGTGGATTCAGGCTAATAAATTGTCATTGAATTTGACCAAGACAAAATTTATGGTTTTTAGCAATATAATCAATATTTTACCGGGTAAGTTGGTTGTAAACGACGTAGAATTGAACCAGGTGGAACATATAAAATTCCTTGGTCTCTATATTGATTGTAAGTTGACATGGAAAGTTCATGTTGATTCTTTGCGTAAATTATTATCAAAAAATGTAGGTGTTATGTATAAGTTAAAACAGTTTTTTCCTAAACATGTTCTGCATTCATTGTATTCTACTCTATTTTTGCCTTATATAGGTTATGGAATCCTGGCATGGGGAAACTGCTGTACAACTAGACTTAATTCTTTATTATTGATACAGAAAAGAGCTATACGGATAATTAACTTCGCCACATTTTTCGAACACACTAATGTCTTATTCTTTTCCAGTAGAACACTTAAGATCCAGGATTTATATCATTTTAATATCGGGTCATTTATGTATCAATTAAACTCAGGTGGTCTCCCTGATGTGTTTTCTTCGATGTTTGTCAAAAATACTGAAGTTCATTCTTACCCTACTAGACAAAAAGATTCTTTTCATCTTTCTCCTGTACGAACCGTATCTGCTTTAAAAACAATAACCACTACAGGACCTAAATTTTGGAATGAGTTGGATAGAGAAATAATCCAATCTCAGTCTCTTTATTCATTTAAACATAAACTTAAACTAGTTTTTCTGAATTCATATCTATAGCTATTCTTCAATCCTCCTCGATATTCTCTGTTCATACTTCACATTACTGACATTATCGATTATGTAACATGTGCCTCGCTCGTGATTTCTGTATTATCTCCTGAACTTCCTTTGTACACATTTGGTATCTCTGCTATTGTACACTGCATCTGACTTGTACCTCGCTCGGGTGATCACGCAACACTCAAGAAGTCTGTGCCGCGGACATTGTTTTCATTGTTTTCTTTTTTCTTTTTCTTTTTACTTTTTGGCGTTTATATTTCTCCAATTCAGAAATTGTCATTCCTTTAATTACATACCCAAGTAAGAAATAATCTCACATCCGCATCTGGGAATCTACACCCTACAAGCAATGCTTCTATGTAGATTCCTCATATTTCACATGTTTTTATTGTCTTATAAGCTGTACGTGACAATTCATCCAGGCTTTTGTATCGTGATGTCTATGTTTTATGTATTTGTTGAAATGTGGAATATGGAACAATAAAAAACAAACAAACAAACCTTACCTTTTTTCTTTTCTTTTAATCTGTTTTTCGGTCGCTAGGATCTTACGCGAACTTAACCATACCCCTCCTTTCTTGGGTGTCTCCTCAGTGCCATTGCATGAGATCGACACCCACGAGTTATACAATCCATGAGTTCAACATTAAAAACAAACAAACAAACAAACAACTCCACGAGTTATGCAGCTCAACAATACGCAAATAAGGCCCATAAATCCGACACTATAGGCAAACAATGTCAACGAGTTCGGGATTATGCAAACAAGGCTCACGAGTTCGACAATACGTAAAAACGGCCCACGAGTTTGACATTACATCACGGGGCTTGATATGCTATAAAAATCTCGTGGGCCTTGTCTACTTAGGGTCGAACACGTGGGCCTTGTTATACCCTAGTGTCGATCTCATGGGCTGTTTGACTTGTGGGCTGCATAACTCGTGAGCTAGCTGTATGACTAATTTGCTGTATGACTTTTGGATGAATGATTCGCGAGTGTCGAACCATGACGTGCACTCGTCTCCTCCCCCTTGATTTCATCCTCTTTCTGTTAGTCTCTCTCTCTCTCTCTCTCTCTCTCTCTCTCTCTGTATTCTATTGCTACTCGTATGGGAATGCCTGTGAAGGGTCTAGGACAATAACCCCAGGACAATTACCCAGACCCTTCCACTGACCCTAATCCTAATCCTAACCCTAACCCAAACTCTAACCTTAAACCTAACCCTAATCTTTACTCTAACCTTATCACTAGCCAATATTCATGGGGGTGCTAGTAGTTGTCCTCGTGGAGTAAATGTGCTGATACGGCCTGTGAATATTCATATCGTATTTTAGTCCAGTTGCGGAGAGTACAGGTGAAATGCTATACAGAACTACATGCGTCTCCTTTTATTACCATGAATTCTCTATTGTGTTAGGACTTGTTCTGGCCGTCATGACTATTGTTCAAAAAGTGAACAGAGTCTATGGGCCACAATAGCTTTTGAAAGGCGGTGCTTGATGAAAAATAAATACTAGGCATGATTTTAGAAAATGGAATTAGGATATAGTGCAGGAAGAGGCCATCACAACGTTTGTATCGGCAGACACTAGTATTTGAAATATGGATTTTAGACGAAATATTTGGCATCTATGAACTACATATGGTTTTTGTAGGCACAGACTTCTGAAATAAAAAAGGTTTTGAAGACGAAGCCGATAAATCATCTGCACAAGTGCTAAAGGCATTATTTACAATTTGCAAATGAAACCAAAAGCAGCTTTAGTGCTTCAGAATAGTTCTAAAAAATGAGTTAGGGATACAAAACAATCTATGTCAGGATGTTAATCAGCATAATCAATACAAAATATAAACAATTATGTATAATAGAATTGCTATTGCTATACTGTATACAGTTATAGTTTAGTGAGAAAACAGTAATATTTCCTGACATTTATATACAGGCTTTTATTGTGATTTTTATGTGGTAGGATGTTTTTTGATACAGCTGAACCCCACATTTACAGTGACAACTCGAACATTTTTAAGTCACTGTTCGAATGGTAAACAATACCTTTAACGGATGACTAATTTCATTAAAAGAAGAAAATGAGAACGACTCGCAAAAAAGAATCGACCTAATTAAAAAGTCAAAGTATCCGACAATCTAAACCTCCAATGTTTTGAAGAAGTTTTAGATTGACTTCATCTCAAGGGCTGTTCAACTGCATACAAAATAAACAAACAAAATAAAACAGAATGTGTTGCGAGGGAGGATCAGAAAGCACGTACAAAGAAACTAGGTTATACACACATAAGACATTAGAGGTGATACAATGTGATAGCAACTTTATATGCCTAATCATAATTTTAAACAGGCTTCAGTATCTTTTTTTATTTGTTTCTTTAGGGAAAGGTACTTCAACCATTCATATGTCTTTCGTATATCGTCATTCGATGTTTTATACAATGAAATTACATAAAACACCTAAAGGGATCAGCAAAATACACTGTGCAAAAGATATCGCTAACCTGGAAGTCTACAAACGAAGGTTTCACACGCGGACTCCACAATGACGTTCTTACGATGCGCTTTGGAGCAGCTCAGTAGGCCAGAGCTCCGGGGTACCAGTTTAGGAAGGAGTTGGACGCTCAAACCATTGAATAAAATCGTCTTGCATCGAGATCTTATCGTCAAGATGTCGAGATGGCTGTAGTTCATCGCCGAAGTAGTACCTAATTGTTGATGATACTTATATCGCTATTTCGTAGTTTCTCGAAATTTCGACTAAATAGGCCTACCATTATGTCCATAATTATAAAGAAAGTGTACATTACCTAAAGAACTCTTCAATTCTGCCACTTTGCATAGGGCCTACACAGTATAAATTTCGAAAGTGCTAGTAAACGCAGGTACTATTATAATAGTTTTCATGAATTTCAGTAAACAAAAGCAAGTACAGACAGTGGCGGATCCAGAGGGGGACGCAACCGGCGCACGTCCCCCCTTTATTTTTCGTTATAAACAAAAGAAAAAAAAATGAAGTGAAACCCGAAAGTGGCACCAGAAATATTAGTCCCCCACCCCCCTTTACAGAATTCCTTGATCCACCCCTGGCAGAGATGTGTTTATTCATGCAGATTAGAATAAAAATTGCTCGAAGTAAGATTTTAGACAAGATATAAAGGCACAAAAGTAGTTCATAAGGCCCCTTAAGTACACCCTTAGCGGGATGTTAAAAGTCCTTCATCTTTGATAACCTGTATCACTGAGGTTGAAAATAGTATGAATGATCAACAAGAGTCACAGACGCAGAATACAGTATGTTTTAACGATACCAGTTTGATGCACAGTACTCCTCATTCGACAATTTCTGCTGCATATACGTTTTCAGAATCACCATCAGGTATCATCGTTTACACAGGCTACAACAAATGAATGAACAAACAATGGATGGTACGGTTTCGGATGAGGTGGGGCTTCAGGTTTCCAATGCTTTTCGATATTTCTTTTTAGATAATTACAAACCACTCATGAAATATGAAAGAGTATTTATTAATTCTAAGAGGAATTGAAAGTTTATTTGATGAAAATTGGTTTTGAAATGGCTAAGATATCCAAAATAAAGCGATACTAATAAGAGGTGGGAACCAACTTTGATTAGGATCACTTTGTTTTACTTTGTTTGTGGATATCTCAGCCATTTTCAAACCGATTTTCATCATATAAACTTTGAATTCCTCTTAGATTGCATGCTCTGTAACATTTCGTGGAGAGGTTTCTAACGTATCTCGCTAAAAAATAGTAGCTGCATGCTCACCTCAACCAATGCTATACCATCCCTTTAATAAAGAAAGTGTCACGACAGACAACGTACCCATAATGATTAACATTCCTCCCGAACCGAGCTGATCATGTATGTTAAATGAGTTATGCTACTATAGTTTTATAGAAACCAGGGAGTTGAGGCAACTACAGAGCTACTCACCTACAATGAACAAGGTCATCACCACTGCAAGAATTGGTATAAACAGCCCCGCTAGCGGCATAATCGATGTAAAATTCAACGGAACCAAAAATTGCTGCTGAATTAGAATGTTCACAGCTGAAGATTGTAGCTTCATACGCGTGTTTCTGTACCTCGTTGTGCCTCTTCCGCAAGGACCTTTTCATGGCAACACACACACAAACACACAAAAATTTAATGGCAACGTGTTCAGGCAGGAGAGGTTCGGTGCACTTTCTCCATTTTCTGTCATGTAGTTTACTCGTCACCACCAACGCAATGACACAGTTGACACTACAACATGTAAATTTACTAAATCTTTATTATATGTAGGGCCTATTGAAATAATCTCAATCTAAACTCCTCAAAATAAGTTCTGCAATTAAAGTTTGATATATCATAATTTCTCTTATACCCGCATTATCTTCTTTAAGTATGACATCGTGAGAAATCCTGATTAATTATCTTTAAAATGACACCTCACTTGTTACGATTGGGTGTTCTTGGAATGTGCAAAACAGCCGAGTATGGGGACAGATCAAAAGTGAAAAGTCGCAACAATTCTGCTATTGATAATGCACAGTTTTGATGACAAAAGGCCACTAGAATAAGCAATGCTGAAATAACAGCATTTTCAAAAACTCCCATTTCCGAGACAATAGATGACTATTTGGTCAACCTTTATGCTTAATTTTAATCTGCAGATACTACTGCTGTTTTTAATTCATGGATGAAGCCTGGAATCTAATGATAATCTCACAATACATTCTTTTCGAGCATATTCCTTCCCTGAAACTACAACGCAAGTGGGAATTATACTGTTTAGCATAACACGTTTGCTCTATTTTGCAACATTTCACATTTGACCTTTCTTCATACTCAGTCATACTGTGCATTCCAGGTATACCCAGTCATAGCAAGTGAGGTGTTATTTTAAAGATAATTAATTAGGTTTTCTTATGATGTTATATTTACAGAAGATAATGCGGGTATAAGAGAAATATGATATATCAAACTTTAATTGCAGAACTTATTTAGAGGAGTTAATTAATTTTATATGTATTTCATGATTCAAGTTATTTAGGACAAATCACAATTATGCGTTTCAACAAGGTCTGCAGAGCTGATCTAAAAATGGGATCAAGTGTGTGTGTGTGTGTGTGTGTTGTCTGTGTATCAATGGTGTGAGTGTGTGTGCATGTGTCTGGGTGTGTCTGTTTAAAACTTGGGACATTTCGGGGGAACGAATAACACAGGGAAAGAAAAAATGGTAAATCTACTCTCTCGAGCAGAGGATTAAATCTTCTGTATTATCAGCAATACCGATCTTGGACACTGAAGATCGAAGATTTTGAATTTTTTGAATTGGTATAGTTGTTCCATGGAGGTTCAAGATATAACCCCTTTGATTTCATGTTTGATGCCGCCACTCAAATATACTTAAAGTAGGCCTTTATTCTTGGCCGTGTTTTTGTTTTTGTTTTGTTATTTCGTGCCAGCTTTTATATCTTTTTAAAGCATAACCTGTGTGTTTATATAGTGTCATGTTTTCATTTCTTACGGGGAGGATTTTAATAGCAACCTTTTCAGTACACGTGAAAGCATCCTCCCAGGCGTACATTATTGGTATATTTCGGTGTATACATTAACATTGTATGGAGGCTAAATTTTGGCATAATATTTGGGCTGATTTGACAAATTCGTTCAAATAGTCTTAACCTAAGCTCTCAAGGATGCAAGAGTTCTATCGATCAGAGTCTAATTCCCACATGGATTCACCCTGGAAATAAACAAGACATTTTTTTTTCTAACAATTTTTACCATCTAAAAGGAAACTCTCATAATGGAATCTTAATTTTGGGGACATTTTGGACATCATCTTGAACATCTCAGATCCCCAAAGAATGCAAGAGCTACGCCAACCAGATACAGAATAAGCACAATCGAAATAGGGCAAACCCATTATTTTTTTCTTTGGGGGGGGGGGGTGGGGATTTCGTAGATTCTAAGGCTGCATTTGACAAAATCTGGAGAGAAGTCCTGTGGAAATGTCTGCGCTCCACTGATGTAGATAAGGTAATGGTAGACCTGACTGAGAGAATGTATGAACAAACGTAAAGAGTGTTCCGTCATTGTCAACGGGAAGATCACAGAATGGTTTCAAGTTGTGACAGGAGTTAGACAAGGGTGTCTCCTTTCCCCAGCCTCTTCAACTTGTTTCTTGAATTTGTTATGAAAGATCTCCAAAATCTAGACAGTGGAATCCGGATGGGCGACATGTACATTAACAACATCCGATATCGAGATGACACCACACTGATGGACTCTGTCTTTGAGAAGCTACAATTATCAACAAACGAACTGGAAAAGGCCTGCAGCAGTTTGGTATAAAAATCAACAACAGCGAATGCAAAGTCATGTCACAAGACAAATGTCACATATCCTTGAATGGAGTAAACATCGACAAGGTTGATGATTTTTGTCCTATTGGGTATACCAGTGATATTCCTACAGTAGCAAATAATAATAATAATGATAATAATAATGATAATAATAATAATAATGATAATAATGATAATAATAATAATGTCTTATTTAGCCAGGGTAGCCTCTTCAGTGTTGCCACTGCTCTACCAGAGGGCCCTGCTATTATTATTACCCTAGCATTGCCAGGTACCCATCTATACACCTGGGTCGAGTGGGACATAGTAGGTAAAAACATCTTGTCCAAGGACGTAAGCACTGGGCGGGATTCGAACTCGGGTCCTCCGATTGGGAGTCGGGAGTCGGGATTCGGGAGTCGGGAGTCTTATGCACTATGCCACAGCGCCCCCATGATGTGAAACGTCGTCGTACCAGATTATAACGGCCTGGGAATTTGGCAAGCTGAAAAGTACTATATGGACGAACCAGATTATCCCCAGATCACCCAAAGTGAGACTGAGAATCTACAAAGCACTCATCCTCCCTATTGCCATCTACGGTGCTGAGTCGTGCACACTACGCCAAGCCGACCAACGTCAATTAGACGCCTTCGAAATGAGATGCCTACAAGTAATCCTGGGCGTGAGGCTCATTGACAAGATAAGGAATGAGAAATTAGGCAGAGGCTTCGTCTCATCAACACCATCTGTGATGAAGTGACCAAAAGGAGATTGAAATGGTTTGGCCATGTAATTCGTATGCCTTCACATAGGATCCCATTCCAAGCCTTCAAGAATGACTTTCTCAGGAAAAGACCACCAGGACGCCCTCCAGCCCGTTAGAGAGACCACACTGAAAGAGACTTGGGCATTCCCCTGAAAGAGGCTGAACATCAAGCCCAGGAAAGACCAAACTGGAGAAGGATCACTCGTAGGAGAGCAAAGGGCCACACTGTCGTATGCAAATAAGTCAAGTTAAGTCACGTCAAGTCATTATCTTCAATTTTTCACAATTCATAAGGAAATAATAATTCATATTAGAATTTCTGTTTTTGAGGGCCATTTCGGCTACCATCTTGGATATTGCAAAACTTTCTGGGATGCAAAAGTTGCATGACCAAGATTCGGCATTCGGTTATAACAATCTCGAAACAGGGTAAAGCCGTCAATTGTTTTCAATATTTTCACCATTTAGAAGGAAGTACATGTGAATATCCGTTTCTGGCGGCTTTCTTGAATATCTCAAAACCGTCAAGGATGCGAAAGTTGCATCATGCAGATTCGGCTTCAGCATACTCAAAATAGGAAAAAAAATCACTGATCGTTTTCAATTTTAATCATTTAGCAGGAAAGTCACGGGATTTTCCGGTTTTGGCTTCCATTTTGGCGGCCACCTTGAATAGTATCTCAAAACCTTCATGGATGCAAAAGTGCATCATACAGATTCAAATCTAGCACCCCTGAAATAGAGTAGAACCCTCAATATTTTCAATTTTTTCACCACTTAGAAGGGGAAAAATGGGAATCACCTTTTTTTTTTTGCGGCCATTTTTGCGGCCATCTTGAATATCTCAAAACCCTTACGGATGCAAGAGTTGCATCATCCGGATTCGGATTCAGCACTCGAAATGCACTCGAAATGGGGTAAAACTATCAAATCATTAATTGGGTGGACGGTAAAACAAGGTTAGGCCCATTCAGCTTTGGCACCCAGACTACGGGGGTAGAACAGGTAAAATGAAATCACATCACACTCACCTTCTTTGCCACGCCTATGATGTTCGCTTGAAATCAAAGAAATTTATCCACCGCTTATTTGTTGTCGCCGTCGCGCTGTGTTTGAAGCTTCTTGGTCAGAGGAAGCGCAGGATTAATAACTCTGAATCTCAATGCCAAGGAAGACTCTTTCCTAAGTAACGCGAGATGTTTGATCACTTCAAGACAGAGACCTGTTTAGAAACACTGCTACTCGATAGTCGCGACTCATTGTATGAATACCCACATTCATGTGTCTCTATATACCTGAATCTTTCTCATAGGAGTATCGCGATACATGCACATGCAGTCAACTGAAGCTTAAATGTTCATAAGGCTGTGGTAGGTTTCACAATATAGTCATCCATGATAAACGTCAGTACGAACACGAAACAACCCTGATGGGCGTGGCCTGTATAACTTTGTTTCTCAGCAACGGGGAAAAATATGTGTTTGTTTTCTCCCGTTGTGCTATATTGACTCTGTTATCTATTGGAGGGAGTCCTTCAGTAAAAGATTATATGCAATCTGTCAAAATATCGTAGCTAGCTTCGTGAAAAAAAAAACACAACAACCAACATTTTGCCACAGAGAGAAATGTAGGTTGTACCTAATAGCATTCTGATTTTCATGACAGGTGACAGCTACTTAATGATGTGTCTTCGTGTGGTGAACACACATCCCCCCCCCCAAAAAAAAAAAAAAAAAAAAAAATCACACAAACATGATCCGAAGATAAGTGTTGGATTGGTCTTGACGTGACATCCTCCGTCCTTTGAAATCTTGCCTCGCTTTCATTAGACAAACAACAACAACAACAACAACAACAAAACCTACGTCCAATCTAATGATAAAGATATCCGTGAAAGAGTTAAATGAAATACATGTATATACTTTATTTCCATCAACCAAAAGGTAATACATAACAAACAAAGTAACAGCATTCTCCTTATAACGAACACGAAAGTTTGGATAAAACAAAATAAAATTCAGAGCCCAAATCATCTACATTCTACACTATATTTATTCAGTTTATTAACAATGTTCGGATATCCGAAATTGAAATGAAAATTGTAATGAAAAATGAATATAATGAAAAAAAAAACTGCCGGTCCCGAGGACTTCGTTAATCCTGCATGGAGTCCTCTGTATTATTTACATTTGGCAAATCATATTGTTATAACAATTTGTATGAAGGACAAGTCATAAAGTACATAACATGTACTGTATGTACCAATGAAACATTTTCAGCAATGGTGCACAAAAAGCATATAAAATGATGGGGGAAAAGAGTAATCTACTGAAAAGCTATTCCTGTAAGACTTGAGTCACTAAAAAACCAATAGGCAAATAAATTATGCATCCAAAATGTATCTGTGTACAGTAATTAGTGCATTTGATAAATGATATGACGCAGGTACTATACAAAGCGTATTGTTTACTGAAAAGCTCATGCTGTAAGACTTAATTGAGTCACTCACAAAAAAAAAAAGACAAATAACCTTAAAACATACAAAATGTATCTATGTACAGTTAGTGCATTTGATAAATAATATGACGCAGGTACTACAAAGCAAATTATTTACCGAAAAGCTGATCCTGTAAGACTTGAGTCACTCAAAAAACAAACAAACAAACAAACAAAAACAAAAGGGAAATAACCTAAACATCCAAAATGTATCTATGTACAGTTAGTGCATATGATAGATGATATGACGCCGGTACTCAAAGCATATTTTAGAGAGTGCTTGTTAATATGTACCTAATATGTACCGTCTGAAGTATGCTTTGTAGTACCCGCGTCATATCAAAAATGCAGAGGAAATTCAAACGCACACACTTAAAATGAGATATCAATATTTCGGCACATCAGACATACACTATCAGGAACATAGTCACAAAACTAGAAATGTTGTTATGGCGACTGGTATGCCTCTGCCATAATGCATGATTCTCCTAAAAGGTCTATAGTACAACTTGACAATGTGTGATGACAGCTTCACATATAACTGGCAAAAATAACGGTTTAAAATGATAGGTTTGTCAAAAATGTATTGAATGTTCACTTTCCTTGAACTAGGTTTAATTGGATGAATGCCTATAAAGATTATTTTTTTTTGAGAGAGCATGTATTTGGGGATTTGAGGAAGGATAAACGGACGGACGGACAGAAAATCCGAAAACAATACCTCCGGGTCCTCCGGCACCACTTCGTGGCATAAAAACATACAATCAATATAAAGAGGCTTTTGCATGAGAACATCAAGTGACAAGACTAATCAATATTACTACAATGACTGACAATCTTATCAACCTGTGAAACATGCCTTATATTTTACGATATCTAACCCAGAAAAGGCATCGTTCTCTTTTCTGATTTGATATTATTTTCATTAATTTGATTAGTTTGTCATACATGTATCAGCATTAACTACGATAATGTTCAGACACAACGTACATACAACTGTCATGAACTATATAATCATCAACGCATCATTCATTGCGCAAATGGGATATATCTACTTACACTGCAAAGAAAAAAACTACACAATACATGTACAAAAACTTTCCCATCTTCAAGTGAATGATGAATATATCACTGTCACGATGATTTCTTTCGACACGTCACTGATGTAAACATATCTGTTCCTGCATCAATACATCTGAATACATACATTTAAGGTTCCCAAAAGCTTCTTTGTTCTAGTTCATATTTCGATGTATTTTACCTAACTCGGTATTATTCGTCTTGGTACACTCCTAAAAAGGACGAAAAATGCTGAAATACGCAGTATCATATCGAGGCGATAATAAGTTTATGCCCCACTCATTTTCTGACAGTTTACATAGTTCTCTTTTTCGGCGCCATTATCGTCTTTCTGACCTTAGTTGAAAAGAGACGCACTGATGAGATATACACCTCCTCACAATTGCACTAATTAAGTCAACTGTACACAGGAAAATACTGAAAACTGGCAACGCAGAACACCGAACGATAATAGTGCAAGGACTGATGATAACAACAAGAATAATAACAATAAAATGAGATGATATGACATGGTCTTAATACCCAGGTTGTTGTCGCTTATTGACTTATCCTTACTCTAATAAATGTCACTGTTTATATTACGTAGGAAAGACTCATTTTCTAAATAAACTTCTCTTCCATACATGCAAAACGCAGCAACTCGTCTATAGTTACTCGGTGAGATTGCACTCAATACATTACCCAAATTCTTGATAGTCTCCACCGGCTAGCAATCATTGTCAGGACTTTCAAGTCAAAATGCTTTTAATTGCTTTCAAACATAAAACAACATCTCTGCATCTCTGTCTTCACTCGTCAAACCCCGTGCTTCATTCATCCAAACAATATTATTCTTTTTTCTCTCATAATTGTATACTTCGGTAGATATATTGTTATTTTTTTGGCTTGCATTTTGTTTGAGCGTTTTGAGTCTACAATGTTTTTTGAAAAGGCGCTCAAGAAATGTTGGTTATGATAAATCATCGTAGTTAGATTATCAACCTCTTCTACGTCGTCCCGTCTTCAATGTGTGGGGGTTTAATGTGTGAAACACTGTTACAGAAAGAGATATTTAAAGGCTCTATACTCCCGCTGAATACACATTTTGTTCACTCTATTGAAACCTTCAAGCAAACAAAAACAAAACAAAACAAAATAAAACTTAATAACTTGTGGTGTGATAATGTATCTTCTTCTTGTTTTTTAATATATGTATAGTTATCCAGTGTTTCTTATAGTAAAGGGGAAAATTCTTTCACTTGAGCGCCTTGTCTCTCTAATGTTGCTTTTTTAAATACAGTATTTTTTGCAGAGATTTAAACAAAAACTCTTTAATTCTTAATTTACAGGTTATTCTTAAAATGGTTGCATATTGCAAGGTTAAGAAATCCTGGGGTTTTTTTTCTCCAACACGAGCTATAAAGTGAAACAAGAAAGATGTCAAATTGATAATGAAAAATTATAATTTCTGCAACAAAAATCCCCCAGTGTTTGATAGGTTATTTTGTTTCCCATGTCATATCATTAGAAGCAAATCACAATGAAAATAGCGAATACTCATTCTGAAGTAACGTAAACGATCTGGGATTCTTTCTTTCCTACTTTTTCTAAAGCGCTTACAAAGAAACGTCCCATAGTCACCATTGCGACCATCTGTTGTCGCTGATATCAATTCAAATAGAGAAGATAATAAGATGCTTTATTGACTTACTGTACACTGTTTCAAATAATTATGCTATCATTAAAGGGACATTTCACACGAGTTATGCAATTCCAATCATATGAGTAAACAAATCGATTGTGCCATGTATATATTTGTGGAATGTATTGTGGTTGTTGAGCAGATGAAGCGATGCTCTCATAAACACTCAAAATGTATTGGATAAGAATGATGACATGGGAGGCTCACATATTGCACAAGCAATTTAGAAAGTAAATTTCCAGATACAAGTATTATGTTAATTTTCTCTTGCTGCTCATTTGTAACAAATCCTTGTGTTATTTTTATTTGTTTTAATTACGCATATCATTTTCGTCACAGTTTGATTTTGCTGTTATCGAAATGTACTCTAAGTCATTTTATACTTGTATTCATATTTGTTCCAATTTTAGTTCTGTTCACTGTATGCTATTTATGTTGTGTTTTGTCAGTTTTTTATTATCATTATTATTGTACCTGTTCCTCTGTTTCTGATTCAGTTTTGTAAATACTTATGCACGACCTTGCTGAAAAGCAGCTTCAAAGCTGATAGCAGGCTTTTTTACCGTGTTGAAATAAATAAATCAAATCAAATCAAAATCAAATTCCAGTATATATAAGCAATGTAATTCCATGACAATATCATCATGATTACTACTTGCCTACCAAGTTTACCTGTGTAGAATTAATGCATACTTTCTTCTTTTGTTCTGCTTCCTTGAGCTCCCACTCATGCACTGTTAATATGGTGAAGCTTCGATGTCATCATCCTTGTTCAATCTCGATTTGTTAGAGATTATGAAAATATTTGTATTCCTCACCGCAATCACTATATGAAATCTGAAACTCTGTATCCAGTATTTTATGAACAATTTATATAGATGTTCAAATTTTCAAACCCTAAAAATCATTTGCAGGTGTCCTTTCATTTCATGTCAGTTATCTATTTTAATTTTCAACAAAGAATATTAGTGTATGTACAAGACCATAATATGTCATGCAATATATATAATATATATATTGCATGACATATTATGGTCTTGTACATACACTAATATATATATATATATATATATATATATATATATATATATATATGTATATATATATACATATTCTACATTTGATATTGGATAAAGTACAAACAAATTGTAAAGCGTCGATGAATGAAATTTATTAAATGATGTTGAAAATGGGGAAACTGGAGGGAAAGCGACAAAATTTTAAACCCTACAAAGCCCTTTACAAGGACGCATTCTTGCAACAAGGAATGGGGGTGGGAGTGACTACCGTAGAGGAAGGACTCGTGGGTTGGGTCTGAAACGGATCAATTTGAACTGGGAAAGAAAATTGCAGATGATTTAAAGTAACAAATCCTCGCACAAAACTCAAAATTAAGCTTGCCTTCATCTCGAGTCGATACAAAGATTACTATACACTCGTCGAGATATCCGGTGGTACACCGTTGAGCACCGTCAATTCCGAACGCACAGGGTATATCGCCCAATGGAACACTCCATGGACTGTAATCGTAGTTTACCATCCTTTTTCTTAGCTGCCATACAACCCTTAGCGTTTCCGACAGCTGAAACAGGACGAAGAAAACACAAATTCAAAAATAGTGTTAGTCTCTTGCATCTCAACTACTAAGCTGACAATGGAACTTTTTCAAATTCAAATTCAAATTCAAACTTTATTTTCACTTTTTTCCCCCAAACTTTGTTTGTTTGGTGTGTGTGTGTGGGTTTTTTTTTGGGGGGGGGGGGGAGGGGGGGGGGGGAGTGAGGGAAGGCTATGCCCAGGGTATAGCTCGGATATGAATTCTACCCTCTATCATATTATTTAGATGCCTCGAACATTGTACTCACACAAGATTCCTTCCCGATACACTGAGGTGAAGAGAACACTTTCACCGCTAGGTGGCCAGCCACACCGCCAGTCGCCTTCTTCGCCCATGTCGGTCTCAACCCATGACGCCTGGTCACTCGGCCAGCAGCACGAGCAGTCAATCCACACGTTCTTGGCATTCACCGAACACTCGGCATAGACCATGTCGACAACGGTTGCCAGGTAGCTAGAGTTGAGAGGCAGTGGTACTTTTCCATCCTTTGAACTGCAAACCCCACGTACATTTGGATACCAATATCCCCAACATCCTGAAAATGAAAAGGTGCGCAATGTAGTACTTATCTTGTGGTAATAGATGCAACGTGCAATTTGAACGTTGAGAGGCAGTGGTACCTTTCCTTCCTTTGAACTGCAAACCCCACGTGCATCTGGATACCAATATCCACGACATTCTGAAAGTGAAAAGGTGCGTAATGTAGTACGTATTTTGTGGTAATAGATGCAATTTAAACTTCACTATCGTCCAGGTTGCCTATAAACAGTGTAGTGATGAATTGTATTACAAGTGATAAAAGCCGATGAATTTAAGTTGTAGTCGTGAACTTGCTATTCGTCACACTTATTGAAATGGATGCTTCCCGAATGACTAAACATGTAGATGCACCGATTGCGTATAAAGACTAGGGCAACATCTTAAAGAATAGTGCGATTTACTTGTCTACGGCAAACACTCAGTGACAGTTTGAAGAGAATTAAACAAACTTTATAATCTAAATTCAAGGAAATGTGCACATTTCTTTTGCTTTAACTCTAACTTTTTCTTTGACTGTAAGTCGAATGTCAACTCTGTCACTTCTAAAAACGATGACAATGCATATTTCTTCACCTTTTTGATTGAATAAAAAAACAAACAAACCAAGAGTGCCAAATTGGTCTGAAACACGCTGTGTCATCATGATTGGAATATCAAAATATCGTGGAGTTATTATAGTAGTAGGCCTAATCCTTGCATTTTGTGTAAGACTCAAACCTAAGTGCACAGCGTCCACGATCATTGCCGTTGTTGGCGATATCATGTTGAAACGTTGGTCCGTGGATATTGTGTAGTCGGTCGAAACAGTGTCTGTGATGTCATCGTATGTTGACGTAGTGGCAACTTCCTCCTTTGCTGGTTTCAAAGATGCCTCGGTGTTGCTGGTTTCCCGCGTTGGTGATGCTGATATGGACAATATGTCATCATCTACCGCTGATGAAGACAGAAATGAGAGTTGTGCGAGAGTGAAACCCAGTGCTATTGTTCTTTTGTCCTTTATTATCACAATACAAAGCATTCAAGTACGATCATTAAACAGTCATGAAGGTTGCGCGAAGCTGAGCGGTGGAGTCATCTTTCGCCTTTGTAGTAACTGTTGAGAGTTTATTTTACACAGACTACTGACACATTATCCGGTTGATGTGTTGATATCAACCGCTGCACACACTGGGGGCCCATTTTATGAAAGATGTTAGGATAGCAACTGTTGTTGGGATGGCGACTTCCCATAGCAACAACCAACCAGGAAGCTGGAATCATGTCGTCACCAAGACATTGCCATTTCAACAGGGGTTATCATTATCAACTTTTTGTTATAAAATGGGGCCCTCATGGAGCTGAATATGGCAAGCACTTTCAGAAAGCCCTATTGTGTAGGCCTGTGTAGTTGAAATATAAACGCATGTCTATGTCTTTTATTTTGTTTTGTTTTTCACTCCGTACCTGTTGATAACTCAAACGGATTTGTAGTGCAATTTGGTGGCCCGAAACAATATCATGTTCATTCAAAGAAATGTAAATTCATATTGCTAAACATTACATACCTAACAGAAAAAAAGTTTGTACACGAATTTGTACTTAATTTGTATTACAATTTCGGTTTTTATTTCAGTTTTCACATCTTCGCAGTCTTTTTTTTTAATATCCTCTCTAATATTGTTACTTTCCACCTCTTCCTTTCAACTTTCATACTCACGAATATCGCAATGCGTTCCGATGAAGTCGGCCGGACAGTGGCAGGCATAGTGTACAAGCGTCTCTTCGCAGTAACCGCTCTTACACGGACTCTCAAGGCAGTCTGTATGACGTATAACAAGTGAAAATACAGAAGCAAGTCTTGACAATCATTACCCACGTCATCACTCGTGACATTGCTTCTACAAAAATGAATATTTAAGAATTTTACAAACTATATAGGCCTAAAAACAGAAGAATGTAGATAACTCTCAGACTCCGCCTTATTATCAATGTGCTTACCAATATTTTTGCTACAACAGATAAATATCGAAAAAAGAACAAAAACAGATTTGGAAAAAAAAAAGCTAGGCCGGTCATTACCATAATGGGTATATTGTCATCACCATATGGGTATACCTGAACGTTTGAATATAATATCTACCCGTACATATTTTTTTTTTTAACAAACACGCGCGATGATGTGAACAACAAACTAGATTTGGGTGTTTTTATTGTTTTTTTTTATTTCAACACTTTAAAAAGGGTAAAAATAGGATAAAAAGAGGCTTTGCAAGGATTCGATATAAGCATACACGTAACAAACATAGAAAAGATAACAAGGACTATGGAGAACCATTCCTTGTACAAGAAAGTGAAATGTCATGAAGCAACTACATAAACAATAGTAATGAAGGTATAACACACAAATACCTGCACCTACAAGCAGCATGAATACGTAATTATGTATTTGATCATGTTGATATTTATTAAATCACTGTGAGTTCAAATAGGACTATTGCTATAGTACTAGTAAATAATATTGGGGAACTTCACACACACACACACAAACACAAATACAAACCATAGCTTGTACCATTAGCAAGTCCCTTGAGTAAAAAGAAGTAACAAACAAAACAAAAAACAATGTCTTGCAAACATGCTTACATAGCCAAATTAACGAAAAGCATTCCAAAACAGAAGAGAAAAGAGGGAGATACAAATAAAGCAGTGTCACACATACAAAATAAACAAAATAAAACGAAAGTGTAGCGACGGAGGATCAGAAAGCACGTAAAAACAAGATTATATACGCATAAGACATTACAAGTGATACATGTAATATCAACCGTATAGGCCTAATCATAATCTTAAACAGGCTTCAATATTGTTTTCGTTTTTCAAAAGAAAGGTACTTCAACCATTCAAATATGTCTTTCGTATCGTCGTTCGATGTTTTATACAATGCAATTACATAAAACACAGGGAGCAGCAAAATACACTGTGCAAAAGATATCTTACCTGGAAGTCTACAAACGAAGTCTACCCACTCAGACCCCAAAATGACGTCCTTGCGATGGACTTTGAAGCGGCTCCTTAGGCCAGAGCTCCGGGGTACCAGTTTAGGAAAGAGTTGGACGCTCGACCCATTGAATAAAATCGTCTTGCATCGAGATCTCATCGTCAAGATATCGCGATGGTTGTAGTTCATCGCCGAAGTATTTATAGGGCCTGCTTGTTGATGATATTTATATTATCATTTTTGTTTTGTATCATTCCATGTAGATGAATTGCATGAGCGTACCACAACATGGTGATAATGATTAGCTTTTCATCTAATGGGGTAAGCGATGAGTTTCTCGAAATTTCGACTAATACCATTATCCGTAATTACATGTATGAAGAAACTGTACATTACCATTACACTTCAATTCTGCTATACATAGTACACATCTCGAAAGTGCTAGTAAATGGAGGTACTATCTTTTGCGTTCATGAATTTCAATGAACAAAAGAAAATACTGACATGTGTTTACTATATCATTTATGCAGATAAGAATAAAAAATAGTAAGATTTGGGACAAGATTTTAATCAATTCAATATAAAGGAACAAAGGTAGTTCGGCCCCTAGGTACACCCTTAGCGGTATGATAAGAGTCCTTCATCTTTGATAACCTGTATTACTGGGGGTGAAAGTAGTATGAGTGATCAACAAGAGTCGTATCAAAGCGAAAAATATGTTTTACCCAAACCAATTTGGTCGTATTTTAAAGCACAGATGCACAGTGCTCCTAATGCGACAATTTCTCACGCATACGTTTTCAGTACCATCAAATATCATCGTTCACACAGGCCACACCGAATAAATGAATGAACATTAATAAAGAAAGAATCACGACAGGAAACGTACCCATATCATGATTAATATTCCTCCCACGGTGGCTTTATACAGCGTGTCCCACAAAAATGCCAATGGCACTCTAAATGAGTATAATTTGAAAATTACTGAATCATAATATGTATATAATTTTATAATCGTAAACTAACATTCATTTTATACTACTGGCTTAAATTTTATGGGATATGGTCAATTGAACACAGAGATATGAGCCTTCTTTTGGCACTCATCAGAAAACCTCTCAATCCAAATTTCGTTATCATTTTCAATAAAGTACGTAGTCCAATTATGACTACGTGTGGAACGTTGTTTCTCCTGTGCAATGTTTTCTTGTGTTCGAACTGTTACTCTTCTCCCCGATCTGCCCTTGTTAAGGTTTTTGTTTGTACCAGTTTCCCTGTATTTGCTCATATTTCTGAGTATTGTCGGTTTGCATGGTACCCGTTGATTGAATTATTCTGCCTCGAATTCATCATGTAACTGTTCAGATTTTGATCAGACTTTGTCATGTTTCGCTGAACTCATCAGGGAGGGATGAATGAATAGGTCATCCCCAATCTAGTCCCAAACAAAAGAAAATCCTTGCAGATTTACGCCCGTGACTGAACGTGAATAGATATTATTTTCCCCACTTGAATAGATATCAAAATTTGTTAGCTAAACCTGATTACACATACTACTTAATACAAACCTCGGATGGAGCGGTTTCCTGATGTGTAATGAAAAAATGCTCATATCTTTGTGACTATTAGATCATATGTCATATTCTTTCGTTTGTATAAGATGAATTATAGTTTACGGTTGTGAAGATATAAACAGCATTGTGTTGTAATCTTAATATGTTACTCATCTAGGGTGCCATTAGCATTTTTTTTTTTGTGGGACACGCTGTATACTTTGCGTCGAACCGAACTGATCATGTACAGGTATGTTAAATGAGTATACTACTATAGCATTAAAGAAACCAGGGAACGTATGGCAATTACCAAGCTACTCACCTAATACTATGAACAAGGCCACCACCACTGCAGGAATTGGTATAAACAGCCGTACCCGCGGCATATTCGATGTAAACTGGAAATCACAAATTGCTGCTGAATTAAATGTTCACAGCTGAAGATTGTAGCTTCATTCGTGTGTTTCTGACACGTTGTGCATCTTCCGGAAGGACCTTTTCATGGCAACACACATACAAACACACAAATATTTAGTAGCAACGTGTTTAAGAGTTTCAATGTGGGTTCAGGTGTGTGAGAGGGTAGGTACACTTTCCCCATTTTTCATCATGCAGTTCACTCATCACCACCAATGCACCGACACAATGAGGTAACAACATGAAAATTTACTAAACCTTTATTATTATGTATTCAATTAATCTAAATCTATTAGGATCGCTCAAATTTCGTATATTGTATATGATATACTTAGTAATCGTTATCAAGGACAAAATTAATCACAATTATGCGTTTCAACAGGGTCTGCAGAGCTGATCTAAAAATGGGATCGTGTGAGTGTGTGTGTGTGTTGTGTGTGTGTGTGTGCGCGCGCGCACGCGTGTGTGTCTGTTTAGAACTTGGGACATTTCAGGGGAGCGAATTACTCAGGGAAAGAAAAAGATGGTAAATGTACTCTCTCGAGTAGAGGATTAAATCTTCTGTAATATCAGCAATACCGATCTTGGCCATTTTGGAAGATCGAAGATGTTGAGTTGGTATAGTAAAGTGCCAAGGAGGCTCAAGAGATGACCCCTTCGGTTTCATGTTTAGCATGAAATAAGCAAGACAATTTTACCGTCAAATTTCACAATTATTCAAATTCAAATTCAAATTTTATTTCACATGCTAAAAAGAAAACATCACGTTCACAATAAAACAGAAGAGAAAAGTATATACAAACATAGCACGTGAGGGATCACTAAAGGCCGTATGAAGCCTATCGAGGCCGATTCCCTTACAAACAATGAAAAGGACGCAATTTCCATCAAATATACCTTAACGAACAAAAAGAACAAAGAAACATCACAACAATAAAAAAGGGGAAAAGTGGCAAAATTATTACAATAATTACTCAATTGCACTTTGGATTAAAAACATTTTGTATTTACGTTTAAAAAGGTGACAGTGTTGGACTCTCTGTAATAAAAGTTGGTAACTCATTCCAGCGTTTTGCTTCAGTGTATCTAAGTAGTCTTTGAGAACTTATATCTGTAAAAAAAGTAAGCATATCTCGCTGCTACGTCTAGTGTTGTGGGCATGGTATGCACTATTTGGGGTAAACGAATTACGAAACGTGACAGGTAAGACACCTTTAAAGTATAAAAACATAAATGTAGCCACTTGTATAGCACAATTTTGATGAATTTTCAAAAATTTTCAATCAACAGTACTGCAGTGTGTGCATATTGGAATTTTTTCTTTTGAGGGACATTTTCTGGGTTGCAAGACCAAGATTCTGTATTCTTTTTAAACACCCTCGAAATAGGGTAAAGCCGTCACGTATTGTTTTCATATTTCACCATTTATATAGAAGGAAATTCATGAATATCCGTCTTGGCGGCCATCTTGAATTTGTCAAAACCTTCAAGGATGCAAAAGTTGCATCATGCAGATTCGGATTCAGCACCATCAAAATAGGATAAAACCACCAACTGCTTTTAATTTTTCACCATTTAGAAGGAAATACACAGGATTTTGCGTTTTTGGCGGCCATTTTGGTGGCCATCTTAAATATCTCAAAACCCTCATTGATGCAAGAGTTGCATCATACAGATTCGAATTTAGCATCCTTTAAAAAGAGTAGAACCCTCAATACATGTATTTCCAATTTTTAACATTTAGAAGGGGAAAAATGGGAATTACCTTTTTTGGCAGCCATTTTGAATATCCCAAAACCCTTAAGGATTCAAGAGTTGCATCATCGAGATTCGGATTCAACACCCTCGAAATAGGGTAACATCATCAAAAAACATTGGATGGACGGTAAAACATGGTGAAGCCCTAATAGCTTTGGCACCCATGCAGACTACGGGGGAAGGTAAAATGAATCCCATCACGCTCACCTTCTTTGCCACGCCTGTGATGTCCGCTTGAAATCACAGGAATTTATCCACAGCTTAAAGGGATCGTACAGTTTTGGTTGAATCTTAATTTCAGGTTTCTAACATTTTTTGGTGAGATAATGAGAAACCTTTTATGATATATGGAAGAGCATGTAATTCTATGAGGAATTCAACGTTTATTTGATGAAAATTGGTTTTGAAATGGCTGAGATATCCAAAAAAGAGTGATTCTAACAAAGTGTGGGACCCACACTTTATTACGATCGCTTTGTTTTACTTTGTTTTTGGATGTTTCAGTCATTCCAAACCCGATTTTTATCAAATAAACTTTGAATTCCTCTTAAAATGGTATGCTCTGTACTATATCATAACTGTTTTCTTGGTATCTCACAAAAAGTTAAGAGCCTAATTCTCATCTCCACCAATACTGTACCATCCCTTTAAGCAATGTACTGTCGTCGACGCGCTGTCAGATGAAGCGCAGGATTGATAACTCTGGATCTCAATGCCAAGTAAAAAATCTTTCCTGAGTAACACCAGATGTTTGATCACTTCAAGACAGAGACCCGTTTAGAAACACTGCTACTCGATAGTCGCGTCTCATTGCATGAATACCTACATTCATGTTTCTCTATATACCTGAATCTTTCTCAAAGGAGTATCGCAATACATGCAGTCCACTGAAGCTGAAATATTCATAAGGCTGTTAGGGTAGGTTTCACATAATCATCCGTGATAAACGTCAGCATGAACACAAAAAGCCTTGATGGGCGTGGCCTATATAGCTTTGTTTCCCTTAGCAACGGGGAAAAATTTGTGTTCGTTTCCTCCCGTTGTGCTATCATGACTCTGTTATCTATTGGAGGAAGTCCTTCAGTAAAAGATTATGTGCAATCTGTCAAAATATCGTAGCTTGCTTCGTGGGAAAAAGCAACCAACATTTTGCCACAGAGAGAAATTTACGTTGTACCTAATAGCATTCTGATTTTCAAGAGAGGTGACAGCTACTTAATGATGTGTCTTCATGTGGTGAACACTTACAACCCACCCCCCACCCCCCACCCCCCCCCCCCAAAAAAAAAAAAAAAAATCACACAAACATGATCCGAAGATAAGTGTGGGATTGGTCTTGCCGTGACATCCCCCTTCCTTTAAAATCTTGCCTCGCTTTCATTAGACAAACAACAACAACAACAACAACAACAACAACAACAACAACAAAACCTACGTTCGATCTAACGAAAAAGATACCGGTGAAAGAGTTAAATGAAATACGTGTATATATTTTATTTCCATCCAGCAAAAGGTAATACATAACAAACAAAGTAACAGCATTCTCCTTATAACGAACACGAAAGTTTGGATAAAACAAAATAAAATTCAGAGCCTCTAATCATCATCTACATTCTACACTATTTATTCAGTTTATCAACAATGTTTTGATATCCGAAATTGTAATGAAAATTGTAATGAAAAATGAATATATTGAGAGAAATCTGCCGGTCCCGAGGACTTCGTAAATCCTGCGCGGAGTCTCCTGTATTATTTACATTTGGCAAATCATATTGTTATAACAATTTGTATGAAGTACAAATCATTCAATACATAACATAAACATGTACTGTATTTAACAATGAAAATTTTTCAGCAATGGTGCACAAAAAGCAAATAAAGTGATGGGGGGAAAGAGTGATCTACTGAAGAGCTGATCCTGTAAGACGTGAGTCACTCAAAAACCAATAGGCAAATACCCTAAACATCCAAAATGTATCTATGTACAGTTAGTGTATTTGATAAATTAATGATATGACGCAGGTACTCAAGGCATATTTTAGACAGTACTTGTTTCATAAGTACCGTGTAAAATATGCTTTGGAGTACCCGCGTCATATCAAAAGTGCAGAGGAAATTCAAACGCACAAACTTAAAATGAGATATCAATACATGTATTACGGCACATCAGACATACACTATCAGGAACATTATAGTCACAAAACTAGAAATGTTGCTATGGCGACTGGTATGCCTCTGCCATAATGCATGATTCTCCTAAAAGGTCTATAGTACATCTTGACAATGTGTGATTACAGCTTCACATAAAATAAATGGCAAAAATAACGGATTAAAATGATAGGTTTGTCACAAATGTATTGAATGTTCACTTTCCTTGAATTAGGTTTAATAGGATGAATGGCTATATTTTTTGAGAGAGCATGTATTTGGGGATTTGAGGAAGGACGGACGGACGGACGGACGATCCGAAAACATAATGCCTCCACCACCACTTCGTGGCATAAAAACATACAATCAATATAAAGATGCTTTTGCATGAGAACTGCAAGTGACAAGATTAATCAATGATACTAAAATGACTGATAATCTTAAACCGTTCTCTTTTTTGATTTGATATTATTTTCATTAAGTCGATTAGTTTGTCATATCAGCATTAACTACGATAATGTTCAGACACAACGTACACACAAAATTAATGTCATGAACTATATAATCATCAACGCATCATTCATTGCGCAAATGTGATATATTTACTTACACTGCAAAGAAAAAAACTACACAATACATGTACAAAAACTTTCCCATCTTTAAGTGGATGATGAATATATCCCTATCACAACGAGTTTCACAGAGTTCGAATGGTTTCTTTCGATGCGTCAGTCATGTAAACATACCTGTACCTGCATCAATTCATCTGAGTACATACATTTAAGGTTTCCAAAAGCTTCTTTGTTCTAGTCCGTATTTCGATGTATTTTTACATAACTCGGTATTATTCGTCTTGGTAAACTCCTAAAAAGGATGGAAAATGCTGAAATACGCAATATCATATCGAGGCGACAATAAGTTTATGACCCACTCATTTTCTGACAGTTTACAGAGTCCTCTCTTTCGTCGCCATTATCATCTTTCTGACCTTAGTTGAAAACAGACGCACTGACGAGATAACACCCCCTCACAATATCACTAATTAAGTCAACACACTGTATACAGGAAAATACTGAAAACTGTCAACCAGAACACCGAACGATAATGATGCCAGGACTGATGATAACAACAAGAATAACGATAATAGAATAAGATGATATGACATGATCTTAATTACCGAGGTTGTTGTCTCTTATTGATTTACCCTTTTATTCTAATGTCACTGTTTATATTACGTAAGAAAGATTCATTTTCTAAATAAACTTGTCTTCAATGCATGCAAAACGCAGCAACTCGTCTATAGTTACTCGGTGAGATTGCACTCAATGCATTACCAAAATTCTTGATAGTCTTCACCGGCTTACAATATTATTATTGTCAGGACTTTCATGTCAAAATGCTTTTAATTGCTTTCAAACATAAAACAACATCCCTGCATCTCTATATCTTCACTCGTCGAACCCCGTGCTTCATTCATCCAAACAATATTTTTTTTTCTCTCATCATTGCGTACTTCAGTAGATATATTGTTATTTTTGTTTGCATTTTGTTTGAGCGGTTTGAGTCTACAATGTATTTTAAAAAGGCGCCCAAGAAATGTTGGTAATAATAAATAATTGTACCTAGATTATCAACCTCTTCCACGTCGTCCCATCTTCAATGTGTGGGGGTTTAAAGATGATAAAAATTTTTGGTACCTCAAAAGTTTCCTTGAATTTCTTTGTCTTAGTTTGTGTTTCAGGTTAAAGTACCTTTCATATAACTAACACTGTGAGACTTACTCGCCCCAAAGTGCTCTCATGTCTTATAATCATGCAATTAACTGCGACCAGCAGCCCCATACGCATAGCGACCAGCAGTCCCATACGCATAGCGTAATCGGGCTTCGCATTGTAGCATTCAGGATCATGACAGATTTAGTATCGCAGGATAAATGTCAACTTAAAATCCCAAAAATTCTTCAATTTGAAGACTTACCAATTAAGGTGAAGTATTGAAAACAGGCTTCGGGCAACGTTTGGTTCTGCCTATAGTCCCTTTCTGTTCGAATTGATGACTGAATGTGACTCGGTCGAGAGGACCTTGGGAGAGCTACCATACACTGAATACTACAGCCAGTGCATGCGAACACATCACATGCGCACAAATTTCAAATCCATCAACGGCTAAGATGTTTGTGTGCGCATGCGCTGGCCGTAGTAGTCAGTGTAGGCCTATGTAGCTCTCCCAAGGTCCTCTCGACCGAGTCACAGTTTGACCTTGATACCCCCCCCCCCCCCCCGCCCCGGCTGCGCAGCCCCCCCCCCCCCCCCCCCCCCCAAACTGAAAAACGTTCCGCGACCCCTGCAATATTTATCGACGCCGTACGGCGACGGCTCTGGTACGAAACCATTATTGCATGATTACTAATGAGAGCACTTTGGGGCGAGTAATTCTCACAGACAACGTACTTTAACGTGAAACACAAAATAAGACAAGGAAATTCAGGGAAACTTTTGAGGTACCAAAACTTTTTATTATCTTTAATGTGTGAAACACCGTTACAGAAAGAGTGTTTAAAGGCTCTATACTCCTGCTGAATACATATTTTTTTTCACTCTATTGAAACCTTCAAGCAAGCAAAAACAAAAACAAAACATTACAAAACAAAATAAAACTAAAAAACTTTCGGTGTCATAATGTATTGTCTTCTTGTTGTTTTTTAACATATGTATAGTTTTCTAGTTTTTCTTACAGTAAAAGTATAACAAAAGTCTGTTAACTTCCTAATTTACAGGTTATTCTTAAAATGGTTGCATATTGCAAGGTTAAGAAATCCTGTGTTTTTTTTCCAAATATAGTGAGAGAGGAAGAGATGTTAAATTGATAATGAAAAAATATAATTTCTGCTAAAAAGAAATCCTCCAGTACTTGATAGGTTACTTTGTTATCCCTTGTCATATCATTAGAAGCAAATGACATTGAAAATGGCATATACTCATTCTAAAGTTGCGTAAACAATGTGGGACTCTTTCTTTCCTATTTACTTTTTTTTTTCGAAAGCGCTTACAAAGGAACGTTACATAGTCACCATTGCGACCATCGGTTGTCGCTGGTATCAATTTATGAAGATAAGATAATAAGATGCTTTATTAACTTACTGTACAATGTTTCAAATATGCTATCATTAAAGGGGCATTTCACACTATATATGTAATTTCAAATCACATTAAACATAAATCGATTGTGTTATGTATAGATTTGCGGAATGTACTGTGGTGGTTGAGGAAATAAAGCAATGCTCTCATAAACCCTCAAAACACATTGAATAAGGATGATATGGGTGCCGCGGGCTCACATTTATGCATTCCAGTAATGTCAGTAACGTAATCCATTATAAATATCATCGTGCTTCCCACTTTCTTTACCTGTGTAGAATTTATGCATACTTTTTTTTTTGTTCTGCTCCCTTGAGCCCCCACTCATGCATTCTTAATTAGTATGGTGAAGCTGTCATGTCATCATCCTTGTTCATTGTGATTTGTTATGAATTTTGAAAATATTCGTATTCCTCATCCCAATCACTATGAATGAACTCTGTATCCCGTATAAATCTTTATATAGATGTACATTATGCAATATCTAAAAAAAAGCATCTGTAGGTGTCCTTTGATTTCATTTCATTTATTAATTTTCAATAAAGAATATAGGTGTCAAAGCATATATGTCAAAAGTATTATATATTAATTATGTAAATATATACAACATATATGCATATTCTACATAATATTGGATATGCTATGAACATACAATGAATTGTGAAGCCTAGATGCATGACATTTATTGAATAATGTTGAAAATGGGGAAAATGGAGGGAAAGCCACAAAACTTTAAACCCTACAAAGCCCTTTACAAGGTCGCAATCTTGCAACAAGGAATGGGGGTGGGGGTGAGGAACTTAGAGGAAGGACTCATGGGTTGGGTCTGAAACGGATCTATTTGAACTGGGAAAGAAACTTGCAGATGAAAAGTAAGAAATCCTCGCACAAAACTCAAAATTAAGCTTGCCTTCATCTAGAGTTGATACAAAGATTACTATACACTCGTCGAGATGTCCGCCGGTATACCGTTGAGCACCGTCAATTCCGAACGCACAGGGTAAATCGCTCATTTGAACACTCCAGGGAATGTAATCGTAGTTTTCCATCCTTTTTCCTAGTTGCCATACAACCCTCGGTGGTTCTGACCGCTAAAACATGACGAAGAAACAGAAATGCAAAATAGTCTTAGCATATCTTGCATCTTAACTGCTAAGCTGACGATGGAACTTTGTTTGTTTGGTTGTTGTTCGTTTGGTGTGGGTTTTTTTTTTTTTTTGGGGGGGGGGAGGGAGGGAGGGCTATGCCCAGGGCATAGCTCGGATATGAATTCTACCCTCTATCATCTATCTAGATGCCTCGAACATTGTACTCACACAAGATTCCTTCCCGATACACTGAGGTGAAACCGTGTGCCATTGTTCTTTTGTCCTTATCACAATACAAAGCATTCAAGTACAATCATTAAATAGTCATGAAGGTTGCGCGAAGCTGAGCGGTGGAGTCATCTTTCGCCTAGTAACAGTTAAAACTTTATTTTACAAGGACGGCTGATATTATCCGGTTGATGTGTTAACTGATATCAACCGCTGCACACACCCGGGCCCCATTTTATGAAAGATATCAGGACAGCAACTGTTGTTGGAATGGCAACTTCCCATAGCAACAGCCAATTGGGAAACTGGATTCTTGCCGTCACCAAGACAATTTCGATTTCAAGAGGAGCTATCATTATCAACTTTTTATTAAATGGGGCTCTCATGGGGCTGAATATGGCAAACACTTTCAGAAAGCCCTGTTAATATACAGTTGAAGTCATAAACACATGTTTTTGTAGTATAATAGTTTACATGAATTTGTACTTAATTTGTCGTACAATCTCGGTTTATTTTTCACTTTTCACATCTTTACAGTCTTTTTTAAAATATCCTCTCTAATATTGTTACTTTCCACCTCTTCCTTGCAACTTTCATACTCACGAATATCGCATTGTGTCCCTATGAAGTCGGGAGGACAGTGGCAGGTATAGTTTACCAGCGTCTCTTCGCAGTAACCGTTCTCACACGGATTCTCATGGCAGTCTGTATGAAGTATGACAAGGGAAAGAAGCAATTCTGGACAAACGCTGCCCACTTCATCATTCGTGACATTGTTTCTACAAAAATAATTCAGAAATTTTACAAACTTCATGAAATAGGCCTAAAAACAGAAGAATGTAGATAACTCTCAGACTCCGCCCTATTATCAATGTGCTTACCAATATATTTCTAAATGCTACAACCGATTAATATCGAAAAAAGAGAGCAAAAACAGATTTGGAAGAAAAGCAATAGCAATATGGGTATACCGTCATCACCATATGTATATGTATCTACTTTTTTTTAAAATCTGTAACACGCACGCGCAATGATGTGGACAATAAATTAGATTCGGGTGTTCTTATTTCATTTTATTTCAATACTTTAAAAAGGGTAAAAATAGCTCCGAGAGGCTTTGCAGAGATTCGATAACCATACATCATTCATTAACAAACTTAGAAGAAATAACAAAAGCTAGATAAAACCGAAAACCAAAGAATCATGAAGAACCATTTATTGTACAAGAATGTGAAATGCCATGAAGCAACTACAAATATAAACAATAGTAATGAAGGTACAGGAGAAATTGCTTCATACAGAACAATATGCGTGTCCCTTTATAACCTTGAGTTCTCTATTGTGTTTGGACTTGTCCTGGCTGTAATGACTAGTGTATTAACAAGTAAACAGGGCCTATGAGCCACACTAGCTATTGAAAGGCGGTCCCTGATGAAAAATAAATACTAGGCATGATTTTAGAAAATGGAATTAGGATATAGTGCAGGAAGAGGCCATCACAACGTTTGTAGCAGCAGACACCAGTATTTGGAATATGAATTTTATACGAAATATTTGATATCTATGAATTACAGATGATTACCGATTTTTGTATTCAAAAAGTTCTGAGATGAAAAGATTTTGAAGACGAAGCTGAAAAATCATCTGCATAATGTTATAGGTATTATTTACCATTTGCAAATTTAAAAAAAAAAACGGCTTTAGCGCTTCAGAATACTTAAATTTGAGTAAGGGATAGAAACATTAATGTCAAAATGTTAATCAGTATAAAATACAAAATATAAACAATATTTATAATGAAATTGCTATACCGTATACAGTTATAGCTAAGTGAGAAAAACAGTGATATCTCCTGATATCTCAGGCTTTATTGCGCATTTTTATATGGTAGGATGTTTTCTGATACAGCTGAACCCCACATTTTCATCAAATGTGGTAATTCCAACATTTTAAATCACTATTCCCAATGATAAACAATAGCTTTAACGGATGACTTATTTCATTAAAAAAGAAAAGGGGAACGACTCGCAAAAAAGAATCGACGTAATTACAAAATCAAAGTCTCCTATAAACAATCTTAACCTCCCATATTTTATTTTTTTTAAAGATAGACCAGAAAGCGCGCACGAAAAAGAGGTTGCATACACATAAGACATTAGAAGTGATTCAATGTAATAGCAACTGTTAGTATAGGCCTAATCATAATTTTAAACAAGCTTCAATATTTTTCTCCTTTTTCTTAAGGGAAAGACTCTTCAACCATTCAAATAATTATGTCTTTCGTATCGTCCTTCGATGTTTTATACAATGAAATTACGTGAAACACTCAGGGGCAGCAAAATACACTGTGAAAAAGATATCTTACCTGGAAGTCTACAAACGAAGTGTACCCACTCAGACCCCAAAATGACGTCCTTGCGATGGCCTTTGAAGCGGCTCCGTTGGCCAGAGCTCCGGGATTCCAGTTCAGGAAAGAGTTGGACGCTCAAACCATTGAATAAAATCGTCTTGCATCGAGATCTCATCGTCAAGATGTCGAGATGGTTGCAGTTCATCGCCGAAGTATGTATAGGGCCTGCTTGTTGATGATACTTATATTATCATTTTTGTTTTGTATCATTCCATGTAGATGAATTGCAAGAGCGTATCACAACATAGTGATAATGATTACCTTTTTATCTAATGGGGTAACCGACAAGTTTTTCGAAATTTCTACTAAATACCATTTTGTCCGTAATTACAAAGAAACTGTACATTCAGGTGCGAGTTTCTTCACTTTGTCTCCCTCTACAAATTCAATTTGTTAATATCGCAACTGCTGATCTGTAAATTAACAAACATGTCGGAAAAAGGAACCAGTGGGACGCGAACCTGTCATCTACTGCTTTCCCTGCAGCGACACTACCACCAGGCTGTCCCTGGTTGCCGGCAGTGGCACGATGAACATGGAACATGGAACTGTCCATTACCAAAACTCTTCAATTCTGGTACAATATTATAATAAATTTCGAAAGTGCTTGTAAATGCAGGTACTATATAGCGCTCATGAATTTCAATGAACAAAAGCAAATACAGAGATGTGTTTATTGCATCATTTACGCAGATTAAAATAAAAATAGCTCGAAGAAAGATTTGGGACAAGATATTTATCTATTTGATATAAAAGGCACAACATGTAGTTCGGCCCCTAAATACACCCTTGGCGGGATGTTAAGAGTCCTTCATCTTTGATAACCTGTATTACTGAAGGTGAAAGTAGTATGAGTGAACTAGAGTCATAAGCGAAAAATATGTTTTACCCATACGAATTTGGTAATTAATTTAAAGAACAGGTGCACAGTACTCTTCATTTGGCAATTTCTGATGCATACGTTTTCAATATCATCAAGTATCATCGTTCACACAGGCCACAACGAATAAAATTATTAATGAACATTAATAAAGAAAGAGTCACGACAGGAAACGTGCCCATATCATGATTAACATTCTCCCACGGTGGCGTTATATACTTCGCGTCGAACCGAACTGGTCATGAGTATACTACTACAGTATTAAACAAACCAGGGAGGGTGAGGCAATTACCAAGCTACTCACCTACAATGAACAAGGCCATCACCAATGCAGGAATCGGTATAAACAGCCGTACCCGCGGCATATTCGTTGTAAAATGGAACCAAAATTTGCTGCTTAATTAGAATGTTCACAGCTGAAGATTGTAGCTTCATTCGTGTGTTTCTGACACGTTATGCATCTTCCGGAAGGACCTTTTCATGGCAACACACACGCAAACACACAAAAATTTAATGATGGCAACGTGTTTAAGAGTTTCAATGTGGGTTCAGGCAGGAGAGAGTCGGTGCATTTTCTCCATTTTCCTTCTTGTAGTGTACTCAACGCAATGACACAGATGAGACCATAACATGTGAATTTACTAAAATTTTATTACATGTATTTAGATAATCTCAATCCATTAATTTTGTATAGTGGGGCGGCATAGCTTGAAAAATTAGAGGATTATTATTGTCCATTTTTTTTTAAATAAAAGCACTAAATTTCGTGGACATATTTACAATTACGTTTGAAAGAAATTTATTGGGCCATTGTAAATAGCGCCCTCAACGGACATGGCAGCCATTTTTCAAAATGGCGGCCATAAATGTCATTCTTTGTAAAAATTTACAAATTTCAGAGGAAAAATCAATAAGATTTTGCAAAACGAGTGGGAAATTACATTCAAACTAGATTTAGATATTGGGCCATCGCAAATTGCGCCCTCAACGGCCATTGCAGCCATTTTTTAAAATGGCTGCCTTAAAGGTCATTTTTTTTTGCAATTTTTTTTCAAATTTTGTTGTACTAAACGCTTATATTATTTCTTTGGAACCTACATCCTACAAGCATTGCTTTTTAGTAGGTTCCTCATATTTACACATCATTTTATTACATGTCCTTATACATCTGTGAAATTATGTCTAAAATTGAATGTTGTGTTATACATATTTTACTCCGAAATCAAATGGAATATGAAACCTGAATATGGAATGTGGAATATGGAACTTGAATTTAAAAAAAAAAAATCAAAAGGGAAAATCAAAAAGATTTTGCAAACTAGTTGAAAATTACATTCAAAATAAATTTAGATATTGGGCCATCGCATATTGCGCCCTCAACGGCCATGGCAGCCATTTTTCAAAATGGTTGCCATTAATGCCATTTTTCGAAAAAAATATGCAAATCTCAGAAGGGAAAATAAAAAGATTTTTCAAACGAGTGGGAAATTACATTCAAAATAAATCTAGATGTTGGGCCATCCCAAATTGCGCCCTCTACCTCTATGGCGGTCATTTTTCCAAATGGCTACTGTAAATGTCATTTTTCGAAAAAAAAATTACGTATCTAGGAAGGGAAAATCACAAAGATTTTTCAGACGAGTGGGAAATCACATTCAAAATGAATTTAGATATTTTGCCATCGCAAATTGCGCCCTCTACGGCCATGGCGGTCATTTTTCAAAATGGTTGCTATAAATGCCACTTTTTCTCTGAGTTTGCTAATTCATGAAGGAAAAGTCAATAAGATCTTGCACTTAATTTAAAAAAAAAATACGTTTAAAAATCATCTAGCCCCTAAGTATTACATAATTGTAAATAGCGCCTTCGATTGCCATGGCAGCCCTTTCTCAAAATGGCCACCATGGATTCCATCCTTTTTTTTTTCCTGATTTCACAAAAGGAAAGGTCATTAAGATTTTCCATACAATTTATTAATTGTGTTCGAAATAAATGTTCATATTAGATTATTGTAAATAGTGCCCTCAAAGGCCATGGCCGCCATATTCCAAAATGGCTGCCATTGTTATCATTTTGTTTAAAAAATGGTAATTTCAGAAAGAAAGGTTAACAAAATGTGTATATGAATTGAACATCATGTTCAAAATCAAACAATAAATCAGGGGATCGTAATTGGGGAGCTCACATTTCAAAATGACTACCGTAGATAACAAAAAAAAATATTTAGAAATGCCAATTTATGGAAGGAAAATCCAAGAGCATTTTGCACCCAATTTGATAACTTAGTCAAAATATAAAGAGATTAGATAGGCCATCGTTGAATTGCACCTCGGAAGCTATGGCAAGTAAATATTTAGAAATGGCTGGGTAGATGGCTTGTTTTTCTAAAAAGATGACAATATAATTTTGTACACAGGTTATTTTATCAAAGATTTAGATTATGTTAACTCTATATATTGTTCCTTCGCAAATTTTCAAGAAGAAAAAATTGCTCACAACGGTAATGGCTGTCATAGATGTCATTTTTCTTTCATGAAGATGTGCTAATGGCGAAGGAAGACAATACAATTTTTTGCGGAAGTTGACAATTACATACAAAGAACTTTAGACATAGAGCCATTATAAGCTGTGTCCTGTATGGCTATTACAGCTATTTGTCAAAATACAATACACTTTTTTGTTGTCTTGAAAATTTGCTTAATTTCAGAAGGAGAAGGCGGTACATTTTTGTAGAATACTCACAGAGACATAATATAATCTGCAATGCGGTGTTAAAGAAATCATTTGAGGAACTATGAAAATAAACAAGGTAAAAGCTTAGCGACTATACCTCACCAATATATCGACATTTGTGATTACAGTCAGTACTCTTCATTATATTAAGTTCATTGAACTTTTCGCCTTTGTCCGACTTAACCAATATCGGAGCCTTTAGCAGCATCTTTAGGTGATGCAAAAAACTGAAATGATGGTGCCTATTTTTAAGAAATGGCTGCCATAGCCATTGAAGGCACAATTTCCGATGGCCCAATATCTAGATATATCTCGAATGTAATCCCGCTACTTTGCCAAAAAAAAATTATTGGCTTTCCCTCTTGAAATTTGCAGATTTTTACCCCCAGAAATGACATTTATGGTAGCCATTTTAAAAAAATGGCAGTCATGGCCGTTGAGGGCGCAATTTCCGATAGCTCAAAGTCTAAAATCTATTTTGGATGTAATTTCCCATTTGCGAGCAAAATCTTATTGACTTTTCCTTTCTGAAATTAGCAAATATTACGAAAACTTGGCATTTATGGCAGCCATTTTTAAGAAATGGCTGCCATGGACGTTGTGGGCACTCTTTACGATGGCCCAATATCTCAATTTAATCTAAACGTGATAGTCAACTTGTGTACGAAATTTGGTACTTTTATCACAAAATGCACAATTCTTCGGCTATGCCGCTCCCACAATATATTTTATGATTCAAGTTTTCATTTCATTTTCATTTCTTTATTTCAGCACGGCACATGATTCAGCCAGACGGCTGTTCTTCCTCACGTCCGCGCATCGAGATGAGGTAAAAATGACACAGTACATCCTTTTATTTTTTCAGGACAAATCACAATAATGCGTTTCAGCAAGGTCTGCAGAGCTGATCTAAAAATGGGATCATGTGAGTGCGTGTGTGTCAATGGTGTGTGTACGTGTGAGTGCGTGTGTCTGTGTATGTCTGTGGGTGCGTTTATCAACTCTTTTTCTCGGCAGAAACAGGTTTTCCAAACAGCTTTCAAGGAATTTTTACGAGTTGATAAACGCAAAGCTGTTTTGAAAGCCCTTTCGGAAAGCCTTTTCGAAAGCCGCAAATTTGTGCTTTCCGAAACAGGTTTGCTAAACAGGTTTTTAGAAACCCGTTTCTAAAAGCCTTTTGAAGCGAGAAAGGCTGCGTTTATCAACTTTCCCCCGTTCAAACAGCTTTCAAAAGCCGTTTCCAAAGCCCTTTAGAAACGGCTTCCAAAATAGTTGCGTTTATCAACTCTTGTTCGTAACTGCAAACAGTACAATACTACAAAGCCGTTTCAAAACAGCTTTGCGTTTATCAACTTCAAAAGGCTTTTACAAATAGGTTTTTGAAAACCTGTTTAGGAAACCTATTTGGAAAGCCACAAATTTGCGGCTTTCGAAAAGGATTTCCGAAAGGGCTCTCAAAACAGCTTTGCGTTTGTCAACTCGTAAATATTCCTTGAAAGCTGTTTGGAAAACCTGTTTCTGCCGAGAAAAAGAGTTGATAAACGCACCCATAAACGCAAAGCTGTTTTGAAACGGCTTTGTACTGCAGTTACGAACCATACACGCCTTATATGACCTCTTCTTCTCGGGTCGAATTGCGCAATGCAGCTGTGCAGTGACAGGCCAGTTATCGCGTTCGCGAAGAGTTGATAAACGCGACTATTTTGGAAGCCATTTCTAAAGGGCTTTGGAAACGGCTTTTGAAAGCCGTTTAAACAGGGGAAAGATGATAAACGCAGCCTTGGTCTGTTTAAAACTTGGGACATTTCAGGGGAACGAATTACACAGGGAAAGAAAAGCAGAGGATTAAATCTTCTGTAATGCCAGCATTACCGATCTTGGACATTTTGGAAGATTGAAGATTTTGAGTTGGTATAGTTCCAAGAAGGTTCAAGAGATGACCCATTTGAATTCATGTTTGATGCCGCCACTCAAATATATTTGAAGTAGGCTTTTATTGTTAGCCATGTTTTTTTTTTTGAGCCAGCTTTTAAATATATATATATATGTATATATATATATATATATATATATATATATATATATATATATAGCATGATAAGTTGTGTGTTTGTATAGTGTCAAGCCTTCATTTCTTTCGGAGAGGATGTTAATAGCAACCTTTTAAGTACGCGTGAAAACATCCACTGAGGCGTACCTTAATTGTTGGTATATTTCGCTGTACATTAACATTGTGGTGGCTACATTTTGGCATACTATTTTGGTTGATTTGACAAATTCGTTCCAGTAGTCTTAACCTAAGCCCTCATGGATGCAAGAGTGGTATCGATCAGATTCTGATCCCCCCGTGGATTCACCCTGGAAATAAGCAAGACAATCTTACTGTCAATTTTCACCATCTACATGATCTAAAAGGAAACACTCATAATGGAATCTTCATTTTAGGTGCATTTTGGAGATCATCTTGAACATCTTAAATCCCTAAAGAATGCAGAATAGTTGTGCTAACCAGATACAGAATAAGCACAATCGAAACAGGGCAAACTCATTATTTTTAATTTTTCACAATTCATAAGGAAATAATAATTCATGTTGGAATTTCTATTTTTAGGGTCATTTCGGCTACCATGTTGGATATTGCAAAACTTTCTGGGATGTAACAGTTGCATGACCAAGGTTCGGTAGTCGATTTAACACCCAAATAGGGTAAAGCCGTCAAATTGTTTTCAATTTTTCACCATTTATAGAAGGAAGTACATCATGTGTGAATATCCGCTTCTGGCGGCTATCTTTTATACATGTATCTCAAAATCTTCAAGGATGCAAAAGTTGCATCATGCAGAATCGGATTCAGCATCCTCAAAATGGTATAAAACCACCAATCGTTTTCAATTTTCACCATTTAGCAGGAAATACAAGGGATTTTCCGTTTTTGGCGATCATTTTGGCGGCCATCTTGAATATCTCATAACCCTCATAGAAATAGAGTAGAACCCTCAATATTTTCACATTTTAACCATTTAGAAGGGAAAAATGGGAATTACTTTCTTTGGCGGCCATTTTGGCGGCCATCTTGAATACAGTGCACTCCCGTTACAACGAACACGGTTATAACGAAATTTCGTTATACCGAAGTAAATCTTCTGGTCCAAAAATCACCATTAAAGTCTAAGGTGCAAAATTCGCTTATAACGAACACGGTTATAGCGAAATTTCTGTTATAATGAAGTCTTTTCCGAGCGCCGCAGACAAAGAAAAACAAAAGAAATGTGCTCCGTTATAACGAAATGCGAATATTGCTTTCGAAAATACGTAGCGGAGCAAGCATTTATAGCGTCTCTGCATGGGTGAACGCTTCACACCACTGTGTGTTCGCTCCTTGTGTCACGCACAGTTTCTGAGGGGAACTTGCGTTTATTATTGTAATACAGTTATCCCATCACATTTCACATAGCTTTCCAGTGTAAGATGAGTATTCAGCAAACAGAATATGATGTATATGGTTTTCTCGTTTTCGTTATATATTGCATTTGTTCGGTTATAACGAAATTTCGTTATAACGAAAGAAAACTGCCGGTCCCGAGCATTTCGCTATAACGGGAGTGCACTGTATCTCAAAATCGTTAAGGATGTAAGAGTTGCATCATCTGGATGCGGATTCAGCACTCTCAAAATAGGGCAATTAAACCATCAAAAACATTGGGTTGACGGTAAAACAAGGTTAGAACCGAATAGCTTTGGCACCCAGACTACGAGGGTAGAACAGGTAAAATGAATCACATCACGCTCACCTTCTTTGCCACGCCTAGATGTCCGTTTGAAATCTAAGGAATTTATCCACCGCTTAAGCAATGTACTGGCGCCGACGCGCTGTCAGATGAAGCGCAGGATTGATAACTCTGGATCTCAATGCCAAGGAAAACTCTTTCCTAAGTGACGCGAGATATTTGATCACTTCAAGACAGAGACCTTTTTAGATACACTACTACTCGATAGTGGCGACTCATTGCATGTGTCTCTATTATACCTGAATCTTTCCCATAGGAGTATCGCAATACATGTAGTCAACTGAAGCTTAAAAATTCTTAAGGCTGTTGTCCTACACTTGTACCGTTGCTTTATACAGAGTCTAATGGTAGGTTTCACATCATCCATGAGAAACGTCAGAATGAACACGAAAAACCCTGATGGGCGTGGCCTGTAGTTTTGTTTCCCCACAGAAACCGGGGGGGGGGGGTGATGTGTGTTCATTTTCTCCCGTTGTGCTGTCATTACTCTCTTATTCATTGGAGTGAGTCCTCGAACATCAGATTATATGCAATGTCAAGGTGTCGTATTATGCTTCGTGGAAAAAAAAACAAGTACAATGTAACGTTTTGCCAGAGAGAAATTTACGTCACAGCATTCCTGATTTTCAAGATAGGTGACATCGACTCTATTGATGTGTCCTACACTATGGGGGACGCAAGTGTGCGTTTCTAATGATACAGATACCCGTGAAAATAAAAGAAAATAATGTATTTATTTTTTCGTGTTAAAGTGCTTCGTTATCGTTTAAGCCGTTTAAATTGAAGTCAAGAAAGCTTTGATATCTTTCTTGTCCTTGTAAGCCCCGGACTTTGAAGTCCTTATTTTTCCTCATTAAAATCTTTTATTAAAAAAAAAAATAAATCTCCTCGGTATACCTGGGTAAGTGGTACATGCAACTTGTGCATTGCGTGGTATAGTGACCCTTTAACTCCTCTTCCGTTGCCCCCATTTCTTCTTCCTTCTTTCTTTCTTTCTTTCTTTCTTTCTTCTTCTTCTTTCAAGTGCAGCTTCATGACGTATTGTGTAGTGTGTCTCTTCCTATCATTCCTTCAGCATTTTCCCTTGACTTTTGTAAGAGAGCTTCGTATGTGTGTGTGTTTGTGTGTGTGTGATTTTTTGTTCTTTTTCTCTCCCCCCCCCCCTTTTTTTTTTAAAGGCAATCTGCCTTTGTCATGGTAGTTCAGTAGCTACTATAGTCATTGCTCATGAGGAGACTGCAAATTAGAAGTTCTGCTTTTGAACAGTCCCCTCCTTTTCCAACAACTTTGTTTCGGTGTAATAGTCATAAAATTCATAGCATTATGTACTTCATTCATAATATTTTCATTCATTACAAAGTTGTACTAATTTTTGTGGAACTATAATGTAAATGTTTTACTGTATAGATCATAACTTTTTGTCGGAAATGAATGTAACGAAATGCGTTATGATATTGCTTCAAAACTCAACAAAACTCTTGTACTTTTTTTCCAGTCTCAATTTCAGTTTGATTTAGTTCTCCACTTGCAGTGCACAAATGAAATTATGACAATTTAGCAACAACGTTCTCATTAAAATACAAATAAAAAGTACACAATAGGAATATAAGAACATAATGGTATACGTTCTGAGGCCATTATCCCAGTCGAGCAAAGTTCTTTTCGATATGTGGCGTTCTTCTCCACCTGTATATTACCTTAAAAATAAGATCCGTATCATATTTTCAGGTACAGGTGGGGGAGAACGTCATCAATATAATTACTAGTGTCCTTCACTGGGATGCGACTGCCTAACAACACACACACACACACACACACACACACACACACACACAACACACACACACACACACAGCAACAACAACTTGAATCTCGAGTATATATAATATTTTATTTTTACGAGATTATCCCGTTGAAGATTTGTATCACTCTTGTCTATACGGCACAACTCGCTTCATATTGAGCAGTTGAGTAACGAGATTAAAAAAAAAAAACTAAACAAGAACAAAACAGATCCGGGGATCTCGCGCTCACCCGAGTATCGCAAGATCATCGTCCCCACATTGGCTTCCAGACTAGTAATGTATTGTAGGGAAACCCGGCGAAAAGCGCAACACGGGGTAAAGCGAAACCGCCCTCATAAAATCTATATAATGTTGTCTTCTTTCTAAGCTCAAGCATCATGAACTCTTCACGGATGCTGTATTGTTTGTGAAAGATGTCACTCAAATATGTCAGGTATGCGTGTGTTTTTTACAGAAAAAAAAAGGTTTTTCAAACACCTAAATCAATATCCGACGGACATACTCCCCCCCCCCCCCCCGGAAAACTTATTAGACCAAGAATTTTCTTTTATGTAGATATGAGGAATTTTTACAACTATACAGAATTACGAGAATAAATTCTACCAAATGTATAAATGATGTACTTGAACAACAAAAAAGTTACATGTATAACATCCGGGTTGGGAATGGCTTATATCATTTCATATCATATACACCTGTTGTTTTATCACGTGAGAAGAATTATATACAAAAGATATTAAATTTGTTCATGTCTTAGTAGCAGAAGGGATATGCATTCATTGTACATTTCTATACAATGATTAACGGAACATATTCTTTACTTCTTGTCGGGTTAAGTAGTAATATCTAATAACTGCACGTTAGTTCGTAGTGGTGATTGCACACAGCACTAATTCTTGATGACAGTGGCCAAGTTAATGTAGCAGTATGACCAAATCAAAGGAGACAAGGGAGTACCGAATGGTAGCACGTGCTTTCTCCTGCCAAGATGGCCACAATCTTGTCCAGTCAAGCCCCCCCCCCCCCCTAAATTACCGAATGATATCATACACTGTAAAAACATCGGTGTTAGATTTAACACCACGGGTGTTAAATCTAACACCGATCAAACTTCAATAGAGGACCACACCCACAGGTGTTAAAAATGCACTGTGATGGTGTTGAAAAGTGTTCACCTGACACTTCGTGGTGTTAATTTGACACTGTACCTGGTGTTATTTTGACACTGTACTGGTGTTAATTCAAAAATGACACCACATGGTGTTGATTTGATAATTGTTGGTGTTAATATCAATGGTTTAACACCCGTCCAGCTTCAATAAGAGACCACACCAGCTGGTGTTACTTTGGTGTAAATTTATTTTCACATTTTTTCAAAAATCTAGTATTTTAATGTAAAATTCTTGATCGTCTTGTTTAAATAAAAAATCAACAAGAAGTGCAGTTACCAAGAAACTCTTCAAAAAACAGTTTTATATTTGGAAATGACACCCGGAGGTGTTAATCTAACACCAAAATGAGCACCGAAAATTTAACACCAGCTCGGTGTCCACTATTTAACACCGGACTTTTTGCAGTGTATCATCTAAAGAAGGACTGGTAGTGCACTCACAATCAAAATGTCGTATATGCTCCTCTCGCCCAATCCAGCAAATACTCTAAGCTTGACTGAAGACCTACAAAGGCAAGGAAGATAACTAAAGCCATTCGTCAATGCGACGACAGAGATTTCGATAGAGATTCAATCTGCCAGGATCGACGGGGATCGGAAAGATTGGAAGATTGGGGTAAGGTCAACGGCGTAGCCAGGATTTCATCTTAATGGGGGCGGTTAGTGTGCGAGAGAGCGGAGCGAGCGAGGGGGGGGGGGGGGGGGAGGGTGTGGGAGGGGGGTGTCCCCCCTCCCACGGTAAGAACTTTTTGCATTTTGATGTTGTAAATGGTGCAATTTGATGCATGTTTTTGCGCGTTTTATCGATGTGAAACAGTCCCACTTGTTTAAGGTAGCAGTTTATTTTGATGTACATTATCATTGAACAATTTGCCTATAAAATGGTATAATTTAAATACACTTCTTGTATTAATTCTCTTCACTGAATATCATGAGCGCGACTGAACCCGAGCGAGAGGAGCGAGCGAGGGGGGAGGGGAGGGTGTGGGAGGGGGGTGTCCCCCCTCCCACGGTAAGAACTTTTTGCATTTTGATGTTGCAAATGGTTCAATTTGATGCATGTTTTTGCGCGTTTTATCGACGTGAAACAGTAACACTTGTTTAAGGTTGCAGTATATTTTAGTGTAGAGGGGAGGGTGTGGGAGGGGGGTGTCCCCCCTCCCACGGTAAGAACTTTTTGCATTTTGATGTTGCAAATGGTTCAATTTGATGCATGTTTTTGCGCGTTTTATCGACGTGAAACAGTAACACTTGTTTAAGGTTGCAGTATATTTTAGTGTAGAGGGAAGGGTGTGGGAGGGGGGTGTCCCCCCTCCCACGGTGAGAACTTTTTGCATTTTGATGTTGCAAATGGTGCAATTTGATGCATGTTTTAAGGTAGCAGTATATTTTGATATAGATTATTATTGAACAATTTGCCTATAAAATGGTATCATTTAGAAAATCTTCTTGTATTAATTCTTTTCACTGAATATCATGAACGCGACTGAACCCGAGCGAGCGGAGCGAGCGAGGGGGGAGGGGAGGGTGTGGGAGGGGGGACACACGGTAAGAACTTTTTGCATTTTGATGTTGCAAATGGTGCAATTTGAGGCATGTTTTTGCGCGTTTTATCGACGTGAAACAGTAACACTTGTTTAAGGTTGCAGAATATTTTAGTGTAGAGGGGAGGGTGTGGGAGGGGGGTGTCCCCCCTCCCACGGTGAGAACTTTTTGCATTTTGATGTTGCAAATGGTTCAATTTGATGCATGTTTTTGCGCGTTTTATCGACGTGAAACAGTAACACTTGTTTAAGGTTGCAGTATATTTTAGTGTAGAGGGGAGGGTGTGGGAGGGGGGTGTCCCCCCTCCGACGGTAAGAACTTTTTGCATTTTGATGTTGTAAATGGTGCAATTTGATGCATGTTTTTGCGCGTTTTATCGATGTGAAACAGTCCCACTTGTTTAAGGTAGCAGTTTATTTTGATGTACATTATCATTGAACAATTTGCCTATAAAATGGTATAATCTAAATACACATCTTGTATTAATTCTCTTCACTGAATATCATGAACGCGACTGAACCCGAGCGAGAGGAGCGAGCGAGGGGGTAGGGGAGGGTGTGGGAGGGGGGTGTCCCCCCTCCCACGGTAAGAACTTTTTGCATTTTGATGTTGCAAATGGTTCAATTTGATGCATGTTTTTGCGCGTTTTATCGACGTGAAACAGTAACACTTGTTTAAGGTTGCAGTATATTTTAGTGTAGAGGGAAGGGTGTGGGAGGGGGGTGTCCCCCCTCCCACGGTGAGAACTTTTTGCATTTTGATGTTGCAAATGGTGCAATTTGATGCATGTTTTAAGGTAGCAGTATATTTTGATGTAGATTATTATTGAACAATTTGCCTATAAAATGGTATCATTTAGAAAATCTTCTTGTATTAATTCTTTTCACTGAATATCATGAACGCGATTGAACCCGAGCGAGCGGAGCGAGCGAGGGGGGAGGGGAGGGTGTGGGAGGGGGGTGTCCCCCCTCCCACGGTAAGAACTTTTTGCATTTTGATGTTGCAAATGGTGCAATTTGATGCATGTTTTTGCGTGTTTTAACGAGTTGAAACAGTCCCACTTGTTTAAGGTTGCTGTATATTTTGATGTAGGTTATCATTGAACAATTTGCCTATAATATGGTATGATTATAAATACACTTCTTGTATTAATTATTTTCACTGAATATCATGAACGCGACTGAACCCGAGCGAGAGGAGCGAGCGAGGGGGGAGGGGAGGGTGTGGGAGGGGGGGGGGGTGTCCCCCCTCCCACGGTGAGAACTTTTTGCATTTTGATGTTGCAAATGGTGCAATTTGATGCATGTCTTTGCGCGTTTTATCGACGTGAAACAGTAACACTTGTTTAAGGTTGCAGTATATTTTAGTGTAGATTATTATTGAACAATTTGCCTATAAAATGGCATCATTTAAATAATCTTCTTGTATTAATTCTTACACTGAATATCATGAATGCTGTCTGTTCAGCAATCAAACAGAAAAAGCATGCACACGAGGGTGTAGATAGGGACATATCCCCTCCCACACGAAGGTGATTTTGCGTTTTCAGACCTGAAATTCAGCGATCTGGTGTAAATTTTTGGTGCAATACTTTTTCATTGAAGTGTTGAAATCATGGAATTTAGCTCTTATTCCGAATGTGCACCATCTGTATGTATAAAGTCTAGTGAGGTAGAGCTTAGGGGGAGGGGGATTCCCCATCCCGCTCGCGGAGTTTTTGCGTTTTTAGAATTGAAATAAAGCGATCTGGGTATAGCCACAGTCTACTTCTATGCATGGCGGAAGGGGGGGGGGGGGGGAGGGGCGGGCGAGCAGGGAGAAGGCGTGGGCGAGTGTTATCTCTTGGGAGCGGGATACCCCCTCCCAAGCACGAGAGATTTGCATATTTTGAATTGAAATTCAACGATCTGGTGCACACTTTGAGTGAAATATTCAAAAAGTTATCTTATTTGATGAAAGGTTGCAAAGGAGACCCGCTTCATGTGCATGCATACAGTATACACGCATTTTTTTTCCGCCTCGCAAATCCCCGGTCCAAATCTTAGGGGGGGCGACCGCCCCCATCGCCCCCCCCCCCCCCCCCCCCCCCCCTGGCTACGCCAGTGGGTAAGGTCATCTTCGGCGATGAGTCGGATGTCGTTGGATGGCTATAAGATGGAAAAAGGACAATAATAATAAACGGTCTTGCTCCAACGGTTCAAACACGGTAAAGTATAGTGATTATATTGCATGGGATGCTGCATCGCCGTCTGTAAATGCTAGATTCATTTGTGTGAAGGGTGCATGAAACACGTCATTTACAAAGAGATTCTTATTGAGCAGCCTCTGTTTTGGGCCTCTGTTTCCATCAGCTATACATTAGCTATACTTAAGAAACCCTATCTCAGCAGCAGCATCAACAGGACTTTGACTTTCTAACAGGCCAATGCTATATACAAAATCTGTTAAAACATGGTTGGAGACGAAGCACATCCTCTCGCATCATGACCTGCACTGTAAAAACATCGGTGTTAGATTTAACACCATGGATGTTAAATCTAACACCGATCAAGTGTTAACAGAGGACCACACCCACAGGTGTAGAAAATGCACTGTGATGGTGTTGAAAAGTGATCACCTGACACTTCGTGGTGTTAATTTGACACTGTACCTGGTGATATTTTGACACTGTACTGGTGTTAATTCAAAAATGACACCACATGGTGTTGATTTGATATTGCTGGTGTTAATATCAATGGTTTAACACCCGTCCAACTTCAATAAGAGACCACACCAGCTGGTGTTACTGTGGTGTAAATTTATTTTCACATTTTTTTCAAAAATCTACTATTTTAATGTAAAATTCTCGATCGTCTTGTTTAAATAAAAAATCAACAAGAAGTGCAGTTTCTAAGAAACTCTTCAAAAAACAGTTTTATATTTGGAAATGACACCCGGAGGTGTTAATTTAACACCATAAATGAGCACCGAAAATTTAACATCAGCTCGGTGTTCACTATCTAACACCGGACTTTTTGCAGTGCGGCCTGCACAGTCGTCTGACCTCAATCCTTTTTGAGAATCTCTGGAACCAGATGGAGGAGAATGTGAAAGAATACAAGCGAGCCAATATGGCAAAACTCCCGAATTCCTGAAGCAAGAATGGGCTATCGTGTCCGGGGAAGGCGTCAGCACGTCGTTACGGAGAGCTTGCCTATAAAGGAGACTGGCCGCTATTATGAAGAACAAAGAGCACGCCACTGAATATCAAATAATACATAAATGAATTGAAGCAGAAGCCACGTAAATCTGGTGAAGCAAGAAGAAGATGAGAGCTATAACGTGTGTGTATTATGGATGCTTTTCTTTAATATCAATTTTATGATGGTTTGTGTTATAAAATTGCACCAATTATACGTACATCCAAATAAATTCAATTTGTTTCAGTATTAAAGTTATAAAGCATACTAATTATGGCTTCTCTGTGCTAAACAGGAAATAAAATTCCATAATAAACGTATATAAAAGGTACATCTATTCATTCTGGTGTCAAGAAAATTATTTTTTTTTTCATTTAGGCCTATGTGAGTACAGGTGATACATTTACCACATCAGCGATACCACTGATTAAGATTTTTTAAGGGTTGTACAATATCTACTTAATCACCATGCTTATGCTGAATTAACTCGAAAGCTATGATAGATGGAGCTAAACTGTGTCATGCAATGTCATGGTATGAGATGAAGCGAATATTGGCCCACGCGTGCACGACAGTAATGCATGTCGGGAAAAGTTTCTATGGGTCAAGGGTCAAGTCACAATCGTATGTTGAGTATAATAATCATTAGTCATAATATTATATACATACAGTGTTGTAGTGCTATTATTGTAAAGGTCACAGGCCTTATGTTACTTTCGTTATAGCGCGAAATCTATGCTCTTTATTTTCTGCATTCTTCAAGTACCGTTTTATTATAAGATATCATTTCTTACGATTATCGTTACTTTCTTATTATGATTTATTTTATCCTTCTTACTAAAGAACAAGAATAGGAGCTGGCAGACTTTACTTTGTTCAAGGAGAGTCGCTTGTTTAATTCAACAAAGCAGCATTTCTATAGAAGTTGACCTTCAAGTATACTGTTAGAAATGGTGTAGCACACTACACCGCCCTTTCAATGCGGAACTGGAAATGGCGGGAGAGGGTTTCGCCAATGGATAATTCAAGCGCATAATGGTCACTTCTCATTACGTACTCAAGAGGCAACTTCAGCAGCAAGGGCAGCAGGATTTAATAAAACAGTTACGCTGTCATTCAACGTGCTAAAGAATCGTTCACGGTTGTATGGCATCACTTAATTTTGCTCCACGCCGCATCTACAGCAGATGAGACAGGCGTCACGACTGTCCAATATGAAAGCATCTATCAAAGGTCATTTTTCTGAAGTGGAAAAAGGCAAATCGGTATAATCTTTTTCGAAAGCAGAAAGAGGCACTCTTGTAATAGCAGGTGTCTACTTCAAATGCTCTGGGAAAACCTTATTCACCACCATTACTTATATGCTATTCCCTAGAAAGAAGATGGTTCCTCTCTTATGAAAGATGGAAAACCATTAGAAACAGTCATAAGTACTCATCAATCTGGATGGATGCAGTCAGATAACACAAGGAGTTATAGTTAAAAGTGAGACCCATGATGTATTGTTTGGGATAGGTACATATATTGCTACAATCCATATTCATTCAGATAATATTGGAACTTTGTGTTTGCGGATTGATAATAATACTATAATGAACAAATGATATTACAGGGAAAACTTGTATGAAATGACACAAAATAACAGGGTAGTCTTTAGAAAACGGTGTATTTGTAATGATTTCTATTGTATCTACTGTTTGATGCCTATGTCATATAAAAATAAAGGAAATGCTAAAAAGACTATTTCAGGGTATTATTCACGACCTTGATAACTTCACATTTTGGTCCTTCAGCAAATTACAACCAAGAAAACCCCCATTTCATCCATCGACATATATAGGCCTACAACGTTACTGTAGAATATATAGTTAACTGATATTGGAACAGAAAAACACGCAAAATCTGCCTGACATGGTTGTCAGTTTGTGGTTGTCATGGCAACCAGCAATATCAAACGTAGTTATATTACATAGCAAAATGTTTGCAATAAAAATTCAGGAAAAGTCAGCAAACTTGGTTGAAATTGGGTAAAGGGCGGAGTGACATGGCAAATGAAAATTATGGTAGGGGAACAATGTGCCCCCGGGCTTTATATTGTGTTACTGACAATCATGTCCATGCTGTTCTGTTTTACTGAGAAAGTTAAGCAGGCTATTCATAAGAATGATAGCCTGGATCTCGCGATTGTAATGTAGTACACTTGTACCTCCCCCCCCCCCCCCCCGATTTCAGGCGCCCTTGAAAGCATGTCTTTTTTTTTTAATTAGTAGAAAAAAATTCTTCATAAACCTTCTATACAGATGACGTCAAGGACAAGTTGATGCTGTCTTATAAAAGGTTGTGTGTGTGTGAGTGTGTGTGTGTGTGTGTGTGTTTAATATATAGGTTTTCCAGCCAATTTCGTAAAACTGTCATTCATTTTCATATCATGTGCATTCAAATTCGTATGTTTGAAGCGGTGCACCGACTGTGGTCAAACGATTTCACGTTTAATACTTTCAGATTCGTTTTTGGGCACCTAAATTAGTGGTCACAAGTTCACATTCAGATATAAGCATTCAATAAGTGTCTGGGCATGGATTTCGAACTATTATGTGCATTCAGATTCGCGCGATAGGCTCGATAAAAAGCACTTTCAATTTCATTTTTGAGCCAGCATATTTTACAACTGAGCATTCAACTTCATAATGCACGTAGGTGCCTATTTTTTTTTTTTTTTTTACTAAGGACGAGTGATTATGTCCAGTTACTCATTTAATGACACTTTTACTTTTTATCTTAAATTCCGTTATCATGAGCAGCATTATTTTTTTCACTCAAACAGCCAGTTGTTTTTTTCTTTTGCGTAACACGTTACGTTAAACTCCTATACAAAATCCTCATTTCGTCATGTCATCACATGGCTTTTTTCTCTAACTTACAGTTTAGTTTCATTCAGATCAACAGAAATTACTGTTTATATTTTTAATTTGACATCTTTATTACAATCATGATCATCATGGCTTTGATCTTCATTTTATACTGTATACTTATCTGCATCATTGTGTGATTCTCATGTGGGCGTTTTAACATTCAATTTAAAACGCAGTATACAAGTATAATGTACTTTTTAGTGGTCATTATGTTAGGTTTAATCTGAATGATACTTGTAGTGACTGTTAATTGGCATCGTTAAAGGACAAGTTCACCTTCATAAACATAAGGATTGAGAGAATGCAGCAATATTAGTAGAACACATCAGTGAAAGTTTGAGGAAAATTGGACAATCGATGCAAAAGTTATGAATTTTTAAATTTTTTGTGTTGGAACCGCTGGATGAGGAGACTACTACAGCTTGTGAGTCATATGCGTATAACAGTATAAATAAATTGTAAAGAAAATTCAACATATTTTCACTTTTTTCTCATAATAAAAGAGCACTTGACTTGCCTCTTTCTAAAGGCAGGGGGAATAATATTACCCCTAACATATGTCGGTAACGAGTCAAGGGAATATGTACTTTTTTCAAAAGATGGAATTTTGTGAAATTCTCTTTATATTTTCGTTATATTGTTGTACGCATGTGACATCTAAGTTATTCATACACTGCAGTAGTCTTCTCATCCAGCGGTTACTGCACAAAAACTTCAAAAATGCATAACTTTTGAACGGATTGTCCGATTTTCCTCAAACTTTCATTGACGTGTTCTACTAATATTGCTACATTCTCTCAATCCTTATGTTTATGAGGGTGAACTTGTCCTTTAACACTATAGTAGTCCATTAAGCACAACTTCTGTCTCGAAACAAAGAGTAGTAATGACATTGTGGTTACCTTGAGACACACTTCACAAAATAATAACCTATACATATTGTAGTGTATGTGTGTAGAATTTGTGTATGTGCTGCACATTCATGTTGCATACTCAGTATCTTGGACACACACAAAGCACACAAGGGAAAGCCAGATGATGATGGCTGCTGTATCTTCAGAGTAAGTTCGTTTGTGGAAGAAAACTTCGTCATGTTTCTTGCATCTGTCGACGTTATTGCGTTGAAGAACCTGTTGAACTTGTAGGAGGTAAGGAGTAACGAAATGTATCATGGTAGACCTATGAGAAGGAATGCTACAGATGCTACCTGCGTCTTTACATCCTCAATTAATCTGGACGTGAAAAATTTCCTAACGACAGTACCTTGGCGTTGAAATGCACTTGACGGTCTATTGTGCCTGCCCATCGGTAATGTACACCCTGTTTCTTATTTAATCACAAGGCCAGTCGGTCTCTGTTTATAGGTGACAGAGATAAAAAAGGTTTTGTTCTTTTCATATTTCACTTGTTTTCAAATCATACTTGTATCACAAACACATGTATATCAGATACCGTGTATTATCTTCACTACTCCTTCACACAACAATCTCCAAATTATGACTTTACATAAACACTGGTGGATAGCTTTAAATGCATATAGCGCTATATATATGTTGACTTTAATTGAAATAAAATACGATCGGGGCGCTCTTAATAGGCAACATGTGCTAATAATCACCCGCGTCAAGTACACCTCAGGAATTGGCTTGAAGGGTGAATTCTTCATTGTAATCCAGCACAATACATTTTAATGGCATTTTGAATAAACGCTTCTTTCACTAGTTGGAAAATAACGAATTGCTACTTTCCAAAAATAAGTAATTCAGATAAACAGATGTCAGATTTCACTCTATTTTAGTCCATAAGATTTACTATAGTTGGTCTTCATGTTACTCTTTTAAAGCTACGGTGTCAGAAAGCGCTTATGTGAAATAGGACACCTTCTTGACTTTTTGGTTTGTGGACACATAAAAGGCCGTAATCGATCTTTCAATAAGAAATGAAAAAAAAAATACATAAAGATCAACATCTTTCTTGTTTCATATTCAAGTATAGACCAACTTATTTCACTTTTCCTACGATACTTCCACACTAACCCTAGCATCGACGACCACAACGAAAAGATTGCTGCTCTACAGAAAAAAAAAAGCTAGAAATCGAAAATGAAAGGAAGAAGCTGAGCAATACTCCATAGAAGGAACAGTCTGATTTTCGCTGGCATCCCAGAAAACGAGAAAGAAGACATAGACGACATCATCATGAAAGCGTCATGACGAACTCGGAATTCCGGTGGAGGAGTGCGACATCGACTGCAGTCACAAGTTGTGTCAAACGCGAAACGATGGGAAAACGAAGTCCACGGGTACCGCTGACGACAAGCGAAAACATAATCAGAACATAATCGTAAAGTTCGCGAGCTACCGCAAAGATAGAGAGAGAGAGAGAGAGAGAGAGAGAGAGAGTAAATCTACGGTTCTCAGTTCGACCTCGGATAAAAAGACCCAGAAGATGCACAAATCTACAAAACCTCACAAAACTCCCAGCTCAACTGCTTTGGAAGGCAAGGAAACGAGACAGGAACTAAATGCCCAAAATCTGGACACAAGGCGACAAGAAGTGGGACTGGCGAGATCGAGATTCACGGTTGCTATCTATAGGGACTCCGATATTCAAAGGGATCCACTAATTAACGTCCCTGAACTTTATTTAAGTTTTAATGATAATCTCGAATAAGTTTCTTGTATGTTACTTTTTTATAGCCAAATAATTTTGATTTTCATACCAATTTATACATTTTCTCAACTGTTTCCGTTGTGAATACATCTGCTTTTGTTGCGTCATTTGTGTGTTGTTGTCATTGACTCTCTCCGTTAAGAATGGCATTTAACTTTCCATGTGTATATTGTAGACAAGCGGTAAAATCACACCAAAAGCTCTACTTTGCATCCAATGCGATGTCAGGATTCACATTACGTGCATGTGCTTGTATAACGGCTAAACACTAACAGTTAAATGAAGATTGTAGTCAAACGTTTCTATGTAAACTGGCATTGCCCAAAATGTCTCTTCTCTATGTTAACCCTTTGAAACTGATTTTGAAAAGAGAGTCAAGAATATGACACCTCAACTAAACACTTCGCTAAAAAGTTTAAAAGGCATGAACATCGCACACTGCATATTTGAAGTTTGTGAAATAAGATGCAGGATCTGAGTAAATTCGCAGGACGAAATCCATATGTAATTATTATGTCATTGTCTCAAACACACAAGGCGCCGAAAGCGGGGGGGGGGGGGGGGGGGGGGGCAGAGGGTGCACCCCCCCCCCCCCCCATGTGCCCCCTGAAAGGTAACAAATAATGAATTTAATTCATCAATTAAAGACCAAAATAACTCTTCTTGTTTTAAAAAAATATCAATTTCATATCTAAAAAAATGCGAAATTTCGCCCCTACAGGGCCACTTTCTTACAAGTACATTTAGTGCATACTTTAGACTCGCACCCTTCGACGAGTGTGCCTCCTGAAACAAACCTTTAGTAAACTCGTTCATGTTTCCTTTTCTTCAAAGCTTTCTAATAATATAAGAATATTTTCATTGCTCGAACAATGCGATCAAGTTTAAGCTGTTAATGAATACATTTCAGACTAAATCCGAATGGCAAAGTGAAAACGCTGACCTAGTATAGCCTATGTACGCCACGCACCTTGCGGCTCATCTGCATAATGACATCTTACAGGAAATAACCAATCCCAAGATGGTGAACGAGTAACACCTCGGTGACTTTACCATGAACGTTACCAACAGTTTCAGCATATTGAAGCAGCTATCAACGTTTATTGTTTTACCGAAAGCTGTAGTGTGGAGTCATATTCAAGCACTTTTTATTTAGACTTGCTACGAAAAAAGAAGTTTGTTCACAGTAGAGTGTCTATGAGTATCAATCAGTAAATATCAATGTCAATAAAATATTACAGATAACGTAATAAACTTAGAACAATCCGCATTCGATCTGACGCCTCCAACATGCACCCAATTCAGTGGCGTATCTAGGGGGGGGGGGGGGGGCAAGGGGGGCACGTGCCCGGGCGCCACTCCTTGGGGGCGCAAAAAAAAAAAGAAAAAAAAAGAAAAAAGGAAGAAAACAAAGAAAACAAAGAAAAAAGAAGAGGAGGAAGAAGAAGAAACAACTCACCGGAAAGGAGGGGGGGAAGGAAGAATGGTGGGGGGGGGGGGGAGCAGAAAACCAAATCAAAAAAAGATAAAAACAAAACATAATGATGACTCGGACAAATGACAATGTTTATTGTGTTCACACAAGAATTCCATGTTATGTAAGCTGAAATACAACAATTTTCGGCTCGCTCGCTGCGCTCGCTCTCTAAATTTTATATAGAAGAAGAAGGTGAGAACAAAATGTGATGATGACGCGGACAAAATGACAATGTCTATTGTGTTCACACATGTCATTTTATATTTAGGAGGCAAAATGTTTCACGGAGCAGCGGCTGCAATTTCTTTCGTTCTGAAGCGATCGCCAATTGGATCAAAAGAAGGCGCCAACGGTTTCGAACATACGGGGGGGGGGGGGGGGGGGGCGCCAAAAAATCTATAAGGCCGTCACTATATCTTGATTAGAATTGTAAGATTTGATAAGCAAAAAATGACAAGAGTTCCATGTTTTGTAAGCTGAAATACAAAAATTGTCGGCTCTCTCGCTGCGCTCGCTCGCCAAAATTTATCAAAACAAAAAGGAGATAAGAACAAAACGTGATGATGACGCGGAAATACACAAATGTCAGCTCACTCGCGCGTACATGGGGCATTTCATGAAGCAATTTGTCAGATATCTCGTCTGACAAACTGTTAAAAGCTACTGAAATCCTTACTTCTGATTGGCAGAGAGCAAATTTTGTCCGACAAGTTGTCGGACAAAATGCTTCATGAAATGCCCCATAGAATATTTTTTTCTTGGTATAGATAAATCGTTATCTATAAGGCCGTCACTATCTTGATTAGAATTGTAAGATTTGATAAGCAAAAAATGATAAGAAATCCATGTTTTGTCAGCTGAAATACAAAAATTTTCGGCTCGCTCGCTGCGCTCGCCAAAATCAATCAAAATTCATTACATTTAAATCACCCTCAAAAGACCCCTTTTAAGGGCTTAAAAAGCATATCATGTGGACTTTGCTTAAAGTCCCTACCGGGATGGGGTTGGGGTTGAACACTAGTCTTTTTCAGAAATTAGGGGCGCAATTTTCGCGCTCGCCCCGGGCGCCGTTTTCCCTAGATACGCCACTGACCCAATTATATCGCTTAGATTTCTTCGCGCACATAAATGCGTATAAAAGAACGGTTTCTGAAAGGATACTGCATGACAAATGTGACTTCTGTTATTTTGAGTCAATAACAGCGTAATTACAAAATCGTATTGATCAGACGTGAAAATCTATATACATTCCGAAGCGCTCGCTTTCTCTCTGCCCGAACTTAGTCAAATGAATAGTTTCATAAGTTATGATAGTCCTTCGCAGTGATATTTTCACTGTTTCATTCCCAATAAATTTGTTTTTAGATGCTCTATAAACAAGCAGACAAAGCTGACATGAATGAACTCGTCAATGAGTTCATATCTAGTAGAGATAGCAAGAGAAGGAACACACCTGCTCATCTCAAAAGGATTAAGCAGTTCAGCACACTAAACTGGACAGCAAAAGAAAGTACCCGCTTCTGTCAAAGGCCGCACACAAAAATTCACCCCCTAGAAATAAACAATTTTGTACACAGGTGCGCTACAATGCCCCTAACTAATCAAAAACACATAAGCAAGTGAATGTCTTCGCTCCAAAGAAGAACTTGACATGCACATCTTGGTCACTGAATCAAAAGTCCCACAAAAAAAGCACTTTCCACTACGCAAAATGGCCACTGAATGGACAACATTTTTAAAAAACCAATATGTCAAAGTTTTGTCAAAATGATGTTAATGAGTGTATTCTGTATTCAGGGGTGCTATCCTTCCTGATTATGCTAATTCTCAGAATAAAACCAGTTAGCTCTTAAGACTGGACATTACTTTACTCTGGTCTAAAGCAAGCTTAATCGGGAAAATTATACCACGTCTGACAAAATGAACAGCGATTAAGGGCCACTGGAATGCTTGAGGTAGGTGAAAGTCATCGAGCAATTGCAAGACGTTTTGGTTGTTCGCACAGAGCAATTTCTAAACTTGTCACATGGCATCAGGAAACTGGAACTGTGAATGACAGACAAAGAAGGGGAAGACCTCGGGTCACAACCCCTAATCAGGACAGGTGGATTGTCCTTCAACATCTTCGAGATCGTTTTCGTCTGGCTACCATTTAAACTGCTGCAGAAACAGTGGGCCATAAACGATAAGCCTATCAGTGCTCACACTGTGAGACGTCGCTTTGGGGAGCAGGACCTGGTATCAAGGTGTGTATGGCACAAATTGCTGTGGCATGTCTACTGCCACCTGCCGCCGGCCGGCTTACTTCCAGCCCTACAACCATCTCGACCCAAGTGGTCAAGAGCAAGTGATTTTATTTACAGCATAGCTCACATACGGATGGAGAAGAGGCAATGAATGCTAGAACTGGGCAAGAATTGTCCCATCTATTTCCCCTGTCAATTTAACTCGTCAGCTGCCTTGATTCAATTGTCATGTTTATAGCCCGCTTCATAGCAAACTGTACCAGCAGCTTGGGTGAAGACTGACCCGACAGCCACCCCCCCCCCCCCCCCCAATCCCAAGCCTTTATGTAACAGGTGCAAAAGCTGCAGCAGTTGTGGAGGTCACAGACGCAAGGAGGGGTCCAGCAACCTCAACTGCATCGACTCCTCCAACAATGTGACTCCAACTTCCCCTTTGGGAGGCTCTGCATCAGCTTCCTAGAAAACTTCATGATCCAACCTGTTCTGGCTGGCCAGAAGGATCACACACACTTTTGCAACCCGGAAAAAAACTTGCCGAGGCCGACTTTGAGGAAAACTTTGATCAAGCCGTTAAATGTAAGTTTGCGATTGGAATCTACACGAATGGCAAATAGCCAGAAGTCTTCGCTTGCACCACTCGCAACACCCTTTGGTTGCTTAGAGAGTTAACTTGGCTTTGACCTATACCTGTGCCGTGCCCAAACACCAGTTGGAGTGCCCAAGAAGACTCTTCCGGAGAATCCCCTCCATAGCAACCCTCGCATACATGCTACACCGTACATGTAGTTATGCACCTTCAAACAGGCAGCTGATGACACCTTCAGCGGAGTGTCCCTGTGGCTGGTTCCACCAGTTAAAGGGTGTGTACAGTTCTGGTCGAGGTGAAGATTTAGCTTTTAACGTTTTGCGAGATGATAGAAACCACTCTATGAGATGTCAAAGAGCATGCAGCTCTAAGGGGTATCAAAAGTTTATTGCATGAAAATCGGTTTTGAAATGGCCGAGATATCCAAAAACAAGGTCTAACAAAGAGATCCTAATAAAGTTGTGGCATGTCGCCTTTATTATTAGCACTTTTTGGGATATCTCAGCCATTTGAAAACCAATTTTCATCAAAAAAACGTTGAATCCTTATCAAAATTACATGCTCTTTCATATTTCATAAGAGGCTTTTCATTATATCACTTAGGAATGTTCAAAACATGAATCCCTACCTCAAACAGTACTGTACAGTCGTCCCTTTAAGGCAGAGATGTCTGGCATACCAGCAAGGGCACCTCCACTGTTTTAGAGCCGGGGAACACTGCCCTCGTTAGAGACAGCCTGAGTCTGACATTCCAGAACCTACTTTGGGATTACAGGCCTGGCCCTGAGCTTGGGGAATCTCAGCAGGAAGCAATGCCAGCCATTCCCAGCAACAGCCTCCTGCTGGAAATGGATTCGCCCCAACTCCATTCCCACAAGAGAAACAATGTACAATATCCCCCTCTTCATCAGCAATGAGGGCCATGTGGTGGCACCTGGGTGTCGGGTGGCCCTACCAACATTACTTGCTGAGAAATTCGCCAGCAGGCTGCCCTGTTAACTGGTTTGTGTGTGTGTGTGTGTGTGTGTGTGTGTGTGTGTGTGTGTGTGTGTTGTGTGTATGTGTGTGTACTTGTTGTTGTTTTTTTTGTTGTTTTTTTAAGGCAGACTTCTTTATTTCATGTTCTATCAGAACATTTTAGTATGTAAGTGCAATTTCGTATTCAAATGAAAGGGACTGGCTTTTTCCTGTGACTCATAAAACAAATCTACTAGTAAACGAATGCATGGGGGAAAATCTGGACAACTTGGGTTTTTAGTGAGGCGATTTCAGTTCACCATTGCGGAGTTCACAGTAGTTTAGATGTGGTTCCCTCATTTCAGTAAAGTTGGACTAGATTTCAGCAAACACGAATTTCGGCATTTGAGGTTCGACAGCTGCGTTTAAAAATGTGTGATGACTTGTTATTATCAATGAATAGTCCTTTACTGGATTTGATTTTTTGAGACACTGCTGTAAATGTATTTCTTCTGAGGGATCACATCGTTAAGTCGCAGGTTAGGTCACCAAACACGATGTTAAGCTATCTCACAAATTAAAGACAGACGGAGGGGCGGAACGCAATTCGTGATACAATGGGCCGAATGCATAAAACAAGCAATTGCTTGTAAGCAATTGCTTCAAGCAAAAGCACATGCTCGTCTAGCAAAAGGTCTAGCTCAAGCAATATTGCTTAAATACATATGCATAACCTTAAATTGCTTGTGTTTATACATTTTGCTTGTCCCGCACGAGCAATTGCTTGCGTTTTCAACAAAAGGGACGTCACGCCTGTGCGAACACAAGAACAAAGGAGTGTGGCAGCATGTATTTGAAAGGGCATGTGTGTGCGGAAACATTTCCTGACATAGCGGAAGAGCTATGAAATGACACTCATAAATGTACACACACACATGGCTGATTCCCATCACTGCTTACAGTAGCCCGGATCGTCCAGATCGCACGTGGAGCATTGCTGCGGGTCTCTTTGCTCTCCACCGAAGGCAGACGTCTCACCTGTTTTTCATCACATTTTGCGTGCTAACCACTAGACATTCCCGTTGTTGAAATGAAAAGATTTCTTACTCTACTTCCGAGTAATTTCTTGTAGATTTATACCACTCCTTCACAAGTGTGGTCTTTCTTTCATGAATATGAAAATGATACTTAAAAGGGAACGTCCCAGCTAAGCAAAAGCTCAAGCTCGTTTTACAGAGCTTGGAAAATCGTAAGCAATTGCTTGTTTTTATGCATACGGATTCGAGTAAAAGGGCTAGCACAAGCAATTCAGTGCTAGCGTTTATGCATTCGGCCCAATGTGTAAATCATTATGTTGCGGTACTGCTCTCTTGTATTATCTCTGTTTTCATTTATAGATACCAGTAACAAATTAATGAATTTTGTTTAGCAGAGCTCAATGTGCACAAGAATGTCATTTATCATGACATAAAATGCGAGACAAAATGAAACCACTGTATTAAAGATTACAGTGTACAAATCTGACATAAGCAAACCATTCTAAAAATCTTTAGATATACATGTATACACTATACGTAGATTCCTGCAGACCCCATGAGCAACACCTTAATGGTAATTTGGGGCTTGAGTACCCCCCCCCCCCCCCCCGACTGCCAAGTTGAGTGCCAGCATAGGGATCTCCTGGGAACATCAACACATTTTCCAAATACAATGAAATTCCCCCTCCCTTTTGATTTCTGCTGCAGTTTGGCCAAAACAAGGCATTAATTTTAAAGATGAAAATGTGAAAAAACTGCACTTCCCTGCAATGGGCGACAATTCTCGCTATCGCCAATGACGTAAAAAACTCCTGCGCACGCTAAAGAGCGCTGTCACATGTGCACTGTGGGATTCCTCGGTCCCTTGTTCGCTTCCGGTTGTCTCACGCGAGCCGCAGTTCCCATACGAGTTCTTTGCCCGCTTTTCCGTTGTTCGCCCTTTTTTCTTGGCTATACATTGTAGTTCAGCTTAAAAGAGTTGAAAGTGTCTAAGCTTTACTGATTTGCGGTCACTGGAGTCATGGTTCACTACTGCAAGGCTTCAATGTGCTAGTCACATGATGGAAAGCGAAGAAATCTTCAACAAAAAATACCTCTTTATAAAGACAGAGCGTGATGTAAGTGTATGTGCAGCCAAAACCGGGGCAAGTTTGTCCCATGAGCTATCCCATAATGCATCTAAAACGCTGCTCTGCGCACGGCACCTACGTATTGGCGATACCCTCAATTGGTGAACAATCACAAAAGCTTGCTTGAAGGTAAAGGCCGTATCACACTATTCCAAGCAAGCCTTGAGTTGGACTTGCGAAGAACAATTGTTACTACCCGGAGGTCGCCGCAGACGACCCGCACATGACAATACCTGGCACGTATCTCACCCGTAGTCGCCCGGAGGTGCACACGCAAATCCTTGTTACCCGCAACCATGTTAGGTCCTGTCACGCCTTTCCGGGCAAGATATACGCGGGCTTGTTGCATGTGGGGATTTGCCAGCATACCAGACATTTTTCTGAGGGCGGACAAGGATTTGGGCGAGTTTTGCATGTGTCTAACTTGCAGGACGCGTTCTACTTCAGTTCTACTTGCGCTAATTCAGTGTGACCTGCATGCCAGGCGCGTGGGGGCTGACAACTCAGTGAAAGAATTCCTCTGATGGAATAGCAGAAATCCCACAGAATGTCTTTATCTTGGCCACATACTTGAACAGCGAAGTACCTGCGTGGGAGCTGCTTGCGAGGTGCTACTGCTAATCCTACTGGCGTTCTGCGTGGACCTTTGCCGCAATCCCCGCGACTGAGCCGAAAAAAAAAAAAATGGTCATGCTCAAAACTTGGCTGCGGGTAAATCGAACTTGCGTGCGCACCTCTGGGCAACTATGGGCGAGAGACGCGCTATACAGAGCCTTGAGAAGGCTCTGCGCGCTAGGTATATACTGTCAAGTGCGGACCAACTGCGGAGAGCTCGGGGTAGCAAACTTGTTTCCCCTCAAGTCAACCCGCAAAACTTCTCCAGACACGGTACAAGGCCAATTGGGCATGCTCAAAACTTATTCCGAGTGACTCTCGGTGGTTTGCCTGCAGAGGTACACGCAAAACACAGGTAGAAGACCCTTACCGGCAGCACTTCGCAGGCAACCCCATCGCAGGTGCTTCACAGTACCCGTAAGTCCCTGGTAACAGAAAACGGATCGGTTTCAAAGCTCTCACGCAGGTCACACGGAACACACGCAAGTAGGTCAGTAGCACACGTCAAGCAAGTAAGACACAAGTGCGAAACTCGCAAACATTCTTGGCCGTCCGCGGAAAACCCCTACTCTCGACAAGCACGCGTAGCTTGCCCGGTAAGGTGTGACACGGCCTTTCGCTTAGAAAACACGAGACTCACAGTGTACACAAAGTCAAGTAAATAGATCAAAGTTATATACACAGTAACCATCACTTGAACCATAACTTTATTTGTTACATTTCAATAGCCATCACATTATTTGTTACAATTAGCGATAAGATATCATGCGCTTACTGTGTCCACCACAGGTTGCAATGAAGGCAAACATTCCGCCATTTGGCCATGTGGCAGGTTTTCAGCAGTCTCATAATTATTGTTTTCTTTTTTTTTTCCCAAGTAAACAGTCAAGACTTTAAGGCACAATAATTTTTCTTCTGCTTTGAAGGTATAAGTTTAATTACTCTGCCTGTGCGATCATGGTGGTAAATTGGGTATGGCTATGCCTCTGAATTTGTAAACAGAAGGTCTATTGTTCAAATCCTGCTGAGTGTGTTCATCCTTTTACAAGATGTTTTGCTCACTATGTTCCTCTGGAGAGTCATGACAAGGCCATCTGGAAAAGCAGTTTTATCAAATACTGACAAAGCTACTCTGGGTAAATAAGACCATATTTTTTTTTTTCCATTATTGCCATTGTTGGCATTATCATCGTCGATGCGGGTTCTGTATTCTCTCTTGCTGACTCACAATTAGACACAGCAGAAACAGTTGCAGCTGGAGAATGACTCCTGGTTCTTTGCAGAACTGTGTTGCGAGTTATCCACTGTTTGTTCATCAATTTGCCCATTTTGTTTGTTCCATTCATCAATAACACTGTTTATTCTACGTTGATTCAGCTATCCGCTGTTTGTCCATCCATTTGACCATTTCTTTGTTCCATCCATCAATACACAAGTTATTCTAGGTTGATCAAGTTATCTGCCGTTTGTCCGTTATTTGACCATTTCTTTGTTACATTCATCAATACAAAAGTTATTCTAGGTTGATCCAGCTATCCGCTGTTTGTCAATCCATTTGGCCATTTCTTTGTTCCATTCATTAACACACCATTTATTCTAAGTTGATCATTTCCCCCTTCGCTTCCTCATGAGCATTATCTGCGACTGCTCAATAGGCACATTCCACAAATTATGATCCTTTCGGGAATCGGTCAATTGTTACCCTGGCGATGTACAGTGTACATCACAGTGTCCACAAAGAAAGACCAGATGTACCTCGAAAAAAGTGCCTAAATATTTGATGTGCACATGAGCAACAAACAAAACTTTTAAGTCAAATCAACAAGTCCAGATGTACACAGTGTGCTATCGATGCATTTCAAGCATTTCGATGAGAAGAGATGTATTTCCCATGACAATTATGTTAGTCACCCAAAAAAAAATGTCACTTTCCAAGCTGCAATGCATAGTTGTTCAAAACTCTTTACACTACAAGCAATACATTGAAGCCATGTGATTTTTTTTTCTTTCCATGAGCAAGAGAGCCTAGATCCTCAGTTAGTGACACATGGAAGATTGAAGCACTTCAGTTAAGGACACTCGAGAGGAATTGTTTTCAATAAAACAGTACTGGTACTGTATCCAAGTAGTTTGTTTTTGAAATTCAGAAGTTCATTGTTTTTCAACAACAGTTTGGAATGAGGAGAAATTGTTCTTTTGTCTGATGGTCGTAGCAGCAACAATGGAAGAACTCTGAAGATTGAACAGCATACCATGTTGTGTTTTGGTGGCAAGGCATATCTCCTGGTATTTTCATTTGATGCGCTTGACAGTGGCACTAAACACAGGATGTTCAGGCTGAAAGAGTAATAGAGAGAACAAGAGTTCAAGACTGTTTCTGCCTTTGCAGGCCATCCAAAAACAGTGCAGTTACAACCTTTTAAAGGTTGTAACTGCACTGTTTTTTATTTAATAAATAACTGTACACTGTAGTATAGTACATAATCAAACAGATTTATACATTACAAGAACAATTTCACAAACTGACTATAAACACTGAAAATGTAGTAGAAAATTGCCTAGCTAGAAAATAAGTCTGAACAAATAAAATGGAACGCTAAAAGAAATTTTGAGGGTTCCTAGGAAGGGAGAAAGTGAGCACTTAAAAAATACATGTGTACAATGTATGTCTCATTAGAGAAAAACCTAATGGAAAATGAGACCTAAATAATGTGGATTGAATGAATGTATCAGTAGAACAGATCTGTGATTTTGAGAAAAATCAGACAATTTAGGAATTCTTAAAAGTTTTGTGCAGTCATTGCTGGATGAGGAGACAAGAGTTCATGTGGTCACTGGAAAATGATATAAGAAAATAATAAAGAGAATTCAGCATACATGTATTTGCATTTCTGGTATAATGAAAGAATGCTGGACTTGCATCTCTTGCAGAAAGCAGGGGAGAGGGTAATAGTACCCATAATTGATTTTTTTTGTGTGGATTTTCTTTATAATTCTTTGTATTGCTGTCCAGCAGTGACATCAAGAACTAATCCTTCCTATCCAAATACAGTGCACTCCCGTTATAACGAACACGGTTATAACAAAGTAAAAATTTGGGCTGCAATGTCATCCACTCTATGTGTTTCTATTGTTTATTTGTTCGGTTATAACGAAATTCCGATATAACGAAAGAAAACTGCCGGTCCTGAGGACTTTGTTATAACGGGAGTCCACTGTACGGCAGCACCAAAACCTTAAAATTCATAAATTTTGAACAGATGGCCTGATTCCCTCACATTTTTCCATTGTATTCTACTAGTATAGCTGCATTCACTCAATACTCTTTGTTACCCCCTGACTGTTGATGGAATTGGGGAAATATCTATAGTCTAGTACCACATTTTGTGTACACGGCAAACGGTGAATGGAATATGGCACCATTTGGCTTCATTGAATATGGAGCTAGGCAGTAGATATTACCCCATTTTGTGAGAACAAGCAACAAACAACAATATTTATCTTTCAGTCAAATCTTTCCAGTAAATTTTTTGATGAAGACATAGACCTCATTCTCTACATTTTAGAAATTTTAGTCATCCCACCACTTGTACTTTCTTGACTTTCTTTCATATAAACTAACTGTTGCAGTGCTGCTAGATAGTCATTGTAGTATATCTGTAGAATTGTAACAGTTCAAGAGCACACAGCTGAACATGTGATGCACCACAATGAACAACATGGACAATGCAAAACACAAAATATTGTACAACAGGGGGAATGACCTCATTCACAAAATGCAGGAAATACTGCATGGTTGACTAACCAATAGGATTACAGAACCTACTATCACCAAAATATAAAAATATATATCCGGGTATCATTTCCCATTAACACTAAATTATTGCCTTACACTTCATATGAATACATGTGCATCAAAATGGTATTAGCACACCATGCATCAAACTCTTAGGCACGGAATTTCACTTTCCCTTATTTCCTTCCATAACAAAGGCGGCAGTGAATTTACCTTGATATTATATTTAGTGTCATAACTCACGCAACTATTAAGACCAAAGAAATAATGAATAACAATGAGTTTAAAGAAGAAAGGAAAATATTATTCAGAGGGGTGAAGAAACTCATACCTGAATAATGAGTTTGCTGTTTAGCATGCAACTGTTTCAGACAAAACACCAGGGGCCTGTTGCATAAAAGTTACAATGATGGTAACTTTGCCATCCAATGGTAACTACCATGGCAACAATACTCAACAGCCAATCACAATCAAGAATTCCATGGAAGTTACCATTGTAATTTGTATGGCAAAGTTACCATCATTGTAACTTTCATGCAACGGGCCCCCACTGGCATGGTTTCACAAATGGGGAATGTACATACAAGAATGGAGAGTGTGTGTGTGAGAGAGAGAGAGAATGACAGAAGAGACTTATAAACAGTTTTATATATTCAAAACAAATACTTCAAGGAAGCAAAAACACAGACAAACAGATTACTGTCACAATAAATCTTAGTTTCAACCTGTTAGCCACTATGTCTACCCATTGTTGCAGCCCCAGGTAGCACACATTATGACTTACATGTTTCACTACGACCAGAATACCTTTCTTGGCACTGGAACACGATTTCACAGCATTCTGGAAAATTGTAACATCCATACTCACACAGAGATCCAAACTGTGAGTTTAAAATACAAAACAAAAAGAATGGGGCAGTTTGTACAACAAATCTACACTCTAAATATCTTCATCTCTTCTACTTTTTTTTTCTCTTTCGTGTGTGAAGTATCAAACTGCATGAACACCTTGAAGTCAAGTATGAAGATCCACAATGGTACAGTTTGGACTACATCAAAAACATTATGAAAGTACATGTATGTTATGATATGATTGGGAGGCTTTTTGTAGTAGATGATGGCAGCAATTTCGCTGATAATAATAATTATGGACATGTCTCAATACAGGAATCCTTTCTCAAAATGTGTTCTGTCCATATGAATTCACCACATTCCCAGGTGAATGAATACCTTAGCCCCTATCTGGGCTACATGTTTGATCCAATCACAGTGCTGTTTAACTTCCTACAGGGAACTACATCCTTGAAGATAGTAATAATGTGCATTTTGTGTCTTGCCCACGGAGGTGAATGAACTAGACCTGATCAGCTATACTTACCAAAAAGGGGCAAGGTTGCCAAACAATTATTGACTCTATTGTCATGGGCAAGAAAGAAAGTTAACTTGGAACATCTTGCAACATTAAATACATTGTACAAGAATATGCAAATCACCTAATCTCTTTCATAGAAGCTAAATGTTGGCAAGATGTGATGAGGCAGACCAGTCCACTTTCAGCTACATTGACCTCCACCAGCTTGAGCCTTTCTAGGCGAGGGGCTTGGTTCTTTAGCAACTGGACAAAGTCTTGGCATTCATCTTGGCCCACGTGGCTCCTGGAGCAGTTCAGCACTCCGTTGATAGTGACGGACCTAAGCGTTTTCCATGTCCTTGACACAACTTGTGCAATGCGGGTCAGCGTGTCAGAGGCATCGCCATCATATCCAATCCGAACCTCCAGCTCCTCCAACTGATTCAAGGGGTCGATCAGGAGGTCAAATGTTCCCACCGGCAGGGACCACACCTCGAGGTGCTTTACAGATGGCAGAGGTGGTAGACTGGTGCTGGAAGTGAGAGATACGGCATTGAGGTACAGCTTGTGCAGATGGTCAAAGGATACCAGACAAGACCAGAGTCTACCAGTCATTTCAAGAGAAAGGCTGGTGCTTGACATGAAAACTGTTGTAATCTGCAAAAGAAAAACACAGAATACACAATTTCACATGCCGAATATTATTTGCTTTTTTTAAACCACACTCATCATTTATTTGATACTTGTTTTTTTACATAAAGAGTATTATCACTCTGTGAGATGCACATCTGCCAGATCCAGAAGGGATGCATAGTTCACACTCACATTACCCTCTCAACTTTGCAGGAGCCAGGGTAAAAAAAAGAAAGAAAAAGAAGCAGACTTGAAAGCAGTTCTTCCTGGTTCAATCCACTGCCATTCTCATCTTCTCAATTAAAAAAAAATTGAGAAAGAGCTACTGTGACTGAATCTTTTTATCAAACAAGTCTTCATATGTAAAGGGAAGCTTGTACAAAGAACAATAATCATCCATTCATAATCACTGTGATGACTATAAAGCTAACAATTGTAATGGTTGAGAATGACTTTTACGTCATCAATCGCCATGATATTGACAGTGCTGAAAAGACTAGAGGGTCCTACGATTTACCTTTGACTTGACTGCCTGTGGTAACTGTTCCATGCCCATTAGGATTCTCTCTGTCAGCGGGTACAGATCCAAAATACCATCCCAAAAGCACTTTTGCAGGGCATGGATCACACGTCTGGTGATATAAGTAGAGTCTGCCTCGACTATACAATGCAGTATTAGCTGGCATTTGTAAAACATCACAAAGTCCTTTGCCTGCTTGGCAATGTGCCTAAAGACTGCATGACAGGCACAAGCACTGGCTCCAGCCAGAAAACACAACACATTGTTAAACTCCAGCGTCTTGGCTACTGTGTTAATACATTGCAGGCGAGGTGAAGGCAAAGGTCTCCTGAGCCTGAACAACGATCGGCGGGTGTTTTGGTCCTCATGCAGCTGATGCAATAGATACATGCTGGCGCAGAACTCTTGCTCCAGTTTGTGAAAGAACTCCACTGAGGTTGCAGTTGGCAAATTGTTGTGCTCTACATGTTTCAGAGGGATTGTGGTGGAGGACAGAATCGCAAGTTTTACACCAGACGTGAAAGATTCTGGACATTCTGAAAAATCCTTGTCCTTGAAAATAGCATTCATGCTGTCTGACATCAGTGCATGAAATGCAACTTTCCCAAGGGTTTTTATCACATCGTCGAGTTCCGTATTCCGAGGAAGAATGTCGGTTTCTTTTGACATTGCATGATGTAGCAGGAAGTGGTTTATGTTTTTAAACAGGCTACACATGGATCTAGTGTCAGATATAGCATTTACCTCAAACAGGTGGCACACCATTGTGCAAAATAATGGCACTTTAATAAGACTTGTGAGGAACACATTCTTTTTTAAATATTTCAGGAGATCTTCCCCAGCACGGGAATTAGATCGAGAGGCAAAATAACGGGCAATGTGTTCTGTAGCTGATTCTCTTGAGAACCCTTCAATCTCCAGTTTTGTATATGTACGAGCCAGTTCTCCCTGAAGGAAGTCCCCTTCAAGAAATGGCCTGCTGGTGACAAGGACACGGCAATCTTTCAGTTTTTTATTTCTCAGTACCTGGATGAGACTGGTCCATTCCTTGAAGGTTCTGGTCTTGATGCTCCCTCCAAACTCATCGTAGCCATCACATATCAACATACACTTGTCCTGATTTTCTTCAATGAATGATTCGATTCCTTCCGAAGTGACTCCGGAAATAACGCCTGTTAACTGACTGACAATTGCATCCCCGAGACTCATAGTTTCTTTTATCTCCCTCATCTTTAGTACAAAGAGAGCAAACACATCTCGCATTGGTGACCCCGGCACATTGTGTGCCCACTCATAGGCTAACTTCGCTACAGCACAGGTCTTCCCATGGCCACCGGGAGCAGTCATAAGCAGTCTCATTGGAAAGTCTCCGTCCACCTTCAGTTCTAATATGCCATCCACAGAATGTTCCAGGGGTATCTTCTTTAGCTCACCGCTGCCTCTGTCATATTTGACGAGATTCACATGGGTGAACAACTGTTTGAGGTCCACAAAGTCGGTTGGATCCCAGGGTCTGCGTTGAATGGGGCATAAGACTGTCTTGTAATGACTTCTAAGGGTTTGTAAAATGCAGTGCTCTACGGACTTCCTTCTCATTGGAGGCACATGGGAATGAAGTGGCTGGATCACATCTGAGGGAATTACAAAATCACATTTCTCAACAGGCAACTTCTGATCAAAGATGTCTGTGTATTTGAAACACATACACATGTAATTTTTGCTAATTGTCTCAGCTGATATAACCTCAAATATTCTACTGCAACTCATGACTCGAGTGGGGCATATTTCACACATATAGCTTGCATTTTTTTATCGTTAATCTGTAAAGGTTGATTGGTCCATACATGAACACATGATTTTAAAATACACGTATCAATGCTTTAATCCTCTAAATAAATATGTGGAGTAGTAGAGCAATTTGATGTAAGTTTTTAATTTGAATATTGAGTTCAAATTCTGCTATGAAATATCACTATCTTATGTGTACACTGCCATGGTAATCTCCTTATATGCCCTTATCACCATTATCAATAGAAACAATAGAAGATCCTGAATCCTTATGGGAATAGCTATTGGAAGAGCATGGGTTGAAAAAAAAAAAGCCACAGCAATTTGATGGGGAGTAGATGATACGCTTATTTTTTTATAATTGCTTCTGTGTTTTAATTTCTTAGCTCTAGAATCAATGAAGCTTTGGAAGACTTGACTTTGATAGGGTTCACCAATGTAAAATGTCTTAATGGGAATGATTCACTGAAAATTGTCATGTCAAATATTGCCTATCTTACACTCACAACCCCTGCAAAAATATTCAAGCAGGACATAAACATGGTGAACTAAATAGCATCTTGGATCTCTAAGAGGATGCCAGGTGTCACAGCATCTCTGAAAATTTATGGATTACTACGTCCTCTATGAGTTCTTTTGTCAGGTTATTGCAGGATGATTTCACAAGTTTGTCACTGACAGAAACATATTTACCTTGACAGGATTCCTTCTGTCCGGGCAAATCACGGCTTCCACCAACAAGCTCGATACCTTGCAGAGCTTTTCGCAGGACCGCTGCCTGACGACATGGTTCCACGTTACGACGCCATTCAAAGAGCATCTGTCGTGTCCCTTTGCGGGTGACGATACCGTCCAGGCGATTGGTTGCACGGAAGCGGTCGATGTCTGCTGCGGTGAATTTAAGTTTGTAACCCAGTAGTTCAGCTCGATCTTCTGTTATAATGCTTTGAGCCAGTTTTGCTAGGAACCCATCCATTAGTGGTTCTTTCAGGGGGATAAACAAAAAATGAGTTGGGTTTAGTGTTTTGGTAAAGACACATCAAACAGGTTTTGCATTGATCACTTGAACAAAATTCCACAGAATCAAGTTGTTTCTATGTAATGCATGACCACTATAAAAAGGAAATATTGTCCTTGGTTGAATTTGTTTCTACTTGAATTTACACGTTTTGGTAAACATTCAATCTAGTATTGAAGACACCAAGTAGTTTGTTTCTTCCTTACTGGATTACCATAAATCTTTTCATGAAAATAAATTTAGGTAGTGATTCAGGGGCCATTGCCTTGAGTGCACGTGAATATCTTCCACACTAGTGTACTGTACAAACAATGTGAATATGTTGATCTTCCACCAATTTGACAAAATCAATTACAATCCCACCTGGTCTTGATAGCACTTTTGAGATGTCATCTGCAAAGGCGGAATTATCTCCTTCTGACAAATTTCGGCTGTCTGGGTCATCAGAATCAGAATGTGTAGCTGCCATCTTGCTGCCTGTAAGATTTATAAAAGAAGATAAAAGAAAATACAAAATATGTATTTGATAATTCCAATCTGTTACCAACAAGAGACCCGGGGGTCACGCGCTCACCTGAGTATCGTAAGTTCACTTTCCATGCATTCTTGCAGACTCTTACATGAGAACATTGGAAACTTATGGTGGGGGTAGCTTTGAGAGTGGGGGCATGGTGTCCATTTACATATTCCATCACACTGGTAAAAGATACCTACCAAGTACACTGTACTTTAAGGCCGTGTCACACCATAACGCGGGCTTGTGGCGAGGAGGTAGTTTCCAGCACATAGAAGATTTTCAGCGGGTGAACAAGAATGTTTGCAATTTTCATTCATGCCTTGTCATACCGAACGGGGGAACTTCTGCGGCTTGACTTGCAGGGAAACAAATTTACTCCAAGGAGCTCTCCGCAGTTGGTCCGCACCTGACAGTATCTAGCGCGTAGTTGCCCGGAGGTGCTCACGCAAGTCCGATTTAACCGCAGCCAAGTTTTGAGCATGCCCAAAACTTTTTCCGGGTGAGTTGCGGGAATGCCCGTAGAGGTCCACGCAGAACGCCAGTAGGAGACCCTTAGCAGCAGTACTTCCCAGGCAATTCCCACGCAGGTACTTCGCAGTCCCGTATGCAGCCAAGATAATGAAATTCTGTGAGATTTCAGCCATTCCATTAGAGGAATTCCTTCACTAAGTTGTCAGCCCCCACGCGACTGGTACAAAGGTCACACAGTATACTCGCAGGTATAACGCGTCCAGCAAGTAAGACACATGTGCTGACTCGCACAAATCTTTTTCCGCCCTCAGGAATGTCCGGTATGCTAGAAAATCCCTACACGTAACAAGCCAGAGTAGCTTGCCCGGAAAGGTGTGACAGGGCCTAAACTCGGTTGCGGGTAAAAAAAATATGCGTGCGCACCTCAGGGCTACTACTTTTGAGATACATGCTAGATACTGTCATGTGCGGATATCTACGGGGACCTCCGGGTAGTCAAAATTGTTCTTTGCAAGTCGCACGCAAGGCTGGAGTGACACGGCCTTAATAGAATGTTGGATTATGCAGCTTGGGGAAAAAAAGACTTAAAGCCCTATCACTTTTGATTAGAACTAGAGAAAAATATTATTGAATATTCATTAATTTAGGAGGTTTGGACCCCTTGGGGCCCCCAAGGAAAGCATGGTGCCCATTCAAACACTTTGAAATCTTATCCCCATGGGAATGCTACTTGCCAAGTTTGGTGAAAATCCATTATGTTGTTTTCAGCAAGAAGATGAAAATTTAGGCCCGCATTTGGAACCCCCCCCCCCCATCCCATCCCGCTTTCTTGGGTCCCAAGGGGGTAGGGCACCCTGATTTTCCCATGAACAAACTTGAAACAACAGTCATCAACATACTGACTCATTGTATCAACTAAGCTCAATCACTTCTGGTTCCAGAGAAAATCTGTAAAGATTCCTTACAGGAGGAGGGGGGGGGGGACCCCTGGGGGCCCCCAGGTGGGGCATGGTGCCCATTTGATGGAATTGAGATTCTATCCCCCTAGGGATGCTACCTGCCAACTTTGGTGAAAATCCATTTGCATTTTCAAGAAAAAGATGAAAATATATACAATTTGGTCCCCGTTAGGACCCCTCCCCACCCCCCTCCCCTGGGTCCCAAGGGGGGCACCCCTGATTCCGCCACGAACAAACTTGAAACTACAGTCATCAATGTACTAATTCATAGTATTAACTTAGCTCTATCACTTCTGGTTCTAGAGAAGAAGATTTTTTAAGATTCCTTAATTTTTTTATTTTTTTATTTATTTATTTTTTTTTTTTTGGGGGGGGGGGGGGGGTTGGGCCCCTCTGGGGCCCCCCAGGTGGGGTATGGTGCCCATTTGAACAAATTCAGATCCTATCCCCCTAGGGATGCTACCTGCCAAGTTTGGTGAAAATCGGTCACAGGGTTCTTAAGAAGAAGATGAAAATGTACAAAGTTTACGCAAGATGCACGCCGGACGCCGGACGAAGAGCGATCGCAATAGCTCACTTCAGGTGAGCTAAAAATTAATCTTTAATACCAATTAAAGTTCACTCTAGTTACAGTAATTCAATTGTATAATCTTGGGGCTATCATGGTTTTTATAACAATGCATTGAAAAACATCAAAGTGCTAGCAGTGAGTCTTAAAAATTTAAACAACCGGTATTATATGAGTAGTAGTAGTAGTAGTACAGTAGGCCATTGTACAGTAGCTGTGCAATATAAATGTCCTTTATTACTATTAACACATGTACTATGTAATTACACTGTACATGTCATCTGTGTAATTAAATGTGGCCAACAGCAAGACATGATGTTATGTCCCACCAATCAATTCAAAGAGTTTTGGGTCACAGTCCTTTATTTAACCTCTGTTCTCTAGTTTGAGTCTCACTAGTCCAATATTCAAATTCAAATTCAAATTCAAATTTATTTCACATGCTAAAAAGAAAACATCATGTTCACAATAAAACAGAAGAGAAAAATATACAAACAAACATAGCACGTGAGGGATCAGTAAAGGCCGTATGAAGCCTATTGAGGCCGATTCCCTTACAAACAATAAATAGTACGCAATTTCCATCAAATATACATCAAGGAACAAAAACAGCAAAGAAACATCACAGCAATAAAAAAAAGAAAAGAAAAAAAAAGGTGGCAAAATTATTACAATAATTGAAACTCAATTGCATTTTGTATTAATAACATTTTATATAGAAATACATTTAAAAGATGACAGTGTTGGACTCTCTTTGATAAAAGTTGGCAACTCATTCCAGCATTTTGCTCCAGTGTATCTAATTGTAGTCTTAAAGAACTTTAAAAAGGTAAACATATATCTCGTTGGCACGTCTAGTGTTGTAGGCATGGATTGCACTATTTGGGGTAAACGAATTATGGAACGTGACAGGTAAGACACCTTTAAAGTATGAAAACATAAATGTAGCCACTTGTAATTGCACAATTTGATCAATTTTCAAAATTTTCAATTTCTTAAACAGTACTGCAGTGTGTGCAAACGGATCTACATTACAGAGTATTCTTATTGCACGCTTTTGTAACATCAAGACACGATTCAATAAATATAATGAACTATGACCCCATATTATTGCACAATACGTTAAATGTGGGGAAACCATTGTATGATACATAGTTAATAGAATTTTTAAAGGAAATATATGTTTCAGATAATATGACACCAACAATTCTACTTATTTTGATACAAATATCATCAAAATGACCTTTCCATGTTATTCCATCATCAATTGTAACACCAAGAAATTTTACTCTGTTGACCTGCTTGATTTTGACATTGCCTATATATATTTGTAAAACATCTTCATCTATTACCTTATTTTTTGTCTTAAATACCATGTAACATGTTTTATCAATATTTATAACCAAACGATTTGCAGTAAACCAAGAATACACTTGCTGCATTTCTGAATTTATCATATTATTAACTTCATGCACATCCCGGCCTGAAAAAATAGGTTTGTATCATCTGCAAATAATATGGAATATAAATTAGGGCTTACAAACTGCAAATCATTAACAAAAGGCAAAAAGAGAAGAGGACCCAGTACAGAACCTTACAGTGGAACGCCTGTATTCACATACAAACTTGTAGCACAATTCTGATTTTGTATTATTTACAACTGTATTGATAAATAACTTTTAAACCAGTCCAAAACATTTCCTCTTATTCCATAATATTCTAATTTCATAATAAGTATTCTATGATCTATACAATCAAATGCTTTTGTTAAATCTAAAAATATTCCGACCAAAAATTCATGATTTTCAAATGCATTTGAATATTCTTTCCATCAATTTAAGTAGCGCCATATATGTAGAATAACCTTGTCTAAACCCAAACTGCTGATGATACAAAATATTATTGCTGTCAATAAATGATATCAATCAAGCTTAAACTAATTTTTCAAACAATTTAGTAAAAACTGACAACAATGATATTGGCCTATAATTTTGTAGCTGGTGTTTGTCCCCCTTCTTAAAAACTGGAATTACTTTTGCTACTTTAAGTTGTCGTGGGAATATCCCACTTTCCAAAGATGAATTTAATATTGCACAGAGGGATTCCATTATAAAACATATTGATTTCTTGAATACATTGACGTGAATATCGTCATCACCAGGACTCTTATTTACTTTCAAATCATTGACAATAGTTAACATTTCCGGTATAGTAATAGGTTTAAAAAACATAGATTGGCTATAAGAATTGCGCAGGTAAGTATAAACAGAAGCAGATGCATTGGACACTTCTGATACAATATTTCTACCTATTGCACAAAAATACTCATTAAAATGTGTTGCTACAGACTCTGCAGAATCGATACACTGATCATTGACTTGCAATGATTCAATATGATTATTCTGCCTTTGTTTATTCATAACATCATTAATAAGAGACCATGTTTTCTTTAAATTCCCACGCACACAACTAAGTTTCCTGTAATAATACTCACACTTCCTTTTACGTATTTCCTTACTAACTAAATTCCTATACTGTTTAAATTTCCGTTCATTGGTGGCTGTACGATTCCTGAGATATTTACGATATAATAAATACTTCTTTTTACACATTTTTCTAAGCGTGCTACTAGTATTTTGTAGCAAAATGTACGATATAGGTCAAAGGTCAAAGGTCACAACTGAAATTCTGTGTAGAAGTTTCAAAGCTCCCATGTAGTGCCCTCATATTAAAGCAAACAGAATCAAAATCGGCTCATAAATGACAGAGAAGTAGCAAATTGAATATTTTGATATCACACGGACGCACACACGGACACACAGACACACACACGTACGGAGCCCGTTTCATAGTCCCCTGCTCGAACTCGTTCGGCGGGGACAATAAGCCTTAGAAAGCACCAGAGAGCATCTAGTACCCTTGGAGTCTCCCATTTGCTAGGGGTTTCAGGCGGGAGAATCTCCAGATCAGCAAATTTGTCGGAGAAAACCTCCGACGAACTCGTTGATGAAACGCCCCCCCGGGGGGCATTTCATGAAGGAACTTGTCGGATAAAATGTCCGACAAGTCAATTACATCCGACAAGTTCAGAGAAATCAGCCAATCAGACTAAAGAATTTCTCAAAACTTGTCGGATAAGAGACTTGTCAGATATTTTATCCGACAAGTTCCTTCATGAAATGCCCCCCCCGGAAGGTGCTTTGGGTTGGAGTCTCTGAGAGCTATCACAATAATACAGTAGTTTACTTGAGCCTTTGGCTCAGGGGGGGGTTTCATCAACGAGTTCGTCGGAAGTTTTCACCGACAAATTTGCTATCAGCCAATTAGACGCAATGATTTCAGTAGCTTTTAACAGTTGTCTGTGTAAATCACCGACAAAAAGTTTCATGAAACGGTCCCCAGGTTAGCTAAGTAAAGGGGCGCACATGCCCCCGCCCCTTCTATTTCATTCTTTTTATTTCTTTTGTTTTAACAAAAATAAAGGGGCGTACATGTGCTCCCCCTGCGCCTGCCCTGGATCTGCCAAAGTGTTGCCTATGGATGGAAACAAGCTTTTTGCTGCTCATGATGTTCCACCCTGCCATGGTGTGCAAAATAGATTTACTGTAAAACGAGAAATTTTCGCGTGCATTTTAATTTCGCGAATTTCGCGAGCGCCAAAATTCGCGAAATTAAAATGCACGCGAAAGTTTTTGTCTACACTACATGCATTGAACACCAGTGGCAATTCGCGAAAATTTCATGCCGCGGAAAGGGCCGTCGGCTCCAATTCGCGAAAATTTCATGCCGCGAATATATCATGTTTTACAGTAACTGATCAATTCAATTCCGTGTCAGTGACTTTAAAGGGTGCGTACGTACAGTTCTGGTCGAGGTGTAGATTTAGCTTTTAACATTTTGCGAGATATTCAGAAACCAAGTGCTCTATGAGATGTAAGGGGGAATGCAGTTCTAAGGGGTATCAAAAGTTTATTCGATGAAAATCGGTTTTGAAATGGCCGAGATATCCAAAAACAAGGTGAAACAAAGAGATCCTGATAAAGTTGTGGCATGTTGCCTTTTATTATTAGCACTTTTTTTGATATCTCAGCCATTTGAAAACCAATTTTCGTCAAATAAGCGTTGAATCCTTCTTAGAATTACATGCTCTTTCATATTTCATAAGAGGCTTTTCATTATCTCACTTAGCAATGTTCAAAACATGAATCCCTACCTCAAACAGTACTGTACAGTCCCTTTAAAGGACAAGTTCACCTTCATAAACATAAGGATTGAGAGAATGTAGCAATATTAGTAGAACACATCATTGAAAGTTTGAGGAAAATCAGACAATCCCTTCAAAAGTTATGAATTTTTGAAGTTTTTGTGCAGTACCCGCTGGATGAGAAGACTACTGCAGTGTATGAATAACTTAGATGTCACATGCGTACAACAATACAAGGAAAATATAAAGAGAATTTCACAAAATTCCATATCTTTTGAAAAAAGTACACATTCCCCTGACTCGTTACCGACAAATGTTATGGGTAATATCATTCCCCATGCCTTTAGAAAGAGGCAAGTCAAGTGCTCTTTTATTATGCGAAAAAAGTGAAAATATGTTGAATTTTCTTTTACATTTTCTTTAAGACTTTATACTGTTGTACGCATATGACTCACAAGCTGTAGTAGTCTCCTCATCCAGCGGTTCCAACACAAAAATTAAAAAAATTCAGAACTTCTGCATCGATTGTCCAATTTTCCTCAAACTTTCACTGATGTGTTCTACTAAAGTATAGTCAGGTATCCTATTACCGAACGGTATCCTATTACCGAACGCGTACTTTGTCAATGGAGCGCGTACAACAACTCGAATACGCATTCATTGCATTACGCGCTGTTATCTCACAGGGGAAGCCGGTGCCGAAAATTGCTAAACTGCAGCAAAAAACAAAACAAAGCATAATTTACCTCAAATTTACGTAATAATTGCTAAAATTTCGATGTTCGTTGTCCTGCGTTGATAAACATTGACCGAAAATACAATGTCCAATTTTTCCCATACAGAGGGCGCACATTTGGTGATACAATACGATTTGCGTCGGTAAAAAGAGACAACTTTTGTGGAAGGGTTATTTGAAATACGGATTTTCTCTAGAAGTTGGTTTATTTTTCAAGTATTTTCGTTACAGCTTAAGTCATCACCATTTCAATTATCTATAAGGATATTTTTGGCTGAATTATTGCATAGTGTTGCCCGTTTGGAGCAATAAAACAAAAATCGTTCGGTAATAGGATACACCTCCATACTAATATTGTTGCATTTTCTCAATCCTTATGTTTATGAAGGTGAACTTATCCTTTAAAAACCAACATGTGCTCACCCGCCTGTGGACCTCCCTGCAGCAGCTGACCCAACCATAAGTGGCGAACGACAACAATCAATGCCAATGGAGTTCCGTAGCGCCTCGTGCTCGTCTCGGCCTTGACTGAGGGCGGATGATCGATGAATGGCCTAGCCTCGCACTTGACCAGTTGACCGAATGGAGGAACTGTACTGGCTGGAGTATAAAGTGGTAGATTCGCACGGGCCATCCGATTCGCACACGGGGATAAAACCAGACGACAAGACATGGATTTCGAATCGATAAATTGATGATTGGCTTAATTGTTCGATTAAAGACGAGACTAGAAATTAGAATATTATACACGTCGTAGGCCTACCTCTCAAAATAGAGTCGTCACGGGCAATGACACAGATGAGCTAGACTAGATAAAAGTTAAATTCAGGCTCTCCTCAGACTTAGAGAGATAGCTCTTTTATCGTCATGATCGTGGAGAAAGATAAAAAACGTTTTAGATTTAAAATAGCTAGCTACCAGGTACTTAGCCGAGACAAAGGACAGACCAAGATCAGATTATAACAATCAGATATCAAAACTTTTAGAAGTAAAATTGAAGCAGATCGACTTACGCCTTCTCTTTTCAATTACGTAGGTGTAGTCATGGCCAAGTCATGCCCATGGCCGCCCTATGGCCCTAAGGGTACTGCCACTGTACTGCGTGCCGCCGGCTTGTAGACCATGGAGCTAGGAGCACATTAGCTCTGTGTAAAATGTGGATAGGCGATGTTGCTGGCTCGTTTTACAAGTACTGTCCATTTATAGTCTGGCATTCAGTCTGCATTTTCATTTTCATGAAATTTCACCCTACCCCATCACATTCAAAACATACACACAGTACACACACCTGTTTTATATCAGTTACATTGCAATTGCCGTCTTTGGAGTTTGTCTGTCTAAAGGAGATAGTGACCATCGAAGTACACTGTGTGTGATACAGTAGATGTGGGTATATGTTTCAAGAATAGATTAGCAAAACAGAAGTCATTCAAATTCAAGCTACCACGAAATCTGATGCCCTGATTCTGTATGAATTCACATCCTGGTACAAAGTCCAGTCAAGTAAGAGAAAACACAAAGTGAATATGAAACCAAACAGAAAAAAAGGAGAATGCCTGCATAAGAATATTAAATAACAAAATCAAAACACAATGTCACTCTAGATGCTCAAGTTGGCTTTAGAAAAAAAAACAAAAAACCCTCACTTGTTAATTACTGCCGAACGGAATAGTTGCATGTCATGAAAATTGGATATAAAATATATTGCATGAAAATGCAGACTTTTGAATAGTCTTGAGTTGTCAGGAAAGAGCAACCATGCACGTACATTTGTGACACCCATGCACCAAAAAAAGTTGTTTGCGATATGGATCTGTGGTCAATTAAGGTCAGATTCTAAAAGAGTAGGCCTGTACTCTTAGCAGGGAGGTGGAAAGAGTATCTTCCCACCTCCGTGCTCTATCATAAGCTTAGAATTATTATACTGAACATCAGGGCCGGCAGAATGGGGGGGGGGGGGGGGGGGGGGCGGGGGGCCCGAGGCTATCTCAGGCTTATTTTGTCAACATACGATAGCAATAAGTAAGAAATCCTTTCAAACGGGAGACACAGAGCCAGGGCGGGAGAAATTAAATCTCAAGCGGGAGAATGGGATATTTTGCAAAAATGGGTTTTCGGCGGGAGATCTCCCGTCGAAAACAGGAGAGTTGGAGTCTCTGTAGCTCTTCGTCCAGCGTTCGGCATTACATGCGTCGTGCGTAAACTTTTTACATTTTCATCTTCTTGAAAACCCCATGTCCGATTATGATATCACCAAAATTATGAACTTGGCAGTTAGCATCCCTGGGGGATAGGATTTCAAGTTGTTCAAACATGCAGGTACCGTGCCCCACCTGGGGGGCCCCCAAGGGGGCCTAACCCCCCAAATTAAGGAATCTTAAAAAATCTTCTTCTCTAGAACCAGAAGTGATACAAGAGCTAAAAGCTAATACTAAATGATGATGAGTTAGTACATTGATGACTGTAGTTTCAAATTTGTTCATGGTGGAACATGGTGCACAATACATAGGGTGTAACCACTTTGGGTTTTCCCTTATTCACCCAGAGCAGGCACCAGAGCAATTTTGTTTCTGTTTTGTTTTGTGTTGTTGTGTTGTTTTGGTTATTTCTTTCTTTCTTCTTTTTTTTTTTGGCCAGATGATGAAGCCTTATAATGGGATCATGGCTATAAGCTTTATAAACAAATCTGATCACAGCATCTTTAAAAAGAGTTCTCAAAAATGGGGGAAAGTATAAACCCCAATTCCCCATTAATTCTGAACTTTAGAATTATTGCTCTTATTGAAAAATATAAAAGACTTCAGTTAAGATCGACTAGGTTGACCCATTTCACCTATACTGAATCCTCACATAAAATCAGGGTGTGCGAATTTTGTGGGTGTAGGGATGCATAGTCATATATACTTACAAGTTACTTGGCATGTCACTACATGAGAGGTGTCACTTCATCACTTTCATCATTGCATACAGTACTGTACTTACAATTACTTTATTCCAATGATTGTGGGAAATATTAATAATATATATCTTCTTCTTTTTTTAATCATGTTGCATTGTTTGCTTTCGGTTCTCATCTTCTGACAAAAAAAAAAAAGAGATGTCCTTCCATGGATAACATCTGGGCAGTGTTCAACCCAATGGGGAACAGTGCAAAATGGTTGGCTATGACATCAGAACGTTCTATAGATTCCATGTCGCTGACTGGTATTAAACTCAAGCATTCTAAGATAGTGCATGACCAAGCAAACACTACTGTAAGTATGGTATCTTGCAATTTCTCATAGGAAATAAAGTGCAATAGATTGATTACTTTTCATTTAATAATCAGAACTCTCCACAAGAATACATGAATAGGCCTACACAGTCAACCTCATCTCAGTTCAATACAAAGGGAAAAAAACTTCAGTTTAATAGAATTAAAACATATAAAATGACTATCTAGTCTAGCAGCCAGAAAGGGTCCCCGTGCATCCCCCCCTAAAACAAAATTCTACGATATGTTCGAAGATCGTCAGAACCTGTATTTTCCGAATTCGGTTGTCGCCAGCGGAAAAAAAGGTTGCGCGCGCGTCTTATTTGCATATTTCTAAGATGGCCGCCGCCCGTTGCTAGGAGACGGATTATTTTTGAATAACTTTAGTTAGGAATAACAAATTACCATAAAAATGGTATCATTTTGAAGAGAATTAAATTTCCTACAAGCTGATACCCCATTTGATGGGATAAATAGTTGCTGTCATGAAATATTAAGGAAGGAATTATGTTTTTTAGCATTTTTCTAAAAAGATACGGAATTTGGTTATAATGTTCTTTTCCATACATCTAATATGCATTTACAAATAACATTTGAAATTTCCTAAAATTATCCCCCAGTCATAGCTATTATCATGTGAAAACGGCTTTCCAATACACCAATTCCTTTAAAAGTTACACGACATTAAAGGGGATAAGGTTCAATAGGTTTTACAGCAATATTATTTTAAGGGTTATAATGTCTCCGCGCGCAATTGCGTAGGTTCTGTATCTGGGGTTTGTTGTAGATCACTGCTATCTATTGATAAAATCTCATCGAAATCGGCGAAGAAAGAAAGAAAAATTACACTTTCTATTCCTTATATGAAATAAAAATGTTTTTTTTTTTCTATTCTGTGTTACCAAACTCAATCCATTCAGCTTTCCATATGAACAGTTTCTTGTCTTTTTGGATTCCCTCCAAAATCACAACTTATCTGATATTAAAAAGTTAAAGAAAAAAATTTGACGTGACAGTTTCCTCTTATTGGAAGATTAAAGTGAAAAAAAAAGAAGAATCTTATGCTAAAAGCCCTAAGAAATAAAGAACTTGTTAAATGGCCTTTCAGAGTTTAAAATGAAACATGGCTATCTTATTTTTTCATAACAAAATGAAGGGAAGTATCTGTGTAGTTCATGTCGGCCCATACTGGGTTACTATTCTTCAGAAATGGTCCCCGTGCACCCCCCCCCCCCCCCAAAAAAAAAAAATCTACGATGTGTTCGAAGATCGTCAGAACCTGTATTTTGCGAATCTGCTTGACGCCAGCGGAAAAAGGGTTGCGCGTGCGTCTAATTTGCATACTTCTAAGATGGCCGCCGCCCGTTGCTAGGATACGGATTATTTTTGAATAACTTTAGTTAAGAATATCAAATTACCATAAAAATGGTATCATATTAAAGAGAATTAGATTTCCTACAAGTTGATACCCCGTTTTATGTAATAAATAGTTGTTGTTATGAAATACTAAGGAAGGATTTTTTTTTTTACATTTTTCCCAAGAAATACAGATTTCAGTAATGTTTTTTCCATACATTTAATTTCTGTTTACAAATAACATCGGAATTTTCCTTAAGTTAAACCCCATAAATAAGCATTATTATGTGAAAGCGGCTATTCAATACACCAATTCCTTTAAAAGTTACACGACATTAAAGGGAAAAGGTTCAATACGGTTATACAGAAATTTAAGGGTAATGTCGACGGCCGCACTTGCGTAACGCGCGCGTGTAATACTATAATAATCATTGCAAGTATGAGACCCTATCACTTCTTACATCCAAATTATTGATTAAATATCATTAAATCTTGTGGAATATGAAAGCAAATTAAATTTTTTATTCGCTATCACCTTTGATCTACTCAGCTTCACTTTTAGTTTACGTCTTTTTTCATCAAATAGAATAAAGGCCTTACGGGCTTACCTGGATAGGGGTTTCCAACATATCGATATTAATCAAACTTCTCTTCATCAACTCTCATTCTTCTGATCATCTTCACACACATACTCACACCTCCAATATCACACACAGGCATTCATGCAGGGGAAATGAGCTCAGGCGTGAATTTCGTGAATTTATTCAATACGCCATTAATGCATTCATGGAACATCAAACTCGAATGCTTTATTTAGATGTCGAAATAAGAGTTACATGTATACCGCACAAGCGAAATATTTCTCACCATGCTCTAGCAGGAAATCAATTTATTTTTTTAAGATAAGATCGCACATACGTGTTCTCATTCTTTGGTGGTTCGCCTGATGGTTTTTAAACATATTGCTCACACGTTTATTATTGCCAAGAAACTAATAGATAGATTACAAATACCAAGGAATGGCATTGATAAAAACGAATAGTTGCAAGTCAAATCCAGTCGCTTTCAAATTCTGTTTTTTTTTTAAAAAATGATTTCATGCACTTAACTTTATCACATGGGTTGATCTAAATGCAATACAACGTAAACTTGGTTGTTAAATCCGTTAGGAGTGACTAATAATCAATATTATACAAAAAAATGAGAGAGAGAGAAAAAAAAATGTTATGGTTAAGTAGACCATGGATCTATAAAACATGAGGGAAATGTCTGAGGGAACATTAACCATGCATGCGTGTATGTATGTATGTGTGCATGTATATACTATAACTATGTATATATAATATATCTATATCTATATATAAATATATATATATATATATATATATATATACAAATAGATATATATATATATATTATCACGTTTATATTTATGCAGGTTTGTATACTTTTGAGTTGTGTGTGTTTGTGTTCAAGGATGTTTGTGTATGACTAATGTGTTAAACATTAGACATATTCAGAGTGTAAATGTTTAACCACAACGAATACAATATTTTCATGTTTTCCACAGAAATTAGACATCTATTATAATTAGATAAATTTGCTAAAATGATTTGAAGTGTATCTGCTATAGGCGCATCTGACGTGCAATCCACTTTATAGAGCGCATGTAAGTTCCGCTGAATAACAACTCATGCATGAGTTAAATACACCATCCAATGTTTTCAGATATCCATGCCCTACTCGTCCGCCGGTCCTTTTTAGATAGAGTAACTATAAATGTGCATGATCGATACCCAAAAGATTATTGACATTGCACGTTAAACACTTTCACTAGGTTGCCATTGTCGCGAGTCTCGATATGCTAATACATGTATACTATCTACCACAAATCGATTCTTAGTCTACGAGTGACCGTGGTGATCTTATCATGGCTTATCACATCTTGAGGTCTATGGTGGCAATCGTGTTGATCGTAGAAGAATTATTGGACTGTTCGAAAAATTACTACGATCAACACAATGTCTTTGACTGACGTAAAGATTTGATTATCTGATGATCAGCACGATTAGTCCGCGAGTAAGACCACGATTTCGGGCGAATCGAGAAAGTGGACCCAGCTTAGTGAATGCCACGAGAGTGGTAACGTACCATAAGGATAATCAACACGACAGTTTCAATACCGTACATATCAATATTTACATATCTTCCAAGATTACTTCACCTATGTAATCTAGATTCTTTTGTATGCCTCCGCCAAGAAGTGGTGCCGGAGGCATTATGTTTTCGGGTTGTCCGTCCTTCCGTCCGTCCTTCTCTCCGTCCGTAATGAATTTTGTGGACAGCGTAACAAAAAAAAAAAAACCCTGAAATTTGGCATGTATGTGTATTGGGGGTGAAATTCTGCCTATCAACTTTTGGGTGCACATGCTCAAGGTCAAAAGTCAAAAGGTCGAGGTCAAATGCTTAAAATTTCACTATTTCCCTCATATCTCTGCAATGCCTAAAGATATTTTCTTGAAACTTAGTGTATACAGGTATTACCCAATTAAAATTCACTGGTAAAAGTTTGGGGTCATAAGGTTAAGGTCAAATGTGAAAAGGTCAAGTGAAAATGTTAAAATTTTACTTTTTTTCTCTGTATCTTGGATATTGTTCAAGGTATCTTCATGTCAGGTCAGGATGATCTGCTACTGGTACCCTGTAGCCCAGTACAACCTGTTTCAGGGTCGGATTGTCGGCGACTAAACCGGCAAACCCACCAGTCTCCAACTGGAGAATGGTGAGGAGGGTGGCTGGACACCCTGGTGGAACTAAAAACAAGATCTATCTTAAGGGCATCGACTCTGGAGAGTCAACGATGGCCATCCAGCAATGCAGAAGGATCCGGCCACCCACTGCATTTTCTTGGCCACGATAGTTCTTATGAGAGTTCGTAAACATTGTGGAAAACCGGCATCTGATGGTGGGACCCGCAGGCCAGATGATGCGTCAATGGCTACTGGGGAAGAGGAGCGTGTTGCACCGACTAGGCACAGCTGTAAGGACGCAGAATATACTGCCGATAATCCTGTGCATGAAAGGAGCAGCACAAACCTGAGAAAACCTAGAATTATAGGGACATGGAATGTTCAAGGAATGAATGCTGACAAGATGGAGATCATCATAACCCGAATGGGAGAACAAAATATCAGTGTGCTTGGTATTTCAGAGACTTGGTGGCTCAACCAAGGTCGTTTCACTACCGAAGATGGCTACACAGTTGTGTATTCAGGCAAAGACGGCGGAAAGAGGGAACACGGAGTAGGCTTCATCCTGGACAAAAACTCGGCTAAGTCTTTCTTGGGTTTCAACCCAATAAGCAAAAGAATTATTACTCTCAGACTGGAAGGTCACCCATTTAACATCTCCGTCATCCAGGTCTATGCGCCAACATCTACTGCATCTGATGAAGCCATGGAAGACTTATGATCAGCTCCAAGATACTCTTGACAAGATTCCGAACAAAGATGTTCTTGTGATAATGGGAGACTGGAATGCAAAAATTGGCAAATCAGTGACCAAGTCTAAGATCGTCGGAAAATATGGATTGGGAGAAAGAAATGAACGTGGAGATAGTTTGGAAGATTTCTGCCAAGCTAATGACCTGATTGTTGGAAACACTTTCTTCCAGCAGCACCCCCGAAGACTATGGACATGGAAGAGCCCCGGGGACAATGTAAGAAACCGGATTGACTATATTCTCGTTAAAGAAGATGGCGCTCTTCACTGCTCAGTTTTCGGACAAGACCAGGTGCAGACTGTGGGAGTGACCACCAGCTTCTGGTTGCACAGCTGAAACTAAAGCTCAAAGTAAAGAAGAAAGAGACACCACCATTAAGGTTTGATGTAGACAACATACCGGAACAGTACACTGTTAGTGTGAGCAATAGATTTCAGGCACTTCTTCAGATTGACGATGAAGAGCTGTCTCCCAATGAACTGTGGGAAGGAATGAAAGAAGCAGTGTTAAGCACAGTTAAGGAGATCATCCCAAAGAAGAAGAAGAAGAAGAAGCAACCATGGTTATCCAGAACAACATTAGAACTGACTTGCTGACAAGAGACAGGATGCGAGGAAGAGAGGGGATATGGCTGAGTGGCGAAGACAACACAAAGAAGTGTCAAAAGCAGTTAGAGCTGATCAACGTGCCTTCGTTGAGAGAAAATGTGAGGAGATAGAAAGAGCAGGGAGTGATTCTAAGAGGGTGTATGCTCTGGTCAAAGAAAATGACTCAAAAACCATCAGCAAGGTCAGATGTCATCAATGACAGAAATGGTACCACCTTAACAGAGAGCACAGACATAAAGAACAGATGGGCCTAGTACTGCAAGGAGCTCTACGAGCAGAAGACCCAGGCAGACTCTGCCAACAGCAACCTAGGGGAACAAGAGTTAGAACCACCCCCGTTATTGGAGGAAGTGCGCCAAGCAATGAGAGAAATTAGGAACGGGAAATCACCAGGCTGGGATGATATCCCAGGCGAGTTATGGAGAGCCTCTGGTGAGGAAGGCATAAACATCACGTGGAAACTATGTGACAGAATCTGGAGGAATGTAGAATGGCCCGAGGACTGGGGAAGAGCGGTCTTTATCCCGATACCTAAAAAAGGAAATGTAAAGGAGTGCTCAAACCATCGCACCATTAGTTTGATAAGCCATGCCAGCAAAATACTACTCAAGATCATCATCAACAGAATGAAACGGTAGATGGAAAATGAGATATCTGAAGAGCAGGCTGGTTTTAGAGCAGGAAGAGGCACGAGAGACCATATCATCAACATCAGAAACATCATTGAGAATTGCCGAGGACACTCTGTACCACTCTACCTGTGCTTTATAGATTACAGCAAAGCCTTTGATTGTGTCTGTCATGCAAAATTATGGAACACTATGAGAGAAATGGGTTTTCCTAGCCATATAGTGAAGCTCATTAGCAAGCTATATAAAGATCAAGAGTCTACAGTACGAACAAGCAGAGGTGACACAGAATGGTTCAAGATTGGTAGAGGTGTCAGACAGGGATGCATACTATCGCCCCAGCTTTTCAACATCTATGCTGAACGGATTATGAGAGATGCCCTGGGAGATTTCCTTGGTGGAGTGACAATAGATGGCCAACGGGATACAAATCTCAGGTATGCGGATGACACCACCCTGGTTTGTAACAACAGAAGAGAATTGATGGATCTACTCAGAGCAGTAAAAATAGCAAGTGAAGAGAGGGGGCTAATGCTGCATACTAGAAAGACTAAGATCATGGTTGTAGATGGAGAACGGAGTTTTGCAGATGGTGTCTTTTCTCTAGATGGTGATGCCATTGAAGAGGTGGAAAGCTTCGAATTCCTGGGTTCCATCATAAACACCAAAGGGGACTGCTCACAGGAGATTAAACGAAGACTAGCAATGGCCCGGAATGTGGTACAAAGTATGACAAAGCTCTGGAAAAGTAAACTCCCTTCCTCCCTCAAGGTCCGGCTACTAAGATCTACAGCCTTTGCCTTGGCATCATATGGCTCAGAATCCTGGACAATGAAGTCAGCAGACAAGAAGAGACTGGATTCGTTTGAGATGTGGTGCTATCGTAGGATACTGAGGATACCATGGAAAGAAAGAAGAACAAATACATGGGTGCTAGAGGAGCTTGGAGTGGAAAAGAAACTACGGGCTGATATTGTGGCCAGAAAATTGACATATTTTGGCCATGCTACCAGACATCACTGCCTGCAGAAAACAATCATCCAGGGAATGGTTGAGGGAAAACGTAAAAGAGGAAGACCCGCAGCAAGCTGGCTTGATGACATCAAACAGGTGACTGGAGCAAGCATTACAGAGGCTACCAGAGCTGCCGCTGACCGCAGACAATGGCGTTCTCTCATCCGAACCACACCTGCATATTTGTATGCTACGTGACTAGAGAGAGAGAGATCTTCATGGAACATAGTATATATTATGCATGTACTGACTGGAAATGATTATCTAGGGAATTTGGGGTTCATGGGGTCAAAGGTCAAGGGCAACACTTCAAAATTTTACTATTTCCCTCATATTTATGCAATGCCAGCAGGACTTAAACTTGGTGTATGCATGTATAACCCAAAATAGAGATTCTCTGGCAATTTCTTTTTTTTTGCCAAAAAGGTCAAAGATCAAGGATCAAGAGAAAGTGCTGAACTTGCTTCTTCCTCCATGTCTCGGAAGTGGCTCATGGTATCTTGAAACTTAGTACATATTTATGCATGTTCTGCCTGACAGTGATTCTCTTATGAATTTTAGGGTCAAAGGCCAGATGAAAATGGTAACAATTTTCTACTCAATACAAAAATTGCACTTTTTCTCCATACCTTGAAAATTACTTAATGCATAAACTTATGAAAGGGCCAAAGTCAAGTTAATGTCCTAAAATTCCCAAATACATGCTCTCCTATTCATCCAATTAGACCTAGGTCAAGGAAGGTGACCATTTTGAATTTTGAATGGAAACAATGTCATTATCGTTTTCAAATTCCCAGTAACAGGGCATTTAATCTTGTTGCTTTCGCGTGGCCTTTCTTTCTATGATATACAAGAAGTAAATTTGTTATTGCTTTCAGCAATAACAAATTGGGGCCCGTTTATCTATATCATGACGAACCTCCGGAATAACGAACCTTTGGGGGAAAAAATGAACCTTCGGAATAATAAACTATAACTACTATTGTTATATTGTACAAGCTTTAACGCCGACATCTATTAACCTACTATATTACTACTTTCACTCTTTGAAAGGAAACACGCCAACAACCAACGACACAACAGGAATGGAAACGATGGCATTATCGTTTTCAAATTCCCAGTAACAGGGCATTTAATCTTGTTGCTTTCGCGTGGCCTTTCTTTCTATAATATACAAGAAGTAAATTTGTTATTGCTTTCAGCAATAACTAATTTGGGCCCGTTTATCTATATCATGACGAATCTCCGGAATAATGAACCTTTGGGGGAAAAAATGAACCTTCGGAATAATAAACTGTGACCAATATTGTTATATTGTACAAGCTTTAACGCCGACATCTATTAACCTACTACTATTTTCACTCTTTGAAAGGAAACACGCCAACAACCAACGACACAACAGGAATGGAAACAATGTCATTATTGTTTTCAAATTCCCAGTAACAGAGCATTAATCTTGTTACTTTCGCGTGGCCATTCTTTCTATAATATACAATAAGTAAATTTGTTATTGCTTTCAGCCGGCAGCATAGCTTTCGATGGTTTGTGATATCATTAGAATTAAAACATTGAGCTCTCCATAGCTGAGAATTGTAAAGTAGTAGCCCGCCAAAGTTGGATTACCTTTTTTTGATACGCACTGTATAACCTGAAAAAAAAACCACAGATTTATTGGGTTTTTATCAATTGTAAATTATAGCCACTCAAATAATGATGTATTGTTTGAGTTAGTCTTCGCACACCACTTAATTACCAACTGCTAATAGTAGTCGTAATCTTCGTTGTAATATTAAACTAGAAATGTCGCTATGACGACTGGTATGCCTCCGCCATAATGCATGATTCTCCTAATAGGTCTATAGTACATGTGGACAATGTGTGATTACATTTTCACAAAATTGGCAAAATATTATAATGGCATGTTTGTCACAAATGTGTTGAATGGTCACCTTCCCTGACCTAGGTTTAATTGGATGAATAGGAGAGCATGTATTTCACTTGATCTTTGACCTTTGACCTATCGTAGATTTTTTTTTGGGGGGGGGGGGGTGCACGGGGACCATTTCTGAAGAATTTATGATGTAACCCAGTATGGGCCGACATGAACTACACAGATACTTCCCTTCATTTTGTTATAAAAAAATAAGATAGCCATGTTTCATTTTAAAGTCTGAAAGGCCATTTAACAAGTTCTTTATTTCTTAGCGCTTTTAGCATAAGATTCTTCTTTTTTTTTCACTTTAATCTTACAATAAGAGGAAACTGTCACGTATTTTTTTTTCTTTAACTTTTTAATATCAGATAAGTTGTGATTAATTTCACGTTCTTGGAGGGAATCCAAAAAGACAAGAAACTGTTCATATGGGAAGCTGAATGGATTGAGTTTGGTAACACAGAATAGAAAAAAAAAAACATTTTTATTTCATATAAGGAATAGAAAGTGTAATTTTTCTTTCTTTCTTCGCCGATTTCGATGAGATTTGATCAATAGATAGCAGTGATCTACAACAAACCCCACATACAGAACCTACGCAATTGCGCGCGGAGACATTGTAACCCTTCAATATTGCTGTAAAACCTATTGAACCATATCCCCTTTAATGTCGTGTAACTTTTAAAGGAATTGATGTATTGGAAAGCCGTTTTCACATGATAATAGCTATGTTTTGGGGATAATAATAGGAAAATTCAAATGTTATTTGTAAATGCATATTAAATGTATGGAAAAGAACATTATAACCAAATTCCCTATCTTTTTAGAAAAATGCTAAAAAACATAATTCCTTCCTTAATATTTCATGACAACATCTATCTATCCCATCAAATGGGGTATCAGCTTGTAGGAAATTTAATTCTCTTCAAAATGATACCATTTTTATGGTAATTTGTTATTCCTAACTAAAGTTATTCAAAAATAACCCGTCTCCTAGCAACGGGCGGCGCCCATCTTAGAAATATGCAAATTAGACGCGCGCGCAACCTTTTTTTCCGCTGGCGACAACCGGATTCGGAAAATACAGGTTCTGACGATCTCCGAACATATCGTAGAATTTTGTTTTAAGGGGGGTGCACGGGGACCCTTTCTGGCTGCTAGACTAATCTAGGTTAGATTTTTTTTATCAACTTGTGCAAGGTCAACTGAGGTGAGTCTGACTGTATTGCACAGCTGTGGACTGTAATAAGACCTACATATGTATGTATGAAGATTTGGATGGCAATTTGGCTAAAGCATACATTTTGAAGTAAGTCCATCATCAGATTGAGCAAACTCAAACCTTTTCAGTGATGCATCACCTGTTACATATATCACATAGGAATATTCTTGAACTTATGATTAAAATTATCTCAAATTTTCTTATCATTTTGCGGTTTTTTAACAGGTTTAGTCGCAAATACCTCATATTAACAACAATGGAGTTAACTTGTGTTTTGAAATCCAACTCTTCATACACTATTTATATACAATCCCTTTGGGACTGACAAACTATGTGTCCTCCAGTCAATGATCACAAGAAACAACACAACACAAAACATGTCTGATTTCATGTTATCTATACATATACATGTACTGTATTTATTCATCATAGATTGTCTTCATGAAATATTTTCACTTACTTTTAAAGTAAAATGGAGAATTCATTTTCTTTACTTTGTGATATCACATCACATATGGGACTGAGAGAAAAACAAAGACTAAGGCGCTTTGTAATACCAGAGAGAGCGTTTCTGAGCTCATGGAGAGTACTTTACACAAGTATGAGGTATTAAGAACTTAAAGCATTATTATTTTTTCAACAACACCTTCTCACAGTTACAGAGTGTATCACAGGTACAATTATAATGCAACATGATAATCAAAAAATTTCACTAAAATCATATAGCTGTGAAGATCACAAATTTTTGCTTGACTGACTTTCTGGGCCTACATGTAATCAATCTCAATAGCTGTGCTTTGATCATTGATTGGGACATACACTGGAGCACTTCCATTGCCAATTGATGTTTATTGGTAAAACTGCAAACTATATACTGCCGACAAATACAGATTAACTAATCCCCCATAATCCCTATTGTGTCACCATGGCCTCCTGTTGCAATGAGGCACATTGCTACACCTCAGTGGGCTTGCTAATCTATAACTAGGTTGAATTGGGATAGATTGCTGAATGCTGCTGAGAAAGGTTGGCAAGCTATGAAGTGCCAGCACATAAAGGGTTGAAATGATGTTAAACTTAAAGAATGATTTCTTAGTACCAATCATGTGAAATAGCAGTTTCCACTGACAACTATTTTTGCTTTTATAGAACTTTATTTCTGATCCCATGTCAGCTCTAGACAAATAAAAAGCTTGCATAAGGAATTTCCTCTGACCTCGACAAACCCCAAAGGTCATAGGTCACTGGTGTATGAGCACTAGACTGTTTATGATAATCTTTGCTGCACTGACATGCACTGATCTCCAGAAAGTTAATTTAGTAATAGCAGCAAAAAGGGGTCTGTTATACCTCCTCATGACACAAACATAAACTATTACATAGACTTCACAAATTATACTTTGAATTCCATTCAATTCACATAGAAAATCTTTCAGTAAAGCTACACATATAATAAACTGTCACTATCGGAACACTGCATGAGTGTATATCACAGAAACTTACACATAAAAACCCTGTGTCCATTTTTTATGGAAATCTAATGACTATGCATGCCTTTACTGTAGTCAGATTTCCATGACAACCCTACAACTGGTCAGCTTTGCTGAAGGTTGACTGATGTATCAGGGCAATCACAGTCATACAGGCCTGAATTCACAAAGTCCATGGATTACTGTATACGCTACATATTTCGCGGGGGTTTTATTTTCGCAAATTTCGTGAGTCGGGAGCTATTCGCGAAACGAACAACACCCGAAAATATGACCTTGGCTTCCAAAATGAATCCCTTGCCTTGATGATACGAGCATTTCAGTACTAATATACCATGTCACGGTTTACCAAACAGACCATACTGGCTAGTTAAAGCTTGTTTACGTACATATAGCACGTCCACGTCTACTTATGAATACTGTAGAGAGCCAATCAATTATCGCAAGGGGATCACTCGTCAGAAATCTAGCACAGTGGACTTAACCACTTCAAAAATGTTGAATTCTTACTTACTAGTTCGCAGAGTTTGGTAAGTTTTTTTTCATGCACTGTATAACTAGTATCATTCTTATTTGCTAGTAAGTTGAAAATTCACACTTTCTTTGCCACTTCATATTTTCTCTGGTCCCCCAATCGCGAATTCAACCACTCGCAAATTCAACCACTCGCGAAAATGTGTGACAGTGGCAATTCGCAGAAATTTATGTACGTGAAAATTATGGCGTAAACAGTATGGAACTTTCGACTATGAACATGCAAACAAAATTTTACATGGACCAATGAACGCATAACCAATGTGCAATGCATGGCTTTTTTTTGCCCTTGTTCTAATCCATTTGGAATCAATTTAAACCATGAAATGGAATTTACACCATGAAATGGAATTTAAACTACCTTATTGAATTCTGGCAATGAGGTTTGATACAGTGCTTGTTTCCAGGAAACTTGAGCAAACATCCAAAACTGCAAAAAAAACAAAAAAAATTACAAAAAAAAAACAATAATAATTACTGTTGGCATACTGAATCGATTAATCATAAACACATGTCATACGTGTACACAGTCTTTACAACTGGCAATAACGTCAATATTGTTCAACTCCTTGTTCATTTCTAACTGTGACCATCATTTAATACCTTGTGTCTCATGCTTATTTGTATGAGTATGGTTCCCAAAATACCATGTTCTCTCCCTTTTTGAAGATTGTTTGTAACTCATTCTTTTGTAAACAGCAATGTATATACATGTATTTATTTTTTCAATACCTCACACACTGCAACCATTCTTTTACTTTGTTAGGTTCACACCAAGCTGCCATACCTTGTAATATAAAGGTGATCCCATGGTAGCGATGCCACAAGGGACTCTAGCTTTAAAGTTACAGACACTGTGACTGGAACTCCAAGTAAGTCAGTGCATCTATCTTAAAGGGATGGCACAGTTTTGGCTGAAATGGGGCTTCAAGTTTGCAATGTTTTTTAATGATGATTATTTGAGATAATGAGAAACCTTCTATGAAATATGAAATGAGAATATACACTAATTCTAGGAGGAATTCAAAGTTTAATCGATGAAAAACTGGTTTTGAAATGGCTGAAATATAAAAAAAAAAGCGATCCTAATAAAAGGTGGGACACACTTTTTTACTATTTAAAGATCGCTTTGTTTTACTTTGTTTTTGGATATCTCAACCATTTCAAAACCAACTTTCATCAAATAAACATCTGATTTCTTCTAGAAATATATGTTTTTAAACAATCTATAAAGTGGTTTCTATGTACCTTGCAAACAGTTAAAAGCCGAATCCTCACCTCAACCAATACTATACCATTCCTTTAACTGCACAAAACAGTTTGGGCTATGATGCATGCAGAGCAATAAAGCATTCTAAAATGTCAACACATTTAACAACAAGCTTGTGCTTTATAGGCTTGACCCGAGTGAATGTAGAACTACTTCCAGTACATTGTACCAGTACATGAAAACCTGTGCATAAATGCTCAAATAGCAGCTTCTTGGATTTTATCATCAAGTGTTGCTCATTGTTTAACCACTAACTATTGGTCCTATCATTGATGAAAAGCTCTGTGTATGAACGAAACTCGTAATTAGTTAAAGGTACCAGGTGATATGCCTTTCACTAATGACAGCACTGACCACGTAAATGTGGCTAATGAAGTTTTCAGTTACCACACCAGTGAATTTCTGGTGTTTTATGTGTGATTTCAACAGATTCCACAATTTCAATGATTTCACATGTAAAGTACATTCTTACTACTATAAGGAATGGTAATTCTCGGTATCGCCAATACCTAGGTGCTGTGCACAGAACAGTGTTTCAGATGCATTATGGGATAGCTCAGGGGACAAACTTGCCCCGGTTTTGGCTGCATATACACTCAGGTCATGTTCCATCTTTTTCCAGGGGTATTTTTTGTTGAAGATTTCTTCCTTTCCATCATTTGGTAAGCACACTGAAGCCTTACAGTAGTGATCCATGACTCTAGTGACCGCATATCAGTAAAATTGTGAAATTTTAAACTCTTTTCTAGTTGAATTCTAACCGAAGAAAAAAACAGCAACAAAAGAAAAGCAGACAAACATTGCACTGAATTGCATGGGAACTAAGACAGGCGCAAGACAACCAGAAGTGACAATGGCACCGAGGAATCCCACAGTGCATCTGTCACAGGGCTTTTTAGCGTGCATAGAAATTTTCTGCGCAATGGTGATACAGAGAATTACCAGTGGCATTTCTGAAGCCAGTCAGAGGCTGAAGTACTTGGTACATGACAGCAAAATAATGAATCAAAATGGATTTAGGAAAGTGAGCTTCCAAAGGGTGAACGAACTACCCCTGGCTAGAGTTCCAAGGATGACGATGCATACACTTTGATACAGCTTGTTATGAAAATTACACACACAGCTAGAGGTAAAATATATATGCATACTATGCAACATGACAAAATATATAGTAAATTTATACAGATTCTTATCTATTCACTACAAAAACAGACACCTTCATTACTAATGTCAGCAGAGCAAATGATGTGCCATGACATAATCCAGGGTGGGTACTGTCATATCCCAAATTATGACATTATGTAGCGCCATCTCCTGTTCGTATGATGTACAGTTACACACAGCCACCATGACCGCCAAATTTTAGCAGCCCCAATGACAATTCGGCCATGTTATGACATTTTTACCATAATTGCAATAACAGTAATAATAATAACAAAATATCATTTTTTTCTTTCATAATTTCCTTTTTGCAAATATCAATACAATCTAAATAGTATTTCAGAACAAGATCATCAATCCATAAACTCGATCCATGATTAGTTATTTTACATCTTCCATGGACTGGTAATGCATAGCGTGGTGCTGCTACCTGAGTGTGACACTGAGATCACTGGTGTAGGGTGTGTGATGCTGCGCTGTTGAGCTCATTGCTGAAAAAAAAAAAATCTTCCATAAAGCACTAGAAATCACTTTCATCCATTAATTGATAAGCCAGGGTACAGCCCTGAAAAGAAAAACGAACAATTCAACAAAGTGGCAAATTTCTATTTAGTACTCAAGGTACCAAAAACCACATCAATTTCAGAATTCCATTTGTGCCAAGATGCAAGGTACTCAAGAGTTTAAGACCCATTCTCTTGAAAATGAATGTAATATCTTCCAGAAGTACCCCCCCCCCCCCCACCATTTGGAAGATCTACACTCTCCCTCACAGAAGTGACGATGAAGCGAGATAATGCTGTTTATTCCCTACAGGAAGAATCTACTCAAAAGAGCAGATGTACTGAAGGGGAAACATTCACTGTTAAAGAAGCTTCCCAGTGAATTCTGGGCAAAGGCAGAAAAACTAGGGACTTGGTCCCTGTGGTTTAGTAAAATGCGTACGCGGGCACACGGCACAAGTTTCCTATAGAGACCTACGCTATTGACTCCTCTTCAGCGCTTACGCTGTGACCCATTTCCCTGAGTCCGATCTAATGTAGAAAGCGGTCCAATCACAGTTTGGCTCACGATTCGGCTGAGGGGGATGACAGCTTTGGCAAACTTCTTTTGTGATGTCATAATAAGAAGCACATATGCACGCACCCTCCCATTACTACAGACTGCGTGATGCCCAGAGCAAACAACGAAGGCAACGTTATCTAGCAACACCTACGCACTTTACTCTTGATGACAGCTGAACTTGGGCAATCTTCATATCAATGCTAACGGTGATCAGCAGTATCATCAACAGCGCCCTCTCCACTATCGGGACTATGCGCCTTTAAAGAAAACAAATTATGGTATCTTCATGCCTGTAATGCATACTATAATAAAGACAGTCAATTTAGGTCATGCTGTAACACCTACATAATGCTCTTTCGCAAGTTTTTAAAAGCACAGCATTTGCAATCTCCTGACGCTCAAAACCAATGCCATATTACTGAGACAAAAAAAGCACATCAATTCATAACTCCTTTTGAAAAGACTTGGAATTGTTACCAGTGCCAGTTTTTCAAAGTTTGTGCTTTTCTGTTGATTTCTGATTCATGACACCTGGCTGTCCCCTTTCTTCTGTCCCTTCATTTTTCATCTCATTTTGCATCGTGGAATACAAGGGGGAAAAATCATCCACTAGAACTACACACATTGATGAAATATTTCATATATCAAAATACATATTCGACAAAAAATAAAAATGATAATCATAAAAGCACCCATCATCTTTTGGGCAATGGAGCCTTTTTTCCCAGTCTAGATGTTCTCTCTGGAACTCATTGCCTGTGAAACAGAGAATGGAGACCTCATTCCCTCTTTGCAAGAGGGAACTTGAAACCTTTTTGTGCCAGTGACTCCATAGTTTTCTTTCAATTGCGGCTCTTTCCTAATAAGGCAGTTTCTAAAAAGAGGTCTCATCTATCGGTGCAGGGAGTGTCACTGTGTGACAGACGCAGCATAATAGGAGACTCCACCACTACTATCATTTTTTTTTTTAATAAACTTGTCAATATTCCTCTGACACTGACAAGAGCTGAAGCACCTTCATTCAGTAAACTGCAAAATATATGGGCAGTGACAATAGCCATGGCAAAGCATTCATACAAAAATATATTCTCAGACTTTCTTAACATCACCATTGCATCTTTTGGGGTTGCGGTTTAGGCTATATTACAAAGTGTACCCTGCCGTCCTCAGCATTGATGAGAAAAATCAAGTTTCCTGACATCATCTAGGAATACTGATTCCATGTAGTGTGTGTGCATCAGGGCAGAAAAAGAGAGTTGCTTTATTTCTTTCTTTTTTTTAATGTTTTGGCAAGAATAGTGACCTCAACAACAAATGCACCTTATCTTTGCAGGTGCTGCTCTATTTCTCCACTACGACCAAATACCAGATGACTTCTCAATAATTCACAATCTCTTCTCCTTTGCCTTCTGTTTTTCTCAGGGATGATATTGACTTTGTTTTTTTTTTCAAATTGGAAATCAAAATTTTTCAGGTGATTTTGACACACAGAAAAAGCAAAATGTGTGATATAGACTTGAGAAAAGAAATGAAATCAGATTTAAATCTACAAAATATCATGCCTGTTTTCTTTTCTGTCAGTGATCAAAAAGAAAGCATCATGACAAGTATTCTCGACAACAACAACAACAACAACAATAATAATAATAATAATAATAATAACAATAATAATAATGATAATAATAATAATAATAATAATAATAATAATAATAATAATAAGGCAGTTTTGTGGGATGAAGTAACACTAAATGCTAACAAGGTGACCTGTTTACTGTGTCTATTAATAATTTCTTTAATTTTTTTTTTTTACCTGGCTTGCTTCAGCACTAAAGCCATCAGAAGGGACACATCAAACTAGACAAAGAAGATTAGAACATCGTGAATATTTAAAGTAGCTGGCCTGAAGGATTATTGCAGTCAGTATACATCTGAAGTAAATAAGCTAGATAACATGGCAAAGAATAGGAATGCTGCAGTCAAATGGGTAGATTATGCATAGTATTTCATTGCACCTATCTAACTTTGTAATACCGACGCACACAGCTTCTTGTTTCATGACGCTTCCAACGGAACAACTACTTTTCGCCGCACTACTCTTTAAGTTTCACAGATGGATAAACCATTGTTGGAGCATTGAAGTACAAAAGCAACATTTCACCTTTAATACATAAAGGGAACTACCTATAGAGTTGAATTTAGCACAAAGGCAGCTTTCCTGCAGTATTTGCATATATCCCAAAATAGTACACTCAGTCTCAGAGTACATATTTTTGTCTTCTGGACATCACAGTGAAGTTAAGTTGCTAATTCAAAGCATCATTGCACAAGAAGAACCTACAACAAGCAATATAATAGTCAGAGCTTCACACATTGTTACACAATGTAAGATAATCTATACACTGTTACATGACATGGTACACATCCATTTCAGCTAACACTTGCCATACATTTTGACAGACTGTGCAGAAACTTATACATACATTGTATAGTGTCGAAATGTGTACTAAGAACTCCACATATCCCGATTAGATATATCACATACGACTTTCTGTGAGCAAATTTTACAGTTCGTTTTATTCATTTTGTCTACTGACCACAAGCTACGGGCATGAGGAATGTGGCTATAGCTCAATTCAACTACCCACATGATTGTATTAACACAGAATCAAACAGCTGATCACAAACCTTCCTAAACATATTGGGACACTTTTAACCTCCGTCATTGCCAACTCTTTGTACCTAGCACCATGGTTTGATAATGCTCTGTCAAAAGCACATTAGAATCATATTTTATTTTTGCTTTTGCACATGATTTGTTGTAACTTCATTCATGGACATAATTATTATTCATCATCATTACACATTTCACTTACAAACGACTGAAATAGCATACGTAGTTTGGAAAGGAATGTAAAACCAGACATTTTGCGAGCATGAATCTTGAACAAATTTTATGAGGAGCCAGGATTTGCAACAGTGAAACGCATGTAATTTTTTTTTGTCTGTGATATGAAACATAGCCATAATTTTTTTCATGGTTGGCAAATGTGCAAGAGTTTAATGCCAAGAAAAAGGCTGTCCGCTCCAATTCGTCACAAAAGTTTCATGCTGCAAACGTTTCTGGTTTTGTGGTAATAGTAAACCCTCATTTTCCAGTCTTCAACATTTTGAGCATGATACTGGTTATATGCTAAATCTGTCACACAATCTCATAAGTGCAAAAGTACAACATGCTACCGTTCCTCCTAAATAGGCATCAACAACAGATACAGTAGATGCCATCAACCTAAGTCTGTAATACATGCATATAATGACAAGCAGTAGAACATTTGACAGAGACGATAACTTTCATAAATTCTTGATAGCCTTGTTGGATTTTAAAAAAAGAAGAAAGAAAAGAAGGAGAAATTGGATGGGTGTCACGTCACTGTTTCTTGGTAGCCTTCTTGCGTGTCTTCTTGCAGAGCAGTCCTTTCATCTGCCTGGTTAGACTGAGCCACAACATCGGGCAAGGCTGGCGCTGTTCCGTCACCACGGGCGCTGGGGAAAATCAAGGCAGCGTCGTCGTAGGACGGCGGTGGCGAGAGTGGAATTGGAATTGTTTCCCTGTGCACCTCGGCCTCTCCCTCGGACTCCGAGCCCGGCATCGTCACGACCCTGAGGGTATTCTCTGCGGCTGAAAATGTGCAGGAGTACGATGGTGGCGGGGAGGTTGGAGGCGGGGACTGCGGAGGTACGGCAGCAGCATCCGGCTCGTCGTTGACCTGCGTGTACTCGTCAGGGTGGCTGAGGACATCGATGTAGGAGGGAGGGACGCTGGTGGCCGACCTGGCACTGGTCTCCTGCTGCTCCACAGGGATGTAAGTGTTGGCCACCTCCCGATTGTTGTTTTCCAAGCTGGAGCTGCCCCGCATGCGGCGCATGATGCAGGCGCAGAACATACAGCCCACGCACATGACTACCAGAAGGCCAATGAGGATGCCAGCTGACCCAATGCCCATGCTCAGAGGTGGTGGAGGAGGATCTAAGGGTTAAGCACACAGGATCATAATATTATACTTATGCAATACCCCAATTTATTCTACTGTCAAAACTCTATTGCATAAAAGCAACAGTACAAACCATATGAGTCACCAGTAGTTAAAGGTATTCCTTGGAATCACTTTTTCCATGCCATCTGCACAGAATGTTTCCACTGGGTAGCCTGCTCTAGGCTCGAGCTTTGCCAAGCAAGATAACAGCCAGCATACACTTTTTCAGCATGGCTCCTGTGTGTCAAATGCCAGCAATGCATAAAAACCCCAACAAATTTCCACACTGTTGTTTTGGTTTCACAGAAAAGAAAAAGCAAATCTTTACAACAACAAAAAAAGTACACTAGAAGTGAAGGGCTTATCTCCTTATCCTTACCATAAATATTCTGATCTGTTTACAGAAATAAGGAAAAATGCATTTCCTGTATGCAGTGATCACTGGTCAATTGGGATGACTTGCAAGGACCCGAAGACTTTTGTCCCAATTACGTGACTGTCCTGATGAAAACATATCGAACACTGAGCCGTCAAAACGTGTCAGTCAAAAAGCTTAAAACATGGGCCTCTACTTGACATAGCAACTTGCACATACAATGAACTGGAACATCACTGACTAGCTCAGAGGACATAAAATATATTAATTGCTACTTTGAATCAGTTTGAGAGCAAATAGTCATTTGATTAACCTGTAAGAAGTATTCACATGCACACATGAAGCAAAACACAAATAATTAAAAAAAAACAGCAAATTTCACTAATCCTTAAAAAAAATAAAAAAGATTGTCTTTACCTGACCAATAAGTCTGCCTCTTGTTCAGTTACATCTTGTTTAAAGGGATAATATTGTATTGGTGGAGATGACAATTGGGTTTTTAACTTTTTGTGAGATACCAAGAAACCACTTGTGGAATGAATACACAGCTTACCATTCCAAGAGGAATTCAAAGTCAATTACTGTAAAAGTGGATATTTTCGTGCGACTTATTTTTCGCACTTGGCCGGGGAAGAGTTTTGCGTGTTTTTAATTCCGCAGAATCAAGACATCAGCTACTGGAACATATAGCACGCAAAAATATTCGCGTGCTTTTATTCTCGCACTATCTTCTGGTTGCACGAAATGTGCGAAAATTTCCACTTTTACAATAGATGAAAATCGGTTTTGGAGTGGCCGAGACATCCAAAAACAAAGTAAAATAAAGCGATCCTAATAAAAGGTGGGTCCCACTTTTAATTAGGATTGGATATCTCAGCCATTCAATAGCCAATTTTCATCAAATTAACATTGAATCCCTCTTGGAATTACATGCTCTTTCCTATTTCAGAAGAGTTTCCTTATTACCTCACCAAAAAACATTAGAAACCTGAAGTTAAGTCTCAACCAAAACTATACGATCCCTTTAACTGTACAGTTGGTAACATGGTCGACCTCTCACAACAGACATTTCGTAACTTTCATTCACTCTGCTGAGTGGACTTACTTACCAGACAATGGCACATAGGAAATAGGGTAAAATTCCCCTTTTTCTGTTATAAGAAACTTACTAGATAAATTACTTTTGTTACAAAAAAAGGTTATTCGTATTATTTGTGGCGTCCCGCCACGTTCCCATACAGAGCCATTATTTATTAAACATGAGATTTTGAAAATTAAAGATTTGTATTTTTTTCAACTTGGTCAGTTTATGTTTAATTACAATGTAAATGCACTTCCCAGTATTTTTAATTCAATGTTCCCACGGAACCAGTCTTTTCATGATTATCCCACTAGACAATCTAATGAGTTTCATTTACCCCTCCTGAGAACTTTATTGGCTCAGAATACATTTATATACACTGGTCCTAGATTTTGGAACTCACTGAGCTGTGAAATAAAAAATTCCCCATCTTTGTATTCTTTTAAGCGCAAGTTGAAACTTTTTTTTATTAAATCCTCCCTGACATGTTTTTTTTTTTTTTCATTAACAGCTATAGTTTTTGTTAACCTCAGAGTTCATCATCCACCCACCAATCATTCAAACACTGAATTTATTATTACGTAAAGAAGTAGCCATTACAATCCTTGCTCAGCTGCATGCAGCACCAACTCTATGAAGCACATTCTCTACCATCCTCTGTTCCATTTCCCTTTTTCAGCGTGTAGGTATTCTCTCATTCTCTCTTTTCTTCTTTCTTTCCTTCCATACTTTTCATCTATTCTGGCAAGTTGTGTCATGTTGTTGCGTTTCTTCTGTTTTGTCCCGTCGTGTCGTATATTATATTCGTCACAAGTGTTTGTAAATAAGTAAATTTATAGGTTTTATGAGTGGTTCACAATCTACAAGCTTTGCTTTTTAGTGGACCTCTCTATTCTTTCTTCCTTTTTTTTTCAACTGAAGCATGAGTTTGTATTATTTTTTTTTGCCAGTATGCGCTCCTATGTTTATTGATACCATTTATTAATTAAGACAAATGTTCTTTGTTTATGATGTAAAACCTGATTTATCTTGTGTTATGTTTTTGTTGAAAAAGAAAAAAGAAGAAGAATGAAAATAAATGAATTGAATTGAATTGAATTGAATTGAAGATCACAAAACCTGGCATGCACTCTTGCACATGCCCAAGGAATGAGTGAAGTTCACCAATTTCATGATTTATTCCTCTTACACATCATTTTGTGTGCTTTTATCGTGTGAAATAGACTCTGAACTCTCCTACAAGACACACCAGTCACGTTCAAACAGCTGAACTCTTGCGCAGATAGATCACACAGCCCCCACAGCAGAGTGAATGGAAGATATCCGTCTGTTGTGATGGGCCGACTGTGTTACAGACCATACAGTTAACAAGAGGCAGATTTCCAATGGATTCCATTTTCTTTGCTCATTTTTCCGCTAATAGAGAGGCAGATCTATCAGTCTAGTCTTCACCCAGTCCCTTAAACTGACGGTATAGTTTCGGTCGAGATGAGGCTTCAGGTTTCCAACTCTTTTAGAGATAATGAGAAAAACCTCATATGAAATATTTTTTGTTTTTATTTGTACTAATCATTGTTTGAATAGAACTAAAAAATCATAAGGTAGAATGTGATCTTTCGCTTTCATTTGCATTTCTATTTTCTAGGAATATAGGACGAGAATTTTCTCCTTTAACAAATGTCTAATCCCACTTAACCCTTCATGTACTTTGGGTACCGATCGACACATAAAAACCTATAGTGTTGTACACGCTGTCAAATTTCCGTGGCAAAGAAAAAGTTGAGCAGTCAAAAAAAATAATAATAAAAACAAAACAAAAAAAATATGTCTTGAAAAAATGTGGCCAAGATTTTATTCCATATTCCTTTTAATACAGTGGTCTCCAAGGTCAAGTTTACACAGTGCCAACTATCTATTACTCAAGTAGACCATGAACATTGTAGGTGCCAATATCCGGTTACAAAACGACAAAATACATTCACACATCCTCACAAAATCAAGTGAAGTGGTTGCTTGTGTACAACTGGCTGAGACCATGGACATCTCAGAAAAGACTGGGGTTACCTGCAGGGTATGTGGGATACGGCATGGAACCTGGATCTGGATATGTGTCGATTGGTATGGGATCATCTGAGCATGTGACCGCAGCATCTTCGTGGTGACCGCAATTGTGGAGACCGACCCCGCTGTGCGCGCACATCGCCAGATTGGTCTCTGTACCGGAACATTTCAAGTCGTCGAGCAAAATCTCGCCATAGCCAATGCCAAAGTGGGCACTGCCGTGGACTTCAGCCACATAGGGGTAACCCAGCATGTGGCACACCACCAAGCCGTCGTTGATGTCGAAGTAGTCATCACAGATGGTCCCATGACGACCGTCGATATAGACAATGATGGTGCCGGACTGTGGAGCAGAGCTTCCAACCAGCTCAACACTCCACTCTGAGTTGTCAGAAATCAAAACGTAAAAGATATCCAATGCAAAAACTGACAAGACAAAAGGACATAAATGATCACACCAATGTAAGACCACACAAACGAAGAGGATATATGCTGTATACCAATGAAGAAAACACAAAACAGAAGGATATAAACCAATAAAAGAACATGCCAAAAAGGCCACATCAAATCATCAGCATTGCATGGCAAATACAGAAGATTCTTTTGAATATTGATACAAACACTTAGATTTAATAGACTTCATTCTGCAATTCTCCTACCAGTTTAAAACATGTCATATTCAAAGCAATCTGACATGAATGAATAATCTTTTCAAAAATAAACCAAGACAATACCAAGAAAATGTATAAATTTGTAGCCTTCTTAAAAAGGTCAGCACTGCCACTTGGAAGTGTTTCTTTACATTTAATTTACAATCAGTGAAATGCTACATTTGTCATCCACTGTCAGTATCAGAGCTAGTCAACTCCAATGGTACACATAAGTAGAGTAAGTTTCTATCCACAGATATATGTTCACATTCACTGTGCACAGCATTGCCTGTAGATGAGTATCTGAGTCAAATTGCTGCTGTAGGCTGAATGGAAACTCCCCATTGATGTATGCTCAATACATAATAGTAATTTTATCAGGACACGGGAGGGATGTTGCCTGAACAGTTTAAAGCATACCTAAAGACTGGAGGTTAATTTGTTAAATCAATACTTGAACTTGTCTCATGCCAGAAACCATATTTCCAGCTTGGTGCTTAGTTTCATACAGGACATCCATTGTAAGCATCTCATCAGGTCAAACGCAATCTTCTCTTTCATTTGAATCATATTTTGGTCATACTCTGTGCTGTATACAAAGTATGTCAGTTGCAGGTTTATCAACAGCCTCTTCAACATACTTTAAACTTTATAGCAAGACATTCTTAGAGGACTACAGCTCCTGTTTCTCTCACAAACTGACAAGTTTCTTTCAAATGTCATGCATTTTCAAAGAAGTAAACCAGTTCCATCTACTCTTTCTCCCATGTTTGATGCACAGTAAAATTCAGTGTTGCCAATTTAGCGAGGAAAAGATGACTATTTTTGCAGCAAACTTTAATAACCCAAAGGTCTGTTGCATAAAACTTTCTACCTGAGAAAACATGGGTATTTTTTGAACTTTTGAAGATTTTTATCCTGTTATTTCATGTAAAACGGTTTTTGCAACAAGCTACACGACTTTAAAGGGCTGGCAAAGTATTGGTTGAGGTGAGGATTCAGCTTTTAATCTTTTGCAAGATATTAGAAACCACCACTTCATGAGATATTAAAGAGTATACAGTTCTAAGAGAAATTCAAATTTTATGTGATGAAAATCAGTTGGAAATTGCAGTTATCAAAAAAACAAAGTAAAACAAAGTAATCCTAATAAACGGTGGGTCCCACCTTTCATTAGATTGCCTTCTTTTGGATACCTCAGCCATTTCAAATCCAATTTTCATCACATAAACTTTCATGAAATATAATTCCTCTTAAAATTATTTTCTCTTTCATATTTCATAAGAGGTCTCTCATTGTCTCAAAAAAATTACCATCAAAAGAACTTGGAAACCTGAAGCCCCATCTAAACCAAAACTGCACCATCCTCTTCTCTAATGGTGTATCGATAGCAAACCTGCGCTGGGGGGCTCAGTGAGTCCTGTCTGTGTGCATCTCACACCCGCATCCTCGCTGTGCTGGCAATTGTGCTCTCTGGGCGTCCTGTGACCGCACTGGAGGATACTCTCCTCGTTGCCCACGCAAGTGACGTCGTCCAGCATGATGGGGTCGGGGCCCCGCCCGAAGTACGCATTCCCGATGGCGGAGCCGTGGAGTCCTAAGCCCAGCTGCCGGCATGCCACTTTGGCAGCGGCATCGTTCCAGTAGTCGTCACAGATGGTCCCCCACTCGTACCCGATGTAGATCTCCACACGCCCCTCGCTGGGTATTTGGCCATTCACGAGTCGCAGTGAACCTGTAGTCACCAGGAGAATTTGGAGCGGAATGAGTGAGTGCTCCTCAGTTTTCATACTGCCCAGGCGGCAGCTTTCCTGTTTTAGTCGCTGTTTTTATTTATCTTAATAGCTACTGTAAACGTGGACATTTTTGCCTAAGTAATATTTTGTGCTCCGCCAGGTAAGATGAATCAAACCCCTCGTGAAAATACAAGCTTTTACCATACTTCAAACCATTCCAGCTCACAGCAATGATATCAGTACATTACAAGTTGCAATGCGACAAACACAGAAAACCTAGCACAAGGAAAGAGCATTAGGTTAGATGTAATATCACAAGCACATGATATCATGACCAGTTAACTTCCCTAGTCTTTGTAGTACTGCTTTCCTTCACAAGTTTCTGAGGAAAACCCCTCACCCTGTCCCTCACCTTCTTTTGGTGTCGTATCCATCGAGCATATGATATATAAGACGCGTTGCTGGGAACGTGGCTGACTGTTGGCGACGTGTTGGCACTCCTCGAGGCTGCTCTCCGAGCCACGACAACGGGAGACGTAGGGCGCAACCGGCACACTATCCACCACAACTACATTGGCTCTGGCCACGTTCAGCCCACCCAGCTGGCGACAGATCACGTCAAAGGAGGGCGACGACTCCGAGACACTCTCGGCTGGGTAGAAGTTCCACATGCTGTTGTAGAGCACTTGGAGATGACCATCGTAACTGAGCCTTATGCGTGAGCCTGTGTAACATTCATAATATGTAGACAATCAAGGGTCCACAATCATTGGTAGTAGCTTTGTCCACTGAATCTAAAGGCATCACTTTAGCACAAAAATTTAGATAGAGCTACATACCGGTAGACCCCCATTGGGAAAATGAGTGCTGTCTTGACCAGATAACATACACATGACTGCCTCAATTACTGTTGCTTTTGTCTTGATAACCCAAAATGATAACCAAAAGGTAGGGATTATTTTTGAGTGAAAGCACTTGATAGCTAGGTACATGTACTTCTAGTGCTACTTCTCCTCCTCCTTCTTTCTGCTGCTACTTTTTGTGACAGCAAAGATGATGATCATGATAATGATGATAACTAGAAAAGCACTCTGAGAGTGCAGACCACTACCAGCAGCTACTTTCCACCCATGATCTTGCTCTTCCATAGAGATCAGTTATTTCCACCCAAACATATGCATGCTGAAATATCGCCTGATTTCCCAGGATAGAAGCCTTTGTTACATCATAAACTCTCAGCTGTGCAGTGCGCATCGCCCTAGCAGAAACTAGAGCATGCAATTTAGTATTCACAAAGCGTATGAGAACCTGAAAAATGTGCAGCTTGAACTCCCAAGCTCATTGACCCTACCTGCCAAAATATCGAAAATCCTTCATAAATCCATAAAAATTTCCAGATCACTACCAAAATTCCATCATCTGTTCCTTGTGTCATTCTCAAACTTTCCTGCAAGTTTCATCTAAATCCGTGCACAACTTTTTGAGTTATTTAGCACATAGACAAACAAACAAACAAACAAACAAACAAACGGTAATGAAAACATAACCTCCTCCCTTGGCGGAGGTAATAATACTGATTATAACACTAATAACTGTCATAATAGAATTTGAAAATGTCAAGTTCTACTGAATCAATACCAGCCTAGAAAAAAAAAAACAGTGAAAATATTAACAATACAAAAAACAACAAAAACAAACAAATCACCACAAGCAGTAATGATTGTCCAGATCTCTATAAAATGAGCAACGCAGGTACAGTTGGCAACAAGTTCACTCGACGTAACACTTAAAGGATTCTCAATGCTTTACATCATCTCACAAGAGTGTGCACATGACAACATATCATAAATATTATACAAAAGATGGACAGGTCTGAGTGCATCAGTAGGAATTGTGTGCATAAGGTATAACTACAGAGGCAAAGCCAAGTGGTCATGGTTTAGGCTAAATTCCATAGTTACTAGTACCACAAAATGTATTCCCTCTGACATATTGAAAGACATGTGCATCATCTGTTTTATTGAACAGGGGACAACTTTTTTTTTGCCAGATATCAATTTCTTGATCATGCAACCTGATGGTAATAAATGTACTGGATACATTTTCATTTGGTCTATTAAACATAGATGCAAACCATTCATCTGGCATTTCCAGCCATGCACCCAGGAATCCTGGATGTATGGTAAATTTACTGAATGTATACATTGTATGGTAGCTAACCTATAGGCGTCTTATACTGAGTGCACAACCCCTTGCTTTAGTGCTCGAAGTCTCGCTATCAGTACGCAATGATATGTTTGCAGTGGCTATAGAAGTGAGGCAATGCACGGCCACTAAAAATCACCACACAGTTCTCGACCAATGAGCTCGCATAATTTTCTCCACCCATTCTACAGAAGTGACTGTAAACAGTGTCAAAAATTGGACGTCATTATAATTGGAGTTGTCACAAATGCAGTCAACACTGCTCAAAGAATGATGCCTAGATTACATACCAAATGGAACGGAGGGTTCTGTGCTGCAGCTTAGCCTCAGACCCACGCCGGAGTCTTGGCAGGCACGGGCTTGGCGGATCTTCACGTCACAATCGGCCAGGGAGTGCTCGTGGCCGAAGCAGTCGGCCGAGTAGAGGACATACTGGGTCTTTTGGGGGATGGCCGTGATCGTGGGGGGCTCCATCCAGCCCAAGGCGTACGTCAGACCCAGCTGCCGGCAGATCACATGAGCCATGCTGATATCTTGTGTGTAGGAACACACATCCACACGGCCGTAGGTGACATGTTCTACCTGAAGCCAGCCCGACGTGGTATTTCCATCCGACAATGACACTGTGCAGATACGATACAAAAGTGAGCCACGACTTTTTGCAAATTGCATCATACATCAGTTTCTTGAAATCCTTCAGTACATTCCAGACAAAGAGAGTGAAATTATTACAGAATGTGTGGCAAGAACCAAACCATACCTGGTCATCTTGCTCTGCTTCTTAACCCTATTCTAACTGGGGGGTTCAATTTGACCCCCCTTCAGATCTTGGCAGCCGATCACGCGATTGCCGTAAAATTTTGCCTGGACCTACAGCTGGATGTCAACTACAAGATTATATGGTCATACATAAAAAAAGTAAAAACTTGGTCTCAAATAGCCCAATTAAAATAGGGTTAAACATCGAGCTTGTTCATGTCACTTTACCGGGGTATTACAACGAGAAATGACACTATGCTGACTGGTATGCCTCCAATGTCTCTAAATCTTCTTATTCTCTGAATCGGTCTACAAAGTGTCTTGCCAGTAAGGACACCAATTTTCATGACCATTCTTGGTGCTAATTTCAAAATATGGGAGAAAAATAGTGAAAGTCTGAGCATTTTCACTTGACTTTTGACCCCATGGCCCAAATCTTTCCCTACAGAATCATTGTCAAATAATGCATATATAACAAGTTTAGAGGATACATTCAGTTATTTCCAGCTTTCAAAATTTGATACAGTTGTAGTGTACTTTTAGTACTTTGACCTGATCTTTGATCCTTGACCAGATGATCCAAAACTTCACGGCGAATCATTGTCGGGCAATATGTACCAAGTGTTATGAAGATACCTTGAGCCATTTTTGAATTTTAGCATTTTCACTTGACCTTTGACCCCATTGCCTAAAATCTTTCCAGGCGAATCACTATCTGGTAATACATGCATACACTATGTTTCATGAAAATACCTTCAGGCATTACAGAGATAGCGTATGTGTGGAATAGTGACATTTTAGAACTTGACTTTTATAACCTTATGACATCTGACCTTGAGCATGTGCACCCATTAGTAGATGAGCGCAGCTTTGTCCACTCATGCATAGATATCTGCCAAGTTTCATTTGGATAATTCAAACTGTTCTTAACTTACAAAGTCCACAAAGTCAACAATGGACAAGGGACAACCTGAAAACATGTCTTGGATGACGCTTCATGACAGAGACATATCGTGTTGTAGGCTTCTCTTTGTTTTTCAATACGCAAGGCAATATAATAGTAAAAGCAAAGTTGCGAAGAAGCCTCCGAGACTTCACGAATAATATTAGTCTCGCGACTTAGCTGCCACTATTGGAGATGACTCTGTGACCAGCTAGAGACTGTAGGAGTCTCAAAAAAATTGAAAATGTTTGATTCTCTCGTGACTCCCTGGAGACTTGGCTCCATTCCAGGAGAGACGCCAGCTGCCACCAGGGTGCTAACGAGTCTCCAGCATAAATCACATACCCACTTAACCCATTCCATGTGGGAACCTGGTGGCCTGCATATTAAGTCTATGGACATTTCCGAGTACAGTGTGCAACAGGTTAACCGAAGTATGGAGTAATTCCACACTGATTCACCTTGGATGATGGGGCGAGATAGAGGCTTGTCGTCGCAGCCCATTGCTATGTAGTGAGCCTTGGCCCCACGAACGATCTGTGTATCTGTGTGACTGACATGGCCGCAGTCTACCAGACGAAACTCGTCCCCGGAGCAGTTCACCTGGGACATCTGCAGAGTGTCTGTGGCAAGTTCGACGCTCTCATCCACACTCACCCTGCAGTGATTACACAAATCTCTATTAATTAGGTCATACAATGTCACACACCTATATAATATATAAAACAATCTATAGGGCGAGTATACGTCTGAAAATGAGGTATGTTAAGAAAAATTCGCTCCAAAGAGGAAATTTTTTATTCCTTTAAGGCTTTGACAATGTTTTTCAATGCCGTATCAGTGATCTGGGCCTGCGGACTACTTCACAGGAGGAAAAAGATGGCGTAGTGTGTGAAGATTGATTATCATTACCTGAATAAGAGTTGGTATTTTGATTTGCTGTTGATGAGAGTTTCTCATGAAGAGGTTTTATGATGAAGGCAAATTCCCATACATCTCGGGCAATACAATTCTAGTTTGGGCAATAAATGTCGTATCCCCCTCAAGGCCAGTCCATATTTTGTAACTGTACCATCAATACAATTTAGGGGAGATTGTCAGCGATGCAAAAAATGGGTGTATATATTGGATGTGCATAGAAAACGGGTCATTGGGGGAATGTACATGAATATCTGCTTTTGCGCAAAAAAACCATGTCTTTTGTAAGTTACACTGATATCACAGAAACATGCAAGTTCTGCTGAGTCGAAGGGAAGGTGCATTCCAACGTCTTTTTTTAAACATTTCAGTACTTAAGAAATGATTGACAGATGAGGTCACAAGAGGAATATTGGTTTGGAAGGATTTTTTGTGGGCATTCCCAAGTAATCTGAAGACAAAAATCGTTAAAAATATATGGAATGTTTCTAGATATTCGTTTCACCGCACAAGTGATGTTGAGGGTTGTCATAAATCAACACAAATCAACATGCATTTGGATTTCAGGGGCCCTTCAAATCATTTTAACATGAACACATATCATTTCATCTCAGGTTTGCAAAGGCAGCTTTTTTCCTTTCCACTCACCTGATATTACTGGACCCTTCATATCCCATCTGCTTACAGACCACTTTTGCAACCGTGCCGCGGTAGCTGTCTGTTGGGCCGAATACCCATCCCCACACACCATTCATGTAAACCTGGAGGAGGCCCTCGTGGGTGACATTGAGTCCAACCAGTCTCAACTGGTATTCCCTGATCGCCGGTGCTGTGATTATGAGTCGAGGAAGTTGACACAATATCTCTACATTTTACTTCTTAAATTTTCAACTTGGCAAAGGATGCACATACATCTGTCTATTATACTGTCAAGAAGGTAATAATTATGGTACAAGAGCTCCATGACCACACACTCAGAGACCATGGTACTGCTGGGTGTTAGTGGGAATTGTGTCCTCACAATGTACAGTATAAATTGAAGTGGAATTTTCAGTGTGGATTTTTAATTTTCTTTTTGGCAATTCACACGACCAGAAACATGGGCAAAAATTAAAGCATGCACACATATTTTTTGCTTGTTATACAAATGTTTTTAAAAACTATTTAGTGTTTTTTATTCTGCAGAAGTAACAAATTGCAAAATTCTGCATATCCAGGGAAGTGCAAAAGATCACCATGCAAAAATTTCCACTTTATAGTAGTCAACTGTCACAATTGCTTGTATTAAAGAAATATTTAATTGCATGAAGAATCTCAGTCACGGTAAATTGAATGGGATCAGGAACATCATACCTTAACAAAGACTGATAACACTTCTTTCATGCAAATTTTGTGGAATAATTGTATTAATGATCAGATGGACTAATGTTATATTGACAATTTGTAGTTACATTTCCACTGGACAGCAACAATAATACTATTTGACATTGAGCAAGGATAAAACATTGATTTCATTTTTATTTTCATTTGATATCAAAGGCTGTGATGCCAATTCTGAGTGAATACATGTATACATTGTACATACACAAAAACAAAACAATTTATATACCAAACATTTATAGTTAATGTGTTTATTTGAGACTTTGTATGTAAAAAAAAAAAATGTGTGTTACATGTATGTTGTATATCATGACCTACGCTGTAGGCTGCAGTTTATCATCGCAAGGTGAGGTGTTCTTTGACAATATCACTGAATGCTCACAGATCACCAAGCATGCTATGAATATCCAGCAAGAATACAGTATCACTCATCATTTTCACTGCCACTATATGACCAGTATAATCATTTCTCTGCAAGGGACCTCTAGCTGTCCAGACTGGCCTACAAATAATGACCATGTAAAATGGTCTAAGGACAGCTGAGGACATTTAATTGACCATTCCCTCTTGACAGGCAGGTCCGATGTAATTCTATGCCACAGTGCTGGCAGCCATCAAAGGAAGCATATTATAGAGATTAAATGTCATCTTGATGGTCATTAGAGTACGTAGTCCCAGAAAATAATGCACTTTGCAATCTCTGCTGTTGTTGTTGTTTAATTGTTGTTGTTGTTTGGTGTTGTTGTTGTTGTTGTAGAATAAAACTGTTTGTTGACATGATCTAATTTTGTTTCTTTCTGTTCCAGTACTTGGAAATCATACAAGCTTTAACCTGCACAAAGGGAGGGTTGACCATCTGGCTCTGTTTCTCTTAGAGATACCAACATTTATTTCTTTGTCTTTTCTCCTGTCCCTTTTTGTGTTGACGTCACAGTAGTTATTAAATATATATACAGCACATGCATAATGTGCAGCTTGCGATTTCAAAGGAGATATAGTTTCTGGAAGTAAAACCTTGAATCTCATTACTGGACAGCGCGCTACATGTGTATAACTCATAAGCACTCTAAACCAGGATATTACAACGCCAAACTCCAGTGATTTTTTACCAGGAAATTGGTGTCTATTCCTCTGATTAGAGCCACTTAGCACTGCACTCTTTATTCACAAATGGTACAAGTATGTAATCACTTTAGATATAACAGCTTCGGTTTGCAAGGCAAATATTGTTCAATGAAGTGACCCTTACAATCTCATTATTGGATATAGAGGTATGACTCACAAAGTACCCTACACCTGTATATATAAGGAAATTACAATGCCAGACTACTGTGATTTCAAAGAAGAAAATTAGTGCGCTTCCGATGATTAAAAGTCACTTAGCACTGCACTCTTTAATCCCAAATGTAATAGTCACTTTAGTTGCTAGAGAAGTACACTGTAGGGGGCCGATAATGATTTGTGAATTTGATATATTTTTGTTAATAAGCTTGTGTGTGCATTATGATTGTGAAATGAAGATGTATGTTTAATTTTCCATTGCAGTTCTTTCAATGTGTATGTACAAGTGTATCTAATTAATTTTGAAATTTTTGTCATTGGGTGTCCTTTCTTTATACTGATTGTGTAGTTTTACATTTTAAAGGTCCTGTTTACCTTTGGGAACAGTGATTTAAAACAATTTCAAGATATGACATTTAATGCATATGTTTAGGTTTGTTGTACCACAAAACATCCTATCATATAAGATTTTCGTGATAAAGCCTAAAATATAAGGAGATATCTGTATTTTTCTCAATAAAACGTAACTGTAGATGGTTTAGTGTAGAATCAGTTTTATCAAACCTATTGTTCACATTTTGTATATAATTTAGCAATAAACAACATCTATTTCACCAATTCAAATTTTACAGTGGTTGTTTCTATCCCTACTCTGTTAATTCACATTTTAGAACTATTTTAAAGCACTTTTTCTGGGATTTTTGTTTCAACTGCAAATGGTAAATTATGCCTTTAATCAAAGAATAATTGTATGATTATGTATGTCATTATGAAATGAAAAATATATACAAAATTCTGCAATTCAGCCATCTCCATGGCTGCAAATGAATTTTTAATAAACCAATAGGGGAGAGCGGGGTGAGTTGGGACGCGGGTCAAGTGGGACACGTTCTCTGAATCAAAAACTGTTCAACCAATCAGCGATTGGCTTATATCTACAATAAGCCCCTAGCAACCATACATCACACTAAGAAAGCCATACAGCTCGGCAAATTCTAAGTATGTATAAATTGCTATTGAAAATTTTCCCCAAAATATGACATTTTTTTGAAATCAGGCTAATTAACCTGTTGTCTTTGTATTCATGATTTCAAGGACACAATTGAAGCTGGTGGTGAGCCTTATTGATATGCAACTAATATAACTTGTTTTTGACAAATGCCTGCGTGGTTACTGAGCAGTCGTACATATTCATGTATATGCCATGTGAGGGACAGTTGGGACAACGTGTCCCATTTGTCCTTAATAATAGCATTACATGTAAAACAGTTCAGATTTTCAAACATGTTGTTCAAACTTGTTTTGTTAAAATAAAGATCATTTTAAAGCATGTTTGACTGTTTTCATTACCAATGTTTCATTACGCCTTCCAACTTTGGCATTTCCGACATTTCTATAGGATGTCACACTTTACAAACACCGTCCCATTTCTCCCTTGCCGTTGTCCCACTTGACCCACGGGTGGGTCAACTTCTCCCCCAAAATAAGGTTTTTTCTTTTTATTAACTGCAGAAAATTGAAAACAGTGCCACCCCCAGTTTATAGCTCTTTATGTTACCTACCATATGAACCTTCATGCAAGCCCGAAAGGAAGTGTAATCATCTCTTCTATAAAAAGATATAAGAAGAAAATCGGCGAACTTGAAATAATGTCCCACTTCTCCCCGCTCTCCCCTACCATAACCATAACAGCTTGGGTTTGCAAAGGAAATATTGTTCAGTGAAGTGACACTTAGAATCTCATTACTGCATAATATAACATACATTGTAATATAATGAAATGACTCACAAAGTACAGGCAAGAGGAAACTACAATGTCAAACTACTGTGATTTCGTATGAGAAAATTAGTGTACATTCTGATGAATTAAAGTCAAAGGAGTAAATTCTCCTGTGGCTAGTCAAAACATCTCATCAAAGCTGTCTCTCTCACCTCTCTCTGTTGTACCTAGGGTGGTCGATACATCACTTGCCACAGTTCTGAGATGCGGAGAGGATGAAGCGTCTATTGCTGCTGATGATGATGACGATGATGCAACTGTGGTCGTCAGTGTCACTGAGGCTGGTAAGGGTGTTGACTGGCCAGTGTTTAATGGCAACCAGGCCAGGCAGAGCAGAAGCAAGGCCAGCATTCTTGGTTGCACTGTGTGAGGACACTATGTCTAGTGCGAGAATGCGGCCCGTTCAGGTACGACAGCACAGTCTCCCTCACCTAGACCTCTATGATTTAAAATGCATGCTGCTCAGGTCTGACCTATAGACAGAAAATAGAAGCAGAAACACTTTTCAAATTAAAATGAAGACAAAAAAAAGAAGAAAGGGTGTATTCACTGTATATCAATGGGAAATATTCACTTGTCTCTTCTGAAAAAAAAAAATGAAAGAGAGTAGGAGAAAGAGAAAAAAAAAGAACAGTTGATGATTTCAGTGTTGTAGTTCATGATTTAGATTTATTACAATGTACACTCAGATACAGTAGAGTGGGACACTCACTTCATTGTATGCAAACTAGCAAAAGACTGGATAACAGTTACCAGTAAGTTTTCTCTCTCTTTCTTTAGGTATGTTAATTATTCAGTACATTCTGAATAATTTGTCATCATTATTAAATGCCAGAATTTGATGGAATCCATGATTATCAATTTTTGAACACTGGAATTCCATGATACATTGTCCACGCCATATATGCAGCACAGTTATAAACTAGACAGTACATAAATTGTAACATTGCATACAATGTAACAGTAACACTAAGTTGCACAGGCTATCATTTTTGGGGCAAATTCAATGCAAACTACTGAATGATTTTCCAGTGAAACAAATTCTTATACGAAGATATTCTATGACTTGTTACATAGTTTTCATTTCTGTTCTAACATTTAAAGAATACCTTTGAACACAATAAATCGTATCTTATACACTAACAGTACTTTAGAATTAAAACATACCCAGACTCAAAGTCTTTTTACTTTAGGGTTATATCATATGCATGTACTACTACTAGTAAGTATAGCTTGCATATTTCTGTCCTGTATATATGTGTGTGTGAGATGTGGGATATTTTACGTGAAAATCGTAACATGATTAATTTAATGTAGATCCTACACTCAGCAGCAAAGTGTGCGCTTTGCCAGATTTCCGTCCGCCCTGAGCACACAGGGCTATTTCCCTTTCATGAGAATACCAAACTTCCCTTTCCACTCCATTACTAGAGCAATTTGACTTTACCGTACTTTCTTCTGAAGTAAGTGCTGTGCTTCTGGAATCAGATAATTTGTACTGCAGCTTCATGAATACTAGTACACAGTTGTGGCTGTGCAACTACAGTGTATACCAAGTCTGGGCTCTCCCAAACAACTTTCTAAGTTGTGCAACAAAGCGACTCTTGTGTTTACACAGTGTGCAGTTTACACATTTGCAAAGCAATGTCACAACATAATGGTTCACTACAAAAAAGACAAGACATAAAGAAATCAAACCAAACACATAGTGTAAATCACAGCTGTGAAATCAAGACTTTTAAAAAAAATGTAAGTTTAAAGATGTACAACATGTAGCACTTATTTGACTTAACAACACTTGTAAATGAATAAATGCATGTAATATCTTCAAAATCACACAAATTGGTATGCATATGCATACAAATATAAAATGACAACACATAGCTCATGTCAAAGAAATCTGATCATAATTTAAGCTATATATTTTATATCAGAAATGTATTACTACTGACACATGACAACATTCAGATCATAGCTTCCGACCTACTGGATTAGTTTATCTGGATGCGTGTACATAGGTATACATCTTTTTTTTTTTACTCAAACTTTTGCTTTACCTTTAATGACTCTGGCACATCCTGCTGTCTTTGTGCCTGCTCTGCATTGCATGTACATGTACACATAAAAGCCGAGTGCTACCACTCTCATGTACACATAGTACCAGCAATGTCTATCATGTCTGGAGCCGCATTTGCATCACAAAATTCAGTCTTTATCTTTTCAATGAAACCTTATGCAGAATAGATCCTCGTAATATTTTGGCTGACGTGTGGATGGTAAGCCATGATGTCATCGGCTAACTCGCTGTGTGACTGGAACATTACATCGAACATGGCAACTTCCCAACTTTATAATTCTATTGAAAGCCTTCAAATTATGTGTGCTTGTGTCATTTCATATCCAAGAATTTATCAGAGTAGTATATTTTTCCTGTATTGTTCCAATGTAAAGTACTATAGTTCTTGTATCTAACTGTAATGTTTGTTTATCAGATCTTGAAATAAATGAAATGAAAGGAAAGAAAAGGAAACAGAAAGTATGACCTATCTACAGGTACATAGTACAAAGAAAACCCTGCTTTTGGAGCTCACACACATGTGTGCATGGGAGGTTTAATTGTAGACAAACATTAAAAGACAACATAGCAAATTCCAAATGTCAAAGCAGCATGCTTCATAAAATCTCAAAAGTTTTTTTCTTTTTTAATTAGACATTCAAAAACTTTAACGCATTCAAAAGTATTCAAAAGCATTTAAAAACTTTGAAATTCATACAAGAAATAGCTATCATTTAAAGGCACATGGTCCCGGTGGTTTAGTCAAATGCGTACTCGGGCGCACGGCGCAAGTTTCCTATAGAGACCTACGCTACACTGTAGCTATCGACTCCTCTTTAAATAGTGCTTACGCTGTGACCCATTTCTCCGAGTCCAAAGAAGCCCGATCCACCGTAGCCAGTGGTCTGATCACAGTTTGGCTCTTGACTCGGCGGAGGGGATTGATAGCTTTAGCAAACTTCATTTGTGATGTCATAATGAGAAGCACATACCGGTAATGCACGCACCCTGGCATTACTACAGACTGTGTGATGCGCAGAGAAGACAACGAAGGCAACGTTACTTAATAGCAACACCTACACGCTTTACTCTTGATGACAGCTCAACTTCGGCAATCTTCACATCAATGCTAAGGTGATCGGCAGTATCATCAACAGCGCCCTCTGCACAACCGGGTTTATGCGCCTTTAACCCTTCCTGTTCCAATGAGTAAAATATGCATAAACTTCATACACAAACCTTAGGACAGGTAATCAATGTGGCATGCAGAGTGTTAAAGATATCATACTGTCAATTATTCAACAAAATCAATGTTCTTATTTTGAAGCCAAATCCACACAAGTTTGTTTTTTTTTTTGTTTTGTGTTGTTGTTTTTTTTTTGTTAATACATCCTGTTTTTTGATATCCCATTCATTGCAAAGAGCCTGGCTTGGTAAAGAGACCCCATACTTTAGCACCTCTTTTCTCAGAACACTTTCTCAGAGTGTGTGCTTTCTTTTCAAGAATCAGATACAGTAGGTGAACAAAAAGAGAGTCCACTTGCATTGAGTTACACATCATTTTAAAGTTTAAAATCTGCTCTTTCAGATAAATTATTACCATTTGTGCATACACCTGTAGGATTAGTCAATTACCTGTACAACTGTGGCGGCTACCTAATAATAAATGTGAGTCAATGAATGAACGTCATGGTTGTCCTTGCTAGAAAAAGAGAAATTCAAAGAACTAGATAAGTCGGCTTAATTCCCAGGACATGTGCGTTGTCTTGTATTACATAACTGCTGAAGGCCACTCAAAGACTGCATCTACAATGTATTCACTTTGTTCCAAGAAATTACAGAAAACCAAAAACAAAACAAAACAAGACAATAACTCAATGGGATAGCGTCAACATGATAATACTACAGGAACAAGGATGTTGAAGGTACATGGAGGTTCCCATCTGACTTTAGAAAAAGAAAAAGTTCAAACAAGCAGAACTGTGCAAGTTTCACCAGAAATTATCATGCAATATACACCATAGTAAGAAAATTAGTTTGTATGGATTTCAAATTTATGTGTGACTTTCATGAAAAATTAATACTTGTTGCAGCCACCACTGTTTCTGTAAACTAGAAGAGGTAATGTTGGCATACAGCTCATGAGTCTCAGGTTGGAACAGAAATTTCTAAGTGAAATATATATATCTTGGTAGGAAAATTCTTCATATACCGGTATATCAATATTTAGGTATTATGATATATCTATGAAAAGGACAACACACAAGGTCACAGTGGTTGATTTGTTGGGTTAATGTATATTGCAAATGAACTTAAAGGTGCACTCACATGATCTAGTATTGAGGTACTCTGCAATATATGGAACAATTAATATATCTATTACACGTACAATGGCTACCACACTGAATCTGTCCACAACCACCACTCGCCTGTATCAACCACATTTTGTAGTTTCCTTTAAATAGAGTGGTCAGTATGGACAGTCTCAAATCAATATATGTAATTTGTCAATTTCAAAAAATGGAAACATACATTATGGTCAGTCACAATCCTTTCCAAATATATAGATTGGGAATAATACTGAAGTTGCAATTAGTCAATAATCTGATTTGATTAAATATCATGGGAAACCTGAGAAGGTACTGGCAAAAAGGAGCTCCACTAAAACTACTATATAGTCATACACATATCATGCTCTTTCAGGCACTTCTACATGCACTGTACCTGAAGGATGGTACCAATAGTATTGAACCACAAATGTACAAGCAAACAACATACAGCTGTACTTGAAGAAAGTAGGCCTATGTATTGTGATCCATCTAGAGATTTAAACATTAATTTTCCTGTTCATTTCTCACATTATCAAGGTTCATCTAATTTGTTCTTGAATAGCTTCAAATGTTTAGATTACAAAAAATAATTTTTGGCAGGCATTTTGAACCTACGTTGTAGTTCACTCTAAAAAGAAGTAATGTATAAAATCTTGCTTCTTGCTATCAGCAGACCATCAGTTCAACTGCTCTAAAGCAGTCCCAAATTAGGCAGATCATTTGCTGTAAATGTAAGACTGACTTCATTGAAATCACGATAGTCATTAAGTGTCCGTGGGAGCTTTGCATAATCAGTGTAGTACATTTGAATCAGTGGGTGGACCATTAAACCAGCTACAGTACTGCAGTTTTCCATTTAGCTTATAGATTGGACCCTAATAGTCTGTTTGCCATTAAGTGACACCATTTGGTCAACATATGGCCATGCATGGCTACACTGATCAATAGTCATTTAAATGAGCGTTCATCCACCATACATGAAGCTCACACGATCGGTTAGCCATGTATTGCGAATAATTTCCAATCATCATCAACTACGAGGAAAACACCAGCATCCCCACCCCCACCCACAACCCATCTTCCCCCCCCCCCCCCCCCACCGACACGTGTACATTTTGTACATGTACACACACACACACACATGCACGTAAAGTCACCCTCTGAAAAAACTCCACAGAACCGGACTTTGCTGTTACTCAGAGATTTCTAGGTTCTTGCAAAGATTTTGTACATGTGCAAGGCTCTGTTGTCAGGTTTGATTTACAGTGGGGAAAAAAATATGGAAAGGCTCAAAATTCATCTTCCACCTTTTGGAATAACTTGCTGGCAATATGCTGATATTGATACAATGTAGGTTTTACTGGGAAACTTGTCTGGTTGAGTGACGTGATTTTTCCGGATATTGGACCGTATGCATGAAGAGTAGCAATTGTTTGTGCTAGCCTTTCGCATGAATTCGTATTAAGTTGCATTTTAAAAACAAGCAATGACTTGTGAGCTAAAGCTTTTGCTAACAAACACAAGCAAATACATTTGTAGTGTACTTGCTACCCGTGAACAACTGCTTAGAGACTAAGCATTTGCTTTTAAAAACATACATGCATATATTTTATATAGTCTTCCTTCAAATCATGTACATGACTATAATGTATGCATACAATAGTGTATGCGGCATATAGAAGTGACATACATACAAATTGTAGTACAGTTGAATCTAAAAATCATTGTGGATTATACATGAAATATATCATATTGTATGTTTTAATTGCCCACAAAAAGTTCATTCCTACATTGTAGGAATCCCTCAGATTTACTGGAGCCACGCTACAGGATATGGCCTTGCAGAAGATATTGTTCACTTATCTGTATTATCTTTTCCTTTTGTTAAAATTATATCAATTTCATAACATTATCACCTCCTCATATTACTATTAGAGAATTTCTACCACATTCTAACACTCAATTGATTTGCAACTTTTTTAGTTCTATTTGTTAAATCAAAGACACAGTGCTTCATACAATGTATATCCTTCTTTTTGAGAAAGCAGGATTTATAACATGTTCAAGATGGTGACATTTCATTACAAGCGTAACTAAAACTATCACTCATTGTGATTGATATACCCCCACCCACAACTGAGAGAATTAGCTCAACCAATATTTTTTGTTTACTTTTTAATGAAAAAAAAAATTACCATGGCAATGCACTGTTCAACAGTGAATAAATGTATTGCTCACTGTTAGTCACATGTCCTACATTTCAAGTCAAGTGCTCAAAAACTGAGTGAGCAAGATAAATAAACTGATGATTTCTATGGTTTTTATTAAAAATTGTGTAACCATGGCAACACAATGTTGGATATTAAGAAAAAAATGAAGTTTGCACAACTATATATCATAGCCGTCACATGTGCCAAATTTCAAGCCAAATGCTAAAAGGATGAGGGGATTAGTTGAATTAACAATATTAGTGTATCATTTTCATTCAAAATATACTGTTACCATGGCAACACATTTTCCACACTGACAAAAGATGTTTTGCACATTTAGGTAATGTAGAGGTAACATGTGCCAAATTTGAAGCCAAAATGCTCTAAACAGAGAGAGTTAGGAGAATCAAAATGTTTGTATGATTTTCATTCAAAATGTACTGTTACCATGGCAACACATTGTTCAACAATGATGAAACATGAAGTTTGCATATATTTCTGTACTATAATGGTTGCATGTGCCAAACTTCAAGCCAAACGCTCATAGACTGAGGGAGTTATCTGAATCCACAACATTTTTGTATGATTTTCATTCAAACTATGCTGTTACCTTGGCAACACAATGATAAAAAAAATGATGAAAGGTTAAGTTTGCACTTCTACGTACCATAGTGGTCAGGTGTGCCAAATTTCAAGCTAAATGCTCAAAGACTGAGGGAGTTGGCTGAATCCACATGCTTTTTGGTGAAAAAATGTTGTTACCATGGCAACGCATTGTTCAACAATAATGACACATTAAGTTTGAACATCTATATGCTATAGTGGTCACATGTGCCAAATTTCAAGCCAAATGCTCAAAGACTGAGGGAGTTAACTGAATCCATAATATTTTGCATGATTTTCATTCAAAATATACTGTTACCATGGCAACACATTGATCAACAATGATGAAAGACTATGCATGCTCATCTACGTACTATAGTAGTCACATGTGCCAAATTTCAAGCTAAATGCTCAAAGACTGAGGTGGTTACCTGAATCCACAATATTTTTGTATAACATGCATTTTAGTGAAAAGATGCTGTTACCATGGCAACGCATTGTTCACCACTGACGAAAGATTAAGTTTGCACATCTATATGCTATAGTGGTTGCATGTGCCAAATTTCAAGCCAAATGCTCGAAGAGTGAGGGAGTTAACTGAATCCACGATATTTTTGTATGATTTTCATTCAAAATATACCGTTACCATGGCAACACATTGATCACCACTGACGAAAGATTAAGTTTACATATCTACGTACCACAGTGGTCATGTGTGCCAAATTTCTAGCTAAATGCTCGAAGACTAAAGGAAGTTAGCTGAATCCACAATATTTTTGTATGTTTTTTGGTAAAAAAAAGCTGCTACCATGGCAACGCATTGCTTACCAATAACGAAAGATTAAGTTTGCACATCAATTGGTCATGTGTGCCAAATTTCATGTCAAATGGTCTAAGACTGAGGGAGCTAACTGAATCCACAATATTTTCGTATGATTTTCATTCAAACTATGCTGTTACCATGGCAACACGTTAATCAACAATGACGAAAGAGTAAGTATGCACATCTATGTACCATAGTGGTCACATGTGTCAAGTTTCAAGCCAAATGTTTGAAAACTGAAGGAGTTAGGCTAATCCACACATTTTTGTATGATTGGTAAAAAAAACTGCTGTTGCCATGGCAACGGATTTATTAACACACACATCAAAGGGGTTTTGCACAAATATACATTACATTGATCGCATATCCCAAATTCAAACTGAATTGCTACAAAACTGAGAGTAGTGCAATCCACAACATTTTGTAAGATTTTTATGAAAATCTTCCATTGCCATGGCAACACATTATGAAATACTCATGAAAAAGGTATCTTGCACATCTGCCTGTTATAGCAGTCACACATGCCAAATTTGAAGTTAATCGCTCAAAAAATGAGAAAGTAGTTCGATCCACAAGTTTTTATGAAAATATGCCCTTGCCATGGCAACGCATTACACGATACTAACGAAAAAGGTGTCTGGCACATCTACCTTTGATAGCGGTCACACATGCCAAATTTGGGGTCAATTGCTCAAAAAATGAGAGAGGAGTTCGATCCACAACATTTTGTAAGATTTTTTTTTAATTTGTCATTGCCATGGCAACACAATACATGATACTAACGAAAAAGGTGTCTTGCACATCTCCCTTTGATAGCAGTCACACATGCCAAATTTGGGGTTAATTGCTCAAAAAATGAGAGAGTAGTTCGATCCACAAGTTTTTTACAAAAATATGCCGTTGCCATGGCAACGCATTATGCGATACTAACTAAAAAGGTGTCTTGCACATCTACCTTCGATAGTGGTCTCACATGCCAAATTTGGGGTCAATTGCTCAAAAAATGAGAGAGGAGTTCGCTCCACAACATTTTGCAACGGACCGACCGCCCGACCGCCAGACCGCCTGACCACCCGACCGCCCGACCGCCCCACCGACCGCCTGACCAACCGGCCACCCGACCTCAGAGTGATTCCTATATACCCCCCCTACACACTACGTGTGGGTGGGGGTATAATTACAGTCACTGTCGTCAATGAAGACAGGTGTGCAGTGACACCACGTAGTCGTTGCAAGGACCATTGCTTGACTCAAAAAAAAAGCCTAGAAAGAGGAGAGTTGAGGAGGGAAGCAACACTGAGAGAGTATCCGGAAGCAAGAGGCAGATAGTGACAATCAAGGGGCAGCGGTGAGCTGGAACTGAAAGTTGAAGTTGCACTAGTGGAGACAGGAGAAAAGCTTGGACAGAGCCGAGAGGGTAGTAAGGAAGAACAGAGTGAAAATCAGGTAAAGGGTTCAAAAATCATCGCCAAGAGAACGATGAAATAGAAAGGAGGGGGAGGGGGAGGAGTGAAGGTTGGAAAATCATGAAGATATGAGAGAAAAATGAATTTGGTGCAAATTTCCGACACACATTTCACAAGGTCTTCCTCATCAACTTCCCCCATGCAAACGTTCAAACAACACAGCACCATTACTGTCAAGAAAGAAAGATGATCTTCCTAATCTCTGGACACTGCAAAACAATTAGCAGCTCATGTCATATATCAATAATCTAGAGTACATGCACATCCTCCTCCCAATCAAATACTCTTGAGCTGAATCTGCCTTTAAAAACAAACCCATGCAGTACTAACTACTACACAAGGCTGTCCTAGTGGCATACAAGCACTTTCAGTTTCATGATCTGGCACCTAGCTACATGTAATACTCCACTTCCTTTCTTTACTCTTCTCTTCAAATGAAATAGTACTATAATTCACACCTACTAAAATCACAACCACTCTCCTTCTCTAATTAAGTGTTAAAGTCTCTCCTTTTGTGTTTATTCAATTTAAATTGCGACAAAACTCTGTTTAGTCTGGAATTGTCGATACCACTTTCTGCTTACCAGCAATATTACTTCATGCAAATGTACTGAGACTGTTCAAAGACACTCATATATGACCCAAACACTATTTTCTCATAAAATTAATAGGGATAACCTACACACTGTAGGTCTATCCACCTGATGCATACTACCAGTATACAATTCAAATGACACACAGGTCTGAGTGCGTCAGTTGGAATTGTGTGCATAAGGTAACTATGGAATGCTTAACCCACGAGGCGAAGTGGGAATAGGCAAAATTCCATAGTTACCATGTACACTACAGTGTAGGGTTGGACCTGCTACTCATCGACCACCTAATGTTTATTTGCTTGATAAGAATATTTAACACTGAAATTCACATTAAAAACTTGACCTATGTGATTGAGAAAATCCAGCTCTATCAAATGCCGTTGTTCCCTTTTCGATTCGAAGTTTCAGTGCAAAAATATCGCCGACGAACTTGCGTGGCCTCGTTTCAGCTCCCCGCGGTAAATCTCGTTATTAGGATCGACCGTTGTTTTTCCATTGACAATGCATGCAAACAGAGTTGTATTGAACACCATGTTGTACGAAGCTTTTTAGAAGCCTTTTAGAAACTTCCATAGACATTACATTGTGCTGTCATTACGATTCGGTGAAAATATTCATTCGAAATTTTGTCCTTGATTAAAACCATTAATGAACAGTGAATTATCGCGTTTTCCCACACCATCCTCATCTACATTCAAAGCCAATCCATTTTTATGTGCTTTGCGCGCAGAGAAGTGCGTACTAAGTGTTCAGTGTGCGAATTATACGCGGTCGGTTTAAAAGAAGGTGGTCGATATGTAGTAGGGCTACCATATATTCCGACTGACGCATGAAAAGACATGTGTGTCATCTGTTTTATAGAATGGGTAATTTTCTTGCCAAAAATCCATTTTTTTATCGTGTTACCCGATGACAAATTTACTGGATGCATTTCCTTTTGGCTTGCCATAGACGAGAGCCCGAAAACCATGCATCAGTTTTTACTGGATGCATGGTTTTTCTTCAGAACCATGCATCCAGTAAAAACTGATGCACGATTGTTTTAGCCAATAGGCGTCTCGTACCGAGTGCGCGAACATTTTTTACAACTACAACAAAGTGCGCGATAACATGTTTACCACTGTGACTCAGCGTGCGGCCAGTACAAAATTAACACATAGCTCTCGACCAATGAGATCGCAGGATTCTTGCTACCCATTACTACGATTTAGGATTTTGTTTAAGAGAATGCAGGGGCAAGCAAGTTCTGGTCTACTTTCGATAATATAGGGCCATAAGGTGCATAATTGCCCGATTCTGTTATATATATAATGGCAAACGGGTCATACTAATTACTATAGAGGTCTATTCGTAGAGTCTGACATAGCAACATCAAGTAGGCCCTACTCAAGTCATGGTAGAAATCAAAATCAAGAAGCCGCTGTCATTCATGAACTAGAGAGCTAGATTCTATATTAGTTTACACTGCATACATGCAACACGGACCGAACATAGAGTGGAGACTGGAGAGTGTATTTTACTCAAGGTAAATCAAGGCAAATAGAAATCAGGGAGCTGCTACTGAGCTGTACAACATGATCGAGTATCATGAGTATTTAAGTGTGTACCGATCAATGTGTGGGAGTTCGACCCACAAACACGTACATGTAGTCTAGAACCAGTCTAGTATGAGCACTAACCTTTCTAGTGGAACTCCGACAGCACTTGGTGTGGCTGCCGGTAGTTACTAATGTTAGACCCCTAGCGGGTATGTCATACCGGATCCGGGCTAACTCGGCCCACGGGACAACTCGTCCCACCCGTCGAGGGTGGGCCGAGTTGTCCCACCCGTTGGTATCGATAGTGATCGTGAGCGCTTGTTTGTGTTTGAGGTTATTTTGTCTTTGTGACGTCTTTTCTAACCGTAACTTTTATGGAATTGTGCTCAGTGGTTTCTGTAAAGAATATTTGCCAACTTTTGGGGGATACAACGACGTAAAAATGAAATTTCAGACGTTTTTATCGCGGTTCGCGATCCCCATAGGTTCACGTTCATTTCGCGCGGTGGGCTAACTCGGCCCAGCCAAGTTTTAGCTGTTGTTTTGTCAGTAAATCTCCGTAAAACTATCAATTTTATCATGTATGAAGGTGTATTCAGGGTTCCTTCAACTAATTTCATCTTCGAGGGAATTTAATTTTGCACATATTTGGGGAAATGTTGGATATTTGTTCGCATGTTTTCATCTTTGCCGTATCCGCACCGCACCGGTCTCGCCACCAGCAGCTCGCTCACACATCACAGTGGCAGAGCTGAGCAGCGCCATGCCCATGCCCACTCTCGGCAAGGCACGGGGCGGCGGCGCGGGGTACCACCCGCGCGAACGGCACAGAGGGAGCAGCCAGCCACTCCGTAAACGTCGCTACGGGGTCGCTACGGATACGGGCGGTGGTTGAAATTGGAGGAAAAGGCGTCATTTGCTGCACTTCCCAATTTTCTCGTGTGAGTAAATTCTATGCAGTAGTCAGTTGGCATTTTCCTATCCATTGTGTTGAACTTTGAGCTGAGAGCTAGAGAGGGAGCAACTTGTTTCAACTCAACTGTGTTTTGCTGCAACGTCGCGTGTATTGGGCTGAGCTGGTGTGCATGCTACCGCCAGCCAATGCCAAGGTAAAGGGCAAGGTTTCTGCTAAAGACTGGGCATATACAGTAGGGGGTTGCTTGACTCTTTTTTGTTTCTGATTTTTTTATTTTTTTTTTTTTGGTCTTTTATTTTTTTCTGATATTTTTTTTCCGGGATGACTCAATTAATTATATGTATTCCAACCTCGTGCAGTTTGCAGTTGTCATTTTGCTGTTTTTCTGTCTATCCCCCAGCATCAACATTATTAATGATTGATACTGAATTAAAAAAAAAAAAAAAAAAAAACACACACACACAACACACACACACACACACATAAAATAACGATTTGGATGCATGCTGTATTGTTGGCAATTATCACGTGACTCGGATGACACTATTCGTTATGTTGGGACACTGCTTAATTTACGAATATGTAACATTTGTGAAATAATATGAGTTTTAATTTGTGAAAATGTCACCTTTTTGTGTCTGAAAAGTGAAATGATTTACTAGTACTATGGTGAAGTCTGTTTTCAAAGTGATATTTGTTCAATGTACTATAATCGCTAACAGAAATACTGTTGTTATGATTGACAAATTGCCCTACACGTACATCGATATAGGTCTAAATGTTTATGTAAATATGATGATTTATAGAGATAATTATTGACATCGATGTAGGGCAATTTGTCAATCACTTGCATTAAAAAACATCTTGATGGAAGAATTTCATGAATTTGCAGAAATACTGTTATACCGGTACGTAATGAATGGAATATACAACCTTGTAACGAAAGCAGCAGATAAAGCAATAGTATTGAAATTACATACATTGTGATCGAAGTACATCTATGTAGCAACCTAACTTATCACTTTATCATTGAATTGTCATATAGACTGCACCTTGCTACTATACATAAACAATGAATACTATTGGCCCTGAAATTAAATTTACATTAGTACATGTATGTTCTTTCTTTCTTTTACACCCAAGTACCCGGTATTACTTCTCTGGCAGGATAGACCAGTAAACTATGTGGTATTGAATTGCATGCAGACTTGTGCAGGATGGATACTGCTAGTAGGGCCTGGTAGGGGAATTGTATGACCAGGTAAGCTCTGAGATTGTACTGTAGTACTAGTTTTGGAACTACATTGCATTAAAGATCAAAAGGGGTGGGATTTTTTTTTGTTGTTGTAACACCTAGAACTTTCGACAAAGCTTAACATTCGCTAATATTTCACATTTTTTCTTACCCCTGCGCCTAAAATTGTATTATGATGGCCTGTAGGCCCATGGTAAGACAGCAAACTTGAATTTGTTGAGCTTCTTGGCTATTTCATTCTTTTCAATCTCAGATCATTATATTTTGTTCAGTTTGTAATTGTATAGGTTCATAGGTTGACACACATTCTCATTGACCTGTATGCTGTTTCTTTTTATTGCCCTCATTCCTTTCCCATTCATGTGTTCATCCCTTTCACACCACACCTACTCTTTTGTTTAACATTCCATATTAAGTTCGGTAGTCCGAACTTAACTTCCCTTGTCCAGTCGGCCACTGCATTGGGATGTTCGACAGTGACATAAAAAAAGAAGAAATAAGTTCTCACCTCAGCTTGTTGACACCTTCGTCCAGTTTATTTTCATTTGTAGTCATAGTGAGTTGGGTTTTTACATTTTAGTTGGTCTCTTCCATTCCTGTTACTCTCAATTTCAATTTCAATTTACATGTATTTTCTTATTTCTCATGAAAATAGTACAGACAAAATAAAAATGTACAGCAGTCTGTCTCAGCATGAAGTCAAAGGTGAGTTTAGAATTGGGCTATGGTACTAGAAATACGATGGGGCCTATACATACCAGCAAGTTTGTTCAGCTGCAACTTATACATGGAGAATAAGCTCATCAGGAGTCACATTCCAGCAGGGCTCCTACTTAGAACCAGACTGTGTGACCATGGTAACCGGCAAGCTGCCACATACAAGAATTCTGAAATCAGGTACAATAATGAAGGACTTGTGGAATAACAGGCAGGCTGATCAATACCTGCATTCCTGGTTAGGATCCCTCCGGAGTAGAAGAATATAGACAAGGAAAAAAAGCAACAAGTTTGCTACCAGGTACCCGGTATACACTTGTGTGCGGTAGCTGTTAATAATATGTTGCTTTAAGGCTGCGTTAAAGTCACATAGAAGTATACTATTCGGGTATTCGGGCTCGTTTTTCGAGGGCACGCGAATAGCTTGAATGGAACGATGGGATTTCCTCACACCGGTTCACATAGGAGGGCACTATTCGAAAGTACCGAATAGCTGCGAAAAGTATAGCAAAGTGGGAATCGAGCTTGTTCGATTTTCTTGCAGCGTATACCGTCTCTCGTTTATGAAATAATGACACTTTTGGTCTGGATTTGCCCTTTAGTAAAAATAAGCATGTAGACTGACATTCTGATGCAGTTTAGAAATTGTTAATAAGATTTGCTGGGATGTAGGAGGAAGAAATCCTCACTGCATGGGATGGTGAGTTGACGGTGCGGGTGATGGTGTACTCGGTGCCCGAATAGCGAATACCGAATACTTAAGGCTGCGTTCACATAGAAGTATTCGGTATACGGTATTCACTATTCGCTATGCGCCGTCAAGTCGACCCAGTACACCATCACCTGCACCATCCGGATTTCTTCCTCGTACACAACCATCCCAGCAATCTTATTAAAAATTTCTAAACTGCATCAGAATGTCAGTCTACATGCTTATTTTTGCTAAAGGGCAAATCGAGACCAAAATCGTTATCATTTCATAAACGAGAAATGGTATACGCTGTTCGAAAATCGAACAAGCACGATTCCCACTATACTATTCTATGCTATTTGGCATTTTCGAATAGTGCCCTCTTATGTGAACCGGTGTTAGGAAATCCTGTCGTTCGATTCAAGCTATAAGTGTACCCAAATAGTATACTCCTATGTGAACGCAGCCTAAGAGTATGTTTGAAAGAAGGTAGTGCGGTGCAGCATATTGGGAAGTTCATTCCAATAATTAGGCCCATGGTGAACATAATACACAATGTATTTTTTATTTTTTATTTTTTTTTTGGCGTAAATTGTTTCGGGTACATGGAAGGTGATATGAATCCTTCTGACATGTTGGATATTGGTCCTATTAGTTAATTTAGATATGTTAAGTTTATGTAAATTATGATTATGACTTGAAGCATGAAGGACTAACGTGCAAATTCATAGAGCAAAAATCAACAAAACACTGATGTGTACCCGGTACCTCCAACTTCATAATAAATGGGATCTGGCTTCTACACTGTGTAGCTATGGAGTAAGTTTGTGTTGGTTTGTGGGGCTGTCTCTGGTGTGTTTTGGATATCCTTTCAGTCCCTTATATGTTTTGCAAAGTCTCCGTGGCCATGCCTCAATCTTGTAATTACAGTAAAGATAAAAAAAAAAGAGCAGCTTATAAGCTGCTCTTTTTTTTTATCTTTACTGTAATTCTTATTTTGACTATTTATAATCATTTTGATTTATGGTTGTCTTATACTGTATTGCAATCAGTGGAAAATCAATAGATACAAAAAATATCAACAAAACACCTAACAATAATGTCATAGCATTAATGTGACCAGAAACTAATTTTTTGTGTAGCTTTGGTTTGTTGTTTTGTGTAGCTTTCCATATTTGTAGTTTACTTTTCAGACATACCCCTAATGAATTATCCACATTTAGTTTTCCACACAACCTAATTCTCTCCACTCACCTCCACACCTACGTCCTCAAACTCTTTTGATCTGTTTCCATTCATGTTCAACTTCACCTTGTGAACACCTATAGGCCCTACCTTTATTTTCCATCGGTTCCTTCGGTCCTCGGGTGAAACTACTTTCCTCCTTTCGTTTTGGTTGATTTGTCTATCTTATTTTCAATTTCAATTTATTTTCGTATTTCTCGATGGAAAATACATGGTATATAACAAAATAAAATACAGAATGTCCAGCTTGGATATATACATGAAGAAATAGGAATACAAAAGTAATACATAACGGTCGATGTGTCATTTTCAATCAAAGTAAAGGATGCGAAGAGAAATACGATGGAACCTACTAAAAAGCAAAGCTTGTTGAGTGTAGGTCCCAACAAAAGCCTAGTAAGGGGAACAGGATGAGGAGCACGGGTACAATTAAGACCAAAAGTAATGATAAACAAAAGAGAATGACTATTACTCGGGGCTCAGAAGATTCTTCTCACATGGATTTATGTGTGTGATAAAATGAGAACAAGTAACCACATGCTGCACACTATAGCAGTTGCTCTCATAGCAATTTAGACATGGGAGTGACAATGACGTGAATACTTAAGTACTATTAGGGTTTAAACATTCCGGCTTCCATAGACACGGGGAAAGATTAAAAAAATGGAGAACATGAATCAGTTGCAATTCCTATATGTGATATACCAGCCAGCTGCAATGATGCATAAAAGAAAGGAAAAAAAGAAAGGATTTTAATATGTAAATTAACTACCCTGGAAAAAGTAAGTGGGTAGAATTAAAAAGAGTCTACCACAGGAACTGACTGAGAACAGATCTGCTTTCTTCAGCCCCTACAGCTGTAGTGAATATTCAGTTTTGAGAGGACATTGTCTGGTTTTGCGGAGTGACTGAGCATAATGTTGGACACCGAAATGAGTGTTACAATAATGCAACATTTCATGAAGTGTATCTGGATTGACATATGTACAACAATCTCATTTCCTGCGATGCACCTCTCCTGGGGCAGAGTTCATCAATTGGCAACTATCTGGTAAACTACATGTATGTTTTACAGGTAGGTCAAGAGGTGAAAATCTAGAAGAAAGCAAACTATCGACTGAATTAGGCCTATCAACTGAAGTAGGACTGAAGTCAGTGTCGTAATGGTTCCATGACATTTGCTCCTGCAACAATTGTTCACTTGAAATTCTGCATGCTAAACCAAACATAAATTCTACAAAGGAGCATTACTCTAACCCTACTCCTATCACAATCCTAACCTTGATCCCAAGTCCTTGGAGAAAATAATACACCAGAGCAATTGTTACAAGGTCACAGGAACAAATGTTGTATTACCGTTATAACACACTATAAAATGTGGTGGAATTAAATGCACATTTTATGAATGCACACTATTCACTGGTGATGAAGTGTGATGACTCTAAAAAAAAATGTTTTTGTCACATATGTTTTTTAATCCATAGTACAGCGCTACTTGAGACTTTTTTTTTAAAATTAAAGATATCAAATTTGTCTACATAGAACATCAGTGTAGATATGCACACACTAGATGTTCTATGTAAATATGAATTCGGAAAAAAAAATACTGGTGTGCAATTCACATGAAGTATGCAGCGTTTCAAATCAAATCTCATTTGACACTTGACAAACACATTCATCACGCATAAGAAAAGAATGGGTTGATGGAAGAGTGAAAGAGAGACGGGGAAAGGAAGCAGAAATATTGGCAGTAGGCGATCTATAGAGCCAGACGAAGAATCATAAAAAAATACCGGTACAGAACTTTACAATGCAGTTGTGGAAAGAAAGCTTTGAACACAGATGATACTTGGTACAAATTGTAATGTGATAATTGAAAATGAAAGTATTATTTCAAGTCAAATGAGAATGTTCTGTTATTCAAGAAAAAAAAAATAGAGAGGAAATAATAAAGTAATAGATGTTAAAATGACAAAACAAAACAAAACAAAACATACTTTACATGCTCACATTAATATTATTCGAAATTTGCTGTGATCTTGCAGTCTTGGAAAGAGCAGTACCGGTACATTGTTATCAAGGGCAGGCAGGGCAACAGTCGAAAGGATGCAATGGCCACAAAACAACAGATTCTTTTGTGAAGGAAGATGAGAGCTTATATGCATGACCTTACCAATGCCTACCAGTGCATGTTGTAATGTTTCTTTTGTGACCCTGCATGACTGCAAATGAGGTAACACTTTGAGTACCGTGCTTGAGAAGGAAGACCATTTGAGAAGCTATTCATCTTTGCTGCTTGTTAAAAAGAAAAAAAAAATGTGCATGAATTCAACAGTATGAGTGCAGCACAAGCACGGATTTGAGAATTTTATAATCAGCCTTGTTTTGTACAAATAAATAAAAATGTAAAAGATTAACACATAGGGCTAAGGCATGGAAAAGATTAAGATATTAAAGGGGAAGGCTAGTAACTGATCAGTGGGAATCAGTGGAAATGCTGGGAGATGATTGTTCCAATCCTTATGGGATTCATTCAAGAGTTCATTGTATATCTATTGTTGTGTGAAAATGATTTGCTTCAGAATGGTCTCATATTCAAGTAATGTGCAGTTTAATGCTTCCAGGTTAGCGTCCCTGGTCAGTGACGGAGCATTAATCTGCACATTACTTGAATATGAGACCGTTCTGAAGCAAATCATTTTCACACAACAATAGATATACAATGAACTCTTGAATGAATCCCATAAGGATTGGAACAATCATCTCCCAACATTTCCCCTGATTCCCACTGATCAGTTACTAGCCTTCCCCTTTAAGTCCAAGTTTGGTTCAATAGATCATCACAGTATACATGAGAGGGAGAGAGAGATATACACTGTATGCACAGATATACAGTACATATATAAAAAGAAAATTACAAAAAAGAAAAAGAAAAAGAACTTGACGGTTGGCCATTATCGTGCAGGTACAGGTGGCAGAGGATTTTTCTCTTGAATTAGGATAAGGATTCCCATGGCAAAAATGGCAATGTCATCAAAACAAAAACAATTCCTTTTTATTTTTGAAAGTACACTCAAAAGGTAGGCCCTACAATCATAAACAAGGCCAATCTAGCTAGCACTACATTTCATTACCGGTTTCATGATATCAACCATTCAACCAAACCATCCATATCTACAGGTCAAATAACTGACCACTGGATATCAAACAATTTATTAATTACCACGGTAATGCCCATAAACAGACTCACCCCTTTGACTTTTGCTTGTTTGTTTTTATTAAGAAAAAAGGTAACATTTATTGGACAGAAATAACTTTTGAGTAGAACGCAGATCTATACATAAAATCAGCAACAACAACAGCAACAACAAAATATTTAACAGTTAAAATCAAATGCATATAATGACCTTCATGTAGTTCACATCGAATGATCTGCTACATAATTTGATTTCTTTTCTACTAATACGGGTACGGAGTGGCCGGCTGCTCCCTCTGCCGCTCGCGCCCCACGCGCCGCGCCCCGCCGCGCCCCGCCGCCGCGCCTCCCCGAGTGGGCATGGCGCTGCCAGCTCAGCTCTGCCACTGTGTGTGTGAGCGAGCTGCAGTGGCGAGACCAGTGCGGTGCGGACACGGCAAAGATGAAATCATGCGAACAAATATCCAACATTTCACCAAACATGTGCAAAATTGAATTCCCTCGAAGATGAAATTAGTTGAAGGAACCCTGAATACACCTTCATACATGATAAAATCGATAGTTTTACGGAGATTTACTGACAAAACAACAGCTAAAACTTGGCTGGGCCGAGTTAGCCCACCGCGCGAAATGAACGTGAACCTATGGGGATCGCGAACCGCGATAAAAACGTCTGAAATTTCATTTTTACGTCGTTATATCCCCCCAAAGTTGGAAAATATTCTTAACAGAAACCACTGAACACAATTCCATAAAAATTACGGTTAGAAAAGACGTCATAAAGACCAAATAAACTCAAACACAGACAAGCGCTCACGATCACTATCGATACCAACGGGTGGGACAACTCGGCCCACCCTCAACGGGTGGGACGAGATGTCCCGTGGGCCGAGTTAGCCCGACCCCGTCATACCTATGGCAGGGGCTGTGTGTGGTTGCCCATTCCGCAATCGTCAATCGCTACTCAGTCATTGTTTATACTCACTTTCAATCGTAATGAGTCCACAATTTGTATAACTGCAAACATTACCTATGTGTCTAGTCTTACCTTGACTACAGACGGTTTCTTTTTCCTGTGCCAATCGGGAGTGAAGCCTGCCAGTTTCGGTTTTCTAATACGGAGCGGTCATCATGTTTTCACAATCGCTCTAACGTTACTGCTAATAAAAGTACAATGTAGTGTACCCTGTATATGCTCGCAGGATATACGAGGGCCATTCACAAACGTACACAGCTTCAGAATCAACGCACTGACTCCAGCCGGATCCTCTCCTCCTGTGCGTGGCGAGTGACCATTCCGCAATTTGAGAGTGATCAAAATTACTGTTTACTTAGCCTACTATGAAGGACCTGAATATTGTATCATGCTGTATAGATTTACCACATTAAACCGATAAATTGTTTCAGCTTGAAAAGTTTAGGTCCAAGTTTGTTTTTTGTTTTTTTCCACAAGCGTTCATGAGTTTAATAGCTATTACATCTCCATTAACATACATGTAGAAACATAATTGTGCGTGATTTGTTTCATTCTTCATCAATGACAACAAATAATTTAATTTCATAATCATATACACACTCTCTTATGAATCATTTAATGAAATATTGAGTGTGTAACTTTGTCTCAGCATTGTCACAAACCATATATCACATTATTCTTTTTACTGACTTACAACTTCACTTGACATGAATAAGACCTATTCATTAATTACTAGACACATCATTTTATCTGTATCAATAACAAAACCTTTATATTATTATAATCACATTCACTCTACCTGATTTTGAATATCAATATCCACTAATAGACGTTCATGATGTCTTGAAAAAAAAGAACAAAAAGTACCCCCTCCACCCCCTGTCAAAATCACCCCAAGCCATACCATGCACCTCCCCCCCCCCCCAAAAAAAAAAAAAATCTTCCCAACTCAACTGTTGCAAATCAACATAACATTATAATAGTGCAGCGAATGTTGTGAGGGACTGATGAATAGGGCACAACTTGTTGAACAAGTTCTACACAACAATAGACAAGTGAGTTAAATGATGCATTACCAGAAGGTAGATTGGATGAGAAATAACATGAACTGAGTGAAAAAGGAAGAAACACGCAGGCCTATAAGGAGATGACAAAAAGCCCCCCCCCCCCCCCTTTAGCTCATCCCGGTGGTCATACACTGTATACCGCATGCTTATAATTCTTTTCGTTAATTTTCCTACGGGACATCACAAAAATGTTAATCATGTTAATAGTCTACTCATCCAGCATGGCCGCACTCCATTGCTATTTAAAACTTATTAAATGGCCAGGTGTTCATATCTTTTGAACGGATTGTCCGATTTTCCTCAAACTTCGTAGATGTGTTCTATTGTATGAACCACTTATCCTCATTCACATGCATATTTTTCGGCTTTATCCTTCTTTAAGGGACCAAAATACTCTCAACTATACTGCAGAGTAAATTCCCATATCTATTTACGGGTAATGGGACCATCACAGAAAATTACCTCATGTCGCTGTTGAATTCTAATGAACAATTTTTGAAAAAGAGAAACCAACATACGCTGATGGTGTCAGTATAAGGAAAGTGAAACAATGCAGCATGGACTATTAATTATAGAAAACTATTATATGGATACAGCTTACTGGATCAATATAAAACAATAAGGTTGACGGACCATTAGAAATATTGTAAATGGTTCATATTGTTACTCAGATACACACAGGAAAATCAGAATACAGAATGTGTATAGTGAATACAATTGAAATTTACTTGCAATGCATAATGTCAGCATTATTAACAGGGAATAAAAATGCATCAGAGAAAATTAGAGACTTACCAAAATGCATGACAACAGTTATCAACCATGCATAATATGTTTTAGTTTATCAATATAACGCACTGGACGTCATTATTGTGGTTAATCAAATGATTTCTTTCATGTATATCATCAATAAGGAAGTGGGAAATCATAATTTGAATTGTTCCTGACGTCAAACATACGTTGCGATCCAAACGGTGCTACTACTTAAATAAAATACTGCAGTCATAACACCATCGATCTTTGTTTTTTAAAAAAGAAGAAGATATACTCACTGCATCCTTAACAGAGGTACACATTGAATCCTAAGGTTATATTTCATTTATTCATTCATTTATTCATGTATTTTTCATTTCCAACAGAAACATATATACAGAAATTGAATACATAGATTTCATCATAAAAATAAAGGATAAGTTTACAGAAAAATCGTAAGTATAATACGAAAATGTTGGAAATGGGAAGGAATGCTAAAAAGCTGAGCTTGTAGGGTGCATTCCCCCCACAGGTAATACATTTTTTTAAAAGAATGTTTTATTCTTCATCAATGGAAGCATAATATACAAATAAATTTATATAAAATTCTCCGGACCAATTTCATAATCCTTTACATCAATTAATACAAAACTGATACCAAAACTTTACATTAGTTTAACATGTTTTGATACACTCTGGTACATTTTTTTTCACAATCCATATACACAATCCATATATAAACATCTCTTCTTTTCTAGTTTTACATTACTAATTCCTCAATCTCTTAACAATTTTATTCTTTCATTACATAATAAATTCTATTAACTGAATCACTTACCCAAAAGATAATTTTCCAGCTTTCATTCAATCCAACCTAAAATATCAACATCCACTGATTGAAGTCTATTGTTTAAAAAACAAAACAACCCCCTCGCAACCCCCCTACCCCCACCACTCTATACCCCCGTCCATTCTCCCTCTTACTACCCCACCCCATCACCCCCCCCCCCCTCCCAAAATCCCCATCACAACAAAACCTCAAGGGCAACTGAAACATGTGTGTCCTGACTTACATTATAACACATAATACGAGTGCGTGGAAAAGGCATTTCCTGGTGGATGTGCAGCAGACCCTACTCTATTGAATAAACGCAAAACAAATTCTCAATTCTTTTTCCAGTTTTCCCACTTTTGTAAATGTATTGACAACGTATTACGTATAACTGCTAATTTTTCTTCTTCTAACCTATCCTGCTCTATAGACCTTTTAATGAAATATTCCGTTGGGGGTGTCTTATTTTTCCTTCCTAAAAAAAGCAATTTCTTCACCACTTATAACATGGTTAACTAACTGAGCTTTTCCTTTATCTGGTAGCTCTATACCAAAAAAGATCTCTTCCCAACTCAACTGTTGCAAATCAACATATTCAAAAAAGTACTACATTTTCCCCAAACTTTCCTAGCAAAATCACATGTATAAAATATATGTTTATACGTCTCTTCCTCTTTATGAAAAAAGAACATAAATTATCATTTACGAACTTAAAGTGAAATAATTGTTGCTTTGTGTACACTATTCCATGCAATAATCTACATTGAAAATCCCTCAAAACAGAACTCAAAGTGCTACTTCTTATCCTACTAAAAATACATTTTATATCTCTATTAGAAAAATCGCAAAAATATAAATTTCTCATTTTTTCTACCACCAAAGAATCATCACTTACTAATTCAACATAAATGTCTTTAGAGGTAATCTTTTCCAGAGGAATTTCCTTCCCATTTCTTATAAAAATCATTTCATCTACATTTGTATTCTTCTCTACCTCTGTGTTCTCTGTATTCCTTTTCCAACCAACTGGAAGCGCTTCATATATCTTTTGATTACTCAAAATATTCAAATAATTAAATCCTTTATTATAAAAATATTCAACAGAAAATAATGTACCATTCCTATCCATTATATGTTCCAATCTAAAACATTTTTTCAAAAACAAATTTTCATCAAAACTGCATTTTCCCTCAATACGAATCATTCTATTATTAAACAAAACTTCCTTCCTTATTTGATTATAATTACCCCTGAAATCCCTTGTTTTCAACCATGTTTTCAACAGATCCCTGTAAAATTCCGGTATAGACAAATTCAAAAGATAAATAAAATAGTTACAACAAAACATAAATTTACCTCAAATATGTTTAGTAACAAACTGAAAATATTGTTTCCATTTAATTTCTTGTTTACCATAAAATAACCTTTTAACCCACATTACACTTTGAGCGTCTATCAATGATGAAAAATGCATAAATTTTACTCCCCCGTGTTAACTACCAACAAAGTTTTTTTAATTTTTGGTTTCCCTTGCCAAATAAATTCCCAAACAACCAATTTCCAATAACAACCAATAAGTGTATTTATCTGTGAATCTAGTTCTCAGTGGGCTTCCAGACTTCTTCCTCTTTTTTTCCCTCTCCTATTGTATTTATAATGCTTTAATTAATTTTTCCATTGATGTTATTATTCCAGAGGGGCCCACATTCTACAAGCTCTGTCTTTTTAGTGGGTCTCTCCATTTTTCGCACTTTAAGCAAAGTTATACATGTACTATATTTCGATCACTTCTGGTTTTTTTTTTACTACAATGTATAATTACTATAAGGTCCTCCTCAATTGTTTTATATCCTTTTCGATACATAATGTTCTGTTTACCTTATTCTCTGTTGTCAAAAGAAGTGTAACTTATATGTTTTGTCGAAAAATGAAATAAACTTTGAATTGAATTGAATTGAATTGAATTTTAATTCTTTATATACCCATTCTGGCAAAGGGGTAAGAGACCCCACATATATCAACTTAGAATAAATAAAAGTCTTCAATAACTGAATATTACCAACTAATGTCAAATCTCGTTGCTTCCACCATATCAATGATTTCTTTATTTTACTAATTATTTCTTTATAATTCAATTTTTCTTTCACCTCTGGATCCAAAGTAAAATATATCCCTAAAATCTTTAACTCCGTCACTTTTTGTCCAAAAGAAAAATCATTTACTACTTCCCAATTCTAACACTTTTATCTTACCTTTATTAAGTTTAAGTCCAGAGACCTGTTGAAAACAATCAAAAATAAATTCAATCTTCTTGATTGACTCAAGATCTCGTACCAAAAGTGTAATATCATCCGCATAAAGCACTTGTCTAACTTCATTCCCTCCAAAACATAACCCTGAAATCTCCTTGTCTTTTCTTATCGAATGCGCTAACACTTCTATACATAAAATAAACAGATAGGGTGACAGTGGATCCCCTTGTCGAACCCCCTTTTCTATATCTTAAAATACCCTGTCGATTTACCCCCGTTAAAAACACAACTAAGAGCATTAGTGTATTATAAAGAGTAGAAATCCATTTTCGGAATACAGGTCCAAAATCAAAATGTAACAGGGCCTGTTGTAAAAAACTGTGAGCAACGGAATCAAAGGCTTTTTTGAAATCAATTGCAACCAATGGTAACTTCAAGTGTGAAGTAGGGAAAATCATGTCATCAATAATACGTATTGCTTCACCTATATATCTACCTTTCAAAAACCCCAATTGATCTTCCATTATAATTTCCTCTAAAACCTCTGTAATTCTCATTGTTAAAACTTTAGAAAGAATTTTATAATCCACATTTAATAAAGAAATAGGTTTATAATTCTTAATCTGCAAAACATCTTTACCTTCTTTTGCAATCAAAATAATCATTGCTTGTCTTTGGGAAGCCGATAGTTCCCCATTATAATACACTTCATTTAAAGCTTCTACTATAATTGTCCGATAACCGGCCAAAATATTCTATAAAATTCAACCGTTAACCCATTATTCCCTGGTAATTTATTCAGTTTCATTTTTTCCAACACCTGTATACACTCCCTTTCTACTATTAACCCTTCACAATAATCTTTGGACTCCTCAGATAACCTGGGCAAATCCTAAAAAAAAAAAAAAAAAAAAACGCATTATCTAAATTCAAAACTACATCTGATTTAGCATACAATCTACTATGAAAATCCTTAGTTTCATTAATTATACCAGTTTCATCATAAATAATATCACCCTTTTCATTAATCAATTTTTGTATATTATTTTTTCTTCTATTTGACTCCATTAATTGCGTAAAATATCTCACATCTCTTTCTCCTCCTTCATACCAAGAGGCGCGGGAGCGAATCTTAACTCCTTCCTTATCATAATCATAACTAACTTGTAATTCCCTTTTTTTTTTCTTCGAGTCTCTTACATACTTCTTAATTTGGCTGAGATATCAAACTATCCTCCAACTCTGCTACCTCTCTTTCCTATTTTTCTCTACTTTCCTTTCTGTTTTTAGATATTTTCTTAGTGTACGTTTGTGTAAACTGGCGAATTTTCCATTTCAAAAAATCCCAAAGTACCCTTTTATCCTGAATCTCTTTCTGTAAATCTCTCTTTAATTTCCAACTTTCTTCCTTCATTTGCTGAACATAAACTATTATTAAATTTCCAATAAAAATTTCTATTTCTTATTTGATTTTCCCGGATATCCAAAAAAACCCTAACCCTATTGCGGAATGGTCCGGAGCAATTGAAGACATAATTTCACATTTAACCACAAAGTCTACTAAATCTTCTGAAATTAACCAATAATCCAATCGACTTTGAATAAATGGTACTTTCTGTCTATATGTAAATTGCTTTTTTGTTGGATTTCTCTTCCTCCAAATATCTACTAAATTCCATACTTCCATAAAATTATCCATTTCCAAATTAAACCTACTCTGACAAATTGACTTATTTCTACCAACATAATCACACTCTTCATTACGGATCATATTAAAATCCCCTCCCATTAACAGATACACCCTCTCTATTCATTTCCCTCAATTGTCCCTCTAACGTCTTTATCATTTGTATTTGCTCTTTTTCTTTTCCTCTAACAGGAAAATCACATTACATAAAATCAATCTTAACCCTTTCAAATTACAATACATCAATATATATCTACCTTCTACATCACGTACCACCTTTTTCATTTCTCTCTTAATCCCTTTACATTTAAAGAAATATACCTATTCCCCTCTCTATTATGCGCCATTTCATATGAAATACATGAAATTATGATCGATTGACTGATATACTCAGTACATTGAAAATGGATGAAACAAAGAAACTAAGACAAAAAGACCTATATAAATAACCTAACTAATCCGAAACAAAAACCCAGAACAAATCCTTTTATATACACTAAGTCGATGTCGTTCCGGAAGAGAGAGGAAAGAAAGAGAGAGAGAATGTGTGTGTGCGTGTGTGTGTGTGTGTGTGTGTGTGAGGGAGAGAGAGGAAGATGATAATCTATAAATTCTATAGGCAGTTACTGAATCCTTGAAACTATATAGGTCGGAGCTTGAAGTACCCATGCAGAGACCCGGAAAAGGCACCAGATGATATTAGTTGCACCCCACCCCCCCCCCCCCCCCACACACACACACAGACTTTTAAAGACGCGGCGCCGGCCCTGTTGATTGATTTAAGGCAACGAATATAATGGAATACGTCATGCATGCATGGTTGAACATAAAATAGGTTCACAAGGCTATATTCATAAAATGAACGGATATTATCACAACAACAACTAATCTAAAGGAGGATATTTAATCAACCTTTGATTTCGCCAAATAATAAGTGAAACGTATACTTCGTAACTTTGCCCCCTGCATGGACAGTCTTTTCAAATACATATATCTAACTATACCACTGTTATGTTTAGCATAAGAACTAGATTAATCATCGTTGAAAATATAGGCCTTTTTAAAGTATTCCTTTCAATATCTGATATATTTTTGTCATTTTCATCCGCTTTGTGTGTCATGTGGTGTTATTATATGATTCTCTTGCAACAAAATATTTTTAGAGAAAGAAAACAAAAATAGCAATGAATCTGATTATGGACTTGCAGGACCTGATATACGAGTGTCCCATTCTGTGAATCCTTATAGGCCTACGTGTTGCCAAACAACATGTTTTACGGAGTTTGGTTGTCACCTGCGTGTTCTCAGGGTTTTTTTTTTTTTCAAACCAAAATAGACCTACTCGCACAGAGCTTACATAACACCTTCCAAATGCTTGCTTGCCAGTGTGTTCTATTAGAATTTTTAAGAACACGAAGAACAGAAAAACGAACGTGTTTTCATGTTTCTTCATTTCTAAACTGTCCTGAAGTGATCCGTTTTGCCCCCCCCCCCCCCCCCAATTAAACAGGATGAACTTCGGGCAATAGTGTCACTCTGGAAGCACCTTCAACAGGTGCACCTTTCTGGTCTGAAAGGTGCAAAATTGCACCCGTGAATGTGCTCCAGTCAGTGTGACACATGGTAAAAAAGGTCCACAGTTGAACCTGTTCTTTTCTGCATAATAAGACGATCAATGTTATCCGAGGCCTCGACTAAAATGGCTCATGACAAAGAAAAATAATATTGGATTTTATTCAGTGATAATGCATTTTGACTCATTATAGTAGACCAGCGTGGATGGTTAGCAATATGCAGCCGCAACATTAACACCAATCGAAAAGTTTCCAAATCCCTCTAGATTTAATAGATTAAGAATGACATGCCTCCAAAATTTTAAAGGGGCCTCCCTATATACCCCGCTTTCCCCTACGCATCTTGTATATAACGATATGCAAACCTATATACAGTTTATCTTGTGCCCAGTGTCCTGATTGTCATAAGTTATTATGAGTTCTCCATGTCGATTTATTTTTTTTCAAAGTATTTTTTTACTCTTTTCACTGACCGCTAATTAGAGGAGAATTTCCCCAAAATATAAGAAGTGGATATTATAGACACAATGCAGGAATAATCCAGGTCTTTTTACCCCTATTTCATAAACTAGACGAATAGAATAAAATTCAGTTTAATTCATATTCAAATGAAATTTTATTTCCAGTAACACATGTTTGTTATCGATGCAGATTCAAAAGAAACAAAACGTACAATGTATTACCAAAAAAAAAAATCCATTGTTATACTTACGGAACTATTTATTGTTCGAAATAATTGTGTTAATGGAAAAGAGGGACCTACGTAAAAGACATCCATTAAACCCATGTAAAGAGGGACCCACGTAAATAACTGAATATATCCTTTTTAACCATTTCTTCCAGTTGGATATTCATTTGATCAATAAAACAAAAATTTAGGCATCATAGTATTACAGTTGATTTGATTTTTTTTTCTTTTTACTTATATGGCATGTGTAAAGCCATTTAATTCTCATATATATCTATATATGTATAAGGGATCTCGACCATTTACAGCACCAGTGTAATTCAGTGCGAGAAGAAGAGCAATCATGGACGTTAACGTGCGTGTTTATTGCCGAGCTTTGTCTCGTTAGGACCTTCAGGGCTGTTATAACGATGGAAAAATGACTCATTCGTATGGCTGCACTATATACACACTAATATAAATCTAACTGGCGTGAGTCTATAATACCTGTAATCAATCAATCCGTAATTATATAACAGAATCCAATAATAATATACATAATTAATTGCATATCATTGAATACATTTCATATCAAACTCGTGTAATTGATTGAGACGAAGGTATATAACAAAAATACCAATTCAATATCTTCATATTGTGTGTTGTATAACATACTGTAATACTATGATAACATCAAACTAGACATTTTATGTCGTCGACGATAATACAACATTATATTTATATTACATATTTCTGTATTTGTGTTTCCTTTTCGTTGTCTGTCATGTTGCTTTTTGAACTCAAATTGTATTCTATATGATTTTGTTGCAGAGCAATTCCGAGTGGGTTCAAAGGAATAATCTCCTCAAAGAAAACAGAATAGATAAATACGAAAGAATAAATCTTTGATTTTGATATAATCAAAATATGCACTATCAAAAGGTTTTGATAAAAGTCAAAACAGAAACGGCTGTTAATACCAATCAAGAAAGCGCTCCAAAAACAAAGCGCAGATGTAGTATCGACAGCAATACCCAGTAACTTTTTAGAATAATAAACTATCAAAAGCCGTATATAATTATTTACCTTGAATAGTCTAGAAAAGGATAGGGTTTCATGAGTACTGTTTTTTCCTAATACTTATTATAGTTTCCATGCCGAATCTGCTGCGTATGTAGGCGTCTTATGCGGAGACAAAGGGCTGGTATAATCAGTCTTTAAATCTTGAAATATGATCACTATGCGGGTTACAGGTCATATGACCAATAAGATACCAACTTAATTTATACGACCAAGTCCTGGCAGCATGTACACGTAACACGAAATAATGCACTACACGAATAAGGCATATCAATCTTGCACGCTTGTTGGTAGAAGATTTTAACGCGGCTCTATCTATCGAATACACATCCTATTCGACAGTTAGACATACATACTACTATTTACTATACAGTTGGAGGAACACTTCGGGATATCTCTGAAATTGGAGAGGAATGCGTATTTCTCAACACCTTCTTCCAGAGGAGATTGTAAACTGCTGCCAAAGTCTTTAAAATATTGTCTGAAATGCGGTGCCGTGAGGCGTTATATGATTGCTGATATAACTATTGTCTTACAAGGCTCAGTGAAGATGGCACTGCAACACAGTTTAGCTGCCGCAGCCATCCTGATTTTCGTTGTCTTTCCACTCTGTCGCAGTTGGCCACCAGATCTGAACACCTGTGACAGCAAGGCGGAATTTGGCAGCAGTGACATCACTGGCGTGCTAGGGACTAAAAATCCCACAGGGACAGGTACGATATTCCAAACCAGTCATCCTTCAGAATAGTCATCGTCCTTCTGATAACTTTGAACCACGTCAGAATTCATTGGAAGGTAATATGTTTTGTGTGCAATGAGTGTCAATATGCATGCTTTTAGATTCTGCACTCTGGGAGGTGCTCTATTTTTAATTCATGAAAGGAAATAAAGCCGCTATTTGTGCATCCTGGGTGTCCACGGTGACAGTATATGGGTGATTCTAGAATACGCGCTTGCACCGACTGTCGCTAAACACAATTTGCCGAGAACAGGGCTTCATCTTTGGGACGATAATATTAATTTTGTTTATTAATATGATACATTGTATACTTCTTGGTTAGGTGCTGTAATACGGCACTCTAAGTAGACGACACCTGCCTGTGTATTTCTTCCTATATGGCATTGCAACGTGTAATAAACAAGGACTAATAAGAATGTAAAAAATGATATTATGACTCTGAGTTAAGACTTTACTTGTATAAAAGCGACAATATAAGCTTTAAAGAATGATGTCATAAATGCCTCCAGGTGATTCTTGACCCAATTGTAACATGCCCATGCAGTACAGATGAGAATTTTCATAGCAAGATTGCCAATAATCTCTTTCTTTTCGCAAGACAAGACCCTGTGTGAACGAAAGTACCCCCAAGAGTGCGGTACTAATACATATTGCTTAAATTATCTTACCTAGACAATTGTTGTTCATTTCATTTCATTTAATTTCATTTATTTCCAAATTCTCATTAAAATACATGTGACAAAGAACAAGGTGAAGATAATAACATTACATTCGGTAATAGTATACATGTACAAGAAAAACAAGAACAATGAAGAGAAAAAAAAAAGATTGAGAAAAACAAAGAGGAAATTCTAAGAGAGAAAATGGAGGAGCCAGCAGAGGCCATTGGCCTTTCAACGGCTGGACTCCCACTTGAGATTTTTTTTTTTTACATTATAAGATACACTTAAATGGAGGGAAAAAAAGACGATTAAAAAAAAAGAAAAATAAAAACAGGCAAACCATATATGTACGTGTGAAAGTATGTAGAAAAAAATACACATTGCAGACATCATATGTACGTTGTCTGATTAAATTTCTGGAGAAACTTCAATTATAACTATTCAACAAATATATTGTATATCTACGTTTAAAAGAGGCAAGGGAAGGACATAACTTCGTTTCTTCAGGCACAGAATTCCAAACATGTACTCCTTGATATTTAACAGATCTTTGTGATGTAACATATCTCAGAAGAGGTAAATATAAGTTACCAGTTTGTCTAGTGTTATATAAATGAATATCTCTAGTATATTTGAACATATCATCAAAGACAGATGGTAACAACTTATGAGTATACATATACATAAATGAGGCTGTTTGTAATTTACATATATCAAATACAGTAAGAAGCTGGAGCGTTTTTAACAGAGGTTGGGAAGGTGTTGAAGGGTGAGAATTTGTTATTGCACGCAATGACCTTTTCTGAAGTGTGAACACACGATTTAAAAGAGATTTTGCACATTGGCCCCAGATCATTGTACAATATGTTAAATGTGGCAATATAGTGGCGTTATAGATATACAATAAAATCCTCAACGATAACAGATGTCTTATCCTATAAATCACACCTGTTGCACAGGATATTTTATGCAAAACATCATCTATATGGGGCGCCCAATTAAGATGTTCATCGAACATAACACCAAGAAATGATGTACAAGACACTCGCAATACCTTTTGATTATTTATAACAACATCAGCTATATCATCTGCTATTCTCTTATTTTTCTGTTTAAATACTATACAATTTGTTTTCTTCATATTAACCAACAGCTTATTTGATAAAAACCATTGTTCAAGTTTGGGTATTTCAGTTGTTGTAATAGATGTTATTTGGGTGGCGTTTCTACCAGATATAAATACATTTGTATCATCTGCAAAAACAACTGAACTCAAATTACTACTAACATTTTGTATCATTTATGTACAATAGAAATAATAAAGGGCCTAGAATAGATCCCTGGGGGACACCTGAGGTAATTCTTAGAAACGTGGAGCTATTGCCATCAATACAAACAAATTATTGCCTATTACTTAAATAACTCTTAATCCATTCCAAAGAAATTCCACGTATGCCATAAAAATATAATTTTTGTAACAAAATAGAATGATTCAGGGTGTCAAAGGCTTTCGACAGATCTAAAAAGATCCAAACTCCTACATGACCAGCCTCAAAAGCTGTATTAAGATTGTTAATGAATTCCAGTAAAGCCATATATGTTGAGTGTCCAGATCGAAACCCAAATTGTTTATTATAAAGTATATCGTCTTTATCAATAAAAAACATGAACTTAGCATACACAAGCTTCTCAAATATCTTTCCAAAAACTGACAACAAAGAAATTGGCCTGTAATTTTCACACTGAGACTTATCGCCTTTCTTGTATATTGGCAAAACTTTAGCTATCTTTAGTTTTTCGGGAAAACGACCAGTTTGCAAAGATATATTAAAGATATGGGTCAATACTGGAGCAATAATATGTATACACTTTTTCAAAACCATGGTGCTGATGTCATCATGACCTGGACTTTTGCCATCTTTCAGACTTAATGTTGCATTAATTACATCAGAGTTAGTTATGGGTGTGAAGAAAAGTGAGTTTGGGAAATCACCAATAAGAAAATCAGATGGACTTTTCACTGAGGATGGAACACTTTTTGCAATATTCTCACCAACAGAGACAAAATATTCATTAAATAATTCTGACACTTCCACAGAATTTGATACAGACTTGTTATCTTTCACCAATAATGGGGAATCAATCTTACTCTTATATTTCAAAATACCATTAATAACATTCCATGTACCTTTCAAGTCATTTTTTACTCCCAAGAATTTCTTACCCTAAAAATCACGCTTAGCTTTTCTTATTGCATCATTAACAATATTTCCCTGTTTCTTATAAGCAGCCTCTCTATATAATGTAGGATTTTTTTACAAATTTGCGATAGTAAACATTTTTCTTCCGACAAAGTTTCCTTAAATTCTTATCGAACCATGGATTCATTTTTGTCCTATTATTACCCTTGGTCAATACCATTGGAAAACATGTATTGTATAAAGAACAAAATTTTATAGAAAATATATCATATAACAGATTAACATCATTTGTAAGATTGTGTATGATGTCATCCCAGTTAATCACAGTCAATTCTTCGTAAAACAACAATATATTACTCTCATTAATATGTCGTACCAGAGATGAGCATGGCTCATTCACATTCTGTGTGTGTAAAGTTACATTAGATATGAGAAAAATTGGCATATGATCACTTACAGGGTAAGTGACTATACCTGACACATCAATATTGCACGGGTTATTAACAAATATATTGTCTAACAAAGATGATGATTCAGTTGTGACTCTGGTTGGCTTAGAAATAACAGGAAAAAAAAGCATATGAATTCATGTATTGTATAAAGTCTTTGGAATTTGTATCATCCTGATTACAATGATTTATATTGAAATCTCCCATCATAAAACAGGATTTACGCTCGTTTGCAATTTTGAAGAGAATTGTCTCAACACTGTCTTTGAAGGCAAGAATAGGCTGACCAAGTGGTCTATATAACACTCCAAAAATGACATTTGAATCGGAGTATAACTCAATACAAAACAATTCCACTGAATCTACAAATACATTCAGATCATCACGTATCTTATATTTTAGAGTGTCTTTTATGAAAAGACCCACTCCACCACCGGGACGGTTCCTTCTTCCCTTTCCAACAAAGTTATAACCACTTAGACCATGTATAGGCAACAGCTTCTCATTGTTACTCAACCAAGTTTCAGTAATACCAAGCACTGAAAAACTAGTATTAACATTCGAAATACATGAGTACAATCTATCAATATTCTTTTTAAGACTACGAATATTACAATGAAAAAGATTGAGGGAGGAAGAGGTTCTTGTAGGTACATTATTCAGATCATAATATTCCGAACAAATATGCGGGTATATACGAGATTCATTCATATTGAAGGAATGTCACTGTCAGGGGGAACTTACTGCGCTACTTTACTCTAGTATAGACCACGTAAATAACACAGCGTGAAGATTTTTGTTTTGGATTCAAAATGCAATAAACAAAATTTTAATTCCTCTGCGGGTTCTATGTTTTCTGACAGATGTCATCATAACGCAACACAACATAAATAAATTATCTGCTTATATACTTAAATCAAATATTCCCCTGAATTCATTAAATTAAATCAACCTCATCAAACTCCCTGTTACAATTACACTGATACACTTGTATTACTGCCTACGGAGCTCCTGTAACTATCAACTGTCAGGCGTTATCTTGCTGAGTTCTGTGTCCTATGACGTCGCTGGAGGGCGCCCTCGTGCGTCTTGTAGATCGCTAGGGTGCAGCGTCGGTGCCGACGTCGACCAGTCTGGCCCGGCCAGTGATGACAACGTCTCTGCTGACGATCGTGACTGTGTCACCGAGCAGCGGCTGGTCCCGGACTCAGCTCGTAGTAGTGCGGCTGTCTCAGCTCGTAGCACTGCGGCTGCCTCAGCTCGTAGTGGTGCGGCTGTCTCAGCTCGTAGCAATGCTGCTGCCTCAGCTCGTAGCAATACAAGGATGCGGCTGTAAATTTACAATTAACCACCACTAACACAATAATGTCCATCCATATTAATACTGTTCTATCCTCACTTTGATATTCCCCGACTACACGGCGACTATTCTGTGTCACACTCATAACATCAATATCACAATCTTCTTAGAACATCAATATCAAAATCATCTTATAACATCATGGCATTCGCGCTCTGTATGGCGAATATTTAATACCTATTCCTACTGTAACTATTCCTTTACATTCACCCAAAAACATTTCTCTATACCTGAGAATTCTCTTCATAATTTATAACTTCCGAAATTTTTACCCAATGTTTACAATGTGTGCATAAACCATAACCGAGCTTCTTGGTTTACAGCTATAACACTGTTGGATATACTTCTGTACTTTATTTCTGTACCCAAATTATTACCTCCCTACTTTCTTCAACATATCAATTCATTCTCACCTTACACATCAAATCATTCTCTTTATACAAAAGAACTAATATTGTCATTTACTACCAGGCGCCTCGTTTTAACAGCGCCTCTATTGAGTTCCTAAAAAAAACTAACTGGAAGAAAATTACTGAAATCAGCATATAAACTCCACTTACAGTTATTTCTGCCCTGCACCGCGCGGAGAGTTGCCGTCTGCCCTCGGAGTTGTCGTCCAGTACCCCGTCTGCCAATTCCGCTCAGCAGCAGGAATACTTTAGCCTCGGAGTATCACAGGTTCAATTTCTCTCTCGCTTTCTCCCTCACTGCCTTTTAGCTCGGATCTCAGCGGAGTCTTATCCTGGATTCCCTCCTATTTCGACGAGCCTGGACCCTTCCCAATGGGCACAAACGGTCTTTCCACTCTCGCGTCGGATTAGCTTCTCCTCTCTTATTCTGTCACTTATATTCTCTTTATTCAAATACCGGGGTGCGGCCTGTATTTATAACCAAATGAGTCATATCAAAATTCGCGGGAAACCCAGCCAAGCATTTCTTCCCGCGCTGCGAGAAGGGTGCAGCTTGCAACCTCGATCTCGCCAGCTGTTGGCCTAAAAATTCCTTCTACCTAGACAGTAGCCCACCGTAAACAAGAGGGTAGGAGAAAAGGAAAAAAAAAACACCCTTCCGTGCCGTTTACCTCTGACAATTCACCCCCTTCTTATGTTTTTTTTCTCTTTATGTATCTGCTCCAACCTTTTGCCTACACATTTCAGTCTCCATTTTCGCTCAACTTTGCGATATTACTTGCTTCTTAATTATTTGCACCTTCTTTTTTTTGTATTTGTGCCCTGTACCTACTCATCGGGATGAATGCGGCTCAAGTAGTCTGCCCCTACATTTTCCTTCCCTTTGATAGCCTCTACTCGGTACTGGTATGGCTGTAGGGCTAACGACCATCTAAGCACTCGGGCGTTTGCTACCTTCCCCTTTCTCATCGCCCGCAACGGTTCGTGGTCGACCTCTAACACGAATTCACGCCCGTACAGGTAAGGCTCGAATTTCTGAACCGCCCACACCACGGCAAGGCACTCCTTCTCTATCGTCGAATAAACACGTTCTCGAGGTAGTAACTTCTTGCTCGCGTATGCGACTGGAAACTTCTCCCCTTCGGTCTCCTGTAGGAGGACAGCGCCCACTCCGTTGTCGGATGCGTCGGTGCGGAGGATGAATGGCTTGGCGACATCCGGGAGTTGGAGGATGGGTGCGTTAGCCAGTGCGGCCTTCAAACTCCTGAACGCTTGTTCTTGTTCCTTCTCCCACTTTACCTTGTTTGGCTCTCCCTTCTTAGTGCGGTCTGTCAGTGGGACGGCAGTCGCCGAGAAGTTCGGCACGAACTTGCGGTAGTATCCTGCTAGCCCGATGAAGGACCGCAGCTGTTTCTTCGTCTCCGGGCGTGGGGCGCTCACAATGGAGTCGACCTTGTCGAGCGTGGGCCTCACGCAGCCCCTACTTACTTGGTGGCCCAAGAACTCGATGGTGTTGAAGCCGACGAAGCACTTGTTTGGCTTGGCTGTGAGGTTGGCATGTCTCAGACGACGCAGCACTTCTTCAAGCACGTCCAGGTGCTGTTCCCATGTGACGGTGTGGATCAGGATATCGTCGATAAAATTATCGACGCACGGCACTCCACGAAGTATGCTCCTCATCAAGCGGCTAAACGACGCCGGGGCGTTGACGAGGCCGAATGGCATAGTACGAAACTGATAGAGGCCATCTGGGGTGACGAACGCGGTCAGTGGCTTCGCTCTATCTGTTAGTGGCATCTGCCAATATCCTTTTGTCAGATCTATCTTCGAGAAGTACTGGTCGTTTGCTAACTTGGCAAATATCTCATCTTGGTCCGGTATTGGTTCGGCGTCCTTGACGGTGACGACATTAAGCTTCCGGAAATCGCAGCAAAATCGATTGGTCCCGTCTTTCTTGGACACTAAGACAATCGGCGACGCGTATGGCGACGTCGAAGGCTCGATGACCCCATAGTCGAGCATCTCTTTTACCTCACGCTTCACGACTTCCCTTAGGGCGTGGGACAGTGGATATGGCCGACTCTGGATTGGCCTCGGATCTGTCAGCTCAATGTCATGGTAGCCAGCGTTGGTAACCCCGGGCACATCTGTTAACGAATCAGAGTACTTGTTCAGTAATTGCTTTACTTCTGATTTTTGTTTACTCGTGAGTCAGGGCTTACCTTCACGTCTTCAAAGGTTTGAGTTTGCTGTAGCGTTGGTACTTCCAGAAGCTTTGGTTTAGGTTGGTCCGTGTGCGTTTCGGCGTCATCGGTGTGGGGCTCGTCGTCATCCTCTTCGACGACCGAGGCTGCGGCGACGTCGAACGGGGTGCCTGTATTTGTATTGCCCTGCTGGTCATCCTCTCTCCGCAGATATCTTTTCAGCAGGTTTGCATGGAAGGTTGTCACCCTCTGCCCAGTGTGGATGTGGTAATCCATCTCACCCACGACACCTACCACTCGGAACGGCCCCTTCCAGTGCATCAGTAACTTGTTCTTATCGGTAGGGAGTAGTAACAACACCTCGTCTCCTACCTTGAACGATCGTGCCTTGGCTCTCCGGTTGTAGTTTTTGCGATATCCTTCGTGTGCCTTCATCAGCTCCTGGCTTGCTATTTCACATGTTTTCTCCAGCTTTTCTCGGAGGTCCATGACGTATTGGTACGCCGTCTTCGTCTCGGGCACCGTGTCCTCGTCTGTCCACAGTTCTTTCAAGATCATGAGGGGTCCTCGAACGTCTCTGCCGTATAACAATTCGAAGGGTGCGAACCCCGTGCTGTCATGGGGCGTCTCTCTATAGGCGAACAGAAGGGAGTCGAGGTACCGATCCCATTCTCTGGGTTGTTCTTCACACATCTATTTGAGCATAAGCTTTAACGTGCCGTTGAATCGTTCCACTAGCCCGTTACACGCGGGGTGGTAGGGCGTGGTGGTGAGATGCGTGATGGACAACAATCGACTTACTTCCTTCATGACGCCTGACGTGAATTGGGTCCCCCGATCTGTCAGCATTTCGCGCGGGAAGCCTACCCGAGAGAATACGCTGAGAAGAGCCTCCGCCACGGTTTGGGTATCGATGTTACGTAGTGCCATCGCTTCGGGGTACCTGGTGGCATAATCAACCAAAGTTAAGATATACCTATTCCCTCGTCCGGTGACCGGCGTAATTGGGCCGACTATGTCAACTGCGACGCGTCTGAATGGCTCGTCGATCAAGGGGGTCGTGCCGAGGGGCACCTTACTGACTTTTCCCTTGGGGAGTGAGCGCTGACATCCGTCACAAGACCGACAGAATCGACGAGTGTCCGCATACATCCCCGGCCAGTAGAAATTTGCGCTGATTTTCTCCGAAGTCTTCTTCGTTGCCAGGTGTCCACCTAACAAGGACTCGTGAGCGAGGGACAAGACATGTCGTCGAAGTTTTTCCGGTACAATCAACTGCCATGTTGCATCCTTGCTGTCTGCATAACTGGATGAAAACTTCCGGTACATCAACTTTCCCTTCATGACAAATTTAGTCTTATTGCCCTTTCGGCTCACCTTCTCTTCTCCTGACTCGATCTGTCTCCGAATGTTCCCGAGCGAGGCGTCCTTCTCCTGCTCTTGCCGGAATTGCTCCGCCGTTATCGCCTCTTTCTGACCAGGCACCCTCAGTTCCCTCAGTGGTTTGGTAACGTCACGACGTTTACTCCGAGTCTCCACTGCTAGGGCTGTATCCTCGCCAGGCTCAGTTGGCGCCCATTCCCGGTCTGGCTGGCTTGGTTCTCTCACTCCTGGGACATTACCTAGTATCAAGTCATAAATCGGGTTAGTCACGCACAACACTTCCAATTTCCCTTCATAGTAGGGCGTATCCACGTGTACCTTAGCGACTTGGAATTCTCTCACCGTGCCATCAATCAGGACACACGTGCGAACCTCCTCTGTCAACTGCTTGTGGTCGATCAACTCGGCCTTGGCGACGGCTGTCGAGCATCCACTATCTCGCAGGACGGTCACCTTCTTATCGTTTAGAAGTCCGCTAACTACTGGCATTGCCCGAACTGGCTTCGCTCCACAGGCGGCACTTACACTCGGTAGCATGGTATCCTTTCGCTGCTCTTTTTCGTGTACCTGTGTGGTGGGACTACATGAAAAGCAAGAGTCGATCAATAAACACCCTTTCTCACCCGTGCCTCGTCGGTTCTTGTCTCCCTCTCGACGGTTGTCAGCTACCACGTCCCTCTCTTCTTTTTCGTCCGTCGCGGCCGTCGCTCCCGAACTCGTCCCGTCTCGCGCCTGTGGATAGGACGACTTGTCGACTCCCGCGGCCAGCTTCTCCGGCTTGTGGCGTTTCTGACAGTTCCTCGCGAAGTGTCGGGTGCTACCGCATAGAAAGCATCCGGGCTTGTCGCGCGGGGTCTCCTCCTTTGGCTTGGCGTCCAGCTTTGGGCGAGCGGTACCTGTATTGGGACGACTACTCTGATTCGGAGTAGGCCTGGTTTGTGGGCCCTTGTGACCTGCTGGTGAATACCATCCTGATCGAGATTCTACGGTCGGCGATCTCGACCAATTCACTAAGGACTGTCGGCCTACGTTCTCGAATGAACAGTACCATTGGTTACGAACAGCTAGTAGGGAATTGCTCCATTAACATCAACTCTACTAACGCTTCATACTGAGGTTTTGCTCCCGCTAGTTCTACCCATTTGTCTAAATAACTCCGCATTCGAACAACAAATTGACTGGCGGTTTCCCCATTGTCAGGCTTCGCCGCCCGTAGCTTCTTTCGGAATCCCTCACTTGTGAGAGAGTACCTATTAAGAAGCGCCTTCTTCAAAACCCCATAATCCTGTGCTTCTACATCACTCAACCTTGAGTACGTTTCTAATGCTTTCCCCGTTAAGTAAAGCACTGGGATTCGTGGCCCACGCCTCCTCCGGCCACCGCTGTGTGGTTGCGTATCTCTCAAATCTGTTAAGGTAGGCATCCATCTGATCTTTACTATCATTAAACGTCGGTAGCTTTAGGGCCTGTACAACTGAACCATTACAACTATTGTTCCCATTATCTGAGTTTTCCTTAGCCTTCTCTAATTCCAACCTTAACTTAATTAATTCTCGCTCTTCTGCCCTCGCTTCCCTCTCTCTCGCCCGCTCTTCCTTTGCGTTCTCCCGTTCTCTGGTTATGAACTCCTGCAACTCATCACCCTTCAACCCAAGAGACTCACCAATCTTCGCCAATCTCTCAAGCTCCATCTCACTCAGTCTGCTTCGTCAATTCCCTCGGAGAATACACTCCCTGACTGTAGCTCGTTCACGGATAGGCAGGCGAGGCGAGGACGAATCGATGGGGCAGGCAGCACTCTCCCAAACCGCAACGCGCTCTGACGGACCGTCCTGTAAAGAAAAAATACTCATACAGACAAACCGGTTACAGTCTACAATTATCACTAACCCTTCACAACTACCCTACCCAATTATCACAACACTCTTAATTACCTTCACAATTCTCTATTGTAACATGATTACCATACCAGAATATGCATGAATAAAGTTTCACACTGATAACTGCACAATCCTAACCTTTTTTTTGCCTACCTTCTAACACTCTGCTTTATAATTTCACCTAGTTCCAATAATCATTCACTATTCCCCAAACATAAGGTCCCTTCGTGGTCGCCAGAAATTGTCACAGGGAACTTACTGCGCTACTTTACTCTAGTATAGACCACGTAAATAACACATCGTGAAGATTTTTGTTTTGGATTCAAAATGCAATAAACAAAATTTTAATTCCTCTGCGGGTTCTATGTTTTCTGACAGATGTCATCATAACGCAACACAATATAAATAAATTATCTGCTTATATACTTGAATCAAATATTCCCCTGAATTCATTAAATTAAATCAACCTCATCAAACTCCCTGTTACAATTACACTGATACACTTGTATTACTGCCTACGGAGCTCCTGTAACTATCAACTGTCAGGCGTTATCTTGCTGAGTTCTGTGTCCTATGACGTCGCTGGAGGGCGCCCTCGTGCGTCTTGTAGATCGCTAGGGTGCAGCGTCGGTGCCGACGTCGACCAGTCTGGCCCGGCCAGTGATGACAGCGTCTCTGCTGACGATCGTGACTGTGTCACCGAGCAGCGGCTGGTCCCGGACTCAGCTCGTAGTAGTGCGGCTGTCTCAGCTCGTAGCACTGCGGCTGCCTCAGCTCGTAGTGGTGCGGCTGTCTCAGCTCGTAGCACTGCGGCTTTCTCAGCTCGTAGCACTGCGGCTGTCTCAGCTCGTAGCAATGCTGCTGCCTCAGCTCGTAGCAATACAAGGATGCGGCTGTAAATTTACAATTAACCACCACTAACACAAGAATGTCCATCCATATTAATACTGTTCTATCCTCACTTTGATATTCCCCGACTACACGGCGACTATTCTGTGTCACACTCATAACATCAATATCACAATCTTCTTAGAACATCAATATCAAAATCATCTTATAACATCATGGCATTCGCGCTCTGTATGGCGAATATTTAATACCTATTCCTACTGTAACTATTCCTTTACATTCACCCAAAAACATTTCTCTATACCTGAGAATTCTCTTCATAATTTATAACTTCCGAAATTTTTACCCAATGTTTACAATGTGTGCATAAACCATAACCGAGCTTCTTGGTTTACAGCTATAACACTGTTGGATATACTTCTGTACTTTATTTCTGTACCCAAATTATTACCTCCCTACTTTCTTTAACATATCAATTCATTCTCACCTTACACATCAAATCATTCTCTTCATACAAAAGAACTAATATTGTCATTTACTACAAGGCGCCTCGTTTTAACAGCGCCTCTATTGAGTCCCTAAAAAAAAAACTAACTGGAAGAAAATTACTGAAATCAGCATATAAACTCCACTTACAGTTATTTCTGCCCTGCACCGCGCCAGAGTTGCCGTCTGCCCTCGGAGTTGTCGTCCAGTACCCCGTCTGCCAATTCCGCTCTGCGGCAGGAATACTTTAGCCTCGGAGTATCACAGGTTCAATTTCTCTCTCGCTTTCTCCCTCACTGCCTTTTAGCTCGGATCTCAGCGGAGTCTTATCCTGGATTCCCTCCTATTTCGACGAGCCTGGACCCTTCCCAATGGGCACAAACGGTCTTTCCACTCTCGCGTCGGATTAGCTTCTCCTCTCTTATTCCTCCTTCACAGCTATTTATCTTCGCTCACGCTCCCTCTCTCGCTCTTAACCTTGCATACATTATCACTCGCCAATCAGTGTGATTCCCTTAATTCTAACCTTTCACTCCCATACCAATACAATAATAATTAACCTGTAATTTGACTACTCACTGTCACTTACATTCTCTTTATTCAAATACCGGGGTGCGGCCTTTATTTATAACCAAATGAATCATACCAAAATTCGCGGGAAACCCAGCCAAGCATTTCTTCCCGCGCTGCGAGAAGGGTGCAGCTTGCAACCTCGATCTCGCCAGCTGTTGGCCTAAAAATTCTTTCTACCTAGAAAGTAGCCCACCGTAAACAAGAGGGTAGGAGAAAAGGAAAAAAAAACCTTCCGTGCCGTTTGCCTCTGACAGTCACAAGGAGAGCTGATGACCCATGCCTGAATGAAAAGAAGTCTGCTTATATACAGAATTAAAGCAATGAAAAAAAATGTATGCTGTAAAACATAGGAGTTTGCCTGCAAGTAATATGCTGTACAGTACCCTGTCACTGAATTGCACAATGGAAATCATAAATATATACACACATGCCTTCATTGTAAGAACTACAGAGGGCAAGAGACGCAGAGGGTAAAAACTGGGCAAGTACACTGAACAATAAAAAAAATAGTTAATGTACATTAAATGCACAAGCATGTACAAGTTTTGTGCAATATACAATTGTAATAACACAGACTAATCAGAACTAGTAAAAGAGTTCAAAATTTGCTAAAATAGGCATAAAAAGACACCTGCCAGGGACCTACATGTACATTGTACGTCAGGACCCTTACTGATACAATAAATCAATACATATGATGACAAAAAGAAAGAGTACTGACATGACATGAGAGCACAAAATACAATATGTACAAGGTCAACGATTTAGCTCAGGGCATATCACATATACATTACAACTGCAAACGAGTACAATCGCTGGCTGAGGAGATGACGCATGGTCTGGGAGATGGCTGACCCCGTTGTGTCTTCAGTTGTGCGAAGATTCTGCCATCAGATGTCCATGCACTGGCGACCTTCTTGCTTGTGTAAACTTTCCTGTAGAGCTCTTGTTTTCTGGCTGTCAGGTCCTCTTGGATCGAGATACCACTGCCCTTGAGCTTCCTTCTGCCAGTGATTACCTTGCTCCGTGTCTTGTAGCTGCAGAATTTCACGAGGATACCGCGGTGCTTGCCTTCCTGCGTCTTGCCTACACGATGACATCTGTCGATGTCTGTCGCAGAGATCTCCAGACCTAGACGCTCACGGAGTACACCTAGCGCCAGCTGCTCGGTTGATTCACTAGGAGATTCCTTCAAGCCGAAGATTCGAAGTGACAATTTACCTTCTCGAATACTGTTCGTTATATTGGCGTATAGCGCAGCAAATATTCTTGAAAAAATGAATAAACTGAATGAGTCACGATGAGGATAGCTTTAAGAACCAATAATGACAATAAGAATGGGATAACAATATATAGGATTTATCAATGATCTATTCGAGCCTAAACTGTATACACTCAATAGATTTACGCTTCGAAAATACATAATTATGGTTTACCGTTGTTCTTGTAAGTCATGCGTAACTTCAAATAGTTTAGATATATTTTTCCGCTGAAAAGTACAAATTTTGAAATCGAAATGTGTTCCTACGTAGAATAACGAAATATCTTCCTCATGAGAAAATACACACTTTAACCTTTACAATAGTATAGGTTTTCCCGGTCAATGTCATACTTTTGTCACTCAAATTCATTAATGTGCATTCAAATTCACGCAGCGCACGCACGCGAAAATATTGGGGCATTCAAATTCAAAATCCGAGCGATCAATTTTATTTATGAGCGTTCTATTTCGTTTTCGTGAAATCAAATTCACGATTGGGCATTCAATTTCAAAATGCGAGCACCTACTTTCCTACTCGTGCATTCAAATTCATACGATAGTCACGTGATAGTCCCAATGAGCTTGTTTGGAGCGTTCAAATTCATTTTTAGGCGATCAAGTTCCTACTTCGTGCAATCAATTTAACGAGGAAAATGGAGGAGACTTTTAAGAAAGGAAAAAGGACCAACACAACCAATGAATGCTTGCATTATAGTGTAATTAGAATTGTTTACTCAAGTACATGTTCTACATTGTTCTCTGTTCATGTATTCTTTGTTTTTCATCTCAATAAATTTCAAATTGCAATGTCCAATCAGCAGTGCATCCAAACAACACAACGACTAGTAATCATGTTTCTTGATGATACTCCATGCTGACAACGCCCCAACACCAACCATATAATGACAATTCATCAATTTAATACAAACTGACACACAATGATCTCACAATAGTCCCGCAAAATTAAATCAATAAGACAGCAATATACAACAGACAACACGTATAAATGCTCATGTATCAGTTTGAATATAGTCGAAATTGGGTTTTTTTTTTCCTCGAAAGTGTCAACCAACCCTCCGTATTTTGCTCGTCTGTAGGCCTATACAGTGCCTAATTTTTGACTTTGTTTGTTTAATTTTCTATCAAAGAAGATGGCTGGATAACCCATATTCAGCTGCAAAAGCTGGTCTTCCATATGGGGTCCAGTTAGATGTTTTGCTCTTTGCGATGAATAAATGAAGTGGGATATTTTACGTGCATGAGTTGTGACTCTTTTACACGTGGGACCTCCATTGTTGTTATGTCCAATCCCAGGGAAATGTGCCTGTATATTCATATTTGCTAAGCGCGAGTTAACAGGTGGACCTCTACTGCAAAATAAATAATCATCATAAATCCCAATATATTCAAAGCCAAGTGAGAAACACATGCATACACGGCCCCAAACTAACTAAATTCAGGACTTCTATTAAATTGAATGCAGTTATTTGGAACATGGTTGCCTATTCACGAATTTGAATGACCGACGAGATTCCGTCGCCAGCTTGACATGAATTTGAATGCTCTTTGATGAAATGCGTGCTCCTCTCTTAAATTTGAATGCTCCGATAGTGAATTTGAATGTTCCGATAGTGAATTTGAATGCTCCGATAGTGAATTTGAATGCTCCGAGAGTGAATTTGAATGCTCGGATTTTGAATTTGATTGCTGATTCAGTGCTGCGAGCGTGGAATGCGTGAAATCGAATGCTCGGAATAGGAACTTGAATGACAAAAGTATGAAATTGACCGGGAAAACCTATATTTCATCTTTTATTTCTCTTTTTTTTTTTGATAATAAGTATCAATTTGCTTCAGTATAGAAGTGATTTCTATTTTGGTCAGTCCCCATCGGTTTGTTTGTTGTTGTTCAGTTTCCATCTGAGAAGATGACTGGATAGCCCATATTCAGCTACACTAAGCTGGTCTTCCATGGGATCCAGTTGGATGTGGGGTGGGACTTCACCGGGTTAAACACCCTGCTCTTTGCAATGAATGAATGAAGCGGGATCTTTTACGTGCATGAGCTGTGACTCTCTCATACACGGGACCTCCATTTTATGTCCTATATCCGAGGGACAGAGTGTTTTGCCTCTTGCTAGAGGGAACGGTATGTTTACACACAACATTGCTCAGTCCAGACTCGGGTTCGAACCCGGGCCGCGTGATCGTGAGGCAGACGCGCTACCGACTGAGCCAACTCACAACTCAAACTGTTTGTTTGTTCACATATGACTTCTAAACCGAAATGTAATACAATAGTTTCCTTATGCCGTATAGTTTCATTTCATCCGTTATATTCTCATTTGCATCTAAACTCTGATTTAAGGTAAGACTCGACTATTTCTTGCTCAGAGTATAGATTTATTGATTTTATACAGCATACTTCTTTCAAACCTAGTATTTGTTTATCTATTCCATTTTGTTACAAGTCACTAACAATGTTTCTACAAATGCACTGTGTCATTATCAACATTGCTTGCTTTAACTTTTTAAAGCGCATAGAGACACCACGGTAGTGATATGCGCTATATAAGCACTGTGTTATGTGTTATAACTTTGCCATTTGTACTCAATTATTTCGCAGTAAAAGTTTCCTATAGGTAATGTATCTTTTATTGTGTTTTTACTTGTTGATCTGTCCCCTTGAAAAATGAGCAGTGCAAAGAAATGAGATGAGACAGATGAATGTATAGAAAAGAAAAACTGTTATATGCCATCAGTTTCATTTATTTCACTGAAGAATCATAAGACTTTTTTAACTGGTCGATGTGTTCTGTATTCTTCCACTCAGAAAAGACGTCAAATAGCACATTATGTCCCTTTGGTGAGTGTATGATTGTTTCTTTTTTCCCCGACGATTTGTTATTATTATTTATTTATTCCTCAAGGATTTACTTGTCTTCTGTATTGATTTTGCCTGTTGAGTTGTCAAAGCCTGTAGTATGGTATATACAAGACAACACTTTGCCTATTCTAATTATTCTTGTGATAAATCTAACGAAGTGATGAAGTTAAAACTTGTATAGACAGATATATAATTTTGATAATCTTTCTTCACACTGATATGTTGTCCTTTCGAGACATTTTCTCCAATGATGTATTTACGGTATGTGACCTAGTTAATATCAATATTGTAAATGTCGTTTTTACATTATAATGTCTGCTTGGCGTTTTTGACACTGAAAAACACATACTTTATAGGAGTTGGGTTTGTTGTGAAAGAAAGGTTTTGAATACCGATGGTAAACCTCACTATTGATGTAAAATTATTGATGAAGATGGCTCTTGAACTAATATGCAGTTATAGTTTGTGCAGTCTAGAATATTGCCTTTGAAATACTCGATGATACTTTCAACATTTGCCTGTGTCAAATATATTTGAATTCATCTGAACAAGCGATATCTAGTCAAAAAGACAAGAAGAAAACAATGCATCGGGAGTCTTAAAGATTGAACGATTGTATCTTCACAACTGCATAGAGTTGAACTGCTTCATGTAAAAGGTATTCTGTGATATTGAGGTGACTAGGACTTGATGCCAGTACAACGAACACAAAAGTAGTATAATGTCAGCTGTTATCCTCTGCTTCGACAAGTTCATGCAACGAATGTTTTCCTAAAAATTAATGTTGATATGTGGTAGCAGCATCTTTCTCCCTCTGTCCCTCTCTCTCCATCTTTCTCTTTATTTCCTAATGTCAGATTCTTTGCACGATCATGATCCAGCTGAGATTAGGATAAAGTCCGGTATCAAACTTTCTTATAGGCTGATATGGTTACTGATAGGATGGCCATTATCTTTTCATATGCGTAGGTTACGGCGAAGGGTGCGTTGAATTTGAACCTGCCGTCGAATATTGTACACAGGCCGACACCAACCACCAAGATCACTACTGCCACTGCGATGCCCAGTGTCAGTTCTTTGGAGACTGTTGCCACGGTTACTCAACATCGAGGAATGCATCTTTACCAATGGGCACACCCATGTCAATTCCTGCAAGAGAATATTGGGAATGCTTTGAGTTTGCGCTTGGACTCCGCTGGAGGACCGCATGCTTCTACAACTTTCTTCTAGTTGGTAACTGCCCATCAGATACCGACGCAGATTTGCAAAATTTTTGCAGGAGTTCATGGAGTGGTGATGATGTCGTGTTTGACGTGATGGGAACCTTCTATCACAACATATACTGCGCGCTGTGCCATGGCGTGAATGCCTCTCAGCTAACGTCATACATCATTTTCAGGGAGTGTTTAGATACACTACCGTTTGAACAGAGGTTGTGTGGCTGTCGGCTATTCCAAGTCGATGGTGATCCTCCTCCTGACATTCGGTCATGCCCTGGAGAAAACGTGTCCATTGTATCCAGTTGCTCACAAAATGGCGACAGCGAGGCAGAGGACTCCATGCAGTGTTTAAATGAGACAGCTATAATCACCATAAATGGAACAGTCTTCAAGAATCTTGCTTGCGCCAAATGCAACGGAATGGAATTGGAGGATATCTCCGATATATCCAACTGTAATTTGACCCCTGTTTTTAAAGGCATAGTTGTTCTTGCTGGCGATTCTGTATCATTTGAGAGCATCGGATTCAGCATAGTCTCTCGCTTTAGCCCACAGGAATACTATCCTAAGCTTCAGTGTACGAACGGGCTAGTCCTTCAAGGATCAAGATGCGTTCCAGAGAATGCAACATGGCCGTCGTGCCAGAATAGAACGGTTGCGCTTGCTGACTTTTCGGATGGCTCGCTGCAGTGCTTTCAAGGTATTGAAGCACTATCGCTCATGACTACAGAACAAAGTATCGACGTCCTGAACGGACGAAACATATTTGACCATCAAAAAGGATATTTCCTACGTAAAGCCTTTTATGCTGGCGGCGAACTAATTTTAAGTCATCAAACAGCTTTAGAAGACTTTGTTGACGACATGCTGGGGGAGGGAAGTGGCGACGAGGAGAACTGTTGTCGCGACAGGAAGATTGTCCTGAGCGAGATATGCATTTATGACGAAAACGTGCCTTCTTCGGTTTCTCTTACCGGTGACTGGACCCTGTTTCAGCCGATCATGTTCAACAAGACAATTCACATTATGTATAATGATACAACCGTCGTTTATCCAGCTTGGTGGAGAAACGAAACTTATTACACACGTCCTACCAACGAATGGACTTTCTCTAAGCAGAATATGATTGTGTTATATGGGCAGATAGTTGATGTTGAAACGTGTGCTTTTGTTATCGTTGACAAGGCTTACTTTGGCGAAGAAATGAGAAACAACATGACATATCTGGTAAGTTACTGTTGTGCATTTTGGAACTTTTCCAGTGGTTGTTGGTACGTGTAGTAGTGTTCATTCCCAGTATTCTTGGCAGCTGAATTAACCGGTTTTGCATAGGAAGGAGTGTGAGTAAATCATACTATAGTAGCTAATCTCGCTCAAAAGTATTGTTCACATTTCCAAGCACACATGGGTTTTTCATGATGAGCATACCAACCAGAAGGGACGCAGTTTTTGCTGATCAAACAAGATGATATACTGAGTCGGTATGCCATGGCGATGTCATATCAATAAGATTAAAACAATGCCAATCAAGGTCTCAAGTGACACTGATCTTTTGCTAAGTTTCACAATGCTTAAAGTTACAATGACAACTGTACTTGACTAAATGACAGGTCTTCTTTTTACCATGGATACTTAGCCATGGTCCCTTGGAATGCATTTTCCTCTTCTTCATATGATTCCAATCATGATAATCTTCAAAAAGAATGAAAATAATCAATGCACTAATTAAAGAAAATCTACTTGTTTTACATCCACAGGTGTACCAGAACGAGTACATTCCACCCGATCAGTACGCGATACTGAAAGACGGCTCAGCCAGGATATGCTGGTCCCAGCCTCCCTCTTCGCCCTTTCAGTACTCTGCGAAGCAGCAATTTTTAGGCAATGTACTTTTCGCCTGTTCAAGCATTTGTCTGCTGGCCACCTTCTCTGTTTATTGTATGTTCTCAACGCTGCGGAACCTTCAAGGGATATGCGTAATGAGTTTGGTTGCAGCGCTCTTTTTTGCACAGGTAAGACGTATCTTTTAAGCTGCATGGTGTCAGCAAAAAAAGAGATCATCACGGTCACTTATCGAGATGAAATATTCGGCTGAAGGCCTATTTTGAAAACGTCAGTCGCCATTGAGGAAAAAAAGGTATCAAAGGCTAAAGCCAGATTCAACTTTTCGTATGTAATAATGGTGGTGTTTCGGGACCAGATGAAGATCTACTAAGACAAAAGAACAGAAACAGAAATATTTTGTTATTACAAGTGTATTATTATTGCAACAAGTACCGTCATATGTATAATGACCCTTTTAGAAACACATAATACAAATAATCTTGAAATGTTGATATTGTCTTTAGTATGCTCGAAATGTAATAATCATGCAAATAATCTTGTACTCGAAATGTAATAATCATGTCTAATGGTACTAACGATTTGTTGTTGCGCAACAGGTGTTTAACCAGTTCGTTTCGGCGTGGGCAGAGGGCACGCTGGTCCTTTGCCAGCTTGTGGCTATTCTCTCCCATCTAACCTTCCTCTCGGTCTTCTCCTGGACCAACATTTTGGCCTGGGATCTGGCACTTCAATTTGGATCGCAAAAGCTGATCCTCGTGAGCGGGTCCAATCGCAAACGGCTGGCTGTGTATTCTGGCCTGGGTTGGGGTACACCTCTGCTGTTAGTCGCGTTATGCATGGTCGTGCACTTCACCAATCCCAAGATCCTGACTTATGGTGGACCCTCTTGCTGGCTGGAACCAAAGAGGGCCAACGTCCTAGCGTTCTTGGTCCCCGTTGCATTCAGTCTATTGGGGAACGTCGCGCTCTTTTGTTGGACATCCTACGGTCTGCGCAAGAGTAGAAGCGAGTCGACAATTATTCTCCATCGGGATATGGATGATCAACAACGGAGAAGAAAATTGAGAGAACTGTTGGTGTATGTCAAGGTATGTCGTTTGCGCCTAAAACAGCGTCTTTCCGTGTAACAATATTCAAAATTAATTTCCTTTACCCTTTCAAAATTGCATAAAGGGCAACTATATGGCAATTCTCATTATAGAAACAATCGCAATATCACAAATCGGGAAGTTTTGCACTGCGAGTACTCATCTCTACTCAACAAAACAAAACAAAAACAAAAACTCGCAAAGTGAGCTCCCATGCGCAGTTTTTTCCGAAACTTCGAGACATTTTCAATGATTTTAGTCTGAGCCAACGAAAATGGCGCAAAGTTTATGGAAGAACTGAGCATGCCTAGTTTACTCCTTGAACATACACTAAGGGCAGAGCGGATGCGCGGAAGTCATGTGAATATGAAACTTTGCGATCTTTGCGAAAGTTAGAAAGTTAGAAAAGTTAGAAACTTCGCACTCTGACTGGCGAGTTCTCGTGCGACGTTTCCTGTGCCATTTGGTGAAGTTGCTATAAACAGCCTTCCTGACTTCGTGAGTTTTCTCTCCGAATGAAAATTGGCATAATAAACTCAGTCACAGAAGCCTATACATTCATATACATCCCTAAAATACCATATGCATGAATATATGCACGCTCAGTTATTGTGTATCTTACATTATTGACACATACTCAAACACACATGCACACATACTCTCAAATAAACTCAACATGCAACGGTATACAATTTCAATGTAACTACACTTCCAACTTTACACAACTTTCTTTCAAAAATTTGTGTGTGATATATAGCTCTGCAAAATATGTTATGTAGAAGCAAATATCCTTTTTTGTAAACAAACTACCTTAATTTTGCAAGGACCATCATCCACGTCAATGATATACGGTTCTTTGTTTTGTTGCTGGTGTTCTTTTGGGTTTTTCTTTTTTCATTGTGTCCTCTCCATGTTTACATGATTAAAAACCCCACGTATGTATTTTGTTACACTATATGGATGATAACCTTGCCATGATAACTATATCATAATTTCATTTAGATACCTAATCTTCATATAGTACATTGTTTCTTGTGTTATCTTCATAATACCATAATTATTATTGGTTACTGTGCCTGCACAAAACGATGTAGAAATAGAAATTAAATTCTTCTCGATGGACACAATCTTTTTTCAGATTTCATGCCTGCTTGGGTTGGGTTGGCTCTTCGGATTCATTGCTTTTTTCGCTGATCTCGGAGTCCTGTGGTACATCTTTATCATCACCAGCTCCCTGCAAGGAATCTCAATCTTTGTCTTCTTCGGGGCCAGCGAACGAGTTAGGCTGCTGTGGCGGCAGCGGTGTGGCGAGCACATAACATTGATGACAACATTGACGCTCCGGGAATCGCTTTCTTCACGCTTTGATGCCGCTAAAAACTGCAGCACAACCGCCCATGGCAGACCGAATATCGACAGTCTGGGGCCACCCCAGAAAAACGAATCAAATTTGTGATTTTATCCACGAAGTCAAACTCTTCCCTTTGTTTTGTTTCGTTTCGTTTTGTGTTGTGTTTAACCGGGATATCAATAAAAGACTACAATTTGTAATGAATGCTGAGGTGCTAACAATGACAAATCTTACGTAACTGATACAAAATTCATACTAGAACTATGAAGCAGCATCATACTGTGGAAGAAAACATGTATCACACTTCAAAACAAGGAGAAAGCACTTGTGGGGGGGGGGTCTTGCCAGCGCTTATAGGTTGCTTGAATATTTGGTTTTGATCGACACCAAACTTTGTGCTTTACTGATAGCTTTGCTTGATATGTATTCAACACAGTAATTGTAAATACGTGTATATCTTTCATTAAGTATTTATGTCTGTTCCACGGGTTTCGTTACTTTTCCAGCCACATTATTATCTTTATACTTCTGTTAGCAGTATAGCAAACGAGCAAAGTTGTTACAGTAACAACATAGATGTCACGCACATTGTAAAGATAATGACTAAGCTTTATTCATGGATTTACACAATAACTTCTCTAAAAACATCAAACATGCATTCACATACAAAATCTATGTGTGAAAGCGTGCTTGATACTTATTCTAATAAACAATAACACCATCATACAAACCCGAGAGGCAGAATAGCAATGGAGTTGTAACCTTAAAAAGGAAAAGGCCTTCTTTCACAAATCGGTGCTGTATTGACATGAAATAAACTATGGCATTATCGGTTTAATGGACGATTTCTGTGATGAATTTTTAAATTACTTTACAAAAGATTGAAATAAAAATATTCTGTTGAATTAAACATCATTGCGCCCTTAAACCCCATGTCACTTTGAAGTTTGAGTTGACATAAAATTCTTATTTTCCCCTTTAATTTACCACATGGATTTTGTTTGATGTTATAAAGTGTTAAAAAAGCACGCATACTTATTATTGCTTTTTCACTCATGTCTCTCATGTTAAACTGGTTTTTTGCAATCATTGTTATCTTGACGGGCATTTGCAAACAAAAGACAGCATGTCAATTTTTGCAATTTTGCTTTTGTGCCTTGGAGGACAAAAACGAGTGTGTTCACTCATGCGTACAATCTCCCTTCATATTGACCTTCTAGATTGATAGCCAATTTAATTACCTTTAATATGATATACAGGCATAACCCATTGATTTTTATCAAAATCTTCTATGAAATATATATATGAACTCGAAAAAGTGTTTACTTTCTTTGTTTTGCTGAGTGTATATATATAATATGAATCTAATAGCTCATACCTCTTTTTACTAAAGTCAGTGGATTGACGGTAAGAACTTACAATTCTAGTCAGCGAACTTTCTTACTCAGTAGGCCTACATCGTTTACATATTGGATCGTATGTAATCATCACAGTTATTAAATACAGTCACACAAAATTAAAAAACAACTAAAAGGGACGCTTAGCTTTTAAAATGCAAAATTAAATTCGATAGAGCAAGAATGAGAAATGGAATGATTTTAAGGAATATAAACGCCTCCTCGTCGAGCATATACGCAGATACATACGCATGTACACACACACACACACATATATATATATATATATATATATATATATATATTTTATATATATATATATTACATATGTATTCCAAACGACAGCAATCAACCTCAATCTATTTCTGCTTCGGAGGTAATAGGTTCACCGATTCATGAAAATGTGACGATAGCCCTACACCAAGCCTATACATGTCTACTATTGTTCTACAACTAATCATAACTAATCACAAAATGTCATTCCTTTAATTACTATAGACCAACTAAGAAATAATCTCACATCGGCATCTGGGAATCTACACCCTACAAGCAATGCTTCTATGTAGATTCCTCATATTTCACGTTTTATTTTCTTATAAACTGTACTTGACAATTCATCCATGCTTTTGTATTTTGATGTTTATGTTTTATGTATTTGTTGAAATGTGGAATATGGAACAATAAAAAACAAAAAACAAACTTGAGTGAATACATTCCTATGTTATCCTTAATTCCACGGCTACTTTCAAGAAGAAAAATTTTAGATAAAATGCTATTAAAGATAAATTGTTCGAAAATTGCGAGTTACGATGCAGTATGATACAAGCCCTTACCTTCCATTATCTATAATCTCTAAGTGTAAATTCGTGGTTGTTGTCTACTTTTTGTAATCGGGTAAATATTACTAGCTACACAATTTCCCTTTTTTCCTCTTCCTTCACTCATCTGGTGACTTATTCAATAAATGCGTCTGGCTCTACTTCAAGACAGCCTACTTTTAAACAATATAATACGTTCCTTAAATTCGTTTGTCAAATTATGAAATCAATGTCCCTATCAATATTGAATACACTGTGCGTTGTCTTCACCTGCAAACACCATTGAAATGATTTAAAGAGTCTTAGTGTTTGCTTTTGGAGCAGGAAAGATATCGAAACATTAATTAATCACGAACAGCTTCCAACATGCTGTCGGTTTTAATCTGACGCATGCGCGCTGACACGATCTCCCAGTCAGAATAGCACGTCTCGAGGTGGCGCTTCATTTGTGCGTTTGATGTGAAGCCCAGTCGACCGTGGAGAACTCGGTGGTTGTGAAAGGCAAGAAGGTCACCTGGGGACGAAGACATAATTTGCACAAAGCAGCATAATTCAAACAGCTTAAAATGTTATAAATACAAAAAGGAAAAGGGATGGGGCCCTATTTAGAATGATTTGCTACTGCCAGTACTAATCAAAACACTGAAATTGATTGTTAATCGGCGAAACGTCGCACGACTTTTAGTTCCCATTCCAGATTTGTGATTTATAACAATTTTGGAGTTACACTTCGACTGAACGAATGATAATCTACATCAGCCGGTACTAATATCAAAATGACAAAACGATAAAACACAGCCATTCGTATAGTATGAATAAGGAGAAAAGTACTTTACAGACATGCACATTCAAAAGTAGCGTACTTATTCAGCGCATGGTTATTCTTCTCGCCCGAAAAATCGATATCTTAAAAACGTGTGTGCGGAAAAATGCTTAAACACCATGTTGACAATAATCCGTCACCCGTTTTGTGATATGTACTGATCGATGGCTGCCGTGGTGGTTAATGCGTTCATAAGCCCTGATAAGTTATCGTATTTGAATATTGTATGGTTGTATTATGTACTGTTCATGCTGGTTATGTAAGAGCGCCATATGCATCATTCTTGATGGACTTTAGCGCATTATAAGAAACCATTATTATTATTATTATTATTATTATTATTGTTACTATTATTATTGCTAATTTTATCATTTTTATTATTATTGTTGTTGTTATTATCATTTGTAAAATGACGAAGACACTCAATGCGGACAATCGTTATCATAGTGAAGATGACGTCATGGTTAATCCTGCTTTAATTGACAGTTATATTGTTTGTAACTTGCGCGAGCAAACGTAATAACTAGCAACATATTGTGGAGACATAACTTTGAAGACAATGCATATAATGCCTTTACACTTGATTCCTTTACATTTGCTTGTTTGTGAAACAGGCAAAACTGTGCAAGATATGCTTATCGTTTTTCTGATCATAATTTTTTTACACTCTCGTTTGCTCTTCATTCATGATGACAAAAACAATATACAATTCTGATGCTAAAATCACTTTTCTTATTGTAATTATGGTAAAGTAGTAGTAGCAGTAGTAGTAGTAGTACAAACATGATAAGAAAATACAGTGAAGCATTAGTTGAAAGAGTACCACTTTCACACACACCCACCCGGCTCTAGTTTAAATTGTAGCAAGTTGCGTGGATCGTATGCAAGCTTGTAGAACTCCCACAGCGCTTCGTAAGCAGCGTCGACTTCTTCAGGGGGCATCCGGAGCATCGACGCCCGTGTGACGTCGTTGGTCACGATTTTACACACCTGGCCACTGTCGTCTAAACTACAAAATAACAGAAGAGATTTCGGTTTTTTTTTTTTGACACAAAAACATAAAAACTCGCACTTTATATCAAATAGTTATCTTGCATACTGATGGTCAACTGCTAATCTAGTTGTGTATCGAGGGTAGCCAAACGTTTCAGCATAGTTTATAGTTTTCTCTTTTAAAGAAAATTTATTGTTCAACAAAAACTTTAAAGACAAGTTCACCTTCATATACATGTGGATTGAGTGAATGCAACAATATAAGCCAATTCGTAATTAGCTCATGTACACATTGGTACAAATGACCTTTCTTTTTTTCTCAGTTGGTTAGGCACTTCACTCGTCTTCAAAGCGGCAAAATGCATAAGCTTGCCCGACGTAACAATTTACGGAATAATTCAGGTTCAAACAAAGAATGAACTTGCGTTGAGATCAGGTGATCAGAATACTCCATCAGTTGACAATTTAGCAGGCATCCATTTCATTGTTTTGTATTGAATGCAGTAACAGCCCATTTCCTTTCATATTGCGAAATACCATTCTTGCTGTCAGGTGGATGTGCTGGCAAGCACCATTTAAGAGAAGGATCACATGAATAAACATCTCATCACAGATGCTTATCTCAGTGAATTTACAAACCCAAGTGCCTGTTGGTACAAATGACCTTTTTCTGCTCATGCGCAAAGTGGAATTACGAACTGGTCTATTAGTATATAGAACATATCAGTGGAAACTTGGGGAAAAATTGGACAATCCGTTCAAGAGTTATGAATTTTTAAAGTATCTGCGCAGTCACATCTGGATGAGAAGACTACTGCAGTGTAATGTCACATGCGTACAACGATATAAGAAAAATTAAAAAAAAGAAAATTTCACAAAACAAAGTGCACATTTCTTCAACTTGTAAATGACGTATGTTAAGAATAATATTATTTCCCCTGCCTTCTGAACGAGAGCAGTCGAGTTTTCTTTTGTTATGCGAGAAAAGTGAAAATATGTTGATTTTTCTTTATTATTTTCTTTGTATCATTGTACACATGTGACATCACAAGCTATAGTAGTCTTCTCATCCAGGCGCGATTGAGGTGGAACTTCAAGAATTCATAACTTTTGAACGGATTGTCCGGTTTTCCTTAAACTCTCAATGATGTTTGTTTTTTTTTTTACTAATATTGCTGCATTCACTCAACCCACATGTCTATGAAGATGAACTTGTCCTTTAAAGATAATCCAGTGGACATTCATTCTCCCCTAAAAACAAGCACACAAAAGAACAAAACACTTTTAAGCAGGAAATTTGAAGAGGGGCGATGGAGTCATAATCACGATACCTTATCTTCCTATATGTCGACTTCTGTAATGGCCCCCATAATAAGCTCTTCATTAAAGAATAATCATTCACAATCTTATCTATATACCGTTAATTTAATGTGTCTAACGGAAAAGCAAGAAAAATCGACAAAATTGATCAAGAGTATCAGTAACAACAGAAAGTGAGGGTCATATCACATCTTACAGATTAGTCTTCCAAACCTCTTTCAAATATGACGTCATATGCTATAATAATCAGTTTAATGTTGTTCTTAGATTTATCCAAGTACATGCGCACACTATAGAATAAGTCTTACTAGTATCCCAAATCCTATACATATAGCTCCAAGTATACAATACAATTCGATTTGGGTTGGGAGTACAAGAATTTCGGGTATTATATAATGTTTAACACTCTTTTGGAAGTCATCACGGAGTCACATATTATTACGTTATTGCTCGTTGATATCCAAGGTGATAACATTTTACAACGGCGTGCTTGTACTCCCATGGGACGGTCGTCAACAGGTCAAAGGCTTGTTGACTGCTAGACTTCAGATCTTCAGCTACTTTGAACCCATCGACCAGCAGACTGTCTCCCCCCGAGCCACCGGCTTGCTGGATGCAGTGAAAGAGCTGAAGCTGTGGAAAAAACAGGGAACGCGTATAATATTATGAGCATAATATGAACAGTACATAAATATGTCCGTAGGAGAAGGAGACTCTAATATATAAAATGTATCTGGGTTTTTTTTTTCTGTCTATCCTCAATTTTCATTATGATTATTGTACAAGGGAAATCTCTGCTCTTACATTATCCATCTGTGTGAATACTATCATATTGATTATTATGTTAGTCACGATGGGTTAGTCTCTCCCAATTATTTTTCAATGCATTGCAGAGGAGTGAAACCATTCTTCTACGGCCAGACAGCGATATGATACGTCAGTTATTTGTATTACCATTTATTGTAAAAGTATTCACCTTATTAGAGTAAACGTTTGGATTATCTTTTTACGTTCTTATAGAAGACAAAATGTTATTGTCTAGTAATGATCATTCTAATTCAGTTATATATTTTTTTGCTGTTGTGAACATAAAGTGAAAATAAATCCAAATCAAATCATAATAAAAACATCAAACAATAAAACACCCAGCACCTTGTCGCATCCAGCTTCGAAACTCTCGCGTCTCCACAACATCAAAATAAGAAAAAAAATCAAAACAAGACTTGCACTCCATGCACTTGATGGATCTGTCTTACACACAGACACATAAACACACACATACACACTCACAATCCAAACAATTACATATATAGAGAAAAAGAGACAGACTGAGAGACAGACATTCAAAAATAGATAGGTATACGTTCATGTTACAAGCGTATTATAACTATGTTTATGTTCCGCTCCATCACTGTAAAAACATCGGTGTTAGATTTAACACCATGGGTGTCAAATCTAACACCGATCAAACTTCAATAGAGGACCACACCCACAGGTGTTGAAAATGTATTGTGACGGTATTAAAAAGTGTTCGCCTGGCACTTCGTGGTGTTAATTTGACACTGGCTGGAGATATTTTTGACACTGCGCCAGAGAGTTAATTCAATAATGACACCGCATGGTGTTGATTTGATATTGGTGGTGTTAATTTCAATGGTATAACACCCGTCCAGCTTCAATAGGGGACCACACCAACTGGTGTTACTGTGGTGTAAATGTGTTTACACATTTTTTCAAAAATCAAGTATACTTTATCGGAAAATTCTTTATCGTCTTGTTGAAGTTCAAAATTAACAAGAAGTGCAGTAACTAAGAAACTATTCAAAAAACAAGTTTAAATTTTGAAATGACACCCGGAGGTGTTAATCTAACACCACGAATGAGCACCGGAAATTTAACACCAGCTCGGTGTTTCATATTTAACACCGGACTTTTTGCAGTGACGGAGACAATACGCTGAACGCTACACCGTGGTTACTCCGGATAGAACAGCTCCATGGTATCAACGTCTTCTCTACCCTCGTCATAATTACAATAATTGATTCCAGGGAGTAATAAGTGGATGTAGCTGAAGAGATGTATAACTATAGATTTTTACGCCAACAATCTCATTTGTCGAGTATACTAGTAGCTATAAAGGCCATTCTTGAAAAACTTGTGATATTAGGCCTGACATTTGATTTAATTCGATTGAATATATACATTGTAGACCACTGTATGGCGAGCAACTTAGAACACATGGATTTAAAGTTTGGTTCATACACGAAAACAAGCAAGCACATTTATCATGCATGAGGATATTGAAGTGTTACTTGAAAACTTGCCTACCCCTTTTGGCTGGTGGTAATACGTCAGGTCTGTGTGTAGGGTCAAACCCCTGTCCGAGTACGCGGGGTTATGTTTGCCGCTTTTCTCTCTAATCTGGTTTACCACGCTGTTGAAGATGAAAAGAAAAAGTGCTTATTACAACAACGCCGTGTAAGTGCATTTGTTTGCATTCATCGTACATGAAAATACGTGTCACAAACATACAAAGATTTTTATTCACGCAATTAAAAGAACAAATGCTTTGAAGACTGATTGATTTTATTTTCTAATCAGTGTCAGTACATTAAATTTTGAAACAACTTGAACTCCCGTGTTTAATACCAATTTATCTGTCATATCCTTTTATGCTGTAAATAAACAAGCAAACAAACAAACAAGTAGTTTGTACTGTCGAAGTATGAATAGTATTTTTTTATTGCATTTTCAATATTTATGATTCTTTTGATTTGTCAAATTGCTTTTCTTAGTTGCATTTATAGCACATGAAGAAAATGATAAATTTAATGACGTCGTTACTAGCGACATATCCCATACCCTTAGACGAGAAAAGAATGCAATAAGAAAGGAAAAAAAAAAACGACATCAAGAGGAGTTTGGTTTTACCCGGAAGGAGACGGAGAAGGGCAGTCGTATCCAAGTCTTTTCTGGAAAACCACTTGTTGACCCTGCTCTTTCGGGGCGCGCTTTAAGATGCCAAAGCCTAAGTTGTGGAGTACGGTAAGCCAGTCGTAGAGGGCGTCGTCGCTCTCCATCACTTCCAGGAAATCGAAGGTTCGGAAGTGATCGGTTTCCATCACATCGGCTCCCCACAAGATCGGTTTGGTGCCCTCGACGGGGTCGCGGGCGGATCGGTCGAAGCGATGCCCCCGGAGCCAATTGGTAGGGAAGTCACTACGGTGATCATGACTCCAGACAACCGACAGAACTTGACCATCCTCAATGACCGAGATAGATTGCACTTTGGTCTAGGTACAGAAAAAAAAAATCAAATTGATGCAAAGCAAATAAGAGTGGGCAAAGACTCAATCCTTTAAGTTTCATCAAAATCGGACATAAAATCAGAAAGTTGTGGAAAACATGTATATGAAATAAGCTTGTTTTCCCCCAGGAGGTGATCATGATACTCAGTAGGTGATGTTCGTTATTCCGAGGGTTCGTTATTCCGAAACACGCAAATTGCCTATATGCCAGGATGTTCGTTACTCCGAAAATGACAACAGGTTTGTTAATGCAAACATTTGTAGCATTATTCCGAAGGTTCGTTATTTTGAAAGTTGGTTAAACCGAAAAGAAATTAGGGAGGTCCGTTAGTCCGAAATTAAAATATAAGGTTCTTTATTCCGACAGTTCGGTTGTCCGAAAAATGAAATAACGTTCGTTATTTCGGAGGTTCGATAATCCGAAAAGGTTTGTTATTCCGAAATTGAAATAATCTGTTGAGAAAGCAGCAAAAAAAAAAACCTGGAATGGGAGGATGTGGTAGAAGGGGGGCGTCACTGGCGTACTGGTGGGGTGTTTGTGTGTGTGTGTGTGTGTGTGTGTGTGTGTGTGTGTGTGTTTTGGGGGGAGATTTACAAAAGAAGTATCTTAACAAGACATATTGTCTTTTTTTTCCAACACGCGTACTTTTCATCGAATTTTCGTAAATGGCCAAATGATTATATCTACTAATTTTTGGATATAATATTTTGCTTTTTGTTCAATTTCAGCATCGCATTTGTAAAAAAAAAAAAAACAAATAAATAAGAAATAAGTTTATCTATTATAGTTTTGGAATAACGAACCTTCGGAATTAAACGAACCCTCTGTTTTTATTTTCGAACTCTCGCATCTTCGGAATAATGAACCTTTTTTCGTTCTCGGAATGACAAACCATATTTCATTTTCGGATTAATGAACCTTCGGAATAACGAACTTTTGGAATAACGAAAGGAAATGCAGACACGCATAGATTGGAATAGTATACCCTACCTTTGTAACGAGGATGTCATTACGATAAACGATATGGGTATGAAACAACAAAATTTAACGATCCTTAAAACATCAGCGTAATTGTTTACGTGTATGGATATGAATGCACTGTGCAATAGGGTTGGCATATTTCTTGCTGAAAGATGCACATAAACATTATAGGGGCGAATCCTTGTCCGAAGTACATGTATTGCTATTTCCGTAGGTGCACAAGGGACCCATTGGAAGTATTTATCAAGGAGCTAAGCAGCTTAGCTCCTTGGCATTGCACTCCACAGCAAACTCCGGGAAAATATCGAGTGCCCAGTGACCCCATGATTTCATACCGAAACATGGGCGTCACCAGGGGGGGGGGGGGGGTGAGTTGGGTGCGAACGCACCCCCCTTCAGACCCTTAAAAAAAAAAAAAAAAAAAAAGAAATCAGTCTGCGAGCGACCTCAACACCGGACCCTGAATTCGAAACAAAGATGAACTAAAATCTCTAAACTGATTAAGCACGTGATATGATATATTCCGTTATATTTACTCAAATTCATACGTCATTATCATTAGTTTGATGTTTTATTGTCTTTATTGTATCCATGAATTCAAATTGGATTTTCTTTCACAAATTCGACTCTTTTTTTGGTCAAAATTGTAGTTGCAAACGTCTTACTATTCTGTAAGTTGTGTTGTTTTTTAACAGTTTCTCTGTACATTTGAGGGCTCCTTTTCTTATTCTGTGGCCCATTTGTTCTTGTTAGCTATTACCTTAGCTTAGTAATTAATACAGTTTGGTAAAGTATTTTTTTTGTATTTTTTTTTTTGATTTACTTGTATGATACAGTGTGATTTTCAATTTCCATTTTCAGATGTAACAAATATTGAATTTGGCAATTTATTTCCAGGTACCCTAAATGTGTTAGATAAAACCACCGGAGTTAAAGACAACATATTGCATAGTAAATTCAATGAAGATTCTTTTTTAGACGACCGTACTGAAAACCTTGATCCTGATGACAACTTCCTTAGTTTTGACAAGTCAAACAAATACTGGCTCCCAAAAGAATTTAACCAAAATATAAACTTCGACAATGCTACTTTAAGCTTGCTCCATTTCAACTCACGTAGTCTCTTCAAAAATTACAATGCTATTCATGATTTCATTGGTCAATTAGACACAAGGTTTTCAGTTTACGGTTTTAGTGAGACTTGGATTCATGATAGAACACCAATTACTTTGTTTCACCTTGATAATTATAAATTTTTCCATAACGACAGAATAAAAAGTAGGGGAGGGGGAGTTGCTATGCTTATTCCCAATTCATTAAATTCTACTGTTAGATGTGATCTCAACTTAGGCCAAGATTTGTGTGATTCACTCTTTATTGAAATTAGTGTCACAGGTCAAAAAAACATTATTGTAGCCGTTATCTATCGTGACCCGAAATCTAATATCAATGAATTCAACACACAGTTTAATGAATGTCTAGAGAGATTGACCAAAGAAAACAAAGAAGTTTATGTCATGGGGGATTTTAATTTAAATTTATTGAATTGTTCGTCCTTAGATTATGTAAATGAATTTATGAATATTGTGTATAATAATTGTTTTCGTCCTTTAATTGATAAGCCTACAAGAATCACTAAAACTTCTTCAACTTTAATTGATAATATTTTGACAAATGTATGCACAAAAGATATTATCTCAGGTATATTCTATAGTGATATCACAGATCACTTACCAATATTTTCATTAACTCATAATATTTTCATGAATGAACATGGTGAAAAAAAGTTCGTACCCAATAGAAAACATCTCAATCCCAGAAACATTGCTTCTTTGAATAAGGAACTAGCAAAAATTGACTGGAATATTATTTTTTCATCCAACGACGTTGAATTTACATATGACATATTTCTCACAAAGTTTAAGCAATCTTTTGATAACATCTGTAAAGTTGAAATATCCGTTAATAAAAAGAAAAAGAATATTCCCCGGAAACCATGGATCACCAGATCTCTACTTAAATGCATTAATAAAAAGAACAGACTTTATAAAGTATTTTGCTCCAAACGCGACAAATCGTCCGAAGTGAAATTTAAGAAATACCGTAATAAATTAATTGCAATTTTGCGAGCCGCACGAAAAAAATATTTTGGTGATTTACTTCAGACGAATAAGAATAATCTAGTTAGAGTTTGGTCAATAATTAATAGTCTCATTGGTAAGAAAAATAAAGATGCTTTCCCTTCTTTTTTTATAAAGAATAATGAAAAAATATATAATGATCAGCACATTGTAAATGAATTCAATGAATATTTTTCAAATATTGCATCAATTGCTCTTGAAAAATTGAATAACACTTCCATGACTCACTTTTCTTTTTATCTTAAACATTCTTGTGAAACAACTTTGTATTTTGCTCCAACTAATGAATCCGAAATTATTAATATTGTAAAAAGTTTTAAGAACAGTAACAGCACAGGATTCGATGAACTAAGTACTTCCCTTCTAAAAAAGGTAATTTATTCAGTTGTTTCCCCCTTAGTACACATATTCAATTTATCTTTATGTTGTGGAAGGGTTCCAAAAAATTTAAAAATTGCTAAAATAATACCTGTTTTTAAAAGGGGAGACAAACACTTATTTTCTAATTACAGACCCATAGCTTTGTTGTCTTGTATTTCGAAAATTTTAGAAAAAATTGTTTATAAAAGATTAATATTTCATTTGGATAAACACCAATTATTAAATAATTCCCAATATGGTTTCAGGGCACGTCATTCATGCGAGCATGCGTTAATAGACCTTCATGATAGACTGCTGAATAATATCAATAACAATAATCATTCTTTCGGAATTTTTCTTGATCTAACCAAAGCTTTTGATCTGATTAATCATGATATTCTTTTGTACAAATTATCTTACTTTGGAATTAGGGGTACAGTGTGGGACTGGTTCCACAGCTATTTAGATGAAAGATACCAATTTATTTTCTACAATAACTGTAGTTCATCATATTCAAGGGTCCAGTGTGGAGTCCCCCAGGGATCCATACTGGGCCCTCTCCTGTTTCTTTTATATATCAATGATTTATGTTATGTATCCTCCTTCTTTAATTTTGTGTTATTTGCTGATGATACCAATATCATTTCCTCTCACAGTGATTTTAAGTACCTTGTCTCTAAAACAAATACTGAGCTTGATAAAGTGTCTGAGTGGTTTGATGCTAATAAATTAATTGTTAATTACGAAAAGACAAGCGTTATGTATTTTCGTAAACCCACAATATCTCATGTCTTAGATGAAGTTAAAATCAAGATGAATAATGTTCAATTATGTATATCAACATCAGTTAAATTTCTAGGTATTATACTTGATGAAAAATTGAAATTTAACGAACACCGTTTTTTGATTTGTAACAAAGTTTCCAAAAATATTGGTATATTATGCAAGTTACGTACTACGCTCCCGGAAAAGCAGCTATTTATGTTGTATAATTCTCTTGTCCTCCCATATTTACAGTATTGCACCATTACATGGGCAAATGCTGGTGTCACTCATTTAGATCCCATACACAAATTGCAAAAGAAAGCTCTACGTATATGCTCTAATTCTGCTTATTTTGCCCCTTCTCAGCCTTTATTTTTTCGTTTAAAAACCTTAACAATATATGATATTTATAGATTCAAAATCGCCAATTTAATGTTCTATGTTAATAATAATTTGGCACCAGTTAATATTTCTAATTTATATCGCCACAATAAAGATGTTCACCAATATAATACTCGCTTACGTCTTAAATTCAATTATCCTGTAGCCAATAGTCACTCCATATTAAAATCTGTTAAGCATACCGGTCCCCGTATCTGGAACAAACTTTCAAATGACATCGCTTCTTGTTCAACCATAACTTCTTTCAAATTTAAATTGAAGAATCTTTTGATTCATACATATAAAGAAAATAACCAAGTTCAATCATTTTATTTGATTTGAATTCCAAAAGAATTTACAATAGTTATAATATATACTCATGAATTTTATTACCAAGAGGAATATATATGCATCATGTATGTGACTGTATTTATGGGGGGGGGGGGGGGAGGAGGCGTCGAACTTCATCGGACTAAGACCTCCTTACTTATTTTTTTCCATTTCAATGTATAGTATCTTATGTGTTTTATGTACAATTTCAAACAGTTTATTATTTTACTTCATTTAAAAATTATGTTCACTTCGTCATGTACATGTACATGCATTCTATTTATCATTGTAATCTGGGGGCTTTACGCCTTTTCAAGCAATCGCTTTTTGTAGTCCCCGTTCTCCTCATCAATACTTCTTTTTTTGTTTGCTATGTTGATCTCACAATGTATTTGTTTTATGATGATTGAGATGAATAAACGAATTGAATTGAATTGAATTGAATTGAATAATAATTATTTTTTATTCATTTATTTATTTATTTTTTGAAATTTTGCATCGGGGACAAAAAAAAAAAAATCGTAGGCAAAAACAATTCGCACCCCTGGTTCTGGCAGCACTGATTTTATACATATCTACTAGTACAAGACTCACAGTGTATTCTACAAAGTGTTTACTATTTAGATAGATTTTGGACATCCTTCCCATGCTTGGTCACTTCGACGCCACCTCGCTGGTCTGATACCTCCCTCAGTCATGAACATAAACCGACACCCTTGACTACCAGTGGCGGATCCAGGGGGAGGGGCGCACCGGGCGTCCCCCCCCCCCCCTCTTAATTTCCAAAGCGAAAAAGTATAGCTACAAACGGCAGTTTTTGGACTGTAAAATGTCAAAATTTTCAAGCTCGCTGGCTCCGCTCGCTGGCATTTAGTCGTAATGCCATTCTCCTGAAGTTGCTCCCAGTAATTGCCAGCAGCTCCACCCGGTGCGCCCCCCCCCCCCCCCTTACTGCAAAAAAAAAAAAAAAATGTAGCTACAAACGGCAGTTTTTGGACTGTAAAATGTCAAAATTTTCAAGCTCGCTCGCTCCGCTCGCTCGCATTTAAATTATCCTGATATTGCTGCCAGTAATTGCCAGCAGTTGCGCCCGTTGCGTCCCCCCTTAATTTCCAAAGCAAAAAAATATGGCTGCAAACGGCAATTTTGGGACAGTAAAATGTCAAAATTTTAAAGCTCGCTCGCTCCGCTTGCTCGCATGTAATCGTTAAGCCATTCTCCAGATATTGCTGCCAGTAATTTGTCGTTTCACACCGTCATTCCATAATCCATTTATAGGGGGACAACCCCCTCCCACAACCTCCCCCCTTGCTCGTTCCGCTTGTTCGGGCTCGGTCGCGTTCATGACATGACAAGTTTATTTGAATTATACCATTTATAGGCAAATTGTTCAATAACAATTTACTTCAAAATGTACTGATGCCTTAAACAAAGTGGGACTGTTTCAAGTCGATAAAACACGCAAAATACCTGCATCAAATTGCACCATTTACAACATCAAAAAGTGCTCACCGTGGGAGGGGGACACTCCCTCCCACATCCTCCCCCTCGCTCACTCCTCTCGCTCTTGCTTGGCCGCGTTCATGATATTCAGTGTAAATATCAAAACAGGAAGTTTATTTGGATGATACTATTTTATAGGCAAATTGTTCGATATTAATCTACATCAAAATATACTGCTTTGTTTTAAACAAGTGGGACTGTTTCAAGTCGATAAAACAAGCAAAACATGCATCAAATCCCCCCTCGCTCTCTCCGCCTGCTCGGGCTCGGTCGCGTTCATGACATCATAAGCGGTGTAAGAATCAATACAAGAAGTTCATTGAAATGATATAGTTTATAGGCACATTGTTCAACAACAAATTCCACCAAAATGTACTGCTACCTTAAACAAGTGGGAATGTTTCAAGTCGGTAAAACACCCAAAAAGCCTGCATCAAATTGCACCATTTACAACATCAAAATGCAAAAAGTTCTCACCGTGGGAGGGGGGGGGGGGGGGGGACAACGGGCACTTTCACGAGTCCCCCCCCCCCCCTTGCTCGCTCCCTTGCATACTAACACACCATCCCCCCCCCCCCCCCCCCCTCCAAGATGAAATCCTAGCTACGCCGGTGCCCTTTCCCCGCTTGGTTTCCGTCAAAAACAGTAAAAGTCTAGGGATTGAGAGCTTCCTATATTCCAAATGTCTGTCCAAAAAAAAAAAGAAAAAAAATTCTCGTTACATTAGGGTCAAAACGCACCCCCCTTGAAAAAAAGCTGGTGACGCCCCTGCCGAAACAAATGTGACTTCATGCATTCTCCCAAGGCATTAACGCTTGATAACAAAGTCACACAAAATCGCAAAAAAAAAGGTAGAAAGGGTATATCATTCACAAAAACAACACTTAAAGGTATACGTATAGAGACTGAAATCACATCAGTTACCCTTCATTTTGTGTCTGCCACTGTAGAAACGACATTATTCTACTCAGCTTGAGATGAACGTTTTGCTCACAATCTTTATGGGCAAAGACATTATTACCCACGCCGATGAAAATCGGCAGGGGGTTATGTAAAGGGTTCCGTATGTTTGTTTGTTTGTTGTTTGTTTGTTTGTTTGTTTGTTTGTTTGTTTGTTTGTTTGTTTGTTTGTTTGTTTGTTTGTTTGTTTGTTTGTTTGTTTGTGTACAAGATAACAAGAGAACGGGTAAACGGATTTGCACGAAATGTTCAGGGGATGTTTGGATAATGGCAGGAAAGAATCGATTAGATTTTGGTGATAATCGGTTGACCCTTGCAAATTCTGTGTGACCTTGAAGTTTTGACCCAATGATATAGTGACCACTCCGAAAATTTCCCGTTTCTCACTTTGCGATTTTCCGCTACCATACGAACACATAAACTCCCAAACGATCCGACTTCGCTGCTCAAATGTTCGTAAGAATTCCGACATTTACGTTTAGGCCTATTTGAGGGACTATGTCCTTCTAGATTTATGAAAGTTTGTTCTCCGTCGTCACAAACTGGCCCGTATTTTGATGATTTTTCAAATTAACATTGATTGTTTTTTTCGTTGGAGGAGCATTTGCTCGGTCAGTTACACTGCACGATATGCGCGCTCAATGTCAATGCGTGTGCAAGGCCGCTGAAAATGCATCGCGCTGTACACTGTTGGTGCAAAATTGCATCGGGGACGTTGCGGCGCTCGTTGGTGACCGAATACTGGTGCAGTAGACATTTGCATTCAACCCTTGCATTGAATAATTTCCGTAGACACCCTTAATCATAGGGGTAATTGCCTAGGGAGTACGTAAATTTTGTTTTTCTTTTGCGCTTTTGTGGATACCATCAAAGATCGTACACTCATACGACCTTTGATAATATCATCACACTCTCGGCTTGCTATGAGCAAAATATCCCGCAAGAAAACGGCGTATTTCTCGATTTTTAGCGCTTTTTCGGCGACCCGTCGCGTAGACAATATACTCTTAAAACTGGACTTAATTCGCGCGCGCTTGGAAAAGTTCTGATTCTGCACTTTTGACGGTGGTATTTGGGATTTTCGATGGATTTTTGGAGGAGACTAAAGGACTTTCCTGCTGTGAATGAGTGTTACCGTATGTGAAATGATGTGATTTGCGTGTGATGTGACTGTAGACCCAAAGATCGTACACTTCAGTGTACGATCTTTGGTAGAACTCACTGGCTGGTGATAAAGCACACTGGCAATTAAGTGACCGAATTCTGGTAGATGACCGAATGCACATTATGTTTACCCCGACTTTGTACAAGGCGTGGGTCTGCCGCCTTTGACGGCCTCTCTCTAGTTGTTCTATTGCTTTTATTATGTTATGTGATAACATTAGAGGCGTTTCATGGAGATAAATGGGGGGGGGGGGTCGATCTTAACCAGGGGATCCATCCGTCTAATGCCACTTTCCCCTATACGTTGTAATTATACTCAATGCCTATAATTCCATATTACAATTCTGACATGGCGGAGAAAAATTGCATGGTTTGTGCAGCCTATGATTGTTCTCTTCATACGAGAGGTTGAAAGAACTACAACTCTAGGTCAAAATTACGAGTTTTCTGCTCCAGTGCGCCTTGAGCACGTTAACTATGTGGAACTGGCGCATAATAAGCACCCTGTATTATTATTATTATTATTATTATTATTATTATTGATCAGGAATACACGCTTTATCGGAGTATGGGTCAAGTTGAAACTAAATGAATGGCCAAAAGTATTTTGATGCATAGTCCTTTGCAAATTGCGGAAAGGGCTTGAAGTTTGTGCAACACGACTCCATAAAGCGATTTGGTAAAACGAACTCTATTTGGTACTCCGCGAGTTAGATTCAGACACTTCACGGGTAAACTAATCATGTTGTTCAGAGTTCTTCACTACATATATTTTGCCTGGTAAACTGGGAATCGAAAAAGTTATAACGAAATCTGTTTTTCTTCACACAAAATTGTGACATGACAAGGCAGAATGTTTTTATATATTATATTGATGTGTGTGTATGTGTGTGTGTGTGTGTGTGTGTGTGTGTGTGTGTGTGTGTGTGTGTGAGGGGCAGTGTGGTATAGTGGTTAAGTGTCTGATTGCCCAGTATGAAAAGTTTCTTTACGGACATTTTATGAACCCAGATAAGTCGCAAGTCATAGTTGGAAGTGTAAATATTCTGGGTGGTTTATTATCCTTCTATTTATCACAATGCCATTCATGAGTACAAAATAAAATTTAAAAAAAAATGTCAGAATGGAATCAGACATCACGCTATAGAGGCGTGTTGACTATAGAAGTGAAGAATTATATCATGGGCCCCTTGACATATACAGTTGTATTGTCTCTTTCTTATTGGCAGATGATTATATGTTTACTGCAAAATTTATTCAATTTCGCGTATGGGCAGTCAAATTCCTAACATGTTCATTCAAATTAACGTCATGTTATTTCTCTTTTGAAAAGGTGATAACATTTAAACGCGTATTTCTATGTGACTTTTTGTTTCATCCACGCACTGTTAAGCAGTAAAAGTATCATATTTTTTACCATACATAACTCGGGTTTGTTGTTCTGTAACGCCCCTTTTCTTTCATACATGTCATTTTAGGCCTACATGTACCAATACTAACTTCATCTTCTTACAGTCATGACAGCACAAATTAGATACAGACGTATTTCTCAAGAAGACAGAAAAAGAATTATAGAAACATTTGATGATCATAACCTTGACTTCCTAGAACTGGCCGACACACTCGGAATAAAGCACTCAACGGCCAGATAAGTTGTGGCCACATGATGCACTAAATCTTCGGACTGGAAGAATCACTAAGCACATTGAAGAAAAAAAAAACCTGTTGCCAAAATCTTTCAAATAAGTACGAAAATTAAATTGACTGCAAAAGATGTTAAATTGGATGCCCAAAAATGAATTTGAATGAACGAGTGCGGCATGTCCGTGATCACGTGACTATATCATTCTAAATTGAATGAACGAATAACGAAATGGTGCTAGTTTTACGAATTTCAATTGAAAAAGTGTTAATTAGAATGACGCTAAAGGTAATTTGAATGCTCCAAAATGAATTTGAATGAAGAGATCATAAAATTGAACTACCGAACATGTCATCTACGCTAAATTTTGCTAAATTGAATGCAGCAATTAGGAATTGGACTGACACAAGTGCGAAATTGGCCGGGAAAACCTATATTACTAAGATGATGCATACTTGTGCAAAGTAAGAAAGTTAAGCTGTAGTCTTTTTCCTTTTTGATAGATACATATATTTAGATTTTTGTCAAATCAGCAGTTCTAGTACAGTTGTGTCGATTGTGATGTATATGCTTGCGCTATTGACAGGAGTCTATAGAATGAGTGAGAGATTTAGAGATAAATGTGGTCACCATAATGGTGTTACAATAGATATTATCATATCAAAGGGTAAGTCCACACCACGCTCAGACTGACTTTGAACAGACAAAAACAGGCAAATGCAATCAAACCTGTCTATGGCGGCCACCCAAGGGAGATGGAAAAAAATGTCCGTTATATAGACAGGTGGCCGTTACAGACAGGTTCTTTAACATGCTTTTTCGCTCGAAAGGAATTATTTTTAGTGGTCGTATATGGCAGGTGGTAGCTAAGACAAGTTTTCACAAAGCACATGTGCATTGTGCTCCGTATATTGACTTTTTCTGTTACATGAAGGCCTATTTGACTGAGAATAATTTAGATTTGTGTTTGAAATTATGTTGAATTAATAAAATCAAATGAAATTGTGTACGTTGCAGGACCTACACACAAGCTGGCATTGGGGCGGCGATAATTATCATCACTTTTCCGCTGGTTATAAACATTGGAAGTATTTATCAAGGAGCTAAGCAGCTTAGCTCCTTGGTATTGCACTCCACAGCAAACTCCGGGAAAATACCGATTGCCCATAGCAGTGACCCCATGATTTCATACCGAAACAAATGTGACTTCATGCATTCTCCCAAGGCATTAACGCTTGATAACAAAGTCACACAAAATCGCAAAAAAAAAGATAGAAAGGGTATATCATTCACAAAAACAACACTTAAAGGTATACGTATAGAGACTTAAATCACATCAGTTACCCTTCATTTTGTGTCTGCCACTGTAGAAACGACATTATTCTACTCAGCTTGAGATGAACGTTTTGCTCACAATCTTTGTGGGCAAAGACATTATTGTTCTATTGCTTTTATTATGTTATATGATTACATTGGAGGCGATTTATGGAGATAAATGGGGTGGGTCGATCTTATCCAGGGGATCCGTCTAAATGCCACTACCCCTTCTACGTTGTAATTATACTCAATGCCTATAATTCCATATTACAATTCTGACATGGCGGAGAAAAAATTGCATGGTTTGTGCAGCCTATCTGATTGTTCTCTTCATACGAGAGGTTGAAAGAACTACAACTCCAGGTCAAAATTTTTCTGCTCCAGTGGACTTTTTGACCAGGAATTCACGCTTTATCGGAGTATGGGTCAAGTTGAAATTAAATGAATGGCCCAAAAGTATTTTGATGCATAGTCCTTTGCAAATTGCGCAAAGGGCTTGAAGTTTGTGCAACACGACTCCATTTATAAAGCGATTTGGTAAAATGAACTATTTGGTACTCCTCGAGTTAGATTCAGACACTTCACGGGTAAAATAATCACGTTGTTCAGAGTTCTTCACTACATATATTTTGCCTGGTAAACTGGAAATCGATAAAGTTATAACGAAACCTGTTCTTCTCCACACAAAATTGTGGCATGACAAGGCAGAATGTTTTTATATATATTGATGTGTGTGTATGTGTGTGTGTGTGTGTGTGTGTGTGTGTGTGTGAGGGGCAGTGTGATATAGTGGTTAAGTGTCTGATTGCCCAGTATGAAAAGTTTATTTAAGGACATTTTATGAACTCAGATAAGTCGCAAGTCATAGTAGGAAGTGTAAATATTCTGGGTGGTTTATTATCCTTCTGTTTATCACAATGCCATTCATGAGTACAAAATAAAATTTAAAAAAAAAATGTCTGAATGGAATCAGACATCACGCTATAGAGGCGTGTTGACTATGGAAGTGAAGAATTATATCGTAGGCCCCTTGATATATACAGTTGTATTGTCTCTTTCTTATTGGCAGATGATTATATGTTACTGCAAAATTTGATATTACTAAGATGATGCATACTTGAGCAAAGTAAGAAAGTTAGGCTGTAGTCTTTTTCCTTTTTAATAGATACGTTATATTTAGATTTTTGCCAAATCAGCAGTTCTAGTACAGTTGTATCGATTGTGATGTATATGCTTGCGCTATTGACATACGAGTCTATAGAATGAGTGAGAGATTTGGAGATAATGTGGTCACCATAATGGTGTTACGATAGATATTATCGTATCAAAGGGTAAGTCCACACCACGTTCAGACTGACTTTGAACAGACAAAAACAGGCAAATGCAATCAAACCTATGGCGGCCACCCAAGGGAGATGGAAAAAATGCCTGTTTATAGACAGGTGGCCGTTACAGACAGGTTCTTTAACATGCTTTTTCGCTCGAAAGGAATTATTTTTAGTGGTCGTATATGGCAGGTGGTAGCTAAGACAAGTTTTCACAAAGCACATGTGCATTGTGCTCCGTATATTGACTTTTTCTGTTACATGAAGGCCTATTTGACTGAGAATGATTTAGATTTGTGTTTGAAATTATGTTGAATAAATAAAATCAAATGAAATTGTGTACATTGCAGGATCTACACACAAGCTGGCATTGGGGCGGCGATAATTATCATCACTTTTCCGCTGGTTATAAACATTGGAAGTATTTATCAAGGAGCTAAGCAGCTTAGCTCCTTGGTATTGCACTCCACAGCAAACTCCGGGAAAATACCGATTGCCCATAGCAGTGACCCCATGATTTCATACCGAAACAAATGTGACTTCATGCATTCTCCCAAGGCATTAACGCTTGATAACAAAGTCACACAAAATCGCAAAAAAAAAAGATAGAAAGGGTATATCATTCACAAAAACAACACTTAAAGGTATACGTACACTGCAAAAAGTCCGGTGTTAAATAGTGAACACCGAGCTGGTGTTAAATTTTCGGTGCTCATTTATGGTGTTAAATTAACACCTACGGGTGTCATTTCCAAATTTTAAACTGTTTTTTGAAGAGTTTCTTAGTAACTGCACTTCTTGTTGATTTTTAATTTAAACAAGACGATCAAGAATTTTACATTAAAATACTAGATTTTTGAAAAAATGTGAAAATAAATTTACACCAAAGTAACACCAGCTGGTGTGGTCCCTTATTGAAGCTGGACGGGTGTTAAACCATTGATATTAACACCAGCAAATATCAAATCAACACCATGTGGTGTCATTTTTGAATTAACACCAGTACAGTGTCAAAATAACACCAGGTACAGTGTCAAATTAACACCACGAAGTGTCAGGTGAACACTTTTCAACACCATCACAGTGCATTTTTAACACCTGTGGGTGTGGTCCTTTATTGAAGTTTGACCGGTGTTAGATTTAACACCCGTGGTGTTAAATCTAACACCGATGTTTTTACAGTGTATAGAGACTTAAATCACATCAGTTACCCTTCATTTTGTGTCTGCCACTGTAGAAACGACATTATTCTACTCAGCTTGAGATGAACGTTTTGCTCACAATCTTTGTGGGCAAAGACATTATTGTTCTATTGCTTTTATTATGTTATATGATTACATTGGAGGCGATTTATGGAGATAAATGGGGTGGGTCGATCTTATCCAGGGGATCCGTCTAAATGCCACTACCCCTTCTACGTTGTAATTATACTCAATGCCTATAATTCCATATTACAATTCTGACATGGCGGAGAAAAAATTGCATGGTTTGTGCAGCCTATCTGATTGTTCTCTTCATACGAGAGGTTGAAAGAACTACAACTCCAGGTCAAAATTTTTCTGCTCCAGTGGACTTTTTGACCAGGAATTCACGCTTTATCGGAGTATGGGTCAAGTTGAAATTAAATGAATGGCCCAAAAGTATTTTGATGCATAGTCCTTTGCAAATTGCGCAAAGGGCTTGAAGTTTGTGCAACACGACTCCATTTATACAGCGATTTGGTAAAATGAACTCTATTTGGTACTCCTCGAGTTAGATTCAGACACTTCACGGGTAAAATAATCACGTTGTTCAGAGTTCTTCACTACATATATTTTGCCTGGTAAACTGGAAATCGATAAAGTTATAACGAAACCTGTTCTTCTCCACACAAAATTGTGGCATGACAAGGCAGAATGTTTTTATATATATTGATGTGTGTGTATGTGTGTGTGTGTGTGTGTGTGTGTGTGTGTGTGTGTGTGTGTGTGTGTGTGAGGGGCAGTGTGATATAGTGGTTAAGTGTCTGATTGCCCAGTATGAAAAGTTTATTTAAGGACATTTTATGAACTCAGATAAGTCGCAAGTCATAGTAGGAAGTGTAAATATTCTGGGTGGTTTATTATCCTTCTGTTTATCACAATGCCATTCATGAGTACAAAATAAAATTTAAAAAAAAAAATGTCTGAATGGAATCAGACATCACGCTATAGAGGCGTGTTGACTATGGAAGTGAAGAATTATATCGTAGGCCCCTTGATATATACAGTTGTATTGTCTCTTTCTTATTGGCAGATGATTATATGTTACTGCAAAATTTGATATTACTAAGATGATGCATACTTGAGCAAAGTAAGAAAGTTAGGCTGTAGTCTTTTTCCTTTTTAATAGATACGTTATATTTAGATTTTTGCCAAATCAGCAGTTCTAGTACAGTTGTATCGATTGTGATGTATATGCTTGCGCTATTGACATACGAGTCTATAGAATGAGTGAGAGATTTGGAGATAATGTGGTCACCATAATGGTGTTACAATAGATATTATCGTATCAAAGGGTAAGTCCACACCACGTTCAGACTGACTTTGAACAGACAAAAACAGGCAAATGCAATCAAACCTATGGCGGCCACCCAAGGGAGATGGAAAAAATGCCCGTTTATAGACAGGTGGCCGTTACAGACAGGTTCTTTAACATGCTTTTTCGCTCGAAAGGAATTATTTTAGTGGTCGTATATGGCAGGTGGTAGCTAAGACAAGTTTTCACAAAGCACATGTGCATTGTGCTCCGTATATTGACTTTTTCTGTTACATGAAGGCCTATTTGACTGAGAATGATTTAGATTTGTGTTTGAAATTATGTTGAATAAATAAAATCAAATGAAATTGTGTACATTGCAGGATCTACACACAAGCTGGCATTGGGGCGGCGATAATTATCATCACTTTTCCGCTGGTTTATAAACAGAAATGTGAGGGGGAAAAAAAAAATCATTTTTGGTTGATGATTTTACAACTCACAGTCATTACTGCTAGGCCACTACAGCACAACAAAATTTTAACGCGAAGTCTAATCATCTCAATCTCTTTGTTTTGTTTTGGGGCTTTTTTTTTTTAGGTAAAAGAAAGAAATTAAAGAAAAAATGTGTGCTACACAATTCGGCAAAATGCGACTCGTGAGGTGTCAACATAATCACTTTTGTCGATTGTGAATACTCATGTCATTGTTCTCAATGCTACTTATTTTTGAAAGGCTAACGATGATGAGAATTATATTGACTATAATAGCTGTCGTTCTTTAGCAAATAACGCTTTTTTCAAAACGGCGTGATGGTACCTTCTAATCATGTTACGGGCACTTTTGTAATGATCGACAACTTTGTCTAGGTTCCCAATTTAAAGGACAAGTCCACCTTCATATACATAAGGATTGAGAGAGTTTGAGGAAAATTGGACAATCCGTTCAAAAGTTACGAATATTTTAAGTATCTGCGCAGTCACTGCTGGAAGAGAAGACTACTACAGTGTATGATGTCGCATGCTTACAGCTATATAACGAAAATAAAAAGAGAATTTCACAAAACTTTACTTTTTGAATAAAGTGCACAGTTCTTCGACTTGCTACTTCAAGGGTAATAATAATCATTCCCCCTGCCTTCTGAAAGAGAGAAGTCGAGTGTTCTTTTTTAAAGCGAGAAAAATGGAAATATTTTCTTTATTCTTTCTTTATATCGTTGTACTCATGTGACATCACAAGCTATAGTAGTCTTTTCATCCAGCCGTGACTGAGCAGAAACTTCAAAAATTCATAACTTTTTAACGGATTGTCCGATTTTGCTCAAACTCTCACTGATGTGTTCTACTAATATTGCTGCATTCACTCAACCCACATGTCTATGAAGGTGAACTTGTCCTTTAAAGCTGTATGCATTAACACTTAAATTTTAGGGCACAGATACACGTATAAGGCGAGAAAGCGGCGTGATGGAACTTTCCAAGACGCTCTGTCCAGGACAATGGGTGAGAAGTGCCTTGTTTGATGATGACTTCTTAAAACTACATGTTGTTTTGGTAGAAAAAGAAGTTTCGGTTTAGGGTGATTTGATCTAGTTAACATCGCCAAGGAGCCTTCTCTTCCCAAACAACAACAACAAGGTGAACATATTTTTATGCCTAGTCAGTCTTTCTTACAGGAGGACTGATTTAGTCTTTCATAGTCTTTTCGGATTCCATCGTACTTGATTTTTGACTTTTTTTGTAGTTGGTAGTAAGTTGGTTGGATACCCTCGTTTGCTTGTTTGATTTTTTTTTTAAATTCTTGTATTTATTTTCTAGAAATTAATAGTTTTTTTCTTTTTAATCCTTACCGGTTCAAGGAAAAGATCCATCAAAGAAGTTTTCCTCGTGTCAGTTGACCAATCGTAGCACTTCTCGCTGTGACAGTTATCTCGGAGCCACACCACTGGGTAGTCCTGGGTTTCTCCATCGGACCATCCAACCGACACCAGACGGCCATCACTTGACATCGATGACCAAGTGATAGGAGTCCAGTCGCTCCACGACTCGGTCAGCGGGGCGTCGATGTGAAAAGCAGCGGTGTTCTTCGGCGCCTTTGTCGGCATCGCGCTCGACCCGACTGCGCCTGATGGAGAGCGATCACTTGTGACATCTGGGAGAGTGGATTTCGCGCAGTGATCAGGTCGCGATCTGCTCTGCTGTCGGTGGGCAGCGAGAAATCCCCTCCGAGATAGCCCGTGGCCTATCAGCGCTACTCTCCTCATTCGAATGGTGAGAGATAGGGGAATCATTACGCCGATTTCAAAAAAAAAGTTAATGCTGTCTTTACGTATTTCCTATAGACACAGTCTTTTACTTGCACCTAGTTTAGTTCTTTTATACTGCACCATAGAGTATCGTATATCATGTGTTCTCGTGGTCTGCGACCTCACCAATGTACGACAACACTCTGCAAAGAGGATTACTGTAGGCCTACAGTAACAAAAGAAGATGAAGGACGCAAGAAAATATTACGCAACCGCCTGCAGGAACACTCAATATATCCCACGTCTAAAATGGGTGTGCCAACGATTTAAACACCGAGTTACCGTTGTTATTGTGATTGACCTGTAGCTTCGAAAGTAACGGCCCAGTGGACACGTGATGGTTTAGACGTTATCCCCTGTAGGACCTATATAAAACGACGTCGGATCCTATACGTGTTAAAGGGGAAGTTGTCACAAAATTACCGTTCTTTCGTACTTTAATTTTGTTGTTGTTGTTGTTGTCTTTTTATGAAAACAAATTCTTGGATGACTTCGCTGACGTGGATCGGCATTCATTGTACACCAACAATAATGGCATCGAACAATTTACTGCACTAAGCTACTGGCTGAGAGCTCTTCATCTTTAGTTAACTAAACCTTTGACTTACCTCTGTCATACCTCGTCACACACTGGTCACTTTCTGTACAAAATAATTAGTCCAGCGGATATAGAAAAAATCATGCACTTTATGGTAAAAGCACCATACTTGGTACACGTGTACATGATGCCAATATAAGTCATTTCTGATATGGAAGCCACTCTGATTCTCCCTTTGGCGGCCGTGGCGGCCATTTTTCAAAATGGCCGCCATGTGATATAGCAATGGTGTGTATTTTGGAAACTAAAAGTCCTATTGTTGTGATTCTTGTACCAAAGTATAGGTTTTTAGGGTCAAGGATTCCAATAAGATAATTTTTTAGAGGATAAAACCATGGCAACCTACTTATTAGCGGCCATTTTGAAAAAATATGGCCACCATGTTTGATAAAAACATATCCTTAAAACGTATAGACAAAGGGTCATGACTCTGGTACCAACTTATATGTTTTTGGGGTCAAGGACTCCCATAAATTCAACTGTAAGTGAATATGAATCGCTTCATCCTACGTTTTGGCGGCCATTTTAATGAATATGGCTGCCATACAACAGAAAATGAATATTGTATATCTTCGAACTCAAAAGATATATAATCACTATTCAAGTGTAAAAGTATAGTTTTGGGGTGAAGGTTTTCAATTTAATGATGTTTTAGCAAACTGAATAGGTTCATCACATCCTTTGTTTTGGCGGCCATTTGATAAATATGGCCTCCCTCCAGTTATATAGCGTACGAGTGTTATGAATGCGGGATGCCCATTGTGGATTGATTCTGGTGTAAACGTTTGTTTTAGAGTTCAACAATTACTTGTTCACTCATTTTTAGTATTCTAATGTGGAACATCCGGGCATAGTTAACTTTGGAAGCATTTTGGAAAATATGCTAAACTTCCTTTATAGGATTTCTGTGTGTACAGTGTATGTGAAAAACATGATCTTCACAATTTCATGTCTGAAGTACATATTTCTCACGATTATACAGTTTCTAGAATTATAGACTCTCGCTTTCTCTGGTCCCTGGACCATGGAATGAAAATCATAGCTTCCAACCAATATAGTACATGTGTTTTCTTTGGAAATATGACACTAAGTGTGAGGAAACTTCTAAAGCTGATTGGGTCACTTACATTAAATGTAAACACACTACAATTATGTATGTCTGTAAAATCCATGATTGACCAGGCTGTTCTGATACTTACAACTACACTGAATCTTATACATCAAACGATAAAGTAAATATAATAGGTATTATACAATACATCTTTATAAGGTTTACATCTAATTGTAATTTGCAGCGGAGTGGGTAAAGAATCGGCCTCATGAAAACAAATCAGATCTTTTGCCAAAGTTTTGTATCCTATACCAACATCATTTCTTTTAGACAGAGCTGGACATGATAGGTTTTTTTGTGTCATCATCTTGACATATGAAAATGATGTACTTGGTCCAATCTGTCTCTTTCCTGGGAGCTGGTTTCTCGGTTGAAATGAGCTTTGCTTTTGAAGCCATGCTATCCTACAAATAAACCCAATTACCAATTACTTAAAAAGATAACATTTTATGTAAATGTGCTTCACAGAGGTAAAGCAAAAAACTTATGTGTACATTTTTTCTAGAAATGTGACAAACATTTTCGTTAAATGGATTTGTGGTTGTGAATTTTATTTTTTGATGTACAATAATTTGTAAAGAACAAGAACAAGGAAAAATCAAATTTTCTGTTTCTGTGTGTAGTTCTACTGTGAATACATTACTTGTTATGGTTGATCTATATGCATTAATTGTTATCAATGATTTTAGCCTCTTGAACTGAATTTCGCCCCACCCTAAAACCAAAGAAATTATACAAATATATATTTGATGCATTTGCCATTCTCATATGGAATAAGGATTAAGGTTTCATAATTCAAAAGCAACTTCTACAGGTAAATAGACAGTGGGCATTTCAACGCAATTTTATAACGTAACAGCGCCCATTCAAAATATAAACTACAAGAAAAATTATGCTAATTTATGAATTTAAGGAAAACCTCAAAAAAAATACAAATTTTGGGGTTCATAATTATTGGAAGATAAAACTGCAGAATAAAATATCCAGTATATCGATCTTTCTACTTACCGGCACCAGTAGAAATACTGAAGACGTTCTCTAAAGCGAACCTGCATCTATCTATACATAATTATGCATTAACGTTCATCACCGCTCATCAATGGATGATCAGGAACAATCATTGTTTTGGATTGTCAGAGCTCATTCGATTCCTTTATATGATTCCTCATAATTTTGTGTAACAATTTTGACAAGGTCATACTATGAAATAATGAACAAGAACTGAGAACTTTAGAAATCAATAGGTCTTATAAGACTGCAATAATGTTTTGTGGCTGGAAACTATGACAGTACACTTATTGTGCTCTCCTGTCTATGCATCCAAATTGGGGGGAAAGTCTTCTATTCCATTCTCACCATTTACTCTACCTAACTGATATTCAACATAATTATCTTTATAGTATTCCAAGTATGCAACAATTGTACTTATGTGATGTTCAATACCTATACTTGAATAGTGAATGTGATAGAGGTATGGTCGATCAACAACAATCAATGAACAATAAAGAACTAAACGTCGCAACAACAAAGGAGGTTCATTTACGAATAATAGGTGAACGATTCTTGTCAATGGGACAATACATATGGCAAGTGAGGGTGTGTATATATATATATATATATATATATATATATATATATTGGTGGCCCCTCAGAAAACGGAAACGAATATTTTTTTCAAAAACAAAACGAAATTGTCCAATTTGGTTTCTAGACATGTTTTTGTTGATCATTAATTTCTTACTTTATTTTATCAAAGCTCAGCAACGGAGACTACCCAACAATTGCAGGTGAATTTTCGACAATAATCCTATTCAAGCATTCCACATTGTGATGTGCGGCGTCAATTCTTTGTTAGTCTCCCAAGGCAGTGGCTTTTGTTCGATGCTGAAATTTGTTGACTTGAGCTAAAAAATTTACGCTCGACCCGTCTTTACAAAAACATCTGTAGAATAAAAAATACTCAACCAAATCGGATGATTTTGGTGTCATTCTTCTTCTAGATGAATTCTCTATAACTTTATTTCATTCATTTTTGCATAAAGTAATGCAATTAATGTGCAAATTATTTGCGAAAACTCATTAATTCTAGGCCACACTGTATATAATGCGTGTGTGTGTGTGTGTGTGTGTGTGTGTGCATACTCTATGTAGTGCGGCAGTCATATTTATCAAAATGGACCTGAAAACAAGATGTGTTAGTTCTATTCATCAGCAAATGCTTGTTTAAAATCATTGACCCCAATTAGTTTCAAAGACGTACAGTATATTGCGGTGGCCATGTTTTAAAATGGCAGCCAAAACGCATAGGATGTGATGGTTGTATACACGAAAAGATGTATCCATATAAATAATTGAACCTCAAAAACATATTTCTGTACCAGAATCATGAAGATGCATCCATTGGTTATTAAAGATATATGAATAGAATGTAGATCGGCAGCCATGCTTTTTTTTTTCAAAATGGCCGCTGATAAGTAGGTTGCCATGGTTTTATCCTCTCAAAAATTATTTCATTGGAATCCTTGACCCTCAAAATCTATACTTTGGTACAAGAATCACGACAATCGGACTTGTAGTTTCCAAAATACACAGCATTGCTATATCACATGGCGGCCATTTTGAAAAATGGCCGCCACGGCCGCCACAGGCAGAATCAGAGTGGCTTCTATATCAGAAATGACTTGTATTGGCATCATGTACATGTGTACCAAGTATGGTGCTTTTACCATAATGTGCATGATTCACCCTATATGTGCTCTATATCCGCTGGACTAAATGGAAACCTCCAAAAAATAATCCCAATTCCCAAAGGAAAGACCTCTGGCGTCCTGGCCACGTCACTTCACTGCTTTCTACAGTCTCTTTTGAAAGAGCTTTTCATCTTCAATTATTATTGTAGAGTTACTTATCAACGACTCTCGTCTTCGGTCCGAACGTCAGTCAGGTTTTCGTCCAAAACACTCAACTGCTATATACGTGTTTCACAGAAATAACAGAATGTATGTCATTTTCTGTTAGGCAATATAGACAATTTTGTCAATTAACTTGGGCAATATTTTTATACTTTAAGAAAGGTGATATCATTTCAAATTATCATCATTTTACAGCATCCATAGCATTGAGCTTTCTTGGTTTACTTTTGATTTCCACGATAGAAAACAACGTGCTACTTACCAGGGTGTAACAATTTACTCCCTCTCCGTAAAATTGGGCGTAGCCTACCTAAAGGATCAATTCTTGGTCCCTTTATATTTCATCTGTTTATATAATTATGATCATGACTGTATTCAATTTGTTTTCTCAATCTTTCACCAAAAAAAAATCTTTACGCAGACAATAACGATATCTTTTGTAAAGGTAAATATGTGAATGAAATACAGGAATCACCTCAGAATTGAACTTCGTTGATAGATTGGTTCGGAATGCATGCAGATAAATCCATACAACGATGTTTTTTGGATGAAATAGGTAAACATATCGTCACTGATTGAAATTATATTTATAATTCATACACGGTCCGCTTTTTATAGTTATTGTAATATTGAAAATATTTCGGAGTCACTCTCTAACAAATTCGTACCTGTTCTCTTCATATAAATGAAGTTAGAAGAAATATATGTATGTATGTATAAATATATATATATATATATATATATATATATATATATATAGTGCGAGAAGAAGAGCATTCGTGGACGTAGCTATAGTGATCAACGTGCGTGTTTATTGCCGAGCTTTCGGTCTCGTTAGGACCTTCATCAGGGCTTATTAATGGCGGATATAAGGACTTGCGGTGGTGTCTGTGTGGGTTGAGGTCTGTGTGGGTTGAAGGAGCTACACTGGTGCTGCAAATGGTCGAGACCCCTTCTCGCACTCTCTCTCTCTCTCTCTCTCTCTCTCTCTCTATATATATATATATATATATATATATAGAGAGAGAGAGAGAGAGAGAGAGAGAGAGGGAGAGAGAGATCTTGGAACTTTCCACATGTTGGACTTCGAATGTTGTAATTATAAGAAAAAAGAGTGTCAAGTACGCCATGGATCCAACGAGAAGTTGTTTTTTTTTTTGTTTTTTTTTAGACCAAGTGTAAAAAAAATCTTCTCGTTGGATCCATGGCGTTCTTGAGACTCTTGTATTAATTGGGGCACATACTCCAAAAGATTAATGTTAAAACTTTAGAGAAGTCAGAATAAGTTCATCCGATTAGTGCTAATCGCTGATTTGGACAAATCAAAAGTTGCCTTAATGCTCCTCACTAAGTACTCAGTAGCAGACGGTTGAACAAAGAATCAAGTATCGGTACTGTGTTGCGATTTACAAAATCAGGAATAGGCTTGCACTGTCATAATATGTGGACTACATTGTTTCTAATCGCCATGTGCAATATAGCACCAGATACGCTGCGAATAATCCCTTTATATGAAAAAAAGAAAACAATATTTGATTATATAAAAAAAAGACTTTTATTCATACTTCGCATGCTCACTTTTTAACAAACTACTAGTAAATATTCAACATTCGCAGACTTTGAAAACTTTTATGTTAATTTTAATTCATGGTTTTAAAGATTGTAACTTTTATTTATCTCATATTGTGCTTCTTTTTGTCATAACACACACACTTTCAGTTTGACATTAGTAATGAGAAGAGTTTATGGTGGTGTTTTGTGTTTCGTATTCGGTATGTAATTTTGTTAAAACGTTGGTCATTGTATTTTTGCTTTAACACGCTTCTTTTTATTTATCACCTTAGAATTTCGAAGCTGGTTATTTGCAATATCTTACTCCAGTTGTGCTTTTATACAATGGTCTTCTGTATGCTTACAAGATTTTCCAGGTTTAATTTTGTTGTTGTTGTTGTTGTTGCTGCTGCTATGGTGTTCATTGTTATAATTTTTTTTCTATTATTGTGCAAGGCATTTTAACAACACAGGGATCTGTTCTAAAGTAGGTCCCTCGATCCTGAATCAGACTACTCAGAGAAAAATGAATGAATGACTGAATGAATGAATGAATGAATGAATGAATGAATGAATGAATGAAATTTATAGATTAATTAATCAATTGATTGATTCATAACTTAATAAATCAATAAGTGAATAAATAAATGAATAAATAAATAAATTCCAGACTTAAGGACTTTTGCATTTGACTGTTTTCTGGCCAAAAATTGTTATTTGATGATGTAGAGTGTAAAGAACGTGATAAAAGGTCTTTATAAGTAGGAATATGTTGTAGCTGTATTAATGTATAGACGTAATGTGTATGTGCTGCTTTAAACAGATTTAAAAACCTTTAAAGCATATGCCGAAAAAAAATAATTGTTTAATGCGTGAAAACTATACGTTCGTGCAAAGACTACAGCCTAATAACTGTTTATAAAGATCCCGACGGTCTTTGTTTGGTGTATCTGGTGTATAATTTTTGCATCTGCTCCGAGGGAATCTTTCCTGTGTGTATTCAGTCATGTTTACAGGATTTCTTGTTTTTCCGACCAGACAAAAGCCGTTAATTACAATTGCCACTTAATCAAGAACAGTTCATGCCCAGAAAACGATGAAGTTCAATGGGAGCACATGCAGTCTGGAATGACTATTAGCCCTCCCCTCCCGATATTTAAAAGCAGAGTAAAATCCTTGTTGTTAATCATCACCAGACCAGTTGAAAGTTTTCCTGAAGAGCAGGTAAATTCATACAAGCACAGCAGTGAAGAATTGGATCCAAATCGGACTAAAATTGGAAAAGTTATGACATTTACAGTATTCTCGAACAGTTGATATGAATATATATGCATATTAATATGTGTATACTGATGATGTCATCACCTCACACTTTGCCATCATAATCGCGATAATGTACAAACAACGAAACTTTAGCTCTTCTGTCATTCAAGTGTTGACATAATATTGTCATCCTTAGCTGAACAACTTTAGAATAATGATCAGTCAGAAATATTAGATTTTGAACTGGGGCCTAACCGAGTTACAACAACAACAGCGACAACAACAGCAACAACAACAGCAACAGCAACAAAAATAGGCATTTAAAATTGTGTATGACCTATATATGACAAGTTGTGAGGGGATGATATCATCCACTCACTCATTTGCATATTGACACTGACTGTTCGAGAAATAGTGTTACAGTGACAATAAAGCGGGGTTCCCACTATCACGATTGGCGCCACGATTGAAATCGTGGTCTTAATCGTGCAGCAAGCGTGATGGTCTGATCAGATCGTATCAGATCTTAAGGTCAATCGTGGCAATCGCGTTAATCGTAGGAAAATTTTGGACGGTTCAAAAATTTTCTACGATTAACACGATTAGTTTTTGATCGTGATCAGATCGTCTAGGATCGTATCCAAACGCAGCAAATCTCTTCTAATCGTGCTTCTTAATCGTGTTGATCGGGATCGACTTTTTCACTTCACTTCCGCTTATTATCATTATTATTGTTTGCCCATTTGCCCTTATTTTACTCATAAGTTGATTTATTTTGTATTCTCATAGGTGGTAGCCGCATCTTTAGATTATTATTTCCAAACGTTAAATTGTATGACGGTGTGGGGTTTAATTGTAATGTTTAAGGTACATTATCAAAATCAATTTTTTTAATGATTTCATAGAATGAAAATTGTATTACAGATTTTTAGATGTTTTCATACACTATGTTAATGATGTTTTCATTAATGAGTTGCTATTACCATTATACAGACACACAAAACAGGATATGGGATAAGTTTGTAACGAAAACAAAAAATGAGCAAAAATAAAATGGCAATTGTATGTCTGCACGTATTGACTGACGTCAGTACAAAGATGAGAATGATTTAATGAATCGTGCTTGAATGGGTACATATCAATGGCAAATGATTAATTTTTTAAAGTATATTACAGAGTTGTTGTTTGTTTGTTTTTGGGGGGGGGGGTGCAGTATCCTGCTGTTTTGTGTATTGTACATAGCATATAGTAATTAAGAGTTGTTGTTTCATCAGCCATCGTTTGACCCCTTTGCATCTATTTTGACACTTTTCAATGTCTTTTTTTTTTGTATGTTTGGTAGAGCATAATTTTAGAGGAAAATTTTTATTTTCAACTCTCATTATTACTGCAAATGTAAAAGTGACCATTGTCGTGGATGTGAGATCACTCGTATGATTATGACAATGAAGATCACTCTTATTATTTTTCACAGTTAGTTATTCAATAAGTGTAGCAATATAACCCCTGCGAAATAATTTTGCGTAAAACCACCTTTTTTGTTAAAAAGTGACATCATTTTGATTAGGGAGTCACTTTTCTGTTATGTGTGTGTGTCAGTTATGTTAAACATTGTGAAGTAAAACACTAAATCAAGCCGAATAAACCAAACTTTTAATAACCCATGAGATAACGACATTTTGAAATAAAAAGGCATATGATACATACACTTTGCGAATGTGAAATCGAACACATAAGCAATACTATCCATTCGGCCAACTTTCTTATATCGAGCGTATATAACACATAATACTATGTTACATGATATTCAAAATGATCCCATCCTCTTTCTTAGCTTCCATTTCATCATATGATTATTTTCTTCATGTATTGGAGAGAAAGGTCATTTTGTCTTGCTGTTTTTTTTTTTCTGGGGAAGAGGGGCAATCATCTGATCTTATGTATTTGGGTTCGTTATTTCATTTTTGTGAGGGGGGAGGGTGAGCATGTCGATTTAATAATCTATTAATTTCTTTACGTTTAATATTAGACGAGGGAATACTGAGGTTATGGCTGGCCTGGGTGCTGCTTTCTCTCTGATAACATAATCGTCATTAGCAACACTGCAAAGGTTACGTTGTCATCATCGTCAACCTGTCAAGCCTTGCCATCATCAGTGGTTGTGGATAAAATCAATAGGCCTAATCACTCTGCATAATTTAAGGGAAACAATGAAATCCATCGTCAGCCGGACTATAATATTCCCATTCGGGTCCAATCGCGCCTTAAATGGGGGTCGCTTCTGATCCCGATCGTAAAAGATATCGTATCTTATCTCAGCAGCCCGTATTGGTTCGCGGTATTCGTATAGTGGAACGTATCAGTACGTTGCTGCACGTACCAGATCGGGGATCCTGATCGTAATGGTCATGTTAGATCGGTACCAATCGTGAACTCAATCAGGACAATCCTGTCGGATCGTATTTGAACGGCAGACCAGATCGTGACTGATCGTATCGCTTGAAATAGACCAATCGTGACCATATCGCATTCAAGCGTACCAACACGTAAAGACTCGCATAACCTCGTATCCAAACGTGAAATTTCAGACGAGTTCAACAAATTTTCCACGATCAGTTACGAATGTCCAACCGTGGCGTTCGCGATGGATCGCACGATAGTGGGAACCCCGCTTTGAGCATAATTTCACATTTTCAGAATTTCCTAAATTCTTGATCAGATTTTGATCACATTTCCAGCATTGTACTCAGGTTTTTCTCTTTCTTCCCAGACTAACTTTGAAAATGTCCGTAATTGTCCTCTAATATGGCACGACAACGAAACCATTCCATCTGCTGCATGTTAATAAAAAAGAAGTCTTTTTATCATTGGGGGAGTTCAGATAAATTAAGATTCAGTGTATCATTTCTATATATTTCCTCAACCATGAATCAAAGAGGTGCTCTTTAGGGTATATAACACTTTTTACTTTTCATATCTTTTTCCTTCTATGCTGATTTTCATCAATATGGGGGGGGGGGGAATACTATAGTTATCTTCAAAATTTTCCCTCTTTTTATACGGTAGAACCAGTAGAACATACTCTATTATAAGGGGAAATCCAGTCCAAATATAAGTTAGTCTGATGAATAAAAAAATAAATAAATCGGATGGAAAATAAGGAAGTTATGACATTTTGAAGTTGTCCTAATTTCTGCAAAACAATTCTTGTACAGTGGATATGAATATGCAAATGAGTTAGCCAATTATGTCACAACCTCGCAATTTTCCATTGATCGTGTACAAAAAAAAAATGACGAAAATTCAATGTTTCTGTCATAGAAATCTGACACACGATGCTATCCCTGGTTGAATAACTTCAGAGAAGTGAGCAGTTAGATGATTATGTTACGATTTGAGCCTCGGCCATAATTGCGTTTGAATGAAAAACTGGAAATTTCAAAATTTTATGTACAAACTATAATTATGACAAGTTGCGAGGGGATGCCATGCTCACTTTGCTGATTGCATATACATATTGACCGTTCAAGAACCGTTTCCTGAAAAATTAATGAAACTTCAAAATGTCATAACCTCCTTATTTCTCACCCAATTTCGATCAAAATATTACCGTTGAACTTGTAATATTTTACTCTTTCTTTTCGGACTAACTTATATTTGGACCGGACTTCTCCTTGAAAGAATCGACTAGTACTTACAAGCGTTGTTTTTACTTGGTTCCGTCATATTTCAAACTCCTATTCTTTATAAACGGACAGCTTTGGTTCCGTGATTTATTCAAAATATAGTGCAACCTTGTGATATCCATTTGTTCATACATTATTGCACTTAATTTCGTACTTAGTTTCCCTATTTTGAATTGTATTTGATGATTTTGATATTTCTTTGTCCAGTAAATGATACACATGTATATGTATCGTATTTTGTAAAATGTGAGAAATTAATTCAATTCATGCAAAGCGGTCGCGGAATGTTTATTTTTTTCTTGCTTATTTCTTGTTTTCTTTATCAATGAGTGGTTGGTAGGGAAGAGGCGAGGGTGTCAAAGGTGCAATAGTGCCCTTTGTTGGGTCCAGTGGGCAATATCCACCACCGTCAAACAGTTTACGATTGTCATCCACTTGCAGTGTGAAAATCCCTATTTTGTTCATGAATGAATAACTACATTTAATGGGCTGTATTTTGACACTTACACACACGCACACACACACACACACACACACACACACACACACACACAAATCACACATATTAAGTTAAGAATCCTCCCGGAACTTGGAGCTTTGTATCTGTAAACTACTGGCAAAGTCTTTCATTATCCCATATCCCCATACACAAAACATGTTCGCTCTCTATCAATCTATCTGTCAATACTATTCCTAATATTTTATCATTACTCGCTACAGTGGTGCCAAGTACATAACTTTGCAATCTGAAGTTAATTTGTTTTACGTAATTTCGTTAAAAAATAATAACCGGGCATCGGTTATACCTCAATTCCACCGTGACACAATTCTGGGAAGTGTATCAACACAATACAAAATCTGATGCAAAGGATACAATTTTTTTTTTTTTTTTTTTGAGATTGAGATAAAATTTCTGAGTTAGAGAAAAGTAGAGACTTGAGTGGTGGGGATCATTACCTCATCCAGCTTGAAATTTTGATATCAACAAATATCAACATTTTCTGAAAACGTGTTAAAGGGATGGTATAGTTCTGGTTGAGAGGGGGGATCAGGTTTAAAACTTTTTTTTTTTTTTTTTGGTGAGAACATGAGAAACCTCATATGAAACATGAAAGAGCATGTAATTCTTAGAGGGATTCAAAGTTTCTTCGATGAAAATTGGCTGTGAAATGGCGGAGATATCCAAACAGAGGCATCCTAAGAAAAGGCCTTAGTGGGACCCATCTTTTATTAGGATAGCTTTCTTTTGCTCTGTTTTTGGATGTCTCAACCATTTCAAAACAGATTTTCATCGAATAAACTTTGAATTCCTCTTAAAAGTGTGTGTTCTATAATACTTTATGTGTGGTTTCTTAGTATCTTGCAAAAAGTTAAAAGCTCAATCCTCATCTCAACCCATACTATACCATCCCTTTAAAACTTTGAAATTAAAGGTTAGAGTTGATAATCACACAAGATACACACAAACATGCCCACACAACAGACAGACAGACATACATAAGAAACATTCAAACAATATCTCTCATTCCAGACTTACTTCATTGTTTCCAAGAAAACGTTGATCAAAGATATTTCAACAATTTCTCCATACACGTTAAAAACATATCATTCATTTATTAATCTTTTTTAAAATGAAGCTCATTTGATATGGACAGATCTTTGCGATCATAATTATATTACAAGACAATAAATTAGTACTAAAAGAGCTACACCACACTGTGACCTTAACCTCGAAACTAGCTAGTCTCCTCCACCCAGACTTTTCTGATGGACTGATGTCAGTAAGGAATTGGCTTTCAAGCTTCTCTACCATTGTCATTTCTTCCCGATGCCGACGACTGAATCTTGTCATGTAACTACAAACAGAACCATTAAAAAAAAAGGTAATGCTCTTCTTTTCTTTTGGCTCATTTTTCTCCCCAGCAATCCATCAGAAATGTTAGGTCAAGGTCATCAAGTCTCTTGGCCCAATATGAACAAAACATTATATAACAGCAAACATTTCCAGTTTCTTTTTTGAATGAAAAATACACCTCTTTAACGACTACACAGATTGTACACAAAATACTGAAAGTAATATAGAAACCTGTATAATCATATCACAAAAAAACAAAAAAAGATAGGAAAACAAAAGCACAATCAAGGTGGCAACATACCAAATACTAAAATGTAAAAATGTGAAATTATCAGCTTCATAAGAAGTATGCCTGAGTGGCAGAGAACACGAGTTCATTTTGCCCAACATGATGAGTAGAAAGAGTGCGCGGCCTTCAAACTTCCAGTCACTGTAGTATATGCGCCTTTTGTGGTGTACAATTGTTCTCTTTATTTGTGAATTCGAAATATCAAAAAATTAAAAGCAAGGGCTTATGTTGTCTATACAGTTTTAAAAAGGTACCAATAGCTTCTTTAATAGAAAAAAAGAAGATATACCAACAAATACCAAGGTACCTAGATTAAAACTTCTGCAATAATTCTCTTAGTGTCAGATCAATGAATTAAAATCAACCTATACGGACAAGGAAAAGGCAGCCCTTGCTCATTTCAACATTTAATATCTTGAAATATTTTAAAACAGGTAAGTTTACAGTCAAACCAGAGTACTTCACAGAAATTATTAACTGTGCAGACTCTTTATGGTGAACTCCAGATGTTCTTATGACTGTATACACAAATGCCTGAAGAATGATCTAGCATGAAAACTGGTATCAGCAGGCAGAGCCATGTCACGTCCAATTAAAGATGCTATTGACATAAAGATAACAATCTTGACTTCAGTGCAGTTTTCCATCTTTTCAGGAGTTGAGGAATTTATCATGGTTAGATGCAAAGTCCATAAAGTGAAATGGTAATGCTGGAATGCATGCACTGTCAAGCTTGTATTACGTACACAAAATGAGCAAGAAAGAAAAAAAAAACATGATGTAAACATGAAAGAGATTTGTGTATACAGTCATAAACATACAGGAAGGCAGCTCTGGATTTGAATAGCTCGAAAATTTACTTACATATATATGTCTCCTGGCATGGAAGTTTCCCGTCATCATTATCTGCTCTAGAAAAAGTGGCAATCACAGTCATACTACCAGTTTGGTACATCTCTACATTATCATTGAATGAATACTCTTGCACCATTAGGTTTGTTTCATCTTCATTTCTTTGTGTTTGCACAGCGCAGTTTTTTTTTTCTTTTGAACTTATTTTTCAAAGAGCTTCTAATCACAGAAAAAAAAGTTTTAACTCTATAGAAAACACATGATTGAAATTATAAATTAGTATCAAACTCAGCAGAAGTTTCATCCTTTCATGATACTGCTTGCAGAAAATTGTTTACATAAAATATTCTTCCAAATTTTCACATAGATCTGTGAAATACCAATTTTGTGGCAATTTTTTCAAATGTGATTGTAGAAATACTATTTCAATATTTCATTTTGCCAAACTCACCAACAAAAAAAATCATCACTAACAAAAAAAAAAATACTACCCACAAGTGACTGAAAAATATAATGACTGATATATGAAAGAGTTAATGCATTGTGTAGTATTTCAAATTATTACCCACTTTTGGGTAAATCACATTTAAGAATGGGTACATTGTGATGCGCACAATCAAAATGGGGTTTCTGTAGAGCTATGATCAATGCGAAACTTTCACATCTAAGATTTCCTACATCTACAACTTTCACAAAATCTTCATTAATTTTGACACGCCACCTGACGAACCTTCATAAAACATCCTGAGAATTATGTCTTTAAAAAAATGTCACAAAAGTAGACTGCTCGCATCAAACAACTTCTGCTTCCTCTAAGAGGCATATTTAGCAAAGCCCACAAAAGTCCCTCTTCTCTTAGTTAACCAATACTCTAAAAGCTGTGATTTTCATCAACAGATTTTTTTTTTTTTTTTTTTTTTTTTTTTTTTTTTGCAATGAGGAGGTCAGTCATTTTTGTGAGATGTTGTTTGCCCAATTTGACACGGAGGCTATCTTGAGCAAACTAATGCCTGTCCCTTTGCGATATTTTTTAATGTTGTTAAATTTGCGGCCCATCAGTGATTTGTGAAATTTGCTGAAATCAAACCTTCACAAAAAATTACAGCTTTTACAGTATCCAGAACTGTTCAAAGGTTGACAAACTCCATGCCCATAATTTAAAAAAAAAAAAAAAAATACACTTGCCTGCTTCTTCCACATAAACACAAAATAGGCAACATGAAGAGGTTGTTGCAGGTCAAAATAATCATGTTAGATAATTCATGGATCACACAAGATTCTACAAACAAAACTCTGTAGGCCTATCAAACTTTGTGGTATCCTGACACAGACATGAGGCTCTTCAACAAATAAACAGACATAAAGAAATGAACAAATGCTTAATAAAGGTACAAGGTTTTCACTGTTGTTAAAAACTTATTCTGAAATTCATCTGTCTATGAGTTGAGAAAATGTCTTGGCCCATTCACAATACTTGACCATTTCATTTCCCACAAATATGCTGACATGTCTATTTTAAAATGTCAGGCCGAATCCTTAGTCGAGCATTGGCTACTGGTCCAAACCTGGAACTTTCCATGCAAGGGAGCAAACGTGTCTTTGAATTTTTTTATAAATACGTACCCTGCTTACCACACATGCAGCTCAATATCGTTGGGCATTACAGTTTCTAATGACTGAATGCCCACAGCACCATTCTTGAAAACATACTTTGCACATATTTTATGTTTCCGTCATCTTTAAAAGACAAGTTAGGAAAGAAGTGAAACAACATGTTCAAAACCATGCAGGTGGTCTCAAACATGGTAGAGGTAATTGCATAATAACTGTTGATTTGCATGATCTATACTGTTATCTCATCAACCACTGACCCCTGTTGACTGTCGAAGATGATCTCTGAAAATCCAAGAACTGTCTTCTGTCTTGGAATTCTTTCATAATATCAACTATTATCCACTTCATACTCACGCAATCACTAGATGTGCCCTTAATGCAAATGGTCCGTTATTCATATTTTTGAATAAATTCACTGATCTTGACCACTGATCAAGTATTGACCTATAATCCTCTTTGCACAAGGGATATATTTCCCAAGTTGCAGCTATACGCATTATAAACATCATCAAACTTTCCTGGTGGAATCAATACACAGAAGCTGGCATTTTGATCTAATTTTGACGTCTTTGACCTTTGCTCTTTCATCCTCCCATTACTTGAGCAATTGCTTGCTTACTCATTATCTTCTCACAAAATTACCAATTACCACTTTTTATAAATTTTGCTGCATGTTTTAAAGGGACTGTACAGTACTGGTTGAGGTAGGGATTCATGTTTTGAACATTCCTAAGTGAGATAATGAAAAGCCTCTTATGAAATATAAAAGAGCATGTAATTTTAAGAAGGATTCAACGTTTATTTGATGAAAATTGGTTATCAAATGGCTGAGATATCCCCCAAAGTGCTAATAATAAAAGGCGACATGCCCCAACTTTATTAGTATCTCTCTGTTTCACCTTGTTTTTGGATATCTCAGCCATTTCAAAACCGATTTTAATCGAATTAACTTTTGATACCCTTTACAACCGCATGCTCTTTGACATCTCATAGAGTGGTTTCTGAATATCTCACAAAACGTTAAAAGCTAAATCTTCACCTCGACCAGAACTGTACACACCCTTTAAGCTTATGCTATACACTTTGCTTAACTGCAGATGAGAAATGATTAGAAACCAATATGATAACTGCAGTTTGCTGAAAGAGAACATACTCCTTTGAATCTAGTGGTCTTCAGGGCAATCAACGTACTTGCAATGTTTAGGTCACAGGGCTGGAATCTATTTTTCATTCTCAATCACTTGGGAGTATTTCATCGTAATGGACACGGATGTGCCAGTATACACGACGCACTCCATGACAAGTCAGTTCATCCATCCCTGTTTACACTGCTGCCAAAAAAAAAAAAACATTGCATTCTGCTCATTCCAGTTTTTTGTTTGAAGTTGCTGGGCAACTACTTGTATCTGAGTGTAAAAACTGGAATCTAAACAAACAAAAAAAACCCTCCTCAGAAATGAAATCCTTTGAAACTTGGCAGCTTTATTCTGATTTTTCTGGCAGTGCAAATGCTCTCTACCTGGCTCGCCATTTTTCCACTATTTTTTGGGGTCATGTCACATCCATCCCGAACGGCGAGGCAATCTCCTGCCTGCTTATCTACACCCCTGATCTCAATGTAAGAGTAACACATGTCAGTTGTCATCTGCACTACCTACCAGAAACCCCCTATGTTCCTGTCTCTTCTTGCACATAAACATTTCCTGAAAAAAAAAAAAAAAACGGAAAGTTCCTGTTTTTTCTGGCAGTGTAAGTGGTAACATAGCAGCCTGGTAAATGGAAATAAACAGCCATATGGATGGACGGATGGACGGGCAACCCGCAAAACCTGGATTCGACCCTTCAGGCGGAGGCATAAAATCTTTGCTTTCTCCTTTCAAATCCTGAGCTCTGTTGATGATTTGAGCTTTATTGAGCAGTCATTGAGAGTTGGATATGATCCCTGCATCCTCAAACACACATTGCTTGTTAAGTTCATTTTGTGTTTTGTTTTCTATGAACATAAGACACACACATAAGCATGTAATACACACACTAACATAAAAATATATAAGCACTGTAATCATGACTGATCCCCACTTTACATGTACTGTCTAAATACATTTCACAAGATATTAAGGGACCATCTAAACACATCTTGATGTCTTTCTGCGAAGATGAACAACACTCATCTGAACGGCTGAAAACAGCATGTTCGGCAGAAATGCATCTATCTGCAAAAGATTTGGAAAGTGGGGAATTCCAGCACATATTTCTTGACTGGAAATGCACCACTGCATCTTATACACAAAAGAAACACAGTATAGGTACAATCATTAATACTCTCACTTTCCACCAGCTAACACTGGGACAGCATCGCACAGGCTATGAGCGCTGACAGTTTATAAATAAGTGCTTCTCATAAACCACGCGGTGGAAGCGAGTGCTGACCTGGACGTTTGATGACAATAACCATCTCCTCTCCAGCTTGCTGCTTTCGCCCCGTATTTTCATGTCTCACACACACATCCCATCCCATCCATTCAACTTGCCACTAGGGGGCGCTCTACAAGGCATCACTGCTATAGAGAGGGATCACCCAATCATCACATCAGTCTATTCAAGGGGAAGATCCTTTTCACAGAGACTGGATGAGTCTAGGAAGAAGTTCAGCCCTGAGGGGGTTAACATTTCCAGCAGACAACTTTTCCCTCTCCACAGATTATTTCCTTGAAAGAGTACGAAAAATAAGGGAGCCCAAAATTGGATCCTCCTCGCGAGTGTCTCTCAGCCCCGGTACGTGCAAGAATGACAGCATTTGATTCCATAGAAGCGGTGCGAGCAGACGTTGTGTTGCGGTACCAGGTAACACCAGCTGTACTCATCACGACATAGCGGGTACGAGTCTGCTGTAAAACCAACAAGAAAAAAAGCTGTTATGCCACTGTCCCATCAAGTCTGGGAAGAATCTTCTGTAAAAATCATCATCTTTTAATCATGAAAATGAAAACTCTGAATACTACTGTGTGTCTTAGAGAAGGGCTAAATGGACCTGATTGAAATCATTAAAGGCACTCAGTCGTGGCGAGTGGTTTGTGCGGCACGGAGACGAATGTAACACGCTGCCTCCCCCATTCTGTATCAAATGTAGTGACCCCGAATGAGAATAGCGCTGGCTAAATGGGTCAGCGAACAACACGCTAACCTACAAGAGCTCTATGCTACAAATCTCCTAACCCAAATGGCTGCGCATGAAGAGAGGCCAAAAGAGCCACGCGTCTTCTGGCCTCTCTCCTCCAATCACCGCAGCTCGCGGTGACAATGTTTGTGTATGATGCGTACACACACACGCACACACACACACACACGTGTCTCAGTGGCAGCATTGTCCCACACGTTTATGGATATAGCACCGAGTCTGGCATTGCGCAATTGCATGCACAAACTTCGGTCGTTCGGAGTTTACGTACCATAAGGGATGGCGATCGGCTGCCTTTAAATTGGACAAAAGTCTCTAAAGAAAAAGATAACACAAAAATGTGCAAATTTAAGAGGGAAATATCACCTCAAATCTTCCAGAGTGTGTTCCCAATTTAACCCTAAAAGGGCCGGGCGTTTTTGGCTATGCTCAGACCGGGGGGAAGGATTCCGCCCCCCCCCCCCCACCCCCTCCCGAGATCTCAGCCATCGGTGGTGCGATCGCGATGAAATTTTGTATGCGTGAGACCCACGTCATAATCTACAAGATCATGTTATAAGATTTTTTTTAAACAATCAATTTCTAATTTTAATTAATTAATTAATTATGCAATTAAGCTCAAGATCATATTTAGCCTAATTAAAAGCATTGAGAGTCTAACTTTTGATCTGTAAATCCGTTTTAGCATATTCAACAATTGTACACCACAAAAACTTCCAAAACTCATTTCAATTCTTATGTATTGTATTGTTTTCAGAATTTTTTACGCATTTCTTTGTTTTTCAACTTTTGTATTTTCTTTGTTTTCTCATTGGAAATTGTCACTGACCACTTTTCTACCATAATTAGCACAAAATTAATCAATGAAAGTGATTAATTATACAAATAATCGGGTTTTTATGACTTTCAAGACAGCGCACTGTTTTCCATAGAAATGTACACAAAACCACAAAATTGTGCCCATTTTGGGGCGACATTCCGATACAAAAATGGGCGTGGCTTTGCAAAAGTATGCGCAGACGTTGCAGATTTGGTCTCAAAAGTTGCGCGAGACTTGAACAAACAAAGTCAAGAAGCCTCGCAACGAGGCCTTCTCGCGTCACAGAATTATAGCACGAAACGTCGAGGGGGGCGGATATTCAAGGATTTGTTATAAAGTGAGCAATTAAAAGAATATGGTTGCAACTGATTGACAAATCATACTTCAATTTAGATAGATTGTACAAATTGTGTGTAACTAAGCACTTTAGTAGTAGCCATTATCAAAAAAATCATGGGCATACACATTTGGGTAGGATTCCAACTAACAATCTCCTGATTACTAGACAGGCAAAATTGCAATATTTTGGGGCAACTAAGAAATGATTCATTCTTATCAATAGATACCAATGCAGATGCCATTACTCATGATTTTAGTACAGAATTTTTTCCCTGTGCTACTTTGAACAAATCATGGCTTGTCCATTCAAAGACCTACCAACATGACATCTTTAATTTCAATCATTGGGAAGGTAGAGAGCTGTCACTCATTGAATGTTTTGTACTCACTGTTGGTCACGGATGGGCAGACGTCTGTGTTACAGTCTACTGTTGTTGACGGTCTTCCGTGCTGCGGACATACCACTCTGTTCATATCCTGGTTACTGCCTCCATCGGCCCTGACACACGTGACTTCTCGAGTCTTCGTGCCTCCATCGCAGGTCGCACTGCACTGTTGTGAAAAGATCATCAAGGTACATAAACATATTAGTGAGACTGAATGAATAACACATTTGTTTGAGAGAGTATAAAAATTACATAATATACAGGAATTATATGTATATACCAGTAAATGCCATTTTCAATGGTTTTACAGTAAGGTTATAAACTTGAGAAAAATCAGATCTTTTCAATGAATCTGCATTCATTACATAACAAGAAATATTTTTCAAGATATTCTTCAAATCATCACATACATTCTAATTATTTTCTTTGTTGTTTTACAAGCTTTTCTGTCAAATATCTGAAGTTGACAAAAATTGATATATCAGTTTTTGCATTTTAACTCATCATATATGTGTGAATATATACATGCGTTAGAAAAGAAAGTCGAAAGATTTAATCCTGGGAGAACTATTGCAACTTGATAAAGATTATGTAAAAATGTTTGGTTCCTCTTACAAGTACACAGTGTGTACTCATGTTGTAAGCGTACATTTGAACATCAGAATGATCTTAACAATTTTTCAACAATCTATTGAGGCTTGCAGCTTGAAATGTCTCTGAATATATATCAATTAAAACTGCTTGGAACTGCCTTTGTAAATAAAACAACTAGAATGTCAAGAGCTGAAGATCAGAAAGAATAAATCAGGTAGCCATATTATCTATGGTCAGTGAACAAAACTTTGTGTGTGTTACACAAGCACATCTAACCCTGTGGAGATTCTTTGTATAGGTTCTTATTTATACAATGTATGTTTGTCTGGTTTTGTTTTATTCAAAATACCTGAGACCACTCTCCAGTCTGCCATTGACCTCTGACCTCTCGGGTGCAGGATTGAAGGTTGCAGGGCTTGGTGAGAGACAAAACTGGTCTGCTGAGATGCTGGCAACGTTCCTCCGGCAGCTCCCGGTACTGGCCCTGGTCGTCCAAGTGACTGCACTTCATTATTCGCAGCCGCTTGCCCAAACCGCACGACCGGGAGCACTGGATGGTGAATGCATGAGCAGTAAAATATTTCACATATTGACTTGATTTGATTTGATTTGATTTATTCTCTGTATGCCATTTTCTTTGCAAGTATACATTAATTCTCTGCAATTTCATTAACATTGTACAAAATAACAGTAATATGACTATTTTCAACAATTATCGTCAAATATATACATCTGTAAATTATAGTCACATGAGCTACATCTTAATTTGCATACAGAACGATTGCCAAGAATAAGCACAAAGCTTGACTGTTTGGTGACCAATAGTGAATAACATTTATACGATGAAGAAAAACAATAAACATACGCTTCTAAACTATTCCAAACTAGACAATGAAAACATTTGATATATTATGTGATTGTATAGTTGGACCATCACAGCAGATTCTTTGAAAGGGTCATGCTGCATATGTGTGAAACACCAACAATCAGGAATATAAATAATGCTGCAATAGGTAATTCCGTTGTTTCCCCAGAAATAGCATGAAACATATTGAAAGCAATAAACATTTGTCCATAAGGAACTCTGCAAACATCCACAGACAAATCCAATAATTTGTTTAGATGTATTTATCAAAGAGGAAATTGAATATATCTCAGCTCTTCACCATCATGCTTTAAAGAGAAAGGCAATAATTAAATGGGATATTAAAATAAAGTTATAAAGCAAAAATACTATGCCTTTCTACAGATAGGCTTTTTTATTTTGTATTTGTTTCTATGTACATTACAATATCTTTCTCAGGTCACAGAACATTGTTTATTCGGCATGATATATAAATACAATATATATATATATATGTGTGTTCCAAAGTGTATCCCAACACTAGAAAGCTTAGTTATGGAATATGGAATATCAATTATCAGAGCGGCTGAAAGTGAATGAGTGATGTATTTATATATATACAACCAATAAAAGCAAATTCTGGCTCATTGAAATCAGTAATGACATCTAGTTCATGCAGGTAATGTCAAAGAATATGAAATAATACTTGAACAGGAAAACCTTGTACAGGGGGAAAAAAATATATATATATATACATCTATATATAAGACCACCATGGTAAGAGACCCACAGCCCAACTTTAGTATCTTTCTTTAGTATCTTTAGTATCTATCTAATAATGCCATCAACTTTTCACAGTCACAAGTGTAGGTTGTCAAATGTACAAACTGGAGAGTTTGATTGCAAAATGACTTAACTCCATTCTTACAATTTGAGGCATTTGCCATTAAAGCTGCTAAAAAAACAAAGAAAATGATAAGAAAATATAATATATTTGTCATCATAACTTCTAGAATATTCCTTGTTATGTAACAAGTGAAGTTTCACTGGACAGGTTTTATTTTGCTCCTTATGATAATGGATTTAGCTAAATGTGTTCAAAAAGTGGCTCATGAGCTGTTTTGCAATCAAACTCAACTGGACATTAGCCTTGGGTGACTGCACTATCTAAGCTTTCAAAGTGAAAAAATCTGAATGAGATTGTGATGTTCCAAATTTGTTCGATACAAATGACTATTGGACTCTGTTGGCAAAAGTATCGTTGCTCCAAGATCTAATGTTAACACTCAGAGATATCTTATATGACAGATTCTGATTGGTTTTAGGACAGATCTTGATTGCCTTTAATGTCAATATTTGTGTTGCTAGAACTTTGTAGAGAAACCAAACTGTATGCTCTATTTTTGTCTCTGTGATTTATTTATGTTTCTTTCTAAGTTCATGTAATGTTTCAATGCTTTGATTCTGATCATTTCATCTGGTGATTTATCTTGGGTGAGTTTTGGTCCATTAATGTTGCACAAAGCAAAACCGTCCTTCGGGCTTACTTATTTATTTTGCAGAAAGGATCATGACCCGAAATATGGGGGAAAATTCCTTCAGCCCACTGGAACATTATATGGTGCAATCACATGGTATTCAGAAAGTTGATCCATTCATTGTTTAAGAATCTATTTCACCATACCCTTGCAATCAGACAAACCATGGATTTTGGGGTTTTACAGCCTATGCATTTAAAATGTGAATGTGAGCTCGATGATGTAAAATTATCTGCTTCTAAAAGCAAATGGATTGAACTTGGACATTGTGATCTTGAGAAAGATCACAATCTCCAAGATTACACTTCGTGTTCATCCAAATCATCATCTAATGTTTTAATAGTATTACAAAATGACAGAGTATTTGGAATCGGTATATCTCTCACTAGGCTAAACTCCTAATTTGACACTGACTACAACTGATTTGAAATGACACCTTCAATATGAACTGATACCACTCATCCTATGATTTCTGAGGTTCTACAAGTCTCATCTAAAAGAAATTCCATCTTCACACTGTCATACGAGACATCGCCATAGCAACCATCGAGTCCTCAAGTTATGAAGCTGCAATTGATGCTCCTTGAGAGAATGGATAGACACATATCTGATCCATCTATGAATACCAAACAGGTTTCATTTCAATATGAAGGAAACAATAGAGTTCAGTGTGTTGGTCTGAAAAACGTGGTGTAATATCAAATTTGTACAAATCTTTGAAATCTATATAACTGTACCTATTAGCTTAGTTAAAATGAAATTGTTATTTTCATGATATGATATCTACATCAGAAAGCTTGAATATCCATGACTAACTTTCATTTTCATCCAAAGCTGTGATTATAATACTGTGCATAATGAAGAACTATCAGAAATCTCTATATCTCTGCTACCTTGTTTTGATTTTCAGAAACAACTTGAAATGCATTCTGAAAGTGGAGACCTTTGCCAAGCAGCTAATTTCCACCACTGATATTCTTCTTCCATAGAGATCAGTGATTTCCACCCATACATGTGCATGCTGAAAATCTCCCAATTTCCCAATATAGAAGCCTGTGTTACATCATAAACCCTCAGCTGCACAGGGCACCTCGCTCTACCAGAAACTAGAGCACGCGTATGTAAACCTAAAAAATGCGCAGCTTGAACTCCCAAGTTCATTGACCCTACCTGCCAAAATATCAAAAATTCTTCATAAAATCCACAAAAATTTCCAGATCACAACCAAAATTTAATGATCTGTTTTTTGTATCATTCTCAACCTTTCCTGTAAGTTTCATCTAAATCCGTGCACAACTTTTTGAGTTATTTTGCACACAGATAAACAAACAAACAAACCAACGGTAATGAAAACATAACCTCCTCCCTTGGCGGAGGAAATAAGTTGCCAAGGCTGTGATTTACATACAGGAATCTCTATTGGCTGTAGGTTACTTTGCTGGAGCATAAAGACATTATGGATGCCTGATGCAAAGACAATATTTAACATACTGACAAATACAAAGAGAGGTAAAACTGAGGTAAACAATGGGAGTTTGTTGTACAGGGTTATCTTCTGAAGATATGAAGTTTTGGGTACATTTCCTTTTATCTGTGTGTGCTTGAGTTGCTTTCAGTCCTTGCATAAATGTTGCTACAAGTCATGGCAAACAGATTGTGTGTGTGTGTGTGTGTGTTGCAAGTTGGGAGTAATAGTATATATGAGAATGGTCACTACTTTCTTCCCACAAGAGGTAAGGTAGGTAACAAGGCAAGTGCCAAATTGTGTCTCGCCCATTCGCGTATAAGAAATTAATGTTTTTCTAACTCCCGAAAATTCATGACCCGCCTATGACCTTTGACCTTGTGGTGACCTTCAACTCCCTAAGGGACATTTACCATCCAAGTTTGGCCACTGACGGACAAAGGGATCAAAAGTTATCCCTTAGTCTCCCCACACCTCTGGTGGGCTCGACAAAAACACTGGAAGCAAAAGTACACACTTTACAACAGATATACAGGAGCAAATTTTGTGAAATAATTTGACTGCTTTTTTTTTTTCACAGAAGAGTAAGTGCTTCTCATAACAGACTACAGCAGTTCACAAGTTTGCACAACATCACATTACATTTATAGGCAAGATATATGTCAGGAAATTTTGCGGGGACTGTCCAACTTGTTCCCAGTTTGCATTTTGTTTGCGGGGTACGATAAAGAGAGAATCAGAGAGCGACAGAGGGAAGAACACTAGAGAACGTAAGCTTGACCGCACCTCGCTCCACGCCGATATAAACCACTGGACTTTGAGAGGGCATTCATCCAGACTGCAGGGTTGGCGCGTGTGGGGCTGGACGGAGCCGCGGCAACGGCTGGAGGACTCACGGTGGTACTCGCCCGAACCAGTCTGGGAGACACACGACACCATGCGTGTCTGATACCCATCACCGCAGGTGCGGGAACACTGTTTTTTTTTTATTGGGGGAGTACCGGGGTTGGTTGGGAGGGGCCATTGAGAAAGGGAGGAGGAGGAGGAGGAGAAGGAGGAGAAGGAGAAGGAAAAGATGAAGAGAAGAAACAGGTGGATCAGAGAAGGTGCTCACAGAGTGGACATTATCAGAATTTTTGATTTCGTGAGGAAAATATGAGGTCATGGGGCAAATTTGCATTGCAGTAGGAGAAGGTGATGGAGGAACCAGGAATGTTTGACACACGAAAGGATGAATGTTGTCAGAGGGAAGATAACATTGAAGATCGCGATATGTGCAGAAAGGTCAACGTTTTTGCCACCGTTGGAACACACAAGACAAAGGAATATGGGATCAGCAAAGGGAAGACGGCACAGCATCAGCCACGTGAAAGTTTGTTGTGACAAAGACCAGACAGAAGACAGGTACCACAAGATCAACAGCAGAACAAACAGACACATCAAGTACACACACGGTCAGTGGCAGGTTTTATGAATGGGAAATAGGAAATCCATGTACATGTCAATGTCACACAATCCCAGAAAGGATGACAAAACACAGTAAACACAGGACAGAATTATGGAGAAGGGCAGTCATGCAGGCATTTACACAGATTGCAGGAATACATTTGCAAATAATCCATAGATAACATAGGATCAAAAATGTTTGGTAAGTGTTGGGATAAGTTTTTCAGATTTTGTGTTCCATTTGATTCAGCATACATTTATTTAGACAGACGTAATTTGCAGAGCGGCATATCAGTCAAGGAAGAGCACACATGATATTGCGATGATAAGTGAGGCAATGGAGGTACAAGATTTTCACATAACATGATGCAAATGCCAACACAATGATGTTCCATTTTGTTTTTGTGACAGAGGTTCATAAAATAAGTTCATCAGTGGGTGATGTTCATGATTAGTTGACCACAAACACATTAGCAGGGAAAGGGTAAAGGAAGAGGCCATATTTGGACATAGGAGAGAGGGGAAAAAGAGACAAAAATTCCAGATGAAGATTTCAACAATGTTGCAACTCATGCACATGATAATATACATGTATTTGATGGCAACCACATTCTAGAGCACACATGCAAGATTTATCTCTTGTTCAACATCGCTTGCTAGTGCAAAGATGCAACAGAAGAATGAACAGTTCATGAAACTCATTTCTTGCTGCCATTTCCCTTCAAAATTTGTTTTCATTCAATTTTCTGTTAGTCAAAAATTATGACATTTGGATACATATACACAGATATTGGGCTTAGATTATAGAAGTGCTCTTTCACCTGCTGAAAATAGAACCCTCTTTGTTAAAATGGTTTTACAGTTGAATAGTGTTTTAAGTATAACAGCAAGCTAGAACTTGTTCTTACAGCAGCCATAATCACTGTGTTCACACTAGTCACCGTTCTCTATCAATTTCTCTGTAAGAACACTCCAGGAACGAGCCTTTCCTGTCAAGAAGCCTGTCCAGAACTCGTTTAAGGTTCGGGATAACTCTGAGGGAGAGAGTAATGTGATTTTATTGCATTGGGGAGACCCAAAGAAATATACAATTTTTTGCTGGACTGTCTGCATGAGTTCAGAGAAAAGTGTGAACACAGGGATGAATTGCTGTAGTCCCATATACATATTGTATATACAGGTCCACATAGGAGAGCAGAAATCATGCATTACCAACCAGCATATATTTGACAGAAGCAAGGAAAAGCTAGCGTATTGTACTTGCAAAGTTTTGGCTGACGACATCAGGCTTTGCTGATACATTTCAGAAAGAAGTCTCTACAACCCATACACAGTCCTCTCTTTGATCTATTCAATGGCAGACACCGCAGACAGTGCAACTGGTTTGTGCAAAAGTTTTCCGACCTTGTGCCTAACTTAAATGGCTATAAAAATTGTCCCAAATCTGTCACCTAATCTCTCATTTTGCACATGCCCTCACAAACTCATTTCACTTTCTTCCAAAACAAATTATTGCTGTGAATTATGAGGATGAAAGCACTTTGGCTAATCAGCACCATGTCCCCTTCATCATCTTTATCAACTCTCTGTTTACCTTCTTTGTCTGGCTACATTCTTTCCTTTCGAAACCTTTCTTTGTCTACTGAAGTTTCACAACAGAAAAACACATTTATGCGATATTTTCTCCGACATGTTCGGATTCAACATCATTCTGCCACTCTCTACCATTGTCTGCAGTGTCATCACCAATTGAACATCTCTTTTTTTTGTATTACCCCTTCCTTCTTTCTTGATAAAAACAAAACACAAAACAATCTGCCAACTTTTCGATGGTCACCCTACCTCTGACCAGCGCCCAGGTACCCATTGTCTGCAGTGTCATCACCAATTGAACATCTCTTTTTTTTGTATTACCCCTTCCTTCTTTCTTGATAAAAACAAAACACAAAACAATCTGCCAACTTTTCGATGGTCACCCTACCTCTGACCAGCGCCCAGGTACCCATTGTCTGCAGTGTCATCACCAATTGAACATCTCTTTTTTTTGTATTACCCCTTCCTTCTGTCTTGATAAAAACAAAACACAAAACAATCTGCCAACTTTTCGATGGTCACCCTACCTCTGACCAGCGCCCAGGTACCCATTGTCTGCAGTGTCATCACCAATTGAACATCTCTTTTTTTTTTGTATTACCCCTTCCTTCTTTCTTGATAAAAACAAAACACAAAACAATCTGCCAACTTTTCGATGGTCACCCTACCTCTGACCAGCGTCCAGGCACCCATTTAGGTGGGCAGGGCTGCGTGTTGCACGGTCGTGACTTCTCTGGCCTGGGACCGGGGCAGAGACTCCTCTTGACCGATTTGTTCCTTCCTGCGTCAATCTCCTTGATACAGAGCACTCTTCGCTTCTGCCGCCCTCCGCCGCATTTCTTGCTACAGGAACGCCAGTCATACACCACCCATCTGTCAGGCAGAAAGACCAAACATATATTTAGTAATTTTTTTTTTTACAGACCAAAATGTAGATACTAATTTTGCACTAGATGGAAAACAGTGTCATTACTGTAATAAGACCTACATGAACTTTCAAGAAGCAGCTAATTGTGGAATAAACAGTAGCATTGATATGAATATTGGCATGTTCTTATTCTGAAGTCAGATAATATCAATAATATCCATGCAATTTCTTCATAAGCATACTGTGTCCTGTGGGCATACAAGTCTTACACAACTGTATTTCAGTGAATGATTTGTAAAAGAATGCATGCTTTTTTTCTGCATCAATGCAAGTACTATAAATGGTGCCGGGACTGACCTTGCTGGACATGGGTCAGTGTTACACTGAATGACTCTGGACTCTGGTCTGGTGCTGGCATCACAAAATGACTCATCCACCTCCATTCTTCCATTCCTGTAGCATGTCACTTGTTGTGTCTTCACTCCTGAATGAGGACAAGAACATGAGGGGTTAATCTGATATGCCCTGATTGGTTCACGGACACTCACACAGACACTGCAAGCTGGGTTTCCACGGTAGGTGGGGTATCTTCTACAACCTCATCAAATCTCTTTCCATGATAACCCCACCTTTCGCTCCTCTCCCCAAACCCAACACCTTACACTTTCCCAGACCAATCCATCCTTCACCACATAACATCACTCTCTACTCCATCACACTTCACTCTGTCTCACCTTCAGTACACCCACATTTCACCCTACCGTCTGCCTGATCCCATCCCAACATCCAATCAAGTCCATCTTCCAGTGAACATCATGTCATTTTACAACCCTAAACTGAGCACATTTCATCCCAACCTCTTCCACTCCTGCGCTCCACCTAAAGCTCAACCTCATCTTCAACACTTCTGACACCTTTCTCCCTGTGCTACCCTGTCCTTGTTTCATCCTAGATTCATGTTACTCTTTCTTCAAACTTAATCCCCCTTTTCTACATCTCTGCCTTCTATGTAGCTCTGGGTATAACCTAACCTTTTTTCATCTGGGCTGTAACCCCATCCTAACCAAAACAACATCATAACCAGCTCTCTTCTATATCCACTAGAAATTATTTTCCAAGCTTAGTCGGACACAATTCTATTCCAACAGCGTCCTAACAAACACTCTAGTTTTCCCCCATCTCATATTGCATATGTTCAGGTTTTTTTCCCCCCAGCTACCCTCAATCCATTTCCTTACAACCAATTCTATATTGCGCCTTCCTAAAACAAGCATCATCCGACCATCACACACTTCCTTGCTAACCAAATGGATGTGGAAAACAAGACGCTGTCTTCTCGGGTTTCATTCCAAACAGGTCTCAGTATAAGCACTACAGCTTGAGTCCCCCCGGAGTTTTGAAAGTCCTTACCTCCAGCACAAGTAGCCGAGCAGCCGGAGTACGTCTCGTTCCATGTGTACCTGTGTGGAGAGGAGGCGGCTGAGGCGTGTGAACCCTGCACGGTGTACTCGTAGTGCACACCTGGATTTTCGCCTTGGAGGAGGATCTGGCCAGAGATAGGAATCAAAAACTTTGAATCACATGTTTCCATGACAACTATAACTTCACAAAGTTTATATTTCTCAAACCATAGCACCAAGCACTTCTAAAAACTCTCTTTCACTCGAAAGTTTTAACAAGCACACACTATTCAGTGCTGATCACGTTTAAATGATCTTTCTTTTCTAACAGTGAAAACCCATTGCCCAAGAAACCTAGCATATCCTGTGAAAAGTCTATGGACATTTTGGAAATTGGCAGGGAACAGGTTAAGGAGGTGACGAACTATAATAGCATGTCCAAAATAAAACCTGCATGAGATGTAATCAATCTTACCTCACTGAAACTATCTATCTCTCATTCTCAAACTGCCAGTAATTTGGTGGTATTCCTTAAGAAAAGACCACGCACTGGTCATAAAAAGCTGTAAATATAGCAGCTATGTACTTAAACTCAACAATAATGACATCGACCCATGGTATATATCTAAGTTTAGCATCAGGCTCTGTATCAGAGAGAATTTGCATTGAGGACCAGATAGGAACAAACACTCTACAAATGATATAGGGATAGAATCGTATGAAATTTCAAGAAGTCTACAGAGGATTCTCAATAAAGCAACCTCAGAAAGATCCGAGGTATTCCCTTTGAGATAGGATGCTGCTACAAAGTCCCATCATCCGTTTTTCAACTCTCACCTCAACAATCAGCTCTTCCGAGGTCGGGCCTCTGGCCGAGAGGTATTCGGGCTTCTTGTACGGTCTGCGGTACTCAAACAAAGTACCGGCCAGTTTGAAGTTCCCAGGCCAGTCCACCGTCCAGCCACCGGTCAAGTAGTAGGTGTATCGATTGTTCCGGAGAGCCAGGTAGGAGTCAGAGGATGCGAGCTCTTCCACGTGGATCTGACGGGCTCCCCGCGGAATGCGGACTACCTCGTAGTAATCTGCAAAGATGAAGTCATATGATAATCAATGCTGTGTGAGAGAAGTGAGGACTCCCAAAATGTAAGTAGATCTTGATCTTCCTTGAAATGAAACTAAAACAGATATGTTATTAATGCATCCACTATGAATGGAATGTCTTCTTTAAAACCAAATATATTAAGAGGTATTGAAAGTGATACCCCACACCATTTTGATTCCTGTACAAAAAAAAAAATGAACTCTGGAACCAACAGTAGTTAAGGCTAATTAATCTGGCCTGAAGCAGGCTTATTACATGTATCTCACAGATTGCAATCTACCACTGGAATGTGTGCATCATTACACATTCATGTAACACCTGCTCTTGATAACCATCTTTCCTCAGTGAATCTCGCCTGACGTAGTCTAAGCAACAAGAGTTCACTGGCTGGTTTGACATCTATATATTCATTTCTGGATGACACTTCTCAACGTGAGAGGAGTGTTGAGGGGGAGCGATGATAGGAGATATCTATTACAAAGATGGAGGTGATTGCAGTGGTTGCCATGGAAACTGATTAACCTTGAGGCCCTGCTTAATCAGACAGGCCAACCCCAGTCACCCAGGAATGTATGGCCGAGTGCAGGGAGGAAGCACAAAATTAGCATGTCACACCAAACATCTCGGAGGGTTGTTGAAACACACGTAGGAAGGCGGTGCGGAGTATTTTTCCTGTCTCTGATCTCCTGAAGCCAGCCTAATTCATTAATCTGACGACCCCAATTACATTTCCGCCACAGGCTCTCCTAAAAAGGTTCAACAGTGTGAAGACAGGAATCACGGTGCGGACTCCCACATGGCTATTGATTGTGACAAAACCACACAAAACATAGCCATTTTTCCTTGATCTGGGAGAAAAATTCCTCTTTTCTCACACACGTTTATGATACATCTGTTTCCCTGGTGTTGGTGCTAGACTGTACAAGTGCCTGAAACAGCTACATCCTGTGTGAACTTATTTTTAAACGAATCTAATCATTATTCTCTCATTTTCATTGAGAATTAAATTTTGTTTACAGTTACCAAGTTGAACACAGTGTGGAGGTTTTTGCATGGCAGACCGACATTGAATGAAGCAAACACATTCTGAAGACGGCCCAATGCTACATGTAAGAGGAAATCTGACATAGACACAGAATAGATAATGGATAAATCCTACACAAATTATCTCATATTTGCAGTCAAAATATCCAGTGGCAATAACATAAAACAATGTAGATATATATTTTCAACTGTTTTTCTGTATAGTTCCACGTAAAATATACATTCCATTTGCAACAGCAATCTGGTTACTACAGCACACTAATTCTGCTTCAGGTTTCATTATAAAATTTCTTGGCAATTATTATATTGCAGGCACCAATCATCCCAAAATAATTCTCTGGTAAGATGTTTCAAATACTTTTGGAGAGGGTTTTAATGAAATTTGTGTGGGTCTTTCATTTCCTCATGCCGCAGCAGGAACTTACTCTGAACATATCAGTCCTTTACCATTAAATTCCAAATTAATGTTCTGGTAAGATGTTTCCAACAATCTTGGACTGTGATTTATCATAATTTGTGTAGCTCTTTCATATCCTCACACCAGAGTAGGAATACACTCTGCAGAGCAGTTTTTAGCCATTAATTTCTGAAATGATATCTTTTTCTTTTTCTAACACAATCTCCAAAGAGAAATTCTTTTCTGACATTATATTGTTTTTTACTAAAACAGAAAATAAGAGAAATAGATCAGTGAAAATTTGGGGGAAAAAAAATTGGACATGTAAAAAAAAAGTTATGAGTTGTACAAGTTTAGAGAGTAAGACAAATTGGCAACTCTGTGTGATCTATGTGTTTAATAGCTCTGCCATTTGGTTTCTACACAAATATTCACCTATTTCCTTTTTTTTCCCGAGAAATTTTTTTCTTCAGAACTGTTCTTGACATATAAATTAGACTAATATGTTTTTGCGTGTCCTCTTCAGTGAGCACGTTCTGTCTGTGCCCAAGTATTTGAGAAATGTGAATATTTGTGAAAAAGCTGCACACTATCGAGGAAATGGAATTTGAAGTGTAACTGAAGTTGGGCGTCCAGTAAGTTATTCATTTAAAAACAATTACTTCATTAATGAAAACGATACCAACATTCTGAAAACAAAACAGTTTTTAATCTTGGCTGTACATCCTCAACAAGAAATGACATTCTCAAATTTTTACAATAGATTTATTATTATTTAATTTTCACTATTTCAGACAGACCCCTAATATTGCAGTATTTTGGCTTTGACATCTGCATAGCAACTATATCAGGTGTATGATGATGACAGGTTGTAGATATTTTCGCAAATGCTTCCTACATTATCAATCAGTACTGGTTTTAGATTGTATCATGATAAATTCACATCATCTACTGAGTAGAAGACCTATACTAAACCAACCTGGGGACAAAATTAGCAGCAAACCTGTAACGAGGTCAAGTGGGACTATGAGTCAAGGTTTGCACAGCCCTCAGAAGGTTGATGTCACACCACATGAAATTAGTCTTGGCAAAGAAAAAGTGGTATTATACCCCTCCAAAGCTGATTAAAAAGATTTCACTCATTAGCTTGCCTGACTCATCTAAGGCAAGAATTATGGGAGTCATATTAAGACAAGACAAAAAATTCAGGGGGAAAAAAATTGTTGTATGGATGGGTCTTGAAGAGGTTTTGCACATGAGAGACAGAAAAAGAATTCTTTGTCCAACTCCGTTCCCTTGGAAACACTTCAACATGCAGTCATTTTTTTAAAGGCCAGCATATAAAAACATGCTAGAGTTTGCACAAGTTTAAATTGCTCCTTCTGAAAAAAAAAAAAATCCTCCCACTGTTTCAATATCTGAAGGCTAGACAACTTGTTCCCCAAGTGTTTAGGTGGATGTTACACTGCATCTGAGACCTGACAAGTTCAAATCATTTACTTCCACTTATCAGCTTATTGGTGAAAAGGTTAATGTGTGCTACTTTAACCCTTGCTGCACCAAGGACTTTAGGCAGTGTGTACAATGCTATGGCATTTTCTGTGCCAATCTGAATTCAGAGCACTCAAAGGCTTAAGGAAAATCATCAGCAAAAATTTCACATCTATTCACAGTGCTTGCAGTCAAGGGAATTCTGATATTTTGAGATTATGATAGCAATAGTGATTTAATAGCTTAAACAAAGTCTGAAGAGAGAGGTATGGAGGTGTTGATATATATGACAAATATTTCATGAGGTTTTTATTTTGCACCAGTTTTGTGAGTCGGGTGCTCTTTGTGATTTAAAAAAAAAAAAATGTGAAAATATCTACTCTGATCCTGACATGAATGTGAGTGCATGCATACATATCTCTGTTCATTACTGCACTGCAAAATCATGAATTTAACCACTCGCGAAATTGTTCAAAAGTCCTGATTCGTGAAACGTTAGACCCGCTAAACATATGGCGTATACAGTATAGTATGAGCAGAGAGAAACACTACCAACCATTTAGCTGATGTTGTTCACTGTAGACACCACTGACAAAGTCACAGGTGGAGTTATCCCCCTGACAAACCCCACAGGCATCTGGCTTGGCATTGGATCCCAAGACGTAGTCACAGCCAACCTTCTGCAATGGCAAAAAAAAGGCATGAATGTTGGTGGACAACTTAGCAAGCATTTACTCAGAACAGGAGAGGGCGCCCCTAACATTGCATTTATCACACTACTTTAGCCTTCATAATACAACCTACATAAGAATCTCACCAACTACATGGGAGACTACAGAATACCTGGCTGTGTATGTAGAAACTTGTTCATATCATATTTAGTGAGACACTGTTTCATAAGTTTCACTTACATGTGTTGATTTCCAAATCAATTAAAATCATTGCAAAATGATAACAAGTTCTGAGAGCGCACCTCATCTCCAACAGAGAAGTATTTATTTACTTATATTACTGTGGTATATCTGACGAGTACAAAAAGAGATTAAATATCTATATTCTTGCAGTCTGTTGGACTACCTCTGTTTTTCTAACTACTTGTACATATGCATTCATCCTTTAAACTTGTTAATGGTAGATGATCTGATTAATTGCTATCAATGCATGCATAGCTGCATTCAAAATTCTCTTTGCTCTTTGCAAACCAGTGTGCAAATCCCTTTTGCTATAGGCTGTATGTCTACATCACCAATAACTTAGATGCACCATCATCCTTTGGTCTGAAGTAAAAGTTGGCATCTTAAACTATAGACATCATCCACTTCTGATAGCTCCTAGCAATGATTTCACAAAAACTGATGGAATTTGTAAGCTTTAAAAACTATTTTCCCTTTCCTTAGAAATGATTAGTAAATTGAGATATGGATGGCACTTCACCTCACATCTTCCGTTCACACAAACATTGTTGGATTCCGCGTCGCACCTCGTCCCATCCACCACGCTCCCCGAGAGGGCAAAGTAGAAGTCGAAGCCGTCCGCGATGCAGTACAGCTTGCATGCCTCGTTTTCTGTAGACAGGAAGGAAAGGGCAGAAAAAAAGGAGTGCATGAGAAGAAGATGATGTAGAAATTGAAGATGGGAAGTTTGAGAGTAGCAACGACAAACAAAGAAGCAAAGTATCATTGAAGGAGGGATACAGAGACAAATAATATGTGCATGTGGTCATATTAAACAGGAGGAAATGAAGACGGAAAAAAGGAGAAGCAAAAGAAGAAAGGTTGGAGAAGAAAAAGAGAAAGGAGAAGAAGAGAAATGAATAGAAAGAGGAAGGGAAGGGTAGAGATGAACAAAAAGAAGAGGATGTGTTGGGAGCAAGTTGAATAAAAAAACAACAACAGTAGAATTGAAATAAAAATAGATGAAGGGGAGGACAGATGTAAGCTGTGAATGTTAGCAGGCAACAAAAACCAAACTTTACATGTCATGATTACCTTTGGTACCACCAAGGAAAATGGTATGAGTAAGCACAAAGCTGAAATGTATTCCATGCACAATCTTATAAATTCGTTTGACGGACGGACTTCAAAAATTCCTTTGGCAAGCTTCTTTTTGAGGTCTTCTCATGCCAAAGATCAATCGGTGGCATATGTTTCCTTATTCCCACACCTAAAACACACATCAATCTTCCCCATTAAAAGAAAAAACTTTAAACATCACTATAGCTTGATTAAATATATTTCTTTAACCCAATGTAAAGATTACAAGAAAAGGAAGATGGCAAACAGACATTCAATTAGGCAGCCGTGAAACCTCAACTGCAATAGGAAAATCATGCACACTTGCTTTGTATGGAAATATCACTGAAATGCTATCATATCAAAACAGAATATAACTCATGACAACAATTTGCATACTTAGCATGAATACAGTGTTGCACAAGAGAGTATTTTGTTATTTCAATCTCCTGATGAGGGATCTTGCTCAAATTACAAGACATAAAATGGTTAACCCTTTTGAGGACGAGTCTCAAGTATACTCGGGCAGGTGTCTATGAGGAATGCGTGTTGTAGCAAAATCAGTCCATCCTCACCAGATAAATAAAAAGTTTTTCATGAGAATAAATTAACTTGGTGTGGGGGGGGGGAGGGTAGGGGGTAAGTACTAAAGCTCTTCAGTGTCAAAACTCATACAACACACAAGTGTTCTGCAGCAAAACCCAAGACACTGGAGGAGGTTTCCTTACAGTTCGGTGACCTCTTTAAATGCTGCTACCCACTGTCATGTGACCACCTCACTATGCTTCCTACTGTGCCCGGGCAGTAAGTCAGATGTACACTGTACTACAATGCTCTTCCTTCTTCAAGCACATTTACAGCATCTGTCACATTGTTGGCAAAACAGGCAATTCCCATCTGGCCTCGCTGTTTGCGCCCGGCGGCCGTGTCTTGCTTGGCCCTGCAGTCCAAAGATCGGATCATTGGCCTTACAAGTAGAGCTGACCGGGTGTTGTCATCTCTGATCAGCCCCCACCGAGAGAGAGGCTGAGCAGACAGTGAGGGGAGGAGAAGGGGGGGGGGGTGGAGGGGAACCTTTGGATTGCTGTCTGCTGTCTGCAAAGAGAGCCTGAAATTTGTCAGGTTGCATCATATTTGGCCCGCGAGATACATGGGAATCAGATGTGGAGGAGAGACAGTCGTCTGGAGGAGTGAGACTTTCTCTATGAGTCACCCCGCCCCGGGAATCATCTTGGGAGTGTGGGATGGACCTTAAGACTCTAGCACCGATGATTTCATGTAAACATTGACAAAGTTGATCAATTTTCCCCTACAAGGGAGTCAAACAAAAAGTTTTGTTTTTAATATATTTTTGACTTTTTTTTTTGGGGGGGGGAGGGGAGGAGGCAAAGTTGTTGCTTAACATTCAGACATGAGCAGATAATAATAATAATAAGGGGGCAGCCCATCAAGGATTACAGAACTGTAATTCACCTAAAAAGTGGTTACCCCATGAATGTGAATCACCATTCTGCCTGGCCAAACCAAATTCTATAAAACTTATAATGAGCATGACACTGTGCTTCAAATTTATGAGCGCAAGGTTTGATCAATCAAGTCTATGATTGGTCGTGGGCATTTGTGCAACATGCAGATATGACAAGAAAAAGGAATGAATGAGGGGGTTACCCTTTCAGAATATTGTGGAACTCTAATTCGCTGAAGAGTGGTCACTCTGTGTATGTGAATAACCATCTGCCCAGCCAAACCAAATTTTATAAAGCCTATCAGTATGACAATGACTGTGCTTTACAGTTATGAGAGCAAAGTTTGATCAATCAACTCTATGATTGTTTGAAAGCACAAAGAACGCATCAATTCCCTTAAACTGAATGGGAGGCTGTACCTCGTCACAGCTCACAAAACCATGGAGCTACTAGTAGCTCCATGACGAAACTATAACAGAGACTTCTTTCCAGTCCAACCATCGAGAATCACTCTAAGTCTTTGAGGAGACGGCCAGATCTTGAAATGTTTTTCCTGCCTGAGAGAGAGAGAGAGCAGGCCAGGAAAAAGAGTCTCTGAATCTGTTCTCTCGTGTCCAGTCATGTTCCCTTGTCTGTCAACACATGACTCACGCTATCAAAACAACTCCGGCATCATTTCTCTCCTCACTGCACCCTATATCTTCGTCTTCGAGAAAGTTTTTCGCCCCATTCTCATCCCTACTCTACAAAATCATTCCTTTCTCTGTAACTCTTACAAGTCATCCTTACTACAAATATTTCTTTTCCTCCTTTCTTCCTCTCTCTTTCTACTTTCACTTCATTTTCTGTCCTATATCTGATCCTTCTACATTTACTGCTCTCTGCTCCTTGAGAAATCGAGGAAAACATTGCTTTGTTGGCTTTTGTCATAGAAAGTGTTTGCAAAATGAGGTTACAGAAGAATAATTCTCTGATCTGTATAAAGTTCTCCAATAAACTACAGTTTCTAGTTGTTTGGAATTGATACTATAGGAACAAAAAGCTTAAATCTGTACAGGCAATTCTGTCGCAACTGTATCATTTCTTCCTGTAGCAGCCTAGTTCATGACACTTAGTTACAAATTTGATCAAATTGACACCACATGTGTTGAGTGTGTGTGGTCCGGCTATGATATCACTGAACAGCTTTCACTGTTCTGCATATGTATGCTTTCAACAAGTGATTGCATGTGCCTTGCTACTGGATGCTTCTCTATACTATTAATACAAACACATTTATGTGGTTGAGGATCAAGTTTTCTAACTTCATCAAGGTTAAAGCCCCCCCCCCCCCCCCCCCCCACCCCCGCCCATGGTTTGGTAACAGAAACATAATTGGATCATATCAAGATTTTCTGGACTATGTTTGATGTATCATTTTTCTTCAGTACAGGTATGATAGAAAAGTTATGTTCTTTACAATCTTTCTGATTGCTTCCCAAAACTATAATCAGACTTTTATAGGGATGTATGCACTTAAGAATGGTACCGTTTGTGACTCTCAGATCTGATTGCCAAGACAATACCACCCTGCAGTCAGCAAACAAGGAAGAGGTTGAAAAAAAAAACTCTTACTGTTGACATGAAGGTATGGCTTCCACTCATAGTAGAATCCCCGGAAAGGCCTGCTGTTGTATGCTGAGCACTGCTGGGCACGGAAATCCACCGCATCATTGGGGCATTCCTGTTGTCGTGGTAACCATGAGGAGGGGGGAAAGTGGGGGGACAAACAGGAGAAATTATGCCACACGACCCAAAAAAAATGAGGCGGAAATAGAGTGGAACGGGAGGAGTCTTGATGTTGCAGGAGGGAATTGGAGCTGTATCACTAACAATTACCTATCATCACCTGCCGTACACTATGAGTGACTGCTACACGTGAGGGAGTTGACAATGAGCTGTCTCCCTCCCGAGTTCAAGGGGGGCATGAGCCGGCCAAGACACCTCTGCCGTAATTGTATCAGCAGTTTGGGGCCAGCCAGTTTGGAAACTTGGGTCAATCTTTGGCAGGTTTCACAGCACTTATCATAAGTGTTTGGAAATTATGTCACTTGTGTTGACAGAAAACCAGTGATTCCCAAGAGTTCACGAAGCCTCAGCCAGTCATTGGAGTCAATGGTGATGTCACTATATATACACTTTCCTCAACATCTCCTCAACTCTTCAAACTGAACTGATTCAGGATACAAATACACTCACAGTTGAAAGGAAAACAAAAGTATTAAAAATGCAAGAGGTTTCACTTGTCAATTTCATAAAAACAATTATCCATAAGCAGGTTACACAAAGTCAAAAAACAATCTTTCTTATATATACTTTATTTCTTGCATGATGTAAAATACTCCCCATGATAAATATTAAACAAGCTATCTTATTATTACAAGTATTCTTAACATATATATTAAATAATCTCATACTGCAATACAGCCTGTGCTTATGTTTTATGTGAACTACAGCTGTAATCTGACCACTGTTGAATATATTGACTCTAATGTAAGTTTCATGAAACTAAAATGTGATCAGTATATTTACTGTAAGACATGATATATTCGCGGCACGAAATTTTCGCGAGTTGGAGCCGATGGCCTTTTTCATGGCAAGAAATTTTCGCGAATTGCCACTTGTGTTCAATGCATATAGTGTAGATAAGAAATTTCGCGTGCATTTTAATTTCGCGAATCTTGGCGCTCGCGAAATTCGCGAAATTAAAATGCACGCGAACATTCCTCGCATTACAGTATGCAAATGCTTTGACAGAAGAAAAAAAAATAACATTATCAGCATCAGCAAGTACATCATTATCAGTATCACCATCATCATCATCACTATCATCATCATCATCATCATCATCATCATCATCATCATCATCATCATCATCATCATCATCATCATCATCATCATCATCATCATCAATGGTTTCCATGGCTCACTAACCTGAATGCTGCACATGCGATATATCCGGCTGGGACCCTCGCAGTACCTGCCCCCGTTCTGTGGGTGGGGATTGTCGCACTGCCTCTCCTTGAACTGCACCCCACCCCCACATGTTCGGGAGCACGAGCCAAACTCCCCGTAGTTGGACCAGTTGCCGTGCACCATGGCGGGGCCCAGCTCCCCGCGGTCCACACACTTTCCCTGGATGCACCACATGGTGGCGCCACAGGGGGTGCCGTCGGCCGCCGGAAGGAACTTGGTCTCGCAGCGTCTCTCGCCACGGTGACACCACATGGCCTGGCACAGACTCTGAATATGTGATGAGGTCTGATACATTAATATTACCATCTGTCAAACCACATGGACATATCTTCACAAGGTTTATAAGAATATCTTAGAGAGACATAGACATATATAACATACATATAATAATATACAAAACATAAACATACGATCATAAATAATGATCAGCGACATAAACATGTTGTTATTCTTTGCTGCCTGTGTATCATTCGCTAAAATGCATGGCGAATTTCACATATATATATATATAATTTCACTCAGTAATACCATAAAACACCTGTTACTTGCTCATGGGGTAATAATCAAATCCAAGTTATTCCTCTTTCCTGCTGATGAACCATCATAACAACATGACAATAATAGTTATTGTAAGGAGCAGGATGACATTCATATGTTAAAAAATTTCAATAAAAATGGGACAGTCCACAACTGGAAAGTCTTAGATTCAATGCTCCTTGATTCAAATATCGTTGGATAATAAGCAATCATATTTGAGTGATGCATGCAGACACTTGCTCGAGCAAGATATAATTATGCCCACGTTATGGCATATTTGATGACTCAAAGAAATAAAAATAACTGAAAGAGAATATTCTGAAAATATTCTTGAGTGTATTTCTGAATAAAGCACAGGAATTGACCTCAAGTGATAGAGCATGAAGGGAGCAGTTGATAGAAGCGGCTGAGATTGTCTTATCAGCTACCTTGACTGACTCAATTAACCTGCCGAGGATGGTTTGATTTCGCTACAACACGCATTTCCCATAGACACGTGCCCGAGAATACTGGGGACTCATCTTCAACGGGTTAAGTACTTCGGACAGGTCTCAGAAGTACACCTTAGGAGGTGTCCCTTCCTATCTATCTATCTATCTTTCTCTCTCTTTCTTTCTCCTTCCCTCTACTGTTTTTTTTTATCTCTGTCTTTCTGTCTGTCTGTCCCTCATGGACAAACACACACACACTCACACACTCAGTCATATTCTCACATATACATATCTTACACTCGATAAGCCATCGACAAGATTAGTGTCATGTTCCTTGGAAAGCACACAATGTTCCGATGTACAGGCAAAGCATTACCTACAGAAAGGACAGTGCCCAGTGACGGCCAACACTAGCGAACTATTTGCAAGGAGTTCCAAACAAATGCCAAGAAGAGCATGGGCTTAACCTGGAATGCTCCTCAAACATTCAGGATGAGGAATAAAAAGAGAATGAAGAAGAAGAAAAAGAAGAAAAAGGAAGGAGGAGAAGGGGAGGACATGATGGACAAAGAAAAGAAGGTCAAAAAGAAGATAAGCAGGAAAAGAAAAAGGGAAGAGTAATTAAATAAAATAAAATAAAATGAAATGAAGGAGAAACAGCTGGATATGTAGTTTAAAAACAAATGTAAAGAATTGCTTTGTATATCCTTAAAAGACTTTCCCCTACCACGAAACTTCAAAATACAATGATGCAAACTCTCTTTGATTTCCACAAGCATGGTCAAGAAATAATGACATTCCCTGAAGCATCCAGGCCCCCTCACATAGCATATGCCGCTTCGTCTGCCATCGGCATAACCAAACCCCAGAATGAATCAGACTGCCGCAATGCGCTTCCATATTTTGATGTCACAATTAACAATTTCCTTCCCAATTAGGCCAGCATCTTTCCCTGCCAATCAGTCAACGGACAAGACGCGACCACCAAGGGCCTATAAAAAAAGTATCATAATATGACGGCATCTCCACCTTTTCACTTTGGACACGTGTAGCAGAGTCAGAGAGAATACAACTAGCAAGATCAATTGATGAATAGACAGAGAGATAGTCAGATAAATAAACAGACAAAACAGACAGACAGATAGACAGATAGATAGATAGATAGATAGATAGATAGATAGATAGATAGATAGATAGATAAATGCATGAACAGTATACACATAGATGAAGCAATAGACAGAAAGAAGGATATATGGATAGATAGGGTATTAAATGGATGGATAAATAAACAGACATACACACACACACACAGGTAGAGAGATGTAAGGATGGATGTGCAAAAAAGAGAGAACAGGACAGAGCAAAAGTTAATGAAAAAGTTAAGAAGATATCTGCATATTCTCAATATTCTCAACAAAATATTGAGAACAGATAAAGATGGACATAAGAGGCTGACAGACAGAATCACCCAGAAAAATGAATACAAGATATTTGTTTTTTTGTTTGTTTCCTCATGAGAGAAAAGATTGAAAGGCAGAGCATAGAGATGCGGGGAGTGGGGAGGGGTTGCTTGGAGACAGAACTCAAAGCCACTGCATTATATAAAGAAAAGGTAAATAAAAAGTCATAATAAAGAACATTCTGTACAAACAATGACATTAAGTTTGAACATGAATGTGGCTGAATCACAGTCTCAAAACAGCACACGATAAATCAAGGCGGCGAATGACACACCGACAAAGAAATTCAAGGTTGAGAGGATAATGCGGTGGGAGGTCACCTGAGTGTGAAATGGAGGGTGCATGGTAGGGGTGGGGGTGGGGTGGCGGCAGAGGGAGAGCTGGTTTCTCCAAAATATCCAGCAGGTAGAAGAGGGCTGGCTTAGCCTCAGAGGACTTGGAAAGAACAGGAGAAGGTTACAATAAATCTCAGATCAGCAAGACGTTATTAGCCACCAAGGCTTAGCGAAGAAAGGGAAAAGACTAGAAGGGCTTACTCGGCAAATCCCAGCCCTCCAGCAGCCCTCTTACTTTTTTTCTTCCAGTCGGGGAATGCTTGCAATGACATTGGCTTCATCAAATATCAACATTCACATCCCCTTTCGAGCTCCAGTGGTGGTAGAGATATTTCCAGAACACCTCAATTACATGAACATTTTTTAATGTCCCGGCAAAGCTACAATACATTTAGACTCAAAACTATTTCTGATTACATTTCTACATGGTTTTCATTACACATGTAATGTAGGTAAGTTTCATTGTACTCTAGCGTATGAAAACAGATATTCCATTCTCTACTTTATAGTCCTTCAGATTTAACCCGTTTAGGACGGACAGATTTTGCTACAACACGCATTTACCATAGACACCTGCCCCGGTATACTCGGGACTCGTCCTCAACGGGTTAACATATAGGGCCTAGTGCTATGAAGTACTGAATATGCCTAGTTTGGGTCACTCCTGGCTATCAGACCATTCACAGCCTTGCAATTACAGGGAAAGTTCTAACAATGCATGGCTGAATTAAGCCACCTTCAAATCAGCTATATCACTCCCAAGACAGCTTTAAGCGGGGTGTAATGTGACGGTTAGTAACACTTAGGGGAAGACTAAAATACTCTGCGGGAGGAAGCGTCATGACCGACCAATTTGCCATCGTCAAAAGTAATTAGGATGCAGCGCAATTAGGCTAAATCTTGTCAAGACTGCTCACAAAAGGGGGCAAGATTTCTGCGTTGCATAGAACGATAATAGGACCAGTGGCATCACGCCTGTGCCACTTGGACTGAATCATCATAATATGCAATATTAGTTATCCTGTCTTCAACCATGTGAGCCAGGTACCATGCTTCCACAATTCTTTGTATCAGGCTTTGGTAATGTGGGTCTCTTTGAGAAGTGTAGAAGAAAATACAAATATATGCATGTGTAGGCCTGTCTTTCTTTCTGTCTGTTTTCAAAAGAAAAACAGTGGTAGCAGTGCCAGTGTGACTACTCAGGCCTATAGAGAAGTTGATGATAATCATATGAGTAATCATAATGATATTGAAATTGATTACAAACATAATCATAATCATAACAGTAACATGATGGCAAAATACTTGAAAGGACTAGAAATAATGAATTAACTTTCAACAGAGTTAGCAGCCTGTACACCTTGAAGTAATACTACAAAATTATGTGCCTTTTCAAACGCTGTGTTTGATTTTGGTCACACTCATGTATGAGAAGAGATTGACAGAGAGCATGTGCTTCTTGCTCGAAATTTCTCTGATGACAATCAAACTTCACACCTCTCTACGATGAATGAACACCAATTAGGTACGCTTCTCCTACCCAGCCATAAGATTGCAGCTGGTGCCGAAAACACGTACAGAGCCAAAAACCTGACATAGCGGTTTGCTTTCTAAGAGGAATGACAAAGCAGAGTTCCATCAAGTTCACTGGTCGAGAGAGTTGATAAAGGTCTGACAAGACCTCAGCATCACTTCATCCAACCAATAATTGAGTTTCTATCTGCCTGACAGGGAGTTGGTTGATGCAATTACATGACTCAATTCTTTTTTTTTCCCTTCCCACCATAGTTTATCCATGACAAGCACAATTTGGTCAGATTTTTTTCACCTTTTTTTTTTTAAAGATGGGTTACTTACTGCGTGATAATGTCTCCATCGGGTGCAAAGTAATGGAAATTACAATTTCAGTTCTATCTTTTATTCAAATCTTGTGACTAGTGATGTACTGTCTTTAAGCCATGCTAGCTGAGCATGCACATAACATTCACTTACTTGCTCTGGAACCATGCCGTGGAAGTATCTAGACTGGGTGTTTCATTCGTTAACTTGATGCTGTAAATATTTCTTTCAACTTTTACTCTTCAAAATACACAGGGTCATATGCTGTTCATCTGGAAATGATTACATAATATGTGATTGTGCATCACACAATAAACAAAAAATCACACCCCTTGATTTTATGTGAGGTCTCAAGAAAGGTGAAACAGGTCAACCGAGTCAGTTTTGAGTTTTCCATATTTTCTGAAAGAGCTATTCTTCTTCTACATCATCCCTATTGGCATCATTAATTGAATATGAAAGTGGGTTTTCAGCAGTTTTTCTACAACCCCCTTATTTGGTTAAGTAGTGTGATCAGGTTTTTCTTAGAGGCCCCTTTAAATTTCTTGAAAATCCGGTGCACACTCTTCACTTTCAACTCTAATAACTTTTGAAAAGATGATGCTACTGCTTTTTGGAAGTTGAGATTTACTATGAACAGAATGTGTTAATCAAGCACATTTGATTTCAGCTTAACCTGATAATCCCTTCATCGTTGTGGCTACAATGGTTTACATCAAGTTTTAATGCCCCATTCAAGGTACGGGTAGCACAGCTTAGTAAAGATTAGGCACTTGAAGCGACCCTGTACTTCACAACCTCTTTTCTCAGTTCTAACTTTTCCAGAGTGTGCGCTTTCTTTCCAATATCTATACAGGTTAGGAAAATCCATTCGAATTGAATTATGCATCATTTTAAAGCTTAGAGTCTGCTCTTTCATAATCTGTCCTGAACTAAAAATCCATGTCTTGATGACTTTTAGTTGGTTTTGTGGTGCAGGGTCACATGGAGCTTTCAGTCATCAAAATATTGCTGGGATGGTGTCTATCTCTAAAGTATAGCATACCTGTTAATACAATATATGTTATCACATCCAATTAATGGTACTCTTTACATCATGTATTGCATGGTGTTTTTACGTTCGGGGAACGTCATCAGCCAACTGATATGTTTGGACTTAACAAAAATATGTTTCCTGAAACAGAATTTATGCAATATTCCAGTATATCACCTTAAAAAACCCCAAAAATCAAATGCTAACTTTTCTCTTGAAAACAGAAGACACATATTTCTCATTACATCGGTGTGGTTCTTGATCCCAAATTCAAGTACTCACAAAATGAGGTCCAGCATTTGCTGAATATGCTCAAGAAATATATGCAGTATACCTAATAGTATCATCTATCTATCCATCTATCTGATGAACAAACAATATCTATAAATGTCCATGTTCAGAGTCGCTACTCACCTACCTATCCTCATGCAGTTTTATATATGCAAGGTCTAGAAAAAACAAAGAAATCTAAGCAGAAACAAGACCAAAAAAAAAAAAAATCAAACACAAGCACACAAGGAAAAAAAGATCTAAAAGAATCTAACTAAGAAACGAAGATAGACATGAAGAAATACAATCTATCACTCTGAATGATACTTGTCTAACAAGTCAGGAGTATCCTCATGAATTCCTGCCATATCAATTCCAACAAATTGGGTCTCTCAGATATCAGGCCAAACCAGCAATATCTCACATTCCCCAAACTACTAGAAGAAGTAGTCTGGCTACACTGGCCATGGGTGACTCACGACACAGTATCCCCAAACTACTTTTGCTCTCTAACTTCGGGCTTATTTTCATTAATTCGATTCAGACCTTTTTTTCAGATTCACATTAACCCTTCAAAATTAAAGGGCACTAAGGAGAAAGAAACCGAATTTGGTTATATTCGTCTGGATGTTATATTCACCATTTGAACTTGTGAAGGCGCCTGAAATATATGTCAATTTACTTTACAGCCTTGCAAGCAATCATATAATGTTTAATGGAATCAGAACTTTCTGCATAATGGTTGTGGAAGGTTATTCCGGACAGCATTTCACTTGGATCCAAGTCCATATTCTGTGTGTGTATGTGTCTATGTGCGCGCATGGGTATAACATGGACAAGCACTGAGCATCTCTGTGTTACATTAACAGCAGTTGTCCTCAGCATGAATGACAATTTTATGGTAGTTGATGATGACAAGTTTTTTGCAAGTTAAAAAGAGCAAGAGCATGGGTGCGTATAAGTCATGAGTGATAAAGAATTTTTCTTTGGTAAGGATGAAACTTTCTCACGAAGAAAGCCTGCCTAATGACGTATACCACTCAACTAACCCTTCGTAATAACTCCTTGATCTCATAAGTAGCTTATTTCCAAGAATCTTTATCAAATAATTTTCTTCATGTTGATGGGTATTAACTGCCCTCATCATACAGCACAATGTTATCTCATATCTCCAGGATATGTGGAGGCAATATTTTCTTTTTTATTATGTGTCATGGAGACACGGAAGAAAGTAATGAGGCTGGCAAAAGGCCTAATCAGAAAATCAAAAAGTACAGATGAAGCAAGTCTAACAAACGCAAAAGTGTTGGGACAGGTCACCCTTCTGCTTGTGAAATTGGGGGGGGGGGGGTACAATAGATTCAAGGTTTAAAGAGAAAATTTGGGGTAAGGGAACTCTAGATTAAACTTTAAAACTCCAGATCTGTGGACAGCCGTCATACTGATTCAAATTCCTTTATAGAGATGTTAAGAGTTTTTTCTGAGGCCCATTGATATAAACCCATTCTAGCAAACATTATGCATTGCACTTCACCTGTTAAAAGTGTGTTGTTGTAGTAAACAGAAATACATTGGTTGAAACAACTCTGAATAATTCACAACCTCTTGTGTTCTGCAAATAGTGGCCAGGATACCACTGAAAGTATTACATTTCATGCACAGCCGTTTAAACTGCATATCTCGATTTTGAATGACCTCACAATCAAACCGAGTTGGGACTTAGAATGCATGATTCAAGTTTCCTATTTTCCAAGGGGTCTTAATGGGAAGCCCCGATCCTTACATCAAATCACTCCCATGGGACTGAACATTCAGAGTCTCTGTCACAGCATCAAAATTTCTCCTTGGACGGCATAAAACAGGAGGCTCAAGAGTGATTTCAGCTCTTCCGTTGATTTGAAACCGCCAATTAAAGGTTGGTTTGAGTCAGGGCATCCAATGACTAGGTCCAATCAAATCTACATCATGATTATCTAAATCAAATGAAGAAATGTGTATTGACATCGATGATTCCTCTTTCAATGTTATACATTAGGTTGTATTCCTATTTCCAAGGTCAGTGGCGGATCCAGAGGGGAGTGCAACCGGCGCACGCCCCCCCTTTATTTTTCGTTAAAAACAAAAGAAATACAAAGAAAAAAATGAAATGAAACCCGGAAGTGGCACCAGAAATATTAGTTGCGCCCCCCTTTACAGAATCCCTGGATCTGCCCCTGAAGGTGCACGGTGTACAAGTGTGTTAACTTGTGGCTTTTTGTTTTAACAATTAAGAGGTTATGAAATGATATCTTGTCAGACACTGACAAATAGAAAGTATCTAACACAGGAGTAATTTTCAAATGTAATTCTCCAAGAATTAAACATTTATTTCCTAAATCAAATATCACAACAATTCTCTGCAAAACAACATTACTGTATATGATGATCACTATCATGAAAAGCTAATTCAAATTCCTGGAAACAGGCACCTCCATCTTGCTTTGCTCCTCATGGATGCACAGTAAGAATTATGTCCTTCAGATATCACGGGGTCAAAGACAAGAGTAGTGTAATAAAGGAGTAAAGCCAGAAAAGGAAATATTAAAGTCATTAGGGCATCACATGACCAGGAGGCACACTCAAGACAATCTCATGACTCCCATTGTTTAACCATTTGAGTGCTTTGAGGGCTGATTGGCACAGAAAACCCCATAGATTTTTAAACACAATTAAAAGACCTTCAGCATGGAAAGAGTTAATGGATCTCCCATTCTTGTTATTATCAGAGTTCACATGAGGGGGAGGAGATCAGCATATAGGTTATGTGCTTTGTCCAATTAACCCATTGTCTACTGTAAGTCGATGGGGACCTGTAACAAGGTCTTCGGAGGTTACAGAACCTTGAAAGTTCTAGTTAAAGGTAGTATATCCCTTTTGGAAACAGCACCAAATCTTGGAATGGTTGAATACTAATGTCTTCAAACATTGTGGATAAAATATTACAGTAATACACCTCAGAGTTTTTAAAACAGAAATGAATAATTAACTCTGTGTCACAAAATCATATGCTACCCTTCTGTTTCAACAATAATGTTGGAATTTTTTTCAGGTCAAAATAAATTCACTGGAAATCTATAGTATTGTTTTCCCTCCACCATACAGAAGTTTCCTTTCTTATCATTCTTAGGAAGGGTTTGAATTACCTACCTCTACAATATAATAGCTTACAAAAGGAATCTAATTTTCACAGTTGCAAAAAGGAACACACAAACTTTAAGATGAGCAAAAGCCAGAAGTTTGCGAGGAAAGAATGTGCTTTCAAATGCCTAGAAAGTAAGGCACAACACTCCCTCAGGTCATTGAGACCTTGTCATCTCCATTAAAACCCACTTTAAATCGGGACAATGGGTGTTACCTCATTTGCCATCGTCAAGAGTAATCCAATTGGACACGGAATTACGACAATTACAAGGCACAGCACGCTCGGTGACTACTACAATGTGAGACAGCATTGTCAATTACTGAGCCGGCTAACAGTGGTGCTGACCAGCAAATGATGAACGTCCTGCTTACACCCATCAAGAAATGACACAAAAAGCTGATGATCCTCAATGAGATAAGAAAAAGTCTACTGCACACTACAACATCAGTAATCATTTGTTGTTGTTTTTTTTTCACTTCAAGAAGCATTCTTTATTAAATATCATAGATTCTGTTCAATGTGTACGTATTGATTTTTTTTTAATGCAATACTCATTGTACACACTAAGGTAAGTAACAAAATATCTACGGACTTCCAAGTTCGCTGGCAAGTTTTAGGCTAGGGTTTACTGAGAAATATGTTGCTACATAGTGAAGGAGACCTTCATCAAGTCGCAACAAGATAACAGACTTAAATCTATCCTTCAGCAACACATCGTTCCTTTATTTAGTTATGCACAGAAACAATGTACCAACTCTATACCCTATCCCATTGGTATGCTCTCTTTACAAATAGCAGTTTTGGGAGTAACTGACCCTATCGATATGACTGGCAAGCTGGGATATCCAAGCTCAGCTTGGATTAAAGCTCCTTATATTTCTACCATACAGTCCTAACATTCAAACTGCAAATCCTAATCTGTATCTACCAGTCACTCAAGAGAACAGTCTTACTTCAAATATTTTTACCCTATATACCCTACCTTAATTGAGCAGACATACAAATCTTAGTCATTGCTTTCTCTTTCTTCTCCTCCTGCTCCTTCTCCTCCTTCTCCTCCTCCTCCTCATCATCATCATTAACATCATCATCATCATCACCATCATCATCATCACCATTATCATCCTTCTCCTCCTTCTCCTCCTCCTCCTCATCATCATCATTATCATCATTATCACCATCATCATTATCATCACCATCATCATCATCATCATCATCACCATCATCATCCTTCTCCTCCTCCTCCTCCTCATCATCATCATCATTATCATCATTATCACCATCATCATCATCATCACCATCATCATCATCATCATCACCATCATCATCCTTCTCCTCCTCCTCCTCATCATCATCATTATTATCATCATCATCACCATCATCATCATCATCATCATCACCATCATCATCCTTCTCCTCATTCTCCTCCTTCTTTCCCATCCTCCTTTTCTCCTCCTCTTTCTCCTCCTCCTCTTCCTGTTCCTTTTCATTCCTTCCATCTCCTTCTCTTTCTCTACCGCCTCCCACTCATTTTTTTTCTCTATCTCTGTATTCCTCTGACAGATTTACCTTCTTCTTCTTCCATTTCTTAACATTCCTGAGAAGTTTAGCCTCACATGCAAACCTTTTTGTGCGCCTTATCTGTGTATACCTTCCCAGAAGAGCTGAAAAAGCAGTAAAACCTTGGATACCATTCTGCCTACCAAGTACAAGTTGTACCTCTCCTGTACTGGAAAAGGAAGTCTAAACTAGACCCAAACTGAAGATATGAAGAACAATTTCATATTGACATCCTTTCTAGTTATTATAATGTTGCCAATTTTCAATGATCTAAGTCCAAAGCAGATCTCTACTTGCATGCTTCCCTGCAGATCTGTAGAACAGTCTTGCTTCAAATCCATCCCCTACATGAAAGAGCACAGTCTAGACCTGGGTCTAAACTGTTAACTTTCTTTGAGATCTGAAGAATGGTCTAAATTTGGAGCTATTTATCCTACCTTTCCCAGATTGAAGGAGCAAAGTCTGGCCCTGGATCCAAACTGCCACTGGCACTGCTGATCTGCACTGTACAGCTCTCCGGGTAGCTTGGTAGGGAACTGGTACTCAGCGATCCCAATGGGCTCATCCCAGGTACAAGCAGCTCTATCAGTCCTAGATCGGGTGAGTGGTTTGAAGAACAAGAATTGCCCAGAAATCTGTAGTCATGGCTGGGTAATCTTACAAATAATGATGATGTGTGGTAGCAATATTTTGTGTTTGGCATATTCTCAGTTATCACTGAGTCTAGCCAAAACAATGCACATTGCACATCACACATTTGAACTCTACACTTCTGTAGAGGGACTAGCTGAAAACCAATATTTTGAATTATTCTACACCCTCTCATTTTTCACCAACAAGAACAAATTATGGAGAAATGCATGTATCATTCAAACAACAAAACTTGCAAGCATTTGTAGCCTTTGTTGAATAGTCGATCAGCTATTATGTAAGTTACTAGTGCTATCAATCTGAAACTCAGTTGCCACTTGATGTTGAGAGGCATCAGCTGCCAAACATATGAATTTTTCCTTCCGAATCTATCATCACTTTATGAATAATTCTCTAGTTCACTTTGACGTTAACCACAGGTTCAAACAAAAGAAACATGGTACATCTAAACAAAACAAGAAAAAGTAATGCATGTATTAGATACAGAGAGTGAAGTATCAAAAGTGAGAGCATATGTAGCATTGAACAAAGAAAAGTGTGACAATGGTTACAAGAGACAAGGAGAGGGAGGGAAGGGAACAAACAAGAAAACCCTATTCCAGCATGCCTGGAGATGAGAGGTGGTGATGACAAAACTTTGTGTGTAAGGGACTATCCTGTTTTGGTGGGTTTTGTTGTTGTTGCGGTTGTGGTTGTTGTTGTTGTTGTGAATGTGAACCGTATACATTTGGTCTGTTGTGACCGACACTTGTCCCTTCCCTGATAACACTCCTCTCCACCCTGGAGACTGGCTGGGGGGCAAGTCTGCACTTCTTCTCCTCCAAACCCAGCCCCTCTTCTCATTACTTCTGACAAGTCGTGCCAAATCCAATCCATATTTGAACATTGGGGGGTGAGGGAGGGGAGGGTTTAAGGGGTAAAAGAAATGGAGTACTTCATGACTAACCACAATGTGGAATTATAGTTATCATTCTCTTGAAACTACAAATATACCAGGCCAGCACAGGTCAGGATATGAGGCAATCTTACAAATTTTATGTCTACAACCTCTTGTGTACTTACAGTTCATCCCTAGTCAGAGTACAATTTCTTCGCTTTTACTTAAGCCTTTGCTTTGTTTGTTTATTTGCTTGTTTCATTTTCCATCTGAGAAGATGGCTGGATAGCCCATATTCAGCTGCACAAGCTCATGGACTTCCATGGGGTTCAGTTGCATGTGAGGTGGGACCACTACATCAGGTTATGCACCCTGCTCCTTGCGATGAATAAATGAAGCAGAATCTTTTATGTGCATGACTTGTGGACTCTCTCATACACGGGACATCCATTTTTGTCCTATACGAGGGACAGAGTGTTTTGCTTCTTACTAGAGGGGACATTATGATTACAACCCACATTGCTCAGTTAGACTCGGAAATCAAACCCAGGGCCTTTGGATCTGGAAGCAGACTGCTACCGACAGAGCCAAATCGCCATTTCATTTCTATTGTCATGACTCCGAGAGATATGTATGTAATATATTGCCCCTGGGGTAACAAGACATCCCAAATGGCACTTATCAAGAAACCTTCCAACTCCATCTTGATTATCAAAAAGAATAATTTGAGATTGTAACAATGAACAATTATTAGTGTAATGCACAATGATATTTCTACATCATTTGATGCCAACACTGATGCTGGTTTGCAAAAATGCTGTGAAAATCTTTTTTTTTTTCTTTTTCTTTTTTGGCTCACCTGAAAATTCAAGATTTTGAGATACGAGAAGAGATTAGAAAGAGATGAAAATGAAAATGGTGGATAGATTTACCTGAGAAACTCATCCAGACTGTTTCTACTGCAGGATGACCAGGTGAACCGACCGCTGTGACCAGAGAGCGTTGGCGACATGATGTCTCCGCCCGACTTACGACAGCCGTTACCATCCCCATCATGGACCATCCCAAAGCTAGAGAGAGATATATATATATATAGGGGAGAGATAGAGGAATACAGAGAGAAATATATATAGGGGAGAGATAGAGGAAGAGAGAGAGAAATATATAGGGGAGGGATAGAGGAAGGGAGAGAGAAATTCATAAAGGGAGAGATAGAGGAAGGGAGAGAAATATATAGGGGAGAGATAAAGAATAGAGAGAGAAATATATGTATAGGGGAAAGATAGGGGAACAGAGAGAGAAATGTATATAGAGGAGAGATAGGTGAAGAGAGAGAGAAATATATATATATAGAGGAGAGATAAGGGAAGAGAGAGGGGAAGTGGTGGGAGAGAAAGGAGAGAGAGAGAGAGAGAAGAAAACAACCGAGAGGGAGAGAGACGAGATGCAGAAAAAGATGAATAGAAAATGGAACAAAAGAAAAAGAGATATACTCAAAACAGAGAGAGAAGGAAGATAGATTGATACACAGTATAATGGATAGAAGGATATATCAAATGAGAGAGAAAAGGGGAGTGGAAAAGTGGTGACAAAAGTGGAGAAGTGGAGAGGCAGACAATTGTTAAACCATTTCCTGTTTGCATCTATATTCAATTACACTACAATAGACCATCAATTTAAGCAATCCAGTCCAATATCATGTACTTGACACATTTCCTGTCATTTTTTTTTGTTTAAAAAAAGGTTTTGAATTGATAATTCAGTGAAAATAAAGGTCAAAATGAAAATTGTTTTCCTTCTTGTTCTACAACACAAACTTATCAACACTCACTTCGATCACTTACCACATTATGAAATGGAGGATTTTATCTTGAACCATTTCCATTTACCACGTCAAACAAATGAATGTTGTCATTAACATCTATTAAGTTTTCCACTGGAAGCCACAGACATATCAATAGAAGTACTCGGCTCCTTTGATATTCACTTTTGTTTCAGCACTACTATGACTGGATAGACGTGGGACCACACAAACCGACCGTCACCTTACGGTGCCCAAGACACCTCGCTACACATCGGGGCATGCATCGCCTTGCCATGAATCTCTCAGCGCTGGGAGGATGGATTTCACCAAGACTTGGGGTTCTTGTTTTTCAAAAATATGAAAAAAAAATCATCCTTTACATGGGTGACATCGATCCGGCAAACCATCCTACACTACACAGGGAAGCGAGCATCGCTCTCTCTCTCTGCCCTCCCTCACAAAACATGCGCTACCGAACGTCACGTCTTCCAAGAGCCGACATCTAATCCGCTTTAAGACCGTCCCCTTTCACTGGAGGAGGCGTTTTGAGAGGAGGTGTATGAGCGCCAAGTGTGATGTCACGGAGCCCCACTTTTGATTCATGCTTCCAGGATTGAAAAGGGCAACTGTTTTAGTCTCCATAACATGAACTGATTGATTTACAGCACCGCTGCTTCACTGTGCAGGAGACTCTTGAAAGATCAGACCAGTAAACACGGTCTAACGTATGCTGCCATGACTGCAGCTAAACCTAATGTTCCTTCTGCATGCAAGACATACTTGCTACGATAATATGTACATATCTATATATCAATACATGCATATGCACACACACATATACTTATACATATACGTATACATATACATACATATATATACATATACATATACATATACATATACATATACATATACATATATATATACATATACATAATAGGGCCCTTATAAGTATGCACAAGTCAGATTGCATAGACTGATAAGTACACATACATATAGATTACATGTGTGTGCGGGTAATTGTTTGTCTTAATTTGCAAATGGTTGTATACACTTGATACTCGATCATCCCTTGTATCTAAAGACAAAAAATTTAATCTTACTTTACAAAGAATCAAGTCCCTGTACAACTTTCTCCCAAAGAGAATCTCAAGAATAAATGTGATGTTTACTCAGAAACAGAAATCAGTGAGTTATGCAAACTCTCAGTCAAAAAAAAAAAAAAATGAAATGCAAACAATAAATTCAGGTGTCATGCATATAAATCTCAAACCAAGCAGGAAGCAAAGCGTAATGATTGAAAGGAAGAAAAGAGATCACATTTCATGAGCTGGGTTCACAAAAGGATGAGCAGCATGTGGAATGAGGACTCTCCTCACCCCCCGCCCCCCCCCCCCCCCCCCCTTAATGGCATCAATATATAAATGGGGAGCAATGAGTGAACATCCTTCAGTGAGATACTGTTGATGAGCACACTCCCTCGCTCTCCACCTCCACGGCCAAGGTTCAATGGCCACAACAAAACAGGTGGAGACACTGTTATTGCTCCGTCTAACGCTCAGCGGAATTCTGGGTACAGGAAGGAGGTGTCAGCCTCCACTTCTGGCCTGCACTTTTGAAATGTATATGACGCTTTAAATCAGGGAATGAGGTTCTACTCTATCAGATGTGTCACCAATGCAAAGGGGGGGGGGGAAGAGAAGTGTTATATTGATTTCATCTGCAATGCACAATGACAATGATCTCACAGACAGATGTATAAAATTACTCTACACATCCTCAGATACATGCAGTCGTAGTAGTAGCACATCGCTGCATGAAGAATCTGATCATCTGCCAAGAGTTTAATTGACCGATTCGGGTTCGTTGAGGGCAGCAGACATTTCATGGCACTGGGCGCAGCCATAGCGGGTGTCTCAGCCGACCCCCCCTGCTCTCCCCCACCCCGGGCAACATGTTTATCACGCACTTGTAACAATGGTTCGCGCACGAAGCAAGCATTCGCGCACTCAGTACGAGACGCCCATTGGCTAAAGCAGTTTTTCATTCTGCGCGCATGCTAATGTAGGGAGAGGGGTGGGGAGCGTGGGAAGGGGGGGTCGGCTGAGACACTGAGTAATGGCACTGCCCATGCCAAAAATACACATAGCGCGTCACAGAATCGGTCAATAGGTACACAAGTAAAATCGTTGAGAAATATTGAGTACTCGACATGCATTCAATAGGCACATCACAAATACTGCAACGAACAAAGCAAGCAAAATCCAGATATTTAAACCTTACGATGTAAACTATAAAAACATAAGCCAAAAGTTTCCACTGCTTATCACGAAAGAGTACATGCGGATATCAAAGATTAAACCACTCCAGAATCAGACCGAGACTGAGAGGCAAGTTGACAATACCTTGACCTTTTCCTACATACCACTTTATCCAATTTACTACCCTCAATACCATAATATACCTCTCAACCCCCAGGAAGTGAAAGGAATCTTTCAGGGTGGAGTAGACTAATTATACTCTGAGAAAGTTTCAGGTTCACACCATACACAAAAGTGTAAATTCACCTATTATCCAAACTGCACAAGTTCTGAGTTAAGACAATGAAATTGCCAATTTGGATTGAAAACATGGTTAGCCTACAGCGAAAGTCAAACTGTCTGTACTACTGGATAACAGAGCAAGCAATCATGTTGCACATGAATGACTGCATTGAAAAATGGTCTGTAGTCTTGTTTCAACAATACAGTCTAAAAAAAATTAACTCTATAAACAAACTATAACAACTTCAGTTCATATGGCACAACATTCATATTTAAGGGTTAAACTTTGTGATATTCATTGCACACCATTACTGTAAAGTTTACATGTACATCCAATCCCTTCTAAAAAAAAAACTCTATGCACTTTTAATTTTTGTAAGGCAATGCATATTCTATTGAGCAAAATAATTGAAAAAAAAGACACTTTAAATGTATTTGTAAAGTCTTGGAATCTTTCTTTTTCATTAAAAAAAAAAACAAGAAAAAAATGCTTTGGGGATGAATGTCCTATTTTTTTATTAATTTTTTTTTTTTTTTGGTGGGGGGGCGGTCATTTGATTCTGGAGTAACAGGACAATGCTACACATGTCCAACAACAAAAACAGGGCAGCACAAATACCTTCCATACCGTCTTGATGTTGTGCAGCATACAAAATCAAATAGGAATATCCTACCCTACATTCCCGTTATGGGGGGGGGGGGATTAGTTTCACACTCAGTCATTCACAACACAGGAACTTTACTGAAAGCATAATATCCACGCAGCCATCATGCTGGATTGTAGCTGACAGACGTTTAGTGACATATAAATGACTTTCCTCGTCTGGGTATTTAAAGTCCCATGTCACTGTCTTTCTCATTTACAGCTTCCCCGTCGTCGAATTCGGATGTGATTACCCCACAATGTGGAGCGACTTTGCCATGGGAAACGTTCCATTTAGCCCCTTGAATCACTATCTTTGAGCCTCTCTTCTCTCAAATGATTGTGGACTAGGCAAAAACTCATATCTACTCGCTGTAACACAAAGTCATTGTTCTTGGGGTGATCGATCATTTCTATACCTGTATGCTGGTCCAATTCCTACGGAAACACTCCCACAAGACATTTGTAATCTGTCCTCTCTGAGTAATTCTGAGATTTTGCTCAAAACCTGGTTATTGAGACAAGCAATTTTGTAAATGTTTTCCTCATCCCTTTTCTCATCTCTCCTCATATTTTCTTTATGTCTGCCTATGTGCTGTGAGCATCTATTTAGGATGGATACTGGCATATTACAATAGCTCATCATCATCATCATCATATTATTATTATTATATTATCATTGTTATTATTATTATCATTATTATTATTATTATTATTATCATTATCATTATTATTATCATCATCATATTACTATTATATTATTATTATCATCATCATCATTATTACTAATATTATGATTGTTGTTGTTATTGTATGTTGTTGTTGTCGTCGTCATGGACGTCGTCTTCATCATCATCATCATCATCATTATCATCATCATTATCACTATCAAAGATTGTGTGCTCATCAGACAAAAGCAGAAAGAATACATACTAGATCAAAATATGTGAAACTGAATACTACTATGAAATCAGGCCAATCACTTTGATCTCCATTCAACCTCTACAGTTTTATCTACCTACTTGCCGTTGGAGACAACGCGGGTTTAGTTGGGGGTCATGTTGCAATTGTCATTGATCAAAAAATGCACATAGGTGTTTTGATTTAATTGCTCAATCACTTGATAAGTCAAGCTTCACTGATGTTCAAAACGCACCATTGTTATATGTGCATAGACCAGTCATTAATCATAGCACTCATGCAGCAAGCAGTTCTATGGTATACAAAATTATGTGACACCTAAACTCAAAGATATGTAACCATGAATGAAACAACAAAAGAAAAAAATAAACAAACAAACAATTGATCTTGGGTGGTTCAGTAGAAACAATTGAATGCATATTTGGAAACTGAATGACCACTTCCTTGTTTTTTTTATCATTTGTACCAGCAAGGAATAGGCATTACAAATTAATGGTGTCTCTGCTTTGAATACCATACATACTTTATTTAATATTACACTGAGTGAATTTCAGCTATGTGAAAGAGAAGAATGCATCCAAATAATAATGTAAACCAATACTCCATGCTAAAATGAACTTTGCTACAGGGTAGTAAATCTGACCAACAGAATTACATCAGATTCATCACTCAGTGCTGCAATTGAGCTGAAAAATAATCATATCTAGATACAAAATCATATATACCCATGCATACACAAAAAGATCCGCCTCTGAGTATTTCAATAATCGAAATTGTGATATGTTGGATGAAATGACTGTTTCGTCATCTGAGCTGGACTCAGCAACAAACACCAGGGTTTTACCCCACTCACCTGTGTCCGGATTCATGGGCCACGGTGAAAGCCAACCCTAAACCTGTGTCTTCGTTGATCGTACAACTCCTGTACTTGCTGCACATCCCACCAATTGGAGCAAAGCCTGTTGAGAAAATTAAGAATAGACATCTGGACAGTTGCTCTTTTTTTTAAGTAAAAGGTGCTCATGATTGTAAAATGATGGCACCGTACCGTGATATCATACATCAATCGATTAGCATGTGATCTATTCTATTTAGCATCTCACACCCCATTTGATCAGGGGATGTTCATTATTCCAAAGGATCATTATTCCGAAACGCACAAATCCGTATTCCTGGATATTCATTAGTCTGAAAACAAGAATGGGTTTGCTAAGCCAAACATTTTTGGTGTCATTCCGAAAGTTTTGCTACTCCGAAGGTTCTTAATTTGGAAAATGAAATATGAATCATTAAATCAAAATGGAATTGATGTTCGTTAATCCAAAAACGAAATAAGGTTTGTTAACCTGAAAACGAAAAAAGGTTCATCATTCTTATGGTTCGCAATCCACACATGAAATAAGGTTTGTTAATTCCCATAAATGAAAAGAAGGCATGTACTACCAAACCTCAGTTGAAACTTATTTCATTTTCATATAAACAAACCCTTGGAATAACAAACCTTTCTTTTTCATTTTCAGATCAAAGATCTTCAGAATAACAAACCTTATTTCATTTTGGATTCATGGACCTTTAGATCAACCAACTATATTTCATTTTTGGAAATACCGTTCTTGGAAATTACACGCCTTGCTTCGTTTATGTGTCCATGAACAGTCAGAATAATGAACTGTAACCATCTGATCATACAATCGATTTCTCATTCCTGAGTCACTTGTGGAGAATATCATCACATTAAATATTAAATACATAAAGTTAAAAGACTGTACGACAAAATGGTGGTCATTGCAAGTTGCTCAGACATAGAAATTCATGTGGTGATGGGCTCCCATGGAATACCTCGAAGTGGATCAAACTTAGCATACATTTGGGAGGGTGTAGAAATTCTTCTACAGCTAACTCACTGATACATAATAAAACAATCTAATTCATGTTGCCCATACAATATCTTGTTAGTGATAATGTACATATTTTTTTAAAGTTAATTACTAACATCATACAAAAACACACACCCCACATTCATTACCTAACGTGTCGCAGGGTTCATTCTTCCACGAGCATATGTCTTTGCCAGTCAGCAATATTGAATGGTCATGATGAGTACCATTAGGAGTGGTCAAAGTGGACTGCCACTGGCAGAAGCTGTTGAGTGACCGGTCAGCATGGTGAGTAATGGTCAGCCCTGGCTGTGGACAGAGAGTAGTAGAAGAAGGAAAAAGAAAGGATTTGGAGTCAGTCAGTGGAATCATGTCTGATTTTAAACTGGGAAAAAAAACCCCAAACACTTCTGTTTGTAATCATGCTTCCAAAACATTTCTCATATCTTGTTTTGATCAAACCAACAAGTGTTCAGATGTCGATAGACCCGATTGCCATTCACACAAACTGAAAAGGCATGATTCAAATCTTACAAATTGGACTTTATTGTACTCTTGTTTCACACAAACGTTTGAAAAAAAGTCATCCAAATTCCATTGGTCTGAGGTCAAACTATATGAGACTGGGAGTTTAACCTGCCTTTAACCCGTTGAGGACGAGTCCCGAGTATACTCGGGCAGGTGTCTTTGGAAAATGTGTGTTGTAGCAGAATCAGTCCATCCTCAACAGGTTAATCTGATTGTCCAAAAGTGTCTAACGCTCGCCTTGCATTACAGTGTGATTTCGCACACCAATCATATACACTTCGCACCACAAATAATCGCAACTATATTAAGAAAAATTACAACTATTTTGGAAGCATCCCACTTTTAGCAGTGCATGGTTCATGATTTGAATCTCACTATTAACTGTAGTGATTATAATATCCGCACACATAAAAAATGAATTAGGTTTTTGCATTCTAATTTGAATCATAATGCAATTATTGGAGGCTGTGTGAATGGGCCTATATACTGTATATGCTGTTATTTTCGCGAGGGTTTAATTTTTGCTAAGAAATCGTGAATCACAGTTGGATCGCAAATTTAACAACATGTGAAAATGACTCCGTGCGATGTGTAAATAGAGCATTAATGTAAGCGTCCGTGTCTATTCGCAAAAACGACGTCTTGCGAAAATGTTTATGACCTCGTCATTCGCGAAAATATCTGTACACGAAAATAACAGCGTATACAGTATATAGTCCCAAAATTTCTGGTTTTACAGTAGAACCCAGTACACATGTATGCAAGAGTTTACGTATATATAGGTGCAATATACATGTAACTAAAGAGACCTGTAATACAACTGGCAAATTGCAACAAAACACATCATTGCAAAGGTATAAATGGCATTAAATACATTTATAAATATACAGTGTCATTTCCAAAAATTGACCATGCACTGCTGCCAAATCTGTTGAGTTGCAATGAAGTCATGGCCAACAGTAACACTGACATAATTTTAAACCCCAATTCATGCATTTAACATGAAGGATGAAGGAATTGAAAAGGCCACCAGGATATTGCATCATGCGCGGAAACAATCACAATGATATATAAGATCCCTGGGCAATCAATCGAGAGAAGTAATATGATGAATTGGACGCATGGAAAACCTTGAGGCACTCATGTAACGGCCTCATCTTGGCAATTAACCAATCTGGGACCCATTACATTAAGAGTGCTCTCACATGTATCGAGAGTGCATAATTTGAAACATGTTGTATAATGACGCATCGCTAGAATCATGATTCAAATCACATGCTTTTGCTGTGTGAATGAAAAACTGGAATCGCAGAGGGCGATTTGAATCATAATTCTAATCCGTGTTGCAAGTGATGATCTGGAGGTGTTTTCCAATCAAGATTCCCCAGATTACTGAACATCACAGTCGTGTGAACAGTTTGACTTCTTATGGTGTCTTGGGGTGCGAAGCTTACGATGACCTTTCAACCACTTCCACAGAAAAACCTTGCTCCTATTAATGCCCGCAAAGCTATTAACCCATTCAGGACAAGTATCAAGTATACTCGGGCAAGTGTCTATAGGAAATGCGTGTAGTAGCAAAATCAGTCCATCCTCAAGGGTTAAAGAAACTGGATGTGTGACCCTGACTGGCTTGGCTAGTTGGTGATTAGTCGAACAGCAAAGTACATACAAAGCATGTGCTACTTACTGCTCAAGAGTGATCAACGGGAACTCGGAAAGAAGCCACACCTCCCCTCCTCACTCTGAAATTGAAACTAGGAATTCCTGACACCTTCATTCACCATGTGCACAGGCAATAATTCGAATCCTAATTGCAATTGTCATAGTTATTCAGCATTACAATTACATTTCCTAACCAGTGTGAGAACAGTGTATGAGACTTGCAACAGCTTCAAGTTGCAGTATACATACTGTTGCCATTATAATGATTGTAATGCTTGCAGCTTGTTTGTTGGTTTGTTGTCATTTTCCATCTGACAAGATGGTGGATAGCCCATATTCAGCTTCACTAGCTGGTCTTCCATGGGGTCTTGATCCATGGGGTCTTGATCCATGGGGTCTTGATCCATGGGGTCTTGATCCACGGGAGCCATGACTGGCTCCTGCCAAAGCTGTCACCACTGTTACACAGCCATTATTGTACCTACATATTGTAGCAATAATTTCAGATCTCTTCTCGTAGCATGGGGCCCCCGGAGTTGATTGCATCAGTTGCTGTTCACTGGTAGACGAGAGCTACATCCAAGGAGATAAAGGGGTAATTCAGGAGGTAGAAGGGGGCTACCCTGGGCACCCTGGGCACTCTGGGCCACCCCTTGGCTCTCCTCTCCATGCCCATACAGGGTGTGACATGTTTGTGGACACACCCTTCAACTTTACCAACATTCCTTAACTCACTGTATGAGCAGAATCGATGATGAATCATGTAATCTGATAAAGTAAACGTCTAAACAAGTCTCTACAATCCGACATGAGTTCTATCACTTCTTCCTCGTCCTGTTGTTCTCCTCTGACGCACTTCACAGGGCGAGGAGGGGATCGAGGGCGAATAGTTAACTTGAGATGCAATGTTGTTGCTTTTCTTTCTCTACTTTGCCTATAAGCTTTCATGAAATATAAAGCCAAACTTCAACCAGCCACAGCCTAGGAGCTCAATCGACAGTTGCCAAACTCCGACACTCAGGGGGTTAAATGCCACCCCTGCACAAACACACTGACTGCCTCACTTTCCTGTGTACCTGCCACTTCCTCCCGAACACTTGATCACATTGCGCATTGAATTAACCTGGCATCGGGACTGGCAGCCGCAAGCCACGGAGAAGGCTCCCCGGCCCCAGTCAAAGCCATCCATCACTATCAGGTACTCTTCCTTTTCAACTCGTCACTAAGGAAAGGGGGCGGAGGCATTTGGCACCTGTCATCCCTACATCAACTGGGGGATCTCCTTCTGGACTGGTTACTACTGCTGCAAACCCTGGCAGGTAAAGGGGTGATGTCACTATTGTCAGACCTTCTAGTGACAATAGTTACGTTAATGCAAAGTTCCAATAATCACTTAAAGATTAATTCAAAACTTTACATTTGGATGATAGCATGTAGTTCAGCTTCATGCTGATGCTCTTGAACTTTATTAGTTGATGATCAAAACTACCGGTACAAGATTTCTTGTGGTTTACCCTCTATCTATAGCTTGGAGTCACTCTGCTGCGTGGTAGTACTCTGCACCTTGGACAAATTTTTTGCATTTCTTCTATAAAAAAAAACACCAAACATTTAAACACGTGTGGAAGAAGGGCTAAGGTTTGAAAACCATTTTAAGGCTTAAACCCATTTTAAGGCTTAGAGTTCTGATTTTAGTTTCTATCGAGGGTTTAAAAAGCAACATTTAAGGCATTGTGCATTACACAAGGCTAAGACCAGACCTACTAACAGAATATGGCTAAATGGCATTCTTTTTGAACCTCTTGGTTAATTCGATCTGCATGGTATGTGTGATTGGCAAAGAAAAAAAAATCAATTTTTTGATCTGACAATGCAACTCGCCTTACTAGGTTTGCACATGTATTCGGGTGCGCATGGTTATGATCCTGTTGTTTCTTTAGGCAAGCAAGTCAGGAGATTCAAGTGTGTATTTCATATGAAACCAAGTGATTCTTTTTTTTCTCCTTTTTTCCTTTGAGTGAATGGCGGCACAAAAAAAACACCTCTAATCGCAACGCAAACATCAATAACTCCTATGCGTGATTACATAATGCTCTCATTTTTCATTGTCATAAGCTAAGATACTTCTCCTCATTGATCTGAAATGCATCTTACAGTGGCAACTTCGAAATCAACTTTTGCATTATAAACATCACTCCGTAATCTTCTCAAGCGTCTCATCAACTGTGAAAGCAATGTACAAGAACAGAACTAAGACTGTGCAGCTTACAACAATGAAACATACACATTCGAATTCTGGGAAGACTCTCTAGATGTGTGTATAAATGCAATCGTTCACCCCACCAAACTAAAATAGCATCACCTCACAGACAACAAAGGAAATACATAATTCCTTACTCTAAGAGAAAAAAAAAAGATTTGTGTCTACAGCTTCAGTATACAAATGCATATATTCACATTCTGAGAACATTTTCTCAAGGTGTGCTATTGTTGATGTGCTCGGTCAAACCATCAACCACAAACCACAACATCAATACCAAGCAGACTACAAAGGGCAACATCACTATCCCCCCCCCCAAAAAAAAAGGGAGCGTTTCCACGGATATGACAAGACTAAAAACATTTTACAGCATGCTATGAAAGCATTGTGCTACGAATCATGTCTCTCTTAATCATGTCTCTCTTAGGATACATGGGGCAGATACTGACATCTCTCCTTTAAAACCACCTATATCTTTCTGGAGATGGCTTTAGGGATAGCACAACATGAGTCCGGTTGTCACGAGTGGGAAGCTTTTACCAAGAGTTAAGTTTTTTTACCAGGGTGTGTGAAGGTCAAAGCCGGCAAACCGGTTGGCAGGGTGAGAAATCGGGTAATGTTGATTTATCGAGGCAAAGTACCCCCCCCCCCCCCCCCCCCCCACTACCACTGGTCCTGGGGCAGGGATTGGCATGGATCACCCTGGATGATTCAATTTGTATGCCTGCGCCAAGAACATACAAGAGCTTTTGTCCGCCTCTCTGAAAGACTTGATGATAAATTCGCCTGTCATCAGGGGGAGGCTAGCCCTTCACAAGTTGGCGTTCGGGATGGATGAAGGGAATGATAATGCATACCCTCAGTAAGATTCCTGATTTCTTAAAATGAAACTTTTTAATACCGAAATACTGAAATATCTCCAAAATAGATATTCTCTATTGCTGTATGTTCTGTTTGTTTGTTTTGTTTTTGTTTTGTATTTTTGTCTCAGGTTCATGTTCATCCATTCTCTTCTTTGGGCTTTCACTATCTGCTTGGATGCTAGGTTTGTATTTGTGTGTGTGTGTGTGTGTGTTTTTAGTATTTCTTAATTTTATCTATCTATTGTGTATCTATTGATTTTTTGTATGAGTGCAGCAGAAAATCTGCTCCCTTAGGCAACATCCTCTTCAATTCACAATGAGACCAGGTGATGGCAAGGGTCATTACAAAGATAAAATGGGAATGGAAAGATATACAAACAGTAAAAATTGTATGGTCTCACAACTACTTTCTGCATAATTATGGTATGTTTTTAAGAGCACGGACAGATATCTCTGATGGGTATCTCAAAAATATTTACAATGGTTCAATTTCAATATAAATTGTCATTGAGCAATTACAAATTGGTATGCTAGCTTCCATAGTCTTAAATACTTCAAAGGGACCTTAAAAATCAATTCTCTCCAGGATGGAAAATCTGCTTTAAGTTCATTGACCATTCTTATATTTGTACAGCCTGCTCCCTTGTTGGTCAACAATGTCTTTCAAATTATGACTGATAATGTTACTGGGAGATTTATGAGATGGTGGCAGTCCCCGATTCCAGCCAACATCTCTGAAAGACTTTGCCACGGGGCAACTGGAAGGCTTTTGTCGGCTCTCCGATCGCATAACAAACGCAACCCTGCCAGACAAGTTTCTATGAATGCAGAGAAGCAGACTAAATGCCGGCATTTAGACTCGCTGAGTAAATACCCAAAACTATAGGAATCAAAGGCACATTATGGTGAAAGAGAAGCTACTGGAGAAGTTAACTGCGAGGTGATACTGACTAACAAAAGCCATCTTTCCACTGACTTTCCTATCTCCTGTGCCATCAAACTTTCCAACAAAGGGTGCGAATATGAGAAATAACCCCTCCAGGAAAAGCCCCTTGTTAAAAAGAAGTTTCCAAACTTGAATATCAGAGAAGTAACTCTAACAAAAATATATGGCGAATGAAACTAAGCAAAAACTGATACTTGACGGGTATTAAAGAAATAATATCTAGCTCATGGACAAACTATGAAAGATGTGAAATCTTCAGCGACTATTTCAAAGGTAAAGTTTTATCTTTCAACATTCGACTATTGCATATTAAAAAGAACAGCAAATACTTCCAACATGTATCGTTGGGGTATCATAACCTTCTTGAAACTTCTTATATTCTGATATCAGCTGTCCTCTTCACATCATCTTGCTTTTATAGTTGATCAAGTCTGATTGGTATTGGTGGAACTCATTTTTTTCATAAATACAATACAAAACCAACGATAAAACAGTTACAGCTCGTTATTGCGAAGGTTCATTATTCTGAAGATTTGTTATTCCGAAAGTTTGTTAATCCGAAAATGTGATGTGGTTTGTTATTCCAAAGGTTCATTAATCCGAAAATGAAATAAGGTTCGTTATTCCGAAGGTTCGTTAATCCAAAAATGAAATAAAGCTCATTATTCCGAAGGTTCGTTACGGACCCTATATCATTTCGGATCAACAAACCTTTGGAATAACGAACCCTATTTCATTTTTGAATTAACGAACATTCAGAATAATGAACCTTCGGAATAACGAACCCTATTTCATTTTCGGATAAACGAGCCTTCGGAATAGCGAACCCTATTTTATTTTCGGATTAACGAACCTTCGGAATAACGAACCTTCGGAATAATGCCACAAATGTTCGGATAACGAACCCTTTTTGAATTTCGGATTAACGAACCTCTAGGTATAGGGAATTTGTGTGTTTTGGATTAACGAACCTTCGGAATAATGAACCTTCGGAATAACAAACAGCACCCAATAAAACATCTAAACAAACAAAAATAATACAAAACAGAAATAGAGTATAGCAAAACCCAATGAATATTGATCTGCCTATATCATAACTTTTTGTTAATAGAAATATAGTTGACTCCTGAATAGATTCACACACTTTTTTTTCTTTTAACCCATTGAGGACAAGTCCCGAGTATACTTGAGCAAGTGTCTATGGGAAATGCGCAATGTAGCAAAATCAGCCCTCAACGGGTTAATGGAAGTTTGGTTAATTAACCCAGAAATAAAGGCTCAGAGAACCCCCTGTTAGGCTGGTAGAGAAAGTTAGTTGTGCGAAGGTAATATCACTTGATAGATGGAGGGATGGGAGGGGAGGGGTAAGTGGGAATAGGTGAGAAAGAGAGGGGGAGGGGAGGAGGGTAAGAGAGTGGGGGGGGGGGGGTAGAGAAAGGCTCTCTGAGAAGGCCGCCTGGCCAGACACCTGTCAAGAATCGGTTGAAGGGATGCTGGTATTCACATCATTGCACCTGCATCTCCACTGTCTGCTAGAGGGGAGAGGGGAGGGGAGGAATGGGGTACGGATGATGGTGGGTGCACATGCACCACTCTTGAAGATTCTCACTCTCACTGGTTGCTAGGTGTGAACCAGGCTTCTTATCAAATCAATCCCACAGAAATGTACTCTACTGGATTGATCTGTGGATGTACCTACTTCCACAACTTGAAAACCACTCCTGAACTGTATCTCTGCAAGCAGTACAGCATGGGTGCCATATCAAAAGAAAATCAATGCAATCTCAGGAAACAGCTAAGACTGGAAGATGAGCCACAGAATATCAGTTACAGTTACTTGTATGATCACACACAAGCACACAAGGACATAAAAATAGAGATAAATTGATAAGAGGTACAACATATTTCTGATTTTTACCCACCCACCCATCATTTTGTGTGTGTTTGTGTGTGAATTATTCTAAATGCTATCAGGAAGTAAGTCGTTGCACACATAAATAGGGGTAAAAAAAAATTGAGATGATGTTTGTCAGCCATCAAGCCATGTGAAATTCACTGTACTGACCGAAAATGCATCACAAGGCAATTAGTGCATGCAATGATCATTTAACCATAAATATGACTCCTAACAAAGCTGAGATATGACTTGTGCTGGATCCTCCTCCTCATTTTTTTCCTTACTAATTGGCAAAACATGGGAAATGGAGCAGAAAATATTACGGTATGTTTGCATCCATGTGAATGTTTTCACATACGTACAGCCATGCATGCTCATACACACACACATAAACACATCCATTCATATGCCAAGGTGATAGAAGACACGCCAATCAATGAACGACCTTGTTCCTGACCTTCTTACGACCCCTTGCTGCCAAGTTTCGCAGTCAACACGTGGGTATGATTTGCTTTCCTCTTTTGGAGGATACCTTTATACTCCCTGCCTGCCGGTTTGCCAAGACTTGATTTTATCGTGATGCAGAGGATGAACAGGGAAACGTACCTGGAATCATTGTATCATCCCTAAGATATATATGTATTTTTTTCTTCTTCTTCTTCTTCTTTCTTTTCATTTGAGTAGATATCATCAAGGGTGACCGTTGTTTCATATGTGACCGGGCATCACAAAACGAACAAAAAGTCGCACCCCTTGATTTTACATGAGGACTCAAAAAAGGTGAAACGGGGCAACCAAGTCAATATTCTGTTTTTCATGTTTTCTGAAAGAGCTACCCTTCTTCTACATTATTCTTAAGTTTGAGATCATAAAATGAATGCCAAAGTGCATTTTCAGCAGTTTTTCTACAACCCTTTTTGATCGAGTAGTGAGATCAGGTATAACTTAGAGGCCCCTTTTCATTTCTTGATAACCACTTGCTCACTCTTCACTTTCAAGTCTGATAACTTTTGAAGGGATAATGCTACTGCTTTGAAAGTAGGCATTATTTATGGACAGAATGTATTAATACAGCATCCTCAAATTCAACTTAATCTGATAATCCCTTCATTGTTGTTGCTCCAGAAGTTTACATCCTGTTTTTTTGTCACATTCATCACACAGCTAGCCCGGCTTGGTAAAGATTAAACGCTTCAATAGACAGTTAGACCCTGTATACTTCAGAGCCTGTTTTCTCGGTTCACACTTTTGCGAGTGCGTGCATTCTTTCCAATATTTAGATAGGTCGGGAGAGTTCATTTCAATTAAGCTATACATCATTTTAAAGCTTAGAGTCTGCTCTTTCAGAATCTGCCCTTAACTAAAAATCCATGTCTGGCGACTTTTTGTTTGTTTTGTGGTGCAGGGTCACATATGATGCATTGATGACATTTTAGATTTAAGTTGTATAATCAATATTATTTTATTGGTGTGTTTTTTTTTATATAACCTCAGAAGAAGATCATATTCAATGTCTTATCTCCTCTATTTGTCTCACTTTGCAGGTTCAACATCATCTGCAGGCTTAGAATGGTTTCAAATAAAGCTGTTCTAAAGCCTTATGAAACAGAATGAGAGCACAAATCCGCATGACTTTTTTTTCTGTTTACTATAGTGGAAGTACATCAGAGAAGAGTTCTATGTCTAATATGAACCTGTTGAAGATGGACTGATTTTCTTTTAACACAAATTTCTCATTTATCCCAACCTGAGAATACTCAGGACTAGTCTTCAACTGGTTAAGTTCAGTCGATGAAACAATTACAGGACAGCTGGTGTATGACACTGATACAAATATCTGCTGCTAGATGTTAACAATTTACGTGCCCGACTTGCATACTGTATTAAAACGAGGAATGTTTGCTTGCATTTTAATTTCGCAAATTTCAGGAGCACCAACATTCACAAAATTAAACTGCACGCGAAAGTTCTTGCCTACACAATATGCATTTGATGCCAGTGGCAATTCGCGAAAATTTCATGTCGCGAGAAAGGATGTCGGCTCCAAGTAGCGAAATTTTTATACCTCAAATATATCATGCGTACCTTTTATTAGCAACTTTAACTAAGCCATCCAAACGCTTTGATAAGTAAAGGGTTAAGACCAAAAAACAAAACAAAAAAAAAAAGAGCTGAAGAGAGACCCAAAGGAATGGCAGTATTGGTATCGGTTGACAATTGGTTGCGCTTCAGCTACTGAAAGGAATCCAGACACCCAAAAAGGTTGGTTTCAGATGTTAACGTACTTTTCAGCAAGCCACTTAATGTCATCCAAAGTGTGTCTAAGACTAGAAATAGAAAGAGAAAAAAAAACACCTCCCAAGACACACTCTCATTAAATAAACATAGCTCCATCTTTTTTCTTTCTTTCTTTTCTTTTCTTTTTTGCAACATATAACTTGGCAGCACAGGCCAGGAGGATCTTTAGCCCAAATTGTGGCAAATTGGAGGGAAACAAGCCATCGTTTGTTCACTAATCGAGGTCAAGAAATGCAATTTTTACAACAAATTGGGCAGATCGCAGAGGTGAGAGAAGAAAGTGGTTCACCATCGCAGTCTGGAGTGGACCAGAGTGAAACCATGCAGCAGGCATCCCGAGGAGGAGCAGGTGTTAATGTGCTTGAACCGACTGACATCGGCCTGACAATTGAGGCTGTCACTTTGGGGGAGCAACCAATCTCGACCCATCAAGTGCAGTCGGTCGGACCACTGTCTCATCTCAAACTCATTCAGACTTGGAAGACACTGTTGGAGAACATGCAGGAGAACCTTTCTGAAAAAGGCTCCAGAAAAAAACAGAAAGTCTGCTTGCATGAAGTCTATCCTACACACATTGAGACTCAAAAGCCAATAGAGTCAGCGAGCTCCATCCCACAGATCCTTGGTTTACAAGTCTGGCCCCTGGAGGAAGGAAGTAGTCTTGACTCAAGACTGATCTGGGAGGTACGAAATAAAAGCAAACAGGAAAGTCCCCAGGGAGGGAGCAAACTTTGGGGCTGTGAGCCTGGGGAAGGAGAAGGAAAGCTTACCTGATCATCTTCCAGCAGCATGAGACTGACTAGGATCATGTTGATGGTGTGTCCGAGGGATGAATCTCTAAACAGCTTTGACACCTGTAGGATAACAAAAAAGAGGACATCGGTAAAATCATAGCTTAGATGACATTCTGGGCAGATCACCATATGGCCCATACTGTAGGCCTATAGAAGAGCATTTCTTTTAATTGACAAGCAAGTCTTATCTGAGGTATTATGCTGAAATCACAAGATATCGAAATAGCACATCATTGAGTTGCGTTAATCACCCTCTATGGCTCAGGCTTGTTTGCAAAATTAATGCTGTTTCAGTAGTATCTTCTCTAGCACCCCATGAGTAGGCTAACAAAAGGTCATGACATCATCTACAGTTAGCTCCCCTGGTCCCTTTCTTGAGCATATGAAGATATAAGAACAAACTACATGCTGACTCCAACAACAGCAAAAATAAAACAAAATAAAAGCTGCAATCCTCTTCTGCTTATGCAAATGCAAATGTCCACCCCTTCCCCTTGGTGTAAATGATGGCATACACATTGAGACTGATTTCTGTCAATATTGTGGCTCAGAGGAAAAGAAGCATATCAAATTGATACACACAAATGGCCAATATTTCTCTCTGACTGCATTCCAGGTTATCAGTTGATAGAAACATAATGGCAAGGCTGTGCGTGCAGGTTTTAATATAGTTCTATCTCTTATCATGGAGGAAGGATCCTGCATGAAGATGTAAATTCTCAAATACCCATCACAAAAAGTTCATTCCATATACTGTAGTTGGACTCTATCAAAGACTCCAACATATTTAGAATTCAAGCTCTGAAAATACCATCTGAATTCATTCCAATATCTACAATGTGCTGCTTCCACATCATCCTGCAATCCAACTCTTGCAACTAATATTGTTCATACACCAATTGATTAAATTCTTTAATATTTCAACAACAACAACAACAAACATGGGCAGGTGTTCATAAGTGCGTGAGTAAACAATGATTCCATATGTTTGTATGGACATCTTGTACCACCTAGATCCAATTAAGATGCAGAAAAGAGTGAGATGTTCTCATCAGATATGCAATTCTGTGCTGAGACTTTGATAACTTTTTACTGCTATATTGCCATGCTCCTAGTACATTTACCCAAGGTTATTTCTGAAGAGCAAAACTATTGCTTCTCTACTGCTTATTCTATCAATCTATTTCCACAACTCAAAGCTCCAAGCAACTCCTGTTGGAACCATTACTTTGATTTATTGAGACAATCAGCAATATTCAAACATTTACAATTCGTTATTGGACCCTGGCAACACAATTTCTCTGGCCATAATTTTTTACCATTCAATATTGACAAAGTTTAGGGAGAGACTACAGATACCATTGACAACGCGCCATTTTAAACTTCCTCATATTCTTCACATTAATCTTTTATGTTGCGTAAAGACAGTTGATCAAGTGGAAATATTCCCACTTTGAAAAAATATATTCTGGCTTTTTAAAAAAAAGAGAAGTTTTTATGAGATTGATTTCTGAACAAATACCTTTTGGCAAGTTTGCGGTTATAAAAGTCAGGTTTATTTGGATTTACAGTTAATCTTGCCTGCAGAAACAAATTGTTTTCAGTACCTCCTCTTTAAATAAATGCACTTTGTTCGGTTGAGGGGGAAAACAAGCATTGGTCATTGCAGGGCTGGAACCTAAAATGGTCAGTACTGGGTCATTGTCCTTCTCATTTTCACTGGTAATTTGATTTTGCAGGACTTTCGGGGTCATTGGTCACTGATGGAAAGCAAGTGAAGAGGAACGAATCAGCGGGGAGGAATTTCAGAGTAACAAAAAAAAAAATGCAAACAATATCAAGAGGACCTAGTTATTCAAACAGAAAAGAAATTGATACAAGTATTCAAAGCTTTTTGCCTCATGATAATTCTCTCACTATGGTTCATATTTTGGTCACTTTTCATATGATATACTGGGTGTGATAATATTGACATCCGTTTGAATAGGAAAACAAGTTTGTAAACGTACAACTTTTACTTCTAACCTAGAAATCAATCACTTTGCTTTTGTAATCAGATAGCATTGAAACCTTATGTACAAAATTAAGAAAGAGCTGTAAATTCAGTTTGGCACACTAGATAAGCATTTGTATAAGTTTGTAGGAGAGCACATATTCTCTTTTCCATATAGCATCATATGCTGGCATATTAATGTTCAAAGTGTACTATAGATGTTCAATCAATATGTGTGAGAGGAATTAAGGGGGCATGTCAGGGTTGTAGATACAATGCCAACAAAATACCCGTATTTGTCCATTTATACCAAACAACATCTGATCTTTTGCTATATTTATAGGGAATCTGTTCTGAAGATATTCAGACATGTCTACCAGTTATACTACCATCATGATATTGACAGGGTTTCAACATCATAAAAGAAATGTTTGCTGCATGAAGAATTGTTCTTGATAAGAATGATAACACGAGAGCAATACATCAAGGAAAAAGTTATTGCTGCAAATTTAGACAAATGAGATATTAAAGATCAATAGCTATTTCAATCAAAAGTACAAACAATCTAAGGGTGAGAACCAAGACGACACTACTATTGAACAGTCTGTGGAGTATAAGTGCCCTTTTGTTTCTAACATGCTAACTCTGCAAAAGACAAAAGGTTTGTCATCAATAGCTATTCACAAAGGACTAATACCTCTCTGACTCAGTTGATGTACACAAACAGGATATCATACAATTGTTACCAGCAAAATCATAGAGAAGAAGTAAAATCACAACTATATGTATGAAAAACGCCTGCGGAGAACTATAAAGGTCACCTGACCAAGATAATTCTCTTGATGTGATCATATGACACAGTATCATGTGACTCACTGCCATTCAGTGGCAATAATTTGCCCAATCTATCTCAGATTTCTTCTGATTTGAGGCATTTTTTTCATTGCTTTCTATAAAGAATCATTTTCCGTTGGGCAGTACATTTTCCCTTTACTTTGCACGCACTTCATTTTGCCTTTTCATTTGAACAGACAAACCTCATTTGAACACACAAACCTAAAATATTTACTAACATTTCTTTACAGCATGAAAACTGAAGGTAGAGAAAAAAATACAGATGTCTATAGCACAGACTCAAAACCTTTTTGACTGAAATATAAGGATTTTTGACTGAAATATAAGGATGACCTGGCCTAAGCAAAAGAAAGAGCAGTTCCCATAGGAATGTGTAGCCAAAATAGAAAACTCTTATTTAAACAAGAGCTGGGAATGGTCAGAATTCCTACTCTTTCCTCCAAATTCAGAATGGTTGAGAGGTCTGGCTGCATATTTCTAAAGTTCAGGTAAAAAGGAGTACAAATAAATTGATATTCACTTTGCCTATCTGGTCAGAAGAGTTTGCCTTGTCCCCAACACACCTTTCAAAGTCAGGTAAAGGTGAACAACCTCTCCATATAACTTTCATTTATACAATAGGTCTTAGGTTCATGATTCCAGACAGTATAGGCCTACACACTGATCTCTCTCAATCTTATTCACCCTCTACAACTATCAGATAGGATTGTGACAAAACCGTGACAAAGTCACATAGATAATTTATCATGGGAGATCCATGCGTCCACATTCAAACGTATAACACAAGGCCGTGGACTCTATTCATTCCACACAAGCTTGGCAGATGATGGTGGTGGAAGAACTATAGTTAAACAGAGAGGGAGATGCCTTTAGTTGGTATTCAATGAACCTTTCTTATCGGACTGACTCCAGTCCATTCATATTCTCAGAAGATCAATCACATCAAGTCAATTTGTCAAAATATGCATTGAATAATGAGGGACACTTATTGAGACCCCACTGAAGAAGAGGCTGAGACTGAAAGCCTGACTCCTGAATGTGTATGCTCCCATGGATCAGAGCCAAGAATGAGACATTCCATCGGAGCTGTTAAATGCACCTAAAAAGAGATCATTCTCTAATTCTCCAGAATTTTCCTCTGGGTAAGAAAACCAGTACCAGAGTGATATAAAGCAAAGTCTTTTGGGAAAACAAAGTATCGACAGTGAATCATCATTTTGGGAATTTGCCATTTTTTTCTAAACTTACCTGTGATTCAAATTGATAAATAGAATTGTGATAATGCTCAAACAATCACTGCTTCAAATGTTATTATAAGAACTGTCAAATCTGTAACTGGAGTTTTAGTATGCCCTGGAATTATTTACAAAGAACATAAAAAACCTGTTCAGTACAATTCAATCATGCAACAAAAGAATGGGGGGGGGGGGGGACTGGAAAGACATCACTCAAATCAAAACGTGATCCATTCCCAATTCAGATGCTAGATATAAGTATATCTGTAAAATTACATTCCGAAACTGGGCCATTCGTTACCCATAATCCCTAGCCACATTAGCTGTCCAATTTGGTTTTATTACATTTTTCTTTTTCAGCAACATCTGCACTTTAAAGGGATTGTACAGTTTTGGGTGAGACCTAATTTCAGGTTTCTAACATTTTTTGGTGAGATAATGAGAAACCTCTTATGAAATATGAAAGGGCATGTAATTCTATGAGGAATTCAACGTTTATTTGATGAAAATTGGTTTTGAAATGGCTGAAATATCCAAAAAAGAGCAATTCTAATAAAGTGTGGGACCCACACTTTATTACGATCGCTTTGTTTTACTTTGTTTTTGGATGTTTCAGTCATTCCAAACCTGACTTTCATCAAATAAACTTTGAATTCCTCTTAAAATGGTATGCTCTGTATTATATCATAAGTGTTTTCTTGGTATCTCGCAAAAAGTTAAAAGCCCAATTCTCATCTCCACCAATACTGTACTATTCCTTTAAGCTGCAGCTGGAGTGAAATACTCATAAGGGATGGCTGAAACATCCTATTCCCTCCTCTTCCCCCCCCCCCCCCTCCCCCAAGGTTGAGACTGACCTCCTCCAGCTGCTCCAATGAGCCTCAGAAGAAGGGAACTTGAGCATGGAAGACAGACTACACTTTTATGTATCTAGTAAATATATATTCAATATATCTGTTGAATTAGCAGTGAATATAGTAAATACAATGCATTCATTTTATGTATCGAATACATATTGAGAGCACGGAGGATAGACTATACACTACTGTATATTTAGTGAATATATATTCAATGCATCTATTGAATTAACACTGAATATAGTGAGTATGTATTCATTTTATGTATCACATACATATTGAATATATTACATATTGAATACACATCATTGTACCTACAAGTGTATCAAATATATATTATTGTATACTGGGAGAATAAAGGATGGGGCGGAAATCATTGTGACATTGCTCTTTCATATCAATATATAAGTATTGAATACCTATTGAATGTGTATATATTCAGCACATACTATTGTTTATAAATAGAACATTGAATACAAATTGATCATATTCAATATCATCAAGAACAAAATATATTCTGTTTGATGAATATACCCATGAGTGGATATGTTGCGTATCATAACTGTCTGTACTATTATTATCATTATCATCATTGTTCATACTAACCATATTGAATATGGTGAGCACATATGCTGTGATCTTGTCACTCCCGTGACTCTTCACCATGTGCTTGTCCACGACCACCAGGGTCTCCACATGCTGGCTCCTGTGAACATTTCCCGTGATGGAGCGACGCTTCCGGGACTCTCGCAGCGTCAGGTTGACCCCCGGATACTCATCCACGAAGAAGATTGGTTCCTCCGGGGGATGAGGTTGATCTGGACAAAAGAGAATATAAAATATATAGATATGACTATTGTGGATTTCCTCTTAATGTATAACTGTTACCAAAAGACATGAGAAAAAAAAGGAAGAAAGCTGCTACATAATTATGATTCAACACTTGAGTTTCAAATATCATTTGCTCTATACTTTTAGGAATTGCAATCTTTTCCAACAATGAAAGAACTTCTCTATACTGTAAAACCAGACATTTTTGTGTGCATGAAACTTTCACAAACTTCATTAGGAGAAATGATTTCACCAAAGTAAAATGCATGCGAAAATTTGTGTCTGCACAATCCAGTACATGTAGTGAACTCAGAATTTTTCCGCAAAAGTGTCATGCCGTGAAAAAGGCTGTCAGCTCCAATTTGTGAGAGGTTCATGCCACAAATGTTTCTGGTTTGGCAGCATTACACAGCTCTTGTGCTCTTTAGACAATAGTAACAGGGAATATACAAACAGAAGAACATTAAAACCAAAGATAAAGGAACAAAAGCATGCTCCAAATTCATGAAATTCTTCCGTTGAGAGGTTTTCATTGCAACTGATTGACAAATTGCCCTACATCGACGTACCCCCATGATTTTTTATCACAGCTACTAGTTACTAAAACACTGATCAATTTAGTTCTTATTTACGTCGATGTAAGGCATTTTGTCAATCAGTTGCAAAAGCACACTCATTACAAACACTGTAGAGCAACATACAATTGGTTGATCATGTATCAAAGGTGACAAAAGATTTCTATCAACATTTGCCATTGTTGTATTTGCATCTGTAGAAAAAAAAACTCAAACCAATATGTAATCATATTTCCATATCACCATGACTTTGCTTGTAATGACCACATCATCAGACAAGATTACCAATACTGATCAGATCTGAATAGTCTGGAACAGAAATCTGACTGAAAATAACATCAAACCATCCCCTCTCTTTTATCTTGCTCTTTCATATAGCGTTTGGTGGTTTCCAAGCCAAAACATCAGCCAGGGATACTGGAGAAGATTTCCTGTCTTTAGTAGTCTCAACTTTCCCCCATTCCTCTACTTTGCTTCCACTCTCTGCTCCACTCTACAAATGGCTCATAATCTGACATCTCAATATCGACAGAACTTGAAAATCTATTTCTGCTTTATCTCAAGAGTATGCTTCTTAAATAGTCAAAGCTTCCTTTAGCCTGACACAGGAAAAACAAAGTGGAAATGACACTAGATTTCTTCGTCCACTTCTAAAATAAGGACATTTTTTAACCTGCTGACTTCATTTTCCCTCTACTTTGGATTGTCTGTCTTTATATACTTTGATCCCTTTTAGAAATACATACATATACACCCTATAGCCTACTTCGTCTATATTTTAGTGATATTGTCCATGTAAAGTTTGTAAGAAAAAGAAATCAAACTTTACAAACTTCATTTCAAACTTAACAAAAAAAAAAGCATTTGAAGAGAAACTCTTTTGGTTCAATACAAAATATTACACAAATTTGCATCTGCGTTACCTTTTGTATTCTTTATGTATGCACATAATAACTAATATCTACACGTAACATGCATTATGATCACATTTTCTAGATTTCTATATAACAATACATAGCAATCCTCCACTCTCCTTCAAGCTGATATAAACACTAGAGGTGTGAACAAATGCAATGTCTTGAAATCACATGCAGGTAGAAGCTGCAGTCTACCCACCTCAAATGTCCCCCCACACCCTAGTGATCCCATGACAAGTCATAGACCTATACATCAATAACTGACACCCCGACAGCTCTTCACCAGGACCACTGTACTTTACCCCTCATCCCCCTCCCTCAACTCTCCCCGTATACTGCTCACATCACAGAGCTTGCCTACAAAGAGCTGCTGACGACAAAGATTGATCTGAATGGACTTTTGAGGTCCATAGACCATTCAGTCAGTGATAGAAAGTAGGCACGAGGGTGATATGTTTCTGACGAGATTCTCAGGTAACACCAGCCGCCTTCACTTGACACCATCAAATTCTTTCTGATGCTGCGATACAGGGAGGTGGGAAGAGCAAAGTTCCATAAGCCTGATGTAATTCTTAACACTGGAATTAGGGAAGAGGACAATCAAAGCACTGGGTTTTATTGGAGGAAACAAAAATATCAGCCTATGGTGTGATAATGGGAAACATTTACAATATCTTTAGACTTTCAAGAGCCTATTCTTGAATTTTCAGAAAGTGAAATACGCGATGAAGACACTGGCATTTGAGAAACCATGGCGCTACAATTGTAGCTCCATGGTGAAACTGACTACATTGTAGGCAGTAGCTAGGTTGAGGAGCAGTCACTGGTGGTGGAGCAGAAAGGTGCTAAGTGTACAGACTCTGATGAGTAGTAACAACGCCCTTGTGCTGCTCAACCAATGGCATACAGGGGTTTTACGGCCGGAGAAAGAATGCCCAGACTTCCGTGGCTGAAATGAGATCGTCGTCACACATTCCTACAACACTTGGCTGAACTCTGTTTTCAAACGAGACGGCATGGTATGCGAGCAGTCAATCATTGAAAGAGAGAGAGAAAAGTATCAAGGAGCGTGATTTAATTTGCAGCCACTGACAAAGGATGCCACGGACCACTGTGCCTTCCAAATTAGTGCACTGTCACTTGGCGTGCAGGAAGAAGACGGTACTTATAATAGACCATGGGATGACCCTCAAAATTCTGACTTTTCGTTGTCCGTCAGAGAGCTTGACCTAATTTTTCTTTAACAATTTAGTTTAAAATATACTGCATCCAAAAAGTTGTTGGCTTTTTTGCAAAAGTTGCATTTTACTTCAAAAATGATTTTTAAAGCCACAAAATAAGAGGCTTTGAATCAGCATGAACGAGGTCACCATAGACGTGTGTGCAGTGACATGCCTGAGTGGTCAGCCGTGTGCATCGGTACATATGTGCGTGTGTGAATGTTGTGTGTGTGTGTTAGGTACAGGAGTCAATGGGATTCGCATCCTCTTTCAGTGTGTTTCATATCTTCATGCACATAAACTGTGTGTATTACTACAGGGATAGTTTGTGTATCATGGACTAGACTTCTGATGCACAATGAATGTAGTTTGGTAGTGTATTCTCTTCAAGAGGCTTCTTTTCTGATGTAATGTGTGATATTATGTTCTCTCAGCTTTGTAAACAAATATTTTCAGAAGAATCCTTTTGAGTGGTTGACAGTATACAAGCATGCTTTTCAGTGGACCTCTCTATCTCATGCAGTTCCTTTTTTTTCCCTCCAAGCATAACTTTTTGCTTCGCCGGTATGCATGTATAATTTTATTTATTAACCATTATCAATCATGAAAAGTTGAATTCATTTCTATGTTATAATTCCTGACTTATTCTGTGGTACCTTACGCTGAAAAAGAGAAAAGAATAAAATGAATAAATTGAATTGATTTGAAACTGAAGACGTCCAGCATGTCACAATTCATTTGTATACATCAATGATACACAACTTGTAAACATGCAATTTTCAGTTCAATTCAAATGAAATTTTATTTCGAATAGCGTGTTTGTATTAGGGGGTTATATTCAAAGACAACGAAACTTACAATGACGGGGTGAATGGGGGTTGAGACTAAATTTAAGTCACTATGGAAACAAAGACATGACTAGGAGGTAGTATATTCATAGAGCCATAGGCCTACTGCATTAACTCTTGGCTCAACAACAATTCTAAGTTATGGTAGGACAGAATGTTTGGGATTGACCAGGGAGGTGATTAAATCACCGTGGTCGTAAGTCATGGTTTAACTGATACACTTTGTCCTAAGTTACCATGGCTGGATGTTGTCTGATGTACAATGGGGTCATTCTAACATTCTAGTGGTAGGCCTATACTCGAGGGATGATAGAGGTCTGTGATTAACTGCAAGTGGATATAGAGTATTGCTGGAGGTCAATGACTGGCCGGAGAAAAAGAGACAGTTCTGGTCATCATAGTGGGATGGATGTAAGGAGTTAGCAAGGGAATATCATTATACAATAGAGCTCAGTGGTAGTATCATTGTACTGTTGACAATGCACACAATCACATCATGGAAGCTTTGCCTGATTTGACAGGGGTTTATGAATCTTCTGACTCTTCAGACTCTGGAAATTCAGCTGAGCATTGTATTCATGTGTCATCAAAAGAAATAGGAAAAGTCATACCATTTCAAGAAAAAAATTGGACAAAAATTGTTGGTTGCTGGCTTCGTTGGGCTAAGATTGCTGACTCGTTAGAAGGAGATGCAGCAAAGAATTTTGCCAAGAAATGTGGCATTCACTTCATTACATCGATACCAGTGTGTTTCTCTAGTGAAAGGAAAAAGAGTGCTGGATACCATCGTGGCTGTTATCTGAAGTTTTGTCATGTTGGGAAACTCCAAAGAGCAGAATCTAGGTATTTGCACAATGCATATACATCAAATAGATATGCATTTGGTTGGACACTGTCTCATATTTAATGACATGCACAGCAAATAAGATCTCACCGTGGGTGCATCTTTTTGTAACAAGAGGTGGCTGAAAGCATATGCTGAAGACTGAAATTTTCCTTCACATTAATTACAACAATATGTCAAGATATGTTCGCATTATTTAGCAGTGAAAATACACATGTAGGCCTTCACTTGTAAATCGCGTATTTACATACAATATGAGATTTGTATCCCTGAATATTTTTCATTGTACATGTACATCATAATAATAAAAAAGGGCTGTTAAACTGGTTCAAAGAAGTGACTTTGTACTAAGAGTTTGTGCATATGTGACATTGTAAAAAAATTGCATCTTGATAGACTTTTGTGGCAAAATAGTCTTAAAGATAAATTAAGATGTGTAGCAATCAGAGTTATTGTTTATGATACTGTTGAAGATACTATGAAAACACACTTTTTAGTTTGTGTTGCAAAGCAAGGTAGGCCTATACATTTAATGAATAGAACACAGAGGTGATGAATTGATAATATTTAGTATAAGTGTAATTTCCATTTTATACATGTGATAGAATCAATTACTTTCTTGACAATGATTTCCTCTTTCTTGCGATGTTGAACTTGCCCTATGCCAGCAAAAGAATATGAAATTTGGATTCCCTTGCTCACAAATAAATAATCTCTATTAAAGGTACATCTGTACTCTCTAAAAAAAGTCGAGTGAAAATATTCACTCTTAAAAGAGTGAATACAAAAAAGAGTGAATTGAGAGTGAAATTGGAGTGAAGTTTTGAGTGAAAATGTTCATTTTCACTCATTTTGGAGTGACGTCAGGGATCACTCGAAGATTTTGGAGTGATCCCTGACGTCACTCTAAAACGAGTGAAAAAGAGCATTTTCACTCAAAATTCACTTCAATTTTACTCGAAATTCACTCTTTTTTGTATTCACTCTTTTAAGAGTGAATATTTTCACTCGATTTTTTTTTAGAGAGTAAAAACAATAGAAAAAAAAGAGTATTCTTGAATGTAAAGATTAAAGAAACCACACAACCATACAGCCCTTTTTTCTGTTTGCACTATCTACAATGTACGTTTATATTTCTTGGTTGACCATTACGTTTATGTCCATTGATCTAATGATACTTATGGACCACTTCGTGTGACTGAAATTGAGATCAAATTAAAGTGAAATAAAAGTGATTTGTAAACTGAACATGCAATATAGCATAGGTATTCCGATGTGAAACATATTGTAAGTTCTCATTTGACTTTAAAGTACCTTGTGCACTATTTTGCCTGTGTTGCAAAAAGATCTGATGTGATATATATATATATATATATATATATATATATATATATAATAGAGAGAGAGAGAGAGAGAGAGAGAGAGAGAAACAGAGACAGACAGCCAGCCAGACAGACAGACAGAGATACAGAGACTGTGTGATTGAATAGTTCATTTTTTTTTTTGATAATAAGAGATCATATCAGCTGGCAATATGATTATGAATTATTTGTTATTGCAATGACCAAGATCTGAGTATACACGTAATTTTACCCCTGGATAATGTGTGGATGTGGAAAAGCTTTAATTAAGCACTTAATTTGCAAACCAAAAGCAGTGCATCGCTGCAGTTTGTACTCTGTGTCATTAAGCTCTGATCACATGAAGCTTAACTTGGAAACATTTCCTGTACATACGGACCCTAACCCTTATAACCCCACTGGGCATTTTCCCCCAGTGATCAAAATACACAGACCAACCAAGAAAGAAGAAATTACTGTATCTTGCATAAATTAATTAAATTTACATAATCAAGTACAATCATGCAGGTGACTGATTTTACCTCATTTATATTTGGAGTCAGCACCCCCAATTTAACAACTGTGCTAATTTTCATTGCTCCACAGATGAAGACTCGCTCTGAAAGAATGAAAATACTATGTTCTGCATAAATTAATCTAAATTGCATAATCAAGCACTGTTACCAAGTTAACATGATGGCTAAGGATTTGTCATCATTCATAAATGAACTCAGCATCCCAAATAACTCCAATGTATGAATTTTCATTGGTTCAAACGCATGATACCAAGATGAAATAGCAATAATAGGAATTTTGCATAGAATACCTGAAATTTGCATAATTAAGCATTATTATGAAAAAGGGCACACATTTCTGACTAAATGACATTCATGTACGGACTCAGCACACAAAAATTATCCCACTTTGCTAATTTTCAGTGATCCAAATGCAGACCCACCAACACAAACTGAAAATATCACATTCTTGCATAAATTTGCATAATTAAGCACTAATATCATTAGATCGTGCATGTTGCTGACTTGGCAACATTGATATTTGGATTCAGCACCCCAAATTACCCCAGTTTGGCACATTTTCAGGTGGAGCCTAAATACGGACTACGAAACTCAAAAACTAGGCTGATTTTTCCATGTCATCCCATGGTCTATAAGTGCTTTCTTCCTATCCTCTATTACAGGCGTGTCCGAAATTCTTTCTTCTCCCCCCTCTCTTGCACCTTACACCTTATGATGCATTGCCACATTAAACTGGGGTACTACAGGTTTCAGCATCTGACTTGAAGTTACAGGCAGCAAACTCCCAATGTATTCTCACGCATATAGGCCTACAGCTTAATTATCATTCCTCTTAGTCTTGCTACTTTCTGTACTTTGGCTCTTCTACACAACCTCAGAGTAAAATGTATATCCATGGAACTGTGTGTGAAGATATATATATCCTGAAGTATATACTTTCTTTTTTCTAAAGCACACAGCTCAAGATTGGACAGAGAAAAAAAAAAACTACTTCAGAAATAACTTGAATCCTCAATATCAAAAGAAAGTAATGTAAACATTTTAGTCACATAAGAAGAAAAACATTCACTTCAAAAATCTTGCATCATTTACGTAAATTATAACATCTACTGCAAAGGTATTAATTTCAAGTTAAATTTCCTTAGTTAAGATGCTCCCTATGTTAATTTGCAAAGCACTTCTACAGTCTTGAAGGGTGTATCATATGCACCAAGTTGCTGTAATCATCAGATTTCTTTCTTTAAGTCTGTTATCAGTCTATCACTTTGGGGTCACCTAAGGTCATTGGCTAGACACTGGGCTTGGCTAACAGCCACACTACACACACCCAGGTTAACACTGCAATTGATAGAAAATGAATGATCATAATAGCTCATTTGAGCCTTTGCCTGAAATGAGCTAAAGAAAGAAGTTGTGATGCAAAAAACAGAAAAAAGCTTGCATGAATTTAAAAAAAAAAACTATTGTGAAATTGGCCTCAATATGGAATACAAATTCTCAATGATGACACTTCACTGAGGGATATCATTCTTTGGACTAAAAAAAAATACACACTATGATTAGAAAGTATATCACACTTGAAAATTAAACTTATACTTCTACAATGGCAAGAAATATTTGCATTTTTGATCCTCTGATTGGTTGAAATTGGTTGTGAGATCACATGACTGTCTAGAGAGTTCCACTCAGGGGAAATAATTATGAAATGTCAAAGACTTGGGAGGACAAGCAGCCTAAATAGATGTTTGACATAATATTTGACATCACAAAAGAATGAAATGCTGATGATGTCATCACATAGTGTCATCAATTCATGAGAGAGATGATATATGAGCAGTGATGTCTCTCTCCTTCTCTCATCTCTCTCTTTGTGAAAAAGATGTCAGCCAAGTGGCACCTACTACACGACGTGAAGGCGTCTTGGGTCACTGACATCACAGCTCTCCTTTATGATGAGGAGGCAGCTTGAAATATAATTTCTTCTTCTTCATCTACTTCTTGTTCGGTGACTTCTCTTTCTTTTCCTTTATCCTCCTCCTCCTTCATCTTCTTCTCCTCCCCTTCCTTTTTTACTTCATATTCTTCTTTCTTTCTTCCTCTTCCTCTTCTTCCTATTTTCTCCATCATCTTCTTCATAATTTTCCTTCTCTTTATCTTTTTCTTTTTCTTCTTCTTCTCCCTCTTCTTCTACTTCCTCCTCTTACTTTTTTTTTTCTCTTTTTATCCTTCTCTTCCTCTTCCTCTTCCTCCTCCTCCTCCTCCTCCTCTCTCATGGGATGGTAAGTTTACCTACCAAGAACTGTAGCCTTGGCTACACAGGGTCTATAAGAATCAGAGTAATGCCAGTGCCGTAGAGAATATGATGGGTTTGAGAAAGGTTGACAACAGTCCCATTGTCATCAAATAAAGTGACCACATCTGAAAATAGGATCCAACTCATAATGAAGCCACTCTGGTGGAGCTCCCTAAAAACCACTCTCCTCCTGCCAGCACATCATGAAGATTATCCCATCATGTAAATAAAATACTACAGAATCCAAGGAATACTTCAAACCCACAATTATAACCTCAAAACTCACAGCTCTGTCTCATCAAACCACATCTACACGGAAATTTCTGGTCACCATGGCAACTGAATGGTGGTATTGACCCTAGCAGACATCCTAATCCTCTCAGACAGAGGGTCGATTCAGCACCCCTCCTCACAACCCGCACCCAGTCATCAAGATTTCAGCTTGCCACTCAAACCACATGGATCAAACACACAAGGGTACAAAAGAAGACATTGATATTCGAACATAATTTGCATTCATCAGCGCAGATTCCATTAGGAATTCCATTCAGCCCCAGGAATTAACCTAGAACTTCAACTGTACCCCCTACTCATTTCATCAAATCACAGCTTTAGTTGACAAATATATTTGCTAAACCTCTTTCACAAATATTCACACGTGACTCACAAGTAAAGAAACTTTCCAAGGATTCAGCTGCCAGTGGAGTACAGGTAGTCCCCACACGGCATCAACTTTCACCTAATCAGAGGTAATTATCCTTTTCATTTGTTGAGTGTTGGCAGCTGCACCATGCACTTGTTCTACTGTGTACTTTAGGTGTAGTGCATACGGGGTCTGGCTGCTAGTGTAGGTCAAACGATGCAGATTACATACAATACAGTCATACACTCCTACATGCAGAGGAGCCATTAACTCCTATACCTTTTGGATACACTTCGCTCTTCTAATTGTCAAAGCAGCTACTCTCATAAGTTGGGATATACTTAGCTCTTCATATATTATGACACAAATGGAGAGAAAAAATCTTGTTTGGCTATATTTAACAATCAGAATGGAACTTTCACAGACAACGGAAAAGTATTTTCATTTACTAACAAGCACCTTTACCTTTCAACTTCATCAGCTGAGAACCAGAAGGGCACTATTGCATTCTAAGATTTGAGAACAAATAAAAACACAACAATCAATTTTCAAGAAACATAAAGCCTATCAATAATCAAAATGGGGTAAATTTATAAGCATTGTTCTACATGTAAATATCTGGTAAAATAGCACCCTGGTGGTTTTGATTTTTTAACACTTCACTGAAATGGAAATGATTTAAAATTGACACCATGATGTAGAGAAGATCGAGTTCTACAACGTAATACCAATAATTCAATACCCCAAAAATTTGCAATAACGCCCTTTTGGTTCTAAACTGACGATATCCATTATATACATATTCTTCAAAGAGATAAACACTTGCTACTCTTCTCATCTTTCCACAGGCAGGTGCATACGCATCAACAGAGTTCAGCGGGATGAATCACAGTTACTCCGCGACAAGCTCATCATCGGAGTGGTCACCCTCAAACAGTTCACCCGCGCAGTTTCACCTTGGTGCGTCATCCCACAGTAACGCACATCCCTCTCGAATTTAAACAGTCTCTCAGGATTGTCTTGGCTATGGGCAATGTGGGGCATGCTGAACAAGTCACAAGTGTTGAGGGCAGCACTTGGGTATTTAAAGGTGATCATCAAGGGGGTCTAGAGGAGGGAGGGTGACATATGTGGTGGATAATTGTCTCCTTGTCAAAGCATGTCCGCGACTCTAATGAGTCAACCAACCATCATGGTCAACAAGCGAGACAAGTGTGGTTTGAAGCACATACAGAGTGTCCATTCAGAGTGCAGACAATTGGCAAAGGTGAGGAAAAGATTTCCTCTGAAGAAACCAAGCAAGGGAAAGAGAGAGAGAGAGATGGAAAAGAAAGGGCGAAAGAAAAAGAGTGAGAAAGAACCACTTCCTTGTAATACAAACACAGTGTGCCTCATTATACATGCATTACTTACTTTGCTTACTTTACTTTATTTTTAATGCTTTATTTTACTTTTCCGGAACAATGATGTAGGTCAGAACCTGTCCATTGATCAGGATTGTATCCACAGCTGCTCTTGATCCTTCCAGTAGATATAGTGTGGGCTATTCTCATTGAAATATGTATCTTACATTCTAAACATCTATGGGACATACACATGGCAGGGAGGGGTAAAAACCGTTTGAGACAAAGGACTTATACTTTTAGTAGTTACTTGTATCCCGTATTCAAATACACAATTCTTCCAATGCTCGTCCAGCTTATTCTTACTACAAAAATAGAGCCAAAAGAAATATTATTAAACTGATTTGAAGGGGTTCCTAGTCATGGAAATCAGATTTCTTTCACACTTCCACTCAAATCCCCACCATTATTCATCTGCTCCTCCTACATTGTGAGTAAAATGTATGAGTTAAATTACATTTCAATCCCCAATAAGCTCTCCATCAAAATGTAGGGCACAAACTTTTCTTTGGAGCCGAGGAGAAAACTACATCAGGGGGTAACAAAAGCTTGCATATTGAAAGTCAACACGGGAGTGCTTGCCAGGTGAAAATGTTAAGTCCATGATTACTGTATGATTGAAGACCTGTACTTCTCATAATTCTATGGGTGATTTGTTTATTCCCCAGATGTATTTACACATGCTTTCATGTCAGCCTATCCCTGTGCCTGGTTTTAGGGGATTTCATGTAAGGATAAATGTCAGAGAAATTTGTGTGGAGCGTGGTACTAATTTGGTTCAGTTGGCTGTTGGGGATAGTCTATCTTAGGGGGTCACTGAACTATATTAAATGATACAGCACTGTGGAGCCTTTGGTTTTAATACAACAATGAGAAATGAACCCTGACATCATGTACGATGAATTTAAAACCAAAAAAAAAAAAAAAACACACACACACACAAAAGAAAATGTAATAATCTTCAAATTTGTTTCAGATCTTGGCAATGCCTTTATATGTGAAATTTTGGACAGCAAATGCCAGAGTCATCAGAAAGAGCAAAAACTTAAACAAAAAACACGAAGCAGTATTAGATATCAGTGATAGCTAGTTTTAACATTTCACAAAACAGTTTTTATTCATAAGAAGATGATATCATTGGTACACACATGGGCATTTGCTCTATGCATATATCTGTGCTTCATCAATTTCCTAAAAATAAAATAAGAATTTTAGAAATCTTATAGAAATAAAAGTATCCGTAAGACGAATACTCAGGTGGTAAAATGAATTTTAAAAAGAAGTAAAAAAAAAAAAAGAGCAAATAACTAACTAGCCCATTTAGAAACATGCCGAGCCTTTAAATGTCCCCACCTATGCTGCATTATTGCATGCGCACATGCCTTTGTAGTGGTACCAAAATATAACAACCACGATTGCCGGTTCAAAAGGGAATATAGCACCGGGCAATTGTTAACTTTAAACTACAGAAACATTCACAACATATTTGAAATATCTGCTCTCTCCTCCAAAAACATTCTTTCCTCACTCCTTCTTCTCTGTTTGCAGGGTAGACGTAAGTACGGCCCATTCACACTTTGGCAAAATACCAAGGTAGGCCTATAATGTATTTCGCACAGTACTTCATAACATGAGCAGTTCAAAGCACCGCACAATACCTTGCGAGATACCATGGTATTTAGGGCAGTAATTCAAACTCTGTGCAAAATATGCATGTGAACTTCGAGTTTGAATCGTGTCAAGAAATACCACATACTGCACTGCGGTGTATTTCTCATGTAATCAGACACACTTCATGTCTTTTCCCCATATGATGCATCACGCGTTACCCCGGGGTACCACGTTGTGTAGCGCCACCTCACGTCCACTCGAGGACAGCCGCAGAGAAATGCATGCACGTGTAATGTGTGCGTGTACATAGTCATTCCCATGCCACTGCATGTTATACTATGCATGCATGGTACGCTGTGCTACAGTAGCAATAGCGTGTGCTTCAGTGCAGTGCAGTGCAGTGCAGTGCAGTGCAGTACAGTGGCTAGCGCGCTCTAGCTCCAGCACCAAAATAATTTCCACTTTTCGGCAACCCAGGGTACAACATTTTTTAAAAAATGAATAATTCAACAAAATGGCTGATTTTTATTTGGTACCGCGGGATAACATTTATGTCATCATATGGGATATACAAATGCACAGTAAGCGTAATGTACGTATGGCTGTACAGTGCTTACCTAGAGAGACATAAAATGCACTTTCCGGCCAGAAATACCACTGTATTTCATGAATGAGACTGGTGACTACAAATTTTAATGTGAATGTACCTCTTTTGATCATTATTGTAAGTCTGTTTATCATTTCTTGAGGCAGGGAAAGTGATAGCCTATTCCTTGTATTGGGAGGAGTATAGTAGCCACAAACGGCTAGTCTTCAATCAGACTCAGCTTCGAACTACTACCATTAAACCATTTGAACAAGATCAAGTTTATTAATCCTGCTAAACCCAAGCTGCACAAGTTTTGTCATAAGAACATTCCTATCAAGCATCTTCCTTAAACCCAATATTACATATATTTTGTTGTTGTTGTTGTTGAATACTGAAACTTTTTAATAGGATCCAAGGTACAGTACTAGTAATCAGAATGGAAAAATGCATTTACTTTCATTCACTTCAGGTCGCTTTGCCTTTTCCCGGTTGTAATTAGAGTTCATTACATTTTATATGAACTAAATATCTGATGAAACGATATCACCATTCCTTTTTCAATGAAATCACCAAACTCTCATAGATATAGGCCTATTTTTCTTTAAGAACTTGAATATTCAGAAAATACCATCTTCGTGTTTGAACACTATGGGTGACCATGGCAACAGCAAAGACATCACATCAAAGAAGCAGAAATACTAGCAGCCAAGATGTCACTGCTCTGAGCAGATGTAAACAAAGTTGCGATTAAACATTTGTTTGCACATTTGGTCTGCGGGAGAAGACTAGTGTTTCTCCAGGGCCCTGGGCGTCTACACAGCCCTCTTACTGCTTGAAAACATAATAGCCAAGGAGGGTCTAGTCCTAAACCAAACACTGCAGGGGGTCCAGCATGACCTCAGTCTGACCTGAGGGAGGGTGCAGTGGGAGAGACCAAAGTTAGGATGATTCATCAGTCTGTATGGTGGCCTTGAAGAGGAAATCTCTACCTAACACAAGTGGTACAAGGAGGAAGAAGGAAAAACAAATCCCGAACTGTCAACTGAGGTCCCATCCCACGAAGATAATGGCTATCAGCTAAGATTTGCCAACAGTCTACAGACTGTTTTGGAGGGGAAAATAAGGGATGGTGGTGTGGATTGCTTCCTGAATTGCTCACTCTGTAGGTGTGTTTATGGCTACGAAACGCATGTAACAACAGTCAGTACGGCACGTAAGCATGTCAGAACAAAACATGGAACAAACTAAACAAAATGGAACAAACACTGTTTGATTAATACAGAAAATCAGCTTTGAAGTGACTTTTGGTCAAAAGTGTATAATCAATTAGGACCTCTATGCATTCATTGATATCAAAAAGTTTTAAATTTTGAACATGCTTACACTTTGACACTAAGATGAGGGTTACAACGTAAAACTATGAATATTTGAAATTTCTTTCAGTATTATGGCCAATTACCTGATTTTGCTGTCCTCCTGATCTGAGTATCATAATGTCAGGTTACATTCCTGGGGTTCACTTGACACACCTCCATTCTTATTCCATGGACATACCAACAAACTTATTCACATTATTCAAATTAAAATTGAAACATAAATACACACAAACATGCATACCTACCTACCTACATACCTATACATGATTATACTGTACATGTGCAGTCAACCTCACCAACACTGACCTTGCGCAAGTCAAGAATTTGGCTAAGTGGAAGAAAAATTCTACCCTGGATGGATACAAATATGTGTTAATTCCATTAATTTGTAATTCACTTACGTCAAAGGATTTTCTGCAGTCCCTTTAGGTTTGACTTGGGTGAGGTTGACTATATATAATATATTGTATGTACACAGCATCTTCTTCAGTAAAAAAAAAAAAGTCATATTGTAAGACGGAAAGATGGTACCCTAAACATTGGTTCATTGAGAAATCCAGTCCACCCGAAATCCTGTTTACAATTCCCACAGTTGCAAAGTTCCTACATCCTTTCATTAGCAATGTCATAGAACTTCTCAGTAAACTCCTGTTTACAATTCCCACAGTTTAAAAGTAACTATATTCTTTCATTAGCAATGTCAGTGAACTTCCCAGCAAACTGGTCATGTAATAGCCCACCAGCACAATATACCATTTCCTCTAGTAAACCCCCATTAAACTGATACTTAATCCTTTCCTTTGTTCTACCGGTCAAGCCCAAGTCAATCCAGACTCCTGTATTTACAATTCCCACCGTCAGTCCTTTGTCTAGTTTTAGTACAGGTAACCAAAGTAATTCTTACATTAAAGACCCCTTACTTACTAACCCTGATATATCTGACCCTCACATGTTGAGAGGGATCATTCTGGACGCCCCTGTCTTGGGCAGAAGTCCTCAACTCTGATTCTCCCTGGCCATCAGATAGATGGCTATGTTGTAACCTTATCGGGAGTGCTCTTATATATATTCGCTGTCATTCTACGCTGGATATACAGATTGTGTATATCTACTACCAATAAATATACACACGTTATGAACTGAATATCGAACTGTGTACTTCATATTTCTTCGCGTCTGAATGTACAGTAAGAGTTGTGGTTGTACCACGCTACATAACCCGACAAGGGACTCACAAATCACGCTCTTACAATATCAACAGATATAAATCTAAATGTTGACGGATTTTATAAAAGTGTCTTGATTCAAATCCTGAGCATTGGCGATACGCTGTTGAAATCATTTACTATTCAACAGGTATGATAAAGTTGCTGCTATAAAATCTGTTATCATTTGACAAATCACATATTAAAAATGTAGAGCAAGCTCATTTAAAAGAAAAAAAAATGCTTCTTCAGCAGAAAAGTCAATTTGTGAAATGACTTGGCAGACATTAGTGTTAAACCTAAAATGTTCCCAGGAATGATGTCATCAATCTAATCTGTGTATCTACGAGTGCTGCGCCTTCATCTGATATCGAGTAAATCAGAAATATATGTAGAATGTCTACAAGCTGAGCAAATACTGCATCATTCAATCTTGGTTCATGGTTGACAGTTGAAGGAGAATGATAAACGGAATGCCAACCCCCACAGTCAGATAAACTTGAGGTTCAAAGTCAGCACATTTGGCGAAGGACAAACATGAGTTGTTCGGTTTGAAACAATTTGTGCTGTGAAATTTGTGGAGTCTGAGCCGCCTCAGCCATCAAATCACACCTTGTGCCACACACTCTGGTTTTATTTGGAGTTGTCCTCTGGGGAAGACCCACAAATGAAATGGAAGAGATTGAATGAACAGCAAAAATAAAAAACAAAATCAAAACAAACTGAAAAAAAAAATGAAAGGAGGAAAAAAACACCCCTCTAACATGGCAAGGATTTTTGAAGACTGGGCGGTTACTATGGCAACTCCAAGGACCAATCATTCAGGGTCACATCTGCATCTTTCTGTACAGGTCACTGACAACAGGATCCTCAGCTTGCATCTGTTGCTATGGCCACAGGGGAGAGGGAGGCCACTATCATCATTATCAGCCCTACAAGCTCTCTACCAGAACAAAAAACAGATTCTGAAAAGAAGTCTGCAGATTTATTACACGATGGCACTATCACACTTGGATCTCTGTAGAGAATCACATCTGATCATTTAATTTTACTACAACTCAGACAGACTTTTATTTGTTGACATTATCTGACGAATAAAGGGCTTCTTCTAGGCTTTGTTTTCTTTTGTCAAGCTTATCACAATGTATAATGGTGGGGACTACCCAATCCTTGAAGTGGAGCCCTTTTACTGGCATCCAAGATTAAAATAAACATAATAATAGCATAACAAGGAAAACAACTTATTCCCACTATTTGGCTAAATGAAGCTAATTGATTTGAAGACTTTCTTTCAAAGAAACATCACAGGGAAAAAGCAGTCTGTGATTTGGATGTCACTTTTATAGCCATAGGGAGGACATTTGAATTGATTTTCTTCCACAAATTCAGAGCCTGAAACCTCTGGTTTAGGGATAACATTACTTCTTGAAGACTTCAATTCAGTTGGGCATATAATGCTCCCGTCTGGAAGACAGATGGATGACAGAGCAATGGCCTTACAGTCTCACGGATGCATGAGACTTGAGGTCAACATTAACATAGCTGGGATGACATCCTGCCAAGATGACTTTCCACGAACAAGACTCTGATAACATTCCCCCTCCAGTCCTCTAAAAAAAAAATAATATGAGGAAAAACGTGGGTTCTTGAAATTTTGATTTGATGAATTTGTTAGTCATGTAAACTCCATGATGAGGGGAAAAGAAAAACAAACACCCTTGACAGTTCGCTCCCTCCTGCCAATGGTATAATCCCCCTGAACTTGATATCTCTCAAGAGGGTCGGAGGAAAAGATAGCTTGAAGTGGAGCTGGGGTCCCATGGTCGTCTTAAGGATAAACCTGAAGTAGCGCTGCTGCCTCTTATCGCCCTCTGTAAATATTATGACATTTGATCGACCCTGCTTGACAGTTACCAGCCAGGGACATACTCCCTGGGCTGAATCTTCAAACTCAGCTTTGTCCCTGGGGGGACTATAATGTGACAATTTTTGTTCATATTTTGTTTAACCCTTTGTGTGCCTTGAAAGCCAAGTGACACAGAAAAAAAACACCTCATAGTGTTGTACACAGTGTCCAAAGTCCCTGGAGTAGAAAGAGTCAATACTCACTACCCACACCCTTCAAGCCATATCTGCACTAGCTCTCTCCAGCTGTATACGTTTAGTAATTATCGAGGTCACTTTGAACATGAAGAGGCATCTTACAGTATAAGACTGAACTTCAAGGAAAGCAGATCTGAACTCCATAACCATCCACAAACTATCAAGGGGGTATAAAATGGACAGTATCTGCAACGTATAGTATCTGCACATATTTGTTTGTTTGTTTTTTTACTTGATTTCAAGTAGTCATGAATTTTATCGCATTTCGTATTCATGTTTGTTTCAATCTAGTTACAAATGATTATAAATGATTACACATATTTACATCATGATATTTGTTTAGAGATCATTTTCAATAAGACTACTTTGTACTTCTCATGATTCCACCACTATCATATTTCATACCATGCATTCTTGTTTGTTTTTAAACTTTTAAGATCAATTATGAAAGTGGAAATAAATGAAATAAATGAAATGAAATGAAACTCTGAACAACTTATGAGTTGTTTTTTTCCTCTCCCAAAAAAAATGAGACAACAAACTTCATCTAAATCCAATCCATTACTAAAATAATCTGAGAAGTGGCCAAACATGGATTTCTACTTTTGGTATTCTAAATTCCACATATTTAAAACTGTCTAATAACACATGATCTGTCTGCCTTATTCTTAACCCATTGAGAACAAGTCCCGAGCATACTCAGGCAAGTGTCTATGGGAAATGCATGTTGTAGCAAAATCAGCCCATCCTCAACGGGTTAAAGGGTGAGGAAGTAAGCAACCATGTAGGCCCTATATATATATATATATACACAGAAACAAGAAAGGCTGCTTTGAAGTTTAGATCTAGTCAAGTGTGCACAAAATATGGCATAGGAATAACTCATACAAACTGAACATTTTCAAATGTTTTTAAATCACTGTTAGATTTGGAATGGGATAGACTGTCGTTCAGACATCAAACTTTTTTTGTAGTCTCCATCAAATCTTATGGCTTTCACCGGGAATGCTTTCTCGTGTAATTTCTTCCAGCTCCAAGGTTTGCAACTCTATCAGGGTATCATGAAGGGTCACATCTGTACCTGAAAAATGCACTCGCTGACTTTCTCTGGACCATAGAAACACAATTTTATTTCCTCCAAAGATATGAGAGACATACGCTGTCAACACAGCCATCATGCTGCAGGAGGCTGGCAAAAAAGAAAACATCCCCACAGAGCCCCCTTTATCCCGGGTTGCCATGGAAACAAATAGCCACCAGTTCCTACACGTACATGTAGTCTTTCCTTCCCTCCACCTCCCATCATCATCATCATCATCATCATCATTCCTAACTTCTCCGTTTTTCCGGTACGACTGGTGTTCTCTCACGTGCGGCAGAAATCGACACCTTGCACTTTATACGTCTTTAATCTGACGACTGGAAAATGAAATTTGCCGGGATTTATTGGAAATCGAGGAATGTGACAGAAACACAAACGACCTCCTTGAGCGCTGAATACCTCTGGAGACCAGGAGATGTTGCAGATGACTTTGTTGCTCTGGGGTGAGCCAATGCGACTTTACTTCTACAGTGGAAACCAAGAATTATGACAGAAACCTGCACCATTCATGTTTGTTCCTCGAGTACATGACATTTATACAGCATGGCAATGTTAGCTGCACAAATGACACTTCAAGAACAAAACTCAATCACAGCATTTCACAGCAGTGTCAGAAAATACTTGTGGTGAAAATATTTTGACCCCCCCCCCCCCCCAAGAAAGAGACCCAACTTCAGGAAGGCGGTTCCCCTTTTCTGAATCTCTAAAACATTCTGCTTTCTCACTTTCTGCAGTAAAAAAAAACAGATAAAAGTACTTGCTGCTAGCTATCATCATCAAGTTTAAGGCTGTAAAACAGAGGAGGTAGTGTGTTTGGGGTTGACCCCGTCCGGGTTTCTTCTTGGTTGGCAATCTCTTGACACTTGTTGGCTTTCAATTGTTCCCTTTGCACTGCCTTGGGCACTTTCACTTGCATCTAATGAATTTGAAAAGTGTACAGTTTCTCATCCTTTCTCCATTTTTTTTTTTTTTTGGGGGGGGGGAGGGGGGTCGGAGAGTGGTAGGGGAGTGAGGGGTTGGGTGACATTTTGAATACAGCTTCGCAAGCACACACTTCAGTTCATTTTCACTTCAATATTCCCTCACCATGCCATGATCAACTGAAACGACCTTGGCAATGAACGCAAGACATCTCACCTTACATGTACATTGAAATCATACTGATTCAGAGTCGAGGCATACATCTAGCTCACGCATCACTGTCAACGAGGAGTTCTACGATAAGGGGAAATGGATGAGTTGCGAATCTGGCGAACCTCGCCGCTTCCCGTCAACTCACTTGGGGAAACATGGTAGTCATTTCTGTCTTCAGACCAAATGCTGCTACCCTGGCTACCATTAGTCTTTCTCACATTTAACCCGCTGAAGACTAGCCCTGAGTAGGCCCTATACTCGGGTAGGTGTCTATGGGAAATGCCTGTTGTAGAAAAATCAGCCCGTCCTATCTGGGTTAACCCGTTGAAGACTAGTCCCATGTGAACTCGGGAAGGTGTTCATTGGAAATGTGTGTTACAGCAAAATCAGCTCGTTCTCTAAGGGTTAAGTTTCTTTTCGGAGGGGGAGGGGGAGGGGGAGGGAAGGGGCTGTCTTCCTTCCATTTGGAGTGTGTTTTAATGGTCACAATGATTCTTATCCAAATCTTGACTACTAAAAATTTTTAATAAATCAAGAAGTCATATCCAGAGAATGACACTGTCTGAAACAAGATTGTCACAATGTTTCAGAAAGTAATCTAATCATTTTCTCCTCTTGTATGCACCAACATTATAACGGTTAATCATTGTGTTAATCTGATTCTTTGTGAAGCCAGATTAAGCTGGACTATTTGAATCATTTCTGATAATAATATTAAAGACAAGTTACTGTATTCATACATTGCTGTCAATGGGTGGATTTGTGTGTGTGTGTATTATTTTCCTTGAATTACATCGTGGCTTATATCTGTACTTTTATGACACAACTATTGAAGATTTTCTCAAAAAAATAAGTACATGTCTAAAAGTATTTGTTTCTGTTTTTTTCATGATGACACAAATAAAGCAAACAGGTAAACCTCAATTTGTCATTTCGCAGAGAGCGATAACCCTTCTGAAAATCCCAGGCACAGTAATCTATAAAAGCCAGAGTTGGATTATCCGCCGACAGCTGGAAAACAATTTCCATTTCTATATCAACAGATCCAGAAGTTTAAAGTGTTCCTGTTTATACCTTTTGGTTCTTACTTCAGTGTTTGCACAGTACCTGCCTTCTGGACTTGCGAAGTATACCAGTGCAAACATTGTTTGAGCTGTGAGAGCATCATATACAGCACAAACTGGAAGCTGCGGTGTGGTCCAGCAAGGGCAATAGCCTCCTATATCCTCCTAAAATGGAAACCACCAAGCCTTTTAGTTTCTAGACTCATTCTGTCTCACATGAGACCAAAAAAAGACCCCCCCCCCCACCACACACACAGTACACACTAAAAAAAAAGACAGACTATATAACACGCACACACACACGCACACACACATGCACACACACACGCACACACACACACACACACACACACACACACACACACACACACACACGAATAACCACAACTTTTCAGCCCTACAATTGTCGCATGCCAGATAGAAATATATACAATGTGTGATTTTTCACGACCTCATTATATTTCTTACAGCCATGAATATAAATGAGCACACCTTGTAGCAAGGTCTTTGCAGAAAGGACTCTGGTATGTCAGTATGTTGACTGTAAACATAACATTTGTCTAAAAGCATACAGAAGGCTTCTCTACAGTCTATCAAGGCCCAAGGAACAACTCAACCGATGCATCATAAAATGAAAGACAGAGCACATCCCACTGACCAAAGGGAGTAGCCAACAAGAAGGGTCAAGTTGAAGATCAGATCAGGTCAGTATATCATGCACTACTTGATCTTTCAATGGATCTTCCCTGACCTAAACCATGGAAGTCCGATACACCTGTCGGACGCAATCCATACTTCGTGGAGAAAATTCTGCCTGATAAAAAATACAAATACCAAGCTTATTCCCTTGTTTTGAGGGCCCCCGGGAATATAGGTCACATGACCCATAAAATGCATTCATGAGGTTAAATGCAAACAAATAAAGAAATCCAGGGTGAGCAGGTTGTCTTGCGCTCACTAAAAGAAAAGGCTGGTATGTAAAGACTACTTTGCTTCAACCTACCCTGGATGGCTGCAACTGCCTGGTCCCCTGTCACTAGTGTCATCATCAGCTGCTTACTTATTCCAAACCAGTCACTTTTTTTTCTGTCAGATAAGGAGATTATTTAATTTATTTAGATTATCTAAGGACCCAAGCATTACTGAGAATTCATTTCTTGCAAAATGATCAACTATGATATGTGAATTGTGTTCACAAACCCTTTTTCTGTTCTCTCATAGATTTGTCTGATATCACAACAAGTGCCATATCATAAACTAATTGCGAATCAAAAAATTCTTCATTTGTGAAAAAAGTACTTGTACAAGTATCAGTCTGTTTTTCTATACAACACTATATTACAGATGATGCCTAATCAAGTTTCCAATCTCCAGAAAAGGAAACAACCACTCTTGGTTTTTTCAAAAGTTTTTATTTTTTTATTTTTTTCAACCTAGCATGTAGATATGTATGTTAAACGTTTTAACACTATGAAGTGAACCATGTTTATTCAGACAAGCTATTGGTTATTCATGTTCAAGTACAGTAAAGAAGTTTGATTGTTCTTTGTATTTACTGTTATTTTTGTTTCTCAAAATCAATAAAATGTCAACAAAAAAGTTGTTTAAAAGTTACCCACAAAAAAAGAAGAAAATTCCTCATCTCCATGTAGGTGACAATTAGAAAATGAATACCCAGAAACATTTCATGCTCCAACCCAGTGCAACTTTGACTGCAAATATGTCTACCTGAGAGAAATTTTCTAAACTTCATTGTCAGTAGTTGCCTGTCAATATGTAGGTCTCCACACAGATCTTTCAGACATCCAGAATTTTATGAAAATAACGTCTGATGACATGAAGATGATTATCTTTCAAGAGTGCAAAATATTTGCGTAGGAGAGACTTAATAAAACATATGTCCCAAAAGTTGTCACATTTTTTTCAATAATTTTATTTGCAATCCCGTTGTCCTACCTAAACCTCTCCGATTTATAAAGTCAACCCACTGTCATAACAATTCTTCTTCAGTCAAACCTGTCTTAGCAACCACCTGTCTATATAGTGGTCACCGGCCATATAAGACCACTAAAAACAATTCCCTCCCAAAGAAAAAAAAATATGTTAAAAAACCCTGTCTACAGCAGCCACCTGTCTATAACAGCCACTTTTTTCTTCTCTCTTAGGCTGCCTCTCTAGAGAGGTTTAACTGTTTTTGTAACAAAACAATTTATGAACAGAGAAACAGTGATGAAATTATCTTGACATGGTCCCAATGACCTGAATATTGTTTGACTGGTAAAAGATTATGGAAAAAACAACCGCTTTTAACTGTGAGAGGAGGAGTCCCCTCTCTGCCTGTGCCCTGCCTCTGGACTTCTGTGTCCATTCCAGCTCTTGATCCACATCAGATGTTGAGAAGCATTCAAGCCTTCAGCCTCTGAGAAATCAGGCAGTATCACGAATCCCCAGAAGAGATACCGCAGTCGGTCATTGTGGGATTGTATAACTCTTGCGACATGATCAATGGTCTGATAAAAAAAAATGATCGTAAGGTATATAAACGGTGCGAGGGCAGTTGAACTACCTAGAGTGGTCTTCGGACTCCAGGAAGTCTCCCGGACTTTTCTGGTGCAACCTTGACTGTGATATCTTCCTCTGTTGACACTTGTGCTCCAATTCCTCAACTCCGAGGGGACAGGTGTATTTAAGGAAGTGTCTCCAGCCAGCGCTGAAATAGCGCAGGTTTTCGAGGGGCACGCATGAGCTGACGCGGAAAAGGTTGTGCCCACAAATGAATGGACCGTCAGGGCTATGCGGAGGAAACATTGCTATGAGACATGGGGCAGCCATTTGCGTCTGAGGAAGTCCAAATGAGACGAAAATACAGCGTCACACTAATAGAGGTAGTGAGAAGAGGAAGGACATATCTAACACACATTCGGTTTGCCTAGTGGTTACCATGGCAAGGTATGTCAACAAAGTGCATTAGATGTTCACAGCTTGCAGGTGAGAACATAAACACTTAGAAAAAAAAATATTTTGATGAAAGGGAGAGGTGCAAGTTGCTGTTTATCTATACAAAACTTGATCACCATAATATTGGCAGCTGAGAAGCAGAAGGGCGCTATCGTATTCTAATATTTCAGCAGAAATAAAAGCAAAACAATCAACTATCATGAAATAAAAAGTTCAATTAATCAAAAGTTAGTAGATCTATATAAAGCATTGTTCAAAATGTCAGATGAAATAGTGCCCTTGTGGTTTTGATTTTTTAAATTTTATTGAAAAAAGAAAATAATTCAAACTTGACACAATAATGTAAAGGGGATCATGCTCTACAACGTGATACAAATAACTTAATACCCCAAAAGATTGCAATGGGGCCCTTCAGTTCTCATCCGACGATATCTCTGTTGACTTTCAGTTGAGGCGTATCTCATGAAATAGTCATAACTCAATCCACGCAATGTCAAACATAACCAAACCTCAGCATCTTTTGCATTATTTTTGTCTCATTCTGCTACAATCACGTACAGGCGAATATCATCCCTTCTCAAGCGTAATCAATTCTTCCCAAATTGACATGAATTCACAGTGACAGACATGGTCACATTGCATGCCCAGACGATGATGAGAAATCTCTTCAACGCACTGAAATGAGGTCTAATCTTTAAAACATGATGATTTGCCACAAAAGCAGAATACAGTCAAGAAAACACACCATGTAGATACAGTCTCCACGATGAAATAATAGCCAAGCGAGGCAAAAAATTGGTTTATTTTGTCTTCTCCAATTTTTTTCGGCTATCCAATCAACAGCCTTGAACCACTACAAAGCATTCTTGTCCAATTTTGTTGTTGTTTTTCCTTCGCTTAATCACTTGGAAAGTTGACAGAGAGTTCAAGACATATTTCTTTATCATGCCTCACTGATTCAATCTCTCCCTCACAGGGAATCATCATGTTCACATCAAAACACCATCAAAAGTTGATCTTCTCTGGATTAAGCCCACCGGAGCGTGAAATTTCATACAGTGGGTAAAACCGCAAAATGGACCTGCAGTTTGCAACTGGAATAGAACACTTTGCTTTTAAAACTGATATGTTCCATCAAAATCATTCCAAAGAAAACATCAATGATATCCACGCAGCTAACTATTGCTCAAAAAAGCTGATGTATAAGCCTACAGATCACATTTTGAATATAAAAATTCATGGACAAATCTTTTTGCTAAAATTGTCCACATTTGCCTGACATCACTTTAACTTAACCCTTTAAATGCTTTGAGTGCTGGTTGGTACCAGAAAACCCATAGCATTGTACTCACTGTCCAGAGTCCCTGGTACGGAAAGGGTTAAATGAGAAGAAGCCTCCACAACTCTGTTTCTACTCAGATTTTACTTATCGATTAAAATGCCACCTTTTGAACATTGTGTAGAATCGCACTTTAAGGACTGCATACCTAGTAGCACCATCTAACAATCCGTCGAAACGACTTTACAGGTGACTTTGAATTCTTGGCAAACACGTTCGACTGACTCACCCGCATCTCTTGTCTATTCCTCGCTCCTGAGTGGAGGTAACCGTTCCTCCGAGATCGGTCTTCGTGGCCCGGCAGACAAAGTGGTGAATAGGAATCGGATTTTATTTCACTTTCTACACTCGTCTGTCCAGGATATGTCCTTATATTCTCTTGTTTTCAAAGTGATTTTTTTTTTGTCAGTGCAGAGACTGTAAATAATTCTGCAGTACACAAGGTTATAGAAACTTGGTTGGTTGCTAATTTACTCTAGGAGACAAACACAAAAAGTGATAGATTATCAGATAGAAAGGATACGAATGCTCTCTGACTGCTTAAATCAAATGCTATTTTATCTCGTTAATAAATAAACCCTGGAGGTGCAGTATTTTTTTTGTTTTGTTGCTGCAGTACTTGATTCATATATGCATTTAATTGTGCAAGCACCTACATGTTTGGAAAAAGCCCTTTGTAAATATGCATATTATCAACATTGCTCATCAGTTGGTATAGGCAAAAAAGGTAAATTATCAATCATTCACCAACCACTTTCATTACACACAAATCTTGAGCTCATGAAGAGTAAAGGTTTAAAGAAGTTGTACATTCAAAGCATACAGCCCCATCCCCCTAACCTAATCCTACAAGAGGCTACATTTCTGTTGGTCAACATACTCCTTCTATTACTGCGTCCACTACTCGCCCGCCGTGTTGACCAGAGCAATCAACCCAGCCAGCAGGAACACACCGAATGGTCAGCACTTAAACTGAGACATTACCATGACATAGCAATAAGACAGAAATGTCTAATGTGAGTTAATCCTCTGCATGCTATATTAAGTTCCTCTCTATAGGTATGTGTTTGAAAGCTATGCACATTTGACTTACTGGCACATAAAGGGTTAAAGGTGTCTTCTCATTGGGGAGTGTCTTGTGAATGTCTAGGCAGGAAATTTGTGTGTGGCAGTGCCACAAGTCTGCACAATCAGGAATGGTCATGTTTTGGAGGAGGTTGTAACAACATCCACACATTTTGCAGAGGTGGGGAGTAATGGCATATCCAGGAAATTGTCCCTCTCTGATGAAACAAATCATTTCTTTCCCTTTCTACCCAATCAGTATGGGGGTATGCAATGTGACTGGCTGTTGAATTGCCTGTCATTCAGAGGATGGATATATGATGATTGATCAGCCACTGTAGAGAACTTTGAGCGCAAGGAAGACATTAATGCTGCTCCACTGAGTGGAGTTATGACCTCTCTGGCTTTCGTCTGACAGTACATAATTTCAAACATCTCTTGAAGTATTGGAATAGTAGCTATATTCTGTGTAGAAAAAAAAATAGAGAGAAAAAAGTTTCTTACTTATTTAAATCTAAGAAAAATGACTGTCCTCTATGATTGTGCAATGTGTTTATGGAATATGGACAGGATTAATCAAAGTCCATGTCAAAAGCTTGAAATTCATCAAATTTGTTCATTGACACTTGCTTGAACCGGGCTTACAGTGAACTCCATGAGCATGACATCCAAAGTCAAATGGTCTGCTGCCTAGATAAAATGGAAGACACAGTAATCTTAAAACTAGCCATTGTCAACCAATAGACATGATTCACAAAGGGAAATGTGGAAAGGTGTTATCCTCAGAATATGTCAAAATCACCAATCACTTCATTTCAGGCATTTCATGATGCATTTTCGTGAGTAGAAGCATTACTGCCAGCCTTCTTGCCCAAGTCCAAGGCCTGATTAGATAAAAAGTTGCTTTTCCAGCAACTCTTAGTGGAATGGCAAGTATCATGGCAAGGACAAAATTCCATGTTCCTGACTGGCTGTTGCTACAAGAAGTTGCTGGTCTAGCAAGGGTCGCTATCCTATCATCTTTCATGAAATGGTACCCAAGTATTAGTATAACTCCAGCCCCCCACCTCACCCCAACCCAACACATACACCCATTATCTTAAGTAACCTTCAAACTACATTCCATACTGTTTCCAACATTAATAGCTCACTTCTCCTGGGAATAGCCACTTGTCTTACCTACAAAAAGTTTGTCGACACCCATCGCTCGAGAAAGTGGTGGATGGGGGAGTGCCTGACCATCTTGCTGCTACCGGTAGGTATTTCAGGCATCCCAGATTTATCCCTTGACCGTGATCACAAAGCCTTGCCAAGGAGGAGGGGATTTGATGTGGGTTATGAGGAAGAATTCTAATACCAAGAAATGAGCCCTGATCAATCTCATGCATTTTTGAATTCCAATGGCATTTGGCCTTCAAAGGCTAAGATGAAACAACTCATTTTGGATTGGCGTAACAGCACTGTATTCTCCATCATTTCCAAAAGATGCCACCGGTATTCTGGAATGCCAACTGATGTTTGCAACCTGTCGTTATCCTGACCCGAGATCTATCATCCGATATCATTTTCATTTGTTGTTTCTTCTTTTCTTTCCTTTTCTTTTCTTCATTCCAGATTTCCGTCCACATGGAGAGCATCATTCAAGTACTGACGTTTCTAAAAACTGATACAAAATTTAGCAAAACTGATCTGCACAGTTCTTCTGTTATCATTCTGTCTCATGTCATTGGCACATACTCTTGACAGTGGCAAACCCACTAGACACCTCAACTATGAAATACCACTGACTTTCTTTTATTTATTTCCTTTTGCTGCAGAGTTGCAAGAAACAATGAAAAAGTTGAACTTCATTCATTTATTAAAGGAGCACTATGTGTTCAAATACATTTACATTATGTATCACCAAAAGGAGCACCTTGGGACTTTTAACAGAACTTCCCCTACCCCCTTTGAAAGATGCAGAATATCAAGCCTAGAATAGGACTGATTGGAGAAAGATTTGCCTTGGGAAAGCAAGGGGACACTCAGTCCTGAGCATCTAAGTCAAATAAGTCAAGTAGGCCTAAGTCCATACCAAGAAAGAAAAAAGAAAAATCAACATAACTCTTTGGCTACTTTATTTCGCGAGAATATCAATGCCGTTATGTAATGAACAGTATTAAAGCAGATGAGTTGGTTAGGTTACTTTAAATATCGTGCAGGGTGGAAAGGGCAAACTTTGGCATTTAATATCCATGTGAACAAACAACAATCAATCAGGGTTTCAAACAAAATTAATGCTAGGTTGATTTTAAGAATACATGCCAAACATTTCAAACACAGGAAAGATGATAATGCAGCCTTTATCATTTGACACTGTCTTGCTTCCTTAAAATAGTAGGTAGGCCTAAATATTTCATTTATCAAAATGATCCCAAGGCTTGCTAACCCAAATGAATAGAAATAACCAAAGTCCAGCTTTAGTGGGTAGGGTAGTGTAACAGCAAGTTATAACCTCTCAAGTAAAAATGGGCTCTTATCTCTTCCAGCATTATTAATGCATATGATTAAGTGGTGTTTGAATGGTGCTCGAGTTCACAGATAAAGTATATCAATGTTGACTCTTGTTGGGGGGTAATATAAATCACAGTGGGGAGGGGGAAAGCTAAACTTCTGAGATTGCGCTCCTGGGATAAATATCATATCCACAGCTGCATTGTGAGGCACTTTGAGGCACACACAGAAAATGACAATTAAACAAATTCATAAACACTGTATTCCCTCTAGAATGTCAGCAATGAAATATTGATTTATTTCTGAGCAGATGAATAACATAAATAAAATTTGGCTGTTTCTTGCTTGGATGCTGTGAACCGCATCCCCATTGGAGACCACACGCATTTCTCCTGTCTGATGTTGACACCTGTTTCCCACTATTTTTCATGCAGGTTCTGGAGTCCCCCACCCATGCACTGGTGGCCCTACACTGTACAGACACCTTGGCATAGATAGATCATACGCACACATGCATGTCTCTCATGATGTTGTATAAGAGCTTGAGAGAAATGGAGGGGAGTTGAACATTTCTGGAACACAATGACCCTGACATTTCTGACATCCATGTACGCTTGTTGAAACCAGAAGATATCCCACAGCAACGATTTTGATTATTTTCGGAGATACCTCCACATCTAGAACAAAATACATCCACAAAGGTCTCAAGACAATCTGAGCTTCAATCAGCAAGTTTGAAACTGCGTTACCGATTGTGAGTGCTGTGTTTTCTGATTCAATGTATCTGTGTGGAGAAAAATACTGTCAGTAGGTGGGTGGTAGTGTCCTAGATTTCAACCAACCCCTTTTCACTATGATTTATCCCTCCTTTCTTTCTCCCACATCCTCAATATTGAACCTCAGAGTGCTATCAAACATCCAGGTTTACCTTTTCCCTGTCGATGTACATCAGATAACTCCTTCTCTGAACTCTACAAATTCTTTCAAACTGATATTTTTCTTTAAAACACCAAAAAACGCTTCCTTCAGTTACATATTTGAGACTCCAAGAAATTGCATCTTCACCATTTTCTTGCCCCAACTGCTCATCTGCAGCATTCAATTCAAGGCATCCGAGTTATTCCTCACTATTGTCTTTTCGCAGGTCTTGTTACCTTGTTACCAGCAAGATAAGATCATAGGTAGATGTGAAGACATCGCAAGGTTTGACTACCAGAACACACAACTACCAGTACTTCATCCGACCCACCTCCTAACAGGGTAGGAACCGCCTCAATGAGGAGGTACGGTTAATGGTTTCTAACCAGAGGATGCCATCTTCCTACCGTATGCGGGCAACAGGTCCATGAGCGAGCCATCCCATCCCCACTGCATACGCTTGCACACAAACACACACACACACACACACACACACACACACACACAAACATCTGTACAACCTTTAAATACAACCTGACTACAGACGCTGAAAGTTGCCAGCTCACTTCTCTATCTTGCACACCTGCGGAATCAGGATGCATTCAGGCCATGTGTAGACATCATTAGGTGATCCGAGTATCCTCTCGGATCACCTTCTGTATCTGTACTGATTCTTTATTCTTCTTTCTTTATTTCTTTATTTCTCCGCAAAAGTTGTGCAAGAGTTAGCTCAGAAAGTGCATTGCCTATCAATGTCAAACTTATACCATATATGTATCATGTCCCAAAGACGACAGATCAAGTGAAATCATAGTAATCAGTCGACCGTGACGTCACTATGACGTCATTATATGAAAACACATTTTCATGCATATCTCATTAATGGAATGGAATTTTTCAATGAAATTTACGTCACATATATTTCAAGTCAAGCGGGTTCTACTCATGTTCTCAAAATTCATATTTATCTTAAAACGCGCGCGTACGCGCGCGTTGAAATATTTGTATGCTCAAATCGAGCTCAATTTTTTTTTTGCATACGTTTCAGATCATTTGGAGCATTTTTTGAAAAATTGAAAAAATTGGACGGACGCGTATGCGCGCGCACATATTCGCACGCACAGCTTATATGCAATAGAAATTTTCAGTTTTTTTCACACGGATCGGATGTCCAAAATGTCAAGGAATATTTCTACCACGTTTCAAGTCAATCTGACTCAATATGACGTCATACGGGCACGTCAAACTCAAAATTCCGCGCGTGCGTCAATGGGGATACGCAGTGCAACTATGCCAAAAAACCGTCAATTTTAAATCGGATTTAACTCGTCAGGATGAACGGTGACCCCCCATTTTCTTTACATATTTTAAAACCTGATGAGTTGTACATGTCATTTCATGGGGTGGCAATGCTGACAAAATGATTAAAAGATAGCAAATTTCTTAATAAAGTAAAAAAAGTTAATTTTCAAAATGACGTCATCAAATATCAAGTTCATTCGAGCGTATCTCACTAGTCCTTTGTCAATTTTCACCCAGATTTCAGTATGTTGTAGCTTATTTAATGTTCTTTCAAACATAAAATTACAAAATTTTGATTGGATAACGGTATCACCTCGTAAAAATGGATTGAAAGTAACCTTGTCAAATTTGACCAGTTTACGTGTTATCTCTATGGGAGTGCAGTTTTTCTGGAAATGAAAATTGACATGATTATCTTTATCGAGCACTAGCTCACTTAAGCTTCGGTAAATTTCTCCCAGATTTTGATATGTTGTAGCTGAGACTTTACGCTACCGTAAGTGTGCCCTTCGTTTTTTCATACGATGTCGGGATCACGTCAAAAATTTTGGTTGAAATTCAGGCTCATCTTCGATGTATTGAGATATTTCTTTCTTTCTGCAACTTTCTTTGCAATAACTCAAAAAAAACACGCCCTATCACTTCTATATTTTGCACATGTTTAGTTCATGTCACGTACATTATTTCATAAAATAACAACTACTTGATCAGACACCATCTTGGGTATGTAAATTAGGGTCAAAGGTCATAAGTGTTTCATCCTGTATCTTAGTGAATACATGTCCTTTCTTTCCCATATTTTGCAAACGCAAAGACCATGTTACAAGGATCATTTCACAAAATAACCACTTTTTACTCAGATGCCATCTTGTCTGTGCAAATTGAGGTCAAAGGTCATATGTACTTCTTTTTGTATCTTCGTTATGACGTGTTATCTCTATGGGAGGGAATTTTTTTTAATGTGAAAATTGACATGATTGTCTTTATCGAGCACTAGCTCACTTATCCTTCGGTGAATTTCTCCCAGATTTTAATATGTTGTAGCTGAGACTTTGCGCTATCGTTAAATTTGATTTCGTTTTTTCATACGATGTCGGGATCACGATAAAAAACTTGGTTGAAATTAAAGCTTATCTTCTATGTATTGAGATATTTCTTTCTTTCTGCAACTTTCTTTGCAATAACTCAAGAAAAACACGCCCTATCACCCCCATATTCTGCACATGTTTAGTTCATGTCACGTACATTATTTCATAAAATAACAACTACTTGATCGGACAACATCTTGGGTATGTAAATTAGGGTCAAAGGTCATAAATGTTTCATCTTGTATCTTGGCGAATACCTGTCCTATCTTTCCCATATTTTGCACACGTATAGACGATGTCACAAGAATCATTTCACAAAATAACCACTTTTTTCCTCAGATGCCATCTTGGGAGTGTAAAGGTGGGTCAAAGGTCATATGTATTTGTTGTTGTATCTTCGTTATCTAGTGTATACGGAATTTGGTACCAAAGATGGCAGATATGACTCCCTTTTCTAAACGAGAATTCAAACATCACACGGCCAACGTTTTTAACAACAGACGAAACCTGTATGGTCATGCCTATTGCGATCAGGACTCGAATCATTGATGAAAAAAAAAAAAATCGGATCACCTTAATTTGTCAGTAATGACAAATTACAATCTCTAGTTCAAATTGTACCTGGGTTTTGTGCAGGAATCACAATAGTCAGTCCTAGTTGATTCTCTACAATAATATCCATTCATTTATATACGGCATGAACTGAAATTTTTGCAGAGGTTTCATTTTTTTTTTAATTTTATGAATTTTGTTTAAACCACAAAATAAAATGCAAATATAAAAACATGAGACAACAATAATGCATGCCAATATCATTGAAATGAAAACAAAAACAAAAACAAAAAAACAAAAACCTATGCCAGCACTGGAAAACGTAAAAACTAGTAACTACATTGCTGGTCTAGCACACTGATACATGGGCCATGACTGCTAAAGTGACATAGCAGGGAGGTGCCACCTCCCTGGATATAGCGATATCTGCAACATCAATCTAGGTACTTCGAATTCAAATCACACTATGTTTTTTCATACAGAGCACTGGGAATCACCAAATAAAAACAGTCAGTATGAGCATTATCGCTCAATACGCACTGTTACTTATTCTGTGAAAGATGAAGTAAAAGCACAGACTTAATACAGAGGAAAAAAAAAAATCTGACAAGTAGCGATGTGCAAAAATATCTTCACCCATAGATTTCATCTCTTTAGTGATTGATTATCATGGAGGTGGCATCCACAGGAGTTTGATTCTGTATCCCTAAAAACAGATAAAAGCCCCTACGAAAATGTATATTAGATTTGCGAGCCATTTACAGGTCTGCCAACATTCCCACATCCAAATCAGGGAGATTCCACAAGGCATTCAAGGAGATATCTGTGGTTTACATGCATTTCAATGGGCGAAAATAATTCCCAAATCAGGGAGATTTTGATATTCTCTTATTCAGACATGAACAGATTTTGACATTTTCAGGGAGACTCCTGCAGAATCAGGGAGACTACTTGGCAGCTCTACATTTATAGTTGGAGGCTGCACTTGACTGGTGGATGAAGAAACTGCCAGTGTTTCCCTCCTCTGCAGGCTCTTCAAATTAAATCTGGCTGGAAAACCTACTCAATCAACTTTTTAAAGGCGTGGGACTAAGCACAGATGTCAGATAATTGGAAAGAAGTTTGGAAGAAAGGCTACAGACTTTTACATCAACCATATTCCCACCATGAACTCCCAGGCGGTTGTTATATTGCCTGTCTACAGTTCATGGACACATACTGCTGGGCAGGTGTTCGCATCAATTCCACACATCAACTGCCCATCACGGCAAGGAAACTGGGAAAGATCCAGAAGAAATACTGGAAATAAATGAAGCATGAAATATGTCTGGTTTCACTCTATCTGAGAGACCTAGGCCAGTACTACCATTTATCATCCCATCTACAACTGCTGAAGCCTAGGTGGATATTTCATATTTCAACATCCAGTTCAGTAGTTTTTGCCTTCTTCTTTTCTATTTTTTCCCTTTTTCATTAGTCTTCAGGGGGAAGGTATTTTCACCAAATACTTTCCATGAATACACGACAAAAAAAAAAAAATTGTGACACATTCCTAAAAGATTCCCTAGACGACCATCCTTGAGTTAGTATGGGGAGGGATAACTTCAATAAAAGGACCTGTCGATAATTTACAGCCACTGCATTTTTGGTGGACAAAGAATACCCAAAGGCTTGCTATTCCTTCCTGTTAGCCTGCTTTTTCTCCTGTTTGTCCTTTGGTTTGTCATTCTTTCTTTGCAACAAAATGAAGAGGAAAAAAATCCACATTTCCCACATGTTTACGTAAATTTGGTACTGCTGTAGAGAAGTAACACCTTCTCTAAGGCCATCAAATGCCAGGTCCTTTGAGACTGGAAAGGTACAAATAATCTTGTTTTATACAAAATACAATGCCCTCCCCCCCTCCAAAAAAAAAAAACTAGAAATGTCGCTACAGCGACTGGTTATACCCCCGCCAAACAACATTTCATATGCTTTGGTCAAAACAACATTTCATAAGCTTTGGTCAAAAAACTGAGGAAGTAGTTAAATCCGCAAGATCTTTCCTTGATCTTCTGCCATTAATATGCCGTTACCATGGCAACGTACTTTCGGGTACTGTCGAAAAATGCGTCTTGCACATCTACAACCAAAGGCACACATCTGTACCAAGTTTCATGGAAATTGGGCAAAAACTGAGGAAGTAGTTTGCAACACAAAATTTTCCATCATTTTGGCTCATAATATGTGAGCTGTTACCATGGCAACACACTTTTTGTCACTGTCAAGAAATGTGTCATGCTGACCTATATCCTAAGACAAACATTCAATATGAATTCCATGAGAATTGGAAGAACACTGATGAAGCAGTTTTGCCATGAAGCATTTTGCCCTATATTTTACCAATAACATGCCGTTACCATGGCAACGCACTTTTTGCCACTGCGGAAATATGTGTCTTGCACATTAACATATTCAGATGAACATCTGTACCTAATTTCATAAAAATTGATCACAAACTGTGGGAGGAGTTTGCGACGCAAGATTTGTACCCATTTTTGCCCATAATATGCCGTTACCATGGCAATGTACTTTTGGGTACTGTCAAAAAATACGTCTTGCACATCTACAACCCAAGGCACACATCTGTGCCAAGTTTTATGGGAATCGGTTGAAAACTGAGGAAGTAGTTCGCGACGCAAGATTTGCAACGGACCGACCGCCCGACCGACCGCCCGCCCGACCGCCCGCCTGACCGACCGCCCGACCGCCCGACCGACCGCCCGACCGCCCGACCGTCTGCTGATTCCTATATACCCCCTTCAAACTTCGTTTGGCGGGGGTATAAAAAAAAAAAACACACACACACACACAAAACAAAACAAAACAAAACAACAACAACCCAAGAATATGAGACTAAATCAAGTCTTGCTTCAGCTTTGACATTACTATAATTCATAGTGAAACCATCATCTTCCACTACTTAACAGTTTGAATAAAATAATGGACTAAAAATTAAAGGGGGCAAGAATATAAGTTGCATAGAGACAAAGGGGTGGCTTGAATGACCAGAAGGGGTATATCTCCCCCCCCCCCCCCATCCCATAAACTAAGATTCAACTGAAATCCTCATTAGAGGATTATACACCCTACTGGTAATAGGAGAACAGAATTTACTTGTACTGTAGGTGAAAGCAATTCCCATGACACAAGTCCAATAACCTTGCATTACAATAGGATTAGTACCAGTTCATGGATTGTCAAAATCTGTACTTAAAAAAGCAGATTATTGGACCTAAAACTGTCAGTTTCTTTAAACTGCTAGGTGTATCAACTTACTGACAGTTCGAGAGCTAATCTGGCACTGGTATTGCATCCTGAGGATTTGAAGAGAAATCTTTATACATCCTGTATCCTTCATGTAATAAACATTTGTTTTATTCATTGCTCCATGTTCCACATTTCTTACTGTCCATTTGATTTCAAGAGAGAGGTTCAACATTAGACAGTCAATTTGACACTGAAATAAACAAATTTATAAGCAATTCAAATAACATGTAGAATGAGGAGCCTACTAAAAAGCAGGAGCTTGTAAAATGTAGGCTCCATAGTACATGTGTAGGCCTAATGATTTAAGAGCATAGCGCAATGTACTGATGAGAAAAATTACAAAACACAAAGAGAAAACAAGATGTCAATAATGTAACAAAGTTACATAATTCACAAAATAATATACTGTATTCAAAGTTTAACCTAGGGTAACAAAGCCTAGTAATAATCTAATCAAAAAAAAATTTAGTCACCCGAGTGGGGCTTCATTGTGAGTACACAGAGATATTTCCAGTGATCAGAGTTAACAACTGAATGTAGGATTTTAGGAGACTGGCTTTGAGATTTTGCTGAACTTGAAAAAATGAAGACTATCTTAAAACTAAGGTTACAAAAACATGTCCAATATACTTCTCTGATATACCACATTTATAATCTTTGTCAAGTTTTTGTGGGTTTCATGTCATTTTCCTTGGCTAACACATTCTAGAATATGTGGAACATTGTAAACATAGCCATTGAAGTAGATGAAAAAAAAGAGGCATGGCAGTATTCTCCTGAACATAAAAAGAGTTGTCACCAAGACTTCTGTGGATTTTTTAAAGAGACAGATTACTACCATATTGAAGATAATCGCAACCACCATAACATGCTCTGACTGCAGCTATATTACATAATAGATGGAGCTAGTGTGCGGCTTCTGTCCAATGCTTCTACGCATTAAATGACAATGGGACATGCGCAGAATAAGGTCAAACAGATAGAAATCAGATTGCAGGTAATTTTGTGCCACTGCCATTCAGTGGCTCGATAGAGTCACTTTCGTATAGCCTCAGCAAAATGAAGAGCTTAGGACTAAAGCTGGGATAACTTGTTTGTATTGTTCATCAAGGCTGGGGGGGGGGGGGAATTCAGGAAAAAAAAGTTTTCCTCATTTACGGCAGTAAAGCATATCGCTAAGATACAATATTCCATGTTGTTTGACACTATTTCATGATACTTTTATATGTTCTATTATTAGGAAGAGTGACATTCTTAAATAAGTAAAGCTATCATATTATACAAAGTGTACACCATAAGGAAAACACGACACTTTCTTTTAATGAAACAGAGAACATGGCTCTTATTTACATTTGTTGAATCAAATGTTTTCTCATCCTGTTATCTACTAACTTTTATGTCATTCTTTTTGTCTGTCACCATACTGTGTTGCAATGAACAATAATGTATTGTATTGGTAAGTTGTGCTGTATGTCATGTGTTTAAAAAAAAACACTTTGGAAGAACATCCAATCTTCATGTGCATTCTAAAGTACCTATATGTTCTCATAGGAGATCTAAACAAAACACACACACACACACACACACACATATACCCATATTTATGAATGCATTAAATCCCACCTCCACACCATAAGTCTAATAATACAGGTGTAACTTCACAAATGCAATGTCCTACACTCCAATACTTATTTCTACCAACATGACCTGAAGAAAAACACATCACAGGTCAAAAAGCAGTCAGGCTGAAAAGAAGGCATCACCAACAAAACCCTAATTGGACCATTTCAACTGCGGATATTAGCTTTAACCATGGAGATTAGAGGATAATACACTCCCCACCACTGCCAGCGAAACAAACGTACAAATCCCTCATAATTTAGCTACTTTTTCTCCTCAGTGCACTTGACTGCCCGGTGGACAATGGGAATAAGAAGCCGTATATGGCTGAACCCTGGATATATAGTGCGTTCATTCACCGACAGGGGCAAAGGCCCAGAAAATGTCCCCTCCAAATGACCCACGCCAGACCACTGGGCTGGGACTAACTGCAGTTCCACCCACAGAAGACTTAGTACTGAGCTAAAGCACTGACGAGGTTTCCTTCATCATGCTACAATGGATGCAATTTTCTTCTCATTTTGTGTGTGAAGAGAATATAGCCGATACCTCTTTCTAAGGATGACTTTTGGCATCATCTAAGGTCATTTCATGACTGTCCATGGTAAAATGGTTCATTTGTTTGGGAGGGGTACATGTATTTTTTAATTTTCATCTCTTTTTTTTTGGACAGGTAGTAGAGTAGGGAAGGGCAGATTTACTTGACCCTACGGTGTATACATGCCCATCAAGTACTAGACTTAAAGGACAAGTTCACCTTCACATACTTGTGGATTGAGAGAATGCAGCAATATTAACAGAACACACCAGTGAAAATTTGGGAAAAATCAGACAATCTGTTCAAAAGTTATGACTTTTTTCTAAGTTTTTGCACGGTAACTGCTGGATGAGAAGACTACTACAGCTTATGATGTCACATGCGTAGAACAATATAAGGAATATATAAGGATAATTTTACAAAATTTCTTTTTTTTTTTTTAAGTGCACATTCCCTCGTCTTGTTAATGAAGTATGTAAAGGTCATTATTATTCCCCTTGGTTCTGAAAGAGGCAAGTCAAGTACTCTTTTGTGAGAAAAGTATTTTTTTTTTTAAGAATTATGAACAGACTGTAGCCTTCCAACTCCTTATTATAGCATCGGATTTTCACATTTACAATTCAGTCCCTGGACCTCAGATATGTAAGCATTTCTAATAGATAATTAATTTATTGATACCATTATTTGTTCTCTAATTGTTACATCTCAGCCAGACCATGTTAATTCTCAAGCTACCCTACCCTAAATGTATCATCAGATTTATCCCATTCCCTAAACACACACACACACACACACACACACACACACACACACACACACACACACACACACACACACAAACAAACAAACAAACAAATGAACAAACAATGAAAAACACACCTTTTGTGTTCTAGTCCTCAAGAATAAGCTTCAAAGCCCCTCCCTTTAATCTTTTAGTTCCTGTGCCTGGCACATTCCTCATTATTAATGATCTGGCCCTCTTTATAGCTGTGGTAATTCATACTCTGGTTCCCAGACCACAGATGTATCCTCTTCACCCATCAGCTCAGAAATTGAAGTTAAAACGCCTTCATGCACCTACACCAATGCCTCGTAAAATCCCACATTACAAACAGGGGCTACCCTGCAAATGCTATCCAATGCCCTGGTCATCAGTGACGCATTCAGTCAGATCAACCGCACCCCATAGCTTTGCCACATAACATTTTCAGCAAAGTGACACAACTCTATTACACATCATGCAAACAATCACTCAACTTTATAACAATGGTCTGTTCAGGACAGAGATAAGTAGTTTTTTCCCTCTTTCTTTTTTTTTCCTTTTTTTTTGCATAAGGAACTCTGCTCCACTAAATATTCTGAAAGCACAGAGACAACTAAAGAGAGAGAAAAAAATTATGAGCAAGTCCCTTGCATAGCTACATCAAAGACGAAAAAGATAAATAATTAACAGAATGTTTTCTAGAGTTCATAAGAATGAAAACTTCTTTGTTGGGTCATTACTTCATTAACTCTTTATGTACCATGGCGGAAACCCCCGTGTGCAACATTATTCTGAGACACCAACTTAGTCATGCGTCGAGAAAACATTCTGTTCTTCAATTCTATATAACCTTTATAGATTTCTGTTAAATTGTAGACGAAGTGAGCAAGGTTGTAGAGAAAATGCCATGCTTTGCAGTGATGTAAATTCTCTGACAAATCTATAATTGCTTTTCTTTCTAATGCCCAGTAGCTACATTACTGTAAATGTATGACTTTTGAACACAAAGTAGTGACAGAAACTTAGAATTTGCACGCAAATCCAGTATGAAACACTGCTTGTTAGTCAATCACTGCATAAAATGCAAGCTATAGATGAGAGGAATGGAATCGCGAGAAACGCTTTCATTGTAAAGTGACATTTGGCGATTCATGGATCGGTTTGGGCGGGTTTGTGCATTTGAGCGGAATATGCGAAGTTGGCACGCCGTCGACCGAGTCGGACGTGCGAAGGTGGCACATAAAGAGTTAATGACAATTTACGTAAAAACACCAAATCAAAGCTCTTCATTCATACTTTTTCAACTTACATGTACACAAATCATATTAAAACTATCTGACCACACCTTACAGCTTGTTTAGGTAGTCCAGAAAAAAGGCATCACCGATGTTCACACACTTATTTGTATCCATGAAAACAAAGTAGATAAAATTTTGCAATTAAAGGATACCAGATACTTTAGATAACATCACAGCATTTCAAGTTAAACTTAAATGTACACACATTAGATGGAATTATTTGGCCAAATCTCACAGCTTGGCAGTATAGGCAATCCAGAAAAAAAAGGCATCACCAACTTTCACACATTCATTTGTTTCCATGGAAACAAACTCAATATGAATAATTCTAGCAATTAAAGGTAAAAAGTAGAATTCATACTCGGTCTTTGACCACTGACAACATTCACAACATATAATGGTGCTGATTATGGGATATATTTTGCCAAACATGATGCATAATTACTTTTTCATATGATACTACTTTTTCAGAGCTGCCAACCTGTCACTTTAAAAAAACATATTATACAGCTTGAAAAAACATATTTTTAGGTGAAAAAACATAGTTTGCCGGTATTATGTTTTTTCATAATTTTTCTTTGAAAATGTTATTGCGACTACCGCAACAACTGTACTGTATGTACGTACTGTAGGCCTACTGTACTACATGTATCGTGGAAGTCAGCCTCGCACAGTTTGCAATGGGCACTGAACTCATCACGTTTCGATACAGTTATACAGCTCCATTTTGCTGCATATTCGGGTTTGAAAGTCTGTTTCCTTGGTTTAACCGACGATGATGCCATGACTATTCCTCAAATAATAATAATCCAGGGTAAAATCCACCGGAATGTGCAGGAGAAAGCACCGTTTGTATATCGATGTACACACGGACCGTACACCGTACTCACACATGTATCGCAGTATACAGAGCAGCATGCATTCATAACACGTGTAACGCAAGACGGCACGAGAGCACATGCACACACTACTAGCATGGCATAGGCGTACGCACTAGCTCCATGCATGGACTACGTGCAGGTGCACCTACCAGCGAAGCACTTCACTGTGTGCAATCCTATAGTGCTTGTTTGAAGTGCGCTCGCGCACGCTTGCATACGATCTCTACGCATAGGAATTGCACACAACACAATGGCACACCATGCATACGCTCGTTCTCACAGCCAGTCTACCCTTACGAAAAAGTCCTGTGGTACTCCTGTGGTAATTACCACAGGACGGTACCACAGGACAGTACCACAGGAAAGTACCACAGGACAGTACCACAGGACAGTACCACAGGAATTGTCCTGTGGTATTTTGGGACATACCACAGGACAGTACCACAGGAATTCCTGTGGTATTTTGGGACGTACCACAGGGCAGTACCACAGGAAAGTACCACAGGACCGGTACCACAGAACAGTACCACAGGACAGTACCACAGGGCAGTACCACAGGACTAGTACCACAGAACAGTACCACAGGAACTGTCCTGTGGTATTTTGGGACAGTACCACAGGACAGTACCACAGGTCGATCATTACCACACAGCATTACCAGAGGGCAGTACCACACAGCATTTCCATGGTACCACAGGAGAGTACCACACAGGATAGATCGAAAAAAAAAATCTGGGAGACTTTTAGCCACATTTCAAGGAATATTCCTGATAGGTGAGTGATGGATTTTAGGACAAACATGGCCCTACTTAATAACCTGTCCTACTCCTAACATATAACCTCAAACGAGAGTCTAATGGCCAAGTGCCAGTCTAGTCCTATAATAGATCTATATAGTCATATTCTATTCCTAGGTAGCCATCGACCCTATCAGTACATATATATATGGCCGTCTATCCGTAAAGCATTAAGGCATGGTTACTAACTCGATTATACTTTATTATCAAGATATGAAATTACACTTTCATAACAATATCTATGATATTGGGAATAACATAACATAATTAGACAATCTTTCATAAAGTTCAAAGTAAGTTCCATCATTAATACTTTGACTCTTTAAGTCATATATGTATTTTCTAAAATCTAGAGTGCTTTTTATGAATATTCATGAGCTATGTAAAAATTTGTACCACAGGAGTACCACAGGAGTACCACAGAAGTCCTTATGAAATTTCTCATGCTTTACATCAGCACTTTCACTAAATAGGTAATACTGTAGGAGTATAGGACAGGATAAGTAATGGCAAATCATTTGTTATAATTCACAGCATAACCCATCTATCAATTAATTGAGGAATATTAATATGTGCTTTTTTGTTTGTATTTTTGTTATAAATTTCAGTTGATTCTGCCTTACAATTTTCCTGTGTTGTACTCCTGTGTGGTACTGCTGTTTGATATTCTCCTGATGTGATAGTCCTCTGGTATAAAATGTTAAGAAAAAAAAAAGAATATCCTGTAGCATTTTTCTGTGGTACTTACAAATTTAATTTGCTGTGTGGTACTTCTGTGCGGAATAGCACCATATTATGATTTTCATGTGGGATTTTGGACAGTTCCTGTGGTACTCTCCTGTGGTATACATCGAAAATTACCACAGGAATTCCTGTCGTACTGTCCTGTGGTACGTCCCAAAATTCCACAGGACAATTCGTGTGGTACTGTCCTGTGGTACGTCCCAAAATACCACAGGACAAGTCATGTGGTACTGTCCTGTGGTACTTTCCTGTGGTATTGTCCTGTGGTACTGTCCTGTGGTACGTCCCAAAATACCACAGGACAAGTCGTGTGGTACTGTCCTGTGGTACTATCCTGTGGTACTGTCCTGTGGTACTGCCCTGTGGTACGTCCCAAGATACCACAGGACAAGTCGTGTGGTACTGTCCTGTGGTACTATCCTGTGGTACTTTCCTGTGGTACTGTCCTGTGGTACTGCCCTGTGGTATTGTCCTGTGGTACTGCCCTGTGGTACTGTCCTGTGGTACGTCCCAAAATACCACAGGACAAGTCGTGAGGTACTGTCCTGTGGTAATATCCTGTGGTACTGTCCTGTGGTACTGTCCTGTGGTATGTCCCAAAATACCACAGGACAAGTCGTGTGGCACTGTCCTGTGGTACTTTCCTGTGGTACTGCCCTGTGGTACTTTCCTGTGGTACTGCCCTGTGGTACTGTCCTGTGGTACGTCCCAAAATACCACAGGACGAGTCGTGTGGTACTGTCCTGTGGTACTATCCTGTGGTACTTTCCTGTGGTACTGCCCTGTGGTACATCCCAAAATACCACAGGACAAGTCGTGTGGTACTGTCCTGTGGTACTATCCTGTGGTACTTTCCTGCGGTACTGTCCTGTGGTACTGTCCTGTGGTACTGCCCTGTGGTACTGCCCTGTGGTACGTCCCAAAATACCACAGGAGAAGTCGTGAGGTACTGTCCTGTGGTACTATCTTGTGGTACTGTCCTGTGGTACGTCCCAAAATACCACAGGACAATTCCTGTGGTACTGTCCTGTGGTACTATCCTGTGGTACTTTCCTGTGGTACTGTCCTGTGGAACTGCGCTGTGGTACTGTCCTGTGGTACGTCCTAAAATACCACAGAACAAGTCGTATGGTACTGTCCTGTGGTACTATCCTGTGGTACTTTCCTGTTGTACTCTCCTGTGGTACGTCCCAAAATACCACAGGACAATTCATGTGGTACTGTCCTGCGGTACTGTTGTGTGGTATACGTCCCAAAATACCACAGGACAATTTGTGTGTATACTGTCTTGTGGTACTGTCCTGTGGTACTTTCCTGTGGTAATATCCTGTGGTACTGCCCTGTGGTACATCCCAGAGTACCACACGAGCCTGTGACACATCCCAGAGTACCACACGAGCCTGTGACACAGTACCACACACTTCCTGTGTTAACATATATTTGTGTTGTACATTGTGTGGTACCAACCAGTACCACAGGGAGTACCACATGAGCCTGTAAAACAGTACCACACAGTTCCTGTGGTAACATTTATTTATGTGGTACATTGTGTGGTACTGACAAGTACTACAGGGAGTACCCTACAAGCCTGTGGTACAGTACCACACAGATCCTGTGGTAACATTACAAGTGTGTGGTACATTGTGTGGTACCGACAAGTACCACAGGGAGTACCACAGGACTTTTTTGTTAGGGTAGTCACGTTTCGCATAACCATACTCAGAATTTTCAAAAAACGGATTTTCGCACAGAAAAACGTACGGACGTATTTTACTCCAAAAAAACGTATTAATACGTTAACAAGAGACCCGCGGGTCTAGCGCTCACCTGAGTATCGCAAGTTCACCTTTTACGCAGTCACTAATCTAAATTATTCACAGCTCTACCAAAATTTGACGAGGCATTCTCAAGTGGAAGATGAAAATGTACAATAAGGGCCCAATTTTTTCAAGATTCCTTAATTTGGGAGAACTGGGGCCCCCTGGGGCCCTCTGGGTGGGGCATGGTGCCCAGTTTGATAAATTGAGATCCTGACCACCTAGGGATGCTACCTGCCAAGTTTGACAAAAATCCATCATGAGGTTTTCAGGAAGAAGATGAAAATGTACAATTCAGGCCCCCATTTGGACCCTTCCAACCACCCCCCCCCCCCTACCCCCAAGAGGGGCACCCCTGGATCTCCTATGAACAAACTTGAAACTACAGTCATTAATGTACTCACTCATAGTATTATCTCAGCTCTATAACTTCTGATTCTAGAGAAGATTCTTAAAGATTCCTTCATTTGGGGGGTTTGGGCCCCCTGGGGGCCCCCTGGGCGGGGCATGGTGCCCATTTTAACAAATTGAGATCCTAACCCCCTAGGGATGCTACCTGCCAAGTTTGGTGAAAATGGGTCATGGGGCTCTCAAGAAGAAGATAAAAATGTACAATTTAGGCCCCATTAGGACCCCTCCTCACCCCCCCCCCCCCCCCCTGGGTCCCAAGGGGGGCACCCCTGATTCTGCCATGAACAAACTTGAAACTACAGTCATCAATGTGCTAACTCATAGTATTAACCTAGCTCTATCACTTCTGGTTCTAGAGAAGAAGATTTTTGCGGATTCCTTAATTTTGGGGGGTTTGGGCCCCCTGGGGGCCCCCTGGGTGGGTCATGGTGCCCATTTTAACAAATGGAGTTCCTAACCCCCTAGGGATGCTACCTGCCAAGTTTGGTGAAAATGGGTCATGGAGTTCTCAAGAAGAAGATGAAAATGTACAATTTAATAGGCCCCATTAGAACCCTTCCCCACCCCCCTCCCCTGGGTCCCAAGGGGGGCACCCCTGATTCTGCCATGAACAAACTTGAAACTACAGTCATCAATGTACTAACTCATAGTATTAACTTAGCTCTATCACTTCTGGTTCTAGAGAAGAAGATTTTTACAGATTCCTTAATTTTGGGGGGTTTGGGCCCCCTGGGGGCCCCCTGGGTGGGGCATGGTGCCCATTTTAACAAATTGAGTTCCTAACCCCCTAGGGATGCTACCTGCCAAGTTTGATGAAAATCGGTCATGGGGTTTTCAAGAAGAAGATGAAAATGTAAAAAGTTTACGCACGACGGACGACGGACGACGGACGACGCACGACGCACGACGCACGACGCACGACGGACGCCGGACGAAGGGCGATCGCAATAGCTCACTTGAGCCTTTGGCTCAGGTGAGCTAAAAACGTACTAATTGGCAGCTCTGCTTTTTGCTTCATTTGTGACTTTTCCCCTTTAGCACCATTTTCAATCGACACTTGACTCACTGTGACTAAAGAGACACACCGTACCTTTAAAAATCAGACAGTAGGCCTACTCGTATCAACACTGAAGAGTAGCCTTCCGCAACAGGAATCTCTGAAGAGAAAATTGGCAGATAGACCACCAACCGGCATATACAACATTTGAAAATTACATGAAGACCCCCTATGGTATATTCAAAGGCTGGGACTACTTCACTGTGCTAATCTGTCATAGAAAAAAAAAAAGAATCTGCAACATTAATCTTACTTTTCTGTATAAAGATCCTTCCTGAAAAACCTCAACAAATATTTTCCGCATGGCTGGAGTAATTCTTTCTCAATGCTGCTACTACAGCAAACAACAGTCATTGTGAAAAACTGCTTCAAGGATAGCTCCTGTTCACACAAATGTTTCCTCATTGAAGCCCTTGTCATTCTGAATATTTCACAGATATTCGCTGTGATTTCAGACTTGTTGACGATTTCACACATTCCGTCGGTTGGTTGGTTGCGGGGCATGCTCATGTAAGAGCGGCCTAACATGATTGTGTAAAATGAGTTTAAACAGACTTACAGCTGGTCAAACATCAACATTTCAAAGAGTCGCAGAGCTCGTTTCACAGGATGGAAGATTTAATCAGTCTTTAAAGTTTGCTCTTTCAGATGATCACAAATCATCAAGACCATGATTACAATGTAATGAAACAGGTTTGTGTGAACATTTGTATGGTGGGGTGGGAATGCGGGGAAAACTATATAAAATGATATACAACAAAAGACGATGCACAGTGCCAGTACAGGCAACTACTTGGTGCACTGATGAAACAAGGGGGGGGGGGGGGGGGACTATAAAGATGGTCCCCCACACACACACACACACACACACACACACACAAGTTGTAGGTCCTACATAATATATACATACATGTAGGCAGGTACTAATCATAAAATAAGCTTCAGATTTAAAAAAAACAAAAACAATAATAAGTTGACCGCACATGAGCTGGTTTTCACTCGCCTGTGAAGTAAATAAAACACAATATTTTTGTGGCATGAAATTTTCGCAAGTTGCCTCTAACATTCAATGCATATAGTGTATACAAGAACTTTCGCATGCATTTTAATTTCGCGAATCTTGGCTCTCGCTAAATTCGCAAAATTAAAATGGAAGCGAACATTCCTTGTTCTACAGTAAAGGCGAGATGATCAAGGTTCTAGTTTACATATTGTCCAAAGTTCCTGGTACAGAAAGGGTTAACTTGACTTACACTTTTTCCTCCTTCCACAGTAGTGCTGCTTGGTTGAATTGGAATGATGGCGATGAAGTTTCCTCCTCTGTGGACCTTCCTTCTTGGCAAACTTGATCTTCGATGCATTCACAGATCGTCTGAATATTGCATGTGGGACTGTGGAGGAGCTGTGATCAGACGGGACTAAATGCTGAGGCAGCGGTGATATAAGGAAATCCTCCTCGACTGTTCTGATCAGACCGTGCTGTAAAACGATGAAGAGCAGAAGCAAAACATCTTTGAATATTTGTGTTTTCATACGATGGGTTAATGAACAAGAACTTTGCATCACCGCATTTTCTGAAGCAGTTTCTCCATCACTGTGCGGTACAAATATACAGAACAAGAGTCAATTAATTCAACTACATGTACACTGTTAAAACTTTGAATAGACCACAAAGAAATACTGTATTTGCACTTCATTTTGAAATATCTTGTTCAAACCTCAAAGTTGCACATGCACTTACAAATATGTAAATTAGCTGAGATGATGGAACATGCCATTGCATCACAAGTGTTCAAAGCAGTAAAGGCTTTATAGAAACATATGTTCTCATGGCTTAGATGCTTAGGAAAGTGCAGCCCAGTTATCAAAATTATGATGATATAAGATCTCAAATCTACCAAAATATCATATGAAATTGACACATTATATCTTGGATCATTTTGTGCCAAGACAACTTATACCCTATCACTTTACATATCATACACATACAAGTTACTTGCAAATTTACATCATGACCATATATTAATATACACCATCTCCTCAGCCTGGATAGCATTCCGTGTCCTTAGGTAACTATGCAAGTTCCTAGCTAGGTGCCTTTGCATTCTAAGCAGGTTCCTGTATGCTGCTGGGCAACATACAGTAACTTGTGACATGGTAGGGCCAGAAGCCTGGTCAGAAGAGATTCACAGCTTTGTAGCATTCAAGCTAGCGAGCCGCACACACACCAACAACACATGTGATGTCTTTTTGTGGCGAGTCGATGAACTTTGGGCCATCCTCCGAGGTAAGCCATGAGGGAGAGAGAGGAGTCGTTCTCATCCACATGGTTCCACTGACGAGCGAGGAGTGGGCCTGGAAGATTTTAAATGACTTGCAGCTTCTTCACTCTGCAATATCACCCATAAGATCATCAGACGAACTTCTCCGGGGGTCAATCGCGATGCCCCAAGAAATCTCCACACCAACATTTTGTCACATTTGATCAGCATTAAACCGGAGTGGCCTGGTTATGTATCGCGTTTAAGCTATTCCCTGCAATATTTTACGGTTTCAACGGACTTCGTACAGCGCCCATCACGTTCCGGTGGGAAACGGGTTTAATCGGGATCGCTGATGCCATTCCCAGCATGCTGGGATTCCATCCTAGTTGGATGATTAGAATGATTATTGGGAAGGACTGCACTCCGGCAGTACAGACTAGTCAACAGAAGTCTAGTTTCATTTCTTCAGCCTTAAAGAGAGATGACAGTCCAGGGGTGCGACTAAATTCATCCATGTGTGCGACTTTTAACTCCACCAAGACGGAACTAATTTCCTCACATGTTCAGCACCTTGCTGGATGATCTTCTCCCCCCTTCCCCCCCCCCCCCCCCCCCATTCCCCTCTTTCCCTCCCATATAACTATTTTCTTTTCCCTTTCTTTCTCCCTCTTCCTTCAGTTATCTCTAATTCTTTTGCAATGTCATTCTTCAGTTTCTGACTCTTAATTTCACCACCGGAGACCTTTAAACACGCAAAGTTAACAGCATTTTGAGGTGACAGTTGTGTGGGCTTTACCCATCTCATTAACGCAATTCCCTGCAATTATTGCTGCATGCACCTACGGCTGTATGTGCAATCATATGGCTTCCAGTGAATAAAAGAAAAATATTTCTATCATACCAATATATCACTGTTATCATCATAGGCCTACTTTATGACTGTTGTTATATGTTCAAGAGTATCAAAATATCACCAATATGCAGTCCCGGAACAATTCCACAATATCATTCTTTCGGTCGAGTGTATAACTGATTGCCTTTTTTATCAATCATATTTTTCATCATATTTTTCATCATCAATTATTTTGCTTGAACCAACTTTTCTTTCCCTTCTTCATGTCACCTTGATTCTACTTTCATTGGTTAATCAATGTTACTAGCATACTACTGCATTCATATACATAATTATAATTATGCACAGTCAAACCTGCCTACAACATCTACTCAAGGAAAACTTAAATATGGTCATTATAAACAGTTTGTCTTTCTAAACATGTTCAATTCAGTTGCCATTGCAATATTTTCCATGTCCCATGTGATTATGTTTACTCCTCGACAGTACTTGTATACACCTCAATACTACGTACATACACATATGCATCCATTTACAGTCATTTACATGAGAGAGAGAAAAAAAAAGCTAAACAAACAGTTAACAACCACAGTCACCCTTTGTTCTGTCTGTTATTGATATAGTGTATATGTTTACATTCATAGTATTTCCTGACCAAGAATTGTATTTTATCTGACATAGATTTATGTAATACAATATCATTCAATAAAGACGCTTCTCTTTGCTTTGCTGTATGCTTCTCTTTTCACTCTTTTACTTTCAGTTTGTTTTGTTTTATTTCGTGTGTGCATGTGTGAAATGTTAACACTTTCATATAATTTTTTTGTATTTGTTTTTTTATTTACTTTTAGCGTAGTGTGAGAAGTGGCTACAATAAAGGGCTTTTTACACTTGTAAATTTTTGCTTAGCCCCGGACCAACGGTGGGGCTAAGGGGGGGCCTTAGCCCCACCGTTGGTACGGGACTATCCTTAGCCCACTTTCTGTTTACACTCGTTTTTGCCAAAGTGGGCTAGCCCCACCGATAGTACGGTACTATCTGGCCCTGCAAAATAGCAGGGGTTAGCACCGCAATTGCGGTGCCAAGCAAGTGAGTGTAAACAGAACGAAAAAATAATCCTGGGCTAAGCGAAGGAGGCGAAGTCCGACCCTCACTGACCAATCAGAAACGAGGTAATCAAGTGCTGCCAGTGCGTGCGTGTACGTGTACAGTACACAGCGTAATTATGAATATTCATGTGGTTTGGAAAGTCCGGGGCTAAGAAATACGAGTGTAAAAAGGTCAGTTTTCTCCTTAGCCCCGGACAAGAGATAGTACGGGACTAATTGGCGAGTGTAAAAAGCTGAAAAAATTGGTACGGGACTAACGATAGTCCTGGGTCAGAGAAAGTCCGGGGTTAAGAAACACAAGTGTAAAAAGCCCTAAAGTTGCATTAGTGTATTAATTACCAACACTATTTCAGGGACGTTTTTCTCTCAGTGTAATGATAACCCTGACAAGGGTCATTGTGGTTTAAATGTTCCTGAAAGTGGATTAAAAGAAACTGACAGCTAGGGCTGTATGGGTTGATATCCCCATGCACTCCCCCCCCCCCCCCAATTTTTGTTTTCCTGTACTACAAAACAAAACAAAACAAAAACTCAAAGTATAGACTGTTGAACTGATAGAAGTTCCTTGAAGAATTGAGCAGTCTTTGTGCACAGTTTACGGTCGTTCAGGAGAAACCAAATCTGTGATCGCTGCTGACATTGGGCAAATGGTCGCTATGCACAGGTTCTTAATACACGTCTCTGCGGGGGATTCCTATGTGGTCATTATGGGCAGGTGGTCACTAGTGCAGGTTTGACTGTCTATGTAGTGATGTTTATTATCATTCAGACTTATGATCTCTGACAAACCAATAATTCTACATAAAACTAAATTTTTTTCCTTTTTTTTTCAGAAAAAGTCAATTTTCAAGGTGTCATGATTCAAGTATCTCTTTCATTTTCCTCATGGGCAGATGTCAGAACCAAATTGTTACCAACAATAACCGGAATGCGGCAGATTGGTTATTCACAAGCTTTGTGGGAGTGTCAGATTCTTTGTCCTGCATGAGCTAGCCTTGGCCCTATGGACAGTAAAATGGTGAGCCAGTCAGCACCTGCTACATTCTCTGTCTGATCAATATCAATACCTGTACGGGTCATCTTTTCAAACCATCCCACCCCATCAGCAACAATGGAAGCTCTATACATACCAAAAAAAAAAAGAACAAAAGAGAACAAAACAAAAACCACAAATACAAAAATACAACTAAAAGAACAATAAACTCTCTGTAAAAGTGCTCTTTGAGAGACTGGAGGAAAAGAAAGATATTACAAAATGCCTGCAAGCAAAGAAAGTGAAACAGATTGGAAGACATTTCATGGGACAAAGGAAAGCACAAAGGAAAAATTTCTTGCCTCAAAGTTTCAGAGTCAATTATCTCCTGGATGGTGTGACATTGGGAATGAGGTGTCTGGCACTGTCTTCTAGTAGAGCTTAATTTTAGACACATCAAGTTATCATACATTCATACAATGCATGTATATGCAATGTATTGATATGAGATCATTCAGACACAATGTTGTGATCTACAGTAATTGTATGGTAGCATTTAGATTTCATGTGCCGTCATATACTTTAATGAGAAGCCCATGAATATGTATGAGTCTCTCCCTTGCACAGTATGATCTTTGCACAGGCTTTGTGCACTGTTTTCACCAATGTGTTGGATACATTTGGTAGTTCATTAAAAGCACCTACATATATGACATACAGATGTGAGAGTATATAGACATGAATATATGTCATATTAAAAACATCATTCAGACATATAGGGCATACATATCTACAGCAGAACTGGGGGGGGGGGGGATGTAACTCAGGTCCTGTACTTACATGCTCTACCATCACCTCCATCATAAATCATCTCCACAGAACAGGAGGAGGACAAAATGCCTAGTCAAATAACCGATGATAGTCTTAGCTGAGCAGATAAACTGTCACTGCAGAAGGTGACGCGCCATAATATTTTTGTAAAGTTGCTCGTTACTAGGAGCGACAAGGCAATTTCAAGACTATCTGAAAGATAGATTTGAAGACATGAATGTTCCCCCCAGAGGTTAAATCAACATGACCTTGATGATTCATCTTCCAGGCACCAAGGACTCCTCCTACATAATTTTCATGTCCCCGCTTCTATCAGGGATGTCAGTGGGATGCTGTCTCGTGAACAAATGATCTGCAAAAATATATAAAAATCCCTGAACATTGCTAAACAGAGAACTAAAGCACAGTTTGATGGGTCTCGATTGATAAATTCACTTTTCTGGGTCGGCATATTGGAGTCAAATGAACCACATTTGAAGAACATCACGAAGGAAGGCTGTTGCTTCAAGAGTCAGGAAGAGAATGTAATAATTACATTTTTTGAAATATCACACTGAAAGTTTGCATTTCATCATAGTAATCTTTATATCCTGAAAGATCCATAAATAGAATGTAATGAACACCAACTAAAGTTGTGTCTGCATGAAGGTATTCGTGAAATCTTTTACGTCATGGAAATGAAGCTTTTATAAAGATCATAAGCTATGCAGCCATATTCATCAAGAATGGGTGAAACAAAGTTCAGTTTCTTTCTTTCTCTTGTTTTCTGTTGTCTTTGTTTTGTTTTCAGCATATCAAAGTGACTACAAGATCACAGTGACTACAAGTTCACAGATTCTCATAACATTTTAAGCCCTGTGTTCTGCAACAGTTGGAAACCTCCCTCTATCACGCAAAGCTGGCTGATTAATGAAAGCAGTAGGCTTAAGTTTATGGGTCCTAGGTGCTGAAACAGAAAACTAAGAAAGAGATAAATGAAGAAAGAGAAAGAGAAAGCAGAACGAGAGAGATAAACAGATAGAAAGAGAAAACAGACAAATAGAGAGAAAATACGACAGAGAAAAAAACAAAGAAAGAGAGAGACAGATAAGTAGAGAAAAACAGAAAACAGAGAAAATGCAAAGAGGGGGAAGGGAAAAAAGAGCAGAAAAAAAGCTTAACACAGAGAAACAGGAAACTGATGAATATAGAGAGAAAAAGTGAGAGAAAGAAAGAAAACAAAGAGAGATAGACATGGAGACCACAAACAGAGAGACATATTAACAAAGAGATGGAGAGAAAGACAGAAAACAAAGAGAACACAGATATTGCATTCATATATTACAATAAAAATGAAAGTACTGACTTGAAAGACCACAAAGAAATTATTCTGATTCTGACATATTTACTCAACCATGATAGGAAGGGTCAACCCACAAAGCAAGAACTGACAAGAGTGACAATAATCTACTGTAGTACATGCAGGGTTATATAAGAGATAAAAAGGGACAGTAAAATACTTTTAAGAGGGAGAAAAACTCAACTTTACCATGAAATATGAGGCCTTATGGAAAGGAGCCTAGAGCTGAAAAAAAGAGGGCCTGTGAGATAGCTACCTGATACTTTTTGTTTTGGTTGCATTTTAAATGGTTATAATTTCTATGCTGTAGCTTAGCAAACCAAAGCTGAATGATATTCAACTCTCTACCTTTAAGATCATTCGTTGCAGATATATTACTTTGTCCAATATCTATTACATTTCTATGTACAAGTCGACATTTTTTTTAAATGCCTCAGCATCAAGACAAGCAGATTTTACAATGTAGGCCCTTGGCCTGTATCTTTGGTTGGTAAATATATTGCTTTGTTTCATATGACAAGGTGTAACGCTATTAGTTTAGTTTGTTTGTTAGTTGGGAAAATACATAACTTATCAGCATAATTCAGGCCAGACAGCTTGGTTGTCACTTATCTCCCAATAGAATAACATTTTTCCCTGACGATCTTCCTGGACTTCTGGACACATTCCTTGATAAAAAGATAACATTTTCCTGCCATATATCATGCATGAGAAAACTTTGGGTACAACAAACACCACAACTTTCCATGACCCAGTGAATTGGGGCTGAAAGGGAGACTGTAAACCAACTCAAGGACTAATAAGAGACTTCAGCATTTTCTTCTCCCTCTTTGATACACCGGGCTTGTTTTTGGCAGTGAGTGCAACAACCTGCAAAGTTAGCTGGCTCCTTCTCAGTATATAGAAGGCTAATTTGCAGCCTTCAGTGGCTGTGAATGAAACCGTATCAATGTCCAAAATATCGGCCATGTCTCTAACACAGAACAAGCTTTCACATTGCACTCCAGCGGATTGCCATACCTCGGAATATTGCTGGTGACAAACGACGACTACTCTACCCATATTTTTGTTCTCACAAAAAAGGGAAATATGTCTGCTTACTTGGAAGGATTGCTGTTGCAGCATTATAAGATAACCCCAGACCCATATAAAAGAAGCAAGAGAGAAAAATCTTGAGAACAAGGCCACTGAGACTAGGTTCTTTTCTTTGACTGAACTTATTATCCCTCCATCATTTTCTCCACACCCAAATGACGATTGTCACGCCATGACTGTCTATGCCTATGCAATCCTCGTACAATGCTTGTGGTTGACAATGTAGCTACCATGTTCTGAAAAGAGTGTCTGTCACAAAATAATGTGTTCCCTACAATTAACCCTTCAAAGAAGGGCAAATATATCAAGAAATATAATTACAGTGCCTTTTACAGATTTATAGCTATATCTACTGTCACAATTGAATGGGCATCAAGACCAATCTAAGGCAAACATCATTTTGCGGTAACTCTTCTCTGGTACCGCACAATAAATCAAAAAGAAATTTTGGTAAATGTGCTACAAGTAAAATGCAGGTAAGGTGAAAAAAAAAAATTACATGTTTCTTATGTGAAAAAAAGAAGCACATCAACTTTGGCTCATTTTGTAAAATCTAAACATTTCTTGCAAGAATGAGCAAGAATGGCCTATTCACAATTCTAGATCCTTGTATCTGTTGGTTTACCTTTACATTACCATACTCATCAACATTGTGAGGTGTCAAAAGCAACAACGCAGCAGCACAGCTGCCAAAAACCAAACATGGCAGCACATTGCCAGCAACGGTAACAGTTACCACACAATGGCCGACCAGCACCTTCCCAGCGGCCTGAACAAACTGAAGTCAGCGACCGCTCAAGGGCATGTTTTCCAACTCTCTTCACCGAGGTGCCAATTTCATCACACAGTCCGGCGCGGAAGAGAATTCGATTCGCAAACATACCTCGGCATCAAAGCGACCCGACAAAACATTGCCGGAGCGACAAAACTTTTGTGATTTTCTTCGACAGGGTGTGGATGGAGGGAAGCCAGACAAGGAGATGAGGAATGAACTTCAAACTTGGTTTTATAGGAGAGGAATCAGCTGTAGTTTGATATAAAACAGACTCCATGTCCTCAGGGCTGTGTTAAGATAGTCCTCTCTTGACTAACAATGTTGTAACTGCAATGGATGCCTCAAACAAGAATTATTGATATCCACAGCACTACTTTCACAGGTATGATTCTCTTCCTTTTCATGAAGGTCAAGACTCATCATTGATAAAGTTCTTCAAAGTCTCAATCAGATAGTGGATTTTTTTTGTGTGTGTTAAGAATATGGAATAAATATAACCACAAAAGAAAGATATAGACACTTCTAAGATTTGAGATCTGAGAGAGAGAGAAGAAAACAAGACACTGTAATTGTAGCAAGACAATTTTGATATTGCAGATTGGCTACTGATAATATGACCTGGTACATTTTAAAGAGAAGAACATATTATTTCACAGTAACTGTATGTAAAACAAGGCTGCAGAACAAAGTTGAAGTACCACATTAAACAAAATCAGCAAAACACAAGTGTGCATTATTTGTCCAACTTCTCATAAGTGAGTATATTCATATTTTTCTATAACCATCTTCATATCTGAGTAAAACTTTCTTGTGGGGCATCACTAAAGTAAAATCATTTCTAAAGTAATAGTGACTGCACACTGTGTGTTTATTTAATGTTAGGTTGAGAGCATGGCACTTTAATTTAACAGTCAAACCAATTGGCACATCCAATGAACAAACTGTAAAGAATATATCTGCTTATATATTTACATTTCAGCTTTAAGCTTTTCTGATCCTCCACTTTGCTTTTCACAGCCATCAGAATAACAGAGGAACATCTCTACAAGATCACCAATCATTTGTGTTGAAATCTAAATTTTATTTGGGCTGTCACTTACTTGAAGACTAATGTTACACAAGAGCTCAGCAGAAGGTACAAATACTGGATATCAAACAAAAAAAGATTGTGACAAAGTCCGCTCAAACAGTAAAATCTTTATACCACATTGTCGATATCGATACATTTTTGTCATCCAAGATATCCCACAAGTTCAACGGAAGTCAAGCATTTCCAGTCGAGTTCAGCATTTAACCTCCTTATTTCACATCTAATCCAAGGAAGGAATTCTTGCATTCATCAATTCCGCTTTTGCCCCAGACGCAAGTGACTTTGGCAAGTATTTAGACGTCATTCAGTGCTGTTATCAAACAGTCCTATCAGTATAGAGGCTTGCTATCGGACACCAATCTTGCCCTTTGTTAAATTCCGCCTTGCCCTTTCCTTCCCCATACAACGAAACATATCCTCTTGGCTGGCCGAGGGTATACATCCACTTTTCGCACTGCATCTCGTCAGTATTCTTTGATTTCATGTTTGGGGAGATTGCACATGCACTGATCACTCTCGGGTGGGCATGTCCTAATCATTAAAAAAGACAAAGTAGCTGATTATCAATTACAAGAGTGACAAGGAGCCTACCAAGATTCCTGTCGGAAATGTCCTCTTTCGAGTCATGGGGGACAACTCACGGTGCTATCACTGGAAGGAGATGGAGCAAAGCCAGTTTACTTGATCCATCAGTCAAAGCTAAAGGGGAATCTTACAATAGTTGCAACCCAAATTCATCTGTTCTTCAAACTTCAAACCTCAAGGATCAGCCTACAAAGTGAATACCCTTTACAATGTGACTTGTTTTCAGAGTGAATGCCCATATATTTTTGAATGAATAAATGTCTGTGAGAGATTAACTCTCACTACAACCCGAGCATTGGGTCTTTTAGTTTGTTTGGTTTCTTATCAAGACAGTTAAAAAATATGGGTTTATACATGACCAGCTTATCATTCTGCATGTGGGACTACTTCAGAACATCCACCAAGATGTTGTTGCAGGAGGTACATATACCCTTCTCTAAATGTGGCCACAAAATTCCCTGGCTGATTTCAAGAAAGAAACATGTTGAAATATATATATATATATATATATATATATATATATATATATATATATATATATATGAATAGATATGTGATGTGATCTAATCAATATTCTAAAGTATCAGATTTCAAAAGCATTCTTGAACTTGTTATTTTGGTTTTGCATTGTCCTAATGTTATTGTGTTTTCTAGTTTTCATGTATGAATAGCACCAGTAACACCCGCATAAAGCACGCTATAACTGCAATTATTATTATTATTATTATTATCATTATTATCATCATTATTATCATTATCACTATCATTATCATTATCATTATTATTACTATTATTATTATTATCATTATTATCATTATTATTATTATTATTATCATCATTATTATTGTCATTATCATTATTATTATTATCATCATTATTATTATTATCATTATTATTATTATTATTATTATCATCATTATTATTATCATTATCTTTATGATAATTATCATTATTATCATTATTAATATTATCATTATTAACCTGATCAGCAGTCAGATAGGCTTACGAAGCTCCTGCTAAATGCCAAAGTCTTCCTACGATATGTGATGTCCTCTGATAACTTGGACAGGGTGACGAGCCAAGGGGTTGGACTCCAAATGCAGCTAGTGGCGCACCTCTCTGATCTCGAGTCGTGAAACGGAGATGACAGTCCTCACTCAGAGGGTCACGAGGACCGGAGCTAGTGGCGGAAGATGGGGCGTCGTATCTCTCAAACACTCAAACAATCGTAAAGCTACTAGTTTGCCATGCCCAACTGATATCTTGACAATGACAAATATACATCTCCCATTTACGACTGTAAACTGGCCCCTCAGCTATCCCTGACATTCATTCCCCCCCCCCCCCCCGAAAAAATTTGTCCAAGGGCATAATAACCTTGATTGCTCAATATCTTTGTCCCATGTAGAAGACCCATATCGGCACAGTCACTTCCAATTTTATACGAATATCTCAACACAAAAGTAGTTCAATCGTTAGGGCTACATCCAGTGCAAAGGCATTTCTTTGAGCTTGTGTGTACCGCTCGCTGTCAGGGGGAAATAATTCATCCGCCTTTGTTTACTCGCTATTTCACGCATACCTGCACATTTTCAACACAAAACCAACAAATTATCAGGAAATTGATTCACAGCATTTAGTATTACCCTGATGCTTTGATGCCATATAGATTCAGTCCCTGATACCAAACAGTAAAATACAACAAAGTGAGATTCTTCACGCTTCTTTCCAGATCCAGACTTGTGAAACACAACTGTGCCTTTGCCAGCACTGGCAGACAAACAGAATATAATATTACCCGCTATATTCATTTGTGCTTCTGTAGATGGCACATGAGACTGGACAATTCCCTTTATCAGGAAAATATTTGATCTTTCTCTGTGAGATTTATTTACATGTTTGTCTCATTCTTTTCACCCCTCTGAACTTCATCCTTCTTCTGTAAAGCTTTGCACACAATTCACCAAAAATGCATATAACCCTGAAAAAGTTCACATCTTTGCACTACCCACAATACGATACCTGGCACTGATGTATTGGAACACTTCCAGAATTCACACAAACTTATTGTTACCACAACAAACTGTGTGACATTTGGAAGTAAAATATTTGGCTGGTCTTGCTCAACAGTGCCCTTTTCAAAAATATATGTTTGCAAATGCCTTACAGACTCACAAAAAAAAATCATTTTCTTGGAAATGTCCACATACCAGTGATTTCTGAATTACACTAAAAAAAAAAGAAGGAAAAAACACTTCTTCAGAGTCAGCAAAATAAGTTTCATCTTATTTAAGAGGTTTGGTTGCTTTATCAATCTGTCAGATTATCTTTCCAGAGCATCAGTGACAGCAATTTGTCTTTTGGTTTACAGAAATATACCTTCATGTTTGAAACACAAAATGCAGTTATTTTCAGAATGATTGCATTTTTTCCCTTACTTTGTAATGATGATGAACATTGATTGATGGATCTAGATATAAAACACTTGTCAGTTCAGGAGCATTTGTTTATTCATTTCTTTCTTCAAATTGTACAACAGTCAATCTGAAAACATATCAATCCTTGATTTCCTTTAGACATCTACATCATCTTCAATTTCAAACTTTTCATTATTTTGCCATGTGTTTTTATTGGCCCACTTGTCATTTACGTTAGCTTTTGATTTCTGGTTTTGACAAACTCCAGCTGATTTCTGAAAATTACTTTTTTCATATCATACAATTTATTTCTGCAAATTCTTGCCACATTGCCTACCACCTGAGAGAAAATTACAAGCTTTTCCAGCGAGAGAAGTCATACAGTCAAACATTTCCTGAGACACAGCTGGAGATTCAAGAGCCAAGTAGCATTCACACTGAGTTTCAAAACATGACCTTTGACCCATTCACATTGGCAAATCTCAACAAATCAAGTCAAACAATGTGAAATGTGAAGCACCTTTCCTGCGGCTGCACAGTGAAGGCATATTTCTTTGACTTCATTTAAAGACACATGAAGTCCTTTCACTTTCATCACTGCAAAGCCCAATATTAAATTTCTATGGGTAGAAACTTTCAAATGAGAAGAAAGTTCCTTCATCTGGGCAGAACAGTGTGCAGACTGAAAAAAAAAAATGTTCACTGTATATAATTCATGAAGAGGCATAACCCCCCACAATGACTAGAATCCCAGCAGAGTGGCTTGTAAACAAGTCATTCAAGCATAACACATACATGAACACGAATGACAGAGGCTGACTCTTTTATGCTGGTTATATTTAATAATATTTTCAAGCTTTGATTCTGCAGAATTAAAAAAGAAATGCACAATTCACCTCATCCAGGTGAGTGCAAAAAATTATTTCTAGGAAAAAACAAACAAACTACCAATTCTGTTTAAACAGTAGCTGTATCACTAGGCCCTCTCATGATCATCAAAAAGTCATATCTCTCACTCTGATACAAAGTACAAAGCCAAATCAAATCAATTCCTATGAAGAACTGAGATTCAATCTCCCTGACATAGCCCTTTTTGTGGCCTCACTGTTACTTGCATGTCCACTGGCTCAATTTCCTCACCAATCAGCACTAAAAGTTTGAACACTAACCATTAGTGGACAAAGGTTTTGTGATCCCCCCCCCCCTAATCCATATGGCATCACCTTGGTATGTTCACTGTATTAAAGCATTGCTATATCAGTGTGGGTTGTTCAGCTCTATATTTGAGTCAGGTTTGGTATCATGTTTTTTTGGGGGGGATCAACATATGCTAATATCATATTTTTGTTATTTGCAACAAAGTGCATGGGAAAAAACATACGCATGGGTTTAATAGCAAAAAAAAAAGTGATATAATTTTATCAATATGTTCATCACTTTGAAGTAATAAAAGTGACAAACAAAAGTGACAAAAATGTGTCTTTAGCCGGGCCTGCTAATCTCTGCAAATCTCTCCAAAAAAAACACTGATGAAGGGATTAAAAGAGGAAAAAAAGAAGCAAGCATCATATTTTGGTTTAAATTGTGCATATTGTGCATGCTAGGTCAAATTTAAGAAGACATACATTTTCATTAAAACAAATACACTTCATCACTTTTAATATGATGAGAAAATAGAATATAATATCTACAAATATAAATGTCTAGTTGGCAAATCTGCTTCACCTTCTGCTTTGATGGGTGACTCAGACATTAGGGGAGGGGAAACAAAACTGGATGGTAATTGGTGAGAAAACGCTGACATAAGCATGGAAAGAAAGAAAGCGACAGAAAGAAACATTACTTGATGCCTGCCCCTCCGATCACCTGGCCCTATATGCCCCTCCCCTCCAGCCCCTGTTCACCCGCTGAGGATGGACTAATTTTGCTTCAACACGCATTTCCCACAGACCCTTGCCTGAGTATACTCGGAACTTGTCCTCAATGGGTTAACCAAAAGGCATGTGACTGTTGCTCATTGCCTCTGTAAATATGTGACCCACTACAACAAAAGGATCCTAAAGTCGCTGACGGGTGAGCCGAGAAAATCGAGTTTGAAGTCAGATCACCAAAATCTGTCAAAACGTTCGGATTTCAGTTTTCAAAATAATTTTGTAGTCTAATGTCTTCTATCATCTGGCGAAATTTCGAAGCTAAATGATCAAAGGAAAGGCCTGAAAATAGCATTTTTCTGGGCCATGCTTGGCTCGCCCGTCAGCGACTTTAGGATCCTTTTGTTGTAGCGGGTCACATACATCCTGACACAAGCAGACAGATAGATGATATACTCATATACACATGTACTTCTTATGCAGCCAAGTTTTGAGCCATTTGTCCTTTAACAAGGAATTTAAGTGCCAATAACCTCCCCCTTCCCCTCCCTTTCCCCTCGCCCTAATCTTGAGATACTTGTTAAAGAGGAGGTCCTTTTGCACACTCTGATGAAAGCATAATGAATTCACCTACATGTACAGTTTTAAGTATGTGCTTTATGTGAAGGCTAACAATGCCACTAGCAGAATGCACATTTTGAGGGGGAAATCTGCTTTTAAGCAGAATGCATAAAAGAAACATATTGGCTGAAGAAACATAAAGCAGGACCTATGTCTTCATTAACTCTATTGGGACCACTGCCATTAACATACTGTAAAACGAGGAATGTTCGCGTGCATTTTAATTTCGCGAATTTCGCGAGAGCCAAGATTCGAAAGTTCATGTCATGCGAAAGTTCTTGTCTACACTATATGCATTGAATGCCAATGGCAGTTCACGAAAATTTCATGCCACAAAAAAGGCCGTCGGCTCCAATTCGCGAAAAATTCATGCCGCGAATATATCATGTTTTACAGTATACAATTACATTGGCATCTTACAGTCTTGTAAAGTGGTACTACGGGCACATTGCTTCGTTTCCTGCACACATCATGTTTTACCAAATTTTCTCGTTATTTCCCTTGTACATATTCCTTATATGAAAACAAGACTGAAATCAGATCCATATCAGTTTGTGCATGCTTCATTTAATAGTATTTATAGAACTTCCTTTCATTATGCATATGTAAAGTGTGAATTTAAATTACCTGGTACAATCTTTCAGGGACACTTTGGCTTACAAATATAAAAATTCCAACTGTGCTGCTATGTAACAGATGTAGAAGAAAAATTGAATCGATATGATGAAAATGTATTTTGGGGCAAATGACCCAGATTGCAGAACACATTCAGAGATGAAATCATAATTTATGTGAGGTTTTATGCCCGACTGGTTCTTTTCAAGAGTATCAAGCATTATGCAGGCTGCCAGCTATATGGGTTAAGCCAATTCTCTTCTGGAATGAATAACCTTATGGCTCTAACTCGCACCCAAAGCAAAAAACTCTGCAAGCTGTCTGGACTTCGTGGCGCTTGTTTACAGTGAACAATACCCACCAACAATGCAATTACGAAGGCAAAAATCACTGCCAGTATATTTTCAAACTCAAACTCTTGCATTCCATGAACACATTCATCTGAATGCAAGTCTTGATGTGGCCTTGTGTATGTATGAATGTGTGTGTGTGTATGTGTGATAAGAAATTATTGCATACCATGCTTCAGATCACATGTGAAGAGGGAACTGGATATGAACTTGTTCCAATGAACCTACAATACTTTGACTGATTTTAATCTTTTCTGTCTTTTTTTTTTAATAAGTGTGCAAATTGAATTTGATGGATCAGAAATTTGTTTACACTCTGTGCGTATTTTCCTAATCTTACCTTCAGAATTGTCATATTCATCCACGATTAGACGAAGCTCATTTCAAATCATGTAGGGTACCCTTTTCTTTGATGACTCTTGTAATACACTGGGCAATTAAGATCAACACTTAATCAGCTACCTCCCTACTCCTGTGAAACATCAATTCTTTTTTAGGTAGAATACTCTTTTCTGTCATTTCAGGTTATTCAATTTAAAAAAAATATAGAAAAATGAAGCCATTTGAAACTCATTTGACCAAAATGCAAATGTATGAACGATTGTTGATTCAAATTATATTGCAGATTTCAAATCGCATACTGCCATTTGCTGTACTTGTTGCACAGCGTTATGAATGTCTAAACTCACCAGGACTAAACAAACCTCATTCTTCTGTCCTTGTGTGTGTTTTTTTCCAAGGGGCAAAATGAGAAACAGATATCAGCTAGACAGTTTATATCTTGCACAATCACCGTGTGTCAGGTGGCCTTTGGGATACTCTTGACAGGTGTCCTGAAGTCCTCTGACTTCCAACCAATCGTATTGTCTGCTCTTACACCACCCTCACACCCCTTCATTCAATGGCCGATGGCCGTGGCAAACTGTCTTTCTCCAGTTTCTCAGTCTGCTACCGCTTCCAGGTGCACTCTCTCCCCAGGTTTCAAGGGGGTTTACCTCCTTTTGGTATCAAGGGCAAGATTTGATTGCTTTTGAAATAAGTCACACCAACCTTCACTTGCCGACAACTCTTTGCATCTACCATAACTTGCCTATTGTCTGCACGCAGTTGATGGGTATACCTGCACACAGACGTCAACCATGGGAAACAGAACAAGTGGCCTTTGCAAACAGTGGTCCCTATTTCCTTGAAGACTGCCCAAATGGGAATCAAATCGAATGACCTTGATAGACAAATGGTCTTTATGAACAGGTGATAGCTATAACAGGACAGACTGTACTGAACATTGAACCTGCACTTCCTTCAGGAGGGAGGAAGATCTCTCTAAAACCTTCTTGCTATCTTCAAGCCTGGGTTGTGAATACTGACTGCAATAACTTCTTCAACATTCTCTTCCTCAAATTTAAGATAAAACTAAAAAGTAGACAAAGGTGATTTTGTCCCCTCTGAACAAGGACACAAGTTCATTTCTATATCAGCCTATAAACTCTATTTCATTAACTTTTTTCATTTGAGACCTATGTGACACTTCACAGTAATAAAATTTACAATCTTCTAATGACTGAAGTTTATTTCTGTGTTATAATTATTTGCAAAAATATCTGTCTATGAAAATAACAGCTTTTATGGTATTATTTGGACCAACAAAAAACAATCAAAATATGATTGCTGAGGTATTAATACCTGTGATGAAAAGACAATAATAATTTTTTACACTTTCTTACCTTCTTTGACTGATAGTTTAAAAGATAAAAACCTGCACGAATCATAGCAATGCAAAACCTTTTGCATTAGTCCCATCTAACCAGGTCCCCAACTCGTGCCAAATGAGAATCTTTGAACCAAAAAGACTTCTCTCCAGCCTCTTAGCAAGCTATTTCTGGCATTCACAAGGCAAAACCCCTGATGCAGCTATCTGAAATGGCCTGCACACGACTCAAAAACTTATCTCTTAATTCCTCATGACTCTCTCAACAGCCAGGCCAGCAGATAAATGAATGCATGGGGACACAGCTAGTCCATCACAGTCTCAGTGTAGAAGGGGCAAATCAATTTAGAGAGGTAGAAAAAAAGAAATTACCAGTAAGAATTGCATTCCAATGACTCTTTGCCTGAAAATTGGCAGCAGTTCTTGGGACCATTAACGGTAATTCCCTGGCAAGGCATATGCTTCATTTCCTTGACTAAATTTATGCGTCAGGCACAAGATTTTCATCTGTAGACCTTATGCGACCAATTATGCAGGTCACTTACTGTACCAATCCAAAGTAAAGAAGGAAAAAGGCTAACCCCCTGTTTAGACGCAAGCCAGTTTATACCAAAACTCGATAAAGAAACATCACAAACAAGAATCATCGTACAGCCGGCAGACCGTTCAGACGCTCATTTAGACCATTCCGGGAAAACATTGTATAGATGTGCTGTTTCCCACTGCGCATGTTGCTATGGTTATGAGTGACAGGTACAAGGTCATCTTTCTTGCTCACTCCCATTAAGCCCCGCCCAGTTATACCGTTCTATGGTCACCATACGTTCACACGCACAATGGACACGATGGAATGCTGATTCGTTATCGAGTTCTAGTTTGAAACGATGCTCTGACCGTCATTTCGGTATACGTCGTTTCGTTTTACGTCGTTTCGTTAGTCAGCGTTCAGACGTATAAATTCATCTTATAGCTATACCGTTTTGGTATCATAGTTATACCGTACTAGTATAAATTTTTTGCGTCTGAACACCCTGTAAGAGGGAGAGAAGGTACCAAATGGGTGTTATCAAAAAACTTCTGAATAAATGTTCATGGAATCAATCCTTACTCTGAGTCTGCATTTCGTAGCATTTAAGTTTGTTGAGGAGTGGTGGGTTTTTTCTAACTCTCTCTCTCTCTCTCTCTCTCTCTCTCTCTCTCTCTCTCTCTCTCTTTATAGGAATGAATACATAGGCAAGTAAATTCTCACAAAGAACACTTTCTTTGCAATGATTTCAAGGCCTCTCTCCAGTGGCAGCCTCTCTTTTAATGAGCCCATACATCATCTTTCATAAATGATGGCTACTTGCTATCTTCATTCAAAATACACCACATACATAACATAAATAATGACTCTTAGTAGCAGAATGTAGGGTCAAAATACATTAACCTGTAGAGAATGGACTGATTTTGTTAACACGCATTTCCCATAGACATCTGCCCAAGTATTCTTGGAACTGTCTTTGATGTCTTAAACAGAACAGAAATAATAAAGGCTTTTCCTGGAAGCCATGATGAAAGTTTTTTGGTTTTTTTTTTCTTTATTGAAAAGGTCTCTATTAAAATCTGCCCGGTGACCACAGGTCACCTTGCCCATACATGCAAAAATATATATATATACATTGACGTATAGGCCTAGGTATAAGGAATAATTTCAAGTACATATAAATGACAATCAATATATTTGAAAGCCCACCCAAATAATACAAATATGACTTTAAAAAAATACTTATTAGGATACTTCAAATCCAACCAGAGGTAGATTGAAAAGAAGAGAAGAAAAAACCCTAACAACAGAGAAGGCCTATACAAAATCTAACAGAAAATAAGATGTCATCAAGTTCTTGCAGGCATGCTGCTCTACAAGCTAGAACTTTTCTGCCATTCATGAATGCAAATGTCAAAGGAAACAGCAGACAGAGAAAATTGAGACCTTTTCAGAATTCTGGCAACACCAAGAGGGTTTAATTACTTCAATCTCGCCCAAAAAAAAAAAATGTACTTTCACCTGATTTAGTGATATCCAGGCGGGTTCAAAATTAACTGCCAGGCCCTCAACTTCAAACTATAAATGCTCTAGCTACTACATCAAATTCCCACAAGAAAGAGGCACCTATTTCTGGTAGGTGTGAAATTGAATCTGCAGGCTAGAAAATGTACATTTTAACTCACTTTTGCACGGTGATTAGCACTGAAGTGAAATTCACAGGCTTGGGAATTCATTTTGACAGGAATTTTTCCCTCATCCTATGAATATTACCTCTTAAATTGCTGTACTTCTCCACTGGGCCCTGCCACTCTCTTTTCTATTCCTTTCTTTTCCCCTCCTCCTACAGGAAATCATTCATTACAATGTTAACAACCACTTATTTCTTTCCAAGGAGAAATCTGTTAGGAGTTGAGGGTTTTTTTTTTTCTCTACATAGAGAGAGAGAGAAGGAGGTTTCCTACAATAATCACTGATGAAGTCATCAAGTTCGTTCACGAATTACTCACACACTATCTGCAAGGCCAAGTCCATCCGCCGACAGACCTTCACTACATATCACACGACATGCAGGCAGGTACACTTGTAAAGGCATGAAGACTCAAAATCTTGTTCTGATTGATGTTTACTTTGATTTATCGCGCATGATGAATGCACCACCACAAACATGAAACATGGATCCTTCTGCTTTTAACATTCATCAAGCTAAATCATCCTCTAAATAATTGTGTATTGGTAAATGTAAGTAATTCACTCACATTTAATACTTTAAACTTATTGTTAAGTCTTAATTACTTTTTATCTTTCTGTCTTCACTACGTCTTGTTAAATTTCCTTCTGTAATAAACTGTGAAATATTGATCTCGTAAAAATGAGACCATAACCTCTTTTAAAAATCATATATTAAAAGCACTCAAGTTTTTCGTTTAATGATGGGATATTTTAATGTAGGGCCTATGCATTCACACTGGGGATGTCGGTAGAAGTATTATACGACGTAAGAAATTAGGTTTAACTGAGAAAACTGGAGACATACGTGGACAACAGGATGTGAAGTTTTGCCCATGGATTTCTGGAGGGAAAAATATTCAGTATTTACATGGGCTGTCAAAAGTCATTGGCAATAAACCACATGATCCTGTTGACATACCAACCTTGGGGGAGCACTTGCCTTCCATTTTTCACCATTTTCACCATCCATGTAGGCATATAGGCAAGCGGGTGAGGCAACAGTTGCTTTGGTGGTTTGAACTGCTATCTGGGAGGACCAGAAGTGTTTTCATTGTTTCATTTCACCTGTCAAACTGGAACAGACCCAGCGATCCATCATGGAAGGCACGCACACATCTGAGGCAGCATGTCTCCGTTAAATAATGTACCAGAATGAGATCCATTCTTTCCCTTCCATTCTCACCTTGCAAGAGGGGGACCCTTCATCATTCAAACAACAACCGACTAACCCAGAAAAAAAAAAGAAGAGAAAAAAAATAAGGTACAAATCCCCTACCACCTCTTCCAAGTCGCTTTCATCGCTTAACATGTGAGGTTTTCACATTTGTTTCCAGTTCTCAGCTATATAGCATCCTGAATAATGATGATGTGAGCCAATACCACTCCCCTGGAGACACGGATCGTTCGTTGATATCCTTTCAGGTTTGGATTCAAAATGACAGGGATCAAAACCGCTTGACTGGAATCATGCCGTAAAGTGTGGACTTGGTTTGTGAAATCGAGTGCAACTACAACTACATGGCAACATGAATGATTGATATAAAAGAGCATAGTCACTCCTTTAGCATTCCCCTACTATACTAGTATAGGTACATGTAAAAGTGTTCAAACAAAGCCAGGCTGTTCAGTTCAAGAAGAAGATACCAAGATCAGAGAAGATCAGGAACACAGACCCAAGGACCCTATTAATCAATCTTTAGCCTCAAAATTTCACCTCGGAGACAAAGGAAGGAAGTGAAAAGGCATGGATATGAAATGTGCAGCACTGCCTACATCAGAATAACCTGTGATTGAAATCTGCAACATCAGTCTTATACCCCTTTCAGATAATCGCGGTTCAATTATCCACATCCAAATAACGCGGATGAAGTAATCAAAATCGCATTCATATATCCCATGAACTGCGCACTACTTTTACGAGCGCCCGTTCATATAACGTGCGAAAGACGGGAGTATTTGTCATGGTTACTGCACACACCTCTATAATTACGTAATGTTTCCGGTGATATAATATACTCACCTGTATGCACAGCTCTCGCTCAAGCTCAGCAATCAGCGATTGTGCGGAAATCGAGTGACCTTTGACCGAACTGTGGAATGTTAGTGCGCATAAGTTGTAAAATGCGTTCATGTATTCTCGATCAACTCCTCATGCTGCAATAATGCGCATGATAGCAGCATCAAAATAATGCGCACTTTTTTACTCCTCTCCCGTTCATGTAATTGAAATTTTACGACTTATTGCTCCTATTATCTGCATCCACGTTTACCTGAAAGGGGTATTACAAGAGGTTTGATCATCCCTGTCTTTTTTTTTTTTTTATCAGAAACGTCCATATGTTTTGGAGTTCAACATGATTTGGAGTACTGGTACACGGAGAGTACCCTGCATTGGTATGATGCAATATTGAGATGGACTTGATGATGGAATAGTCTGGATCAAGAATATGGTTTCTGTTCTTTTTATAATCCAGTTAAAGCTGCTATTGAAAGAGGAAAGTTAATGGGAGTCGGACAGGACTTGGATCCTCTGAAGAACAGGATTTCACCTATACACCTCCAAAATATAGCAGCAGGAATATCATCCCATCACAAATGTGCTCTGGTCTGTATTTGTTGAAAAGATGATAAAATGGAGAACAGGACACCCACAAACAGCATCATGTCAACAAGATTATCATAGGTAATCTAACATTCTTCACTTTCTTTCATGAGGATCCCACAAAATTGCATTTTTATCTTTTAAATGCTGATCACAAACACACGCAAACACACACACACACACACACATCAACTGCAGTGAAATGCACAACTTGCAGTCCATATATTCACATTCACATACTCTATATAAGATATTCAGTGCATATTGGGTCATAATGCCACAGCACTGGAGACGAAGAAACTGCAACATTGTAATTTGAACAAAAAGTTATGACTGAGTTCACAGCAGGTAGCTGCTATTCTCCAACAACGATAGCCTCACCTTCAGGCCCCTAGCATTTTTTTTTACCTAATATCTTCCATATGATTTGATACCTCCATCAAGTTAAGGACTATTCTTTTGTAACGTCTAACCCTGTTCAAACAGCCAGCGTAGAAGGTACACCAAGAGATCTGTTCTCGTATTAACGATGGCAAACAAGCTGTATACCTCAAGGGAAACAGACTTTAGCTCGAGATTGACAATATCCAGAGTTTAGAATCTAGACTAGCACAGGCAGCACCGTGGGGCGAGTTACAAAAATATCTGGAGCAATATCAAGATTGAACTGAACTTTCTCCAAAACCAAAAGTATAATTCTGACATCTGTCTCCTTTGTGGGCTACCAGGACTCCAATACAAAATGCAACAGGTGTTAACGTACAATTGTGGACCAGGTGGTATCCTAGGCAACAATGCTGACCAAAGTGATGAAAATCAATAGTGACTTGATTTTTGTGAGCAGGACACATCTCATGCAAACCAAAAAAGTTTGTTAACTTCAGCCACAGAGTCCATCATATCATAGCAGAGGAAAAAAGTGGTGGATATTTGGTGCATCAAATAAATACTCAATCCAAATTAATTCATCTCGGTCCCTCCCCATCACACTTTGATCCTTTTCAATGCATGTGGTTCTGTTAGAAAGTTCGAAGAAAAAATATTGAGGTGGCACTATTCTTCAAGCTTGAGCTGATGAAGACACATCAACTCAAAATTCTTCAAAAGCAGCTTTAGCTTTAGCTTTAGCCTTAGCTTTAGCTTTAGCTTTAATAGCTCCTGCAATGCAGCCTGCTCCAGAAGACAGGATGAGGAACTAAAATCTTTCTCTGGCTTATGGAGCATGAAATGGGGCTAAGGTCTCACCCCAATACTGATCTTAATCTTGTTGCAGAATATGGAATTAGACTAAACACCAACAACCAGACATGTACACAAAGAAGATCTCTCCACACACTCCCGCTATGTCCCTTTCACGCCTGGGACGGGGAGTCGTCTGTGTTTATGTACAGCAGACCACTTGACACTTTTGTTGGTGAGAAGAAAAATTTGATTGAAGAGATCAAGTCGAATGAGCAGTAGTATCTGGGTTAAGGGATACTACTGGCATGAGCGATTAGCACAGTGATTTATCCTCCCAGTTTACAGGGCATTAAGTTGCAGGGGGGTAAAACCACTACAGATTGTAATCATTTTTGTCCAGACAAAGCCATTTCAAATACCAGCTCTTGTGTATAGTGCCACAATACCATGAAAAGTTACCAGCAAGTCAAGGGCCTTTATGCTGGCACTGCATGGCAACACCCCTACCACACCCCTCCCCTTCCCCCTTGGTGTTTGGATATTGGGCCTCCCCCCCCCCCCCAAAAAAAAAAAAAACAACAACAACAACAACAACAACAACAACAACAACTACTACAACTACAAAAACAACAACAATAACAAACAAACAAACAAACAAACAAAAACGGACAGTCAACACAGGTTCAACAGTGAAACTGGATTCAAAGTATACTTCCAGATTAAAATGATTGTAAATTCTTAAAATGCAGTGAAACATGTGTAACACTGAAAGGAATGTGGCAATGAAGTTAATTAATCACAATGAATGTAACAATGAAGTTAAACAATCAAATAAAGATGAGAACATGCCTGCTTGAATTACAGTATAAGTTAGATAGTGTTTACTGATTATATGGCAGTGTAAGAAACATGCCTATTGAATGACTGTGGTGCAGCAATTATGGTATATCTAAATTTGTTCGACATATTAAAATAAATTGTCACAAATTACATTTTAGTGAAATTTTGCATCCAAGTTCATAAAGTTCCCCTTTGATCAATCTATGAAGAATGTCATGTATTACAAAACATACTCTGAGAAAAGGGAACTTGAGCCTTTCATGCCAATTTATCACAAATTAAATGCAAATTATTTCTGAAGCTCCCAGACTCCCAATATTTTAGCCTATTTATGTTTGTAGACATTGTCCTGTTTCTGTCTCAGCACAGCAAGGTTTTCTAGACTGGCTGACAGTGAGCTAAGGAGGATACAATGCCCAAGGAGAAGGGGAATTAGTTTGACTGGATGAAAGAGATCAATGCACCACCGGAGAGTTTTAGCCATGCAAGTGAAAGGCTAAGATAATCAGAGGATGCATTTATCAACTCACTTGTGGCATAAAATTAAGATTTCTAAACAACTTTCAGGGAAATTTGGGCAGCTGATAAATGCCAAGGTGTTTCAATTACGGGGTTAGAAAAGCATTTCTGAAACGCTGAGAAAAGTGTGATCGCACACACGTTTGAGCTTTAAAAAAATGCATTTCTGTGGAGATGATAAGCGCAAAGTCATTCTAAAATGCGATCATAGCTCAGACCCGTCCACGCCATCCACTGCTAACTACACATCTCAGCTCCTTGGGTCAAACTGTGCAATGGAGCTGCACAATGACACGGCCTCCCTCTAAAACTCACCACAGAGACGATACATGTAGCAACTCCAGATCTGAAAGGCCCTTGCAAACGCATTTTGATTGTGGGTACTGAAACATGTTTCAAACATGGGAAAGAGGATAAACGCAGCCATAAGACTCACTGCGATGATTTAAGCGGCACTCATTTTCAAATTTACAAAGATAGAGCGGCTCCATCAACTCACCTACCAAACTAACTCGAACTGTGGCTACTGTATACACTTATTTTCTGCAGTGGGTAAAAGGTCAGATGGTTATCATATAAATCAATCGAGATCCTTCATAGTGTTTATATTTCAAGGCTTAATCCTGTAATGGAGCAATTAGATTCACTGACAAAAAAAAGGAGGTAATTGCAGCCCAAGATGGGTATCTTTTCATCTATCTGCAGTTCACTATGTTGTACTCTTTGTGCTTTTTATATCCCATGGAAAATTGTGTTTCAGAATTCCTCATCTTGTTTCTCCTGCTCTCTCTTTCCCCTTCTCATCTTTCTACTAGTTCCTTCATCAATCACATCCTCTCCATCACCTCCCTGCATCACTGCCTCCTGCCACGCCCCTTCCCTGCCCTCCTTCCTCTCCTCCACCCCCCCCCCCCCCCTCTTGGATTTGGTGGTGCACATGATGAGGAAATAATGAATGACCCCCTCTGTTGTTGGGGTCACGTAGGTATATGACCTCAGAAAGTCAGGTCACCAGATAGGGGCAATCATGACTCGCCCCCTGGCCATGGGAAATGAGGAGTGATGTGTGATCATTGGGGGCAATCCCTCCTCCCAAGTGATAGATGCGGAGTTTGATAAGGTGTAAGTTCGTGAAGCAAACCGGTAAAGCAACAACAACAGGGGGGAAGAAAAGTTGACTCTGAGGTCTCCCAGAGGCCGATTGATTCTGGTGCAGTTCATTGAGAAATCCAAACAAATGCTTTTATGCTGCCAAAAGTTGTTTCTGTGGTTCCCAATGAATAGTCACTGTTACACTTTAGTGAGCGAAATAAGGTGGATAGTCTATTCATGTGAGATAACAACTAAGGGTATTTGGATGTGATGGTACAGATTTTTTTTTTTTTTTTTTTGATGTGAGTGATGCCCAAGTAGTGTAAATCAATTCACAAGACAGAAATGTTAACCAATTTCTAATAAATAAAACAAAACACATGAGGTATAGAGCAAATTATACACAGAGCTTTTTACAGTCTCCATGATAAGAACTCTTCTTCAGACTGAATGATCTTAACTAGTTGTTTGCCGGATAAAGTAATTCCCTAAGAGTCAATTAGCAGCTCATCCAAGTGCAGCTAGCAGTGGGTTAAATTCATGACAAAATCCCTCTAGGAGGAGCATGCTGCTTGGGATGACAGGCATTCCCCACTTGCCTTGCCTCAAGGCACATCAGGAACACATTTTTGGAGCATCCACAGTTTGGAGCATCCGTCATCACTTTGGGATGTCAATCTTTAACCCATCGAGGATGGGCTAATTTTGCTTCAACACGCATTTCCCATAGACACTTGCCCGAGTATACTCTGGACTCGTCCTCAATGGGTTAATCTAATATGACTACAATATTGCTACAAACTGTAGTTCCCTATGCAAACATTCATCCCTAGTCTACTCACCAAACAAAGGGTATATTTCTCTAGATTAGGAAGCTGAGGCCAAGACAGAACACCCTGGCTTTTCCTCAGTCTGAGATTTTATTAACTGTTCTGTCTGTTTCAGTTGTCCCCTGAAAATGTTTAATGTGATACAAAGAACAAGATAATACACTGCTAAATTTCAATTGTCCAGATTGTATCAAAATTCCACACTGTTTTTTTTTTTCCCCTAAGGTCTTGCTGATGATGATGCTACCAGTGCTACCATCTACCACTCCCCTTATTCTTGTGTCCTTTGACAGAGACTAACGTCTGCAACAACTTCTGCTCCTCAAAGTGGAAGGTTGACATACTCCAGAGGGTACAAAAACAAATAAAAAGAACAGGGATCGAGACTAAATAATTGTTGTAGAGCAACTGCTACCTCTCCTGGCAAGGTCAATAGGACTATCGCACCCAAAAGGCAACAGGAAAAAGTTAAAAAGAATTTTCAGGGTTAAACACAGAGCAGTAAAGGTTGTATCACTTTCTTTGAGACTGACGAACAGCCATCCTAAAGAAATAAAGAAAACTGTAACGACTACGAGCCCTGTAAAGAGGAAACTGTGATATTTTTTTCAATATCAATGCCTGAAGCTAAAGTACACAAAGTATTTTTTACTTTGTCAAGGTGAAAACACATATATATCAATTTTTATATTATGACTACAGAGGCTTACATCAAATATTTGCTATTAATTCCGAGGTGATTTGGGGAGGTTTCTTTTTTTAAACAACTGCCCTTGTCACATAGAAAATGCAACTCCAATAACAGAGGCCTACCTAAAACTGATCATGATTTCTCTGGATTGGAATCAGGAAAGGGGCTCATCAATTAATTCCATAGTATAATTTGGCTCATATCACTTTTGGATTTGAATTTAAGCCAATGTACAGCATGATGACTATTTTCTTTCGTGCTTTAGCGAATGCTGACAAATGATCCTGAGACACACACACACACACACACACACAAAGGCCTGCTGTAATGAAGTTCCTATCAAATGGAATGTTGACAAAGTAATTTGGTTATTACAGATGCTGAAATGAAATGAATCAAAGGATTTCCACACACGGAACAGAATCCTGTATGTCTACGAAAAATAGTTCATATGCTCCATTGTGCCTTGATATCAAACTAACAAAGCAAATAAAAGATATTGACTCAAATAAATAAGCAAAAGTTATTAAAGACAGGAAGGATGGAAAAATTGAAGACAGTTGAAAATGTCTGTAATCAAAAGTCCACTCACAGTCTGGCCAAGTTCAGATCTGAGGCTAAAGTCTAACATATCTCGGGTCAAACGCCACTCAACTTTCTATCAAAACAAGGGACTACTCCCTAGTAAGGACTAGTTTTTACAGTTGATTTCCCTGGACAGGACTCGGGTAACTGGATGAATGGAGATTGTAAACTGTGGTAGGTCCATACTCTAAAAACAGGACAGTATTTACTTTCCAAGCATAATCCTTTTGAGTGAGACCCAAGATAGACCAAGGCTAGCTCACACCCTGAAGGTATCAATTACTATTGACATTGTAAGGCTAAATGTGTTTGCTTTGCAGATAATTCAATCCCAGTTTGGATAGAGAGATCAGTCAAGTTTGATTAGTGCAGGCTGGTAGACCATCCGATGACCCCTTGACTCCCAGGTCAAACAGCGACCCATTTATCAACCTCCAATATGATGTGCGGCAGAGTACCTTGACTCTTGTTTGGGGGGTAATCCCTTAAAGCCAGACAGCTGTCCGAAGACTGGGCTGAACTTCAACTTGTTTGCAGAATATCTTACTGTTTGCATACTTTGTAAGACACAATCTGGAAGGAGAAGACACTCAAACCAAACATTTTCTCTCCTTCCTAGCATACCAGCTGCATTCACACACAGGAGTTATCGGGTTTTGAATCGCAATGCAAAAATCAGTTTCATTACCAGTAATGATAATGATAATAATAATAATGATAATAATTATAACAATAATAATAATAATAATAATAATAATAATGATAATAATAACAAAAATAATGGCAATAATAACAATAAAAACAACAATAAGATTAACACCAACAATAATATAATAATAATATCAATGATAACAAAAGAATTCTTTCAGATGCATAAGGTGATCAGTGATGATCACGGATCACCTATTCATGATAATGATGATAATGATAATGGTTTCATTTACCCAAGGTAACCTCTTCAGCATGAGCACTGCTCTTCCAGAAGGACCCTGCCATTATCATTACCCCAACAGCGCCATTTACCTATTCATACACTGAGTCGAGATGGGCAGCATGGGTAAAGACATCTTGTCCAAGGAAGTAAGCATTTGGCAGGACTTAAACTCTGGACCACCATTTAAAAGCCAATAGTTTTATCCACTATACAGTGGCGGATCCAGGGGGGGCGCACCGGATGCGCGCTGCCTCTTTATTTTCGGTTAAAACAAAAGAAATAAAAAGAAAAAATGGGGGTGCCTCCCCTTTACAGAATACTGTAAAACACGATATATTCGCGGCATGAAAATTTCGCGAATTGGAGCCGCCGGCCTTTCTTGCAGCATGAAATTTTCACAACTTGCTACTGGCATCCAATGCATATTGTGTAGGCAAGAACTATCGCACGCATTTTAATATCGCGAAAGTTGCCGCTCGCGAAATTAAACTGTACGCAAACATTCCTCCTTTTACAGTATCTGGATCTACCCCTGCTATGTGTTCTCAGACAATTGAATTTACATATTGTTGGTTTTTTGACATAAGTTGCACTGAAGTTGGACTCATGCTACCTCACGAAATGAAATGACTGAGTTAATTCTCAGCGTAAATATTTGGGCCTCGTAAGAAATTCAAATCAGCAAGAGGTTTTGCTTGAAGAAATAAAACACACACACAAACAGACAAAATACAAGATACAAAAAAGTCTGTTCTCTTTGTCTGTGGGACAAAATACAAAATACAAAAAAAAAGGAATTCTTTGTAATTTCTACATCATTTGTACGAAATAGAGCAATATTTTCTGATAAGCCCATTCCTTGTGAGAATCTGGACTCCCCATTATTATTTGCACACGGGACCCACCAGGTTTCCCTGTAGGCACTACATAGGGTAAATCAACCAGCACAGCAAGCACGTCTCTATTTTCGTTCAACCACAAGCGGTGTAGTGGTGGGCATGAGCCATGTACTGGAACAGATAAGACCCTATTTTTGGACACAAACATTTGCTCTTGTGAGGTGTTACTCATGACCTGCTCAGAATAGTTCTTCAGTTTCATAGCCTTTACAACAACAAGATGTTATGGCCTGTATAATGGAGAAATGCATTAATGAGAGGTGCACCTTATATTCCAATATTGTAAATACAATTAATTGGTAATTAATACCACTATAATCATTCTCTTTGTATTGATGTTAGTGGCTTGATTAACACAGGCAAGGTACTATGCATCACATATATTTCATTTTTAAAAACCTAAACAGAATGAGAGTTGCTAGAATCAGCACCTTTGCCTGATTTGAATGCAAGTGAACCAACTTTCTCTCCAAACTTTGTACTCCCTTCTGACTAGCTCATTTTGTTGTGATGTCCAAACAGGTTAATCATGCATTGACTTCCAAAGTGAAAGATTAAACAACAGAGTTGACATCAAGGTATTTCATACCATAGAATTGCTCTTTAAATCCCATAATTGCCATTTTGCTCTCGTCAAAACACTTTCCAATGTCTACAGTGCGGGCACAATATGCAATCATTGGAGTTCGATTCTTCCAGTCTGGGGCCAAAAAAGACCAATAATTGATGGTGTTTACTTTGGACCAAATAAGATGGTGGTCCACAGGAATACAACAAAGATTTCAAGGAGATGGTATGCACTAGTGTCTGGGGAGGGGGGGAACAGATCGCCCTTTCTCCACTCCTAACAACTGTAGAAGGTTGGACCCGCGTTTTAATCCGTTGAGGACGGGCTGATTTTGCTACAACACGCATTTCCCATAGGCGCTTGCCCGAGTATACTCGGGACTCGCCCTCAACAGGTTAATGCGTGACTCCATTGGTGTTTTACAATCACCGCTGTAGCTTTTCACAGTTGTATCTTTGATCCAATTCTGTCTTGTGTGCCTTCATTATGTAATCCAAATAGGAGGAAAGTTAAGTCTCTCAGAGCTCTATAGATCTGCAAGTTTCTTGGACAATTCATAAAATCCCCAGTGGCTACAAAGGACCATCCCTGGAACTGTCTGAAAACTTTGGAATGCTACATTACTGTCTGAAAACTTTGGAATGCTACAACAAATTAATGTCTTTTCTGACTTCAGGAAAATGGTAACCAATGCAAAGAGACATAAAAAATTGAAGTAAAAAAGAGAAAGATGACTTTGATATGAGAAATTTCTTTACCATATTCTAGTCAAAATATCTATAATTCAGAGCATTGAGCAGAATATACACACGGTATGCATATTTTTTTTTTTTTTTTTTTGGGGGGGGGGGGGGCAAATATACTGTAGTACCCTCAAAATATCCCCTCACTAATCAGTTGCCACTGGCATCACTTCCAGGGTCTTCTGCGTTTATTTTGCATAAGAAATATTACAAAGATCTATTTTTTTTTTTCAAATAAAAATCATTCTAGTCACGATGTGACAAGGACACTGCATTCTTTGATATTTCCAAAAACTCCAAAAGTTCCTGGTTTCTTCACAGGGAAAGCTATAAAAGCCATGTGAAGGTCATAGCACAGTTAATAGATCAAGATTAAAATTGTGAGAGCAAGCCAGCAGATGATAATAGAATGATGTCCACACAATCATACTTCATACAGGCTTCTCTAGTGTTACTACATCACAGATCTGTGGGGTTGTATTATTTGAATTACATTTCATCATTCTTTGCATGTGGAACAATTATTTCTTCATGTATGTTTATGATTGTTCAGCACAAACAAGGCCAACTTACTGTCTTTGGTGAAAAAATCATTTAGCCAATTCTGCACCTGAAGTATCATTCTGTCAGATCCAATATGAACACTTTTCTTTCGCACACACTTTGGCTATAAATAATCCTTTTCAACATTCTCCGCTCTCCTCTAAAAACATCTCACAGAGGGGGAGCATGACAACACAAAATGGAAGAAAAAAGGGGGAAATCTGTGTGACAATTTGGTAATGGTTTCCATAGCAACCAAACCTCCAGACTACCAGTCTGCCAGTTTGAAAAATCAGCTGGGAGGAGGAGGAGGAGGAGGAGGTAGTCTTCGTCAGGTGTGTTCTTGACCCTGATCCACCAGGGGAGCCGGAGGACAAATTGACCCTCTTAACCTTCCTGGAGGTAACAGGACTGGATCAGTCTCCTGGCAAGTGCATCTTTTTCTTCTTCAGACTCTATTCATTGAGGCTCCTTCTCGGAGGCGCTGCAACATGAAGGGGCATTTACACTGACACCAAAACGGTGTCCTCTCTTTCACATTACTGTTTTTGCATCAGAAGTTGCTACGCAACTACTGATATGTGAACGACAAGCTAGAATGACCAAAAAAAAAAAAAAAAACCTCCCTGGAAGTGGAGTTCAGAGAGTAAGTTACACCATGAGGAAGACCCCATAATTTGATAATAATCTTAAACCGATTTTAATCTGCAACATCATTGCTACACCTGGGAAGCATTCAAGACATTTCATGTTCTGAGTTTGACTGGGGACAGTGACACCAAACCCCAGCCAAGAGCAATGAAAAGGCATAAATCGAAGCCACAATCATGAGTAATCATGCTCAAAGGTAAAGGAGCAGCAACCTGAGTGAAATTCTATGAGCAATGATTGATTGTCCACCTCAAGTTGATGGCAATTAAACAGACTTAAAATGAGAAACTTTATTTACCTCAGTGTACTATGTCACTTGATGATTTAAGTTTTGGGACTGTAAAGCCAGACATTCTGTGTGCATGAAACTTTGTCAAATTTCGCGAGGAGCCAAGATTCACGAAAGTAAGATGGAAGCAAAAGGTTTGTCCATACAATGCATTGCATACCAGTGGTAATTTGCAAAAGTTTCATGCAGTGAATGTTTCTGGTTTTACAGTATTTCAATCTGAAAAATACAATTACGGTGGCACCTGCTCTCCTTTCATTTCAATTTCCATGATTAAACTACCGGCATTCTCACAATCTGCCAATTTAATCAATTATAGATATGGCACTTAAAAGAACCTTTTAAAAATTCTTCGACAGAACTGTATTAAAATGAAATCATATATGGCCAACAGAGAGCTCAAATGAAAGATACTTGTTTACTTCATGACACACAAACAGTGAATGGCAAAATTTCATGCCATGAAGATGCAGATACAGTGCCAATTAAACCACAAAAATATGGTCTGTAAAGACTTGATTGAGTAATGTCCACTTTGTAACTATTGAACCTTAGTCTTTTGATGACTTTATATCGTCTGTTGAGAATGAGAAGGGCGTTAAGTGGTCTTGAACACTACCGGTTTAGTGGCAACTTGACGCCCTTATCACTCTCAACAGACGATAACGCAATATGCAACTCCCTTTAATATCCCCCTTTCCGTTGTCAACATAGGCTGATGGGTCTTGTCACATTCTCATGTATGGCTTCAAGACAGAAAAAAAAAGCAATCTTCCTTTGAGAATGGAAGATAGAAAGATAACCTGCACCATTATATCATCTAAGCCTTGCTAAACAAACTGCACAAAACTATTATATGGGCTTTGAATTAACAAAGAAATATAACTCCTAGTGAGCAACATTTCCTTTGAAAGGACTGCACTCCACTTTTTTAGTTCCAACTTTCCAGGAGTTTAAAAGAGGATTAAGAGATTGCGTTACGACATAGTCCCATATTCCCTGTGGGGGAAAGGATTTGAAAGTATTGTGTTTACAAGATAATCCAGGCAACCCTGGATTAAGCTTCGGATAAGCAACCCAACTGCTGGCTCACTACGTCAGCGGAGAACGATGGCGAGTTGTTGAAAACATCTTCCAAAGAGATTAAAAGCACCAGGATTTCTATAATAATGATGAAAAAGGTTGTTCACTTCCTAAATGTCTCCACATGTAGCATGAAAAAATGTTCTCCTGATTTTTTTCCCTTTATTTATATAACATGCACCTACAATGGAAGAGAATTCAGAAAAATTATCCTGACAATCTTTTCGTAAGTCTTTCATGGATTGACCCCTGACCTTTCAGCAAGAATAATGACAGTACAAACAGAATATACAGTAATAACACATCATGTGCATCTGGACTTCACAAACCTCTGAATTGCAATTTCTTTCATTGTCATGTATTCTCCACAGAATATAAAGCACTATACCATATCTACACATATGCTGTTTAACTCTTTGGTTATCACACTTGCATGTTGAATTTCCAGTGATCATTTGCTATCATGCCAGAATGATGACCTTTTATTTATTTTTTTTCATAACTGCCTTCATGCTGTCCGTCAGATTGTAACAAAGACTAATTGACTTGCAGTGTTTGTCCTTCATAAATGCAATCTATACTATGGAAAAAATCTGCAAACACTGCCATTTTGTATGCAAGGTTTCTCAAGAGTTGATTGTCTTTTATTGTTTTTTTTTTTTTTTTTTGTAAGACTGAGAGGAGGTCAGACAGGAAACTGACCAAGGATCAAATCGCCATTAAGTTTAATTCTTTTATTCTTAATTGCACATCTGCAGTCGTGATAGTACTAATCGCTACGCTGTATCTCTAGTGCATGTTTATTAGCGTCCCTTGTGTTCTAATACCCCTTTCCCGCTGAAGAAAATCTTCCCCGGGGGCACCTGGGGGCACCCGGGGAACCCCTCAGTGTGAAAGGTCACTCGGTTGAAACCTAGGGGAAGCCTAGGTGAAACACCGATGAAATTTTGGGCAATTTTTACCCGAGAAGCGTCCTGGGTGAACACCGATAGTTCAACGGGAGATCACCCGGTGGTTCACCGAGAGCGCCCAGCGTGAAAGGTTGTCTCGGTGAAACACCGGGGAAAATATGCAGATTATGTCAAAGGTCATGTTTTGTTTCTGGTCATGCACACGTTTTCAGCTAGCTAGCGCGCACTCGACCTCCCAAATCCACACGTACAGGGTACTAGTAATTAGTGTTTGACACACGACACTACATAATATGTTGTTTTCGTGTGCAATGTGGCGTTCACAGTGCGACGGCATTGTTTTGCATCGTGCTGTGCATTGTATTGTTTACTAGTAATTAGCACGCCGTGTACTGTATACAAAGCTGATATAGGTTTACAGTGTACATATGTACTTGATCGATTTGATGCTTCCTCCTTCTTCGTCTTCCTCTAGTGTCTAGCTCTTAACTCTTCCAGTAAAGTCTGATACAGTGCGCCTCTTGCTTGATTTTTTTTTTCGTATTTTGTGCTTTTCTCGTCAAGTGCTGGGTTTACAGTGTGCAGGAGAAATCCGTTGACGTTTTGTGCTGTTGAAATTTGAGGGAATTTTGCAAATGGCTGGAGCGTGGACCAAAGACGAAGAGAGACTGTTACTTCAATTACGTAGCAAGGCAGCAGTGAACGAAGAACTGAGCGGGACGTCGGCTGACGCTGCCGCGTACGAGTCCCTCCTCCGAAAACTTGCTGAACATGGGATCGAAAAAACCAAATCGCAGATGCACAACAAACTCAAGTACATAAGATCACCCACGTTGCGAGCAGAAAACCCGTCTAGGGGAAAGTTTCACCGAGAGCAGTGTGAAACGACGGCACTCAAACTTTCACCGAGAGGTTCCCCGGTGAATTCACCGGGGAACCTCTCGGTGGTTCACCGAGACGGGCAGCGGGAAAGGGGTATAAGCTTGAAATTTGTCACATTTATGAATTTGATGATTTTTGTAATCAACCACATAGTGGGTACTGACATGTTTTGGGTTTGTTTTTTTCCTGTACAATATTTCAGAAATGCTTTGGGTCATGCTATTATGATCAACAAAAACAATTTGATCATTATGAATACAGTGGAATGTTTCTACCCATACAACTATAGACAGCAAACTGAATCATAACATTGACACAATCTAATACTGCCTGCAGATGTTTTGGTGAGGGAATCCGATTATCACGTCACACAGTAATCAAAGGCCATCAATGGCTAAAAGCACTACGGTAGCCTACCAGCTACTTAGAGTAATGTCATTGATTAAAGTATTCATTCCTACAATTAATCTCCTGCTATTGGATTACTTACCACGATAAAGTGTCCATATACAGTCTCACTGTCGTCATCAGCAGTTCGGTTCTTGGAAAAGTTATGTAATTACCACAAATTAGCAACATATTTTGATGAAACGACATTGATTTCACGCCAACTTCTTCTGCAATGGTATTTGAATCCTGCCCCCCCCCCCCCCCAAGAAAGAAGAAATATAACAACAGTAACCACAAAATTCCAAGAAGGGGTCAATTCATATCATGATAAACAGCTGAAATTACACACCTTGATGGCAACTGGTCTGCTTATCTTGGCTGACCATATGAAATGGCAGGATATTTGTCTTATTTGTACAGGGAAGTCCATTGGGAACTGGCATATTGAGGGTATATTTAAACCATTAATTTATGTTGTCAATGCAGATCCATGGTCACATACATTGTCAATAGGAGCCCTAATCATAACCACTGAAGAAGATGTTTGTGGCACTTATTGGCACCTTAAGTCAAGCTGATGAACTTCAGGATGTAAATCAATTAGATTTGGTGCTCTTTATTCCAATACCAGAGAGTGTCATATGTCCAATTTTGGCAAGTAGCCTTCAAACAAACTGATCCATGATTGACAAGCAAGAAAATATTCCTTTGCATTCTTTGTGTCATTACTAATTGGTGAGTAGGGTTTAACTACCTCAAATTGGCAAGCTTTGTCTGTACATATCCTGAGAATATGATTGATATAATGGCCATCAAGACACGGAATGGCCATGGAGTTAATTGTAGCTCCATGAATTAGCTCAGTGAGATGACAATGTATCATGTGCTTGACCAAACACAGGAAGAAAATGGTGGAGGAAGTTGCATTAACTGCAACTTCCTAAATCATGCCCCGTTTTTAACACCACTATTTCCTGTCATACCATACATCTCATGTTTTCATATAAAGACATGAATATCTCCCCTCTACACCCCCCCCCCCCCCCCAGTGTATTACCTTTCTATCTACACAGTATGTACCATCTCTGATTCAAATTTCCTTTAATCACATTAATATAGCCCTATGATGACATAAAGATAAGATTATCATGTAAGTGGGATTCATTATCACACTAAGAATTCATGAGTGACATGGGTTTCCTTTTTCCTCCTGGCTATTAAATGGCTTTACAATGTTTGATCATGGTATTATACAAGCAATACGGCAGTGATAAGATGCAAAGGGCAACTCTGTGAAATAATTACCGCTTTGGAGCAGCAGTGAACAACTCAATCCAAAAAAAAAAAAAAAGAACCTGCTGTAACAATAAGTTGCAAATTTGACCTTTGGAAAGCATTGCTTTGTCACCGGAAAAGGGTAAATATCTCTGTACAATTTGGCGACACAAAGAAGAAAATGCCTCATTCCCTCACTAGATTGTAGACACAATAAACCATTCATGGACATCACAGAAAGGCACATAGATAAATTGGAGATGGAGCAACTCTCTTTTATTTGCACTACCTCAAGGCGACAATCATGTGTAAGAGATTGGGTTTTTGAAAGTTTAAGAGTCACTTTGTCCTGCGATAAAAGCACCTTTGTACAGGGGATGTCCACAGTCTATAGACCTCCGGCTGCTTGAGGTTGTTCTTCACTGTACGGGAACTACTTTATCTTAACTTGGCACAAAAGTAATGAGATCTAATTATCTGTAAAGGAAAAAAAAAAAGGTGGTCAGAGTTCTCATATGAATTACCTCTAATTGGGCAGGTGCATATACACTGTGTACAGTATAGGATATGATTAATACACTTGTTTTTTGTCAGAGATGTTCATAATTTTCTGTGGTCATTCATCAGCAAACAATTCAGTCATTAAGTTTGAGGTTCTTTTTAGTTAATTTGCTTTTAATGAAAGAGAAGGATCGCTAGCCTTGAAGTATTATGTGATGTCTGGAGCAGCTAGCATTTGTTAACTTTAATTTTGACTTCTCTTCATTCCTGTTAATCTCCCCTGCATTCTACTGTAGCTGACACTGTTAAAAGCCATTTTTCACAGTTGAATTCTGAAAGTTGAACCCTGGGCCTTGCTTCTGAGAGTGCTAGGCACAATCCATTAGACCATGTCACTGCTACTTGTATATGTCTGTAGAATGGTTTCAACTTTCAAGAAGCATTTCCAGCTACTCCTCAGATTTTCTATGTATTTCCTGAATACCACACTGAATATATCTAAAGATATTTGAATTGCTTTTGATTTGAATTAAGAATTTTAATCTCAACAGGAAATGTGACCTCGTGGGCAAGTGATGTTCTGTGAAGTATCTTGGCATGAGTGCTCATGTGATGTCACTACATTAATATCTTGTCAAGATACTCCTTGTAATGACCCTCCCTACTTCAAAGAGTGCTCTTTTTTTTACCTGTTTGTTACCGTTGGTTTGTGTGTTTGTGTGTTTGTGTGTTTTTTGTCCTTGTGCAAAATAACTCAATAAGTAGTTAACGGATTTGGATGAAATTTACAGGAAAGGTTGAGAATGACACAAGTAACAAATGATTAAATTTTGGTAGTGATCCGAGAATTTTTTTTTTTTTTTGAATTTATGAAGGATTTTTGACATTTTGACAGGTAGGGTCAATGAACTTGGGAGTTCAAGCTGCGCATTTTTGAGATTTTCAAATGCGCAGCTGAGGGTTTATGACGTCACAAAGGTTTCTATATTGGGAAATCGGGCGATTTTTCAGCTTGTATGCCTATGGGTGGAAATCGCTGCTCTCTATGGAAGAGCCCAAAGAGCTTTTCCCCAGTGGTGGAGAGGAGAAAAATCTCTTTGGGAAGAGCAAGATCATCGGTGGAAAGTAGCTGCTTGGCAGAGGTCCGCGCTCTCAGAGTGTTTTTCTAGTTTGTTATTTTTTTGAAGAGCCAAATATGTAGGTGGCTATAGCCCCCCCCCCCCCCCCCCCCCCCCCAATTGAGAAATGTGATTCAAGATTGCTTTCAGACTTCATGACAAATATAACTTGATTAGCATGAAACAAGTTCTTCTTCAGTCTGAAAGGGTTCTGCATATGTGCAATCCGAGTCACCTGCCTTGCTTGGAGCAGGAAGCAGAACGACTTGAAGAGAACAAACTGCTCGATAAAAATTCCAGAGGGACACAGCGGAGGAAGACCCACAGAGTTCATCAGGAGTGTACGATGTGCAGGAATTAATTTAGGCTGGCCGAAGTCAGAAGGGATTTTTTTTTTTTCAGCTGGTTGGTAGTGAGGGGAGAAACGGGCAACAAAGTTTTCATGCCTGCAAGCCTATGGAAGACATATCATGGTGATAGATATAGGACCAATAGGAAGTTTCTTTCCCCATGTTTGCTTTTCTCTCTCATCCTTATACTCCCATGCCGAATCATCATCTTAGTTTCACTGTTTTACCTGGCAAGTGATGAGAGTTTTTTTGGATATATTTCTTTAATTACCGGTACTTCAAAGCATGTGCATTGTTCACTGTGGATTCATTTCCATTTCATAAGTGTATAAACTTTATATCTCCTTCCAAACATTAAAAAAAAAGTGATTTCCTGTTACGAGATGTTCCTGCCAGTGTTGCCATGGTTACAACATGAACTTGAAACTTTTGCCACAGAGGAAATATAGAGAGAAAGAAATGGAAAAGGAAGTGTATCTTTAGCCCCTGATTTATGAGTGACCTTATGGCATCCTAATTTGTATTTGATTTATCTTCGGTAACATGCCGATATATATGATCTTGAACTGCAGTCTTCGGTAAGAAAATCATTTTTTTTCCTCCGGGTCAATCTAAGATCCTCCTAAAAGGTCATGAGAAAAGATCAGGAGTTTATAACCGATTTTGGATGGCTCATTGCAGAAGCATAAATCAGAGAGATACATGTAGGAGTAAACAAACAAATATATTCACAGTTCTGCGTCAGACTCAGTTCTATGAAGCGCCACTGCAGCAGCTAAGAGATATGACTTGAAAACAAGATGCCCTCGCATGAGGCTCAGGATAAATGCAGCCATTACAGGTTGGGCTAAAGTATTCTTCCAAGTTATAACCTACCATGCCATCCAAGAAAGTCCAGTCACAAAAGATTACCCCGCCTGCATTCTGAAAGATAATTTGCCATGCCAACTCCCTTCCTTACCACCCTCAACACATCATCACTTTTCTCACTTCCATCGATGACAAAATATATTGCACCTTTACAGGGAAAGTAATAATTCATCCACCCCTCCTCCCCCTCTATTGTCATATCTTGCCATGTTGTTCCTGTTGATTTTTTCCAGTACAGAAATGAGAGGACATCACTGAATCTGTATACACCAGAGAGGAGATGGGGAAAGAAGACCAGGACTACAATAGCATGGTCCTGAATCACTAAGCAAACATCATTAAATAGGTGATTTGTTATCACTCCATCTCTCCAATGGCCCACGCTTGACACAAAGTTATTCTTTGCCGATATATTTCACCAATGAATATTTCCCTGGGGTGGGGGTAACTCTTGGTCATTTCAATTAGAGCAACAGCTTCATATAGCAAGAATAACTATGTAGTAATGTACAATGTAAATGATACCAGGTGACCCAATTTTTGCTCCTGATATCACATCAATTTGAAACTTATCCTGTGAACTTTTGCTGGGTTGCATGCTGGTTATTGTTTTGGTTTTCTATGTTTTGTTTAGTTTTTCTGAGGTGGCTGTACTGTCTAAGGGTCTTTTTTTAGGATGTAGAAATCTGGCACATGCCTTGAAATATTGTATCCTTGACATCTTTATTTCCTGAGTCCATCTCAACCCTCAACACCAGCCTGGTTTCAGTCTTGCTTCCACCCGTCTCTCTCGTGTCCGGAGTGAGCTAAGATCATTGTGTACACCGTCTGGCCCGATTTGTAACCTGGCACACTTATTTGTCTGTCCCCTCCTACTATACTCCCCCAACACTGACATCGACAAACATTTTGCCTTCATATCTGTACAAGACATGAATACACCAAACTGTCATGATTCTAAAATAAATCATTCTAGCCTCAAACCTGATTAAAGGGATAAATTAAAGGTATAATTACTGTCACCACATAATATTTCCATTTAAGATATTGAAACAGCATATCATTGATGCTCTAATGGCATTTCTTAACGGCATTCACTCTTCAAGTGCTGATAACGTGGATGTCCTTGTGACCTCTTCTAATTTGGACATAGTAAATATATTACTCAGACCTCCATGAATAAAAAAGGGTTACATGAGAGGGAAGAAGAGACACATTGATTACCAAGATGCAAAAGAAAAAAAAAAGGATACTTGATGAGTTGTAATGTGGAGCCAAAAATGAAATGAGAGTAACAAATGAATGAAGCAAGTGCACATAACTTGATAGACTGATGCTGGTAGGAGTATTTCATTAGAGAAGCACTCTGAGAGCACAGACCTCCTCCAAGCAGCTCATTTCCAGTACTGATCTTGTTCTTCCATGCTAGAGATCAGTGATTTCCATCCATACATTATTATGCATGCCGCAAGTCACCCGATTTCTCAACATAGAAGCCTTTTGTTACATCATCAACTTCCAGTTGCTCGATGCGCCTTGCTTTAGCAGAAACTAGAGCATGCACTTTAGTGCATGTATGAACCTCAAAAATGTGCAGCTTGAACTCCCAAGTTCATTGACCCTACCTGCCAAAATATAAAAATCCTTCATAACATCCATAAAAATTCCTGGATCACTACCAGAATTTACTCATCTGTTTCTTGTGTCATTCTCAACCTTTCCTGTAAGTTTCATCCAAATCCTTTCCCAACTTTTTGAGTTTTCTTGCACACAGGCAAACAAACAAACAAACAAACAAACCAATGTCGATGAAAACATAACCTCCTCCCTTGGCGGAGACAAAAATAGTATTTCAAGTGGTGAATCTTTCATCACACTTTAGAAGCAAGAATGAGTAACATCAGCTGCATCTGTGGACATCCAGCTGGCCAAGTTCAAATAGGATGATGTCATGTCAAGCCCCTGGTCTGAAACAGGTCAGCTATGGTCCACGTCCGGTCATGGTCGATAGGAGTTGACTTCCTTGCAATTCTAAACCACCTGAAACAGCATTTTCTGCCCTTTATGATGACATCACTGCAACTCTACACCCACCAAAAGTATTTCAGAATTGACTATCATCGCCTGACAGACCCAACTATAACTGAAATCAGGGATATTTCCAGCAAAAGTATTCCACAACAAGCTTTAGTCTACCTTATAAGCTCTAGATTCTTAATTTTGATATGTGTATCATGAAGCAATGTTAAAGGACCGAAACAGATTCATTTTAAGCAGTATAAAAGCAATGTGAACACAGGATGAGTCAGTGACCAAAGTCATAACATCAGAAACAGAGATAGAAAGAGTGATGCTACTCACAAAGCAAACAGGAAAAGATTAATATTCTTTACCCGAAGAGCCCACTGACTTCATAAACAATAGATTGCTATACCAAACCAGCAATAGGAAGTTCATGGACAATAATGAAGGGTGGCATATATTGTCTCACTTAATATAGAATTTCCAGGGTAATGGAAGATAAACAAACTATAGTAAGGGCATGATACATCCAATGCTGCACGCTATTTAGCATCAGTGCTGAAAATGCACATATATATGACACAATTCAAGATACATTTGTGAACATTAGATGAAACAGCGAGGATCATCATAAGATTACATTCAGAGAATAATGGATCAATCCAAAATATCCCTCAAATCATGATAAGACTGATATTGAAAGATTCGATGAGATGAAGGACTTCAACAATAAGTATTTTGATGATGAATGTTAAATCTACTTTTATGCACTCTCAGGTTACCATGGTGAAAAATAATGATTCTGATCCCAATATGAAAACACTGTTCCGTCTGCCTCTCCCATCATAAAGAATGTACAGAGGCATGTCCATCATGGGAAATGAAATTTGGTCCTGCCCACTCCATCAACACGTGGCCAGATTTCAGAAGCCAGCAAATACGAGAAAACAACGGGAATGAAGTCTGAGAGACAATATTCTTTTTTTTTTTTGTAGCGTGCAAAGGTGTGGAACCCCTTGACATTGGAGATATGACAAATATTGGCCGAAGCCCGCTGTCAGAATGCGCCGTCCTGCTGGTAAATGGTTCTGCTTTAGTTGACACGGTACCCCGCCTTGGGTGTCGGTATCGGTATCATAACAGGACAAGGCATCTTCTGGGATTGGTCCTGGGTTCCGGAGTGTTTAACCTACAGATTTTGAGGAGGGTTGTAATTTACTCTGGGTCACAGGGGGAATATAGCATGCCCGTTTCATCTCAATACAGAGATAAAAAATGATTTATACCACCATTTTATTCATCATCTTCAGTGAACTGTATTCTCCCTTTTTCCCTTCTCCCCTATCCCCTCCCCCCCACAAACTGTGGGGGGGGGGTGGGGGTCGCAGTCCAGAGATTCATGGCAGACAATTATTTTGCTGTACCTATCCTCCCTTGCTCATGCCTTTGTGGGATCTCCCTGAGTAAAACGTTTTCATGCCGGAAACCTTTGTACATCCATACGATACCCTTCAATCACAATCAGCTCCTCCTTGTCCTGTTCATTGAAACTGTTTGTAATTGGGTCTTCGAGGAAAATTTCTGTCAAAGAGTAGGCCTACTGGAACTCATTTCTAAGCTTTCCAAATATCTAATGGTAATTTGCCCGCATACATGGCATATTGTCACACACCAAAAGGCATCACTTTATAATCCACCCTACTCATGACTTTGCCATGCCAAAGCATTTTTTTTTTGATATTCCATACTGTTGAAGAGGTCATGACTGGAATGTAGCAATATAGACCTACACATGTAGGACCTACTCACTACCAGAGGATACGTGGTTTACAATGGAGAGATTCACACCAAAAACAAAAATTTATATTTTCTTATCACAAATGCTTTATTAGAATGTCTGACATGATATTCTATAAAATAGGTAAGCAGCAGCTGATGATTGCATCTCATTGTATCTCAAGGGCTTTCACGCACTTTCGCCAAGTGCACAACAAAGTCCTCTTTGCAGACGTCGAGTGTAGGATGTTACCCTTCTCAGCAAGTTCTATAGCAGTGACCCAAAATATCGCTGGCACAGTCAGGTAAGATATGAAAATAGAATTGTTTTTCTGCTCTAAGTCGAGGAGTGAGTGACATGGGAGTGGTTATTGATGGCAAGCCATAAGTTGTTATTGAGAAAACAACATCCATCAAAATATTTGCAACCCGTCATCGTCAGCACCTGCTTCCATCATTATCACAAAGCCCCTCTCACTTTTTTATCCTTGAATTTGTAGTGATGCATCAAAAGGTGAGTTACATACATCACAATGATCCTGTATAAAAAATGACTAGACACATTGAATTGAAAAAAAAACATGAAAAGTTTCAAAGAATTCTCAAATTACAATAAGAGTGGAAATTTTCTGGAAACCAGAAACTAGTGCAAAAATAAATGCACATGAATATCTTTGCATGTTTATTGTAAGTAACACTATTTAATGTTTTGAGTCCGTGGAATCAAAACCATGCAAAATTCATCTTACCCTGCCGATTACAAAAAATTACTCACTCAAAATTTCCAGTTTTACAGTGTGGCACAACGGGACGAACAACAAAGCTCAGAACATTTGCATATAAAGAAAAGCACTCCCAAACCAATCCAGGGAGGCAAAGTAACTTTCCCTCCCCCCCCCCCCCCCCCCTTGACCAAAGCCTGACCTCTCAAATCAATAGGTCCAATCAGGGTCTCGGCCTATATAAATCCACAAGTTGAGGTCTGCCCTGAAGCCATCCACCCTACCCCTAGTCCAACGTCACAAGCGATAGTCCTCAAGAATGGATTTATTGTACTTCCAGGGCACTTCTAGTGCTACTTGGAAGATACCCGTGAGCTCTTTTTGCAGTTCACACATTCAGCATCTTGATCTAGAGAAGGTAGAGTTTGGATGGACCTGGGAACACTCTCAAGCTGACCCTCAGTCCATGCAGGGAGGTGGGAAAGGTCTTCCCACCTCCCTGGTCCATGACTGAAATGGTTTTTAACATGTGCAGACAACATAATGACCAAAGTTTTCACATGAGCCATTACAAAATATGCTCACTTGCAGGATATGCACACAATATTTGCCGTCAGTTTTTTTTTCTTCTGATGATTCATTTTATTCCAGCAGGTCTTCAACCGCAAGAAAAAGATTACACACTTAAAACTGTTGCCCCTATGTCACATTCAGTTTCCTCTATTACATCACTACCAATACAGATTGGACTGATTTTGCATGCTTCTACAATCAACTTTATCTTGCTAAAACCCTCTCGGAAAATTTTGATTTAAATTGCTTTGGATTTGTGGGCATATCATTCTCTGACAGTCTTAGTCGTGCATGTGAGAACCTTTGTAACGACAGGGCTAAACTAGTTCAGAGTGGCCCACATTAAGACAGTCAACTGGCGAGATGTACCTGCAAAAACCTACGGGCATTGGAGAGAAGGTATTAGGGTACAAATTTCTCCATAATTGATGTGGTTTTGAGGGATTAAAAGAAAAAACTGAATAATTCCACAACTAATTGCTACCCATTCCTGTAAATGGATAAAGAGAAAAGATTCTTTCAGATTGTTGCCCTTTCCAAGACAATCTACCCCTTTTTTCAGTCACACCTTTATAGTGACTTTGCCTTTGGTTATTGCTGAATCACCTTGACATCACAGTTGTTTCCTGAAGCCCTTCCTGGAGGATTGAGAAAAGAACTTCTCATGATGGAAACCAATACCGAGATGTTAAGAAATTGACCAGAAAAAGCCTGCAGCCGAATAAAACATCCACAGAAAGGAAAATCCCTGACCTACATAGATTTTAATTTCAACAACTTTTCGGCTACAACAATGAAGGCGGGTGTAGCGTATACCGAGAGGTGTTTGGCAGCCCTCCTTCGCTACAAAAGGGGTGTAACGTGAGCCCCTCCTCTCCAAAAGGGAGGGAGAGTCTTTGAACTTGAAATGAATCATTGACAAGGTCTAAGTGGTTTCTTCAGCTCTGGGCAGTTTTCCCGTTGACAGAGCAGCCTGATTGTCTCTTGGTATTTACCCCCATAAAACCTGGATATATTTTGCTGGAATGCTGGGAGGGGCAGTTTATACAGACACCTAATGGAAAATAAACGAACGGAAACATGATTGAAAGAAATCAACAGATCCAGAAGGAAAAGATTTCTCTGATTAATTCACAGTGAAAAATATTGAAGTTTGAAGTTTTGATAAGAAATTGAATACAGGGCCAACTGAAAAGCATCAATTACTATTTAATCTGTAAACAATCTCTTCAACTTATGATTTTTTTTACCTTTATGCTAGTATGTAGACAAACTTGCAAATTCATAATAGATGGATTTGATCAAACATTTGTTGCCTATGGGAAGAAAATGGTAATACATTTTCTCTCTCAAATATTCCACAGGCAGAATGATATGCCCTGAAATACAAATAAAGTACCCCACAGATGTTTTGGTATCTATTGTAATCTTTGATATGATACAGTTTCTCTCTCATTTACATTTCCCAAGATCTCGAAATTCTCATGGAACTTTTGTTTGCGTTTTTTTCTTCATACTTCCCTGCAATATTCCCCAACTCGCAAAAGCGATATAAAACAAATTAAGACCTTGTGTCCAGTATCGGTGTGGCCCTGCCTCCCATGGATTTCTATCATATGTACCACAGCGGTCAGGTATATTAGCCTAATTACGTACTCATTACAGGATGTGAGGGTCAATATAATCTAAAATACAGCTATGTCACAGAAAAGAGAAGGAGGGGAAATACATCAATATGCAGACTAACTGAAACCAGATGTTGGTCTTTTTCCTTGATGTTTGTCCATAAACACAGTAATTTGATACGACCCATTACTTTTCTAACCTCAGCTTTCTTTCTTCCTCTGCAATGATTAGAGATACTTGTTGGAGAGCAAACAATCAAAGGTAATTAATAGGATGATTACCCCATGATATGCATTAGTTGTTTGTTTGTTTGTGTGTTTTTTAACTGAAGGTCACCAAACAGCATCCGAAATGAACAAATCATGTCTAACTCACTGACATGACTGCAATACCTTCAACACAAAACTTTGACCTAGGATGTACAATCACAAATACACTCGTCACTGGAATTGCCATCATCTCTGAGCATATTCATGTTTTTGTTGGGTTTTTTTCAGACAAATTGGCTCTTGCTAAACAAACCAGAACAGAAGTCCTACAAATGTTAATTTTAGTATCTTGGACCCATTATCCATCCTGCATTATGAAAATACATGAGCTCTTTTAAAGCCCTGTGCTACAGATAAGATTTTGTGTGTATCGGTACGGCCTGCTCATTGTGTGTGCAAAATTCAGTGCCATTCCAACAGAACAACCAGCATAATGGTATGTGAGGATAGTTACTTTTAAGGAGAGGAACTATGAAACTCTGGGCTTCCATAGAGTGTTCTATGAATATTCATGAATTTGCTGTCTATATAATAACTGAAACCCCATGTAACCCTACCTTATCCCCAACCTGCTCCTAATCCCCAGAACTCGCTAAACCTGGCACAAAGATGGCTCCACATGGAGCCCAGAAAGTGACAATGAACAAACTAAGAGATTGTTAAGCAACGGTTGTGACAGGCGGATAAAAGCCTGCATTTCTATGGCAACAAGCCATGTTGACGGAGCCCGACATGTGGAGCGTATCTTTCAGCATCAATTTAGAGACACTCGAAGGGCTGAGAAAACACATTCCCTTTCACCACATCTCATTCCTAATTGACAGACACACAATCAAACAGTGCGGACACCAACAATGTGTCTGTCCAAGATACAAACCAAATATTTCTCAAGAAGTTACTAATTACATGTTCATTGATCGATGCTATACACCACACTTCCACAAGTCCCCAAGACTCCATGAGGTTCTTGTCAAACTCTGGAGCTACAACAGGCATCAGGACCTGGCCATTCATGCCATTGTAGAGGGGGGGTGAAAAACCTCACTCCTGTCACTTCTCAGATGCGCATTTACAAGAGGGTTCGAGAAATGCGAGGCACGAAGGAATGCTTTACTGTTTGCCTCCAAATGCCATAACACTTTCTTTTGGATAAACTCAAGACCTTTTAGATCATACATCAATCATGCATACACGGGTTCTGTCTCTCTTTGTATGAGGCTAATAGGAAAATGCATATTACCACCTCCACCATAACTTACTGATGTGCAATCATACGATATATCAAATGTATACTTCATTGTAGTATGTCTTCTTCACCGCTAATATAGCAACTAATCATTTATCTGTTCACAACATTGCCTCTACATGTCCTAGATGTACATACCATTTACACACATGCATAAACATACAAACAAACAAACATATACAATGGTGTGTGTATATTATGTATGATGTATGTATACACACATTCATCCATTCGAACATTCTGTAGCTCTCTTGTGTTACCTGAACATATCAAGAGAATAGATTAACATCTCAAAAGCAGGTCTAAAAGTTTGGGATATCGACAAATAGCTGTGATCATTTCATGTGTCTGAAGTCAAGAGTAAATTTCAAGTTTATTTCACCTTAGAAGCCTTACATTTCCTTCACAGTCAGCAGTGGTTATTTATAAATATTGTTGTTGTTTTATCTGAGCCCAATATAAATTTCCTTTGCTGAATGGTGAATTCAAGAAAGTACAAGCTTGTAGATAGTTTTCTGTGGAGGTCCACGTTTGTGGGAATGTGAAAACTTTGAATGATTTGACTCTGAACTCAATCTTGGCTGGGCCCTCTCTGACCTCCGGCTGGAACAATCCAAACTCCAAAATTACTTGTTTGCTCATATTTCTCTGATATTTATGAACTGGAAATGAATTGGAAAGTTGCCGCGATGCGTGTTTAAAAATACCATTCAACAGGGGCTATTTCGCACCCTTTTCCAAAATAGCACGTCGGAGTGAGGGCAGTTCACTGCCACTGGATGTATTATATCAGAGCCGGGAGATGCCAGGAAACAATAGATAAACTGCCTTCCTGAAGTCCATGGTGCAAATTTTTGTGACAGACAAGCTCGAGCAGTTTTAGCTGCAATCAAGGCCTCATTTTCCCCCTTTTTGTGCTAAAGGTTGTTATTCTCTCACACTCTTCACAGTTGTGTCTGTTTCAGCAAGGAGCTTCAAACTTCTTGGTTTCAGCCCCTGGGTTTTCTCTCATTCATTTCTCTTTTGTTGGGAGCCTTTTTACCCCTTATCCGTCCATCCTCACCAAAGAGCTGAACCCGCACCAATGGCATGGGCTGGTGCTGTGATATAAGATGTTGAGCAAATACTAGGCTGAATGGGTAAATCAACAGGAGCTGCATCTCAAAAACATGCATGGGATTGAATACTTCATTTTTTTTTTTTTTGCTCCTCTTGAGTCTTACCTGAGAGAGGCTTTGTCCAAAAAATACGGACCACACAAACTTTGTTGTCTTCTTTGTCACCCGCAGGAACTTTACAAAGTTGAGTGCAACAAGAGGAACTTGTTCTTTACGAGCATTACAACAGTAACAACCCTTCTGAATCTCAGCTTGGATCAGAAGTTCCTAGGAGGAAATGCATGTATGGTAGTAATTATTACACAAAAAAAAAGAAGTTTTTCAGAGAAGTTTAAATTTGACAAGCTTTCAAGATGTTTATGTCTATCTGTAAATTGTAAATGTTAGTAAGCATGATTATGAGGTGCTCTGTAATGTTTCTATGACAATTGGTATTACAGGTTGTTCATTTCATTCATTTATCTATTCATAAATCTTTGTTTTGTTTATTTTATACTGCAGGGTTAGCCTATTCAGTTTTGTAAAACTTCAAAACCTTGTGAAGTCCTTAGCAAAAATGATAATCTGTAGAAAATCTATGTCTTCTACTTGAAATTCACTGTAAGTAACGACAATTGATATTACCATGGTAACAACTTTCAATCTAATGGCTTACTGAAAGTTGTCTTGAATATCATTTCATAACATCACTATCTGCATGTTGGATCTGCCATTATGCACAAATAAAAAGTCAGTCACATGAAAAACGTGAGAGAGTATTTTTTAACAAGTGTCATCAGTGACAAAATAAATCATTAGAGGAAAAACATAACTATGAATTCTGACAATTGTTTTTTTCCACATCACCACACCTCCACTGCTCTCCGAGGAAGTAGACCGAGCAGCTCTATTTCCTCCAATCACATAGAATGCAATGCACTCACTTGCCGGAAATGAAAAATCATTGATGGGATTAAACTCCTTGATGTATCTGTAAGAGAGGGATTTGGGTAGGCTGGATGACTTAATTCGAGATGACACACCACAGACCAACTGAGGAAGGTCCCAGAGTTTAACCTTTGAAGAGCTTGTACTGAAATACAGCCCAGTGAAAAAAGCTTCAAAATTGTGCAGTAATGTACGAACAGTTTTAAGACATGAATAAACCAATATTGTCTAGAACATGTACACTGTACTGCTCAGTTTGAAGCTTAGAGTCCTGTTATCATGGCTTTACATTTTGATCATGACTTCCTCCTAGACCAAAATCTTGTTAATGATAGTGCTACTAAATGTTATTATCCTTGCATGCAAGACGACCAAGTAAAAGAGATGCCTGTATTAGTGCTCAGTAATACAGTATGTTACTTTCATGCTCAATGATACATATATGCCACACTCAACCATGTTTATTTTTTTTTTAAAGTTCAACAAATATCAAGCAGTTTGACACTGTCTGTAAATGGTTTGATTACAAAATAATCTTTTATCATATCTCATTTTCTTGAATAAGTTATCTCACTTCAAAATCCATTGCCTATACCAAATCTTCATCAGACACCATTTGAGAAAACCTACAGTGTAGGTGTATCAGTAGTATGTCCCAATGAGTGATAATGTGATAGAACCATTAAAATGTTAGGATTGTCCAAACACCTGCAATTTTATCTCACCATCATGACACCCTTGTTTTCTTCTAGATGGTGTGTACAAAGTCCTTTTTCCCATCCTACCCCCCTCCCCACCCCTTGAAGGGAAAAAAAAGCAGGTATTTGTATCAGTTTATAGGTAATGTCTATATTAGCACTACAGCTTAACCAACACATGCAAACTGCGCTGTTCGCAAATAAAAATATCGGCACTTCACACATCACAAAAATGTCCCTTGTGGGTCGGCCGTCTGATATCAGACTTGCACAAACTCGGATTCTAAACATGGCATGTTGCCTGAACAAACTCGGGGAATAGAAATCGGGGGATAATCCGATGTCCGCCGCCCCAGATCACACGAGCCGCGAGCCGATCGGCGGTGCCCTTCCAAGGGAATACAATTTGCTTTTCGGCTGCCCGCCTCAGGGGCAGAGTTTTGCCAGGCATCTATGGGCTTGACCCTTTGCTGGTCTGCCTGCAACCAGAGACGGGCCGGGCAGCCATCGCCATGGTTTCGTGATCCCCATCCTGTCATCATCACACAGCGGGTCAGAAGATGACAGCTAATTGACAAAATCAACATGTGGTTTGACTTGGACATACAGTTATCAACAATCTCTCCATCAAGACTCACATGGGATCATTCCAAACGTGGATGTTTTCAGAATTCGAGGCTGGAAAGGTTTCTCTCTCTCACACAGTAAATATACCTCAACCAATCATCTACATTATTATATACACTGAAACTTCTACCAGTAATGTGCGCCAGTCATGTTATTCAAACAATGTGTACATATTGAATTGAGAAACTACATCATGATTTAAATCCTTCTATTTTTCTTTATATTCCTTATTTTTCCTAGTAAATTCATACCTCCAATGGGATGCCATCTTACATTATGTTTCTGTAAAACCAGTGCAAAACATATACAAAACAGTAGTGAGATTCTGAAGAGTTTTACCAAGTCTTTCTAAAAGCAGAGTGTGTCGAACATAATATGTAATACAGCAATATACATGCAATACAGCACTATAGAAATATTATTTCTATAGTGCTGTATTGCTCAAGACAAAGGAGTAGACCTACAGCTAATTGACCAGACCTTGTGGCATGGAAAACATGATCTTTCTGCTGCATACAGGTACATATGCACAAAGGTTCACGTGAGCTCTGCCATGCTTTTCACACTCATTAACTCCATTCAATCCATTCCATGTTCATATAATAGGCCCTGATTCTTTTCATTCTGTGTTACCACAGGGGAATGGGAAGTTATCCTTATTTGGACCAAGCCGTTATTGAGACAGTGCAAATCTCCAAAATGACTGACACCAAAACAGGCTGGAAACTTGTCAGACAATGAGGTGTTCTTCAAATAAACACACTACTCAACAGCCTTGACTCCAAACAAACACACACACACACACACACACACACACACAACAAACACCCACTGAGAGAACAGAGTTGAAACTAACTTGGATGATCCAGTAAGTTCAAAACACAAACCACTTTCCAATTCCATATCACAATATACATAAATGCATCAATAAGTACACACACATACATACATACATACATACATACATATTTACACGCATACACACATGCAGGTATTTACATTTAAAAAATACATCTTTGCTGAATTTCAAAAGTAAACTTACCATGCCCTGGCACAGGCTGACAGCTACGGAAGATGCAACGTGGGAACGAAGCAGTCCATGATAGTGACAATTATGAATCTCCGGAATGTACTCCTCCATCGAGGTGATCCCATTTTTGCGGCGGTGAATCGAAAATCCCGGGGCCGTGAGCTCGTCATTCAGCGACAGCTCCATCAAAAATTCCTGACCGAAAGCGTTAAATTTTACATGTACTCTGTTGCTGTCGCTATGGTTACCAGTCCTGTCACTATAGTTTGTATCACTCTGGATGTCCTTTTCCATCCCATCTTGGACACTTCTTTTCCTCCTCACAGGTTTTAAATGATGTGATAAATGTTCTCCTGAGGCATCAACTTGTATTGGTTCTGTGATCTCATAATCTGAAAGAAAAGCATAACAGAAAAAAAAAATCACATTAGTCATTATTTAGAAAATATTGAAAATATTAAGAAAGAGAGGTATTTTTTCATCTTAGAGATACAAACTGTACAAGGTCTTTCCAAGGTAACATTGATTATGGTATCTGTGCAACAGATGCATCCTAAAGTTTCATACCCATCAGTACACTAGAGACTGCTCCAGATATCTCTGATGGGGTATGTCATTCACAAAACTGGCCAAGATTTCAGATCCTAATGATGTCCACTGCTCAAATTACTTCTCTCGAAAGTAGAGCCAAATGTTTGTCACACCAATGATGCAAAAGAAACCAAAGACATTGTGATTGGCTCTAATTAGTGTAATGAAATATCCTTGAATGAATAATCATCCTCTCGGACATCAAATCTTTCCTGAAAGACATCCTGTCAGCATATGACACCTTCCCCTCCCTTTAATTTCCATCAGATACGTCCATTGACAGGAATGGAGAGGACAGATTTTTCCTTGGCTAGTTTTTCCTAGATAAATAATGTCCTAGAGGTAATTGTCCTCAAGGCACGACTACCCTCTGGAGTAATCATCTAAAGGGTATGGCATTCAAGAGGCGTGATTTTGGTAGTACTTGCATGCATAGCATGCCAAAAGCCAGATTCCAAATTTGTTCAACTTTCAACTTTCAACTTTCAACTTTATTTTCACCTCCATCAAAATGAACAAAGAACTTTATGTACATTGCGTATACACGGGATATTTGTGATACAGAACAAAACTTGAAAAGGTACATAAGAAAATTATGAAAGTGAAAAGTAGATGTGATTACATCTTTGTTAAATACATAAATTTGTTGTAATTGGCAACAAAAAGAAGAACTGATAGTACAAATTATAGATCACCAAACTCGATGACAAAGTGCAAGAAAGGTAAAAGATTACATCTGCGGCAAAGAACATGATATATATCAGCAAAGCAATGCAAAGGCAATGTCATCTTGGACAGACTTGGTAGTTTGTCCATTTCTAGAGGTTTATAGACTTTATTGAAAAGTGGTGATATATGATCCATTTGCTTAAATCCTCTTGGTTTCAAACAAGTGTAAAACTCAATTTTGGTGATAGGTATTTATTCACAGCTCATAATGGACTTCATTCTCGTCAGCAGCTAACAGACAATTTCAGGGGGGGGGGGTTAGTATACGAGCAGGAAAACTGCTTAGCGGCTTGGCAAAGAAATACTACATTGACATTCTGTGTGCATATCATTACCAAATGCACAGCATTATTCTTGAATGACATCTCACTTTCCATTTGTGGGTGTATGTGTGTGTGTTTGTTTCTTAATTGTATTTTGTTTTGTTTTTGTTCATGTTATACCCAGAATGGATTAATTAATCCATGCATGATCTGAATGAAATCAATAAATATCAAGGTGGGGGTGGGGGTGTTGTGTGATTAAAAGAAATATTGTGTGACTCTCTTCCTATAACCAAAAAATTTTCTTCCCTGAACCTTTCAAGGTACAATATTGTACTTTGGGATATAAAACCTTTCATTACTGTTTTGAGGAGTATTGTTGCCTATCGTAGAAGCCCCAGGGGGAGTAGCCCCCATTTTTTTATTTATTGTTCTTTTTTCCCCCTTTTTTTGTATTGCAGCTACAGTACCTACCATTGATCGGGGGGGGGGGGGGGGTGGGGGGGGGCAAGGGCTATATTTCAACAAATCCTGTTATCAAAATCCTGCTTAAATCACCTGATTAGGCACCTAGAGACGCTAATTGTCTTTTGATGATGCCTCTGACCATTATATCTAGTGTAATCAACCCAAAGGCTCTTAATCCCATGCACTGACATTGGTGTTTGATGAAAGGGGTCTTGGTAGATAGGGGTCACACTAACAGACACAGAGTCTAGTCTGCTAGGAGCCATCCATGTTGCATCACAATAGTCTGTGACTTCACACCAAGCAAATGACAGTTTGGTGACATTGTCATAATCTCTTGCAGTCTGTGGTCAAGAAATTCATGAATTTTTATCACTTAAGACGTTGGTTTGCAGGTTAACATCAATAAAAGAGGTAGTAGCTATACATAGCTGGTGTAGCCCCACTTGTGTCCAAATTTATACACCATTATCACATCAAAGGAGACAAGATGATTTCTGAGACTGCTGAAAATGCCCATTTCCAAAATGATCGGTGCTAGACTAAAGACGACGGTTACAGGCACTTGAGACTTTGTTTTGGAAGTGGACAAACAATCAGGCCAATATTGACCACTGCGATGTCAGACACATCTCCGTGTTATTACCCACTCACTCTCCTCAGCCTGCCTCTGTTGACAAAGACAAATCCAGGCCCTTCTTTCATACCAGGGAGACAATAAACAATTGTGGAATGTCTTTCGAGCACATCAGTTCGTTTGCAACTTGAAATACCGGTATTCTCTGAAAGGGGAATGGCCCTTCTCAATCTGTTCGTCAGTCCACATTGCACTAGATAGTGTCCAAGCTTTGCTACGAAATGGCTGGTTGAGTCATTCATGCTTATAAAACATGTCATTGTGGCACAAATCATCCACCGATCACATGTGATTATTGTAAATGTGGAATGTTTCACAGTGTGGAAATATTTGTTAATTTTGCACTCAACTAAATTTGCAAAAATTACAACACAGAAAAACTTTAAGAGATATCAAATTTCATACACAAAGATAATCCCCCCACCCCCATTGAAAAATAAAGATAATAATAATAATAATAATAATAATAAGGTCTTATTTACCCAGGGTAGCCTCTTCAGTGTTGCCACTGCTCTACCAGAGGGCCCTGCTATTACTATTACCCTAGCGTTGCCAGGTACCCATTTATACACCTGGGTTGAGAGGGACAAAGTGGGTAAAAACATCTTGTCCAAGGATGTAAGCACTGGGCGGGATTCGAACTCGCGGTCCTCCGTTCGGGAGTCGGGAGTCTTATCCACTATGCCACAGCGCCCCCACAGATAAGCAAAGTTCACTGAAATTGATCAATATAGTATTGCAATTGTATGAGAGTGCCGTCACCTAATGGTGCCAATTACCAGTGCTTTGGTCTTTATACCCCTTTAAAGGGTGTGTACAGTTCTGGTCGAGGTGAAGATTTTGCTTTTAACGTTTTGTGAGATATTCAGAAACTACTCTATGAGATGTCAAAGAGCATGCGGTACTAAGGGGTATCAAAAGTTTATTCGATGAAATTCGGTTTTGAAATGGCTGAGATATCCAAAAACAAGGTGAGACAAAGATATACTAATAAAGTTGGGGCATGTCGCCTTTTATTATTAGCACTTTTTTGGATATCTCAGCCATTTGAAAACCAATTTTCATCAAATAAACGTTGAATCCTTCTTAAAATTACATGCTCTTTCATATTTCATTAGAGGCTTTTCATTATCTCACTTAGGAATGTTCAAAACATGAATACCTACCTCAACCAGTACTGTACAGTCCCTTTAAGACTGACTGGTCACCTGTTGATCACCTGGTGGTCAGCCAATAGTCACCCTTTAGTCACCCACTGAACTCCCAAAAGTGCTTCACTTTAGGAGATTTGTGCCAGGTATAAGCAATGAAATTATCTATGTACTTTCCAGACGTTGACAAGCTCTGCATGCACTTCACCTTAAAGGTCCTATTTACCTTTTGAAGCAGTGATTTAGAAAAAAAAAATTCAAGATATCACATTTGATGCATATGAGTGGACCTGTTGTACCACAAAACATCCTACCACATAAAAGTTTTGCAATAAAGCCTAGAATATAAGGAGATATTAGTCTTTTTCTTACTAAACTGTAACTGTAGATGGTTTAGTCTGGAAACATTTTTATTATATCTATTGGTCACATTTTGTAGATTTAACAATACTTAACATCAATTCTACTGATTCAAATTTTTAGTGGTTGTTTCTATCCCTAACTCACATTTTAGAACTATTTTAAAGCACTAATGCTGGGTTTTTGTTTCATCTGCAAATGGTAAATTATGCCTTTAATAGGGCAGTGCAGTAGCCTAGTGCAGTACCGAACCACTGGCCAGCTACTCTAGCATACATGAATGAATCAGTATTTCTTACAGGATATTTTTTTTTAGAACTCAGTCTCCTATCAAATCAAGACGGGAGAATCCAGTTTTAACACTTGAGGCCGGGAGGGTGTCTGTGTCTCAAACTTTCAACACTCTTTGGCCATTGTTGCAACTTGACAGAAACCTGAAAGAGCTATTAGTCTGGAAAAAAATCAGACAGGTTTAATAATACAAGGTGCACCCTTGAAATTAGCTTCCTCTGTAAGGGGTGTACGATTGCCAAAAAAAAACTGTCAAACAAACATTTCGCATTAATCAAAAATGTGCACACACCCTAAATATCTAAACTTATGGATCTACATGTAGTGGGTGGAAATATTTTGAATTATGGGCACACACCTCACCAAAACCTCAACATAACAACAAAACAACCATGATAACACAATATACCACAAATGAACACGTCATCTGTCATAACTAATTGTTCCGTGGCAGTGAACAAGTGTGCCTGAACAGATGAGGGAGGGAGTACACCAAATAGCATCAAAGGGAATAATTTAACTCTCATCAACCATATCACATTTCTTTCTTCTTCTTGACACCCACATGCATACATCCAGAATGTTGGACCAGCATTAGTCACCTGTGAAAAGACAACCAAACACTTTAGTTTGTGATAATAGCATTGCACGCAGTGTAAATATATAATACGCGGAAAAAGACGGTGATTAATTTCTGCCATTGCTAAGGTGTTACACATCTCTTGACTAATAAACACAAAGAGCAAACATCATATAGCTCATTAGTAGAATTCATATATACTTGCTGGATTTTTTTTTTTTATAAATCTCCATTATCCCTCAGTTTTAAATATGATGCACCGATGCCTTGTGTTTACACTGACAACATTGTGACGTTATCCTTGTCGCTTTGAATTGATGTACTGTGACTCAATGGCACTTCTCTTTACGATGTGATGCCGCCATATTATTCACTGACATGGTAATAGTAATCATAACAGGTGAATTTAATGGTGTCTGCATAATCACACATTTACCAGAAGTATGTGTGAAACCGGAGACTGTGGGAAACAATCCCACCATCCAGCTATAGCACAAAACTCTCTCACACTAAAAAGTCACAGCGGCGGAAAGCCGGGACGAATCTGACCGTGGGATGGGTAGGGGTCACTGTATCATCATCGCGACAATAGCCCACGACGTCTGGCACCGCGAACCTCTTCACACTCTGTCGACATTCATGTTTGGAGGGAAAACACCCTCCTCTGTAACAAAAATGTTGAACAAATCTCCCCCTCAAACACTGGCAGACAGCTCTATGTTTATGGGACGTGTGACACCAAGCCACAAGGACGTTAGTGAGCACTGACAAACTGCTAAGTGCGATAATCTGCAAAGACAAATTTGAGTACATCTTTTCAATGAGATTCCAGAACACACATGCACGTCTTTTGCAAATTAGGTCAAGATAATTTCTGTCAGAATGCACCCAGGGTCTTCCACCCTGTTCATGCATCGAGGACGTGTGAGAACATTTACTGTCATGCATGAATAACTTCATTTTATCCATGATCCATACCTCATGTGGGGTCTTGAAATGTGAATCAGCATTTTACACAGAGTGACATTATTCAGGACTAAAAATAAAAGCATCAAGCAATCATTAGTCTCTTTCTCATCTCTTGGTCAAATAAGAAACAAAAAAGAAGATTGACTTTATTTTCTGAATACATATTTTGGAAAGAAACTGTCAAATTTATTCTAATCTAGGTGCATCATGTAGTAAAGTGTGCTTTAAAGAAGGTGTAAATCGCTCTAACCTTCAGACAAGCCAAAAAAGCGAGTAGAAGAAGGGGGCAATTGGAGGGGGCTAACAAGGGTACCCTGTTCAGTTATTAAGTGATGCATTAGGACACCAGCCCAACAGTCGGGGGTATGCTTTTGTAGTCAATTTTGGGAGGGGTTTTTTTTTTCCTCTTTATTTTTCTGAACACTCTAATTGCACAGCACTGTCCACTGAAATTTTGTTCAAAAACTTAATGATTACAGGAGAGTTATCTCCAACAGAATGTGACATCCACAAAATTACTTTGTTCCTTTTTATTCCAATTTACACAGTGATTTGTATGGTTTCATTGTATTTATTAATGTAATTCTTTCTTCAGGATATAAACAAACAAAGAGGAGCACCTGGTATCCTCTTCACCAAAACTCTCCCTCCCCTCCCTTTCTCTCCCCCCCCCCCCCCCCCCCCCCCCCCCCCCCCCTCCCCCTCCCTCCCTTTGAAATTACAGATGATGGTGATTGTAAGAATCCTAATATGTTTTATTCTTCTGAATGACTTCTATTAAGTCTTTCAGTCCTGTTGGTAGCATGTTTAAATAAGATGTCAATAAGATCTTAGTTTGTTGGTCCTGAGAAGTAACATTTGGCATCTTATTTTTAGGTATCACTCCCCTCTAGCCCCACTGTAATGTGATGAGTAAATTTTTCCTCCATTGTCACACAAGTGGAGCAGATGGAAGTATTGGTCTGCCTCATTTATCACCTTGATGACCATTACAATTAGATGCTGATGGAAGAAACATCCTGGAGAGTGAAGACTTTTTTAGATGTTGAAAGTAATCTTGAGAAATTATTTAATAAGATGTAACAATCTGCTCTTGTTTTTGTTTTTTGTTTTCATCTCATACTACATGAATCATGTACCACATTAACCAAGTCATAGCTAACATTGAAGGTCATTTTGATTTGTAAACTTGCATATTTCGGGTGTTCATGTAAACATGCCAATATATCCAATTTACCAAGTTTAAAATGTTAGCACTGCCAAAAGGCTTCATATGATGTACAGTAACTTGCTCATGGTACTAAAAAACATAAAATACCTCCCTGTAGAATATCTTGATACTGCACTTCCTGTATATGAATCAGGGATCTATTGTCAGTGCAGTACATTTTTGCATAAGAAACCGTGAAATGCGGTGAGAATGGTTACACTCTTTCAACATATTCCACCTCACAAGCAGGATGTAACCCCCTCACAAAAATACTAAAACTGTGTCTGTTTGACCCACAGAACGTCCAAACTGAGCCACGAAAGTTGGGGGAGAGTCTTTCTCGAGGATTTGAAACATCTGCAGTCGCCATCAATGCTCGCTGCTAACTTCCTGCACAGATTTCCGGCAAGGCTCACAGCTCTGTTTATAAAATGTACCCCCGCAAAGTCTTTAAGATGTTTTCATAGGACCCATGAACTTGGTAGAGGAGAGGCAACGTTAATCTACCAATAGGAGGGGACGTACAGGACGGTTTACTTGTGGTCATTTCGGACGGGAGCAAACGTTCGCAAAGTTTGCTTGCTTGTTCCCTCATATCAGTCCAACCAAGTCCTTCCTGTTGGCTCCTTGCAAATACTTCAAGCTCATAAACAGAGATAAGAAGTCATAAAATGATCTTGAGAGGAGGAAGAGCATTAATGACTGCATGCTCCCAGTGACCACCATGTTTTTTTTCCCCTACCCCACTCCCTCGCTCTCTATCAAATTCCGCAAACCATGATGGCTTTCACGCATGGACTTCACGTCCTCCTCTGCTTCTGCAATCTTGCAAACCTCTTGGGGGGAAAGGGTATTCCGGGGGAATTCGCGAACTTTACTGTCACCTATATTCATTCCAGCTACATGAATAGAAGCATTTGATCGATAGTTGACCTTTGACCACTTCCACATATGAGGATTATTGACTTTCTTCCATTACACTGTACTAATGTACACTCTAGTCTCAGAACAGGCATTTTGGCCTTATGAGAAAAATACTTTAAGGTATTCAATTTTGAAAGTCTCACTACATTTTCAGTCTCTTTTAGCCAATGAAAACCCCTTGTAAACAACATGCTAAAACGTCCGTCCTCAAACACACCAGTACAACAGGCTTGTACTATTTAGGGAGCCCTCTACTAACAGGGCATTTTTGTACTCTTATAGATTTATTCTTTATACTTACCATTTTCAGAGTCTTTGCATGCACACCCCTGTTCACAAAGCCTCTGTTGTTGTTGTTTTTTCTCCACACTAGCTATGGCATGTAGCATTAAAACTGCAAGCTATTTTTTAACATTCCATCTGCTTCCCTTTCCCATAATGACAAACAGCAACTTTGGCCGGCAACTGCTGTCCAATTTGAAATTTTGCAATAGAGTATGCATAAATTGCATGCAACTGACACATGCGTGAAACGGACGAGGTAAAATGAGTTCAGTCACTGCACATTATCAGAAAACAACGAGAGGCGATTCAACTGGATGCAGATACTTATGTGAAAATCACTACAGACAGGTGGCGGCATTGGTGATTCAGGCTCCTGATTAGTTTGCCGTCAGCCAATGAAAAGGTTAGTCATTAACTCTCTATGAGATTGATACACGTGGCAAAGTTCCTGTTCCTACTGCTTGTGAGATACAAAGCCTTCTAGTGTCAATATCTTTGTGGCGATTAATTGTAAGAAAAAAACTTCAAACATCAAATAGCATAACTTTTTTGAAGGTGGAGTAACAATGCTAGGTGCACTCACATTTAGGGTAAAATGGATATTTTACTAGGTAATTCGCAATGCGAATAACAACACACCACGAAATACACCACAAAATGCATTGTGAAACACAATGGTATTAAGGATGGTAATTAAACAAAATATGCGAGATATGAGTTTCAATCGCGTCACAAAATACCACCGATTATACAGCAGTGTATTTCTTTACATGACCTGACATACAGTAATTTCTGTCTTCTTCCCACACTATTTATGATTGCATGGTGTGCTAACATCAGAGAGGTGTACTCTCAGGCCAAACATACTGTGGTATTTTGTGAATGAGAATGGTTCACTATTACCGTGGCATTTTGCGGATGAACATGTTGCCTACAAATTACTGCGCTGGTATCTAATTCCATGGCAATTTCACATGTGAATGCCCCTTTGAGGAAGATGCATCGCTTCCAGCGGAACTGCTGTAATTCCAACAAGGCAATCCCGAAGACATCTACGTAGGAGCCGAGCACATTGTGGGTGTGGTCATTGTGTGCATCTGACGGACCCTGTGGGCGGATCTTGAGGGACAACCTCTGAACTAGCATCAGATTCAGCGCCCCTGAGAATTCCTGATCTTTTTTGAAGAGTACGGACCTCACAAATTACTGCCAGACTTCTGTGTTCTGACAAAGTTGATTAGCTCTGTCACAGAGAGGATATCTCATGTGTGTTCGCGAACCAATCTGGAATACAGACAAGTAACCCAAACTCCGTACCAACGTGCTGAAAACGAAAGATTCATACATAAAACAAAGAAGATGTACATCCATGGCATACAGATGAATATGAGCATCAGTGGTATGGTCCAAGCGTGTCACTGAAATTTCTTATGGAATAATATCAATATTATACAGTAATGATGAATAAGCAAACTCGGTCTTTAAGGTAGACTACAAGGGCTAGCCCAAAATTCTGCTAATAGTAGAGGTGGGCTATAGAGGGTGACATTTTCAGAACATGCTCATCACACCTTAGTTTGATGACTTTTTGCCTACTGACACCATTTTTGAAAAAAAGAATGAAAAAAATGCAAAACCCGGGGTGCCCCGGCCGAAATCGTAAAAAATCCAAGATGGCCGCCGTTTCGGCTTTCAAAAGACATTTTTGGCCATAAACTCGGCTATTTTTGGGTCTATTGTGATGATTTTGGTGTCTAACCCCATGTTTTAGGGGTCAAGGAAATGGATTATCATGATAATTTTAGTGAAAAACCTAGGCTTCTGCATGAAACTAACCTTTTCCCCATATTTAGGGTTAAATTTCCTTCTCCTTTACCCCCTACCCCAACCGCCATTTTTTGCACTTTTTTCCATATTTTTTTTTTCAAGTCATGTTAACTACCATACTCTTAATAACAAGTTCTAGCAATCTTTTTTTTCCTACTGACAATACAGCAAGAAATATACAAATAACTTACAGTATACATGTATGTGTCATGCCAATACTGGTCATGTGGCTGGTGCATTCAGAATGCACGGTAACTGTGGAACCAGTATTGTACTGTATCTGCTTTATAGTGTCCATTAACATTTTGGTCCTAATACCTTTAACAATATGAATAGATAGATCTATATAATAATAAATATTCCTTCTTCTTTACCCCTACCCCAACCGCCATTTTTTGCACTTTTTTCCGTATTTTTTTCAAGTCATGTTAACTACCATACAACAAGTTCTAGCTATCAATGTGGTGTTTTCTTGCAAGAATACAGCAAGAAATATACAAATAACTTACATTATACATGGTTTACATATGTGTCATGCACTACAGGTCTGAATACCAAATGTTTATCAGCACTACAAAGCAGATACAGTATAAGCACTGGCTTACTGTCACAATGTACATGTACCATGCATCCTGAAAAGCCACACTATACCAATATACAATGTGCATGACACATATATGTAAACCATGTATAATGTACGTTATTTGTTATTATTTATTACTATATTTATCTATTTATATTGTTAAAGGTCTTAGGACCAAAATGTTAATGGACACTATAAAGCAGATACAGTATTTAATACTGGTTCCACAGTTACCGTGCATTCTGAATGCACCAGCCACATACCAGTATTGGCACGACACATACAAGTATACTGTAAGTTATTTGTATATTTCTTGCTGTGTTGTCGGTAGAAAAAAACAACAAACTGCTAGAACTTGTTATCAAAAGGATGGCGGTTAACATGACTTGAAAAAAATGCGAAAAAAAAAGGCAAAAAATGGCGGTTGGGGTAGGGGGTAAAGGAAAAGGAAATTCAACCCTAAATATGGGAAAAAGGTTAGTTTCATGTAGAAGCTTAGGTTTTCCACTAAAATCATCATGATAATCCATTTCCTTGACCCCTAAAACATGGGGTTAGACACCAAAACCATCACAATAGACCAAAAAATAGCCGAGTTATGGCCAAAAATGTCTTTTTAAAGCCGAAACGGCGGCCATTTTGGATTTTTTACGATTTCGGCCGGGGCACCCCGGATTTTGCATTTTTTTCGTTCTTTTTTTCAAAAATGGTGTCAGTAGGCAAAAAGTCATCAAACTAAGGTGTGATGAGCATGTTCTGAAAATATGACCTAAAATTGACCCTCTATAGCCCACCTCTACTAATAGTATAAAAGCTGGTCTATTTGGTTAGCTCTGAAAAATATATATTTCTTAAGGAAGAAAAATCCCAAAACTTCACATCAACTTTTCACTGGACCTATCCTTTGAACATTCTTACAGAATTTAACCATACCAAAGGCATATCGTCGCTGGGGTGACAAGACCTTGTATCTGCAATTTTGGTGAAAATGACTTTTTTAGATCAATGGTCAAATAATGGGTTAAGTGATGTCCTGTCCAAATCCTAACTGTCTTACTCCAAAAATGAAGCCACCACGGCATGTCAAAGGAAAGGCTATCCCATTCGCTATAGTGCTGTGGCCGCCATGTTTTGTGGCTCTCCTGAACATTTGACATTTTGTAGATACGAGGTCTTGTCGCCCCAACGATATATAGAATTTTAGAACTATATATTTCATCATGAATTTGTCTCAATTTCAGACCATTGGGGATAAGTTTTGAATACTTGCTGTGCAGAGGTACTGCTCATCAACAGTTTCTAAATTCCTTGAGAGTGGTAACCTACGAACTGTTGACTTTACTTGAGAAGTTTTATCACTAAGGCATCAGTGCTTACTATTTGCTTCCCAAACTAGCCCCATGCCTCAGCCAACTGAGGGTGTTTATGCCATGCCAGACAGTAAGCTTTTCATTCAGTTTGTATAGTCTCCTTTGACAGAGTAGAATTAAAAAGGTGACTTGATACTTGATGATACCTATTGTAAAGACTTTCCAGACTGGACACCTTCCTTCTCCTAATACCAGAGCTAATAAAACAGCAGCAAATAATCCAACACGGGCGCCTGCAGAATCTTGTGGGGGGGAAAGGGGGACTTCTTTGAGTGTATCCCCAGAGCCGCGGAGCATAATATGAAGAAACATAATGGAGTCCTATAACTTACCTAAATAGTTGTTGTTGATGTTGTTTGTTTTCTTGTTATGTCTGTCTCCCATTAATCAACAACTTACTCTGAACTGTGTCAGAAGTTGAATCAGAGCCTGTATCGGGGGAAAGGTATCTGACTGGTTGGTAAAGGTATAGGGTTTGTCCAGAAGGCGTATCTGTCGCGATTGTTTGTTTCTCCATTTCTACATGAGCAGAATCCAAATATGTGATGGGGCTTGATTGATGATAGTCACCCGACCAAACATAAGCTCCTCACACAACAAAACACGGGGATGAGGAGGAATCGCTTTATGCACCGTCTGTGGTCTTCCCGCCCCGTTGTTCCTCAGCGGAAATGACAGCAATGGAGGTCAGCGAGAAAGGAGCTATTAATGGAGGCAATTTTCGGTTCCATTGTGAAGGAGCTCACCTTATGATGACCAGGGTGTGCAGATTACCTACGGTGCATGCACACCCGTACACCTTTCATGCGAGAAAGCACTCAGCTTGTTACAGTATTTCAAACAATTATAAAAAGTCTCATCAAAACCCCTTTCCTACACATGAGCTGGCTGCATGTCACCCTCTTATGTATAAAAAACCAGTGGTTTGAATTCTAACAAGAAATCCATTCTATACTAAAGTAAAGCGAGCCCTGTTCTTGTGACATAATAGTTTTCTTAATAAGAAGGCAAAATACTTTCACTTAATTGACTAAACTCTAGAATGTCAGAAATATTAATTTAAAAAAACGAAAAGATGTTGTTGTCAGAGGAACCAAACCACAAAGTCTTTCCTACTCTTCTCTCAATGGCAGACACTCAGCGACCACCAAGAATCAAGGCATCCATTGGTGATGTCTACTTCCATATTATGAAACTCGATGTTCTCTTAATGATAATGAGGTAAATTTCCAGTATACCCTATCAAAGATAATGTGCAAATATGCTCTGCTTTCTTTAACATTGTGCACTAATGTGCATAATCATGTCTGAGTGTGTATGCGTGCGTGCAGGGATGCATGCATGTAACTTGCCAAGTTGTTTGGACTGGAAAGAATGATTTATCATTGCTACTCCAAGCCAGGAAATATGTTCCCTGATATCCCATTACATCCACGGACATTTCTGCCGCTCATTTTTCTGAATGATCCTCCCAGGAACTATTGAAATTTCATGACAAACCTGTTTGACCCTGGCAATGGAGGTCAAGTCTGGGTTTCTACATGAGATAATCTCTCCCCTTATATCATCTGAACTTCCACCATCATTTGTCTCTTTCCATATCCTAGCAACCGGCTTGCCAGTCAGCTGAATCTCTGCTTGTAGACTTACATGAATGTGACTGTCAAATATGATTTAGCTGCCATAAAATCAGTTGTTTTGAACTAAAACCAGTGGAATGGAAGCAGTTAGTTTTTAAAGTAATTTGACAAAGCATATGAGAGGAAAAACCTATGAAAGTTGGTATCACTGAATGCCAGCTGATGCCATTTGTACATGGAACTTCTCATTGTTTTCATACATGAAAAGAGTCAAATGATATATTCCTTTTGTGTTTGAGTGCACGATTGAATTTCCATCTGCTGTTAAAAGGTTCACAGAAAAACACACACTACTTTCACTGTTACGTTACCATGGAATCACAGAAAAACATGAACAAACCTGCTCTTATACCACATTTCATTCAAAAGAATACAGTTTTCGCGTAACATAATCAAGAGAAATATGAAAGAAGTCTAATTCAATGCAAAGTGACACCGTTTGTATGTTTGTTTAGTATGTTTAGGTCCTATATCATGTGATCATCAGAAAAAAAGAAGTGTTTACTTTATATCACTGATGGAAACTTGCTTTTTTTCAAGCCAAAATAAAAAATTATGATAAAATATATATTGTATTATCTAACCAGAAGGCAAGTTCCTATATTTCCAAAACATGCTGAATTTTATCCATCTGTGCACATGAAGTCTTATGAAAAGTATGAAATTTGCAGATAAACTAGGCCTATGATCTTTTAAAGCAGTGCATCATTTTAATACCAAAGAAAATAAAATTGATCTTGCGACATTCATTTCAAAATCATACAAAAAGCATATTAATCTTGACTATTGCGTGGATGTTCTTATTGCATAAGGCATGAAACTTATGACAAAACAACGGAAACCTACTCCAATCCACCCCCCCCCCCCAAAAAAAAGAAAGAAAGACAACCACCAACAAACAAAAAGTGAGAAAGATCAGTAAGGCTTATATTAGTGTGTCTGTGATTTAAAGAGCTAGACAATTACACTCCACACAACTACAACAAACCATTTTTTCTTTATTGAATATGCATAAATAATGAAAAAAGAATTCATAACCAGAAGTACTTGAAAAGTGTATGCATACTGTTGCTTGAACATATGGGTCAATGGATTTTGCCAAGCACAGGTCCCACATCCAAGACCGCAAAGCAAATATGCACACTCCATTTGTGCAGAAAGCAGTGTTCCTTGAAATCCTCCGCAAATTGGCTGGCTTGAAGAAAAGCTCCCTGATCTTGGGGGGGTAGGGGGTAGATTTCACGACTGACTTGGCTTTGAGAATCATTTTGTATTCATTATTATTTCAGCAGGCTTTTGGTCCAACACAAGAAGCTTCCTGTTAATTAAGTCTTGCCTTCTCATACATACAGAGGAGTACATTTTTTTTTCCTTAAATAATTATAGTATGTAAACTTCATAAAAAGTGATGCCAATTCAACTTTTGAACTCAGCGCAGGTGTGATTCCAGATGCAAAGGGTGATGAAGCACACAATCCATTTCAGTACCGGTATGTGAAAACTTATTCCACAAGGAAGGAAGGAGCAACAGTCAAGACAAAAAAAAATGGCTAACATTACTATGAGTATACCTACCTTAATGTCAATATTACTCTTTAAAAAAAATTGAGTGACAATATTCACTCTTGAAGGAGTGAATACAAAAAAGAGTGAATTTAGAGTGAAATTGGAGTAAATTTTGAGTGGAAATATTCATTTTCACTCGTTTTAGAGTGACCACAGGGATCACTCCAAAATCTTTGAGTGATCCCTGAGGTCACTCCAAAATGAGTGAAAATGAACATTTTCACTCAAAATTCACTCCCAATTTCACTTTACATTCACTCTTTTTGTATTCACTCCTTTAAGAGTGAATATTTTCACTCAATTTTTTTTTTAGAGGGTACTGTCATCATCATCATCACCTTTAACATAACCATTCACTTCCACAGCGGTAAAAGTATAAGTCCTGCTCAAAGATATGGTTGATGGTTCTCATTCAGAGATCGGTACAAGAATCATCCTGCCTCAAATCAATTTTAACTATGAACACCAAGTCATTACAGGACCAGGGGCGGATCCTGGAATTCTGTAAGGGGGGGCGCAACTATTATTTCTGGTGCCACTTCTGGGTTTCATTTCATTTTTTTCCTTTTTATTTCTTTTGTTTTTAACAAAAAATAAAGGGGGGCGTGCACCGGTTGCGCCCCCCTCTGGATCGGCCACTGCAGGAGGTTGTTGTATTTTTCATCAGTGCACCCTATAAATGTTTACGACAAGCCTGTAAGAATGAAATAGCCTGAGTGATTGGGCTTGTGTACTCGGGAAGTGGAGCATGCTTTTATGAGCAGTGACAACATATATTGGATGTTGCAACATCATTGACAGTTTTAGTCTGAGGTCTTTGAATCTTCCCTGCTGCCACAAAAATCAATGGAAAGCACTCCAATTATGCGTGACACCTAATCTAAAAATAAGACAAGTCCATGAGCTCTGATATTGAAGAACAAATCTTCTTTCTTTTGTTTACACACACACTTGTCCATTCAGTGATATCTGAATCAAACTGATTTCTTTCCCAGGACATTTTCTGTCAACAAACATCATGTCATTCAATAGCTCTCCAGCAGAGCAACTGCTTTAAAGATTTCTTTGTCCAAAAACTCAAGGGTTTTAGGCAAACAGAGGAATAGAATCAAGTCGTAAAGAGCTTAAAGCAATTATTTCTGAAAGATACACGCATAAAAATCTGTGAAGCATTTATAACTTCATAACGATTAGGACTTGTTCACCTGAACAACAAGTCTGAATGGAAGTCAGAAGGTAACTGGTCATTGTCTGGCTCAAATACGTCTGACAATACAACGGATGTCAGAGCTAAGCCACAACTCATCCCATCAATTAGATTCAAGCCACAGATGAAAAAGAGAAAAATAAAAGCCATTTATGTCGAGCAAACTAAGTACGATAGAAGCTCAAATATATGATTGCAACTACTTCTTTTCCTTCGTTCTATTCTCACATTGATTTTTGTTTTTTTGTTGGGGAGTATTTTCATTATTCATTTCTACCCTTCACCCATATTCCCCCTCAAAAAAAAAAAAAAAAAAACATCTCTACTCCCTAATGGGCATTTGGTATAGAAAATGCAGTCACCATACAGTACATACTGATGTGTTAAACCCAATAAACAGTCATTTCAAAGTTTGGGATGGAAGTGTGAATTTCATTATTTCCAGAGAACTTCCACTTTGGGATAGGATCACACCTTGGCAAGGTTGAGGTCTAGACTGCTCTCCCAACTGGGAAGAGTAATTACATTTTCCATGGAAGCAGTGGGCTGATCTTTTTATTGGATCGATGGGATGTTGTGGAATGACATTAAGGGGGGTGCGTCTCTGCTGACTTTACATACGTCTCCAAAATGTCTCACGCATAGGTGCATCAAACCCCAGTTGCATCGATGGATTATCATCCAGTCTTACTAACAGTTTGTCAAATCCTGCACTTCACAGACAAGGTCTTTAATGAGATTCATTTTGTGGAATACATACAAATATATGTTTCATGACATAAAGTCTTTTTACAGCAATAACATAGGCTAAAGCTGGAGATATAATGTCTCTTACAAACAAAGTTTGACAAACTCTAGACTTTTAAGCCTCTTAGCACTTGCAGTCTGGCGCAGGTGATAAGTGATAACTTTACTTATTTCCTCCTAACTGGTGGTCACATGGTGACTGTGCTAAATAGCTCAAGAAGAAGGTAAAGGTAAAGCAAACATAATTACTTTACTTCTACTACTTCCTGTCAGAATGTCTGTCCCCCAGCCTAAATGCCAACATACACTGCACAAATGCCATGTGGGTAAACAGAATGATACTCCCAACATTCAGACGAGGTGCCACGTCTGTCTCGGAACGGGGATGGTCAAAAGAGGACTTATCCATTTTACGACTAAACCGTCCACATTACCACGCAAATATTTGATGAATACAGCTTATAGCATCCCTGATACTGTCACAAAAATGTGGAATAATGTATTTGATATTTGAAAGGGAAATCTGCAGTGGTAATATCAGTCTCTTGTCATAAATAGTTAAAAATGATCTTGTATCAAACAAAGAGCATTATCATATCAAGGGGCAAAACAAGATTAAGTTGCTTTTTTATTCCACTCATAAGCAATATTTCCTTGAACACCTTATGATGCAGCATTCTTGCTCTACTACCTGAGCCAGCCACCTGGAAACAGATGTTCGGGTTTATCAGAGTTCAGCGAAGGAGTTCAAAATGAAGACGAAGAGATGCACAACAGGTTTGTGTGTTAATTGACCAGTGGTGCATCCACAACATTAATTATGACATGCTCACAATTTCCTGATGAGCAGTTAGATGGATTAATTGAGTAATCACATTTATAAGCCTCTCGCAGCATCTGACCACCAGGCATTAATCCTGTGACCACCTGAGTGACCGAAGTCAGGATAGTCATAGCCTAGCCGGACATTTACCCACCACGGCTTTTGAGGTTCGACCAGGACTAACGGGAGACTCCAGGCATCACAAGGCATCCACTCTGACCCCCTTCTCCAACATCCGTCCTTGTAAATATTCTTCACCCCACTAGTCGGATTAGGGACGGATTAATGGATTAAGGGCCTATCTACTCATCCACCACCACCCCTCCTTTGCAAGAATAGAGAAACAAAAAAAAAATTGCAGCCTAGTGAGAATTCAGAAAGTTCTGATAACTATCAAGATTACCATCAACACACAAATGTCACTGGGATGATAAAAATTGTGGCTCGCTTTCTTTTGAACAAAAATATCCTAGCTTCTCACTGAGGAATATCTTAGATGTTTTTATGCAGATGACAATGGCAATGAAAAATGAAACAAAACATGCATTTGAAAGGTATTATTAAAAAAGCACACACACATGTAGGGATGTACTGAATGTATAGATACAATTACGCTTAAACATAACAATTTGTAACTGCTGGATTCTCTTGAGAACTATATTTAGGACTGACTTTGTTCACTTTATTATTTTAAGCGTGACTCTTTTTGCTACAAGGTCCTGAGCAACCCGCAGCCTGACTGAAATAAAAGGACCTTAATACCAGCGGAAGCACAAACTCACAAATATCTGATTAAGCTGAGAAGTCTGTGACTCAGGAGCAGGCCAGCATATCTCGTTACGCGCATGGTGTACATAATCTGGGACGGCATTAATAACATCATCGCATGGATCAAAATATTAGCAGCAATATCAACACTCGGGGCAGAAATAGCTCATTTCTATTAGCCTTGACATTTAATTGTAGAAATTTCTTGTCTCCTTTCGAATCAAACCCTTCAAATGATTATGTTTGCACAATTTTCTTGAAGGAACATTTCAGATTTACCCCCTCGATTTGCATCACTCACTCAAACTTGATGGTAAGTAAGTTATTGATTACAAACACAATTGTCTCCCTAGTATCGCAAATGGTACAAATGATTCTCATATCAAATACTGCAGAAGGTATGTGGCATTTTCAGGTTTTCAATTTCTAAAATACTCTTTAGCATCAACTCTGGTTGATGTGAAATCCAAGCACATAATGCAGAAAGGCTTTGCACAAATACCACAGCTCTCTGATTTATTATGAATAATCCAAGATTATTGTATTTGTTCAAGGGGCATCTTTATTTTGCATCAGTATTTTCACAATGCAAATGCAGTAGAAGTGTCCTGTATAACCTCAGGTTCAATGTGAACCCGGCAGTTAAATTAATCTTGATGTTCGATGAAGGAGAAAAAAAACACACACTACCATAATTAATAATAATTCAGAGAACATGAGGAAAAGATCTCTAGCTATGCCTGTCCAATTTCAATTTGCCTTGACTTTTTAATTAACAAGAATGCACAGACAAACACCATATTTTTCTTTCTCAGACAAATATTTCTGGTTTCACCCCTGCATCATTCCAATGCACTAATGTAATTTCCTCCCTAATCAATCGCTACCAGGAAATGGATCAATATTGATTCCTTAGACAAATAATGATGGAAGTTTTTTATCATGGTTAATTTGCATGGATGCACATGACCACAAGAGAGTGGGTTACACCCAGCTTACCTGTCTTACATGGAAATGTTCCCTTGCAGAAGCGGGGAAGATGGAATTACAAGTCCAAGAGTATAGAAAGCCATTTAATATGCCTAGAATCTAAAGTGCAGGACTTCAGGTTCTCTTTATTGGATTCATGCTGACATCACATTAATCCTTTTACCATAAAAGGTAGGTTGTAAAGGGTGGGGCCCTGATGTGTATGTTCCCGCCCCCTGTGTAGTTTATGATGACAAATAGCCACTCGTGTGATTGGGGTTGACCATCTAAAGAGGGGGTATCCCCCCTTCTCCACAGTAGGAAAGGAGCCTGATCAATTGTTCCTGCACCGTGCTTGGGTTAGTCACTGGGTAGGGTCACAAATGGGCTAGCTTGGAGAGCCTAGTCTACCACATCAGACCTCGATGACCCCCCTGTCTGGATTTCACCAACATAATTCATAAACAGGTACATCCTGGGTGGAGCTCACCAGTTTCACCATGGATTTGGGCTTTGTTTGTCCTTTTCATGAATTTCTATCCCACCTCACGTCAGGTCATACAGTAAGCTTTTCCCTGTCAGTACGACTTATCAGGACGAAGATGTTCATCACATGATTCTTACAGGGGGTATTTTCCACGATGACCGCTGTGCTTTTTCCTTCATATCTTCCTTGCCCACAAACAACCACACGCCGATCCCTCCTTAAACCCATATATGTATGATGAACCATAACAAGTTACCGGTGGAGAACAAAGAAGCCAGGGAAACAGTTGCTCCATGGTGAGCCTTGGTATGTCCCAGGATAATGAGAAGGAAGGAACAAACTTTCAACACATTCCATGAGTCCCCAAGTTCTGACAATGAGTCAGGCCCGCAACAAATATGTTAAATGCGCTAATTTTACCCTGAACTTGAGCAATACTTTCACCATTAAGAGCATGTATAATAGGCAAGGCCCTAGTCTCTCACTTACAGCTCATCTAAGCATAATTTACTCCCTCCTTCTCTTTCATTGAACTCTGAAAAAGAAATAAGACTTGCCTCTTGTGACCTTTAAACTCGATGACTGTAGGCTGATGAGGTAAGTTTCTATGGATGAGAACTTTTAGCAGAAGACCCACTGATTTGATCCTCTCTCACACAGAAGTTATGATCTGTATATCACTGCTGTGATAGCTGAAGATGAGCTTTACACTTGTACACTTACAATGTAGTTGACATCTATGTATATTTGACAGTCATCCAATCAACACCAAATCTCTATCCACTGTTTTTAATGACCAAAAACTATCTTATAAATTTTTCCTTTTTTAAGATTTTGAAGACCAACACCCAAGATGAGTCAGCAGATAATGTTCCAGGCTACTAGTAGCATGTTCTGTTTTGTCAAGAGATAACAAAATTCTTGCAGTGTTTTCTTAGGCACACCTTAAGACTTAATATCAGAGCAAGAAGCCTAATACCATAGAAATAATTCTGTTTTCTCACTCAACATTAGATATTATACTCTCTCAAAAAAGAAAAAAAAAAAACTTTATTGAAAAGCGAAGTCTGTCAACGACTAACTGACACATCTCCTTCACAAAATTCTCTTTCAAAATCATAAGGAAAATGCCAATTACTTCCAGCGTATCCCCTCAAGCATAAAATTTGCTTGAATAATTGAGTTTGTATAACTTCCTCCGATTGCACTTTAAAAGCAGATGTGTCCTGACCTTGTTGGACAATGAAAGTTTTGCATCACAATTTCATTGAGTGCTTGACTACATCGCTGGGTGAAACCTCTTGGAAATATTAAGCATTTTACTTTCAAAAGACATCTCTCACTATTATTTCTTTTGCTTTCATCAAGCAGCAACTGGTTAGCTCCACTGACCTTCACGCAATCCTTTCCATGCTGTTCATGAGAGAAAAGTCATACTTTTTCATGATTACAGGATTATGTTCGTGATCAAATGAATAAGCTCATGAGAAAAAGAGACATATGTGGTAAAGATTATAGATGGGATGACAATTCTAAACAAGTTAAGGTGGAGGCCCTCCTTCCCAAAATCTTTCTATAAAATCCATACAGTGTTGTCATCAGGTGCCTACAGAAAATACTGTAACATTCAGCCAGCTGCCTGTAGGGAAAACAAAAACCCATTTCTTGGACTTACTCTAAGGTTTCTCATCATTTCTTCACCTTCTCATTCTGTCAAAACAGAGCAGCTAATTTCTCATTTGATATCATGGGGCACATGTGACCATGATTTGAAGCACTTTATGTAGTCAGGCATACATCCACAGCAAGCATGCTGGGGCCATTAGAGAGAGTTCAGCAAGTTTCAGCTACACTCAGCAAACAGCTGCATCATGTTCCTAAACTATTCACACTTTGAGGGATTGTCACTTTGAGGGATTGTCACTTTTATCAACCCGGCTATCAATGCACAGGCCATTTACTGGTCTCTTGATACATTTAAATGATTCTTCTTATAAATGCATTGTAGGTCAGTACCAAGATGGCCACTTTCAGTCAACTTTTCTGCCCATGAAACCACTTTAGCTTCTCCCATAAATTCAGAGGTAAAAACAGTCTAGGGCAGGAAAAACTACAATAACATAATCCTGTGTTTATAAACTGGGGAGGTCAAATACCATCTTGAAAGCATTAGTTTTCACCTCATCTTGGGGACAGCTTCCTCTGCCCCTTCTTGACCTGACCTGGCCCGCTTTCTCTTGACCAGTGACCCCTAAAATACCAATGTCCCTCTCTCCTGCAGGTTCATGGTAGTTTGACCAGAACTCTAGGAGGGATATCCCACAAACATTATCACTCTAAACAGCATCTGACATTGACGAGTGGGCAGAACAAACAACTTCTCTCCAAACGGACCTGACTGAACCCGCTGTGTAATCATCATCAGTGATGAATGTCCTTATGAAGACAGACATTTTGGATAAATCAAACGGGGAGGGACGGCCTCCCTGGGCAAATCTTTCCTCTGTATCGACTTACCAGATGGAGCTTTGGAAGGTGAACATTAATGAAGCCATACCCATCTAACATTTCACTCATTGTTTTGTTTTCTTTGCATGTCATCAGCTGCAAGAGGTAACATGGCACCTGTAATACGAATACTGCATCATGAAAGAAACATCATACACATCTCGGGGGAATACCCATCAAATATTTGAGCATTTACTTGTGTATCGAATTGCAGAGGAAAAGCGAGATTTTTTTTTTCTTCACTTTGACAGGTAAGGGAGGAAATGCATGGTGGAAATCAAGCAGTCATGGATCAGAAACGACACCGGTTCAAACTTGGCTTGAAGCAAAGAATTAGTTTTCGACTAACAGATAATGGATATGCAAGACACTACTAAATATAATTTATTTCTACTGTTATATAAGGTTGGCAGACTTCTTGTCTAGTTGATTTTCCTTTTCAAACAAACATTGAGAACACTGCAGTACAGACAGTTTACAGATCCATGAATAGACAGCCAGAGCTGCTGCACAGCAAATTTACAGATCTATAGGCTCTTGTGTCCAGATTACTCATAGGTTGTTGTACCACACACTGTTTAAAGTACTAGGTACTGTGTGGTCACTAATCTTGGGCAGACAAATCATAACTTTTCCTCCCTTTCTCAACATTTGACTGAGTAAACGCTCCGAGTGAACGCTCTAGCTGCCACATCTAACCTAAAATCAATTGTCTTCAAACTTTTTTTGATATTACACAAATGTCACTGGTTCACAAAGATACTTTAAAAAGGCATTCCAGGTTTGATCCAGTCCTAGCGGGCACAAATCATTCCTGCTCCTCATCAACAGACCTACAGTTGTATAGCTACACAACGAGCCAAGAAAACCCAGATAGACTAGCCTAGCAGCTGACAGGCTATGGCCAAACATCATGGACTAATTCCAGCTACCCCTCTCTACATCCTTCAGTGCCTTGCTTGTCAAACAGAAGGACACTTTTGTTCCTTTGTCCAGTTCAATGCGGTTTGCTCGCTCTTTTTTTTTTCTTTCTTTTTCTTGCTTTACTGCTCCTTATAGGCCTACTGTCCTACAGAAGTCCAGATTTACCGTTTGAGAAGAAAAGCAGTTGACGATGAGAAGGGAGGGAATATGGTCGGTTGGTCGAGTTTTCAGCTGAGATTTGGACGGATGTGATGTGACGGCTCCAGAAAGAGATCAGGGGGAAGGATATCCTTTCTGGCCATTGGGTGATGTGCATGGCCGAAGCATCCGTGTCTCTTTCCCTCTACCCCCCAAGCAAAATGTTCTGGTCATCAATCAACGTTTGGGCGCTGCATGTTGATTTCCGTCCCTTGGAGGCAACATTAGGAGGACATGCAGATCAAGTTGACAATTTGCTGAATCTCACACTCGCACGCACACACAACACTTACATCTGTAGTCAAGGACACCTTTTGCATGCGAGCAGTGTTTAACACTGCTGACACAATAGTTGCAGAGGAAATAATTGACTTACTGCTTAGCAGGCGGGTGTTGCTGGTCAATAATTATTTTGCTCCGAGTGAAAACTTCCAGGCCCTAACCAGTTCCTCATTCAGACTGTGAAAGTCACTTTTGATAATGCTTTGCTTTGCTCTCATAATGCTCTTCATTTTATTGCTTGCAAAACATGAAACAGTACATAACCTTTCAAAATCTCATTCACCATGGCCACATCACATTAGAGCAGAGTAAAGTGGACTGGAAAATGTAATATCGTGCTTCTTAAACAACATCTAAGGCACTTAGACCTCATACGTTGACTGTGCTTTATTCAGATTACAGTCTGATCAATTCTGTGCTCTGTTCACACCAGAGCATCAGCATATGAAATAAGAAAAAAAAGCAGTGCATTGCTTTTATTTTGTCTGGTCTGGGTGGGGCAGCTGGTCTTCAGACTAAAGACAGTTCAGTCACAGATGAGGTTCAATACCATTACCAGCAGGAATGATATTAGTGTCATTCTCATTGTAAACGTTTCAAAATTTGGGTTGTGATCAAGGTCGCATCTTTTTGATTCACCGTTCTCACTGTAAAAAAAAAAAGAAACTTGGGTAGCCATTATTTGCGAAGAGCTGACCTGAGCATGTACATGAATAGATGCATGCTAATTGCACGATGCCATTTCACTATACCGTGGCATGCCACAGCTGCTAAAAGTAGCAAGGAGCAACACACACGGTGCATTGTGGGATATAAATTGTCCAATTTTTTGCGGTCTCCATTCTCACTGTAAAACTTCATGCCTATTTGCAAAAAATTGCACACAGTAATGTGAGTTAGATAGTAGGTAAGCAAATAATCAATGTTGGTGAAGGTGATGGGACAAACTATCACTTTCGAGGCGATCTGGATGTAGCTATCTTTCCGAAGCGCAGCTGAGGAAAGATAGCGTACACATTCAGATCGCCGAGGAAGTGATAGTTTGTCTCACTGCCTGAAACTAAAAGTTGATTATTTGCTTTATATTCCACATCTAGGGTCCTAGAAATTCCCATTTTATTCCACATCTGAAACAGTTTTAGTTGTCTTTAGGTATCCTTAATAGGGCTTAGGCTACGTGTGCACGTAGATGACAAAACAATGAATTTGCTGCGCGTACCGCGCGGCACCGAAGTGAAAGTGCGTTGCACTGTGTACTATCAAGTGACCTAGGTCACATGATAGTACACAGTGCAACGCACTTTTATTTCGCGCGTACTCATCTTGCGTTAGGACTGTGTGGACTGTGTGGACTGTGTGGAGATCAGCGAAACAAAAGGGACTATCAACATAGAGTGTAACGAACTTTTCTTCTCAGGTGATGTGATTGGCAAAACTAAGCTTCATCACGTGATCAGCTCTGTACCAATCCTATTGCAACATTCTTAGTATGTGGAATATAACACCCAATATAGCACCCATGTATCTTGCAAAATAACTATTTCTGTTCACACTGTAAAAATTTTAACATTTGGGTCACTATCAGGATTCCAACCAGGAATAATGCGTTATCTTTAATGCGACGTCCCAAGAATGGTACTATCATAACAAACATCATTATCATCATAATTTCTCCATGTGAAATGACAAGAGGCTGATCGTTTATATAGTAGGGATCATCATAATATTTTGTGGGGGACAGTGGGGATCATCTTCACTAAATTCTATCCAAAGAACTAGGGGTTTTTTACAGACAAAAACAAAAACAAAAACAAAAACAAAACAAAACAAAACAAAACACAAGAGAGACTGCTTCAGGTGCCTCTTGAGTGTACAGAAAAGGAAAAATGAATTAACAGAAAAATTAAAAACTGTTTGTGGATCTCATAGTACAGGTTGTTAACCTGTAAATCTCCAAGGTGAGCACCTTGGCAACCGGCTGTTGCTTTATTCCTCAGGCTGTGTACAACCAGGCATTTAGAATTCCCCTTTTGAGTTTGTAGTCAATACTCCCACACAGCATTTTGACTTGGGGAAACACTCTCTGATTCAGTTTCATTTCCATCCAGATCAACTTACAGAGCTGATATTTGAGGGGGCTACTTGTAGAGACCTGATCTTGATGGACTAGACAAATCAAGCTTGCAAGAATAACCACCTACAGTTTTGTACGTGAAAAATGTGCACAAGTGGATATCGTCACAGGTTCATTATTTTTATGTTTTTCGTTAGTGTTGAATCATGTGCAGGTATCTGCACATACAACAATGCATGGCATACCATGGAAGTTTTCGGTGTTAAAAGGGCTGATCATGACACAATGATGACACACTACTGGATGTTGTAAACTAAATTGCCTTGAATGAGCATGGTGGAAGCAGTGAAAAAAGGTCGTAAATACAGTCAATATGAGTCAGGTTTTATATTTCATACCACATCAGGAAGATATGCCTTTTAATGTAAAGCCATATTTCACTCAGAGTAGAAGTGAATGCAACAAATTGCTCTGTATATCCGGGAAGGACGCTTCTTTTGCTTTTTTCAGTTCTAATTCCAGGCCATGTAAGTGACTGGGATGTTCCTATAAACTTTGCTTCTGAAAGCAACAATCTTTGCTCAGTACAACCGAGATCTTGTCACTGCCTAAGTTGGGTGTTTGACAACTTTATGCAAAGACTATGGTTTGGGTGCAACCAAACCTGTCATACAATGACACTTGATACCGTGTATACGTGCTCAACTCAAAAGGAATCTGGTCTCTTCCCACCTCCCTGTTCCTCCCCAGTGATAATCACTTGGCCTTCGATAGGTTACCCAACCACTAGGAGGCCATGGTCTGTTTGTTATGGGTTTTGACTCTAAATCCTTGCTAAAACAACCCTGTGCATTTATGATGTAAATATTAATGTTCCTGGCCAACAAAGAGATATTTCTCAGGGCTTTATATCCCAGGGATTTGTGGAGGTTATAAGTGAAATCTTTGTTACCTGTTGAGTGCAATCAGGGTCATTATTTGACTATATCATGTACTGCTGAAACACACTCGAACAATTACCTCATCCAAATCCCTTAATGCCACTCTTTGCTTTTTAAAGCATGCTTCAAAGGTATTGGTCTTCATAAAACATGAAATATTACCCATGGTCTCAGCACTTTTTTATATCTCAATCGATGACAGCAGTGTGTCCACAGCAAGTGGAGTCTTCTTTTAATATTAAAGCACTATGCATACACATCAACGTGACTATCACTTCAAACCAACACATAGTGAATGCTCAAAACAGGTTCAGGTATTTGAGGTAAGGCTGCAGTGAATAATCACACCTGGGAAGTATGAAATGTGCTTCAGGGAAATGTCTAAAATATATAACTCAATGTGCAAGGAGACATGAACTAAATCTAAATTCCTGCAGAGCATGCCGAGGAGATAGACTGTTCACGATCACTCTTCAAGAGTCAATTGTAAATTCAGTGATTCAACTTCCCAATTTCTGCAGGCATAACTCAATGACTTTCTCATGTATGCATGGGGTCAAAGCAGACGACTACTCAAACCACTCCTTACATCAATGAAAGTTTTGCTCCTCCCTACGATGAATGTCGCCTTCAAACTGATGCGCACATCCTCGATCAACTCATTTCAGCTTTGTAGAGCAGCCACTAAAACCTTGGGCAAACCAAACACGATTGCCTTATTTTCAGGTTCATTTCTATTATCATCCCCAATATGAGTGTAACATTTAAAGATATCCATTTGCACTCACACTTTTCAATGTTTTATATAAATCCATGCTCTCTTTAAATATGAGGAAATTGCCCGAACACATCAATATTGGCATGAATGGAATGAATAGTGGGGAGCAATCATGTTACTTAACATACAGTTGTAATATCTTTCTCCTGTCTGGATTTATTTTTCTTTGCACACACTAGATATAGTACGCTATCACTTAAAACCTGTCCAACACATCTTGGTTGTCACAGAGCTCAAATTTTAAAGGAATTTGTATGATACACTGTACATATCTTTACTTCCTTTTCTATTCTCTATCATATAATGTCCTTACATTATGACACAGCTTGTAAGTCAATTCTTTTTTGGTTAAATTATATCCCTTCGCAGTTGAAGGCTAGTCAATCATCAAACCGTGCAGAATGGGGTGCGTAACAGGGCTGCTGGGGTACAACCTAGTTTTATCTGCCATTCTACAATCATTGCTGTTCTGCTCATAAATGCTATTGCCATCATCAGCCAAAATTTGATGACAATTGGTGGAGCTCACAAAACAATTTCCATTTATGACACAACACGACCTTTAAGTGCTTAAACCATGCATAATTCATTAATTGATTGTAATCTACTAGCAGAGAGTACTTTGCTGATAGCTATACACACTCAGCAGCTTTAACTTTAGTGTGACCACTTTCCAGGAAATGCACATTGACCTCCAAACTCGAAATAGAAATCAGATAATTGACTGTAAATGTTCTTCAATCAGCAAAAGTGTTGAAACTTGCACCGGCTCACCGGAGGGTCTCTTGCAGATCATTTTTGTTTTTTCCAGCAGGTGCAAGTCACTAACAGCATTCAAAGACTTAAACAGGGCAAACCCAGCAGCAGTCGCTGTTTGGCACAGTGCAATATGAGCCAAACACACAGCATGCACCAAGCATCTTGATACAACATGTGGGTATGCATTCAATTACCAGATCAAGCTCCTGCCGGTCTACAGTTTGTGTAACTCCAAGAAACTTTCCCAGGAATATGCAATGAATCGCACATGTTTTCTTCCTTAGAAAGAAGCCATCCCCCCCCCCCCCCTGCAATACATGCACACACACACACACACACACCTTACTTTCGCATTATGAGCAAAAAGGTTGAAAAAGTACAAAAAACTAAACAAGAGCTTCAGGCCCAGGGAACAAGAACTCAAATGACAGGTGCCTTGTAAAAGACTTTAATAAGAGTCAACCTCTACCATTCCATCTACATGGCTCACATCTACTTGTAAACAGTATTTTGACTTTGTGCCACGCAGGGATACACTATGCTGGGCCATTAAAAACTTGACAACTATGAGCCAATGAAGTGCTCACACTCATTCACCACTTGTAAGTTTTATCACTGAACGTAACGTGACAAGGATCGCCAAATGTCACGCATCATATTGCATTACCGGAAGCGAGCAGCTCACAAGCAGGGTTTATTCCAACCATCACTCATTCAGAAAGAGGTGCACGGGCGATACGTATCTAAATTTAGAAGCAATTACTCAACAGAAGACTGCCACGTGCACAGGGCAGCACAGGTTGTATACCCTTGTCATACGCTGCCGTAACAAAGCTAACAACACATGCTCTGAACACGACAGTATGCACCTTGTTTTAAACTTCTTCGCCCATTGAAAGACATGAGAGGGGCATAATGGTACATACATGCAAGCAGGCCAACTGCTTATATATTACATGAGGTAATCTTTGTCCAGTGGGTCATGACAGGAAGGACAGTATTAAAAAAAGATATAAATAAGGCTCACAGTTTTGAGTCATAAGGTATTGATAGACAGTTTAACTGGTACTCCTACAAGATAGAAGCCCCCTCTCTCCCAGCACAGTCAAATTTCCAAGAAATCATAATGAGGGATATTCTTTCCTAATTAAAAAAGCTTTTGCTGAATAGACGCCTCTAACTGACCTGCCTCATAACTTAATTCAAGAAAACATTCTTTGAATATTCTTTCACTCTTTCTTCGAAAGTCTAATCAATGTCAGCTAGTTGTGTCTTTCTAGCTGAGATAAGCTGGCTTGCTAATCTTAACATTACATTTAATTAACAAAGCAAGTATTCTTAAGGGCAGGATGTTTGCTGAATGGGTCACATACTGGGTATTAACACACACCTCTCTCCTATTCTTTACAAGCAGGGAACTTGAATTCTAAATCCCAGTTGAGACAATGATAAGGCATCAGAACTGTTCAAGCAGTCACAAAATGCAAAAGAGATTCATACACATTATTTTTATTACAGATGTTTGGTAAAACCTATCATCCTACCATTTGCTATCTGCCTTGCCATTCCTGGTACAATGTACTTCTTTCCACCAATAAACTTCAGTCAAGTTCATCATAACAGACCAATGCCATGTTGGTCCTTGTTAACTCCTCAGTCTTGCAATGGAGGAGATACAGACCTGAGAAGAGGCTCTGACATACGGCATGAAAGTTGTCCATCAGCGAACCATCTCTCATGTCACAGAGCATTAGGTCCGCCCCTTCTTCAACTCCTATCGCTATGGCAACACAATCATCCCTTATTGGTACTCCCCACTACTTCATTCTGCCACAGGTCATTGACTCCTGGGCCACAGAGGTTATACCAGTGTACACAAAGGACCACTGTGAAAGGGGGGAAATATGGTCCTGTGGGAAATGTAGCCCTATTACTGTTAAGGAGAGGCACAAAGGTAGCTGTGGTAGACATGCTCAATGTGGTAGCCATTAACAGTGTGAATGAGAGCGTGAGAGAAAGATGTGAAAAAGTGAAAAAGTCAAGTAAAAGATATGTTAAAATATAGTTGGTAGAAGTAGAATGAAAAATGAAGAGCCTGATGGTAGAGTAGGATTAAAATGACAAGAAATTGAGAAAGAGAGGAGAGTCTATAGGAATTGCAACATTAACCAACACAGCACTAAAAAACAACCTCCATTGACAACTTGCATCTGTGATCAAAAGATGTTAAAATCATCAACTAACATGGACCAAGGAGGTACGCTCGTACCTCCTTGCATGAACTTACTGGATGAAAATGCTGGTAAAAGCAGACAGGTGCTTATATACAGCACCCATGACCACCTTGACACAAACTTCACAGAGCAGGCTATATTGAAAGACATGGCCATAACAAACTTGACACAATAACAAGTCAGTGGTTAGAGTGCACATTTTGTAAACACCTGCTGATATGAATGAACCATAGCTCCTACACCTATATCATCTCTCACTACCCCCCCCCCCCCCCCCTCTCTATGTGCTGTTAAGGGACATGTAAACACACTGTGACTATTGCTTCAAAGACAGCTTATCAGACACAATGGCAATGCAAAGAATGTTTGCACACTCAAACAATACTGATAGGCTCTAAAACAGACAAGTCAGCCTTCAAGCAGACTTACAGCATTCATCAGAATTTCCTTGTGAGTGTCAAACATTTTCTGCACTGTTTCAATGGAGAAAAAAGCAGAGGTAACAAGGAAATACGGGTCACTGATTTATATTAGGTTGGAAAAAAATCTATGGCGACTGAATAAAAGCAATATGTTTACACTGCGGTTGGATGATAAAGATATGGCATTGTATAATTTAAAAATGGGCCTAGGAAGAGAGAAATATTGAGAAACACTGATTTCAGATCATGTTTACCTAGCCAACTTGAAACTGGCAGTCCAAATAAACTAAAGTTGGTTTAGTGTCAAAAGCTATCTGAGACAGCAGCATCAAAATCGCATGGAGCTGATATAACTGTTATGAATCCAGCAGCTTCAAATAATCTATGAACACGTCTTTTCTATTGCATTGCTTGGTGCACTCTCCAGTAAATTTTGTCTCACATTGCCATGAGAGAAAGCTTGTGAAACCAACTGATAAGAGGCAATAACTCTAATATGCATCACAAATTCATCTGATATTATCCATTTCATAATGTGAACCTTAACCATTTGAAGATGGGTCCCAAGAATACTCAGGCAGGTGTCTATGGGAAATGCGTATTATAGCAAAATCAGTCCATCCTCAGAGGGATAATGTGAACTTCTTGAACAACAAAGAAAAAAAAATCAATCCTGTAGCCACAGAACAATAGCTTCTGATTAGTTGATTGGTTAATGAAATTCTGTTCACAAAATGCTACATGACTGCTGACAACGATGACCATGTAGAAAGCACCATCATCTCTCTCACACTGGTAGGTCCTATCAGTCACAGACCACATCACCCAAGATTTTCTGAACTGAGTGAAAGCAGGTCATCCCTTCTGAGGTTTGGAGAATCCCTAATTTCATATTTCTGGTGCTTTTTTTACACACAGAAACTTACAAATTATTCATGTCCTACACACATACTTCAAATAAAAGAAAAAAATGACAAAGCAAATTCAAAGCTGAGCTGGAAAGACAATGAAACTCACCTCCATGCTGGAAATCCAATGAGAAATCATGATTTAAATTCTGTAAAAGAAACAGATAAAAAAACAAGACCAATCAATCAATACTCCTGTCTCTTTATACATACTGAGACAGAAGTATAAGCTCCACATGAAAATCTAATAAATTGAAACAAGTTGTTAATAAATTAACTTCTTTATATATTCTTATGTTCTTAATTGAATTTGAATTTCAATTACAGTATGACTTTTATTACATGGCCGCTAAGGCCTCAAACAAACAATTGAACATCAACATGGTAATTAGCACTATCTATGCTGCCAGGGGGACTTGAACCAGGTCCCTCGTGACTGAAAGTTTGTGGTTTGTTTTACGTAATATTGTAAGTGTATGTTCCTAAAAACTTGTTTTTTACATAAAAAAGGACATAGAACCAGGTACTCTGTGGCATGTATTATACGGTACAGAAGAAGCAGTTCACAACTCACTATCATACTCCTGATATCCAAGTAAGATAGGTTTACAGCTACACATATCTTTATTTTGTTTCACACTATTTGGATGATTTATAGCCATTTTAACCGTGAGAAAGAAAACATTAAAGACACAAATGTAAGTGTCATCTCTTTGCCTCAAAATACAAATGATGTTGTACAATTATCGGTCCATTCAATCCCCATCAAGGACAGAGAGGTCCAGTGTCCTCCAATGTGATACCAGTAGATAAATTCCCTTTCTTCATCACAGGCCAATTTGATTGTCCATGGAGCTGGAGCATACATGCAATGATTAGATTATCAAAGATCCACCAGTTGTGACGTCATATTCTCGCTTGATATCGCATGGCATTCAGCTGTCACACCTAACAGTCAATATCAACAGAACGATTGTCTGTTCAACAGTATTTAGCCTTGGCGTTTAATTCAAGCATGACCTGTTGTAAGTTTTCACAGAGTTCATTGCTGTTGTGTGGTCCCCCAAAGGCAATCAGTTTGTGAGTTTCTTCATCTTTCTCTTCCCAATATATACTCTGCTGTATCACATTTTCTGTCTATATCGTATATCTTGAGACAATACAGAATGAGCAAAATCTACAATACTTCCCTGCACCCCTCACTCATTTACACCTCTCTCTTTTAGGATTAGGGCCTACCTCTTTAAACCCTAAGGCTGAAGATAATAGAAGGCGTAACTTGGTTGTGTGAATGCTACACTGTTACAACAGGGCAGAATCGTGCGAGTGCTGACAAGTGCTTGATGTTTATAAATTCACAATGGTTCAAATAAAACTCATGTTCAGTAAATTTAGGCCATGCCTCAAAATAAAAGAATATTGCGACATACCACAATTAGACATGACCTCCGGACCCCATTCTTTACGATGCTAAATCTACAGTTTTCAACCCCCCACGTGTATCACCTCATTCCTGTTGTTTATAGAAGTTCAATTCAATTCAATTCAATTAACGTGATTTGTACATTATCAAAATTCAACCATTCTCCATCAAGAGTAAATTACTACTAATACAATGCATATGGTAGATAGTTACATGCCTTGAATAGTAAAAAGGGGTCATTTTCTGTCCGCACATAGCCACACGACGCCAGTAAAAGCACAATAGATAGAACGCCGACAACGGGGACTGACGTGAAGCTACCCCAGCAGGCCCAGCCGGGCAGGCCCGCCAGACAAGCCCACTTCCGATGAGCACAAGCCGTGCGTGTACACGATCCCATCATTTCCCAAGGATATCGACGGCGAACACAGAAGTGGATCGTCAGATCAGCTCCAATCACAGGAATGATAAATCCCAAAATATCAGTTTCCCGGTTTCAGTCATCATAAACAAACAATAAAATTTGTAATAAATTAAAATCCGGTTGTCAGGGATCCAGCACCACGAACCCAGTCCAAATCGAGATTATAAACGTGCCACATTTATCTACGAAGCACTGAGCTGAGCGAATCATCAACTGGACACAGATGAAAAATGGTCATCTGCATACACTTCGCAACGGTACATTTTGAAGACAAATTAATTAAGGAAAAAACGGGGGAAAACACTGGAATATTGTTGCTAATGACTCCACTACAAAGCGTAGTTGATTACGGCTGTAAACACGCCAGAGAAATGCGTTGTTCACTGTGGGATCCATCAAAGCCAGCGTCGCTGCTTACGGATCGGGAAGCGTCTCGCTTCGAAAGCGAGCTTGACGCGCTGTGCTTACCGCAACTCACAGCATCATAGTTGGCCCGTGTTGTGTTCAAGACACGCCTACTTTTTACAGTTGCACCAATCAAAGTCGACGAAAGCACACAGCAATTCATGTTCTTTAACTCTTAGGAGTAAAATTGACCAATGAACATCGAGAAAAAGTTGAAGCTCTCGTGTGATGGGCGTACTGTATTTCCAGTTCAATAAGCTACTAGTATCTCAATCGTTGTCGTTGTTTTCATTTTACATTATTCGTGTTCCCTGTCCTGTACATTTGGTGTCTTCTTTAGCTGATATGTTCCCCTGAAAAGCATATCTTCTGTTCTGAATGTGATTATCATCATTGTCAACATCATATTGCCATTGTTATTATTATCATTATTATTGTTACTACATGTACTAGTAATACTACAATTACTACTATAATCGCTATTATAATAATAATAATAATCATTATTATTATAATAATTATTATTATTTTTATTATCATTATTATTATTATCATTATTATTATTGTTATTATCATCATTATTATTATCATTATTATTATTATTATTATTATTATCATTATTATTATTATTACTATCATTATTATTATTATTATTATTATTATTGTTATTATTATTATTATTATTATCATTATTATACTTTGATTACCATCACCAATGCCAGCACCATCTTGATATCATAGAATGGTTTTATCTACTCAAAATAGTTCCCTTCCCTCTTTGGCTCGTCATTGGGATGTGATGCTATCACCGACAGAAACGGTGGTGATGAATTAAAAGTGAGTGTCCTGGTTAGGGACTGCATAAACAAACAATAAAATACAGGACAGAATTTCAATTAGATGTGTGTTTCTCAGACTATCATAGAAAATCCTTTTCAATAAGGATGTCAGGTGTGCGATTTGTACGGCCTGCATTGAAAAATGTGTGCAGAAAAAAAAAACAACGACAACAAAGGTTTCATGCAAATGCCTATTTCAATAGTTTTCTAATCTACCTGATCGATTCTAATGTCTTTTGGTTCAAGTTAATAGAATTATTGCATCGAGTTGTTTTTATTTAAAGCAACTGATTGACTTTGGGTTGTTATTGTTTTGTAGGGGGAGGGTAGGCCAGGTATATTACGGAGGTACACCTCCCTGGTGTACACCTCCCTGGTATAGGTTAGCAGGCTGCTATGAAGAAAGCTTCACCCTTAAAGGGGTGGTATAGCATTGGTGGAGACGAGCATTGAGCTTTGTACCTTTTTGCGAGATACCAAGAAACCACATGGAAAACAGTGCAGAGGATACCATTCTAAGAGCAATTCAAGGTTTATTTGATGAAAATCGGTTTTGGAATGGGTGAGACATTCAAAAACAAAATAAAACAAAGCGATCATAATAACAGGTGGGTCCCACATTTTATTAGGATCGCTTCGTTTTGGATATCTCAGCCATTTCAAAACCAATTTTCATCAAATAAACATTGAGTTCCTTTTGAAATTACATGCTCTTTCTCATTTCATATAAGGTTTCTCATTATCTCACAAAAAAAAAAATGTTAAAAACCTGAAGTTAGGTCTCAACCAGAACTATACGATCCCTTTAAAAGTATTCTTAAACTAAGTAACTTGTTCCTGTTCTACATTATTATGGTGGCACAGAACGAAAGATGATGACGTCATATTAGAACGCTATAAACAACGATCCATCCCCAACAACTGTTCTGGTTCGTAGCAAAAAAATAGACACCACGCAGCATGAATAGCTCGTGTGATTGCAGTGAGATGGATGGGTGCATTTGTTGTTTGTTTGGGGTTTTTTTAGACCTGTATTATTTTGCTTGTTTGCTTTTTTTTTTACTTCTCGACCGTGACTAAGATCCCCAACGGTAAATTCAAACTGCACAACACGGCGGGGTTTTTTTCTCTTTCTCTCTATCTCTCTCCCTCACTCTAGTTTGGGTACGTGAGTGAAGAATTTGTCAACGTGTGAAGCGATTGAAGAATATTTTATAAGTGAATCCATGGATAAGAAGTTCTTTTTTTTTCTTTTTTCTTTTTTCTTTTCTCTCACTTTTGGGTTTTTTGTTTTTTTTTAATTTTGTTTGTTTTTGTGTTTTGTTTTGTTTTTTCCCTTTTAGGTATAATATAGTTTTCCTGGTGTATACTAGTACCTAGCCCACATGAAAAGCGTAAAGAAAAAAAAAATCAGTTCTCGGTTGTATCTCTGAGGAAAAAAGATGATGGGCAAACATTTTGTCAAAGCATATTTTTGACGATACTTATTTAGTGAGTTGTAAAATCATTTTATATGCGACATTGGCATCATACATTTGATATCCGCTAGAGAAAGCCGGAAAGCTGGTACTGTTGTGTGAAGGTTGGCCGAGTACTCATCAGCTGGGGGCGCTATACAACAATGAGTATCATGTCGTCTTGTCGTCTTGTTTCCTATACAATTTCACTTCGTATTTTGTTCTGTTTATTCTGTCCCATACAGAATAAGAGCTAACACAATAAAAAGAGAAAGATCTCATGGCGTTGGTACTTTGAAACGACAATAATCAGTGCACGTTGGGAGTAAGTACTATATGCTCCATGTATATACTGTATATGGCCATGCCAATAAGACCCGGGTTCGATTCCCGGCGGAGACCAATTTTTCAACTCTTGCGCTCTTCCGAAAAGGAGGAACAGTAAGAGGAATACTGATGTCAAAGCTACACACCAATTTCTCCTTCCTTTCTCATATGTCATATATATATATATACATATATATATATATATATATATATATATATATATATATATATACATATATATATACTCCTAGATGGGTCATTTGGAAGACATTTCCATTTGTTTTATATGCAAATTTATTCATACATGTTCAATGGCAGTTTACGCAATGGAGACACGAAAATTGTCTCCTTAATTACCAGTTGTCTCCCTAATGAAGACACTTCCCCCCAATATGTCTCCCTAAGGTGCCAACTAGGGATATATATATACACACACACACACACATATATATATATATATATATATATATATATATATATATATATATATATATATATAATTACATGTACATGTATATATATTATATGCATACAATAATCATATATACCATACGCCATAAATGGAATGCCTAATATGATGATATATATGGTCTTGTTCATCCAAGAAGTTATTGACCAATATTGCCAGGTATACCCATTAACACCTCTGTTCGAGAGGGGCTTGGTGGTTATCATATCATGTATATCCCAGTGATGAGTCCACCAAGCAGGATTCGAACCCACGATCTGTGTTTACAACTCTAGAGTCTGATCGACCATACCATTGATAACACTCAGAGGTATAGCGGATAAGATTTGTGGGTGCCATAGATTGCAACAAGTGCATTGAGTACTCCTTATCTTATTCTCCTGTTATGACGTTTTATTCGTTGCTTTCAAAAGACTGGTTCTTGTAATGCTGAGTTATGATAAGACTTTGCAAGTGATGGACAGTGCGGCATTCCCACAAATCTAGGAAAGGTCAAGCGTTGTGATATACACCACAGGTTGCAGAGGGGTGGAGGTATAGGGGTGTTCGCAAGATGCACCTGAAGATCCATAAGTGAGGATGGGTCGCACAACTGACTGTATGAGGTGCGATATGCCTTTGACTTCCTTGTAACCACAGTTTGTCTCATGCTCCCCTTGTCTTCGAGATATCGTACTGCCCCACAAAGTTTATGAATGGCACACTTGGTTCCGGTAAAGAGTATGGCCTAATTATTGTCTGAGGACAACTTTTACAAAAATCGAGAAAGAAACTGAATACAAACAAAATCTGGAAGTCGTAGAGTCAATAGCGATACATCGTCAATTCGTCATCATCAATGGTTGTACCAAGACGGTGACACAGTGTATACTGGAATGTAGGCCTAACCCCTCTACGACCTCTCCGGGGTTTTGAACACGTTTACTTCACACGTTATCGGCGTTTACCTGCAATTACCCAGGCCCAAGATCACGCAAGATCAGTAGCGCATTCACTCTGTGTTTGTCTGGAAGTGTGGCTCCGACCTTCGCTAACCCATTCTCACCTCTGACTTATTTAGGCTCAACGTGCTTCTATTTGTTTAACGAGGCTCCAGTCACACATGAAGATGTGGCACGTTTTGGTTGGGCGCCATACCGACGATGCAGGGTGACCACGGAGGAAAATGCACGAGTGGTAGTGGTCGCACTTTGGTAATCTTCACTGCTGCCGAATGGAATACGTGTATGTGATAAAAAGGAGATCAGAAATGCTACCCACAGATCAACCCAATCGTTTTATATGGGACCACTTAATAGGATGCTGCCTGTATTGACATAACTGGGTAGTATTTGCTGGGGGTTGTGACAGCATTGGGAATTATACGCCTCTGTTAGTAGGCTGTTGACGGGATGGGAAAGATGGGATGGGAGGTTATTCGTATATACCCGACGGCTGTTCTCACTGCGTTGGTCGGTAGGCCAGGTGATTATCACACTGTTGTTAATTTCACCTACAAAATTACTCAACTAACGCTGATCCTTTATTTGGAAAATTTGTTGGGTTAATTCCCTGTCTCAAAAGTACATATACCTTTTTGCTTTGTTTGTTTTACTCAGTTTTCATGACCTTCAAGGGATGGTATAGTTTTAATCCCTTTAATCTCCCTTGATCTTGTAGTTTCATTGGCTTTTATTGGATAGCTTGAAACTCCAAAATGGTCCCCTTTTATCTTAATGTCCTGGGGCAGGTTATTGGGGAAATTTTTTTAAAGTGAGAAACTGCTGCTTTTGCGCCATAATTTCTACGCTAAAATTTGATTCAACTTAAGTTCAAATCAAATTCATTTCTAGTTTTTGACAAAAAAAAACATAGATATTTCACTCTCTTTTGTGACAGATAATCATGTAAACACGATAATGTAAGGAACAGAGAATTTAACAAGTGTGAAACCTTTATTGGTAATGATACATTTCAACTACATATACTGAAGTAATCGAAGTGAAGTAAACAATATGTAATGTGCAAAAATTAGAGGGACTCACTAAAAAATACCATACTGCTTAGATACAAATCTGGGCCCCTCTCGGGATGAAGAACAACAGAAAAATAGATTGATACAAGGGGGAAAAACAGGAGATAAGTATACTATGTTCATCAGATTTTGATTTCAGCAAAGTTTCACAATCAATGGAGATTTTTTTTTTTCAACTCGTAAGAGATTGATTTTGACAACCCCGAATAGTGCAGCCGTGTTACTACGAAGCATTTCAGCCAGACTTTCAGTGGTGATTTGGTCGAGCACGTGCATAGGGTCGACCTCGCTATTCTAAACCATTTCTGGTTTATCGGTCGAACGGTCGCATCAGCGAATTGGACGTCAATGCCAAGTTCTGCGTCACTGCTCTTGGAAGACTTCAGATTTCTTAAAGCTGCAGTGTTGAAGTTATTTTTTATTTCATTTCATTTATTTATTGACCACAAAACGGAAAATCTTAATGAATCAAATGGCATGCACTCATATCTTACGTTTAAAAAAAATGTATTTACAAGTTTTGTTGGAGATGGAAAAAAGTAAATATGAATGAATGAATACATATCTACACATACAAAGATCACACGTTCCAAAATGGAACACAAAAGGCAATAAAACAACATACATGTCATTAATTCATTATATAAACAACACAGGGATCTTTACACCCTATAACAAAAAAAAAAATGCAACCACGGCATAAAATATTGCACCTGTAACTATAATGTAACTATGTAAATATAATACAATGGTAACCACATTGTCATCATACTTATACAGTCACGTAGAGCAATAGCTGGCCTATCAATGAATATTGTAGCATTGCACCGTCTTTCAATGATATATTGTTTAAGTTGTATTTTATTCTATGGTGTGCTGTTCTGATATATACTTGTATCAATCTGGAAGGATTAATTTCACGTACGCAACGTTTACGCTGTTCCAGCCGCACTGAAAATATAACTCCAGAGTTTCACCATTTTTCATGACTCAATTGCGTTTTTACTGACGACTCTAACTCATCATTCTATGTAGAACAATACTTTCATATAAATAGTAATATGTCAATCTCGTATCATCCGAAATAAGACGTTTGTTTACCTCAGATGCATCTCCATGTAACTACTCGATGCCAAAATGGATCAAAGCCTTCTTGTTGCCTTTGCATCACTTTCGCGTGCATCATTTCTATATTATCAAAAAACCAAAACAAAACAATAATAAAAAAGAACAACAATTAACGAAACAAGAAAACAAAACAAAACAAAACAAACAAACAAACAAACAAAAATATGTAAAAGGACATGAATGGCACTTAACGGCTTCCTGAAACCATCTCTCGAAATTCAAACCGGATTTTGATGCCTCCATTAATTGAGCAATAAAATGATCATGAAAAATAGAACTGTAGCAACAGTGAATTACCTTACCGTTTTCAATTACACTCCATTTTTTTTTCTCACGCACCCTGTTTTTATGCCGCAAAAACATGAGAAGACCACATTATTTTCTACACATCCAGAGACCAAGTAGAATCACGAAATGAACCTCCGTCCAACTTCTTGGCTTTGAAGGATGATCGTCCCTTGAACGCATCCCCTCTCACCTCTAGGGTTGTGTGTAAGTGCATATCATATTAACAAGGACATGCGCTAGATTTTGGACGACATCCCCTCATCTTCAGAGTGCTGGTATCTGATACGTGGATTAACGAGTCGTGACAATGACATTGACGCTGGGCAAGGCCACCAGCAGAGGAACTTTTGATCTCCTCGAGAGGTCGAAAGTTCATCTTACATTGTGACGTCACTCTTTTTGTCCATGGTTGATATTTTCGTCGCAATCTACCCCTGGGATGTCATTAGCATCACCCAAACCAGATGAGATAGTGTGGTATAAAATTCACATTATTGAAAAGAAATCAGCTTTTGCATTTGACCTCATAAAATGAAGTTCTCATGACAATATTTACATAATCCGTGTCCAGAACGCCTTATCTTAGGAATACATGACGACTATAAACTACACAACTTCTTGGAATTCCAAAATTGAATTGTGGTATTCATATCACGCGTCAAATTTCGCATAAAATTTTCATTGATGTGTTATTCATTTCGTTGCTCTTCTTTGCATGAAATGTTATGGATAATCTAATGTACACTTGCCGCCAATTTATCGTGAAAAGGCGAATTTTCCGTGAAGGTTATACGGTTTCGATGCAGACGTGTGATACCCGATGATTTGCGACCTGGGACCACCAACCCACGCCACAACATTGTGGTTGACGTGTCCTAAAGCAGGGGTGACTTGCGCGATTAATTACCGCTGCTTCCTCATTAAAGGGTTCGGACACCTCTCCGAGAAGGAGACCGGTCCGCGACACACCGTGCTGAGACACGTGCATGAGGAAACTGGCCAGACGGGAACTATCATTTTCAATTCAATTCAATTCGATAGTTTATTTATTCAATAGTTTATTTATTTTCAATCAGTTTGAGCCTTAGTAATAAAAATCACTCTTAAAAAAAGGAAGAAGAAGGAAAAGAAAAAAGAAAAGAACCCATAATAGTCAAGGTTGTTTGTAGTTATAAAAGTTCAGTTCTATAAACCTGCTGCAGTGATACAAAGCACCGCTCAAATCTTTAACTCAGGTTTAAAAACAAAAGATAGGTTGGTTACCTTTTCGTAAATAATTGTTTGAGATTATTTTTTGCTCATAAGTTTTTCTCAGTTTTGTCCCCGTTTTAGATATAGCATGGTATAGGATATATAAAAATGCTTGTGAAGTAATCCGAATATGCTGATGTCATAACTCGGACTAAAATGATACCAGCAATGAGAGTGATGGTGATGGTGATGGTGATAATAATAATCATCATCACCATCTTCTCGTGATAATGATGACAAAAAATAACAATAATGATAATTACAGTACGGTTTTATCTACATACAAGGGTAACCTCGTCAGTTATAGTATACTATAGTACATCAGAAAGTGCTCGGCAATTATCTTTCTCATCATTGTCAGGTGCCAATTTTTGTGTCTTGATGAAGGGGAACATTGTGGACACAGTATGTCCCTATAAAGGGATTGTTGTTGTTGTTGTTGTTTCGTTTTGTTTTGTTCTGTTTTAGTCTTTTATTTTTCCTGCTTCCGATTGGACTCATTATTAGACACTTCCGGATTTTAGCTTAAGTATTTCTAAACATGTTTTGTTTTCTGCTATCTGTTTCTATTTCCAATTGTTTGTGTCAAAAACAAACCCAAAAAAAAGTGTTATGCGGAAACACTTTTACCAGGGTTTTTTATGCGTGTACTTCAGAGTTGCATTCTATTAAAGGATCACTTGTTTTGTAAATAAAGTTGTTGTGAATGACCTGTTATAAATAAATGTGTGGGATGAAACCTGCGCATAAAGATGAAAGTAAGAGGAAGTGAATGCCTTGTATAGGAAACTTTATTTTGAAGCTGACAGAAATAACGCGGTCCCGAAGCCAAATGCCTCCTACATATTACTGCTTTATTTGCCCGTCTGATATTTGACATTCATACGCGTTTTTTGGGGGGTGTTTTTGTGTGTGTGTTTTGTCGTTGTTGTCGTTTCTTCTGCATCTTGCGCCTCCAAATTAATATATATATGTATATATATATATATATATATATATATATATATATATATATATTATATAAGTTGAAGTAATCTTATTTCACAATATTGTTGTTATTTTGCGCTTTAGATTATTGAAAACATACAGTTAATCTATAATATCCTTCAAGCGAGAGGGAATAAACAGATTACTGACATAAATATGCATAGTAAGTAGGCCTATAGGGTAAAGTGTATAGTACATGTATAAAGTATATACTGTAGTATATAGTACAATTTTTTTTTTATACACAGCTTGCTGTCGTTGAAGGGAAATGCAAAAGAATTGACGTGCATTAAAGAGACGATGTCACAAGATTCTATTTTCTGGCAGTCATCTGCTATCACTTTTTTCCGTTTTCCACACCTATACAGCTTATAGAAGAAAGATCAGGAACAATCAATTTGTTTTTAGGCCTTTTATAGCGTTGTGACCTTTGATTTAGTTTGTTTATTTTCTTTTGGTTAGGGTCTTCTTAAATGCTCTGCATGGAGCTTGCAATGTGATAATTAATGCTGTAGTCTTCTGTGTTTGTCGAATAATCTGCAAGTTAGAATGCCATCTGTTTAAAGGACAAACAAACGAGGTTCTTTTGGTCAAAGTGTACCAGGTCACAAAATTCGTTCATAATATTTCTGGATTTTTTGTCACCAAAACCGGGGAAATGAGTATATAGGAATGACATAATTTTCCAGGACACCTTATCATTGCCCTTATTTTTCTGAGAATATCCCTTAAAAGAAATACAAGGACGTACTGTAGAGGTTATTGGACGGTTCATGAAAATCATGAAGTTTTGTTGTTTCAAGTCATGGACGCTGCGGTGACAGTTTTTTTTTTTTTAGTCGAGTTACATTAGGTTCAAACTTACGACACCATGCTTTCTTCAGAACAATAGCCAACGCCATCATAAAGAGGTATGAAGTTACCACACATATCAGAGTAACAACTTACTATACCAATCAAAGGTCAAAACAGGGTACCTAATTGAAGCGCAGTGCACCGAATGCTCTCCTGGATAGATCAGCATGGAACCTCAGAAAGTTGAGCAGATATGCGGTGGGAAAAGAATTCTTGTCTGTCTGCAATCGTTCGAGCCCGCAGATTCACTTCCACTCCCATTTCCTCACCGTGGTTGAAATACAATCAGATAGCCTAACCTCTCATTTATGACCTTTTAACATCTAAATTGAATCGACAAAGTGAGATCCAAATACGTCATAATACCATATAGGACGCATGTGTATCCACATTAGCGCAAATTGTTTGAATTTTGTTTTTCCATTACGTCTTTCTCCCAAGTAAAACAATAAGATGTGGATTTGAAACTCTCTCTAAAAACGAAAAGTGAACACGTGCGCAGCAAAGGTGTATAGGCCTACAGTTTCCCATGTAGCGCTTAACGGTGGACGAAATGGTTGCCACTACGAATTATGCGCATCTCGGCCCGAAAGATCCTAGTTTGCTGGTGAGGCGTAAAATAAGTGATCAGATTCTAGGCCACTGGAAGTGGTTAGGATTAAGGCGAAGGAGAACGATTTGTCAAGGGGCAAGGATTCATCCTTGGCGGTAAGAAACGCGCGTCCAAGGGGCAAATATTCTTGCAAAGGGTCAAGTTAAGGGGAAGTTTCCCCAAATAATTATATATGTGGATTGAGTGAATGCAGCAATATAAGTAGAATACGTCAACAAAGTTTGAGGAGAATTGGACCATCCGTTCAAAAGTTATGAATTGTTAACGTTTTGATACCGCCGTCACTGAATGGGGAGACCTCCACATGCAGTTTCATTAATTTCATTTCATTTATTTTTATTTTCAACAAAGAATCATCATTCTATAAAACATAGCATGAAAAATCCAGCATAATTATACATATTCTACTAATATCGAAATATAGTATAAACAGAATAAATTGAGAACGTTGTAGATGCATGATATAGATTTACTAAATAATTTTGGAAATATTGAAAATGGAAGGAAAGCTAAAAAGCACAGATTGTAGCATGTATTCTCCTCAAACCCATTATTGCTATGGTACAAAAATGTGAATGAATGAATGAAAGATTTATTATCAAATTTAAGTTCAAGTTTACAATCACAGATAATTTATACAATCATTGAGAATACAATAATAATAATACAATTAACAGGAATACAAGACATGAAAGTATAGAATCAAACTTATCAACAATATGAAAAGGGTCCAACAAATAGCAACGCTAGTGAACGTTGACCCTTGAATACAGAAGAAGAATATATAGATTCAACAAGAAAATTATTTACATTATAAACAAGTGTATTTACACTATGTACAAGATTAACAATTTGAAATTGATAAGTGTACTTACATTACTTATATTATTAGAATTGAAGTTTTTGTTCAATGTAACCATGTGCGGGCGTAGAAACGTATTTATAAAGTGAAACAACACATCGAACATTGACGACAGGCCTAAAACCCGACAACAACAGTTTGTGACGTCACTATCATAACTTTAACGAAAGTTGAGACCATCTATTCTATAAATGTTCGTTGTCATCTTCATCAAAACTACCGATGAACTTCTGATATGTATCATGTTCAAGTCTAACGTGTTAGCAGCATTATTCATCGAAGAAGAATTGATTTTCATAAAACCGTGACATGATCATGTCGAACAATAATACTCCTTGAAGCCTGCCTTGTCAAAGATAGCCTTGGCAATATAACGATTAATGGAATGGGAACTCATCTTTTTCTTCTTCTTCTTTTTAACGTGGATGCTCCTCAAGCAAACTACATGGGCCAAGCCACGGGACAGATCAACGGATTCAAGTCCACTTCAAAGAACTGTCATAATTAATAGGCGATGAGGATAAAACTGCCTTGCCTTATATGTAGGCCGAGGGGCACAGTCGCTAGCTGCAGCCATGCAGGGGACTCGAACCAACGACTTCAATATTGATTTGTCCGCGATGTTGTCCTGTAAGCCTCTACAGAATTTTAGAATTTAGAAGAATTCAGTGAAACTATTGTCCGCACTAATCATAATAGAGCACATGTAAAACGCCTTTCCGTCTGGAAAGTAATGAATATAATATATAACTGAGCCTTAATTAAGGTGAATGCACATTGAGTGATATTCATTGTGTTTATAGTTTTATCTTCTTGTGTAGAGCATTGAGCAATAACTATAGCTCATCATAGGCAGCGCTCTTGTGCAAAGCTATATTTTGTGAGCGTTATTGTGCAGAAGACAATTATGATACCCATCTTTCTTCGCATGAAGTTTTTTTTTTTTGTTTCCTCAGCAAGACACAAATAGAAAATAAAAAAGGCAATTTGCTGGCAGTTGTTGTTGATGTTGTTGCTTTTTCAAAACACACTCTGGAGAAGTAAACAAAAACAAGCACTGTTTTCCCTCGCGAGAAGGACACTTCTTGCTTCATTTCGATTCGAATACAATGAACGATCTTATGACTGTACATAATTAACCAAAAACGCCCCCCCCCCCCTTGGTCAGAAAAATCAGTTTTAGTCTGTAGGCCCTTCTGTCCAGGGAACTTCCTTTTATCTAGGCCCCACTCCCTTCATTCCACCCCCACCCCCACCCCCTCCCAACTCCCGTGATTGTAAAGGAGGCTCAAAATAGAATCCAGGTCAGGCCGTATCTCGCTGTGGGGATGCGTCGAGGGAGGAGCTGATGACGTCATCCATATGCAATGGAGGATGATCCCGGCTTGCCCACACACTCAGCACCACTGAAAGAAGTCCTCTTCGCTTTTGGAGTGGAATAAATCGTAGTTTGTCGTTACCATGAATACGGGCAGGCGTTAAGTTAAACATCAGAATCATGAACTCTTCCTGACCTGGGGCTACTTTGGCCCACATCTGATCGGGAAAGGGGGGGGGGGGGAGGGGGGAGGGGGGGAGGGGGAGAGGGGGGAATGTACCCACTGCATAACATGGGTTCTCGTGTATCCGTTGATCAGTGCGGTGAGGTAAATGTCTTTGCGTATGTGCACATTTTATGCTTTTGAATTCCCCATAATCAATACCAAAAAAGAAAGAAAACAAAAGTAAAATAGAATAAATACACAGAGTCAATGGCAATTTGTTAACGTTATTGAAGTCTTTGTTTTCTCTCATTGAAAGTCCCTCCGAATGAGAACGTTGTCGCTTTTTCTTTACCGTTGCCGCAACGATCATAATTCAGTAAAAGAACAATTCTTCAAAATAATACACAAGTACCCTGGGCTGTTAGACAGAATGGAACTCGAGAGGGCGTAATGTATAGTTGCCACTGCTCTCATGGCCTCACGCGTCTTCCAACGACGCGTACATATTTCGGGGGGGGGGGGGGGGGGAGGGAGGGGGGGGGGGGGAGAAGGGGAAGGGGAGGGGAAGGGGGTGACATGAGCTGAAAGAGTAAACCAACAAACAGGCTCTTATTCTTCTCATTGAAGCTTTGCTTTGTTTTGTTGCTAGAACCGTGGAGGTGGGACCATTCCCACCTCCCTGCTAGAACTAAGTAATGACGGTGTTTAGGGGAATAACTATTTTTCAAATTTTCATGCATAATCCAATGGGACAATTTCGATACACTGATGTTGTCACCTCAGCTAATTTGCATATGTATGACGTGTGTGGCCACTATTTAATGAAAAATCTTCCTTTAGCAGCCATGAATTTTTTATATCCAGGTACGTTGGATTTTGCTGCAACTTCTACTATTGGATCTGTGTACCATGTTTTACTCATTATTTTCACTATTGTGAACCCGATCAAGGAGGGCCTGGCTTGTAGTCCACCTCAATCCGGAGAGGTATCCAACGAATTTTACCTCTCCCTGTTCGTATGCCGGAGGAGTTCCACCATCTCAAAGATGGCCTGGTCAAGAGAGCATCCTTCCCGGAATCTTCCTGATTTATCTATTTATTTGCTTCTATCTCTCGCTAGATAGCTTTTTTACGATGCTTACAAACCTGCCAGGAGATATATCAACAGAGGAGCGAGTATAATGAGGGCTTAAATCATTGTGAAGATAGCATCGAGTATCACATGTTAGTATTCATTCGCCACCGCCCTCGAGGCTGCCATGTTTGGAAAAAGGATTGAAGCCTGCAATATTTCTTAAATCAAGATTTTGTTTGTTTGTTTGTTGTTGTTGTTGGTGGTGGTGGTGTTTCTTTGTTGTTGTTTTTTGTTTTTTGTTTGTTTGTTTATTTGTTTGTTTTTTGTCTTATATATATATATATATATATATATATATATATATATATATATAACTGATGTTGAAATGAAGTAGATTATTTCAAAGACAAACACAATCTACTATTTGCATGATCTCGAGATTTCTTTCCAGGGCCGGGCTGCCCTGTGTAATAGGACAAAATCTTGTCACTCTATTGTTAGATTCAGAGTCAAATTTTCATCGGAAAGATTGTAGGATGTCATCTTTCTTGGCGTTGAAATTTCTGATGTAAACAATACTAGAGACAATAAATTATTCAACAATGATGCATTACAGATGTAGAACTTTTTAACATGGAGATGATAGAAGCTATCACGTGAGAGGGACTGCTGAAATGATGGGCATGTGCGCGTAAGATCTGAATATATACACCGGTGATTCATAACTGGTAGAACGATATCATGACATATAGAAAGTGTAATATAATGTAGGTCTACAGTGAAATATCTCTCCTTCCTCCTCCTGTGTGTCAATTAATATGATTATGAGAATTCAATTCCATTTCATTTGTTTGAACCAATAGCATTCAGTGGTTCAGTTCTGATGTGAATGTAACTTACATGCCTGTCAACTCACTATTATTGCGAACCTAGACTTGTATTTCATTTGACTCAATGTGCTTAGTTGGGTTTTTTTTTTTCTCCTTTTTTGACATGCAGCGAATTCACAAAAATATATAAAAGGGCAACGGAGTATAAATGATAAGAAAGTTTACACCCTGGCAGAGAGGTTTTTTTTTCCTTGATGTTGCCTTGGTACCTAATGTAATATACAGATATTTCTGTCGAAATTCAGAACGCTTGATTGAAAAAGATTAGTATACTCAGTCTAGATTAAGGTAATGCAAACAAGATTCGATTTCGCTGGAATCAAACACAGAAAATGGCAGTATTTACAAACTGGAGAGGGAATGATTTATCGTGTAAGCGAATCTATACGAGAGGCTTTTTCAAAGTTCACTTCGTTTAACCATGACCAATCACTATCGTGGAGAGGGCTTAACCGTCGATTCTGTCTTTCAATCTTCTGTTCATCACGGACATGGTAAGAGAACTGAGATAAGGGGCGGGATGCTGAGAGGAAAGGGGCGATAAGTCGCCTCCGAGAGTGGCCGAATTCGGTCGCTATGTGTTTTCTTACTCAAAATTTCAAGTGTGTCAAGAATATGGAATGAACTGTACTACCTGCAAAGAGACCTGTATTGAAAGCTAACTCCACATTTGTTTTATTTATTATACTTCGACAAACGATCACTTTATTCTGTTCTAATGGCATCTGCATGTTAGACTGTAGTGCCTGTTCAAGTTTAACTGCAGCTTAAAGGTAATTGTAGAGGGAGGTAGAGTTGACTGAAGTACAAATCAAATATTTTTGTAATTAGATACACCACAATTCAGATACATTTTACATGACAGGCTGGGTGAGTTTTGTAATGGGATACACCACAATTCAAATGGGATATACTACAATCAAGGGGGTGGAACTAATTCAGAGTAAAAGTTTACACGAGCTATAGAATTTACCAGTGTCCTGTGAAACAGGGCAATAGAGTTAGAAGTTTTATGATTTGTGAAAATGCAACCATGAAAAAGTTACATACTGGATATTTGCTCTTGAATGGAAATGATGATAAATCTTAACAAGATGCATTCTCCTTCTGCATCATTTTCATGAAAAAAAAAAAAGAAGCTCATAGGAGAAATGCAATTCTTCAGAAGAAGCATTGTTTACTATACATGGTTTGTGATAAAGGAATGTTTGGTTAAAGTTGACCCTGGGATGTCCCTCCCCCCCCCCCCCCCCCCCCTTCTTAGGTGCTTGTCTTAAATTTTTAAGCATGCAGCTATTGGCTCCATTGGGAGATTACTGCAAAAACTTACAATAGCTACATGTAGTTAGGGACCCATAATTTGCATAAATTTCTGGCTGACTACTTGACAAGGACATGATTGATGTTGTAAGTAACTCAACTTGCAAAATGTGTACTTGGCATGAATGGTAAATGCCAACTTGTTATAAGAGTTCTTTTTTGATACTTATGGGGTCATTGTTACGTATTCTTGATTTTGTGTATTTACAATATAGACCTATGTGTCATTGTATTCAGTTGTCTATTTTTATTTCAATATGTAGTGCCATATTTCACTTGTCATGAATGATTCATGTGTTCATTGCATTCCTAATAATTTTGGATGGCTTTTAGCTCAAGATTGTATGTTCATACATTATGAAGCTGAAGGATGCTTTATACTGGAGTTTTGCATACTAAAATGTGAACATTCAAAATCAAAACCTGTCTCATTGGAGCCTATCAAGTAATGAAGAATTCTGCTGACATAAATTAAAAGAGGATTGGCTTAAATCAATGGCTAAACACTAACAATACCAAGTTACTAGCCCTTGGTTGGCAGACCAATTTGGATGTTACACTTAAATATGATGCAACTACAATTGTATCAAAGGATGCTGACATTACAGTGACAATATCATAGAAAAAAAAAACACATCCTGAATGCCTCACATAATGTGTCAAAGGTAACGTGGCAAATCTAAGGACAGTTAGATTGTAAAAGGTGATTTATTTCTGGAAGTAAGCTCTTGGGTCAAGTGGAATGTGTTGATATAAGAATAGCTTCTCTCACTTTTTTTTAAAAACAACGCTGTGCATTAGTATTCAGCCTGCTCTTGCACAGTCAGATATTCCACACTTTCTAGTCATTATAATTTCCTTCAGTGTAAATTGATTTTTGTACATGGGTGTTGATTTGAATTTCCCAGAAACTGAAGACTAAGGTGCCCATGTTCCTGAGTTTCGTTTACTTTCATATTGCTATTGATGATTATGAAAACCTTACTCTCTAAAAAAAAAAAAAAATCGAGTGAAAATATTCACTCTTAAACAAGTGAATACAAAAAAGAGGGAATTTAGAGTGAAAATGTTCATTTTCACTCATTTTGGAGTGACCTCAGGGATCACTCGAAGATTTTGGAGTGATCCTGAGGACACTCTAAAACAAGTGAAAATGAACATTTTCACTCAAAATTCACTTCAATTTCACTCTAAATTCACTCTTTTTTGTATTCACTCCTTTAAGAGTGAATATTTTCACTCGATTTTTTTTAGAGAGTATTCCCAAGTCAAACTTGTGATGGTTAAAAAAAAAAAGAGACAACAACCCCCACCAAAAACAAAACAAAACAAAGCAAAACAACTTGTTGACATATTCGCACATTTATGACTCTGAATTAACCTCATATTTTTCTGTGAAAATAATGACAAAATCAACCTTCTTTTCTATCATCTCTTTCTCTCTATGATTACAACGTAGATCATTTGATCTAGTTGTTGGCAAGTTGTGCCATCTTTTAAAGACGAATGGGCTGTACCTGGAGTCGAAATATACAGGTGAGAATTTTTGTCAAAGTTTATGGCTTGATGTACTCTGAGACAGCAATTTCATTTCAATGTTGATCTTTCCAGCTGCAGGGGTTCTCAAATAGACCCCACCACATCTACTTGTAACTCTACAACCAACATAGGAGGCATGCTATCTATGTTGTTGCCTAATCTTGTGAGTCACAGACAGTCACACTGTCATCAGTGAAAGCTGTTATTAAAGCATGTGTCCTTATGTAGCATTCAAAACACATCACACCTGCAGTACAAAGTCAGCAATACCATGCCGCCATCCACTATAGGCCTAACATGCTTTGTGCAAACTTACTTGTGATGTTAGCTTCATTTTACAGGAAACTTGCTTCAAGTACTTGTTTGAAATGTATTCCAAAGGTTTTAGTATAGAGTAGACTGTGTATTTTTCAGTCTGTCCATTCAGTGGAAGAGTTGCTTTTTGCCCAGTTTAGTGTATTATGTGTGAGCATGCTGATTTGTTTGTTTATTTCTCTGTTGTTGTTTTTGAGATGGGTTGTTTAACCATATGAAAGAGGGAAGTGACATGGAACCAAGCTGCATGAAATTTTATTACTTTGGCACATGTACCATCCAAGGTGACCTTAACATAGTCATATAAGGGGGGGGGGGGGGGAATATGTGTTTAATTACTTGGTTCATGTTATCCTGGTTTCACCTTGCTGTCCTATGTAATCCCAGAATTAATGCGCAATTTGCTACGTATTGTCTCTACTTTTTATACTCGTTTTGCAAGAAACCTTGAGTCTCAGTTTTAAAGGGTTAAACTACAGACAGTATTCTTCCAAATGGGAAGACACAACAGTAGAGCCTGGTGGTTGGCAATTGTAGCTGGACTTAATTGATTAGTATCAATGATGAGAACAAGAGGATAATAGAAGCTGTTAGCAAAAGTATTGAAAAGCATGCAAGTGTTTTGTGTGTGTGTGTTTTGTAAGATGTGACTTTGCAGTCAGAAGTTGGTAATGATGAGAATCTCTTGTGTGCATTCAAGTTTCTGCACCAGCATGACATGTACAGTTGAACCTCTCGTATCCGGACAAGTCGGGACCAGGGCTCATCCGGATAAGGGATTTGGCCGGATACGGGAGACTCAATGCTTTATACATGTACATATACATACACATGTACTGATATAGCCCATTGTAGTACCACATGTAGTAATGTGTATACGGCAACCTTTTCATTGTTACACTCACTAACAGACCCCAAAATAGAGGTTCGTGTTTGCAAGAATGAAATCATTTTCTTTTATAAATTCTTGGGATGATTTACCTAAATAATTATTAAGAAATGTATCAAGTATATGTAATTCACGTGTGTTTGTGCAGGAGTTCTCAAGGAGCTGGGAATCCCCCTTTCCTCCCGTAATTATTAAAAAACAATCACGGCGAGATTGCGTCCGTATAATAGAGAGATCCGGATAAAGGGAGGCCGGATAAGAGAGGTTCAACTGTACATCATACTTCACATTGTCAGTCTGCACCAAAGAACAAAATGATCTCAGGTGTGTGTATGCATGTGTATGTGTGTGTGTGTGTGTGTGTGTGTGTTCACGGGTGCATGTGGTTGGGTGATGGACACATTACATGAGTGTCTCTGTTTGTTTTGCAGACACCCTAAACGCCCTGTTCACCAGTGTTAGGACTTTGATCATAGACCAGGAGAAGAGTGAGATATCCAGAACTCGGCTGCTAGAAGTCCTGGAACTGAGGGCTAGATCGTGGGCAGAGGACCTCGAGGCCTTGGACACATCCAAGGTAGATATTAACTCACTGCATGCTGTGATATGCTGCATCGGTCATTGTATGTAAAGACACTACATATTCTTTGACTATCCGCTATTTGAAGTGAAATGCTAGTATCTCACTGTCAGTAGTAATTAGAGTGGGACCCAAATTCCCAAAGAAGGTTATTATTGTTTGTTTGCTTTTCATCCCTATCTACATGTATCTCTTATTAAACCCTAAACTAGGCTGAGCTATTTAGGTAGATGATAGAGCAGGGTGACCCTTTCAGATCTTGGCTGTTGACTGCGCAGTTGTGACAAAAATTGGCAAACACAGTACATACGGCCTTATATACAAAATAGTGGAGTTAATTTGTTGTTGTTGTTGTTGTTGAAATGTTAATTTATGCTAATTTTGCATGGCGTATGCATGAAATCAGAATGTTTATGCCTCCGCCACAAATTGGTGCCGGAGACATTATGTTTTTGGGTTGTCCGTCCTTCCGTCCATCCGTCCGTAGTGAATTTTGTGGACAGCGTAACTAAAAAAAAAAAACCGTTTGAGGTATCCTAATGAGACTTGGTATTTATATGCATGAGTGGATGAAGTTGTGCCTATCAACCTTTGAGTGCACATGCTGAAGGTCAAAGGTCAAGGTCAAATGCTCAAAATTTCACTATTTCTGCGATATCTATGCAATGACTGAAGGAATTTTCTTGAAACTTAACGTATACATACGTACTACCAGATAAAGATTCTCTGGTTAGAGTTTTGGGTCATGAGGTCAAAGGTCAAGTGAAAATTTTAGAATTTCACTTTTTTCTCTACATCTCGGAAATCATTCAAGGTATCTTCATGGAACATACTACATTATATGCATTTATAAAATGGGTTCAAGAATGTAGCCAATTGGAAGCGCTGAAATGAGTCACGTGTGCGTGCATTAATTTCTCACTAACATGCACAGCCTGACGTCACAATGTTTACACTAGCAGTGCGCACTCAATCAGTAGTTACAAATGCGTCATGCGCTACTATACGTGCTGTCAATCCTGTAAACAACTTCTAGTTCGGACTGCTGCCAGCCGGCCTTTCCTGTGCATACATGTGGCGTACGTATACTCTTATACGTACACATCTCACAGTACTTACATGTGCGGGATTTCTGAGTGCGACGTGCGTAATATGTTTGGGACGAACATCTTCGGACATCTTGACTTTTTGACTTGAGCGAGTGCTACATGTAGCTGACTGGTATTGACCCACAAAGGTACGTGAAAAATGCTGTTAGTTTTCGACCCATTTTATAAAACAAATGATGCACAGGATTATTCCGTGACGTTAGTGGAGATGCAGCTCACTCTTGGGTATTTACAATGTAGTGCAACATGCACTCGGCTTCGCCTCGTGCATGTTTCACAGTTGTAAATACCCTCGAGTGCGCTACATCTCCACTAATGCACTCTATCCTGTGCATCATTTGTATAGTAATGACTGGCAGTGATCATCAAGGGAATTTGGGGGTCATGGGGTCAAAGGTGAGGGTTAAAAGGTCATGGTCAACTCTTCAGAACTTCACTTTTCCCTCATAGTTATGCAATGCCTGTAGGATTTTTTTTTTTTTAAAACTTGGTGTATACACGTATTACCCAATAGAGATTCTCTGGGAAGCCAAGAAGGTAAAAGGTCAAGATCAAGTGAAAGTGCTGAATTTCACATTTTCCTCCATATCTCGGAAGTGGCTTTAGGTTTCATCGTGAAACTTAGTACATAACCTCATATTTATGTATGTTCTGCCTGACAGTGATTCTCTTGTGAATTTTATGGTCATAGGTTCAAGGGTCAAAGGCCAGGTCAAAATGCTAACAATTTAACAAATTATACTTTTTCCCCATACTTTGACAATTGCTCAATGCATGAACTTATAAGAGGATCAAAAGTCAAGTAAAAGTCAAGTAAAAGTCCTTAAATCCCCCCCAAAAAAAAAACATGCTCTTTTAGGAAAATATAGCCATTCATCCAATTAAACCTACATTGTACAATGTAGTTCAAGGAAAGTGAACATTCAACATATTTGTGACAATAATGTCATTTGATATTTTGCCAATTATGTGAAACTGTTATTGTCAAGATGTACTATAGACCTATTAGGAGAATCGTGCTTTACGGTGGAGGCATGTACTGGCGACATTTCTAGTTGCTATAAATCACTAAATAGAGCTCTAAAGAGGCATATATTCAGGTTTACATATTCTTTCTAGTGTTCTGAGTAATATTAATGTAGGTGAAAACAAAATCTGTGCCATCATGAAAAAAAAAAATTCTGAAGTATTTTAAATATTGTGTTTGAAATTCTTATGTATTTCTATTTCTGACTTTGTTTTTTTTTAATGAAATTTGTGAGCAACACTGTTCTTGGCATGAAAGTATGCCATTAATTGATTTTAATCAATAAAAAGCAAAAATAATCATGTTTTAATGAAATTTGACTGAAAGCACAATTTGCATTCAAATTGTACCTGAATTCACACTTTTGACCAATTTTTGGTCCAACATGCATGTACGCATTAATGTTTGACTTCAAAACCGTGGCCTCAGGTGTCACAAAGTTGGTGTCAAAAGATGCAGGAGGCTCGAAAGAAAAAAGTTGTAAAACATCATACTGATAGCATCTGGCGATAGTGAGATTTTGCACAGAATTTTGAGGGGGTCAGCCCAGGCCCAACCCCCCCCCCCCCCCCCACACACACACACACATTGATGTATACTCTGTCGAGCCTTTATAATGCTTTGCCTGCTGCGATCAATTCTTGTCATGCGACAAAATGCTAAGTGCATATTTTCTGTTCATGTGTCCTTCATCTATGAGGCCATTGTTAACATAGTTTACTTCATGGTTATATTTCAGGGAGCTGTGCCTACCCCAGACCTGACCTGTCCATCTATGGGATCAGCCCAGCAACAGACAAGTGAAGGTCAGATATTGTGTAAGCATCTTTCAGAATCCTTCGGAATAGGTGGTTTTCATAACATATCAAAATCTTATGCATTCCTTTTAAACATACTTTCTTGACAACCTGAAAGTCGCAGGAGCCATTATGTTTTCGGGTTGTGCATCTGTCCATAAATCAGTTTTGTGGACAGTATCCAGTGTTGCCAGATACAAATTTTGTAAGGCATGTTTTGGGCCATCAATTTAAGGGTCAAAAGGTCAAGTAAAATTGCTTAAAGTTCACTTTTTGTCCATACTTTGGAAATGGCTCAAGGTATAATTTCATGAAACTTAGTACAGTTATACTACTTCCTGACATTGATTCTCTTGAGAATTTTGAGTCATTGGCTCATAGGTTCAAAGGTCAAATGTCAGTTTAAAAGGCTAAAACTTCTATTTAATGCTGAAGTGTGACTATTTTTTCCATACTTTGGTGATTGCTCAATGCATTATACACTTAATCAAACTGTATATAATGCAAAACTTTACATATTCGACTGCACAATGATTTTGTTTTGAAAGATTTGGGCCATTGGATCACAGGTCAAGTGAAGACGTTACTATGTTGCTATGTTCCCCATATTTTGAAAATAACTCAAAAGTATTGTCTTGTCAAGAAAATGTGATATTACCATTATTTAAGAAAGTCGTGGGGTATGGGTCGAAGGACAAGGGTCAAAGTTCAAATGAAAATGCTCAAATTCCTGCATTCTTGCTCTCTGAAACAATTTAGCCATCCAAATGAAACCTGGTATAACGGCAGATGTGAATTTTTCCTTCATATTTGATTAATAATGCCTACACTCATTCAGAATAAAGAAATGTCAGTTGAGTAGACCATATGTATAGTATAATTGTATCCTGTAGGGAGACGTGTGTCATGAGGGTCAATAAAAAGGTCGAAAGAGGACTAACCGTGTCAAAATGACTGAGCACTAGGGGGACTATGCCGGACCCAGTGCACTTAGCACTACTGTCTGCTCTGTTTCAAGTACACTAATTTCACTTCTAGAAGTCCTTTTTATTTTTATGTAATTTGTACAGGGAAAGGGGAGAATTGGTTTTAAAAGAGGTAAAACCTCTGACACTTAATCACTGTTCAATATCAGTGATAAGAGACAGAACTAACAAAGCAGGGGAGGCTACACAATACAGTATGCTCTTGTGAAGGGAACATTCGACTGGGGTTCTCAAACAGTTGGTAATTTTGAGATAGAAGTTTGATATTTGTTATTTCAGCCATTCCATATCAATGATTGTCCTGATAAATATAGGGTAGTATGTTTGTTGTCATGACTGGATGTAAGCAAAGGTGTGTTTTCTTTGTGTGGTATAAGTTTTAAAGCTTTACAGCAATTTGTATATCAAAACCTCATTTATATGACGGAGATTCACATTTAATGTGCACGATTCTATGCATTGTTATGATTGTATACAGTTATAGGAGTATACACTCTCTGTTCATATTATCTTGACAAGTGCTGTACATAATAAATAGTGGAAGGTCATGAGATTTAATAATATTAAAAATAATTGCATTTATATGGCGCGTCATACTGACGTTTCTAAGCGCACTTTGCTACTCATACAAATAGACTAGAACCCTTAAGGCTGATGAAGTTAAGATGTTGTCTTAAGTACATTGCACATATCATTGTGACATTATTGATTGTAGTGCTAGTGCAGTGATGCAACAATTACAGTACTGAGTGCTGTTATTTGCAATTGCATTCACTTTGCAGAATCTTTATCTGAAATCATTTTCCTGTACACCAGGATAGATAATCCATTTTTAAAAAGATGTGGCTTTCAACATATGATATTGGTTCTAAGTTTTCTTGTTAAGATTTGGAACATGTGGTTTGTGTTATCTAAGTTTGAGCACTGAGTTTTCAGTTTTGCCTCTAAGCAGCTCTGAAGAACTATCCATATATTGGCAAATGTGTAGTGCTTCACCGCAATGTACGCGGATTTATTTGTCTTGGCAGCTCCAGCTGGAGACTATATGCCGTGGATACCTGACCATCAGCACCCATCTGGTATGGCCGGAGGACCACTGCCTCCTCTCCCGACAGAGAGCCCCGCCCCCAGGCCCCCCACACCCAGGCCTCCCACACCCCTCACCGTGGAAGACATGACCCTGCTGGCCAAGCAGACGCCGTTTCCTGACGACACCAGCGAGGAGGAGGAGGACAACCAGTGGGAGACCCTCTCCGACGTGACATTTGCCTCCGAGAGCTCCGACGAGTTTGTCCCGCCGGAGGTGCAGGAACTGATGCAGGAGTCGACCAGTGCCCTGGACATGGAGCTGTCCAGACTGCTGGCCACCAAAGTACCATGCAGCTACCGCAGGACAGGTACGATGCTATGCCTCTTGACTTCTGGAGTGCATTCTGGCATATGTATTCTGTCATGAAAGGATTTGGTTTATTAATAAAATATTTGTTTAGCATTTATTCATTTCACTATTTACAAAAATAAGCATCTCTCAACATATTCAACACAAGATTCAGTGCCATCAGAACAGTTGTATGTCATCAATTTGTGTCACCCTGTGTTAGTGGACATAATGTAACGCGAGTTACCATAACGTGAGTTACCAATATAAAGGCTCCCTACATTTTACGAGGTCATTGTTACTCAACTTTGATAGTGTTAATTTATGAGTCCTAACCCACTATCAATTCAAGGTAGGAAAACTTTTATCAAGATTGTCTAGTATGATGAGACTTTCCAAAAAGAGGCCTTTATAGAATTGACCATGACCTTTTTGTGTAAGGCGAGTGACCAAAATTAAATGATTCAAGAATCCCAACATGTTTGTCCTTTATTTTTCTTTAAATTGGATTCATTTAGTTGGTGTATGTCTACTTAACCCATGATGAAAAAAGTAACTAGTAGATCCTACCAATTACAAAGATATTGGCACATTATCCCATAAATGTACCCATTATTTGTAACGCGAGTTACCGTGGAATTGCCCATATCAAAATTCAAAGTTGCAACAACAATCAGGTTAAAACCAAGTAATTCTGGCTGTAATAAATCCACAAGTCCATAGCAGAAGTAGCATGTGCGATGCGCCGTCTACAGTAATACCGTAATGCGTGCATTGTCATCGCGTAAAAGGGAAAAAAAAAACCTAATGATCACTGGCACGTATGCCTTCGACATTCGAGTGCCATGTGAAAAAGAAAATTGGGGAGAAACAGAGAGAGAATGGAGAGAGAAACTTTCTCTTGAGTTCTCTGTCCATTCTCAGCCCAGAGCTCCGAGCTCCATATAGCTGTGTGTGTGTGTGCAGCGGCTGTGTCTGGCTTCCCCCCCCCCCCCCTCTTTACCTGTACATGTATGCCACGGTTGTGTGTATAATGCCTCTTGGTGTGTGTGTGTGTGTGTGTGTGTGTGTGTGTGTGCTGCGTTCAGCAGCGGTTGGTGGAGGACATACCTTTCTATACTTGTACACATGAATGTACTGTGTATAGCTCATCGCACGCTGTGCACTGCTCTGTGTATTGTGTCACTGGCTCAGTAGTTCACATTACAGTGCCCGCAGTCGATGTGCGAATGAAGTGGGCTATAAACAGGTATGTTTGGATTGCATCACAGCAACTGCGATTCATTAAAAAAGATGCATAGCAAATGGCTAAAAGTGATGCGATAGCGGGGAAAATTATTTCCTGTGATTAGAAATAGCTGTGTTTTATTTTAATAGTAAATCTTCGAAGTACAGGTATATTGTTGAGCCACAGAAAATATGCAGGGGCAGATCCAAGAATTTCGCAAAGCGGGGGCACCTTTACAAAATTAAAGGGGGCGCATGCGCCCCCTATTTTTAATTTTTTTCTTTTTATTTCTTTTGTTTTAGCAAAAATAAAGAGGGGGCGTGCACCCGGTGCGCCTCGCCTGGATCCGCCACTGATATGTATAGCATGTAGAAGAACATTAGTTCATGCAAAGTATGTCGGGTCATCCAACATCTCCTTATTTCCTAGCATTCTCCAGCAGATTTTCTTAGATGCCTTTAATTTTCCAGTTTGGGGGGACCTGCTTTCATCTCATCTTCTCCACTGGGGACAAAGTCCACAACTGCTCATAACTCGTACTTCACTCTTATATGTATTCTTGTTTTCTCTGGCAGTGAACGATGGCAAACCTGTGCGGTACACCAAAACCTTTTTGCTCAACTGCTGGAAGTCTCCTTTCACCAAGGAGATGCCTCCCGTCTTGAGACACACCATCTGTCACAGCGACATCTCCTTCATTATTCAGGTTTGCTTACCAACACTGCTCAAGCTGTCTTATTACTTGTCCTTGAACAATTAAAGAAGAATACATCAAAGTGATGATAATGATGATGACGATGATGATGACGATGACGATGACGATGATAACGGTCGTGGTGTTAGAAGTGACAACAATTACCGAATGATTTGCTCATGATCATAATGATGGTGATAGCAATGACATTGATAGTGATGATAATGATGATGATGATATGATAATAATAATGATTATGGGTTTTCTTTAATTGATTTGAATCAGTCCCCTCAACATCTGTCATGTGTACTTTGTCTCAAAGGTCACGTTCTTGAGATTTGTCACCCAGAGACAATTGAAACATCTGATTAAATATACATATGGGAATGATAAAAACTATATTACGTCCTGTATTTTTGATAGTTGACATTTTGTATTGTAATGCCATATTCAAGTGCTTTATCTTGTTTTAAATAATTTGGACTCAGAATGATGATGGTATAACATGTGCTTGATGTCCAGCTGAAGACCCCAAAGCTGTATTAAACAGAAAAAAGTATCATACTGCAATGAAAGACTGAGTGTTAACTGTTATTTTTACAATGGCTTCCATGTTACAGAGACACGCTTTTACAGACCCAAAAGACTTGTTTTCGTGGGATAGCTCTGCTGATGTTCCCCTGCTTGCGGTGAGACGGCTGTCCCGCGAGGCCCCCGGGCAGACTCGTACTCCTCGGGACACTGGCCGCTCTCGACAACGAACGCTCAGCTGCCCAGGCGAAGCCAGTCAGGGCAGTGGAGGAGGGCAGGAGCCGAGGGGATTGGTGGGCGTGGGTCTCCTCCCGGAAGGGTCATGGAGGAAACGCCACCAGAGTGGAGATGGACAGGAGGTAAGCCATCTAGCTTGGGAGTCTTCTCTAATGTCCTGAACAGAACACCATAGTGGTTGCCCATTGTTACCTCTCATCTGAAGGCATCTCTAGTTGTTATTACCCTCCTTCAAAGGGGACTAATGATCAAAGGGGGCTAAAATTCAAAGGGGACTAAAGGTCAATGAGGACTAAAGGTCAATGTAGACTAAAGGTCAGGGGGACTAAAGGTCAAAGGGGACTAAAGGTCAAAGGGGACTAAAGGTGGTCAGTCAAGTAGTTGTTTGCTCCCAAACCTCCATCCTTCCCCAGTGGACACGTCAAACAAATAATGATTTTTATCGTTCCTGAAACCAGGAGAGGATTTATGCCACTGTACAAATGATGATAGCCGGATGAATATCATGTGGCAGTTTTATCAAGCTGTAAATCTAGTTTAAACATTTTGAGGTTTTCTCCATTCATGGGAAGGATTGCCCTATCAGCCAGTTTGGGCAGATTTTCAAAGGGGTCCTTCAAGAGGGTTGTGATCATGTGCAATGTATTTTGCTGTGGTTATACCTCTGTACATTTTGATGATATTTGGTCCAGTTTTACAGCTTTTCTTGCATATGTGCACAATGAAATTTGCACTTCGGTAAATGCATTGTTGGCACAATAGGACTATTTTGGCTTCTTGACTGGTACAGTGAAACCCCGTTATAACGAGGTCTGTGGGACCGGCGATATTACCTCGTTATGACCGGTACCTCGTTATAACCGTACGCATCAAAAACAGAGAAAAACATAAACACGACGTCATACCCGTCAATCAAACTTAAGAACATCCTTTGCGTTGTTATTACACAATTATGGATCGTTATTATTGAGACAATAAAGGGAAATTATTTGTGAATTGATACATAAAAAAGGCGGAAAAAAGTAGGGGTTGACATGCGTTAATTCTTTGTTTTTCTTCCAAAAATCTCTTCGCATAATAGTTGCACATTATGTTCTTGAGAAGTAGGCCTATTCGGCAGAATCATATTCGTGATTCTGTCTACACCTATCTCTTCCTCTTGTATCGAACCATTCTAAAAGAATGTTTTTCGTTTGAATACAGTGTATAGTGTAAAATGACAATGAACAAAATCAGATTGTATAAAATACGTTTGTTAAGTTTTTCTAAACACCAGCGCAAACAGAGTAACATACATGCGTTGTTTATTGTAACTTGCGAGGTATGTTATGCTGTTGGTGCCCAGCAGGAATGCGATGATTTCATGAATCATTTCGGCTGTAATCCTACACAATGTATGATCGCTGCGACTGAAGGGATTGAAAAATGCGTTCTTTATTTTCTTCCGAAAATCTCTTCGCGTTTTGTACACCCGTTCTTGAAAAATATGCGACAAGGTTGAATTTGGAAGGTTGTGATCCTTTTTACGCAAATCTGTACCTCATAGACCATTCTGAAAGAAAGAAAAATCTTCATTGTGAAATGCAGTGTTAAATGATAATGAACAAACCCATGCAGATCTAGATTCTGCGTTTGTTTCTTTTTCTGAACACCGACTTAATTAAGTAGATTATAATGCGCTATTCAACTATTTTACACTACTGTCACCCGGCGGGATCGCGATTATTTCATTAATTATTTCGGCTTTAATCATACACACTCGTATTTATATCATTTGTTACATGATAATGAACAATCCCAGATCTATTCAATCTGTTAAATGCGTTTGTTTCTTTTTTTAACACCGACTGAAGTAGATTAACATGCGTTATTCAACTATTCTTACGCTACTGTCACCTGGCGGGATTGCTATGATTTCATTAATTATTTCGGCTTTAATCGTGTTAATCATATACACTCATAGTTACTAGCAAGCAAAACACTGGAAGTCAGCACTAAAAATGGAAAGGATATAATGATGAGTTCCACACACATTCAAACATTATTGTCCATTTTGGCCACGAGTGTCGCTACATGAAAAGTTTTTGAATGCGCTATATGTTTTTCCTCTCGTTGCGCTGTGGTCTGACCTGATATCACGCACGCGTATCTCGCGAAAAACAAAATCGAATGATTTTATTCAATAACTTAGTAGGAACATCGGAAGGTATTTCTGTGTCTTATCGCGTGGTTTAGAAGAAAACATGAACTACTCTGCAAAACGGGAACGAGACATGGATAGCGTGACTTTGGTTTTCAATGTTCCGTTTGTCGCGTGTTTGAAAGCGGCAAGTCAAGAAATGGAACCTCGCGAGAAAGAAAATGGAATGATTATGATTGTTATATGGTTTAGAAGAAACATGGGAAGGAATGGTAAAGAAGGATAACGGCGGGACTGAAACATGTTTGTTTCCGAGTCTTTCCGCTTCAGAAAGCACAGAGATCAAGACGGGACGGGCACTTGTACAGTGTGCTACTGCATTCTACACAAACTATGTAAAACGGGGATAGCGTGAATTTGCTTTTTCAATGTTTCGTTCGTTGCGTGTTTGGAAGCGGCAGGTCAAGAAATGGAACCTCGTTGTATCCGATCAAATTGCTTATGTTTTATCATGATGCACCGAAAATGTCCTCGTTATAACTGGAATCTCGTTATATCCGAACTCGTTATAACCGATTCGTTCTGCCATAGGTTTACACACAAAGGAAAACGGGACCGACGCGATCACCTCGTTATAAGCGGTTCCTCGTTATAACCGAACTCGTTATAACGGGGTTTCACTGTATTATGTTGTAAAGAGTGTAGAAGAATGACATAGATAATAGTGTAAGCATTTTATATTTATTTTTGTTAAAAGTTTTATTTTTTGCCATTTTATGAAAGACTAAACTTGGCATAAAGACCATGCAAATGATTTCTTGATGAATCAGAACAGAAAAGTTTTTATTATGTTTTCAAAAAAATATAATTTTCCCTGTTTTGCACAGACTCCCAATTCAGTGTATGATGCAACAAAAGGGTGACAGCAGTCCTCAATCACTATTTTAATCCTTACAGTTGCAGACTCTCTCAACTTCTGCTGGAGCCAGGGGTGCTGGAGTTAATCTAAACACATCTCTGAGGAGGACCCCTCCTCCAGTAGATAATGCTGCAGTGACCAAGGTAAGACAGGCAACATGGACACTTACGTAAAAATTTTGCGTCCTCAAGTAATTATTTTGGTGGAGCTAGGCCAGTGATAGGAGGAATGTTGCTTTCATAACAATACTGGGTGATCATAAATGGGCAACCTTTGAAGCCGAGTGAAGTTGGGTGGTGCATTGTGCATCTGTAGTTGTGTTATGCCACCAGCTCATGCTGCTTTCCAGTAATTTCTATACTGTGGTCTATGATCTAGGGATTGATGTTTGAGTTTCTCATGATCTCTGTTACAGAGTCCGTCAGGTTTGATGCTGTTGATGTATGTCACAGTGTAGTGAGCTCTGTGATGATTATGTTTCACTTAATGAGGTCCTGTTTTGACATCAGGCAATGTTTGCAGTAATTGCATCAACCATGGCAACAGCTAGGCCAATCCCAATGATCTGTGAGCACTCCTGATGTTGCCATGGAAGCGGCAACACCTGGTAGTCTCCTCACGATGCGGCTCCAGACCCTTCTTTGCAGGGGGTCAAACGTTTGAATTTGAACATTTAAACAAGCACACATGTTAAAAACTTTCACTTGAGTACACAGTGGTTGACATGGCCTCTTCCGGTCCCCCTCTTCAGGCCCCGACAAAGGTCCAGTTCCTGGTCCAGAGCAGGTCTAGTGATGATGCTGTGTGGCCCCATGACATGTGGGAGCAGATCTCTTCAGCTTACCCACCAGAGGAAACGCCGGTCCAGAAGCAGACCCCAGGACAAGGGAAAGAGGCAAGTTGAAAGTATCTGCATATGGTTTATAAATATGCAGCCTGAGTTTTCAGTGAAATTCTAATCAATGAAATTAAATCCAGTTCTGTCTGTAAGTATTGGTATATAAAAGAAAAGGATGTGCATGTAACATATTGGCTCACAGACAGTGTAGCTTCCACTTCAACTTCCACTTACCGTGCCACAAGAAAACCCACATCTTTTATATCTATAAGTAATGACAATGTGCTAAATGATTAAAAAAAAACACCACCAAATGATCTTGTCTGAATGCTATGAGTGATATTTGGAGAAAAAAAAAATATTACACCTCTTTTTGAGATTTCTGATGTGTAGTTAAAAATAAAAAAAAATAAAAAAATTTATATATAATATTGCATTGAATGCCACTTTGCCCAGGGCCATCATCACATTTAGGGTTTTTGGTAAAAGATGAAAAAAAAAAACCCCACAACAATAATAACAGCATGTTCTGCAGTCATTGGAACATTTTGATTAAAGAGCACTTTCTCATTCCTGTATGTCGTGTTTCTGCTTATTCGCAACTCCTATCCATCATTGTGTATTTCTAGAGTTTGTTTATTTTCAGATTATATTGTGTGTGTTTTTCCACAATTATGCAGAAAACCACTCATGGGAATATTTCCATTGAATGTTAACTTAAAGTAACTTAATGTTGGATGTGTTATTACTCTGCACCAAATTATTCAGTAGTGTCATTCCATGTTTTATGTACCCTATACGCAGGGCTCGACACTAACGGTGGCCCGGTGGCCCAGGGCCACCAAAAATGATAGTCGGGCCACCAAATTTCAAAAAAGGGCAAATCTGGTGGCCCGCCTCGGGCCACCAAATTTTTTTGAAAAGTGTCATTTATTTATGTTAAGATGTTGCAACCCATGCGCCTGTTAATGAATATTTATACTTAGTCTTACCATTCAGCAGTTAAATTTGTTCAAAGGATGGATGAAAAGGACTGAGTGAGTGCCTGAGAGTGAGTGTTGCAAGTTTGTTGAGGTTTATTTATGAGTAGATATGTTCAACTTCCAATTCTTACTATGATAAAACTTAAATATTTGACTCATCAAAAAAAAAAGCAGGAATTTTAATGTTTTTTATTCTTTTTTGGGGGCCACCAAATTTTTCTCTCGGGCTACCAAAAATTTGAAATTGATGATTTTGGTGGCCCCATCGGGTCACCAAATAATAAAGTTAGTGTGGAGCCCTGCTGTACGTATGGCCAATATGTGGAATCGGTCAATTGCCTTCGTGCATCAGCAGAGTCATGTTACCCATTGCAGTAAAAACGAAAGTAAGGAAAAGAAGGGGAGATGCATCAAAAGAGAAGAGCACAATAAATGTCTGCATTTGTGAAAGGGACAGAAATGTTACAGCCAGAGTGATGTTTTTGTTCATCACAGGGTCCCAAGGTTGACATTAATCGGCGCTCTTCACCTCAAGATACCAACAACAATGGCCAGAAAGGGGGGCATCCTCCCGCTGAAAATGAGAAATCTTCATCCAAAGCTGCTGCAGCGTCGGTACCGACTTTCAGCGAAGCCTTCAGGGAGGTTATTGAAAAGGGCTTCACCCATGCTTCCAAGCACCCACAAAAGAGTCCCCTGCTAAAACCCCCGTCAGCCTTCGGAGATTCCTACGACCTCAGGCCAGCCTACCAGTTACCTCTTGCTAATCTGGGATCCAAGACTACTGACGGCAAGCCAGCCAGGGAGGGGACTTCCCTGGGTGGGGCGGCAGCAACTAGAGGGGTGTAGAGTTTCATTTGAAGTCAATGTCGCATTTGGAGGTGGTATGAAGGGCTCCCTCTGGTTACGTACCACACTGTCAGGCTGAGCATGTAGGAGATTGCATAGGTTTCAGCCTGAGAGAGTGGCAGAGAACATTGAACTCCGTGCATTATGTCCCGGCATAACTGGACCCAGCATTGTATGAATGAAAATAAAAGAGATGGGAAAGTGAAAGCTCTGAAAGAAGAAACTGTTGTGTATGTATTCTGATCAAAGATTTCTGTTTCCTTGCCAGTGGTGGTATGTGCAAGTATTTTGTGAGCAACAACGAATAATTTCAGAGTGCCTCTCAAGTATAAAACCTAATATACTAAGTTCATTTGCCAAATTAGATCTTTTGAACGTTTTGGACAGTGCTGCATACATGAGTACATAAAGAAAATTTTTCATTGCCCTCCAGAATGACAGAACTTCATTGAAGTTCCTGACCAGTTAATGTGGCTCTGAATTTCATGTGACAGTGGAGTTCACATGGTTGCAAGAGTAATTGCTGTCATGTCCTTGATTGCATTAGACTTGGAGTAGATTGGATTGAATGGGAGAGTAGGATAAGGTGATTGCAGTAAACGAGCTGTAAATCACATTATGTTCAAGAGGGATTTACCATTAGATATCTTTCAGTAAGAGTCCCTTTCTCCAAAATCATCTATAGGTACAACCATCTGTGGAGGAGGATGGGGAGAATGAGGATGAGAAAAAGGAGAGGAGGAGGAGGAGGAGGAGGAATTGGCGGAAAGATGTATCAGAATGTGTGGATGGGAGACTAAAGGCTTACTCGGTAACTTCCCTCGATATGGAATTACTACCTCTTGATAGACTGTGTTGCGTGCTTGCTTCCTTGATCCTCAGTATGGTCCCCATTGTATACAGAGACTCCAAGCCAGAGCATGTCTCCATGGGAGATTCTCTCTCTGAACCCCCTAGCAAACTGGAGACTGATGGCGCGAACATGCGCAGGGTAATTATGTGTGCATAGCATGTCGGAGTATGACATCCTTTGCAGCAGGGGTCCATTGGAGCTGCAGTATACTGTCACGTAAGGTCTCTGGTGCTATTTTAGCCTTATCTCTGAACATATCATGACAAGACTAAAGTTTGGCAGGAGAAAGCTATCTTCAGCGGGAGACACACATGTAGGCCAGGGGGAATTCAAACTCAGGTGGGAGAGCAGGAAATTTTTGTGAAAATGGCCTAAAAAGTGGGCTGGCCTGATAGTCTGGAGTTTCTGCATTTAGCTTTCATGGCAAGTCAGATGTGAAACTGACAGATATCATACTGTTGATCTATGCAAAAAAATGGGGAGTTGGTTTGGGTACACCAAAAGGCTAACCAATTTGGCAGCATAAAAGCCAAGACGATAATATCAGCCCAGCAAATGAATGATCTTTTTTTTTTGTTTCAATAGTAAAGTCATGTCTAGGGAAATTGCATCAATGGCAATATTTGTCTGCATTCTTGTAATGACTGCATATCTTGTGACTGTGTGTATTTCAACTTTTACACTTTCAATACTTTGCTAGTAAAGGGATGGTGTTTTGGATGTCTTTGCCATTCATCAAATAAACTTTGAATTCTAATTAGCATTATATGCCCTCTTTCATATTTCATAGAAGGTTTCTTATTATCTCAAAAAAATCATTCATCAAAAAATGATGGACCTGAAGCCCCATCTCAACCAAAACTGTACCATCCTTTTAGCAGAAGGCCAAAACAAGTGTGTCAGAGGAAGGCAAACTTACTCAGAGTAAAATGTGCCTGAAATTCTAAACAAGCTGTATTGTAGGGAAATTATACTAACAAGTGGAAGAGGAAAGAAGAAGGGGGAACGGAAAAAAAGAAACTGAAAGTGTCACAGCAAATTTGCTGTCTGGGTGCACTGGAAGGATGAATTGAACACACTGCCATCAAACTGTCCAGGAGATAGCTGGAACATCCTTACAGGATTTGTGTTTCTTTGTGTGGTAGTGGCAACTTTCATGTACTGTAAAAGTTGAAACATTCGCCGCATGAAACTTCTGCGAATTGGATATGACTGCCTTTTTGGGGGGCATGAAACTTTTGTGAATGTCTCCTAGCATTCAGTGCATTGTGAAGACAAAAATTTTTGCATGCATTTTTCGCGAATCTTGGCTCCTCACAAAATTTGCAACGTTTCATGCATTCAAAAATTCTTGGTTTATAGTAGTCCTTATGATTCATCTGACACTGAATCTCCGCAAAAGGTCTTTGGTTCATATTAACGTTGTTGTTTGGTTTAATACAGAGATTGCTGATATGTATAACTACACTGTGCCTATTTCATATTCATTTGTATTTTGAGTATTGGTAATAATTCTCTAGACAGTGAGGGCTGATTACCAGTACTGTAAAAGTGGAAATTTTAGTGGTGTTGAAATTTTCGCGCATTTTTAGCAACCAGAAACTAGCGCAAAAATGAAAGCATGCAAATATTTTTGCTTGCCATATGTTCCAGTAGTTGGATGTCTTGATTCTGCAGAATTAAAAAACATGCGAAACTTTTCGTACATGACCGAGTGTGAAAAATTACTCACATGAAAATATCCACTTTTACAGCATGCCATAAATTTGTTTTTTCTTGCCATTTTGAGAAAGCTAGCTGAAAAGCTCCAAACCATTTATTTACAGTGTGTGACTTTTTTTTTTTCTTTCAAACAGTATGACAGTGGCTGGCTGTTGAAGGCCTTCATACATGAAGGAGGAGATAGGGGTGTGTGATTCTTTTGCCAAAGATCAGTATTACCAGTATTCAAATATATATTCAGTGCCTTATATATTACCTTGTATACAACTGTAAATATTTTTTTTTTCTTCTGTTCTATTTCCTTTGTACTTCCTTATTGTGTACCACTTTGCCTTGCCTATAAAAAAAAAAGAAAGTGGTTTGTGTTGTTATATACTGTATGTGTAGATTGTCAGTGTACCAGTATAAATATATTTCAGCAGCTCTTTTTCCGTTTAGCCATGCGCAAGACCTTGGCAGCCATGGCAAGGACTTAGATTGGCACTCTTTCTCACAGCGATAAATATTCATACATTCAACTCTTTGCAGTAAATTTCAAGTGGGAGTAGATTCTCAAACCAAAAATGGGACAATACAGGTGACTCCTGTTATATTGAAATCCTCATGGACGGACAGTTTTCAATTTTGTTTTTGTTTTGTTTTTTTAAATCAAAATTTGGTCATTGCTGAAGAAATAAAGTTTGTAAAGATAGATTGATGATAATTTGGGGACATGAGTTTTACTTTTATTGCAACTATGTTTTATTCCAAAACATTTGCTCCAGTGTAGCAACGTTTCATTATAACCATGTTTGTTAAAATGCGAGTGCACTGTTGTGAGTGGTGAATTACATCATTGAAAGCAAAAAGATTTGCTTCAATTAATGCCTATTCTTCAGTCCCATTAGATTCCTCCAGAGCTTCTGTAGTGTTGACTGCATGTCAGCTTTGCTATGGCTTGAACTGAGAACCTTCAAAGAGTTATACGAACAATCGAAATATGGCTGCCGAGTTGTTTCCAGTACCATCGGACATACATGTAGATTATTTACCATGTAAGGGTTGGGGATTGACAGATGATTTTACTCTCATTAAGTGCACAAAAACTTTTAATGCAAAATTTCTTCCAGTGAAATAATTACATTGTACAATGGAACCTCAGTAAGACAATTATCAGATATAGTGATATACCTGATATCATGAAGTTACTTCGCAGGTCCCATTAATTTTATATCCTTTTGTTTTTATCCCTGATATAACGAGATACCAGATATTTAACAAGGAACTTTCAGTGGTCCTTCAATGGTCCCAAGCAGCTCTTTGTAACGATATTCTGTGTATATGTATGGCTGTGTCTGGAATACGCTACACTGGAACCTCAATATAAAGAGATCTATTATAACAAAATACCTGAGATAACAAACTGAATTCTCCAGTCCCAATAAATTTACATGTCTTTCCTTTGTTTTGTATTGTTTATCGACTACTGATATTAAACAGAATATCTGATATAAAGAACAAATTGTCGAGCCAAGGATCTCGATATACTGAGTTTCCACTGTACAAAAACTGAAAGTGTGAGAGTTATAGAATTAAACAGTGACTAAACAGAGATAGGTTTCCCCTTCTCTCCATTGTCTGTCTGTTACATCACAAATTTTGCTATGATAGGTGATGTATCTCCTAGTTAACAACTATGCCGCTTTTTTTTAAACTGAGGTGGAATTTACCGCAAAGTTGAATAATTTTGGATGGGAACAGCAAAAAGATATTAAATACCGTCAGTGCAAAAATAATAATATAGGACAGACATATACTTAAATGTCATTCAATAAATCATTCTGAGGACAATAAGTCATTTTAATACATCTCTGTAGCCCAATCAAAAGACCAGCAAAATATGCAATTTTTTTTTTTTTTTTTTTTTGTCACTTGAGGTTTCTTCTATTCACAATTTGCTTTAGGATACATTTTCGTATGGTTTTGTTGCATGTGTACATCAAGATCATCATGTTTTTGCCGTCCAAGACAGAGGAAGTCCATTGGGCCAAAAGAATATTGAAAGAAATGACTATACATTTGGAGCAACTGAGTTTTGTGTAGGTCGGTTGTTACTGAAGCAGCAATTAAGGGTCACCAGGACCCCGTGTACGATGATTGATATTCATTGTCATTTGTCAAATCTTGCTGAAGTACTCATTTTAGACCATTCAAATATATCTCGTCAATTTTGTGTGTGTGTTTGGGGTTTTTTTTAAAAGCTTTCACTCAACTTAACCCTTTTCTTCAAGGTAAATTCTCAAGTTCGAAATTTGAGAGCCCATCAAGATTTATTTGGAATTTGATATAATCAAAATTGTAATCGTATTGACATGTGTTATAATGTGCCTTGAATCCACACAGTCCCACCTGCTAAAAAGTAATGTCTCATTCTTGCAGTTGTGTTAATCAGACAGTAGTACTGAAAATGTGCCAAAGTTAAAACTCTTTTTGAAATCATTGTTGACTTTTCTGATATTGATGAAGGATGAATTCCTTTCCTCTTCTTTGACCTTTGTTATCCTTAGTAGAGCTTATAGCAGAAGAAATCAGAAATTGTACTTGATTTCATGTAACTACATTATGTTTAACTCATGTGTTATGCCTTTTTTGTGTAGATCTCTATATGCAAGTTTGTTGCCAAACTTTCTGTTGTTAAGTTTTGATAAAGAAAATGATATAATTAAGTAATTGCCACTTGTAAAGAAAGTGTTATGTTTCATTCTTATGTGTCAAGTCACCATTAGTAATCTTTATCAATCATTTTTTTTTCACACTGCTCATCCATCTGTTGTATACATGTGTATAATCCATTTTCTAACTTAACGTGGAGCATTTTAGGTCTGTAAAGGAGACTACACTTGTCTGAAAACTTGACGAAACTACATGTAGTAATACACTTTGGATCATAATGTCAAGTTACCGATAAACTGTCCATGACGTAGAAAATCATACATTATACTTCTTTCAAATTGAAAGAGCACTCTGACAAAGCCATAGCTTCTAAAGGGAGAGCTCTGCATTCTGTCTTGGGCAGTTTATTGCTTAGTTTCAAGACCTGATATAATTTATGATAGAATATGAATGGTCTAGGGTACTTGCACTTTCATTTTGTCCATGTACTGCGCTGTCTGATTGTAGTGTTGATGTATGGATGGTTATGGTGCCTGAAGCAAACTTGCGAGAAGAAAATGCAGTTGCTGTTACAAGAGAAAGTGCGAGTGGTGATGATGATTGTGGTAGAGATTGTAGCAGTGCTGGTGGTGGTACATTTGTATTGGTGGTAGTATGCAAATATCGACTGCTGCAGAGGGAGATGGTAAAACTATTTGCACCGAGGTGATTTCTCAACAGTGCTATGTCCCGAGATGAAGTCGAGGGACATGGCACTGTTGAGAAATCACCGAGGTCAAATAGTTTTACCATGGCGCGAAAGAAAGCAGTCGATATTTGTTTTATATCCCTCTCGAGCATTTTACTAGAGTAATGACGGTTCCCTTTTGGAAAGTGTGCAGGTTTCCTGAACGATAAATCTAACGTTAGGCCATAGCAGTGCAGCAGCAGTGCGTGCAGCGCGTAGCGAACGACACCGCTGCGCTGTTGTTGATTCCTACACACGAGCTACACTACAGCGTGCAAAACTCCGAAAGATCGAGGAGGTCCAGGACTACGTTAGAAGTAGGCCTAAAGTGGCTTCGTTACCCAGATCATCTTCAAAATCAGTTTTAGTTTATTCCTATATAAATTCGTACCTGATATGGTGTCCTCCTGCGATCATTCCTCCGTTACTTGAAGCAGTCACTTTGTCAATTGAGCTGAATGCATTGATCACACTAACGTTACACACACACGCCATTGCACCACAGATTTCTGTAATGCTGTCGTGCACCGCGCTGCTAGCGCTAGCTAGCTACAAGCCACAGGACTATCGCTCAAAAGTATCGCTACTACGCGCACTGCGTACATTCCTAAGTGAGAAATGTAGATATCGATCACACGATCGCGATTGGGTGCAGATCGTGGATTTCCATAAGTACTATATCACGCTGGCTAGTAACCAATTGCACCGCATCCAGCTGCTCATAGCTAGCTAGTAAAACTACACCATGTTCGTGCTTTGTGTAATCCTATGGCAAGAGACTTTACATGAGGGATATAATACTGTGTAATGTATTAGGAATGATACTAGTGGAAGTTATGATATAATGAAAGATTGGCTATCAAACTTCAGGTTTGATGTACATGTGGCATTTGTGTGCTCGTGATAATGTCTCTGGGTTTTAACTGTTTAATTGTGTGAAAGAAGTGCAGAGAAAGTGCACCACTTGAGTGTATGAATAGGTGAGTTATGTTTCAGTGAAACTGTGTGATGCAGTTTTAAGTGCTATCCAGGTAAAGAAGAAATAGTAAATTAAATCCATAAATAATTATGTCAAGTTTCTCTTAATGTGGAACTGGTTAAAAAAAAAACACACAAAAAAAAGATCCACAAGGAAAGGGTCCTGATGAAATCAAGTCACCAGTAGAGGGCAGTGTCAGATTCGTTGCATAGATGTGTGGCATCTCTCAATAATAATGCATGGGCCCAATGAATGGGAAGGAGGCTGCAGCTCATTCTCACCCTCCTTCCCCCTCCACACGGGCATGTGCGCGTTCCCGATTTTTGCTGAAGTCAATAAGGTAAACTTATTAACAAACTCCTGTCACTCCGCGTTTTGCAGGGGTCCGCCCAAAGAATGAGAGGGGAAGGATGCCCGTTGATCCTCACACATTCAAAAAAAAACGAAACAAAAAAACAAACAAAACAAAACAAAAAACAATAACAAAACGTGCGTTCCCGTGTAAGGCCTACCCGTGTTATTCTTAACATTACTCGAAAAGGATGAAATCAACGCGGAGACATAAATTCTTTCTACATTTGAGATACCAGTTGTAGGTAGGCCTATTTATTGGGCTCCAGGACACGTAATATGTCAGTTATTGACACCAGTCCGCAAAATTGAAAATGCACTCGCACTGCAAAAAGTCCGGTGTTTAATAGTGAACACCGAGCTGGTGTTAAATTTTCGGTGCTCATTTATGGTGTTAAATTAACACCTACGGGTGTCATTTCCAAATTTTTAACTGTTTTTTGAAGAGTTTCTTAGTAACTGCACTTCTTGTTGATTTTTGATTTAAACAAGACGATCAAGAATTTTACATTAAGATACTAGATTTTTGAAAAAATGTGAAAATAAATTTACACCAAAGTAACACTAGCTGGTGTGGTCTCTTATTGAAGCTGGACGGGTGTTAAACCATTGATATTAACACCAACAAATATCAAATCAACACCATGTGGTGTCATTTTTTAATTAACACCAGTACAGTGTCAAAATAACACCAGGTACAGTGTCAAATTAACACCACGAAGTGTCAGGTGAACACTTTTCAACACCATCACAGTGCATTTTTAACACCTGTGGGTGTGGTCCTCTAATGAAGTTTGATTGGTGTTAGATTTAACACCCGTGGTGTTAAATCTAACACCGATGTTTTTACAGTGCGTGAAGCCTGAATCAGATCAATAACAACTGGCCATTTCTCACGTGACGTGACGGTTGTAATCTGCAATAATGATATACGAGGGGGAATCCTGTAATACCAGCTAGGTAGAGGGCCATTATGTCCTAAGTGTGAATAGATGAAAGTTACGGACACTCCTAGAAGCAGAAATATGCTTTCATTTTCACTGCTGATAGTGCTGAATTTATTAATTTGTCATGTATAGGGAGTGAGAGCTGATTTTGGCACAGTTTGTATTCTGGAAATAAATGCCATTATACATCGGGAATGGATACACTGCGTGGCAGATATTGGGGAAGCTTTGAAAAGTGAGCTGCAATTATCGTTCTGACTAACTTCATACTCTGTATATACACCAAACAACAGAAAACTCCTGAAGTCCATCGAGAAAAACAGAGTTTCTTCTGACTGCTGAGGCTTCACACATGGCTATTACGAGCACGTATCATCTCACGGTAAAAAAAAAAAAGATAGAAATGCATGCAGCAGCTATCTTCTCTTGGTTTTACTTACTTCAAATAAAAGAATGAAATAAATCGGACGAACGAAAGGACAGAAGTTTCATTAAAATGGAACATCCACGCTAGTTAAAAAAATGAGAGTTTTTTTTTTCACCCCCCCCCCCCCCCATGGTAATTAGTCGCAACCGCGCTTGTTATTTCGAAGACGCATTGATGTAATCCCCAAACAAGTCTCCCATTGGTTTGTACACAAAAATAGCGAAGGCATCATGTTTCTCGTCGATAAAAATATCGAAAGTGTCCCATTTCTGATCGATAAAATTGGCAGCTATAATACAGTCCCTTTCACATGAGAGTCATTGTAAAGGGGACCACAAAACTACGACGTTACCCGTTTGACAATTCAATTCAATTCAATTCAATTCAATTCAATTCAATTCAATTCAATTCAATTCAATTCAATTCAATTCAATTCAATTCAATTCAATTCAATTCAATTCTTCTTTTTCCAACAAAACATAACACGGAGTAAATCAGGAGTTATTTCATAAACGTAACTATATACATTCGACGTTGCAAAGGGTAAACAAATAAAGACGCCCGGGTTTGACGCTGAGGAATTGTCTGACAAAGATGTGTTTGTGTTTGTTTGTTTGTTTGTTTTTGGGTGTGTTTTTTTTTTTGTCTTTCATTTCATGTCAAAAAAAGAGGAATTGATTAGTGTAGAAAAAACAACCAACAACAACACGTTATTAAAAACGAAAACATTTCCTTACAATGTCCAATTTTCATGAAACGTGTAACAATGTTAACTTGACTGTGTTCTTAACTATATACATGTGTTTTACAATATTTTATTAAAGCCAACTTGAATATCATGTGGAATTGTACTTTGATGACGCGAGACAATGATTTTGGTCCTGCAGTGCTGTCCCCAATTCTATCATGATAGCTCGGGAAAGCAGTCGCGTAGCTACATTATTTTAAAGGGACGGTATAGTTTTGGTTGGAGATGGGGCTCTAGGTTTCCAACACGTTTGTGAGATAATGAGAAACCTCTAATGAAATATTATGAAAGAGCATAAGAGGAATTCAAAGTTTATTTGATGAAAATTGGTTTTGAATTAGATGAAATATCAAGAAACAAAAGAGGTCTTAATAAAAGATCGGACCCACTATATAGGACCGGTTGTTTTACTTTGCCCATCGATATGATTGTCTCAGCCATTTCGAAATCCATTTTCATCAAATAAACTCTGAATACCACTTAGAACTGTAGCTCTTTCATTCTTATTTCAGGGGCTCTTTCATATTTCATAAGTGGTTTCTAATTATCTTGCAAAAAGTAATAATGATAAATCTGTGTACCTCATTTCAACCAAAACTATACCATCCCTTTAATGTGATCCTTATCCATTTAATGTGATCCTTGCCCATTATAGTGACTTTTGTATTCCTACTGAGAATCTCTCATTGGATGGGCGCAAAAGAGCTCAAGATGATGAAAAGAAAATACATGTATACATACATATTTCACAATAGAATAGTCGGAACAAGTATAGAAAACGCATTACAAACTATACACCGTTAAATCCTGAAATCTGCAAATATGAATGTGGAGATATCTATGAATTAATGTTAAGGTGATCCTTTGTTGATCACCACAAAATAATACAATTTACAAGTTAATAAACTGCGCTTGATGCAAACAATATAGGCCCTACAAATATTATTACATATACGACTTTTAGTTCATAATTGTATTCAGTAGGCCTTTGCATGCCATGGGAGGTAAAATGCACGGCCCGGAAGTGAGTTATAGAGAATATTGTTGTAATTACCCCCCCCCCCCCCCAAACAGTCTGATTAGAGACTGTAGATTCTCACCTTTGTCACATTAAACAATATACTTTGTCGACAGGGGCAAAGAGTGAATTTATATAAAAGAAAAGGAAATCATGCTTATTTGGAGTGGTTGCTGAACACTATTGGGATGGAAGTTTGATTTAATAAAGAACCTACAAATAGGCGGAACTTTTTAGCCATGCAGTATACTCTCTTCTTGATAGAAAAGAATGAGATGGTAATATATATCCCTCAGTAATCTTGAATGAATCATTTACGGTCACAAGAATCATTTTCATCACAACTCACGTATATAGGGCCTATTCAAAAAGTTCTCAGGAATAGCTAGAGGACCGACTACTTACAGGACAGAGCAAGCAACAGGGTCGTGGAACGTGTGTGTGTGTGTGTGTGTGTGTGTGTGTGTGTGTGTGTGTAGAGGGGGGGGGGGGTTGCTGGGTCGTTCAAGGGTCAATGGTTTAGGGCCCCGGACCCCCCCCCCCCCCCCCCCCCCCCGCTCCGCTTTGACGGGAGAAATCTCCGGGCGGAACTTTTGGAGAGTCATGAATTTTGTTGAAATTGTGTTTTGTGTTTTGTGTTTTGTGTTTTGTGTTTGTTTGGTTGTTGTTGTTGTTTTTTTTTGTTTTGTTTTGTTGTGTTGTTGTTTTTTTTTTTTTTTTTTTTGGGGGGGGGGGGGGGGTTATCAGATTGTTTTCAAGTGTTTTTCCCCAAAACCAAAAATTCTTTAGGAACCCCCCCCCCCCCCCCGTTCTGCGACCCCTGCATAAATAGCCTAATCCTAATTCTACCCAACGTGCCGGGTCTCGCACCTGTTATACTTAGGTGCCTAAATAGCTCCGCATACCCTACCTATAGACAGTGACCAAGGAGGTTCAAGCGATGGCGTAACAGTGTTATTCCCTTTGATCCCATGCTCGAAGCCGCCGCTCAAAAATATTTGAAGCATGTGCCAAACAGGATCTGCCGCGAAGACACGAAGACAATTGACTCGTGTCTCATTGCATACTCACCAGGAACTTTCAAAGGAAGATATGTTTTTGTGATGGTATATAATTACTTTTCGCTATCCCTTCTTATGAAAAGGTTGGTGGTACAGACACGAGGATGCGCGAATAGAAATTGAGCTAAAACTGCTGAAATAAAGATGAAAATTACTCGACTGGGCATTCCCGGACACTAAACTGATATATCTATCAATAAAGATGTATACTTGAAGATTAATCCACATTAGTTTCATTTGTGGAAATGAAGTGGAAAAGTGATAAAACCAGCTTTCCAGGATGGTACAGTTGTAAGCATTTTCACATGATACAGCTCTGATTTACACTTTTGCCCAAATTTCTGGGCAGAATTGACTTTTGTTTTACATGCTTTATCATTAAGTGAAATTTCATTTCATTTAACAAATAAATAAGCAAAATATGGCCAACATTATGATAACGTTCATAATGAATCTATTATAAAAGTACAGATTGCTCATCACTACGGCGGCGTCGAACATCGATCATCAAAGGCACAAGTGCACCTGTGGAATTCTTTTGTACATCAATTATCTCACAACTGTTTGAAAAATTACAGCCATTTGGAACTAAATGTATAAAACCTCCTTGCACGTGTGACAGTGATGATCAAAGCCTGTGTAATAAAAACAAGTGTAATGGTTTGTTTGTTTGTTTTTAAACGAAGTTTCGTTTTACTTCGATTCTGAAATTTCAAAAGGAAATGATGAATTGTCTGCTTGATCAATCTCTGTTCGGAGGTTGTGAGAGAGCAATTCAGAGCCACTGTACATTGTATCACCAATGTTGCAGTATAGTGCCTAATGCAAGTGCTTCGTGAATCCATACGAAAATCCAGCTGCCATTATGAAGGAATTTTGTGTCGGTTTATCGAAAGAATCCCTATAAAAGCTCACTAGTACATTTGATTTTTTTTTAATATTTAGGGCATATATGCTCAATTGGATCATTCATATTCATAACGCATTTAAACATACAATAAAGAAGAATGATAACAGTATAGAATAGGCCTTACCCTATCTGACGAAAATTTAAAATGTTCTTGTCAAGATGGCATTCCTAATTATGTATTGTAAATGAATTTTCCCCCATTATTGATACGGAGTACATGTATTGTAAATAACACTAGTAGTACACTACATTGTACCATGTCCTTACATGTATATCCCAAAAGAGTATTGCTTGTATCACGAAGTTGTGGCTCGGAATAGAATGGTCCAGTTTAGTTTCAGTTGTTGCGCCTTTGGAGTCGTCGAGCAATAGCATTACTCAACCCTATGATAAAATGGACGCACCCGTGAAAGACGGAAGTGTAGAAATTTCTTCGCGAGGGTCGAGTTAACAAGACCGTGCGAATAACACTACATGAGATGTCGCACATTGGACTACGACTATGAAGTGGAAGTGTCTCAGCTAAATCGCCTTGTGAATTTAGACCCCATGTCCTGTGTGAGCAGGTACTGATCATATAACCTGTTCTGGTGTATTTCAAGAAAGCTAGAGACATTCACACCAAAATTATGACCGCTTGTACCCCGATCAGAAGAACTGACTGGATCTAAATCCGGAATCTCCGTTTTAGTGGTCTATATGCAGCGATTTGTAAATTCTGTCGGTCAGAAGGTCGGAGTCGGAGAGAGGTTGGTCGTCGACGAACACCACTGCACTCTCGCTCGCAGAAGTAACAATCATTGGGGGAGCCGAGTCAAAGGCCCACCTTTGCTTTGCTTTGCAGGCAGGATCAGGAGCAGCAGGAAGAGGTGTAACGATTGGAACAGGTACAAGAATAAAAATGATCAGCAGAGCGATGAGCAGAGGTGTTAGGTTTAGCAGATATAGAATTTCTTTATGAACAGTTTGCAATCGCTATCAGTGTATCACGACTTCGGATTTCTAGTTGTAACGTTCCGTTGTATCACACCACAGCAGACAGATCATGCCACCTGCATTTATAAAAGATGAAAAGCGAAACAGGAAAAATGCACACAGTGGTGGTGTGGAGCATGATTCTTGATCACTATCATGTAGGCCTACTACCTTGACTACGGTACTAGATCTGTAGTTTTTACTTGATGTAGAATCTAGGCCCTACTGCTACGAATCCTCACTGCTACATGATGAAATTGAAAGAACCTGACATACAATGTAACTGAAGCGTTGGTGTTAACACCATAACTTTAACAGACTAAGAACACTGTTAATAGATCTTTTCACTGGTTTGGTGACTACTCAGACTAGAACATATCTACTCCACGGTATAATCTTGAAAGTTAATCATGTCTGAATGGAGGAATAGCTTTACAATGTTGCAATGTACCTTGACTTTAATGTAACGTGAAGGTTTACATAGAATTTCTAAAATATGTGTGTGTGTGTGTGTGTGTGTTCGCTGTAATCAATTCTGAAGTTCCGCACTGTACTGTCTGGAGACTTGTCTCGTCTAGGTGTGGAATAAATAACCATGGAAGTAATGTCAGTATTAGTTACTTCAGGAACTGTGCACGCCCTTATCATTTTTAATGCATTTATTATTGTTTCCAGTTTGTCGACATGTAGTACTATTAGGACTACTAATAGTACTAGATGTGCAATACATCACACTTACAGTAGTATTAAATGCTTTATAATCATTGTCGACAGTTGATGTCAAATGGTATTATGCCATCTATTTTTTTTCTGTAAAAATTGCCACAAAAAAAAAAAACCACCACCAAACAAACAAACAAAACAAAACAAGGGATGGGTGAAGTACGTAGTTGGTTTCCTAAGTTTACATTGTTTTCAGGTAGGCTTGGACGGATGCGGAAAAAAAAAAATGAGCCCACTACCCGACAATAAGACGCAACCGAGCCATTTGGAGGGGAAACAAATCTGGAATTGAGTCATACAAATGTAATTTCCTGCATTCAGTAGTTACCAAAGGTATCCATAGGTATTGTGACATGTACATGTAGTATGCAATAATGTCAATTGGGGTTAGTTTGTATTTGAGTGGTGACCCCCCCCCCCCCCCCCCCTGCCTTCCAGGGCCCTCTTCCAGTGAGAACAAAAAACCAAAACGAAACAAAACTATGACAGATTTTTATCACTTGTCTCCCTCTGTACAAACATATCATAAGATCGCAACTGCTGATCTCTAATTTTACAAACATGTCAGAAAAACCCCCCAGTAGGATTCGACATGTTTTTGACATTTTCTGACATGTTTATTATATCATTGTAGCTCAGCAGCTGCAAGCTTTCAAATACACAGAGGGAGACAAGTGTTTAAAATCTTTCACTGCATACATCATCACTCCTCTGCTTTAGTAATATCTCGATTTCATTCAATACAAAACTACTGTTGATAATGGCATTTAAGTCTAACTGTGAATGCTAATTTTAAGTCTACCAATAACAGTACCGGTATCATAAAAATCTTTGCAATGCTTTAAAGGCAAAGGTTTACCCATTGCAACTGATTGACAAATTGCCCTGCATCGACATTCATTGAAAATACAGGCTTATTAAAAAAAAAAAAAGAAAAAAAGTTTACTTGTCTTGAGAGCTTTGCTTGTATTGAGTTGTAAGAACATGTTTTTCAGAATAAAGCTTAAGTCTATCAATAATATGCATGATGTTAACCTCATATGGTATGCACATTATATGGATTTTCAATTCCACGTACGTAGAGTCACTCTACACGTAGTGGAACATTTTACCTATGCCTGTTAGAAAATTATCTGTATATTGTTCAGTGTCATATGATTCCCATTTGTATGGACCTACATGTTTCTGTGTGGTACCCATGTGTGTGTCCAGTATAGTATTGATTTTTCTTTCATAATGTCATGCTTTATTCTCCAGGGAGGTTTTCGCTGCAGAAATATTCATCCTGTCCTCTTTGAAGTAGGACCTCTGAATTTTACTGCATGTATCTTATATTTGAGAAATAGTATTTTGAGAAATACAATGTGTATTTCATTGAGCTGCTCATGTTACAGCCTGCACAAAACTGATATATGAAAAATATCTGTACAGTGTAACACTTTGCCAATTTGTAAGAAGCTGTTAAATTTCAGGGAATAGTCTTACATGTACAATTTGTACTTCTCAAATTTGAATAGCAGTTTTGATCAGTGGGATACTATTTATAAACAAAGTTCTATACAGTGCTATGTAAAAAAACAAAACAAAAACAAAACCCAAAACCTGCTGCACACAAGAAATTTTGTATAGTTCAGTTATATAAAAATGCATAGCAAATAGCAATGCGTTACCAGAAAAAGTATTCCCTGAATTTAGCAATGTAAAGAGGCTCTTTAAAATGTGGTAACCGAAACAAATAATTGTGTTGTGTACAAACAACTAAAGGCTCAGGTAAGAAAATATTTTGGCCACCTTATGAAACACCAAGAAATGATAGTGAATATCTTGATAAAAGTACAGGTATTATTGCACCAAATCACAGCATTGTGGTTTTGGTACTTGATGGGTTAAATGTACTTAAGAATTTTAGACCTGTAGTGTGAACTCACTTTGAAATGAAGATTCACTATTAACAGGGCTACGTATTGTATGTCCCATGGGAGTTCTGAATGACTTTTGACAAAACATGGTAATGGTGAGTAAGTTCAAAGTGAATCACTTCCCTGTGGAGATGTCCCTGTAAATAGTAACTTATGGAATGCCTAAAATTGCCAGGGGGGAGAATCCATGTTATAATATATGATGACATGTATACTATATGATACAATTGTATAGTGAAGTAGAAGGAAACAGACAGGATGTCAATATTAACAATGTTTCCTGTATGTTTACATGTATGTATTCACAAATGCAGTGATTGCAGGCAGAGCAATTCTTAGTCTGAGTTCTGAAAAGTTGACGTCATTCCACTGTCTGCGTTGGAAAAATTAAAAGGGATATCAGTGCTGCACACTGGCACTGATCCAACAGTCCAGGACCCGTAAAAATCACTGTGTCGGACCAGTAACTTTTTCAGGAATGGACCAGTAAAAAATGGAAAAACTGGGTACCTACTGGTCCGACCAACAGGTCGGACCAGTAGATGGATTAGTGTGCAGCCCCTAGGGATATGAATGATTCCTTATGATTGTGGTAATTCTGACACCTCTCGAATGATACGGAACACGAACATCTAGAACCAGAACAGTTTTAAATTTATGGCAGCTAGGAAGTAAGACCCATCTGCTGCTGACATAGATCAATAAAATGTAATATTACTACAGTATGTCCCCCCCCCCCCCAAAAAAAAAAACAAACAAAAAACAAAAAAACAAACAAACAAACAAACAAAAAAAAGTATCAGATTTCTGAGTCAAGAATTTTCAAAATGATTACCATGGTAAACAATCTGAATACTATTTCAGGGAATGCAACTATTACTTCTTACCTGCATTTTGCAGAAAACCCCATTCAACATGGTTATGTGATCACAGAGAAATTATGTGGATCGTTGTAAAGCATGTTATTGGTCCATTTCTTCCAAGTTCAGCACTTGGATACTCTTGGAACTGTGAACACAATGGACAAAACTTGGAGGGAAGGAATTCCTGATTTGCTCTACAAAGATCCTCATTTCTCTGTGATCAATGAAGCAAATCACAGGGGGTTTTCTGTAAGATGTAGGTAATAAGTTATAGATTCATACTTTAAAATTGCATTTGGATTGATTCACTATTTTCAAAGTTATCGTTGCGGAAAGTCTGATTGTAATTTTTGTGTAAAATGGGACATACAGCATTGTCCAATTGCTTCATTCTGGTATGATAGCTTTGTGTATCAAACAGTTTGTCATCTCTGTGTCAGTCAATTTGTGATTTGCGTATCTTGAACAATTTAATGGAAGTGGTCATTCAAAGCAGGTCTGCGAGCAGACGAACCCTTTCCTTGCAAGCTCATGAGATTTGAGTCCAAACCTACTGAGTATGGTTCAGTGCAATGCATTCATCCATGGAAGATATGCTGCTCCACAGTGTTTACGAGAGTTTTTAATTCAAGAAATGTTTTTGTTTGAACGTTTGTCCAATCAGGTCAGGCGACGGCAGGTGTCCAGGAATCTGAGTGAGTGTAGCGGAGGAAGGGTGTTCCTCCGTGGCGGCTGAGAGGGCAAGTGCAGGATGGCGACAGTAAACCAAAATGGCACCCCCTTTGAGTTGTCGGAGCGAGAGATCCACAGGATCCACCACGACCTGGCCCTGGGCACTGTCCTGACCCGCTTCTACAGCCGCAAGAGGCCCGAGCGCAAGTCCTTCGAGGTCAACATGGAGACCAGGCAGATTGTGTGGCGACGGCAGGCGGGGCGCACAGAAGGAGCAAGTAAGTGTGGAAAGAATGGTTACAGGAATTTCCACAGTTGGCAGTCCAACAGACAGGCTTTAGAGTGTTTCATTTTCTGTTAAAGTGGGAATTTTCCTGAAGTAATTTTTCGTGCTCTGCTATGTAAGATGAATTGTGTATGTTTTTAATTCTGCGGGATCAAAGTATGATGTAGTATCACACAGTCTACACATAAGTAACATTTTCGCATGCTTGTAATTTCATGCTAGATTTATATTGCGCAAAATGTGCAAAAATTTCCACACCATAAAATTGTCCACTCTTTAGCAGTATATGAAATCATCTGATACCAAGCATACATGTTAGCATGACAGCAACCAGGCCATGATTCCATGGTGGCTTTTATACAACAAAGTTCTTTAGTCTGTGTTTTAGTTACTTCTTCTTTTTTTGTTTGGACATGTAAAAAGCAGCTGCAAAGACTTACAGGATATCGGAGGGTGTTCAAAGAACAGTGTCATTTGTCAGTGCCAACCTAGGAGGTAGTTTGATTTCAAGTCCATCACTTGTCTCCCTGGAGCCACCAGGGTGCAAGATATTGTGTAGAGTATTAGTTGTTTTTACAATGTGCCATCTCACATATTATATTATACATTGTACCTGATTTTGTTCTCTTTAGATGAAGCTGGAAATCTAGTCCTCTACCAGAAGAGTTTTTGTTTGTTTGTTCCTTTTTTTTTTGGGGGGGGGGGGGGACTTTGCAGTGAGAACATTAAAAAAAAAGAATGTTTGTCATACCTCTTTACCTGATTTTTTTTTTCTTGTTTTTTGTTCCCCCCACTTTGGTTAAATTATTGCATAGGATTAGCATTAGAATACATATCATGTGAAAAAGACAAATACACAAGATTTAATGAAACCACAAAAACAATAGATCATAGAATTAATTTTACCTACATCGTATCATCCACCAATCCTCGTATTTGAATTCTTACAGAGTGTGTCGGTGAGGGATTTTCTGCAGCTAGGAGTGTCATTCTCGAAATGATTGATTGTGGCTATCTTTAAACACCACAGCAGGTGACTCCTGAGATAAGCTCGCTGGCAACCTGTTCAGCACTTTGTTCATTTCGAGCGCAGCTTTCTGCAGCTGCGAACAAACCCTCAAGTCTTCAGAGACTTTTACATGGTGGAACAACTCTTTGCAAATGCTGTATGGCTGCAATCATAAAGCTGTGAGAGTTATCAAAAACTAAGAAGGGAACAAAAAACACAAACAAACAGAATATGGCACTCTGAGTTACAAAGCCATGCAGAAGTAGACTGCTTCTTGTGATTCATCATAGATTTTACAAAATCTGAGATGATGTTGAATGCTGCGAGTTAAACTGTTCAACACGATTGCACATTTGGGCTGATACGATTTCTTTTATCTCTTTTAGTAGAAATATCCCAAATTCATAAGGAATATTGATGAGTGGTTTAAACTTTTCAAGTAGATCTAATCATCTTTCTTGACATACTCCTATCTCGACTTTCAACTTTCAACCTAAAACGTATGGAGCATGATAGGTTTCACACACATGATTTTTATAGCTGGATACAAAGTTTCGAACTGTCAGAGTTTGATTTATATGACTATTCGCAGCTATTCGGATTTGGAGCTTGTACACTGTAGACAAAGAAGAGCCCTGAATACATCATGTACCTTGAATGCCATTTATCTCAATTGGACACAGTTTGCCTTAAATGTGATAAAAACTCTTGATATGAGCTCAGTGATTAAAATAGCACAAAGGAATTGTCAATGTGTTTGGCATAATGCCCTTCATATTGATAACGAGAATGGAGCTAAATACTAAAACACAGCATTGATGTCTACTATTACAACTGTCCAGACTGTAGTTTGCCCATGATACTTATGTATGTGCTCCACCAGCTCTGCATTGCCAATATAAGGATTGTTCTTGTATATTATCAAAATAGTCATTGATAGAACACAAGGAGTTGCTTGCAGGGTTTTTAACAATGTTATGTCACTGGAAGGCTTTCAGATGAATACTGTATACGCCGTTATTTTCGCGAATTTCGCGAGCTTCGGGCTGATTGCGATATCAAAGACACGCGAAAATATTACCCCGTCATACCTTATGTACAAATTGATGAGAAAATGCATCCAACGCTGGCTGGACCAGAACGCGGCTGTTACACCGGCCAGTACGTACACATACTATTACTAGTACGTATGCTACCGATTGGAAGTGCAGTGCGATGCTAAACATGCATTAAAATGTGCAATCTCCGTGCTACGTTACCCTACACGAACGAACACCGGTTCGACGTGGTTGGGTGAGGCGTAGGGATGCATGTAGCCCGACCAGACGCCGCGTTAGGATGCATGTTAGCCCGACAAGACGCCGTGCGCAGCTAGCGCGACATTTGTGTACAGCGACAGGGCCGTTTATACTTACAGTAATAGGATGCATGTAAAACTTTCGCTAGCGCTAGCGCAGCTCTGAAACTTTGTCGTCTATCTATTTGTTGCAACATTTGGTAGGTACTGAGTACTTTTGAATGCCGTAATTGTTTCATTTTATGAATCTTCTACTGTGTCTTTTCTATTTTCATGTTTGGGAAGTCACAATGCAAATGGAAAAACATTACGAGTACGTTGGCAAGTGTTTGAACGTGTTTCTCGGGCTTGACAGTAGACCCTACTACTACTAGTATCAATCACAAATCTAACAACACGCGAAAATGCCACTGATACCATGATTCGCGAAAATATCTGTACGCGAAAATATTGGTGTATACAGTAGTGTAGAACTTGGAATTATGAATGTCCTAATAAATAGTGACATATGTGCCCTGAATAGAGTGCATTGAAATCACCTTCCCCATCACTATAATGGTACAGTACACTGCCGTTGTAACAAACATGATTATGATGAAATTCAGGTCTCAAAATTATCATCTGTGTATACATCTTTAAAATATACTTTCTGTTTGGTGTAACAAAATCTCGATATAACAAAAGAAAACCACCAGTGCACTGTTAAAAGTCAGAGCAGAGAAGAATGGCCCCAGTCATTTATAGGGTATAGACTTCTGTAGGCCCAAATTTTGCAAATGATTGTGACTGTGCTTCGTGTCTGAATGAACTAAGACAAGACAGCAGGAAAAACAAAGGAGGATACAACTAACCGACAATCAAATTATAAATTCACCAATACCTTCTTCAGTTTTTGTGGAAGGGGAAGTTTTTAAGAGTATTTAAGCTCATCCAAGATACATGATTGGTGTTTCTGTAAGAGAATTTTTTGTGCTCTAAATTTCCTTTAATTAACCTACCTTGAGATCATAGATATCAAATGATATTACAATGTACTTGAAACATTTCAGGTAAAACTGCCAATTTCATTGAGCCTTGAAAAGAACACGTACATTGTATCACTGCCACTGCCAGTTGTACTGCTCACGTTTCAGGTAGTAATGTTTTGTTTACCTACACGAGCTATCATGCACACATGCGTACTAGGCTGCATTTATCATCTTTCTCATGTTTGAAACAACGTTTCAATACCCATTATCACTTTTCAATACCCACTATCAAAAAGCATTGGCAAACACCTTTCGGATTGCGTTTCTGGAGTTGTTGCATCTAAATATCATCTCTGTCATGAGTCAAGGGAGGGGCCTTGTAAATGTGCAGCTCCATTACGCAGTTCGACCTAAGAGTAGAGATGTGTAGATGATTCAGATGACTTTGCATTTTAACCATCTCCACAAAAATGTGTTTCTGGCTCAAATGCGTTTGAGATCGCACTTTTTTTCTGTGTTTCAGAAAGGTGTTTCTGACCCCAAAATCAAAACAGCTTTGCATTTATTAGCTGCCCAAGCTCTGTAAAAGTTGTTTGGAAACCTGAATGCTATGCCAGAAGTGAGTTGAAAAAGGCATCCAGTGACACATGGGCCCTCTCATGATCAATTTCTGCTCCCACGAGACCCACTCTCAATTCAGAAAACCCAGTCTCATTTCTCTCGTACCCTCTCCTGTCTGCCCGTCCAATACTGTGCGCTCGCTCACCTTACTGCTTCCCCGTATGTTACTTTGTAACAACCATATCAAAAACATAGCACGCTATTACTTTCACGGCATTGCCGTGTTGCGAGAAATGCTCGAACATTTTTACACTGCGAAAATGAGAAGACTTCTGATCTTGCCCTAAATTTGCAAGTCATCCAAGAGCAATTCCAAAGAAGGATGTAATGGTGTAGCAATAAATGAGAATGTGTGAAGAAACATCACAACTAGAAAAGCACTCCAGAGCACAGACCTCCGCCAAGCATGCAGCTCATTTCCATCACTGATCTTGTTCTTCCATAGAGATATCAGTGATTTCCACCCATACGAACTAATGGCATTGGTGCTGAAAGTCGCCCGATTTCCCAATATAGAAGCCTTTGTTACGTCATAAACCCTCAGCTGCACGGCACGCCTCGTCCAAGTAGAAACTAGAGCACGCACTCTAGTGCGCGCCTGCAAACCTCAAATACGCGCAGCCTGAACTCCCAAGTTCATTGACCCTACCTGCCAAAATATCAAAAATCCTTCATATATGCCCCAAAAATTCTTGGATCACCACCAAAAGTTAATCGTTTGTTACTTGCGTCATTCTCATCCTTTCCTGCAAGTTTCATTCAAATCCATTAACTATTTTTTTAGTTATTTTGCAAACGGGCAAACACTACAAACACTAACACACACAAACACACAAACCAACGGTAACGAAAACATAACCTCCTCCCTTTGGCAGAGGTAATGATGATGATAGCACCAACACAGCAGCCCAGTTTGATGTCTGTACAGATGAATACACATACCAGAAAAGCCACATTACAGTGTACCTACAGGCACAAGAACAATATCTGTATCATGAGGCATACATCTGTTAAAACACACACACTAGTAATGCTGGCACAATTCTGTGAATAGACAAATCCAAGAAAACAGTGTGAGCATGCACAAAAATCTGAGGAGTTCCAGGATAGCAGTTTGAATAAGATATTTAAACTACGAGCACTGTTAATTAAGAGGAAATGATAATGAATAAATATGGATAACATTAAAACTGTTGATGTTTAGAGGAAATGATATACTGTATATTATGCCATATATTTAGCGAGTCTAAATTTTCCTGTAAATCGGAACTTCCCGATGATTTCGCAAGTGATTGAATTCGTGATCGTGGAGTGCTGTACTGAACGGAGAAATGTATAAGTGTGCGTCACATTCATGTCGGGATCAGAGTCATTATTTTTGCGTGTCTTTAATTTCGTGAATAGCAAAAGTAAAAACCTCTGGAAATATTTGATGTATACAGTAAACAGTATGAATTATACAGTATTTCTGTACATACTCGGCATTCTCAAAATTGAGGTACAATGTATCTTATTAATTATCACCCTTAACCATTATGATTTTTAGGGTTCCTTGACAGGTCACATTTAAGATACCGGTACCATAAAGTCACCAGAATATGTAAGATTTATAAAATACATGTGTGATATCATTCAAGCCCTCTTATGCTTCAGTTATAATTACAAGTGCACCTTCACTCAATGTGCCATAGGTGATTCACATTCGCATGATCATCAAATGATGTAATTGGTTAAAACAGAACTCAGGATAGCATGCCTTCATCAAATATTGACAATGTCATTTAGATGGCCAAACAGTGCCGAATGTGTGTTATCAGCCACAATAGATGAAGCCAATGTATTCCTGTTGTATAGTTCCTTGGCACAAAATGTGAAGGCTCACAGTACACTTACTCAAATTGTTCCAATTTCTGTGGTATCCTGAGTGCATAATTGTATGAAACTTTTTTTTTTTTTTTTTTTTTTGGGGGGGGGGGGGGGTTGTGTTCAATATTATCTAAAAAAAAACAAAGATCTAAAAGGCTGGATGTATTACCATAGGGTAGGAGCTTTAATATTATCAGCCAATTTGCATAGAATCCAAGGCAATAAATCAGAAATAAGTAGTTTTGCAAAATAGAAAAGCAAACGTAAAGAAGCGATAGAATGTCTCAACTTAAGAGATAATACACTGTATGTTTTGCTTCGATGCTCCAAAGTATTTCCTCGCAGCACACAATATTAGTGCCTGACAGCTGAGTGTCAGATCACGACATTGTGTATTTTAGTGAACACAAGTGTCAAGCACAAGCCCACGTTGCATTTTTCCCCCTCCAAATGTGTAATAGAAATATATTACCAGCTTGAAGAACTGAAGTCTGTAAAGTTTCCAATTTTGGAGGAAAAAGCATGATTCACCAGTTCAGAACTGAGGCGCTGTGTGCAGTGGGGATGGGAGAGTTTGATTGAATATCGGTATCCCCCTGTGATCAGTGTGTAATGCAAACTTACTATTAACATCCACAAATGAACATTCTTTTTTTTCTGTAAATACCACATATGCAATGGATAATCTAGAGACTTCTTTTAAACAAAATTTTTGTGAATTGTAACAGGCATCATATGGTATTGACAAGAATTTTTGAGAGCACTTAAATTTTGCAAATCTTGGCTCTTGCGAAATTTGTGAAATTCAAATGCTTGCGAACATTTGTGGTTTTACAGTATATAGTCTTTTCAGGTTGCCATGTTGTTTTAGAATCAAACAACATGGCAATGTTTTTAATGTCAAATAAGAAAGTAGTCTAGGTACTGAAATTAAAATGTCCAGTCATTTCTTCAAAGAATGTCTAGAAACACTTTATTATGTTATAAATATGGTTACAGCTCGTTATTCCGAAGGTTCGTTATTCCGAAGGCTCTTTATTCCTAAGATTCGTTATTCCGAAGGTTCATTGGACATTCCAAATTTCATTTTCGGATTAACGAATCTTTGGAATAACGAACCTTCGGAATAACGCCACAAATTTTTGGATGAACGAACCCTTTTTCATTTTCGAATTAACAAACCTGTAAGTATAGGGAATTTGCGTGTTTTGGATTAACGACCCTTCGGATTAACGAACCTTCGGAATAGCGAACCTTCGGAATAACGAACAGCACCCATAGATATGGTGACATGAGCAGCCATTACTATATCATTTGACTCTAATGTGAGAATGGTATCATATGATCATAAATTATGAGAGAGAGGAACAAACATGTTCTTTACGGAGTACCTATTGATCTTCGTTGTTTACTCAGTGATCAGCTGTCTGAATTGAACCATGCTTTGTACATCATAGTATTTCCTTGAATTCAATACAAATGTAATTTGTGTGTTTGTGGAGCTAATTTGTCTGTGAAGGACCATAAAATGCTAATGTTTTTCCATGAATTCAATTCCTGATTCAGAATGACAGCTTGCATGCAAAATGTCTGATAGGCCATGTGTTAGAATTTCTCGATTCATTGTATTTGAAGTTCTAATACCTCCTTGGCAGATGTTTGATTTTTCAGTCTTTTAGTTATGAAAGGTTCCCTTCATACATGGATAGTGATGCACATCTGTCATGCCATTAGTTTGTTTAAAAAGTGATTTATCACCAATGAGAATGACCATTTGGATGTGTAATTTATGCACTCTTCGTTACAAAGTGTCTGGATTTAAAAAAAAAAAAAGCACATCTGAAGCAATACAGCCAAACTAGCTATATGGGGCCGACTATTATTGCATCACCATGAGAAAAAATGTACACAGGTCTAGACATTCAACAACTTGTGGGGAGTTTCTATGGCTGACAAAATTGCTGGCCTCACTATTGATTGAAACAAAGCATCCTGCCGCGGTTTCCTATTTCTACAGTTGTGAGTCGCTAGTTTCGAGATCACCTTATATTTGTGTTGCAGAGTTAGATACTCGAGATATCAGCAAGTTTATGTACATACAACATAATGTACACTGTGTATAAAATCCTGTGATAATGTACAGTGTACATTCATTCCAGTCTCAGAGCTTTAACATTTTGCAGTACAGAAGGGATATTCTGAAAGGGGGAAAAGAGGAACTCTTCAACAGAATAAAGTTTGTCAGACCCATCTCATGATACTTCCAGTTGTATCCTGATTGTCAGGGGTGAGATGTTTTTGATGCAGCTGTTGAGTTCTCTATCTAAAGTGAACTTTGTAACACACAGTACATAGGCATTGTAATCCTGTAGCCGCAAAGTTCCACCTAATGGTTAAAGATCTTAAAGGGAACTAGTTGGCAGATTCTATGGTTCTTCATTTGAATCACGCTTCATTCACTGCCCACCAAAGTCAGAGCTACCAAGTCTCACGCATTCTGCGTGAGACTCAAACATTTAGGGGCCATCTCACGATCTCATGCATGGCACCCATTTTTGTCACACAACAGGAGAAGTCTGCAACTTGGGCCTATAATAATGAGCATAGCTCAAAAGATTAAAGTGATACAGTAGTTGCAAATGAAGGTATATTTCCCTTTTGTCTTATAGTCACTTAAGTATGCACCTGATTGCACCATAAAGAGCTATGTAAAAATTGAAAAAGCTCCCTACTGTGGGACTTTGGCCACAGGGGGGAAAAACCCCTCCCAACACCCTCGCTCGTGCGCACATTCGCATGCCAAGATGCCGAGTCATGAAAATCTCGCTCATGAAATATTGTTGAACTTAGCATCCCTGCAAAGTATGCCAGTTAAAAATTATGATTAGCATTGGCCTATTAAAAAAAAAAAAGAATTGCCTTTCTTCATTAGCGTATAATGCACAGAAGCAAATCATGGTATCAAATCCTGCGTGTAGACATGGAAGGGTGGCCAAAAGAAGTCCATAACCACTTGATACTCTTCTTTGGATTGGACTGCTTGAGTATTTTCTGAAGTGTTTCGGGGATTCCCGAGTATGCTTTGAGTTGGACCAACCTTTACACTGTATCTAGTCCGTCAGTTGTACTCTCTCTGTGAGGCAGTCCCTTTAAATGTGATACAAGTGTGTACAAGCCTCAAGGTGGGTTGTGTGCAAATTTGTCAATTTCCCAAGCAGACTGTGCACTATTGTCACGAATGCACTTCCCCTTCTGGGCTTCCCTGGGTGCTGAAGCTACAAGACTGATGCCCCTTTCATGCTTACAAACTTCACTAGAGATATTCCTTTAACTCAAGGGTGAGGCTGTAGCATGAAACTTGAAAGGACCTTCTTTAAAATCTTACCCTCGAAGCGTCCCTTGTAGACTCCTAAGTGTCCCCGCAAACTTCGAGGTGATGCTGTAGTATGAGAGGCATCCTGGGTAAACTACCTGTACCAGATTAAAAGCGAGGGTCAGCATACCGACAATGTCTTGTGGTCCTTTTTGTGTATAATTGCCATAATCTTGTACTTGCACTGCAGAAGAATGGTTGGGAAAAATTCAGCCAGGAGCTCATTTGCTAGTACATAGAAATTGTTTGTGCTTGCTTCTTGTTTAATTCCCCGTTGAATCTCTCGGATGATCCTCAGAGGGATGAGCACAGAAGGGGTATTGGAGTCCAGTGTGGGATGCAAGGTCCAAAGATAGCTTCAGGTCTTACATCAGAGTAAACACTTCTAGATTACCTCCTGTAATACAATGTCGATATTACATGATTAGATATTGATTATAACGTAATAATCAACCAACAGACAAACACAGAAATTGCAGTCACTTTCCTTGCGACATTTGAGTCCGTATCATACAGTGAGGACTATGTCTAAGCAGGGTATAGAAATTTCTTTTCTTTCTAAAGCCCTTTTTACACTTGTGTTTCTTAACCCCGTACTTTCTCTGACCCAGGACTATCGTTAGTCCCGTACCAATTTTTTCAGCTTTTTACACTCGCCAATAAGTCCCGTACTAAGCTCTTGTCCAGGGCTAAGGAGAAAATTGACCTTTTTACACTCGTATTTCTTAGTCCGGTACTTTCCAAGCCACATGCATATTCATGATTACGCTGTGCACTGAACACGTACACGCACGCACCGGCAGCACTTGATTATCTCGTTTCTGATTGGTCAGTGGGGGTCGGACTTCGTCTCCATCGCTTAGCCCCGGATTATTTTTTCAGTCTGTTTACACTCGTTTGCTTGGCACTGCAATTGCGGTGCTAACCCTGCTGTTTTGCAGGGCCAGATAGTACGGGACTATCGGTGGGGCTAGCCCACTCTGGCAAAAACAAGTGTAAACAGAAAGTGGGCTAAGGAAAGTCTGGTACCAACGGTGGGGCTAAGGCCCCCCCCCCCCCCCTTAGCCCCACCATTGGTACGGGACTAAGCAAAAATTTGCAAGTGTAAAAAGCCCTTGCTACAAGGGTTTGTAAGCAAAATGAAGAGATTTTGAAATGAAAAGCAATTTTTGACCTGCTGAACGCTCATCTAAATATTTTGGCATCTTTGTATGTATGTAGATGGTACCAAATTATGTAATAGAAACAAAATCCCTGGATTTTCTGCCTACAGACAGTAATTAGAGTTGAGTACTGTAAAAGTGGATATTTTCGCGCGACTAATTTTTCGCGCTTGGCCGGGTCGGAAGAGTTTCGCGTGTTTTTAATTCCGCGGAATCAAGACATCACGCACAGGCACATATGGCAAGCAAAAATATTCGCGTGCTTTTATTTTCGCGCTAGTTTCTGGTTGCGCGAAATGCGCGAAAATTTGAACACCGCGAAAATTTCCACTTTTACAGTACTCCGGTAGCTTCTCCAGGATGCCAGAAAGAATAATATTTTCTTCCACACCTGTTTTGTTGGGCAAGTTGAATAATGTCCAACACATCACAAGAGGCAAATATGCTTAAACATTTACTTAACCTCAAGAAAGTAAGCACAAAGGTTGTTCTTTTTTGGTTTTTTTTTTAGCATTTTTTGCACTCTGTGGATTAATGTTTCCTTTATCCATATAGACTTGAAGGCACTTTTAATAGTCAATGAATACAAGTGCATATGTCTCAAAGTGTTTCCCCGTAAAGGTGACATCATGTATCTTACAGGGCATCTTACAGGGCAAAAACAACTTCGGCTGCTGTTACATTGCTTATGTGGTATTGTGTTATCATGACCATTTGTCTTTAATGCGCATTCTGATGTTGGGATAATGATTTTTATGATAACGATAAATCATTTGTTGAGCAGAGAAATTAGTTATAGACTATATACTTCTGCACAGCAAGAGCTCCTTAATGCTTTTTTGCTGCATTGTTCTAAATGATTTAAGTAGAAACATATAAATATTAAATGAATATTAAATCCATAAAACATATCAATCTACTATACTAATGTGCCCAACAGAATAAATGAATACAAATGTTGCAAATATGGCCAGTCAGTCATGCACTGTGTCCTGCCATAAGGAATGATACTATAGTGATGGAAAATCGTGTGTCAATCGCCATGGCAGTTATGTCCAATGTGAAGGGTAAATATCTCCAGCTAAGGGACAAAGATTCAAAGTTTTTGTGGTTGTTTATGGACAAAATAAATGAATGGGGCCCTACTGAAAATAATTTGCCCCAGGCAATACTAGTATCAAATCAATCAATATTTTAAACAGTTCAAACAATATTATTATATGAACCTTCAGGTACTATGCTAATGTTTCCATAAGGGAGATAATAGTAATAAATGTCTCTACCGGGGATCTCATAGAAAAAGGAGAAAAAGAAGAAGAAGAAGAAGAAGAAGAAGAAGAAGAAGAAGAAGAAGAAGAAGAAGAAGAAGAAGATGATGAAGAAAGTCTCCACGTTGGAGCTCATGACAATGGAACAATATCTGATTACAAAATAATCACCACATGGAAGCTCATAGAATTAAAATTTAAAGGTTCATTATACTGCTGGTGTAGCACTGAATTAAACGTCAACTGAGTGTGTTATGTAAAGATGGTTGAAAAGTCAGGGTGTACCTAAAAGAAATAAAATGAAATCATAGAGACTACCAGATATGTATCTAAAAAAAACCCCAGAAGATTAAAAAGATGATTTGGGAGGTGATGGATTTCTTTCTAAAATATGGTTTGCAAGCAGTTTACCTGTGTAACCCAGCACCTATACACATTTCTGATATCACTGTTGATTAAGATAAGCAAAAATGTTCCAATGGGAAAAAAAAAATAATAATCATGATCATGAATTGATCATGATGGAGAGATCAGATAGTTTGTGTCAAGAGTCTACCATTTTCAATATTAAAGTTCCTGTTTACCTTTGGGAACAGTGATGTTAAAATTTTCAAGATATGACGTTTAATGCATGATGTGTACAGATGTAGGTCTGTTGTACCACAAAACATGCTATCATATTGAATTTGATAAGTTGTGTTCCCTTTTTTTTTTGTTGGATTTTAGTCATATGTACTGATATTCTTTCTAGGTATTTTACTTTTGCTTCATCTTCATGACAATCTGTGATATGATCTGTCATATTGCTGTAATGACTGTTACACAAGGCCTTGGGGGTGGACTCCAAACTGAGAGTTGCAGTATCTCTGGGATTTAAATTTTGGTGTTCACTTTTTCACTCCCTTTTTTTATTAAAGTATACTACAGCTGTATATATTATGATACAATGGAAATATCACTTCTAGTTTGTTTATATTTCTAAGATTTCTGCAGTATACAAGTCATGTAAATAACAGCTAAAGGTCATCTTTATGTGGGCAAAGCATACCAGTTTTGCATCAGATATCGTAAGATGCTTTGCAGATAAGCTGCTACCTGCATTAAAGGGAAGATAAACCCCAAGAGCAATGTGGATTGAGTGAAAGCAACAACATTAGTAGAACACATCAGTGAAAGTTTGAAGAAAATCGGACAATCGATGCAAAAGTTATGATTTTTTAAAGTTTTGATGTTGGAACCGCTGGATGAGGAGACTACTAGAGGTTATGACGTATGAGTGGACAACAATACCAAGAAAATATTAAGAAAATTCTGCATAAATCCATTTTTCATGAAAATTACAAATTCCATCAACTTGATGTTGACATATGTTAAGGGTAGCAATTATTCCCCCTGCTTTCTGAAAGCGGTTGGTCCATTGCTCTTTCATAATTCTAGAAAAGTGAATTTTTGTCGAATTTCCTTTATATTTTCTTTGTGTTGTTGTCCACTCATACGTCATATCCTCTAGTAGTCTCCTCCTCCAGCGGTTCCAACACCAAAACTTTAAAAATTCATAACTTTTGCATCGATTGTCCGATTTTCCTCAAACTTTCACTGATGTGTTCTACTAATGTTGCTGCTTTCACTCAATCCACATTGTTCTTTGGGTTTACCTTCCCTTTAAGTCCTCTGCCCATCCGGATATGGAAAAAAAAAAATCCCTCAATTAGCCAGAATACACCAATTTGATTAGTTGACAAAATAATATGCCTAACGTAATTTAATAATTTAATATCTCTGGTTGTGAATCCCTTGCTGGTCGTAAAACATTAGTGATCCTATTCAGGTATAATAGCCTGGTTTATTAATGTACATGGCAATTTGTGGGATCCCCCAGCACTCGCACATTTGATATGAATGTCATAGCAACAAGATAGCATGCATTTTTAAATTCATAATGTGAAATCCATTTTTGCAGGCAATATGAGTTGTGGCTACAACATCAAGCATGCTACACCACTGGCAAGCTTTATGGTAGTAAGGAACATTTGTGATTAGGGCATGCATAAAGTTTGCATGAATTATTAAACCAGCTTATTGCGATCTGTCATATGTGAGCTATGCCGTCAATTATAACACCTGTCAGCAGTACTTGTACCGTCTAGCTTCATCATAAATCAGGAACATAGATTTGCATAAACTAAAGAGGACAATCTCTATGCGGGCAGCCCAAATGAATTGCCCGATCCTTCATCCTCCCTGTGCCAAGAAATCAGTCACTTACGCCCCTTTCAGTAACTCTCTTGGCTCCGGCCAGGCCCGAGCTAAGTCATAACATGTTGAGTTTATGAATGGGTTGGGCCAAAGTGGCCCACGCCAGGTTCGGACTATTTTGGTGCTGCTGTAAGCTAGCACCATTTGTTGGCCGGGCTCAGGCCTGGTGCCGATCAAAGAGTTTATAAATGATAGCAGTGCCAGGCTCTGGCCAAAATTCCTTGCATGGTCAAAGGTCACAATTACCTGGCTATGCCTCTGCCGAAGCACACTTCCAGTTACCATGGTAGTTATCCTTTACGTGGCCGAGTTCATGAATGGGTCATTGTAAAAGCGGCGTGGCTCTGCTATAGTTATTGAACGCAATTTTTACTGCTTGGTGCGGGCCAATTCAGTTTGGGCTAAGAACTGGCCAAAAATGCACGAGTTACTGAAAGGGATATTAGAGACTCATTGAGATTGGAAAAAAACCCCAACAACAAACAAGCAACAACAACAACAACAACAAAGCAAAACAAAAAAATAATAAAATAAAGCAAACAAAACCCCAAAGCAAAACAACAATATAAACTTGCAATACAAACACCAGAGTATGATGTCTGAATGTACTGTTTACACTGGCTGAAACCCCAGGCTATAAAACGACCTCTAAGTTTGGCCAGGTACTGTCAGAACTTCTGGATTATTCGGTGAATATTTTAATTGCGCAACTTGACACTGCTCCCTTTCATCCTGCGCTGAATCTCTAAACCAGTGCATTATCTGAAACTGAGGGTTTGTTTAGTCCCACATAGTCATATTTGTGGACTGTATTGATATTAGCAAGTGCTCTTTGTACGAATCTGTACATGCACAGTGAGCTTGTGCCTTTCTCACAGACATGCCCTCCTGCTGTGCATCTGAATTCGTGTAGTTGATTGGTTTCTGAGTAGTGTATGCTGACTGCATGTGCATGTCATTGGGTCTAATAATGTACACATTTCTCTTGAGCCAAATTTATCTTGAACATAAAAAGTTTCAACAAGGGTGAGTGATCAATATGCAATAATGTTATATGGGAAGGGCAGTATGAGTCGTTTGTGGTAAATAATGAATTTATGTGAAGAAACGAGTGTCACACTGCATGTCTCCCATACCGTCCTTCATCAGTAGACAAGATGAAATGTGTACCATTCTTTAAATACACTTTATTCTTGTGTACCAGTACTCCTTAAAGTATGGAGCACTACAAGAAAAATCATGTTTTCACTGATTAGCAGAGAGCAAGCATCTACAATACTGGTACTGGCAAACCGAACCCCTGAAAGACCATTGGAATTAAAAAGAATAAAGAGCGCTTAGTATTAGAGATGTGTTTCAAAAGTGCATTTCTTGTGAAATGTCCAGGCAGCCCAGGCGGCCCAGCCCCGCACTGTAAATGGGGTCCTAGTCTTCATGTATATGTCACAGGGCCAGTTCAACTACTGTGGCGTGCCACAACTGATAATAACGGCAAAAGTAAAGTTTGGCAGGAGAAAAATTGATTTTAAGTTGGAGGAAATACATCTTTGAAAAGCAGGAGATGGATAGCTTGAAGCAGAAAAAATTGAAACTCAAGTGAGAGAGTGGGAGATTTTGAGAAAAGTGGCCTCAAAGTTGAAGATCTCCTGCCACAAAAGAGAGGTGGAACAGCAGTTCTTTGAAGAGCAGGTACAGGGTTACATTTATCCACCGTACAAGTGTATGTCACTTCTGTGAGGAATAGAGAACTAAACTTTTAGAGAGGTTACCCTAAATATTCTTGGTGATCCTAGAGTATATTTTCGTGAAAAAGAACTCGCTTTGTTTTGTTTTGTTTTGGTTTGTTTAGATTATTATTATTTTTTTAGTCAAGTTGTATTCTGTATGAACATCAGCTCTATGAGCATAGTATAGGTTCAAGACCTACAGGTGTCAGTATTACAGTACACCAACTCGGGTAGCCATCCTTGCTGAGATACATGCCAATGGATAAGTCCCGATGTCGAGCTCCAGTTAGATTTGCGTGGCTTGCCCGTGGTAAGATAGAGTTCCACTGCAAGAAACTACCGTATAGATTGGTGATACAGGAATATTAAACAGTGAGGATAGTCTGGGTTGCTTGTGATGAGCCAGTCACCAAGGTGAGTGCTACAGCAGAAATCAATCAGAACCTAATTACGATTATTTATGTGACCATGCCCATAAATCCTGGATTCTGACAAGCCTGATGTCATTTAAGCGGAGTAATTGCAGAAAAGGTTCGGTTCTTTGGTCAAGGGGCCACTCTGTATACCATTACTGTCCCTTGGATTTTGGCTCTAGGGAGTTTGGTCAGTGTTTTTATCTAAAATTCCCTAGGGGCCTGGCATGGACAGAACTGCACATAAATCAATCCTTGTGCTGCGTGTAGCTAGTAATTTCTGGAGCAGCAAACTTGCTCATGGATGAATTTATGGAATGAATAAAAATTATACAGGGCAATTGGCAATCTGAGAAAAGCAGGGTGTTCGGATGAAAAAAATGTATACTAAAACGGTATAGCCATACCAAAACAGTAGGCCTATAGCTAAACGATGAATTTCTATGTCTGAATGATGATTCTGTAGGGCTATAGAAGTTACTTCTGATCAGACTGACTTTTGTATCACTCTGATTTTGTTTGTTTGTTTTGAATTATTCACTTGTTTTGTCAACTGCATAATTATGCCGAATGAATAATAATGCTAATTAGTAAAAATAATAATGATATAAATCTGTATTGGTAGATATTAACCACTTCACCTTGCTTGAACCAGGGATAATGATAGGTCAGGATGGGCCGAAGGGGGCATCACCTTCAAACCTTGCTGTGAATTTTTTTGTAGCTGCTGGGAGTACTGTTTATACTAATATTGTCTGAATGATCGCCTTTAAGAAGTAAAGAAAATCCACTTCAATAATTTTCTGAATGTGACCAGCTGCACTCAATATGACCAAAAAGAAAAAAAAAAAGATAAAGAATAATGATCAATTCTCTTCAAAACTGTATTTTATGAACATTTTCCTGCATTTATTTGAGTATGTTGTACAATGTGGCATGGGTCAGTTTGGTTGTTAGCTCATTTGAACCAAGGACTAGCATGAGCTGTTGCGATCATCCATCATCCGGAGTGTGTTGTCCGTTGTGCATCATTCATAACATTTTTACATTTTCAACTTCTCATTGAAAACCTCATGATGAATTTTTGTGTAGCAGGTAACATCGGTAGGGTGATCTAAGAGTCTGAATTTGTTCAAAGAGCTACTGTGCCCCCCCCCCCCACTCACACACACACACACACACACACACACACACACACACACACACACACACACACTCTCACACTCAGGGTGCCTCAAGCCCCTCCCCCTAAAAAAGTGATCTTTAGAAATCTTCTTCCCTAGAACCAGACATGACTGAAGTGACTGAGATGTTATGGTTAAGTACACAAATGTACATTATATCAGCAAGTGTAGTTAAAAGTTTGTTTATGGCAGATCCAAGCTTTACCTTGTGACTCAAAAGTGATCTTTATTTTATAAATTATTAGACAATATACTGAGGAATCTTAGCATAGCTCAGCGTTTCATCCAAGGTCAAAGACTATGTTTGCTCGTAGCATGGAACTATTTTCCTCATATTCTGAGAAAGCAGTCGAATGACTTGCTTTTACATTTAGAGATCAGATACCCAGGGTCAAAATTCAAGGATTATTTTAAAGATTTTTTTAACAACTTCATGATTGTACATGAGAGCTTACTATAAAAATCATTTAGGAATCCTCAAGAATCTCTCCAAGAAGACAACTGAAGCAACAGAAAAGAGCAGGAGCATGTTCGAGATTCTCTGCACAATTCAGCGACAGTATGATGAAATTAGATCACAGATTCTCTCTGAAAATCTAACAATACAGTTCTAAATTCATGGAAAGGCTTAGTGCAGAACTCATTGATTAATTACAGTATTACACATAGAAGATGTAATTTTGCTGTTAATTGTCAAAGTAAGTTTGAAATCCAAATTCCTCCTAACAGATTGCACCAAGTGAGAATGTTTGTTCTTAGCTCAGAAAACAAAAACAATAGAGAATTATTAGTAAAAGCTCAGTGAACAAAAAGTATTGTCTTTAAAAGTAGAATTTATGGCCTACCAATGTTGAAAGATGGCAGGTGCAAAACTTTGTATTGTTCATAAGGTCCCTCATCTCAAATGAGGTACAGAGTTCAAATCTTCAGTGTGGTTTTGCGGAGACGTGATGGCCATTCTTATTTGTTAACTGGTATACCACGGGAATTAGAATTGAAAACCTCATCGAAAATTGGTTCATCTGTTCGCGAGAGACCAATATGCGGCAGTAATGTTGCAGCACGTCATGCACATACTGTGCTCATGCAAGTGACGGATTCTGCCCATGACCCTCTTTTCGTGCCAATTTGCAGCATGTGTGAACTCACAGAGCATGACGTGTAATCAAAACAGTGGCTTGTTTGTGCCCTGAGATGCGCTTTATGCAGAGTTGATGAGATCGAGTGTCAGATGTCGTGTGAACGGATCCTCCGCGAGATGCCATGCTACCGAATTCTCACTTCAAAAATTGGCGTTGTGAAGAATGACAAATCGCCGAATATCTGGCGAGGTCTCACTCACGATACAAACCGTACCTGTTTTCCAGTGTGTCTGTTCATTCCAACCTTTGAAATAAATCACAGCAAAAGGTTTTAAATAGATTCTTGTGGTCTGTGACTTGAAATATGAATGGCCCAATAGACACTGACTGTAACATGAGAAGACCACTGTTGCACCGCTGAAGAACTCTTATTGTATTGTGTCATATTTCTCCATACGTAACAAGATTGCATACTCACACCACCATATTCATGTATGGTGGCATTGATAAGAAAGTGCTATTTTCATGAGCCTACATTTGTTGTTGTTTTTTTAAAGCTTGAGAGTTCAGAATGAATGTTTTTCTGTTGATGTACATGTATGTTTCCTTGTAGCGTGTGCAGGTCTCTCAGATTTCTATTTGAATCAGCATATTATGTGTAACAATGTGTTGTAGTAGGAGAGTTCAAACTACATGGACATGTAGGCACTGTGGACGATTCGGCGAAAATTCTAGAATTCATTGGTAAGGTTTCAGTTGTCTCTCCAGTGATGCCATTTCATCATATCTTCTTTTGTGTGTGTGTGTGTGTGTGTGTGTGTCTGTCTGTCTGTCTGTCTGTCTGTGTGTCTGTGTCTGGACCTGTGTCTGTGTGAGAACATGTCAAAGTTAAATGCTGATGTATGATCTTTGGGAATATATTGTAGATTTGTAAAGTACCAGTAATATATGTACAACAGTAATCAATATGAAATTTCCATCAAATTAAACTGTGTCATCTGTAGATTTTAAACTTAACACGGAGTTTCTACTTTGGCTTCAATGCCTGAAATATGACCCAACTCTCTACACATTTCCGGGCGTGTGGTACATGTATTTTTAGTGAGTTCTGATGGCTCTCTTTTGATGCTAAATCGTGACAGTGATCTACTCTTTCGAGCGTCATTCACGTGTGCTTCATGAACCTTCCGGAAAATGGTCAATTACGGAACGTAACTCATAAGTTCCATTAAAGTCATTGGCGTCATTCAAGATTGAAGTGCCCAAATGATTTGTCAGTCTAGGTAATGAACTCCAGGAAGTGGAGTGACAAAATGGTATCGAATAATGCTTTTATAGAGCTGGAGACTTCAGCAGGGAGCCCTTGAATTGGTTGAATTTCAAAACTCTTATAGCGTAGGAATGGATTTTTCTTGCAGTAAATACAGCTAGCCTTGAAATGCCTAAGTATGGGAGCTCGAGACTCTAGTCATCCGTTCTTTTTATAATACTTTGTTATCAGTCAAGCACTTTTAGACTGTATGAAAAACAAAAGGACCTTTTGTGTGCAGTTGCACTTGAAACTGTCTGGTCTGTATGATGGCATAAATCTTTCACAACAGGGTTTTCCATGATTGATAATCTTTGCTCGATTCCCGTGGGATTTTTAAAACACACAAGGGATTTGTTGTCGTTGTTGTTTGTTTTTTGAAGGGGGGTCTGGAGATATTCACAATCCACAAGGAAGGAAACATGGTGATTGTTTCAAAGTTTCTTCTAAACTTTTCGGGAGCTTTGCCCCAGAGGTCCGCCAAACCTTAAACCAGCTGATGCTGTTGTGCATCCTATCAGAGAACGCAGTATTTTTCAGTCCATATGCAAAGAATTGCTTGTCACTGTATTAAAAATCTAAACAGAAAAAATAACAAGAACAAGAAAACAATAACATTCCATGAATTTTCTTCATAGTCACAAGGAACTGTCCTTCCAGGAAGAAAACTGTAATTGGTGACATTTCAGTCCAAAAACAAATAAAAACTGGCAACAAGTGATGGCACAGTTGTACGACCGTATCAATTTGTGATGTGTCTTTCAAATGCAATGTTTGATTGTGTGCTGATTGCTGGATGTTTATGTAGTCATGCTCAAACTTTCAATATCATTTAGCTTCACTGCACTCAAAATTTTGTCTTGAGCTCTACTAAATTTTCCCCAATAACAGTAAGTGAGCTAGTCACATGTGCATACAGTGTAGTTCATGTCCTCGCTGTGGCCGTCTATAATGTAGGCATACATGTGATGTATCACTGTCTTTATGCTCATGTTGTCTGTGGCCAATTTGAATTGGTTGCAGTTATGGTAGCCTTTGTCTCAACATGGCAGACAACCAGAAGAAAAGGGGGAAGAATTCTGGTGGCACAGATCTGTACCCTGGTCGGATATCGCATACCGCGATTACTAGGCTACCAATCAGCATTGAGCCATTTCTGTTTACGCGATTAACAAGTTACAGGTCCCTAATCTGATCATGGCTGTTTGCAGTGTGCAGCCCAACCCGTTCTTCTTGAAGTCATGTGACAACAATTATGTTGCCGTGGAGACTTGACCTTTCTGTCTAGCTGTAGTGCAGTGCAGTGCAGTGCAGTGAGCTCAGATCCTGTACTACATTCAGTAGTACTGGAGATGACAGGGAAGTCTTTATACTGGTCATAATACAAACTAATGATGAGGTCCATGTCGTTAGTAACATAAAATATATTGTCAGATGCAGCAACTACTGTGAAACAGTTACCTGTTTTTCAGGGGGGGGGGGGGGGAAAGGAGATTGCTGCAAGTCACATCCTTAAAAGATTTTACTCAAAAACTCATGTCATCAGTGACAGATTCGTCATGGGAACAAATTTTAAGTTAACCATTCTAGGCTTTGATAAAATATGATATCTATAGGGTTAAGCCTGTCTGTTAAAAAAGAAACAAAAATCCATGGAGAATGGTCCCTTTACAAACAGGTGGCCCTTATACACAGGTGGAAGCCCTTTTTCACATGGATCGTACTGAGCAATTTAATGGGATAGGTTACTGTATACGCCAAATATTTCGCAAGGTTTTTATTTTCGCGAATTTCGCGAGTCAGGTGCTACTCGCAAAATCAAAGACACGCAAGAATATCGACTCTGATCCTGATGTGGATGTGACACACGCTTGTATATTTCTCCGTTCAGTATAGGACTCCACGATCTCAAATTTAACCACTCGCGAAATCGTCGGGAATTCCTGATTCGCGAAAATTTAGACTCGTTAAATGTATGGCGTATACAGTATTTGACAAAGGGGCCGGGGGGGGGGGGGGGGGGGTGGGGGGTGCTGCAGAAGGTTCATTTGAATTATTTTTATGTACATGTAGATTGGTTAGTCTCATGCCCTTGTTTGATTGGCTACATAAATATATACACCGAAGTTTTACGCATTTCGGTATGTTCCTCAAACCAGTCGCAATTTTACCATTCATAGACTTGACACCAGCCTCTAGCCATCAGCTTCTTAACTCTTATTAAGTTTCACCTCAGTGTGAGTATGGAGAGTTACCTGCCCAATGCATTCTCCCTCTATGTTCATGTACTGTAAAACTAGAAATTTTCACATGCATGAAACTTTAGTCAATTCTGTGAATTTTGTGAGGAGCTGAGATCCGCGATAGTAAAATGCAAACGAAGTTTTGTCTACACAATGCACTGAATGCCAGTCGCCAATTTGGGAAAGTTTCATGCTGCGAAAAAGGCCGTAAACTCCCAAGTCGTGAAATTTTTGTACAATGAATGTGTAGCGTGTGTGTTTTGGGGTGTGTTTGGTATAATTGAGGAAGAGAGATTTGTGGTAACACCATGTTGTGTACATGTGTGTGTGTGTGTGTGTGAGACAAAGAGTGCGTTCCTCTTGAATACTAAAAATTTGAGGTGAAGCAAGGTGATGCATGCAACGTGCATGTAGAAACGCATTTGGTAGACGGTGATGTGAGGTAATGCGCAATGATCCGTGTGAGGTGCACCCTTTTTTGTGGTCAATGTGACGTGATGAGACCTAGGACAATTTTCAGCTGAAACACAGCAGGTAACAAAATTCGCGGCTCGCCGGATGTCTCTTATTCTTAATGGGAGGTACTTAAAGGACAAGTTCACCTTCATAAACATAAGGATTGAGAAAATGCAACAATATTAGTAGAACACATCAGTGAAAGTTTGAGGAAAATTGGACAATCGATGCAAAAGTTATGAATTTTTTAATTTTTTGTTTTGGAACCGCTGGATGAGGAGACTACTATAGCTTGTGAGTCATATGCGTACAACAGTATAAAGAAAATATAAAAGAAAATTCAACATATTTTCACTTTTTTCGCATAATAAAAGAGCATTTGACTTGCCTCTTTCTAAAGGCAGGGGGAATAATATTACCCATAACATTTATCGGTAACGAGTCAGGGGAATGTGTACTTTTTTCAAAAGATGGAATTTTGTGAAATTCTTTTTATATTTTCCTTGTATTGTTGTACGCATGTGACATCTAAGTTATTCATACACTGCAGTAGTCTTCTCATCCAGCGGGTACTGCAGAAAAACTTCAAAAATTCATAACTTTTGAACGGATTGTCTGATTTTCCTCAAACTTTCAATGATGTGTTCTACTAATATTGCTACATTCTCTCAATCCTTATGTTTATGAAGGTGAACTTGTCCTTTAATGGGAGGTTCTGTGCACTATTCATTTTATTGTAAGGCAGCATGCACAAGACCTGATGTGAACCTTATTGTACTCAACTTCCTGGTTCACTGTCTGGTTTTACCCCATATCACTTTGAATTCTATTGCTCATTAGAAACAGTTTGGGTAGTTGTAACATACAAGGTGATGCAAGTGACAAAAATTTGCGTAAATGCTCGGTTATCAGTATGCGAGGTGTCTGGTTCAAACATGCACAAAGAGAGAAAGAGGGATGATCAGAGAAACAAAAAAAAAATTGTCCATCTATCAGAAGTTTCTTTGCGTACATGTTTACTCAGAAATTGCAACAAAAACATGTTCAAGTTTAGCAGCGCTACCTATGGTGTTTCGGGACAGTGGCAGGTTCATCAGTATGGCTTGATACATTGCGAACTCTGAAGAGGATTACTATGCAATACAAATTTGTCTGTTTGTCTTTGTGTGTGGACTTTCTACCATAGTTGCCAATAGGTACAACGTAAGATAGCTGTGCATGGTTTTGTGTTGTGCCCACATACTAGGTTTCATGTGCTGCAATTTGCACGTGCTGACACTTGCCACGGCTTCAGCGTGATCCCCACTTACCCCTTACTGTGCTTCATTGGCCGAAAGGCACACAGGCTGGAGCTCTTTCTCTGCCATTTGGCACTGACGGTCTGGGAACTAGTTGTCAATGAATAAAGCTTACCTAATCCCTCTTATCCCCATTTTATCCCCCATGACCTTCCTGTTGCACTGAGGCACATTTATTGCCCCACCTGAATGTGGGCATGCAAACTTTACAACTAGGTCAAGTTCTGATTTATTTCTGAATGCTTGTGAAACAGCTCGGCAAGTTTTTTGAAAAGTGCCTTAGAGCATGAAGGGTCAAATGGGAGAAAAGACTGTCTATGGACTCCTCACGATTAAGCGGGGCCCGCTGAGTTCCTTTTTCTTTAGTTCAGTCTGGGTATTGTTGATTTTGACCCCATTAGAATATGCAGGAAATGTGATCAAAGTTCAGTGATCTACTCTCCAGGTCCTTATGACAGACCTGGTATAAAATGACTGTGCTTTGCCAACGTACACATGCCGACCTCCAGTAAAAGGGTAATTCCCGACTTGTTCACAATATTGTTATACAGCCAAAATTTTACAGGCCTCTTCAATGGGCAAGAAGTATTATAAAATCAGGAATTCACATATTCTCTGTCCTGTTCTTATTTGCTGAAGGGGGAATTTCCCTAGACAAATTCGTGGAAAGCTATATTAATACAACATTCCTCGGTTTACAGTAGAAGGTCTGTATCAATTTCATCTTAAAGAGGGAAGGAAATTCAGAAATTGTATGAAAAAATTTAGCCATGGGTATTACAAAAACAAAACAAGACAAAATATTGTCCCATCACCAGTCATGAAAGTGCATGTGTGAAGGAACATTCAATGGTAGTTTATGAAGCCTTCCTGGACACCCCATCATGTATTCCACCAGCCCTCAACATTCTGCATTGCTTGGCAATATAAAGCATCACAGAGTCCATGGATCAGTACTCTTGGCCCTATCTTTGCCTTAGTAGTAGTACGGGTGTATGTGCTGTCAAAACCCCAAACGGCAGTGGCATCGGTGAGCGGTCTGAAGTGCCAACTCAGTTGTCGGGACCATTTGCGAAATTAAAAACATGCAAAATTCATCTTGTTTGGCAGAGTGTGAAAAATTCATCACCTGAAAATATCTGCTTTCACAGTATTCATTAATGTTGGTAGAGCAACTTATGTAATTGCTAGCTATTTCCTTGTGTCTCATTTCTTACAATATGCAAAGGTATCTGCATGAAAAATTGCATGTGTGAGTTTAAGGATGAGCTGAAAGGAAAAACCAAAGGTAATATTATGTCTGTCATCTCATTTGTACAGTTATGCAATCTTTAGTCACAAAAGATTCACAAACTATGAAGGAAAAAACTAAAAGATATCTTACAATCTGAAGCAGATACAAGACAACAGAGAAACCCCCCCCCCCACCCCTCTCCCCCACTCAGAATAGGGTTCATCCTTGGCCTTCAAATCCTCAACCCTAACCTTTAACACACAAAAGCTGTGTCTGTCAACTTTCCCATGTTTGAAATGCATTTCAGTACCCACGGTCAAAATGCGTTTGCAAACTCCTTTCTGATCGCATTTCTTGAGTTGCATTTATCAAGTCTGTCGTGAGTTGATTGGGAGGCCTTGTCACTGCACAGCTCCATTGCGCAGTTTGACCCAAGGAGCGGAGATGTGTAGTTGGCAGGGGTTGGTGTGGGCGGGTCTTGGCTATAAATGAGTTTCAAAACGACTTCGCGTTGATCAATGCTTCAGAAATGTGTTTGTGATTGCATTTTTTTCTGCATTTCAGAAGCACATTTCGTACCCCAAAATCAAAATGGCTTTCCATCTATCAACTGCCCAAAACTCCCTATAAGTTGTTCAGAAACCCCCATTCTGGGCCAGAAGTGAGTTGATAAACATACTCTGAAACATTCTATGATGTTTTCAACCGTTGACATCCCATGACAGCAAACGCATACTGTTGTTCCTCTGCAAGTTTCTTCTGATTTTCAGGAACAACCTTTGTTTCAATAGGTATGAACTGGGTAAAATCAGAATTCATTTTCATTGAACTACTTTTTCCAAGGTCTCACTAGTAGTTTGCTACCAAAAGTTAGAATTTCCATATAAATTATATAACCTTATAATACAACACCTAAAAAGAATGTAGCTGTCTGATAGGTCGCTTACCCATCACATGACATTCAGTTAAAAGTACCATTGCACGCTATGGATATCAACCGTGCAATTTTGTTTGAGCAAAAATGGATACTAGTATAATAAATGCATGTTCTCCATTGCATGGCTCTGATGTCACAATAAACAAACATTTGCAGCGCGCACTCAACAATTACAAGCGTGCTTGCAAGTGCATACTTTTGTTACTCATTTTTGCTAACAACTTCAACTGATCAGTTTCACATAATCAGTATATACGTACAGTACATACACATGATGGTTGACTGTGACTGTGCAGCTACTCATTCGCCATCATCATGACAATGGTTGCCATTTCTGTGCTAAATTCAAGAATCTGTGTGGACTACATCTGTTGACGGCCGAGGTGTTGTATGAAACAAATAGTGTATGGTCTTTGCTTGTGCAGTGGAACAAGATTTCGCACTCGATGAAAGATGAGGCCCTCTATTCGACTCGGCTTTGCCTCGTTGAATAGAGGGCCTTGATCTATCTTTCACCTTGTGCAAAATCTTGTACTATTGCACTCGTGACCATTCACTATTTGTGAACTAATTAATGCTTGTGAATTTCGCCACATGTCGACGAATCATACCCAAAGTCATCTTGTTTGACCGGCGAGCTTTTACCATGCCATTCAATCCTCCATGGAGTCAGCAGGTGATCATTCTCCCTCCGGAGAAAGTCATAGAAGATTTAGAAAAGAGAAAAAGTGATAGGGTGTAGGGTATAGCCCTTTATTTGCTCTGAAATATGGAGCCAGTCCATGTAGAGAGCGACAGGTGGAAAGGCTGACACTACTTAGCAAGCCATTGTGGATAGGTCTTTGAGTGGAACCCCCAAAAAGAGCAATAATAACAACACAAGAAACACATAAAAACAAAATGAATACTGATTAGATTTTGTTGATACCTGTATCATGTCTGCCACCCTCCCACCGATTTGTATGATGCATTGTAACTTTCCAAATCGCTTAAATTGAATCATTGTTATGGTAGAAGTTCTAAGACAAAAACTTAAAAGAATTGTGTGGCACGTTCAGTTTCCCATTCAAGATCAAATGGGTAGATAGTCACTGTTCACTGCTTGAGAGAACTCTCTCACGTCTCTGCACAACGAAAGTACAAATAGATACCATTAGTCATGGTGCTGGAAATTTCGTTTGTTGGCCGTACAGCATCCCAGTAGCACTACCAGACTGACTGAATGTATGGTAAGTCTGCATGAACATCTTGTGCCCAACCGTACTGACTGCATTGTAGTATTACAGTTCAGACCTGACTCAGTGTGAATTTAACCCTTGTGTCACTCATGCTAACCGTACATGATTTGATGTCATTGGTACAACCTGTACCTGGTCTGGAGAGCATTAAAGTGATGTTATTGACATAGGCTATCACCAGCTTCCTGAACGAAGAGCCAAAGTGAATGTAGCCTCATTCGTTACTTTGGCACAATGGCATTAGAAACTGTGAAATACGACGACGCACAAGATGCTATTTCCTGGTACATGGCTCATCACTGACATTCTCTTTTGCAAGCGTTCATGGGAGAAATATGTATTAAAGGGAAAAAATAGGGTTGGAGTGTTTCAGTCCTTGGCTCGTCTTCAATTGAGAATTTCATCTTTCAGTATCTGTGTAACTTAAGCTTATAATGCAACTGATTGTACATGACAATTGATACTACAGAGGTATTTCCTGACTTTGAAATGTAGAAACGAAGCAGTCTTCCTATTGGGTTGATTACCTCCGCCAAGGAAGGAGGTTATGTTTTCATTGGCGTTTGTTTGTTTGTTAGTTTGTCAGTGTGCAAAATAACTCAAAAAGTTGTGGATGGATGTGGATGAAACTTGCAGGAAAAGTTGATAATGACAAAAGAAGTGATGATTAAATTTTGGTAGTGATCCACAAATATTTATGGATTTTTGAAGGATTTTAAAATATATTTTTTTTTTTTTTTTTTTTTTTGCAGATTGGGTCAATGAACTTTGGAGCAAGCTGCTTGTATTTGACGTTTGCATACGTCCTCTATAAAGTGCATGCACTGTTTAGGCAAGGCGTCACGCATCTGGAAGCTGATGACATAAACAAAAGGGTTCTAAATTATATTGGGAAATTGTACGATTTTCAGCTTGTGTGTATGGATGGAAATTAGTTCTCAGAGTGCTTTTCTAGTTGTAATTGAAGTCTAGATACTTTTAAAGTGTGAAAGGAAGTATGTAACTGGTAGGAAAACTATTCAGGTGTGGTCTAGATAGTTTGAAAGCCAGTGTGAATGGAGTCTAATGAAAGGCAGTGCAGGGAAAGCAAGGAGTGTCTGTTGTCTTTGGCATTGTACACCAGGGGCTTGTTGCATTTATGTAAAACTTTCTACCTGTGAAAACTCGGGTTGATTTTTTCATCAAGTTTTTCTTATGTGTTAAAGCCAATGGTGGGTGGAATCATGTAACCTGAGTTTTCAGTTCTTACCAGAGTTTTTCTTGGGTAAAGCATAGTTCACGCTACAGCTAGGCCCCTGGCGTGGTGCCCTGCGTGCATTCAAACCAGGGCTATGTTGGGAAAGCTGTCGATAGTTCCGTCACAACGTTGTCCGCCATTGTTTTCTAAGGATTTAGTAATTAGCACATCTGACTTCCTAGCCTAGTATCTTGGCACACTCTGTCTTACAAGTAAAGCTGTTGTTGTTGTTGTTGTTGTTAGTTTAAGAGGCACATCATTCACATTTGAATATTTGCGCTAGTCTTCAGTCAGGAATCCATAAGCATTTTAGTAACTGCATAAAGAATGTATCTAGCAATGCACGTTTTTAGCTTGAGCAGTGTACTTAACCAATAAGTCATATCAAACAAGTTGTCATAAACCCAATATTCTTTTAGCATGGACATTTTCAGAGTATTACAGTGTACAAAAGCTACATGTATGGTGTACAATATACAATGTGTATCTCTCCATTTCCTGTAAAAGCTACATACTGTGACTGCCCATTCATGTAATACCTACAGGATGTGTGAGTTATACCTGCCCTGGCCAGGTATGAATTTGGAAATGATAATTAATTTCTTGTGTAAATGTCAAAAATATCTGTAATCGAAAGAAGCGTGCCTTTACTATCGACAGAAACCGATAGTAAAGATGTCAAGCATACTTTGTCGTTATAGTGGGAACTACCAATTAAAGCCCTCGTTCAATATGGTCAGAGGACAAGAAGATTCAACTCGAGTAATGATTTGATAAGATAAGCATTGGCATTGTATCAACTAGTCTGCAGATAGCCCAGATGTTTGCTCAATTGACAGAAATTTTACATTATTTTCAATGCAGTTTCGTTGATACTGAAATACACAATAAATGCCTCGTTCAATCTGTTTTACCAGGAGCATCAGTCAAACCCTGTCGTGTATTGGAATGGCCTATTAAAGCAAGAAGATAGCCAATCGTGGCCCTCAGCCTTGCTGAAAAACCTGCTCAAGCGATGTGCCCCCTTCCAATCGAATCTTGTGAAGGGGACGCCCATTGTAATTAATTATATTGATTTATTCGTACAAATTATTTAAATGAATTGTATTAATAGGAATTGATGTACATGTGTCAAGAATTCAAACCAATTTCTGGAAAAAGAGTTGACCAACATTCCTTGTTCAATGATATGCCAATAAAAACAACAACAAGCCTGTGGATTTGTACCACTAGTCTTTAATCAGAGCTCACAAGTGATTAAATAGCTCTCCAGCCAAAATCATAGCCGATACTGACAGCAAGATGACCAAATTTTGATGGCTGTACTAAGAAGTGATTAATAGCATTGCTTGTTCAACAAAAAGACCAAAACATTTCAAAAAAGACAAGGAAAAAAAGGTAGTTTCTGTTAATACATAGTGGCTACACTTTGGGATTACTGCAATGACTTGTGTGAAGTATATAATATGGTGAGATAATGAGCTTTAATATAATATCGGTGATGAGTATCATTAAAACTTATGATGATGATTGCATATTATGCAAAGGTGATAACCAGCATTCTTTAAACATGACTCTGGTGCTACTTTACACCTGTTGGTTCCTTTGCACATTAACCCTCTGCATGTTAATGCCACATTAATTTCCTTCCATGTGTGAAATTGTACACAATTTGTACACATTTCACTTGTTGGCACAGAAAGTGTTAAAAAACTTGATAATACAACGCCTGCTTGAATTTCTATATGTCTGCAAATGGCTATTTGTGCATCAGCTATCTACTGTGTCTATCATGAGATTACCTTGTTAACTTGCAAACATGATTTGTGATCTTACGTGGGCAGTTCTGTATACAGTCGTGAAATATAGAGTGCATATCAACATTTTTGAAAGTCGGTACTTCCAAAAGCCCTCATTTATAAAACAGTACCTTGACAGTCAAATGATATACTGCTTTTTGTAGCTATACATGATAAATCACATAGATCGACCCACAGTGGTGCATTATCTTTCATTTAATAAGTGAGATATCATTTCCTGTATCTATCACAAATCAACACTTGTATTAAAGACGGCTTCGCAAATTTAAATTCGCCGTCAAAAACCACACGTAGTGAAAAAAATGAGGATGAAATATTTTCTTATGTAAAAGAAGCAGAAGATACGGATAGCCCATTGTGGATACAGTACACATGTTTATGCATCTATAGTGCTTTTAAGTTTCAAAAGTTCACTAAGCAATATGTTGGCATGATGATAATTTTTGCCAACATCAGTTGACCTGTGACCTTTTGCTTCTGACCATCAGATCTAGTGCCTCAGTGTCGCATTTGAGCAAAATTTGCTGGAACTTAGGTCCTGAAGTCATCCTCGTGGAATCCAAGGGCCAATTAATTGTCAGGTGGTTGGAAATGTTGATATGTGACTGGCCATTCAATTGCTCACTTGCTTGGTACCCCATGCCAGAAAACGAAGTTTCAGCCATAACCTTCTCAAGTGGAGATGTCAGTTGAATAGTTCGTCAGACATTGTGCAATATCTATGTAGCAGTCAAGTCAGCTAAGAAGTACACTGTATGTATATTACAAAATCTAAAGACTTTTTTTATACAGTGCCAACAGGTCTCTGTTTGAATATTTGATGATAAACGTAACCGCAATTATATACCTTGCAAAAGAGGGAATGAATGAGACTGTGAATTTGTCCTTTAAAGGACAAGTTCACCTTCATAAACATAAGGATTTAGAAAATGCAACAATATTAGTAGAACACATCAGTGAAAGTTTGAGGAAAATTGGACAATCGATGCAAAAGTTATGAATTTTTTAAATTTTTGTGTTGGAACCGCTGGATGAGGAGACTACTACATCTTGTGAGTCATATGCGTACAACAGTATAAAGAAAATGTAAAAGAAAATTCAACATATTTTCACTTTTTTCGCATAATAAAAGAGCACTTGACTTGCCTCTTTCTAAAGGCAGGGGGAATAATATTACCCATAACATTTGTCGGTAACGAGTCAGGGGAATATGTACTTTTTCAAAAGATGGAATTTTGTGAAATTCTCTTTATATTTTCCTTATATTGTTGTACGCATGTGACATCTAAGTTATTTATACACTGCAGTAGTCTTCTGATCCAGCGGGTCCTGCACAAAAACTTCAAAAATTCATAACTTTTGAACGGATTGTCTGATTTTCCTCAAACTTTCAATGATGTGTTTTACTAATATTGCTACATTCTCTCAATCCTTATGTTTATGAAGGTGAACTTGTCCTTTAAATGTGCACAAAGCTTGTATGTGAGCCACAGTAGCCTATTATGAGATTCATTTTGGGAAAACTTCCTTCTGTACCAAAACTCAACAAGTCCTTCTTTCAGTGCGTTTCACCTCAGGAAGAGATATCGCCTCCTGGCAAATTGTGAGAGTCCATTCTTGACTGGATAATGTTTGTTGTGAAATGTGATAATGGATGATTACATCACTTGTACCAGCAATAGCCTACACACATTAGTCTTCGCATCAGCTTCAGTCTTGCTTTGCCAGTTAACACTTTTCTAAACAATCAAACAAAACAAATAACAGTCAAACCTGTCTACAGTGGCTACCAAAGGGAGATGCAAAGAGTGGCTATTATAGACGGGGTGGCCACAATAGACAGGTTCTCCAACATTTTGTGTGTATCACCCTATACCACTAGTATACATATACATACTTATATACTGTATAAACTGGGGTGGTATTCTGAGGTCGTAATTAAGTCTGTAATTAACTTCGTGATTAAGTCGTGAAGTTAATAGGCCCTTAATCATGGGCAAAATCGGTATTCTGAGGACATAATTAAGGTATGATTAAGTCCCCTGTAATTATCTTTGGTCCCTCCCATCTTATTGTTATTCCATCCAATCAGACGCTTTGTTAGAAGCCAAAATTATGATTACACGTGCAAATATGCCCTCAATACGCGCTCCTCCACGCCCCCTGTAACTACAACCCAAGAGCTCCGTGCGCACACTCCGGTATTTGATTACAACCACTCACCTACGCACGCGAAGATCTCAACCTCTTTGCTCACATAAAATGACAAAATTCCTCGAAGATCGGCTATGTTTCTTTTTTTTCTCTGAATTCTACGGATACCAAGATAACAACATTCAACCGCTCCTCTGTTACCGAAGACGGTAAGCATCGTTGTGGCAGAGAAAACACGATGTATTGCGTGATATCGGAGTAGTTAATGACACTCTTAGGTATCATTAAGTTTTCCATTAACTTTCATACTTAATTACACCCTCAGAATACCGATTCGTAATTAACTCTGTGATTAAGTCCTCTCAGAGGTGCACGCGCATTGATACGCGCAAACGCGTAGGTCCTTCCCGCCAAAACACTTGTTGCTATGGTAGTTAATGTACCCCCTACTTAATCATGCTCTCAGAATACCAATTCGGTAATTAAGTGCTAATCAGACACTTAATAAGCTCTCAGAATACGGCCCCTGTTATTTTGCGAGGGTTTAATTTTCGCGAATTTCGTGAATCACTGTTGGGCCGCAAATTTAACAACACATGAAAATGTTGCCATGCGCTAGGGTAATAGTACACTTACTATAGCCTTGGTTTCAATTTGCGTAAACGACATATTGCGAAAATGTCCGAGACCTCCTCATTCGCAAAAATATCTGTACACAAAGATAACAGCTTATACAGTAACAGTATGTGTACTTAATATGCACGTTTCGTGCATTGAGCAATACCTTGACTGATAGCGTCATTGCACACGAGCGTGCATACAGCGAGTAAGCTTTTTACGAGTGCATACTAATGCATTGTACCAAGGAGGTATACTCTCACACCTCCTTGATTGTACTATGCCTGAATGGTGGGAGAATGCAGCAGTGGTGATCTTTGAACCATTTACTGTGCAGAACTGGCACGACTGTGCAGAACTGGCACGGCTGCGAAGCAGAAAAATGCTCAGAATTACGGGTATTGAGTCCCCACTGGCTGCATTAGACAGGTGGCAGCTGTGCACAGGGTCTTTAACATGGCTTTTCGGGAGGGGGGGGGGAGGCTTTTCAGTGACCATATTCGACAGGTTGCCACTAAGGCAGGTTTGACTGTATGCCCACACAATTTCCAAAATTTGCTCTGTGATCAGTTGTCGGCACATTGAGAGGATAGCTATATAGACTGTAATGTAAAGCATTACGCTCTTTGATGTGTCTCAGTATTTTCCATCGAGAATGGGCCTCAGCTGTCCATTATCATAGAACAATGCAGAACAAAATTCCAGGAAGGTTCAATGTAATTATTGAACATTATACCAAAGACATAGTAAGAAGCTTTGGTGAGACTGCTAATTCTCAAATGGAATCTGAAACTGCATCTATAAGCATCTGCGCTTACAATTGTATAGTGTGTAGTTCTGTCAACAGCAAACTAGCTGCACTTGCAAACTTCATAGTGGAGACTGTGTTTGTGTCATCGTTACTGTGATCGTTTAGATTGCATCTTAGAAAATAACATTATAAGTCAAGTGCCTCTTGCAATTCCAATTCACTGGTTCCTTTCTGGTCAGAGAGAAGGGATACTCTTGAAGTGATTGATGTCAATCAGATTATTATGTGCAACCCATGGAAGGAGACTATTTACATCTAATCATCATGCCATCGTGTAACGGGGAAAACCCTCGCTCATCAACAGGCTATTAAATCACTTCATCTCGAAGATTTTTTTTTAAAGACACAAACTCAGGGCATTCAGACGCAAAAAATTTATACTAGAACAGTATAGCTATACCAAAAAGGTATAGCTAAACAATGAATTTATACGTCTGAACGCTGACTAACGAAATGACATATAACGAAAAGACATATAACGAAAAGACGTATAACGAAACGACGGTCAGAGCATCGTCTCGAACTAGAACTCGATAACGAATCAGCATTCCGTGTGCGTCTGAACGTATGGCGAACATAGAACAGTATAACTGGGCGGGGCTTAATGGGAGCGTGCATGAAAGGTGACCCCACAGCTGTCACTCATGGCTATACATTTATACGACGTTTCCCAGAACGTTCGAAATTAGTGTCTGAACGGTCTATCGGCTATACGATGATTCTTTATACGTCGTTTCACTATCAAGTTTTGGTATAAAATGGCATGCGTCTGAGTAGGGAGACTGATGTGTAATGAAAAGGAATCTCATGGAAAGATTAGGAAGAAAGCATACATTTCTGCATTGTATCACAAAACGGTGTTATTGTAAAGGGAAAAAAGAAATAAAGTGGAAATTTAATGCTTCACATTCCATAACCAGCACAGCATCAATTGGGACATCAGGATTTTTTGCCCAAGTTGTGGTGGAGAAAACAATTATGTTTTATGTGAGCACAGAGGCTTTGAATAATAGTGTATTGAGAGTTGAATCTCTTGTGTGTGAATGAATCCTTTCGTGCATATGATAATACTGTAAAATGAGGAACGTTCACATGCATTTCAATCTCGCGAATTTTGCGAGAGCCAAGATTCGCGAAATTAAAATGCACAGGAAAGTTCTTGCCTTTTCTATACGCATTGAATGCCAGCGGCAATTCGCGAAAATTTCATGCAGCGAAAAAGGCCGTCAGCTCCAGTTCGCAAAAAAGGCGGTCAGCCCCAATTCGCGAAAATTTCATGCCGCGAACGTATCGTGTTTTACAGTAACCTGCCAAACTGCCTGCAGCTGTTATAATCAAGATCCCATAATGCTCTGTGTGATAAGGGTTCACCTCCCATAGCCCCAGGAGGAAGGGAAAGAAGTAGATCTGAATTTCTGTTGAAAATTTTCTTCATGTATTTTGCTGTATTGGTATGAAACTAATCAGTCTTTCTTTGTGTGTGTGTGTGTGTGTGTGCTTCATTTTAATTTCAGTTAATATCAGGGAAATCAAGGAGATCAGACCGGGCCAGAACTCCAAGGACTTTGAGAAGTGGCCCGAGGAGACGCGCAAATTTGCCAACACGATCTGCTTCGTAGTCTTCTATGGCCAGGAATTCAGACTCAAAACGTTGTCAGTGGCAGGTGAGTTCATGATTTAATTGAGAGTAGATGACAATGCACAGCAGTACTTGTTTAATGTGGTGCTTGCTTCTCTTAGCAAGAACGCATTCTGCTATCACAGGAATTTGTATTCCGTGATTTCTTCATGCTCTGTGTAATAACAACAATATTTTGGACATCATATATTTCACTGACAGCCGAGGCCATTGATTGAGTGTAGTAATCAGACAGCTCGTAAACCGCTGCCACGATGTACTAAAAGTCAACTACATATTGTTACGATCACACATCAATGTAGAAGCCTTTGGTCCAAAGGCCTGTTCGTCGTAGTATTTGCAAGCGGAGTGAGCAGAGGGTCGTCATGTAAGATGGAGTTGAATGGCCATGATGAGACTATTGGCTAGCCCCAGCTGTGCTGCCATCTTACTTTTGGTCTATTAACCCGTTGAGGACGGTTTGATTTTGCTACAACACGCAATTCCCATAGACACCTGCCCGAGTATACTCGGGACTCGTCCTCAACGGGTTAAAGGACATGCCAACAGTGTTGCCACCTTCCTGTTGGTCCGTCAGGGGTGGGTGCCATAAGCTGCAAGAAAGATCTTCCTTCTAAAAGCCCTTCAAGTCCAGAGTTTCATGCTCTGTCTACACAAATAATCCAGGGAGCTGTACATCTTTTGTCATTGTGATGATTTTGGAATTTTATTGTTGGCATAATGGCCGCAACCCAAAATTTGGGAATAATAGATATGTGTACTATGCTTGGATACATAATAATATGTTCATATTCTTTATGTGTGCTTGTGTTCACTATATGCATACCATGGCCGGCGCCACATTTTGAAAAGTGGGGGGGGGGGGGGGGTAGCCCACTTTATATCTCTGGTGCCACTTCCGGGTTTCATCAGCTGACGAGCAAAAAAAAAAAAAAAAGGCCTAACCCATGCTTCATCGGCTCGCAAATGTCAAAAGTGTAACCACATTCTATTTTTCTTTTCTGGTGCCGCTTCTGGGATGAAAAAAGTGGGGAGGGGCCCAAAATGGTTACACCCTATGTATTCCTATGTATTGCACCAAAAAAGGGGGGGGGGGGGTTCCGAGCCCCCCCCCCCCCCCCCCCCCCAATTCGCTGCCCACCTGGGTACATCTGAAAACAAAGTCTAGCACAGACCTGCTAAAATAGAATTGCTTGTCAGCAAATGTACACCAAAACGTACACTCATCAGTAACTTTCAACTCCAGTTGAGATTCTTTGGCTGTGTGTGTGTTACAGATAAAGCTGTACACAATTTGTTGTGGGGATTTCTGAATGTATTTGATATTTGACTCCGATTTCTGAATATATCCGAGTCGGGCCAGCTTCCCACGCCACCTGGTCTTTAACAGACCAATAAGAAGATGGAAACACTGGTGGCAATCCTACGTAAGAGGACCATTAAGAGACCTGTTCCAATTCCCCGTCTTTAATACACCTTACCAAATTCTGCTGCCTTGCATATGGTGGCAAAAATCTATCAATCAGCAGAGCTCTACAAGACAAAGCATTTAAATGCATACATTTTGTTATGGTAGCACTGGATGAAGCTGGCAAATCCAGTGGATAAAGTGACTGAACTCATTAAGTATTCAGTAGAGTGGTCAAGCTTCGCCTGGCTCATGAATAATAATAATCAAATAATCACATTCACTGATCTCATCAGCAGGTCCCCCATGCTGTCAAGCTCAGCTTTGGCTCACATTGCTTGCAGTGTAAAGCTAGTTTGTAGCTTCACGTTGCGCATTAGAGCAGAATAAAGTCATTCATACTAACAGGCATGTAAGCTCGTAAGATATTATATGCAATGTTATGATCCTTGCCATTGAGTCACATCCATCTGACAGCAACAGAGTATTCATTACAGTCTAATATTTGGCTATAGTTATAAAAGTTTGTTATTGCAACAAAATGCAAAACACTGGTGAAATGGATATTTCCCCCATGTGTTAATTGAGGAACGTTCTGGTCACCTGGTCTATGCAAGTTTGTTCTTTGTTTGAACAAGGAATTCCAAATATTGTTATGTCGGGCAAGCTAATGCAGTCTGTCGTTTTGAAAACGAATGAAGTGCCTAACCATCTGGGATAAAACAAAGGTCATTTGTGCAAATGTGCACACGAGCTAATGTGAACTGGTTTATTGTGAGGCTCCGTCACACTAGGGCGAATGCCCAGCGAATGCCCAACAAATACCCAACGAATTCAAAAATTTGATGAGTTCGTCCATTGCTAATACGAGAATAGTTCTTAACATGTTTGATGTTCTTTGTATTCATTATCTATTCATAGGGATTTACAAAGATACACTGGAGCAGATTTGTTTTTAATTTTGAACGTGTCCAAAATCTCCAGCATATCTCTGTGAATCCCTGCGAATAGCTAATGAATGCAAAGAACATTAAACATGTCCTGAACTATTCTAGAATTAGCAATGGATGCGAACTATCTTCAAATTTTTGTATTCATTGGGGGCATTCGTTGGACATTTTCTCCAGTGTGATAGGGCCTTTAGGTAGTAAAATACACCTTGAGAGCCTTCAAAAAACACTAGGCCATTAGAATAACTGTAAAAGTTTGGCACACTGCCGAATTTTTCACATTCGTGCTTCTGTAGCTTCAGTGGCATGACGCTGACACATTCATCAGTATATTCACGTTGGTATGAATTTGTCATTAATTAAGTGAACAGAGAAAGGGAGTGTTCATGTATTCATGCATAGCTACCATGAACAATTGCATTCTGGGAGTAATGAAAGTTGATATGCAGTATCTTGCACAGGTAATGTAATGTTATAAAGGTACAGAGAACATTGTAATAGGGGACCAATAAACATGATTATCAATTGTCACGGTTATTCAGTGGTGCAGTCAAAAAGAAAAAAAAAAATGGGAAAAAACACAAAACAAACCTAAACTAGAAAAGCACTCTGAGAGCGCAGACCTCCGCCAAGTATGCAGCTCATTTTCACCACTGATCTTGTTCTTCCATAGAGATATTAGTGATTTCCACCCATACGTATTTATAGCATTGTGTGCTGGAAGTCGCCCGATTTCCCAATGAAGCCTTTGTTACGTCATAAACCATCAGCTGCACGGCGCACCTCGCCCTAGCAGAAAGTGGAGCGCACACTCTAGTGCGCACATGCAAACCTCAAATATGCGCAGCCTGAACTCCCAAGTGCATTGACCCTACCTGCCAAAATATCAAAAATCCTTCATAAATTCCCCCAAAATTCTCGGATCACTACCAACATTGAATCATCTGTTACTTGCATCACATTAAACCTTCCCTGCAAGTTTCATCCAAATCCGTTAACTACTTTTTGACTTATTTTGCATACGGACAAACTAACTAACTAACTAACAAACCAACGGTAATGAAAACATAACCTCCTCCCTTGGCGGAGGTAACAAAACAGAACATCCCTTCCCCCTTCCGTGATCTTATAAAGTTGTCAAACCTAGCTTTCACACCCACAGAAAGCGCTTAATTTGAAACACGATTGTAATGATGCGTCACTAGAATCATGTTTCAAATTAAGCATTCTTGCCGTGTGAATGCAAACTGGAATCGTGGAGGGTGATATGAATCGTAATTCCAGTCGTGTTTGAAATGACGATCTGGAGGTGTTTTTTGATCACGTTTCTTCAGAACGACCATGTGAACGTAATTGAACTCCGATCATTTTTTTTTGGGGGGGGGGGCGGAGATTACAGTGACCTTCCAATCACTCTTGCAGAAAGACAGTTTAAGAGTGATTGATAGGAACATGGAAAGAAGTCAAACTTCCCTTCCTCACTCTGAAATTAAAGGACAAGTTCACCTTCATAAACATAAGGATTGAGAGAATGTAGCAATATTAGTAGAACACATCATTGAAAGTTTGAGGAAAATTGGACAATCCGTTCAAAAGTTATGAATTTTTGAAGTTATTGTGCAGTAACCGCTGGATGAGAAGACTACTGCAGTGTGTGAATAACTTAGATGTCACATGCGTACAACAATATAAGGAAAATATAAAGAGAATTTCACAAAATTTCATCTTTTGCAAAAAGTACACATTCCCCCGACTCGTTACCGACAAATGTTATGGGTAATATTATTCCCCCTGCCTTTACAAAGAGTCAAGTCAAGTGCTCTTTTATTATGCAAAAAAAGTGAAAATATGTTGAATTTTCTTTACATTTTCTTTATACTGTTGTACGCATATGACTCACAAGCTGTAGTAGTCTCCTCATCCAGTGGTTCCAACACAAAAATTTAAAAAATTCATAACTTTTGCATCGATTGTCTAATTTTCCTCAAACTTTCACTGATGTGTTCTACTAATATTGTTGCATTCTCTCAATCCTTATGTTTATGAAGGTGAACTTGTCCTTTAAAAACCGCAGAATCCGTGAAGCGTTCCTCAGTCGTGTGAATGAATGATGATCGAATCGTAAATGCAATCATGTTTGTTATTCAGCATTCAAATTAAGCACTCTTGGTATGTGTAAAAGCACAGAAAGTTTCTGCAGTGGTAGAAAGGCCATAAAAGCTCCCAGACCAGTTGAAATATATGATAAGGCTAATGCATGCTGTTTGAAGCAATAGCAGCAGCATCTACCTTCTCATGGAAGGAGTAGTCATAAATCTGATCTGACAGTATCCAATGGTGTGAAACCAGTTCATCAGTTCTGATAAAGAGTAGTTTTGAGACACTTAAGAGGGTATGTTCCCCATTAATATCGCTGGGTGGAAGTACATGTAGTCTCAGATGGCTGTACGAACAAGTAACGCTCAATATATGTGCAAAGCTTCAGAGGGGTTGTGACCGTCTTGATGAGTGCTGATTATGCATTTTTCAACATTTCCAGTAGATGTAACAGATACGATCATCACATTCTGCCATTCGCAATGGAAATGAAACATTTCGACAAGTTGTGTCAATTACGTGAGTGGATATTTCATAGACATATTCACAGTCTTTCACATTTGAAGGCAACTGAATTTGAAAGTGTACTATGTGAGCTGTTAGGGAATTTTGCAAGTTTTCACTGTCACCTAATTTAAAGCTAAAACATAGTTCTCAGATGCACTTAAAAATTCATCTTCCACCATTTGGAATTTGCTTGCAGTGCATCAAAAGGGTCTACCAAGAAACTTACCTGGCTGATGTGATTAGCCAGAATGATGAGTTGTTTTGGAGTATTTTGAGATCGAAAGTGTAGAATAATTTTGAGCCGTAGTACACAATTTTTATTCCAGAATGGCCCTCGCTGTTCAGCATTTTGTGACTGTAAAATGTTTAATATGTGATGATCGATCGTGCCCTTGCAATCATATTTTCCAACAAGCTGCATGACTCTACATCCAGTTTTGAGTTTAAATATATATATTCAAATTCATGGTCATAACAAGAGTCTGGTATCTTCCGAGAAGCTGATTTTCAGCAAGGTTACGTAAAAATATTCCCATATAACTGTCAGAAGATATGAAAATAAAGTAACTGCAGAGATATTTGGCACATTATGAAAGCCTTGCAGATTTGCTGCATATGCAGATTTCCTGCTCTGGGCATTTCTAGATTTTCAAGACCACGTTTTCCAGTTGATAGTTTTTTCACTGCATTTCACTGAGAGAAAAAAACAATAACAACAACACCTGACAGAAATAGTCATAAAGCCAAGGACAAGATAAACACAGAGTTTCATACCCCTTTTATACTTGGCGTTAGCTCGCTTCAGGTGTGGACATTGAGCGAGCTAGCTCTCAGTATAAAAGGTCGAAAAATAGTTAGTCTGAGCTAAAGTAAGTCCACTCTAGGGGGGTGGATCAGGTCAGTTTCAGGTCCGAGCTAACTTCAGTATAAAAGGTACGCGAGTTTAGCTCGGGCTAAATCCACTGACCTGTGACCGAAAATCGTGTATGGTGCTTCCGGGTTGCCATTACATAGTACATCTACTGCTGTGCTGTTGCCACCGGCGCGCTGTGTCTTACGCATCGCATGGTAGTACAGTGTAATAGTATTTTATACACTGCTGTCACTGTTAGCTGTTCGGTATTTAAAACTCTCAGTGAACTCTTTGAACTAGCAAACGGCATGATTAAATCTTGAGTAAAATAAAATAGACTGGCGCAGTGCGCACACTATAGGATGCCGATGACTGGTTGAATTTCGCGAGTAACGTATAACAGCGGAACTGAATTCGTACTCGTAAGTAAGCATGATATGTCACTGAATTTTCGCGCTTGCGGGAAGGACAGCAGGCTAGGGGGGGGGGGAGGGCGATAGGTCTGGTCTCACACGTAACCTTGGGTGGTTGAGAATGGCAGTATAAAAACAACTTAGCCCGAGCTAAAGTTAGCTCGCTTCAGAAGCGAGCTAAAAGTCGTGGGCAGTATAAAAGGGGTATCAGAGAAAATCAGTCATGCAGTTTAGATTCAGTCAAGTGTTCCTAGAATAATTCCAAGATCATTTGAATAAAGCAGACATTCACAGTACTTGTGCAAGATACAGTGTCCTTGTACATGCACTTAAAACATGATTTTAGAAGACATGTGCACGATCACGTTTGAGTGCTATGCATGTATACTTACACTCCTATGTAAACGTATCAGGAATACAGTTAGTATTTTCACATGCTTTTAAATTCGGGGGAAAGGACCAGTTATACTCGTGAAATTTGTGAGAATAAAACCTCATAAAATGTATGGTGTATACAGTATGCCTTTCAGCAGAATGGGCCAATTCAGAACACATCATGACAAAAAGCTTTATGAAAATTTACTTTCAATGTATTTTTAGGCTTGAAGATTTGCACACTGTGTGCAAGGAATGACATGTTTTGTTTTTGCAGCAAACATCATATTACTTTAATAATTTTGCCAGATCATGCTATTTTGTAGCTTTTTTTCCCTTTGCTTTGCTGTCAGTATGTCTATCAGGAAACTTGGTGGAGGGTGACATTTCCTCGTATAACAACAATACAGCCAGAACTGGAGCAGAACTCTTAATGCATGCCAGAACAAATTTACAAAAATCATGCAGATACAATCACATTTAGAGTTATATAGACACACACAGAATGTTGACAATACGTTCTGATGACCTGGAAAACGTATCATCAATGTCTGAAATCAAAGCTGTGAAAAAACAAGGAGAAGTGTTTATATAAGTCTGTTTTTTCTTCCATATTTGAGAAAGCCACTTTTTGTTGAGGTTGGGAGTATGTGCGTTTGCACAAGAAGGGGAAATCATGCAAGGTATTATAGCATGTGACCCAATCAGAGTTACCGTCCCACAATTTTATGATGCCCAGGGGAGGCATCAGCCCTCAATCCATACTTGAATCAATAGCTATGTTCACACAATAGTTCCGTTCAGACGACAAGCTCTAACCTCGAGGTTACTGTAAAAGTGGAAATTTTCGCGGTGTTGAAATTTTCACGCATTTTGCGCAACCTGAAACTAGCGCGAAAATAAAAGCACGCGAATATTTTTGTTTGCCATAATGTTCCAGTAGTCGATGTCTTGATTCTGCAGAGTTAAAAACACGCGAAACTCTTCTCAGCTCGTCCAGCGCGAAAAATTAGTCACGCAAAAATATCCACTTTTACAGTAAGCTCTTAACTACGAGCAAGCTCTTAACTACGAGTGCGTCTACACGGTTCCTATCGAGCTTAACCTCGAGGTTAAGGCTTATTGTCTGAACGTAACTAATGTTTTTAACCTTAAAGATTAGCTCAACGTTTTAAGCTTTGATGATTAGGTCATAGTTTAGTACTGTACAGATGCACTGCCTGTAGAAACTGTAGAAATCTTGAAAATTAGTCAATGGTAAGAACCACAATATACAAGCACCTTCGAGTTTATGCTCTATCTACAGTGTATGAGCCACAGGGGATCTCCACTCACAGTTAAGCATCAAGTGGGCACAATGATCTAGAGACTCAAAAGTTAGCATGACCTCTCCATGAACCCCATTCCCCTTTATAGCTTCCGGGTCAACTTCCAGTGCAGTGTGGTACACTAGTACTAGTAGTGTATACATCGTCTCACATTATTGGGTTTACTGCTAGCATGGCCAGTATTTCTTTCTTCTGGTTCTTTGGTTTAATCATAGAGTGGGTATGATCTCCTTGAAAGTTTAAAGATTAGGTGGCATGTCAATGTGAGAATGTAGTTTAAAGGAATCGTACAGTTTTGGTTGAGACCTAATTTCAGGTTCCTAACATTTTTGGGTGAGATAATAAGAAACCTTTTATGAAATATGAAAGAGCATGTAATTCTATGAGGAATTCAATGTTTATTTGATGAAAATTGGTTTTGAAATGGCTGAGATATCCAAACAAGAGCAATTCTAATAAAGTGTGGGACCCACACTTTATTAATATCGTTTTGTTTTACTTTGTTTTTGGATGTTTCAGTAATTCCAAACCTGATTTTCATCAAATAAACTTTGAATTCCTCGTAAAATGGTGTGCTCTGTACTATATTATAGCGTAAGTGTTTTCTTGGTATCTCGCAAAAAGTTAAAAGCCCAATTCTCATCTCCACCAATACTGTACCATCCCTTTAAAACTTCAAGCTAATCATCAAAGTTTGAAACTTCAAAGATTACAAGCATTACATGATCTTAACTAGTACTGAAGTATATCACTCTTGATGCCTGAACTGTTTCCATTCTCAACATCTTGTTGTTATTACATTGTACCTCTGCCAAGGGCAAGGAGGATATTATGCTTTTGTCAGTTTTTGCTTTGTCTGTTTGCAAAATAACTCAAAAGTTGTGGACAGATTTGGATAAAACTTTAACTGTAAAAATCTACTATGACACAAGGAACATTCATGATTAGATTTTGATAGTGATTCAGGAATTTTTACAAATTTTTGAGGGATTTGAACAATTTTGGCAGATAGGATCAATGAACGCAGGAGTTAAGCTGTGCATATGTGCATTAAAAAAAAAAAAATTAAAGCACATGCTGTGCTCGGGCATACAAAGCACCATGCAGTTGGAAGTAGATGACGTAAATGAAAGTCTTCTATATTGGGAAATTGAGCATTTTTTTTTGGACGATTTAAAATGAATCGAATCGAATTTTTCGGCATGCGTGTATGGGTAAAAATGAGCTGCTTGGCGGAGGTCTGCGCTCTCCAAGTGCTTTTCTAGTTTTGTAATATTCTGTGGCTTGGCAAGAATTCTTCTCCCAAGTTTATTCTGATGCTAATCAAGCAGCTCTTGTTTCTCATAAAATCATCAAGTTGCAGGCAATCAAAACTGTAAGTCGGTACACATATTGGGAAGATCGGGAAGTCGGTTTCCGCTGTATACTAGTGAAGCGACTGCAGCACGACGGATTCATTTTGTAGTGGGTAAACAAATGGCCTGACAAGCTTGGGGGAATCATAAGTCTGGTGTATCAACCGGTATGGCAGTGGGTGGATAAGGGCCTTCTTACCTCTCCCTGATGAGCACACTCCCTCCACAGTTTTAGGGATGTTTGCTTATCATTTTTTCTCTTTCTCTCCCTGTGCTATTTTCATTTCCGCGAGATGACAGCCAGGGAAGACGCTCAAATCAAATTGGTGACCAATTAACCAAGATTTTGATCTGCCTAGCAATCAACTCTATCCATCTCCTACCCCCCACCCCACCCCCACCCCCCCCCCCCCCTTGATCTCTTTCCATCTCTTTCTTGGTATAATATATTTGCTGAAGGCCCAGGAGAACATGGTGTGTGAGAGAAACAGATTTTAATTGAGTGGGTGGTTTGTGTTTGCTGGTGTGTCAGTTTGTCGGTGTGCCTGCGTGTAGATCTGTGTTTGTCTGTGTCTGTGCGTGTGTGTCTGTGTGTCTGTGTATTGGTGTGCAAGCGCTAGTTCAGAGGAATAGGGAACACTACCGAGAAAGTGACATTGAGTGAAACACTGTATCACGGGTGAAATTATCATTTTCAGGGAAATATAGATATGAAATACTGCAGAAAAAAAAGAGTGATATTGGTTGATACACTGTGTTGAAAATGAAAGCATCACTGTACAAATTTACAAAGAGGAATTGGCAGAAATACTCGACCAGGGGAAAAAGAAAACCACAGTTGATTGAAAATTGTGGTAGAAACCACTGTTAGGTGTGTTATTCTTGTACTGGGAGAAAGCAGCAAAACCTGTGCTAAGCTCTGAAAAAAAACCAAAACAAAACAAACCAATAAACAAACAGAGAAATGACACACCAAAAACGACAGTTTGGAAAATTTTCTGGTTTATGGTATGACTTCATGGAAAAGCACCAGATGATGTAAGATGATGATGTCCTTATCTCGTTACTCACAATCTTGTGTGCTCATTTAAATAAATGTCTTTAAAACTCATGTCTTTGGTTGGTTGATGATTTAAAATGTATCTGTACAAAAAAATTTTATATTTTTTTTGACGTTGTAGTTTTTTGTATCATTGGTAATATCCCTGAGAAATCTGAGCGTGAGGTTACTCTTGTACAGAGAAATTGAATTAAAAATACATGTATCTGTCCCCAAGTGCCTAAAATTACAGGCGCCTTGATCTAAAACTAGTCGTCTTGCATCATTGATTGCATTCAATAGTGTAGTTCGATAACTTTCTGTGCAAATTTTGAGGTTCAGTATCACTTTTCAAACTTGCAGACACACTGATGTACCTGTAGATGTATCAATATTAGTGAGGCGATACCGATAGAAGGTATTCGATACAGTTGTTTGCAGACAGAGGCAAGGATTCCAGCTGCTGCTACCCAGATGTCCGACCAAGAGAATTATCACATTTTGTTTTTATCTTGAATGATCTATCTTCTTTTGAGAAGGAAAAAACGAAACAAAAACAATGATACGAAATTAAGTGTTACATGTACTGTATATGCCAAATAATTTGCGAGGTTTTTATTTTCAGTCAGGTGCTATTCGCGAAAATAAGAAATACGCGAAAATATTGACTCTGATCAAGCTACGAATGTGACGTACGCGTATACATTTCTCCATTCGGTACAAGACTCCACGATAACAAATTTAACCATTCCCGAAATCGTCAGGAAATTCCGATTTGCGAAAAATTTAGACTTGCTAAATATATGTCGTATTTAGTAATTGACTGCATGTGTCACATGTTTGTGTCTCTCTTCTGTCCATGCAGCGGTCAATGCGGACGAATACCACAAGTGGATTGTGGGATTGCAGTGGCTGGTCAGTAGCACAGAGAAGGCTAGCTATCCTCTCAGAGTCAAAAGGTCAGTACACATTTAGGCTGTGGTACTAAGAGAAGAATATTCATCAAATTTGTTTAATGTTTTCATCATTTTATAGACGATGTAGATTTTAGTATGACTGTGTCATTTCAAATGACCAACTGAATTTATACACAGCCTTGTTGGTAACACTAAACAGTAATGCATGCCAGAGGACCTGATGAACATCTTTCTAAATTAATGCAAATTCCATAAATTTGACTTGATTTAATTTGACATGATAATAATTGTGTCTTCAAGTGATTCATTGCATTATATAATCTTTCAAAAGCACCTATGCATGATATCTTCCCTAGTGACCACAGAAATTGATCCGAACTCGAGTCTAAACTGTAAACTTTCCGTGTAGTGACTTTTAAAAAAGTCAAATCTTTTTGCTATAACACGGTGCGAGATTTGCGAGGCATCATTTATGAATCCATCTGAAACGTACTTTGTAATTGAAGACAGTGGTGCAGCGGTGTATTGCTGGAAGCCATGTGTTTGTGTTTGCTCTGCATATGTTTTTAATGACTTTTCTATGTATTGAGGGGGCTCTAATGACGCGTAGGTGTGAACCTCAATGTACATAGCCTTGTTTTGGACGCTCCTCATCCTCATCCTTAAAGAGAAACAATTTGACTGTGTATGAACTGTCCTGACAAAATATGTATTCTTCATTTAGTTGTCTCTTTTTCTCTCTCTCTCTCTTCCCTGATCAGCTGTGCTTTTGACCTCCATATCAAATTTTATTTGTGTGGTTTTTTTCTTTGCTGCAGATGGCTGAGGAGGGAGTTCTCTGCAATGGGGAAAAACAGAATGGACACGTAGGTGGCCTTATAACTTTCCATGGCATAGATACAAGAGTTAACAAAGATCTTACATCTGTTCATTATGTGATATGATATTTGATGTATTTCATCGCCAGTATAAGTTAGCAAAGATTTGACATCTGTTGAACTGAAGTATGATATTTGACATGTCTTATCGCCTTTCTGAAAGCACTTTTCTAGCATAATGAAAGAGCACTCGACTAACCGCTTTCAGAAAGCAGGGGGAATTATTACTACCCTTAACGTATGTCATTATCAAGTTGATGGAAAGTTGATGGAAAGTGTAATTTTCATGAAAAATGAACTGTTGTGGAATTCTCTTTATATTGTCTTTATACTGTTGTCCACACATGACGTCATAACCTCTAGTAGTCTCCTGATCCAGTGGTTCCAACACCGAAACTTTAAAAATTCATAAATTTTGCATCGATTGTCAAATTTTCCGCAAACTTTCACTGATGTGTTTTACTAGTGTTGCTGCTTTCTCTCAATCCACATTGCTCTTTGGATTTTGGTTTCCTTTAAAGAGAACAGAGTCCTACACATATACTTTTTCTTCTCCTCCTTCTAGGGTCTCTCTTAGGGACATGAAGTCATTCCTTCCCAGGCTCAACCTGAAGATGAACACAAAAGAACTCCGAGAAGTTTTCACCGTGAGTAAAGAGAATATATTCCATTGTCGAGTTTTGAGCCAGTTCTGTTCTTGAAAATGGGGTGGCCGGATTTACATACCTAACTCGCCTTCAACACCTTCTTGCCATTGCGCCCGATTTGGGGCATCTTCCTTCTTCAAGCAAACTTTGCTGAGCTCTTCCTCCACCTGTTTCTTCCACGCATTCTTTGGTTCTCACTTTCAAGGCTGATTTACTTTTATAAGGGATGGTATAATATCGGTAGAGATGAGGATTGGGCTTTTAACTTTTTGAGAGATACCAAGAAACCACTTATGAAATAGTACAAAGCATACCATTCTAAGAGGAATTCAAATTTCATTTGAGGAAAATTGGTTTTGGAATGGCTGAGACATGCAAAAACAAAGCAAAGCAAAGCGATTTTAATAACAGGTGGGTCCCAGCTTTTATTATGATTGCTCTGTTTTGGATATCTCAGCCATTTCAAGACCAATTTTCATCAAATAAATGTTTATTTCCTCTTGGAATTGCGTGTTCTTTCAGATTTCATTAAAGGTTTCTCATTATCTCACCAAAAATGTTAGAAACATGAAGCTAGGTCTCAACCAAAACTATACGATCCCTTTAAACTCTAGCACCCCAGCTCTTTCCTCAGAACATGATCATCATCAGTAAAGAGATTAAAAAATGATATATAAAAGTAAAGAAATGAAAGATGGCTGACAGAGAGCCTGCAGGTGTTCTATAGTCATGGCCTCCTTTTTGTGCCAGTAAACCCTAGTGTCTACCAAAGCACAAATTGGGATGACAACGAGTATGGTGAATACAAATGGCAAGGAGTTCATTATCAGCTTGAACTTCCTCAGCATAATGGCCCAAGTTCATGAAGATGGTTTAGATTTAGACCATGGTTTATGCAAATTTCTTCTGCGTAGTTACAGTTGACAGATTGCATATGCCAACAGACGTCCAGTATCAAACGCGTGTCGATACGTGCATGTGAAAGCTACGACAATTTTCTGCTTATTTTAGACTATGGTTTAAATTTAAACCACCTTTTTTAATTCAGGCCATTAATTACGTCAATTCCGATTGACAGCTTGCGTACACCAACAGACGTCCAGTAACAAACGCGTGTCGATACATGCATGTGAAAGCTACAATTTCATGCTTATTTTAGACCATGGTTTAAATTTAAACCACCTTTGTGAATTTGGGCCATTATGTTTGTATTGTATGAAAGAGTTTGCTGAGCCAGAACTGAAAGTGGTCGTATTTTTAAAGGCGTCCTTTTTCACATCCGATATAAAACTTGTGCACTTCATGATGTTCAGTTTGGTAATAACCATCTATATGAATGGACTCTACATTTTATCTCATCATTAGCGATCCACAAAAAGCTATGCCTGTCCAATTAAGCAAAATGAGTTGGCTCTAAATGGAATAAATGGTCAAGATTTAAATGGCAAATGAAAGATCGAATTTAAAAAAAAGCATAATAAAGGTAAATGATTTATGTTCAGTCATCCACCCCCATTAAAAAAGAAAAGAAAAAAAGCTTTCTGCAATTTATGGCTTCATGGACTTGCATTGATTTCACCTTATCTCCAATGACAATGAACAAGTAAATCCTAGATGATGCCAGACAAAACATATTATTTGAGCATGAAAGTGAAACCACACTCCATATGCAAGCTTAGTTTAGTACAGTAGGTTTAAACAAACCAATGGGAATACTTCACTGAAATCACACTTGCATGTAAAAGGCAAGTTTCATGGCTGTCGACAGGACAGTGATAATGTTCATGATCACATGCATGCAAAAGAATGTCGTAATTGATTTCAGTGCCTCAAAAGTCCCCCATTTATCTGCACAGAAAAAAAGCTTACATACTTGATTTCCTTCTGAACAATGAAATCAGAAAGAATATTTTGTGTCCTTCATATCGAATTATTGTTGAATTTTGATCGTGCAGAAGCGGAAATTTTGGCACAGTTCATTCTTCACGCTCAGCCAGATAGAAACTTAAGACGAATATTGTGCAATTTTAATTTTTGCGGACGGTAACGATAAATTAGTGAGCTCTTCCAACAGCTAATAGCTACCACAGCATTAAAACTCCTCGGCAGCAAATGCTATGATCATAAAAGATAGCTAAGTCCACAATGAATGCAACAGTACTAGCAAGTGTGATGAAATTTACAAGTTACAAAAAAGTATAAAACATTAAGCATAAAATTTGTGAGTTTTTATTTTTATGCACATTGGATGTGTGCTTGTAGAAAATGTGCCATTGTTAAACTCCATAACTTTGTTTCCAACAAAAGTTAAACTTACTGTAGTGTGGATTTTTTTCCTTTGAAGGGCGATTTCCCCCTTTAAGGAAAGGTACTTTCCCTGAAAGCAATTTGCCCCAAAAGTGAGATTGAATTCGAGCAAATGGTCAGAACATCCCCATTTGAATAGTGATGGAGCAACTTACAATGTACGTGGTGTCCAGTAGGTGTCCATCTTTATTTGGTTGCCATGGTCTGTTGTCATGGTGATGTATCACCTTACAAAGGAATCTTTGCCACATAAGAAAGAGAGCTCAGTGAATTTGACCATGATGTCATTTAGCACTGCCATTAAATTTTACTGATTGTCAGAAAAGGAATGTAAGAAACAAGAGTCCTACAAGATATATTTCGTGGGGAAAAGATGCAGATTTCATGACATTAAACGTAATTTAATGGCATTAAAAAACTCAAAATGGTTGTATCTATAGTTTTCCCAGAACAAAAAAGAAGGTATATTTTAATGGTAATGAAAGGGATTTAATCAGTGATCTCTTTCATTATCAACAAAATATGCCTATTTTTTAGGAACATTTTTTTATTTTTTTATTCAACGATTGTTTGTTCCGCTTGATAGAAATAATTCATTGATGTTTTATCGATGAGAAAGACTTTCTAGTAGGGATAACTGCCAGGTAACCCAGACCCATGTAATATCAATGAAGTGAAAGCGTGCTTTGAAAAGATCGTGATGTGGGTATTGTATTGATGTGTTGAGCTGCGGTATTTTTGCTTGTGGTTCCCTGGACAGGAGGCGGACCAATGGGGGCGCCAAGAAATACCGTTCGATGCACTCCTGTTGCTCTACAACAACCTAGTGTTCCAGCAAGAGGTATGCTCACTGTCTTAAAGGACAAGTTCACCTTCATAAACATAAGGATTGAGAGAATGCAACAATATTAGTAGAACACATCAGTGAAAGTTTGAGGAAAATTGGACAATCGATGCAAAAGTTATGAATTTTTGAAGTTTTTGTGTTGGAACCGCTGGATGAGGAGACTACTACAGCTTGTGAGTCATATGCGTACAACAGTATAAAGAAAATGTAAAAGAAAATTCAACATATTTTCACTTTTTTCGCATAATAAAAGAGCACTTGACTTGCCTCTTTCTAAAGGCAGGGGGAATAATATTACCCATAACATTTGTCGGTAACAAGTCAGGGGAATGTGTACTTTTTTCAAAAGATGGAATTTTGTGAAATTCTCTTTATATTTTCCTTATATTGTTGTACGCATGTGACATCTAAGTTATTCATACACTGCAGTAGTCTTCTCATCCAGCGGGTACTGCACAAAAACTTCAAAAATTCATAACTTTTGAACGGATTGTCTGATTTTCCTCAAACTTTCAATGATGTGTTCTACTAATATTGTTACATTCTCTCAATCCTTATCTTTATGAAGGTGAACTTGTCCTTTAAGTCTGTTTCCTCATGTTCACATTACAGGTCCTGTTTACCTTGGGAACAGTGATTAAAAAAAAAAAAATTCAAGATATGACATTTAATACATATGTGTAGGTGTGTTGTACGACAAAACATCCTATCCTATTCAATTTTTGCAATTAGCCTAAAATGTAAGGCGATATCCGTATTTTTCTCAGTAAACCGTAACTGTAGATGGTTTAGTCTGGAAACATTTTTATTATTACTATTGTTCACATTTTGTGTATTTAACAACACTTAACATCGATAATACGGATTCAAATTTTTGTAGTGGTTGTTTCTATCCCTAGCTCACATTTTAGAACTATTTTAAAGCACTAATGATGGGTTTTTGTTTCATCTGCAAATGGGAAATTATGCCTTTAATCTTTGCTGGACTTTGTTTGCCGATGTGGCCTGCGAGCTGCTTGGAGTGTTGTTTTGTGTTTGTTTGCTTTTCATGGATTGGCACAAATGTCTAGAAATCAATTGTCAGTGAATAGAGATAATAACCTATGGTAATCTTTATTTGTGTTGTGTGACCATGGCCTTCCTGTTGGACTGAGACACATTGCTACTCCTGAGTGGGTTTTCTAGCTCTTTTTTTTTAATGCTGAATTGGCGCAAATATCAAATTATCAATGAATAGAGATTACCTAATAGTAAAATTTTTTCATGTTGTGTTACCATGATCTTCCTGTGGACTGAAGCACATTGCTACACCTGATGAGTGGGCTTGTTAGCTTTGCAAGTACCATAGCTCAAGTTTGGATGGATTGATGAGTGCTGATAAAAAAACTTGGCAAAAGTATATCCCCCCCCCCTCCCCCCCAAAAAAATAATAATGATAATGGAACAGACATCTTTTTGTTTATCTTCTGTCATTGACTATTGTCGAGAATATATATATATCTTTTTTAATGTTGAAATATGCCATGGAATTGTGAAAAAGAGATTGCTTTTTGTTCTGATCAATAAAATCCAGAAATTTAAAAAAAAAATGCTTGGCAAGTTGATTAGGCTAAGTGCCTTAGCACATTAAAGGTTAAAGACTGCTGTAGCGACATGGAGTTCATGCAATGAAAAGCTGACAAGTTTATTTTTCCATTATGACCGTACACGTGGCTAGAAAGACAGCTTTTCTTTTTGTCTTGTTTTTTGATGGCAAGAGATGTGTGCCGACAAGGTTTTTATTCCATCGTTAATCTAAGCATTGCCATAACAACCAAGAAGGGACCTAGTCTAGCTGAAGGGTGCTTTTCCAAGTACATTCCTCCATTTTGACTTATAACTGTTGCTATAGCAACTTCATGTTCCATTTGGGTATTCAAGAGCTGATGAGTCTAATCTTCCTTTGTGACCCCTGAGACAATTCATAACAATATGATATCTTGGCACGGTGTGATTCCCCGTCTGCTCCTCCATTATTACAACTTTACACATCGATGCGGTTATGATGCTGATAAATATTACCGCTATGGTGCACACTCTCGCCAACTAGCCAAACGATAAGGATCTGTGTGCTGCAATCATGATATTTGTCGCCAACTCAACCAATATTTGCAGGAAAACTGTCATTTTGTATGTTCACTAACTTGTTGATTTTTTTTTTTTTCTTCATGGGGGGGGGGGAGGGAAGTGGCTATTTTAGTTAGGCTGTCTGATGCTTAAAGGGGTGGTATAGTTTTGGTTGAGATGGGTGTTAAGTTCTTAACTTTTACGAGATAATTGGAAACCACTTATATGAAATATTAAAGGGCATACAATTCTAAGAGGAATTAAAAGTTCATTTGTCCCACCTTTTGTCAGGACCACATTGCTTTACTATGTTTTTGGATATCTCAGCCATTTCAGAACCCATTTTCATTAAATAAGTTTTTAATTCCTCTTAGAATCGCATGCTCTTTGATATTTTGTATACATGATTTCTAATTATCTCACAAAAGGGTAAAAGCTGAATCCCCCATCTCAACCAAAATTGTACCATTGAGTTTGCAAAACTGTCATAACACACTTCACTTTTGAATTGTATTCATCCTCAGGTGGCAGACAGACTAAAAGAATACTACAATGACATGTAAGTATGAAATGTGATGTAGCTTCTTGACTTAAGATGGCACAGCATGGCCTTTTATGTGAAAACAAAACAATACAAAACATAAAACAAATGTGATTTCATAGGCTTTTGGTAGTTACTGTCTGTAACACATTTGAACATGGAAAAGCTTGCATTCAATGTGGGATGATTCATGTGGTAAAAGTGCGCTAAGACTGGAGTTGTTCATACAATATGACGTCGTAATGTGATACAAGTTTTGTGAAACTTCAAAGGCTTATTCAACTCCAAAATTGTTTGTGTTAGTGAGTCTTTTTCTGATATTGCCAACCATGCATATGCATGATTATGTCTGTCTTCAAATTTTATGTCGATATATTGTGAATGTAAGGATATTCAAAAATATAGATAATTAGATATATATAGAGAGAAAAATAAATGAATATATTCAGTGCATAGATATATGGAGAGGTAGATAGAGAGATGGAGATTAGTATGAGATATATGAGAGTGGAGAAAGAAGGAGAAGAGAAAAGAATGAAAGAGGAAAGAATGAAAGAGGAAAAAATGAAAGAGGAAATACTTATGAAAGAGAAAGAGGTTAAGATAACCACTTATCAATGACCTCTTCCAATCTCTTTGACAGGAATCGGGTAACGCTGAACGACTTCATCAGGTTCCTCGCTCAGGAGCAGAAGGTACGAGAATTTACTCTCCATGGTTCACTTGAGTGTCCATTCGAACACTTTTTTGGGGCATACAAAGCTGGTATTGATTGCATTGTTAATCAAAAGCAACCCTCTTCAGCTAGCAGTAGTTAGAAATAGATGAAGAATTTTTCAGAAACTTACAAAAAGAGCAGACTTCTGTTTTTATCTTACTTTTTGTGGTATCAACATGCAAGGTTTTGCTAAAGTTTCTGGAAGATGGTATGGATATAGCAGCATGTAAAAACATAAACGAGTGCATTTTTCAAGTGCTGCATATGTGTGCTCTACAAGCTAAATTGTTGAATGGACTTTCTGGAAGTTTTGCATAGATGGACTACGGGGAGTAGAAGACATGTACAGGTTTTGGTAGTGTTACCATCATTGCCTCATCTTTTACAGGGTCATATGTAAGTCACTCTGACTGGATAAACATTTGCAAAATTGTGCAAAATGAGCGCAATGTCTTGGTTGTTACTCAGTGCAAGTTTTTTATCCATGGTGTGGATGAGCATTTTTGATGATGCTGCTTGCTGTGCTTCAACCTTATGGGGTCAAAGGTCAATATTGAACATATTATGATTACAATAAATTGTAATTATTGAAATTGTCATAATATTTGTCAGCATTATCATCATATCATCTTTGTTTTCATCATTATCACGATCATCCTAGTCAATATTGTCAATATCTTCATCATCATCATCACCATTCTCATCACGATCATCGGCGATACCATAACTTTTGTTTTCCCGTGTCACTGCCATCCTCCCAGGACCCCATGGCAAACAACCCCAAGGAGGTGAAGGAGTACATCCGGAGGTACTTTGTGGACTCCGGTAGGCCCTCTCCAGAGTCGGATGCCGAACTCTCATACACCGTGCCAGAGGTCAGTGAACTCCCTTGGGGAGGGGGGGGGGGGGGGGGGGGCTGAGACCTTACTTACTCTAGTTCTGGAAGACTTGATGCACAGAAAAATATATATACATATATCTTTTTGTTTGTTTGTTTGTTTTCATGGTTCACCTTCTTTGCATGTCAGGAGGGGAATCTGGCCTGAAGCCATACTATATTTTGATCCCAGAAAAGAGAGTATTTTAACCCCAAGGAAAATTTGGGGAAATACCCCAAGAACTTTTCGGTATGAGACACATATGGAGTTGTCGCCAACTTGTACAAAACTTTTGATTTTCATATTCTACTGATTTCTGTATGTTTCAATGCATATTACTCCTCTATTTCTTTCTCTGGTGTGTACAAATACTCTCACAGATTCATTTACATGTACATATGTCAAAGTGACTAGATGAGGGTTTTCATGTCCTGTAATAGGTGCTACATTGTAGTTAGGGCCTCTATGAGATACAAGTTAGGCGTTGTGATGAGTAATTTGACAGACGTACACATGTGTAATCAGAGGGCATGACAGTATAATTGAGGAACCACCTTAATCATACATGCATTGTTTGATGGGAAATGTGACATTTTTCCAGCACTTCTGAACACGTCCACACAAAGTAAGCTCTTTGCAATTCTATCAGCATACTCAAAAGCGAAATTCTCACCGTGGTTAATACAATGAAAGTGAAACAGAAGACAAATATTTCCTTCTGCCACGATACCTGTGTCTGTGCTTATGGTTGTTGTGTATGAGGTCTTTGAATATTTTTTGCTCTGCAGTGGTCATATTTCAATTGGTTCACTGGTTGAGATAACCTCATAGAATTCTTGGAGTAAGGGAATTTACCCACACTGCCAAAATAGCTATTGAGAGCAAAATTCTAGAAACATTTTAGTCTCGTTTCAGAACTGTACAAGGTAAATAGAACATTCTCTGTGATTTCTTCTAGTTCTCGTAATGAAAGTATATAACCAATAGAGGAAGTTGTTTGCTTTCATTTTTATAGGTCAACATATTGTGTTTTAGATGATTGCTGTTAATAGTTGTGATGAAGAAAACCTCCCAACTAGCTCATAAATGTGGAATCGATTGGTTTCGTTTTTTTTTCCCTCTCAGTTCGTAGATTATTTGTACTCCAAGGACAACGAAATCTGGAATCGTTTCTATGACAACGTGACAGATGACATGGACAGGCCGCTGTGTGATTACTGGGTAGCATCATCGCACAACACGTAAGAATTGAATCCATAGGGAAGTGTGACTATATTGAGGGCAAACAGAGCTCACTCAAACGTCAACACTGCCGTCAAATGTCGTAAATAGCAGTCTTCTGAACAATGCAATATAAAATTTGTCAGCAGGCTATTTTGTGCAAGGTCAGTGTGTGAATACAGAGCCACAGTTTCCATGAATTATTTTTCTTAGTTGTATTTATGGAAAACACACAAGAGATCATAATTCTTAGATTGGAAAAACAAATTGCAGAAGTTAAAACTAAAATTGGAGTAGTTCTCTGTAGCTATATACTAATCGTGTTCATTTCTATTAATTTGTTGTCCAGTATGTTGAATAGGAGACAGACTGAATTTGTTATGTCCAAAGCTAAGGGCATTTTCTGCATTCACAGCATTTTATGCATTCTCAGTATTTGTGCTGGAAGTTGCGCAGATTACCTTCATGAGTAGCGGCCAGATTACAAGATTTTGTTGCCCATATTCAGAGATGCGAACTGTTATTTTTTATTTGCAGTATTTTATACTTTTTTTTGAGGGTGTGTGGATATTTGTTGTAGTTGGTTTTTTTTTGCTAAAAATAGCGCACATTCATGGAAAGTACTGTTTTTCCTAAATTGTATAAATACACACATCTATTGCAGTAAGGCAAAAGTTTTGTTTCCCACCAAAAGTACAACTTTTTTAGCCCTGAGGAATACTGCAGTGCTGTTGACAAGGTTGGCATCCCTGCCTTTTGCACTCACCAGAAATTGGGGATTAACCCTTGGTGTGCCACATGTGCAGACTGGCAAAGAAAACTCCTTAGCATTGTACACACTGTCCAAAGTCACTGGTACAAAAAGGGTTAAAGGGATGGTACAGTATTGGTGGAGATAAGAATTTGACTTTTAACTTTTTGCGAGATACCAAGAAAACACTTATGATATAGTACAGAACATACCATTTTAAGAGGAATACAAAGTTTATTTGAAGAAAATCAGGTTTGGAATGACTGAAACATCCAAAAAGAAGGTAAAACAAAGCGATCGTAATAAAGTGTGGGTCCCACACTTTATTAGAATTGTCTTTTTTGGATATCTCAGCCATTTCAAAACCAATTTTCATCAAATAAACGTTGAATTCCTCATAGAATTACGTGCTCTTTCATATTTCATAAGAGGTTTCTCATTATCTCACCAAAAAATGTTAGAAACCTGAAATTAGGTCTCAACCAAAACTATACGATCCCTTTAACTGTGAGACATCATGATTCACTGGACCAGTCTTCCCCTCACAAGGTTCTGAAAGCATCCTAGACTGAATACAAGGCCAACCATGTTCATGTGAGCTGTGGATCGATCCAACAAATTGATTTCAAAACCTGTGTTGCCAAGTTATTATTTTTTTTCAACGCTTTGGTGTGTGTATCAAACTCCCAAACTCTGGAATGATCTACCATTAGAAGTCCGGAAATCCCCAACAGTAGCAGTCTTTAAATCACGACTAAAAACACATCTTTTTATCTAACTGTTCGTTATTATCGAGCACATCAGAAGCTTTTGCAGCGCAGAAGAATATATGTCTATAGGTTTTGCGCTTTATAAATTGATATATTATTATTATTATCAGGTATCTGACAGGGGATCAGGTGTCCAGTGAATCTTCAGTGGAGGCATACGCCAGGTGTCTACGAATGGGATGCAGATGTCTAGAGTGTGAGTAACCGTGGCAACAACTGTGGCTGTGCGATGACCTGGCAGTGGCCAGGAAGGCAATGTTTGACCAATGACTGAAGTACATTTCATTTCAAGAACCTAGTATTCATTTTACTTTTCTCTACCATGTTGGACAAATGGTGAAAATATATAAAAGGCATCTTTAAACACAGTTAGGTTTGCTGTCACTTTCCCTCTGATTACACAAACAAATCATGGTGTAAGATGAGAATGGCATATTTATTGCCGATAAAAATACTACCAAGGTCTCGGGTTCTTGGGTTCCTCTGGTGGCAATTTTTTTTCCCCAATAGATTAAACAGTAGAAAATGTTCCCTAGTGTTGATTGTTATTTAATGACTATGGAGGAGCCATCATTAGCTCTGTGAAAAATGACACAAGACTCTTAACTGCCTTATCCTCTGGAGGGACTTAAAGCCGCTGGACCTGCGGTAGCTTGCTCATCAGCATTTTTAAGCATTTCCCTTTAGTAGCCACGTAGAGAAAATCCAAATAATAATAGTAATAGTAATAAAAAATAACAATGATAATAGACTCTTATAGAGCACTTATTCTACCTTAAAAGATACTCATGGCACAGTGGAAACAGCATGTTATTTACAAGAGAGTTTCATAGAAGATTTAACATCAGACCAGTAAGCAAGCGAACAATATAGGTATTTGTATACATGCATGTATAAACAATTGACAATTTAAATGAAAAAGGTAGGTTTTTAGGTTCTTTTTGAAAGCATCAATAGGAGGTGCTTGTCTTCCATAGAGATATTGAAATACACACGCAATTGTGATGATCAATGTCTCTTCTTCATTTACATGTATGTACAATGAATCCCTGTGTGTGAGAATGCTGAACTTGATGTTTGTTTGTATACTTGTCTGTTTTGCAGTGGATTGTTGGGATGGTCCAGACAGCCTGCCCATCATCTATCATGGCCACACCCTAACAACCAAGATCAAGTTTTACGATGTCCTAAAGACCATCAAGGAACATGCCTGGGTCACCACAGAGTGAGTCAACTGTGACATCAGGGCCCCGTTTGATCAAAAGATATTATCGATTATAAATTCCTTTCCACACAGGCTGCCATAGACTTACTGTAGAAATCAACTGTATATCAATTATAACTCTTCATAAAACAGGGCCCTGTTCTACGTAATATTGTGTTATTCTAAGTGATATATTCAAATTCTGTACTCTTGGAATCTGCTGATGTACATTTTTTTGATATAAAGAGTTTGAGTGCGAAATGGATAAGCACCATTCTAAAACATCCTGATTTCAAAGTAAGTCCGTCATTAAATGCAGCAAAATAAAACCTTGAAATTATGATTAAAGACATCCTGTATTTTCTCGTTATTTTTTGTTTTCAGCTTTAATCGTAGATATCTCGAAATAAACTAGGATGAGATGTTCTGTAACAAACTCTTCGGGTTGTTTCTTCAATGACGCAAGTTGTTCTGCACCCTGGTCTATTATTTGTTTATCATGAGAGTTGTGGATTCTACAGTTCTAGCTGATATGTGCTATTTGATGACACCACTTATTAATTGTGCCTTTTCAAGTTAGAGGAAATATTGCTTTCTCATGCATGAATGAGAGATGGAATATATGTTTGTTCTGCGCTGCAAGATGGTTTTATTCTGTTTTTTCCCCTCCTTTTTTTTTTTCCACAGCTTTCCCATCATCTTATCAATTGAGAATCACTGTAATCTATCGCAGCAGAGGAACATGGCCTACTTGTTTCAGCAGGTTTTTAAAGGCAAGTAAAAGCTCACATCTTGGAGGTCCTTTCCATGTGACAGACATGCATTAACCAGACCATTGCATACAATACAAGTAGCAATGCCCTCCTGATACTAATTATAGGGGCTTTCTCTGAGCAAGCCTGTATAGAGTTACTTTGTGTTCCGTACCGCCTACGTTGAGCTTGCGCTTCTCTACGCTGTGCGTACGCTGGCCTACATACCAATATGCAGAGCAGTACAAAAGGGTACATGAGATGGACACATAAAATTACATATCGTCGCTGGGGCGACAAGACCTCGTATCTACAAAATGTCAAATGTTCAGGAGAGCCAAAAAACATGGCGGCCAGAGCACTGTGGCGAATGGGATAGCCTTTCCTTTAACATGCTGTGGTGACTTCATTTTTGGAGGAAGAAAGTTTGGATTTGGACAGGACATCACTCAACCCATTATTTGACCATTAATCCGAAAAAGTCATTTTCACCAAAATTGCAGATACAAGGTCTTGTCACCCCAGCGATGATATGTTTATATATTTTTTTTTTGGTATACTTTCTGAACAGAGCGCAGGATGCAGAAAATTTGCAATTCATACTCAAGTCTCAAGTCAACACTACATGTACCTTTGCAACAGTACACAACACTACGCTTTCACGCACCAATGCCTACGCAAAAGTATGCTTCCTTACGCCAGTCAGTCAAAAAATCCTTTGAGGCTGGATCCAAAGATTTACCCATGCATTTTGTCTTCTCATTCTTGTGAACCTTTTTTCATGAGTGCGCAGTCTATTCTATTTCGGTGCACAACACAACTCTATGCGGGCCCGGTGTGAAAGTTCCTTGTTATCTCCTCCTATTACACCCACGGTGCCCCCCCCCCCCCCCCCCAAAAAAAAAAAAAAAAAAAAAAAAAAAAAAAGCCTGATGAGAAAATATGTAAAACACACCAACAAGAGCACTTAAAAAACATAAGAGTCCTCGAGCGTGTGAAAAATTATACAGTGTACTAAATTTGTAATTGATGAAATTTGACAGTACCAGTAAATGTGCAAAATTACCATCGTAATACAAGAAAAGCCTGTCTTTTGTCAGCGACTTCAGGAGTCAGTGTTCCCCAAGAAGTGAATTGATGGCCATCCTGCTACCGCTGGCCAAACAATGAGTCTTTCACATCCAGACAGTCTCTGTTAATATCTCTTACACAGTTCTTGTTAGCACTCGTGTGTATTAACTCTTTCTGTGCCATATTCGCGCGTTCGACTCAGTCAACGGCGTGCCAACTTCACATATTCTGCTCAAACCCACAAACCCGCCCAAACCGACCGATAAATCACCAAATGCCGCAGTACAATGGAAGCTTTTCTCACGCTTCCGTTCGTCTCACATAGAGCTTGCATTTTATGTGGTGATTGACTATCAAGCGGTGTTCCCTAATAGATTTGCGTGCGAATTCTAAGTTTCTGGCACTGTTGCGTGTGCAAAAGTCATGCCTTTATAGTAATGTAGCAACTGGTCATTTCAAAGAAAAACAATCATCGATTTGCCATACAATTTTCATCAAAGCAAAGCTTGGCATTTTCTCTACAACTTTGCCCACTACATGTCCAGCTTTAAACAGAAATCTATGGAAGTAAAATAGATTTGAAAAATGGAAGGTTTTTTCAAAGCATGACTGCATTGGTGTCTTAGAATGATGTGGCACACAGGGCGTTTCCACCATGCTGCATAAAGAGTTAAAGATTCAGAGTAGTGGGAAACATCTTGGAGCTTCTGTGTCCCTCTGTGGCCAAGTTGATGGAATGATGGAAGAAAGACAAACTCTGATATGCTGTTTCCTCTGCAAATAAAATCAATCAAAGAAGGTGCACAAATACTGGGACTAGAGTAAAAGGCAATCAACACTTATCCGTTATCCCAAACAAGGCTCTGTATCAGAGAGAGGCACGATTTCAAAAGTGTTGCAGATACTTTACAATAATCCATTAAAAAAAAAAAATTACACACCAAACCCCCCCCCAAAAAAAAAAAATATATAAAAAACCACACACACACACACACACACACACACACAATCGGGGCCTAGGAACCCTGTTTTCCCAGTGAGAGGTCAAATTTACTGCAAGAATAGTGTTGATAACTGTCCACAGATCTGCGTTTATCGAGCAAGCGCATGGTCATTCACCGCTCTGCACAGAGCGGGGCTCTGATTCCTCAAACACCCATGACATGTGATACCACACTTCTTGTCTTGCCTGCACCTCCCTATGCCCTGCGTCTGATTAAATTCTCATAATTTCTCCTTGTAGACGATCTCCTGACTCAGCCCATCAACCGAGACGCCAACACTCTGCCAACCATCAACGAGCTCAAGCGGAAGATCATACTGAAGCACAAGAAGCTCCCCGACAACGGCAACGAAACCTTCACCGTGCCGGCGGAAGACAGTAATCGCCCGCTTCCTTTGTCTTTTTTTCTGTCATCCAATCAGTAGAGCCGTAGGAGTCAAGAAATGACCGAATAACAAAATAATGCTAGACATTCTTACATAAATCCCTCACCCTTAAAAACTCAGTTAAGGCATGATGCATTGAGTAAAGAGAGAAAAAAAAAAGAATCTTGGGAACCGCTGCTAAGCATTTCCATGGGTATGACCCTTAATGTTTGGGCACTGTAGTCTTAGGAAGCAACTGGCTGTTTGCTATGCTGTGTTTGCTATGCTGTGTTTGCTATGCTGTGTTGTCTCTCAGGCACCAAAGAACAAGCCTATGATTGATGCAGTCTTCTTCTAAAATTACAATTACAGCATCAACTGGTTGGTTTGTTTGGTTTTGATATAGTGTTGTATAAAATGACTGTCATTTTGTGTGAAAAAAATTTTGTGTGAAAAAAAAAATGCTTTGCAGTAGTAGGATCAACAGACTGGGGACTAAAAAAGGAGGTCTGTCCCATTTTTTGAAGCGTTATTAATTGTATTTCTGGTAGACATCTGACAACAACCAGCAACAGTAAAGAGCTCACCATAAACACAGTTTTACGTGTCAAATTACATGCTTGCATCAATACCTGAAACAGTGAATAAGACCTTTGGTGCACTTTACCTGATTATAATCTACTCACAGAACTTGACACAAGCAACCGTACAGTAGAAGCTCTTTTAGCCTCTGAACACACTGCATGCATGATGCGCTTTTATAACTTTTTCTCATTTCATACCTAAATGAAAGCAAATATGCAGGAAATGCATCATACAATTGTCACCAGCTTTCATGTGCTCAGTAACATTTTCATTGATTTTCATAGATGATTACGTAATGTAACAATTTGTTGTGTGAATTTTTTATCATTTGGTGCAGTCTCTGACCTTGACTTGAGAAACTCTGTCAGGAATGGAATTCTTCTCCTGGAAGATCCTCAAGATGTGAGTAAATTGGTCTCTGGTTTCCATGATAACTGCAGGGAACTCATCCGGTATGACTATTGTATGTACCTTGTCTTTGTCAAATCATCTCATGAACCCTTTCATCTGAGTAGCTTGTTGTTCATTTCAAACTAAACCAGCTAATACGACCACCATGACAGTTAAAGGGACTGTACAGTACTGGTTGAGGTGGGGATTCATGTTTTTGAACATTCTTAAGTGAGATAATGAGAAACCTCTTACGAAATATGAAAGAGCATGTAATTTTAAGAAGTATTCAACGTTTATTTGATGAAAATTGGTTTTCAAATGGCTGAGATATCCAAAAAAGTATAATAATAAAAGGCGACATGCCACAACTTTATTAGGATTTCTTTGTTTCACCTTGTTTTTAAATATCTCAGCCATTTCAAAACCGATTTTCATCAGATAAACTTTTGATACCTCTAGAATTGCATACTCTTTGACATCTCATAGAGTGGTTTCTAAATATCTAGCAAAACATTAAAAGCTAAATCCTCACCTCGACCAGAACTGTACACACCCTTTAAAAACCATTCAGATCAAGTGTGAATTTTATTTTGATTTCAGATATTAAAAACAGCAAATAAATCAAAAGGGGCAAATTTTGTCTGTAGGCATTAGCCTTCTTTCATCATTTGTTCGTTTATTTTTAACTTCACAGCAAGAATGGGCACCCCACTTCTTTGTCTTGACGGACACGAAGCTGTACTACACCGAGGAGACAAACACTCAGACCAATCAGGATGATGATGATGACACCAGTCAGCTCGATATGGTAAGGGACCAGTAGTGAGATGGTGGATGGTAGGCATGGTAACAGCAAACATGAAATTGCTTGGGATGATGGTGAGGATGATGGTGATGGTTTTGATGATGGTGATGATGGTGAGGATGTTGATGATGATGATGGTGATGGTGTTGATGATGATGATGGTAATTGTTGGTGAGAATGGTGTGTGGTGATGGTGATGATGGTGGTGATGGCAGACCTCCCAACCATTCTGAATTTGGAGGAAAGAATCTGAATTTTGACCATTCCCAGCTCTTGTTTCAGGAGGAGTTTCTTGTTTTTCTTGATAATATTACTGCACACTCCTATGGGAACTCCTCTTCCTTTCCTACATATGTACTTTGGTGCCAAATCATCCCTATTTTTCAGTCAGAAAGGTTGGGAGGTCTGTGATGGTGATGGTGATTGATGGTGATGATGATGATGATGATGGTGATGATGATGGTGATGATGATGGTGATGATGATGGTGATGATAATGATGATGGTGATGATAATGATGATGATGATGATGATGTGGTGATGATGGTGATGATGATGGTGATGATAATGATGTAATGGTGAGGATGATAGTAATCTTGGTGATGCTGGTGCTGGTGGTGACGATGACAATGATATGACAGTAATGATGATATTGATGGTTGGCAACGATGAAAAAATCTGAGACTGGTCATGAGATGACTCATGTTAATATTGAGGTCCTGAATTGTCAGCATTTTGAAAATTTCATGTTTTTACATGTATAAAGTGATTGTTGTGATGAGGCTAGATTAGAATAAATACAATGTATGTCCATTACTGACTGTAGGCAAGAGATTTCCCTGGCCATTATAAAGCATGATTTGGCTAGTTTGTTTCTGAAAATGAGCCAGTTGTCAGTGATTCAACATAGAGTTGTTGGTTATCAGTTTCCTGATTACTCCAAGAGTTATCAGCTGAAATAAAACTTGAACGATTACAAATTCAGTAGGGTAGAAGAACAATTCAGTGATACTTGATACGTACTTGCGTACAACATGGATTTGAAACCTTAATCTTTGGGCCATTTCGCCTATGAGGAAGACTTACTTGGAAAATCAAATCAAATTTGAATTGAATTGAATTGGATGGAATTGATTGATTGGAATTGGACTTACTTGAAAATCAAATTTGAATTGAATTAAATTGGATGTTAATGTGATTCTCACGCATACACAAAACCTTAAGAATTTGACTGGAATGACATACTCTCTCTGTTGCTAACTTATGCTCTGGAGAGAAGAGGTGATAAGGCATACAAAAAAATAGCACATACATTGTATGTAATTTTTTATTCTGAATTCATCTTAATATGTTGTTGAGGATCTTTGGACGCGTGCTGACAGGGTTGATGTTTTTCAAATGAAATCTTGAGATGTCAGGGTACTGGAGAAGTGGAAATTTGTCCACGAGGATTTTTTTAAATCTTGGCTGGGTAAGATAAATTTCATGCTTTTTTAATTTTGCGGGATCAAAATGAAGAGTTTGATAGCAAAAGGATTTAACTCCATTCGTGTGAATTTGAGGTAATTGCTATTAAAGCTCCTAAAAAACAAAGGAAATGATGAGAAAATATGGGTTAGTTTTAGTTGTAACATCAAGCATATTATGTAACAAGTAAGGTGCCATGGGAAAGGTTTTATTTTGCTCTGTCTGATGATGGACTTTCAAAAGTATGGTGCTTGACCTATTTTGGGATGAAATTCTTCCAATATGAACTAGTATTAGATCTACATTAGTTGATAACAAGCAATAAAATTTGTGTGTTTTTATTTCTGCTTTGATTTCACATTGGACAGAAATTTCCACTTTTAAAGTTACTGATATCTTAGGAGGTAACAGTCTCCATGTCGTTTTCAGTTTGGTAAAAAAGTACTTTTCTCTTTTTGAGGACACTGTGATGCATCAACTATTTGTAACTTGAAAAGATTATGTCGGGAAGACCCAGATTAATTGTGGTGAGTCTCGCTATGCTTTGATGTGAGACGATGGTGTGACTTCAGACTTGCGTTATCGTACCATCACATGATTCCCAGCCACTGGTGATAGACCAGGAGCTGCACTACCACGAGCCCTGGTTCTTTGGCCGGCTCAGCACGGCAGATCGCAGCGGGACGTCCGTGGCCGAAGACCTCCTTAAGCAGTCCAAGCGAGAAGATGGCACGTTCATTGTGCGCCAGAGTGACCAGAGTCAAGATCAATACAGCATTTCCTTTTGGTATATATATCAAATTCGTTCACGCCAAAATGAATGTGGAGTCTTTTCTTTTTGTTTTTTGTTGGAAAGAAAGATCAAGAATAGTTCTCTTGCGCTTTTACACTGAGCCCAGGCTCTTGCGGCCTTTTTGCACATTATGCTAGCCATCAAGCAAGTGAATACGGGCTTCTGCACTTTATCTCGCTCTGCTTGCTGTCGGTAAAAATCATGATTTTATATGCTGGAAATATAGTGTGTCGAATTTGAGCCCTCGAATCGAAGATGGTTCCCGTCATCTCCTCCCACAGTAAAGAAGCATCAGCGAGGCTCGCTGTATTGAAGATAGCTCGCCTCAAAGCTGCCCAACCCCAGTACCGTCTCGACGAGAGTGGCTGGCTGCCGGTAAGGTCGACGACCATCATGTCCAGTGTTGGTCTGGAGTCTTGTGGCTCACACAAAGCAGACTGGGTTGTGATTGAGGTCCATGCTCTGTAAGCAACTGGATTGGGGATGCTGCAAATGAGGATGCATGGTATTGCTTTATAGTTCAGTGCTAAACATACTCAGTTAAAAAAAAAAAATGCTTGCTATGCTAAGACGCTGTAGATATATATATCTCTCTGCTCAGCTGTACACACATTTAGTTTTGCATGTTTCTTTGCTTTATTTTTTTCTTTTCGTTTCATCTTCTGTCTCCGCCTCATGCCCCGATGATGAAAAAAAAAGGCCACGCCCAACGAGGAGCTGCATTACTCTGAGCCCTGGTTTCACGGGAAGCTGAACACGAACGCCGACCAGCAGCCGCGGATGGTGGCGGAGGAGCTGCTTACGCGCTATCAGCAGGGCGACGGCACATTCCTTGTCCGGGAGAGCGAGACTTTCAAAGGGGACTACTCCCTGTCCTTCTGGTACAGCCAGCTTTTCCGTTTCTTCCCCCCCCCCCCCCCCCCCCCACTCCATCATTGCTCTGACACCGTCCTACAACTTCACAGCCCTCTATTGCACATGTTCACCTCGTAGTCACATACAAACACTGTTGGACTGACAGCCAGAGATGCCTTGGTAGGAAGTAAATGTATCAAAATTGTACTCATTTCAATTTGGTTCAAAAGTCAACAGTTTGCAGTTTGTACAGCAACTAACAATTTTTCTGACCAAATTCCATGAAAAGATCTATCAAAAATTTCATATTCTGAGTGTTCCCACGGATGAGAATTCCTCTCATGAACACAAAAGAAGCCAGATGTACCCCACACTGTAACATCATGCAAGTGAACTTATGTTTGTAAGAGATGGTCTGTCTCATGAGTAAATTCTTACCAGCATTGAGCAAAATTTAGTCAAAATTTAGTCGTGGTCAAAGCATTGAATTACCCTACAAATAAGAAAAATCCTTTAAATATTTGAGAAAAACAGAAAAATGATCAATGGAAGTTTAAGGATGAATGAATGGTTACAAAAAGAAAAACAAAAACCAAAGAGAGTACATATATTGGCATTGATACAGTGGTGTTGATTCCTAAGTCTGCTCAAATGGTATTAAAATGTAACTGCATGCAATATTTTCCACGCAGGTGTGCATGCAACATTTTCTGTTTTTACAATGTATGAATGACCATTGACCTTTATCCCAAGCAACTTCTTTCAAGGACATTCCCAGGTGCCACAAGAAATATATGCATGGAGTTAGACATAACTCATTGTGCCGAGGTCAATAGCATATCAGTATTGACTGCAGTGACACCTGGTACTTAATTGAAGTCACATTGAATTTTATCCCCCCCCCCCCCCCCCCACATCTCTCTGGCGAGTCCACTGTGTAAAACTACCGATACAACTAGGAGAGATATAAAGTCGTCTTTAAAAGAGAAGGAAACTCAAACATGCATGTGAATTGAGAGCAAACTTAGTAGAACTCATTAGTGAAGTCAGAGGAAAATTGGACAGTCCGTCAAAAAGTTACAAATTTTCTAAGTTTTGGTTTGGATGAAAAGACTACAATGCTTTGTGATGTCATGTATCGACAAAGATATAAAGAATAGATAAAGAAAATTCAACATACAAGGTTGTATTTCCACTTTTCTTGCATAATAACAGAGTACTGACTTTACCTAATTTAGAAAGCAAGGGGAATTGTATTACCCTTGACTATGTCAGTGACAAGTTGTCGGAATATGTGCTTTTCATAAAGAATGAAATGTCACGGAATTCTGTTTATATATTCTTTATATCGTTAAACACACATAACTTCACAAACTGTAGTACAGTAGTCTTCTCATTCAGCGATGCCTGCACTAAAACTTTGAAAATGCATAACTTTTCAACGGATGCTCCGATTTCCCTCAAACTTTGCTGATGTGTTCTATTAGTATTTGCTAATATTGGGTTTCTTTCCTTTTTGATTGTGGACTTGTATATTTAAGGTGCACACTCTTTCATATTCTTGGGTCATATTCTGTGTCTATTCTCTCTTCGCTTTCCTCTCAAACTGAGCCTTGAATAGAGCAAACTTAACTGCATCATCTTTGCCACACCCAGATAGCAAGCAACTCCTCTGCTTGAGTTTTTCCTTTAAACAACAATTGTGTACATTTCTATAAACATATGCTTGTAATATTTTGCATGGTGTGGTTTGATTTCATTTTAATTTTTGATAATTAAAACTAAAAATGCGAGTTTTATGTTGGTACTTAAATGTTTATGTAGTAAATGGATAGGAAGAGTACAGTTGCCTAACTACTGCTGATAACTCCATTATCTTGCATATTTTTGTTTTCAAGGCTGTGCACAACATTTTCTGCATTTAACATTTGACAGATTTTTCCACTAATATATGATGAATCAGACACCATGTTATTAGTTATAACATTGCACGGATAAAGTTGAAGATGAAGACTGTAATAAAAAAGAGAGAAGAAAAATATAGAAATACCATCTGCAAAAAAAAAATGTAGATATATATATATAATTATGTATACATATGAAATTTTATTATTGTTAATCAAAGTTTGCAAATGTTTGAAAATTCAAAGCTACTGGTTCGTAACCCATTGGGGACGAGCTGATTATGCCATAACACGCATTTCTTATGGACACCTGCCCAAGTATGCTCAGGACCAATCTTCAACAGGTTCAGAAGCAAATAACAGCTGCAGTGTTTCGAGTCGACCTGCATGTATTTTGTGCAAATACGTAATCTCCTGCACTTTTGGCCGCATTCAGCCTTCCGAGCCATTTTTCTCAAAAGTATGTTTATCTGGAGCCCCTGTTTCATGAAAGATATAAGGATAGCAACCCTTCCAGAAATGTCAACTTCCGTAGCAACAGCCAATCAGGAAGCAGGACCCTTGTCGTTACCATGACACTTGCCATTGCAGCAAGAATTGCTATTCATCATAGCAGTAATTTAAAGGGATGGTGTAGTAAAATTGGTAGAGATGAGGATTGGGCTTTTAACTTTTTGTAAGATACCAAGAAACCATGTATGAAATAGTACATTGCAAAGGCAATGAGCTGACTTATATAAGATCAGGAGGCTGAAAATGTAGAGAATTTCAAAAACGAAGATTCCCAAATTCAGAAATGCAGAAAAATGAACGTTCAGTGACTATCTTAGGCTCTTTGCTGCAAGGTTGCACGATGGGGCTTCTACCCCTTGATAAACTAATAGGAGATTTTGTCCATTTGCCCATTACAATAATGTACGTTATCCAAGCACCAGCATTATGTGAACTGTTCTTCTTATTATGTAATATGACATGCCCCTATAACTGGATTTTGGGCAGAAAAAAAAGGAACCTAAGGCTTGCATTAGAAGGCTTATACCCTGAGAGGCCTTAGAATAGAACTTTAGAATAGAAATTTCAATTTTATACAGCCCACAATCAATTGCCATGTCACTTTCTGTCGTAAACTTGTATTCTTTATCGTAAAAAAGGCTCGCTTCTGTTCTCACTTTTTCTTTTACTATTCTTGATTCAAGAAGAAACTTATTACATCATTGTTTCGATTTTTGTTTTTGTTTGTGTGTAGTTTTTGCACCAAGCAACAATCTAATACTTACTGGCTTGTGCTTTAGCATATAATCAGATATTGCTGAACAGGAAAATACATATATATTTTGTGGTTTGTGTTAATTCAAAACTTTATGGATATCTTGATGCTGCTGGGTTTTGTTTATATTTTCTGAAAATGAATGATTAGTCCAGTGACATTAGGGTTTATGTTTTTATGAGGTGACTTTAGCAACATATTTGTGCACATTTTAGATTTCAAATTTTCATTCAATTTCCATTTATTTTACAAATTTCATTCAGTAGTATTCACCTAATAGTCAACTGCTGGGTTTTGTTTATATTTTCTGAAAATGAATGATTATTCCATCAGAAATAGTGACATTAGGGTTTATGTTTTTATGAGGTGACTTTAGCAACATATTTGTGCACATTTTAGATTTCAAATTTTCATTCAATTTCCATTTATTTTACAAATTTCATTCAGTAGTATTCACCTAATAGTAAACTGCTGGGTTTTGTTTATATTTTCTGAAAATGAATGATTATTCCATCAGAAATAGTGACATTAGGGTTTATGTTTTTATGAGGTGACTTTAGCAACATATTTGTGCACATTTTAGATTTCAAATTTTCATTCAATTTCCATTTATTTTACAAATTTCATTCAGTAGTATTCACCTAATAGTCAACTGCTGGGTTTTGTTTATATTTTCTGAAAATGAATGATTATTCCATCAGAAATAGTGACATTAGGGTTTATGTTTTTATGAGGTGACTTTAGCAACGCATTTGTGCACATTTTAGATTTCAAATTTGCATTCAATTTTCATGCATATTCAAATTTTCATTCAATTTCCATTTATTTTACAAATTTCATTCAGTAGTATTCACCTAATAGTCAACTGCTGGGTTTTGTTTATATTTTCTGAAAATGAATGATTATTCCATCAGAAATAGTGACATTAGGGTTTATGTTTTTATGAGGTGACTTTAGCAACGCATTTGTGCACATTTTAAATTTCAAGTTTGCATTCAATTTTCATGCATATTCAAATTTTCATTCAATTTCCATTTATTTTACAAATATCATTCAGTAGTATACACCTACTAGTCACTGCAGGGAAGTCATTGTATGGGTAGAAAGGGATTTTACAGGCAATTCTTCGCAATCATTTGGAATCCTCCGGCATGTCATTGTCTGTCTCAAACTTGTCTTCTTTACCGTAAAGATGGCTGGCTTCTCTTCATTGTAGACTCAACAGATGATTAAATGAAAAAATGATCTGGGAGATTGGTTTTTTTTTCGAAACAACTGTGATTCACAAGGATATTCTGCTTTCAAGAATTGAATATTGTGTTACGCATGATTTCCAGTCAAAATTTACCTTTGTTCCTCCCATGTTGTTTAATGCTCTTACCACGTATATAATTCTCCTGGCTTATAAGAGCTACGAATCAGAAAATAATTGCTCTGTAGATCTGTTTGCATACTGGCTCTGTGTAGAGTCGTGGACAAGAGAGCAGCCATTGAACCGTTCGAAATGTTGTCATCGGTGCCTTTCTGTGCACAGATTTGAGCAACTGTGATGCGCACAGCGCCACCAGGTTGCGAAACCCAGTCACCCGACACTGCAGAATGGTACTACATGAGTGTCGGTGACACATGTGAAACTGATACCCCGAGTAGTCAGTCATGTTTGAGAAAGTTGTAATGTGGACCGCAATGGACACATTGTCAATTATTGGGATGCAACGTGGTAGCAGCTGGAATCCCCAATTGCCCAAGTCTGTGTGTTGAGGTACCTCATGTGTTGTGTCAGGCTGCCGTTCCTACAAATGTATTTCCTAGTATATATGGCACACTCTGTATCGCTGACAAGATGCAAACATTACCAGTCTCTTTCTCTTTGCGTCTTACCAGTCTTCGTCTTTGATGTCTTTCCATTTTACTTCATTTCCAACCAACCCCCATTGCCTAATTCCCCTTCTCTAAAACACCAAATCCTTACAAAAATGTGTTTGTTTTTGCTTTTTTTTTTAAACAACACAATATCTATTGCCATGGCATTGAATTAAATCTATTTAAGTTCAATCGTGTACAATTGACCGTACTTTGGTCTGTCATTGATTGACATGCCATTAATGAATGGTCAAACTATTGTGAATCCTTCAAACCCCCAACTAATGGGCTGAATGACCACCACATCCAACAAATCTCTGGTTGCCTAGTAACGTGACTCTAATGATGATGATGATGATAATTTCAAAAAAAAAAAACCTGATTGATTGATGAATGGATAAAAATGACTGATTGTCACTAAAGGGCCATGGGTAAGGTGAACCACTGCCGCATTAAGTCCAAGCTTGACCGGGGCCAGTCCAAGTACTTCCTGGTGGAGAACATGCCCTTTGACAACCTCTACAGTCTCATCAGCCACTACCGGCAGGTGCCGCTGCGCAGCAAGGACCTCATGGTCCGCCTCATGGAGCCGGTGCCGCAGCCCCCCAGCCACGAGAACAAAGAGTAAGTCTGGAGTCCGGCCCGCCGGTGACCACGCCCCCCTGGGGGAGGGGCGGGGCACTCCAAAGTATCCGAGCTGGACCGAAAGGAATAGACTTACAAGCCTCATAAGAATTAAAACCACAAAAAGCGTGTGCAGCTGCCCAAAGGGGGAAAGTTAGGAGAACTTTTGTGAACTTGGTGGCAAGCATGTTGTGGTTGTGCCAGCTTCCTATTATTGTGTGTGGGTGTGTATGTATGTGGAGATGGTGTTTTTAGTGACGGCAGTTCATTTATCCATTTGTCTGCTTTGTTTAACATCACCCACGAGTGGCTGCCAACTAGTTTGCTTCTAGCCTCTCACTAAGCCTACCCCCCCCCCCCAAAAAAAAAAAAAAAAATACAAGTAGCAGCTACAGTAACCTGTAGAGTTGTGTCTCATGCATGTCTGAACCTCACAGCACTTTGTCTTTCACTCACCATTAGCAGCTAACTTTGGCTTCCACTCACTCACCGCTTCCATCACTCAAAGCTAACTTCGTCTGTTTCTGACCTGCAGCACAAAGGAATAGTGGAACACTTCACCTTCTTTTTCCTCTCTCCTATGTAAAGCTTTCTTGTGTTTCAGTTGCTGTAGAAAGGGACCCACCGCTCTTTGTTTCGATATATATATATATATATTTTTTTTTTTTTTTTTGCACGGAATCTACACAGGGTTGAAGACTTTGGTATGGTCATGCCGTACCAAACTCTTGGGGCTTTGTCACCACACAAACCACTGGCCAAGCCCCGAGAGTCGGGTAGTGGTTACTTATAGTCGCACTGATGTAATGGTCTAACACCGTCTAATCCTCCTAACACACACAGGGCGCACCGGCGCGTCAATCACTGCCGCATTCGCTCCAAGTCCATTCAAGGTCGCACCTGTTATTACCTGGTAGAAAACCTCCCGTTTCTGAATTTGTATACCCTGGTAAACTACTACCGGGAGCGGCCGATCAGGGGGGGCAATGGCATCTCGGTGGTCTTAAAGGACACGGTGCCCCAGCTCTATGGACATGAGAATGCTGAGTAAGTTGCCTCACACGAGCGAGCCCCCGTGCACTGTATGGCTCGCCACGTGTCACCCTCATACAATATATTTCATTGTAATCCAATTGCAGTCCAATCCCATGCAGTGATCATTCTGAATGAGTGACCATGTAAGTTATTTATCCTATGTCTGCAATGAATAGTTTGTATCCACATGCAAAACAATGGATATTCATTTATATATATATATACTGTATATCAATATACACCCGGCTGCTTGCAAGTAGGAAGAAATCTGTTCTATGGACGTATTAGATTTTATTTTGGGGCCGAAATAATTTTTTTTTTTTTTATAAGGCTTCCCCTTGTTTGTTCTCGTGAAGTGATTGGATGAAATTTCGTTCTCGTACCATGCTGCTTAGTACTTTGGAACTAGCGCTAATATTGGAAACTGTGACGCAGTTTTCCGTAGTGATATGCGCAACCTTACACCCCCAAGAGCATGAAGTCATATCGGTTGGTTTGTACGCCATAATCGCATGGAATGCTTGCCAATTGCCGCAGTAGTGCCTCACCCAAAGATCCCCCCTCGTATACTACAGGCTGTTATGTGGTAAATGTGCCGAAAGAAAAAAAAACAGGGCGTGGAGAAAAACAAAACCAACCCACGAATCCAAGTCTTGTAAAATGATTAAATGCCTTTGTCACTTTGTGGATATTGTAGACATGATGTTATCCCTCGATCAATATCGTGAACCATTGTGCCTTCAATAGATATTCCCTGTAGAAGTGTTCCAAAGATTCACGTATTGCTGTTACTCACTGGAAAATGTTGTGAAAGCCATTACCCCCTCCCCTTCCTGTTGCTATGTTTATTCATGTTTGTGTGTCCACTCGTCCGTGACTTATGTTTATATGTAGACTCAGGTATCTCAAGTCAACAGTTGATGTGAATGCAAATCATTCTTTACATTTTATTTCCATGTGCTTTTTAAAGTGCTGATAGTCCTGGTTTTACTCTGTAACAATTTGTGAATAAACTAATAAGGAACACTGAACAGAGTATTTCAGACAGCACAAAATAGACTCTCGACTCCAAGAAGAATAAAGTGAAACAAACTGAAAAGATACCAGCTTCCCTAAAACCTGTCTTAAATACTCAAATATATGTTTTTGTTTTTTGGACAGATGATGCTATCAACAGAATCTTGGTTCCAAAGATTTTTAGTTGGCGTGTCAAAGTAATGTAACTAAAAATGAGCAAAAATATTATTGTGAAATATAAATGATGTATTTATAAATCCATTTTGCCACATAAATGATGTTGAGGGTACCATTAATCAACACAAATCAACACAGAGGCAATTGCATTGCAAAGGTCCTTTGATACTACAAAAAAGACTGCGAAAATTAACAGTCATCACTTTAACGCGGCTGTTGCGGGAACAAGTCACTCATATGATCAATTTATAGTCCAAGTGATCATATCAATCTAATCCAAAGAAAAATGGCAGAAAAATTATGAAATTTGTAGGACATATTTATATATTCCTATTGCCACATGAGTGATAATGAGAGCTTCATGATAAGTTAGCCTGCTTTTGCATTGCATAATAGAGAAAAGAGATTATCAGCATTCAGCATTTTTATCTGGCTTTTGTGGTGACAAGTCACATAAGATCAATACTGTAGTCCATCTTGACTGTGTAATCTTTATCATCTACAAAAGGGTTTTTTGTTTGTTTGTTTTCTTGGTGGTTGTGTATTTGAATTGTCACCTTTGAACCTTTGGAGCAATAGTCCAATCATTGCATCACTGTTGGAAGTCATAACCAAAGGGGAAAAATTCTTTCCTTTAAATCTCTATTTTACATGATGTTTTGTTCACATAGAGGACTATTGTAAAATGAGGTATTCTTTCTTTTCCTTTCTGTACACTTTATCTTATTTATTTCTTTTTTCACTGAGATATGTTCGTTACTTTCTCTGGGCTTTACATGTTTCATCACAGACCTTCTTCGGTATATTTCTGGTAGATCTCAGATCTATGTTATTGTAGTATCATAGATTTCACAACTTTCGAGACAGCATACTACTCTGGAATACTAATCATGTTGGCAATTTCCTAAACATCCCTTGCTAGATGGCAAATCCTGAGGTATATAGTATATACACAAGTATAATGCCCCAATCACTACCTGATATATCATTGATTTCACACTATAGGAAGTTTTTGACTAATTTGACTGACTACCTGTATTATAATAACTCTTGCCTTTGTGTGTGCACATGCAATAATATACTCCATGTGTTTCAAGGATTTATACCACTAAAAACACTAATTTTCAAGGACTCACTACCACAAATGTCTGAAGTGGAACTTGATAGAATGAACTCTTCTTTGATTCACAATAGGATTTACTTTTCGTCCGCTTGGCAAGTGCATGAAAATGCTGCAAATTTGGTCATGCTAGAAAATGGATGCATATACGTCTACAAAACCATAATGGCTTGGAGATGCTCCATGTTTTTCTTGTTGTACAGTCAGATAGAGCTCGCACTATGCACCAGCACACATTGTTATGAAAATAAGATACTGGTAGCCCCTCCGCCATTTTAGATTTTATAATTACATGCGACAGGGAGAATTTGTCATTGTTCACATTCAACCAACTCTATAAGAGTGTTTACTATTAAAAGCGTTATAGTTAATAACTTGGCCATTTCTGCACTTTTTAAAAGAATTAATATCAGCATGCACAAACGAGCACATATACTGTAGTTTAGACGTCACTACTAACAAATTGGTGTTGAAACTTTCTGAACACTCGACTAACCATAACTCGAGGGATTATATGCTGTACTAGTTTGCCCTCAAAACATGCACTATGCATTTGCTACAGGGTGGTCCAGGAGAGAGTGAAGCATGTCACAGTAATACATTGACTTTTATCACCCAATGTTCTTTAACCCGTTGAGGACTGGCTGATTTTGCTATAGCACACATTTCCCATAGACACTTGCCCGAGTAAACATGTACATGGGACTTTTCTCAATGGGTTATAAAAAAAGAAGGCAATATTCTGAGCACCAAAGATTGATGACAGTGCTGAAAATAAGAAATTTGCCAATGAAGATCTAAAAACTGGGTAAAGAGTCGTATCCTTGGATTACACTTCAATTGCTGTGGTCATATGATAAAAAAGAAAGGGGGGGGGGGGCTAAGATGGCACAAGAGAAGAGTCCCAGAGCTTCCAGGGCCCTCCATTAGGCCAAGGATCCCAAATACACCTTACACTCAAGGCATGCACTCAGTGGCAATACATTCATGCACCACATCAAGATCTTTTCCCTCCATACAACATGCTAAAATTTCAAGTTGTGGACCACCCTGGATTATCTGCAGCTAGTCTATGCCAACCAGCCATTACTGAGGTGACAGAGACTCCTGGGTCCCATTTCATAGAAAAAGATGTTAGGATTATAGCAACTCTTGCTTGAATGGCAATTTCCCATAGCAACAGCCAATCAGGAAGCTGGATTCTTGTCATAACCATGACAATTGCCATTTCAGCAGGAGTTGCTGTCAATATCAATTTTTTTAATGAAATGGGGCCCAGGTAGAGAAGGAGTTCACAAAAGTTGGGGCAGCGTGGACAGTTTTCTGTCGAACTAACAAACAAGGAGTGATAATCTTGCATCAGATGCTTTGTTTTCCAAGGGTCTTGCTTTACATTTTGACTGATAGTGTGTGCAACCAGTCGGTAGCATTTTAAGACTCAAACTTGACGTAATGCTAACTCACAGTAATTGCCATGGTAAGAGCAGGAAAGATTTTAAGCTAAATCGCTGTTGCTGTGGTGAATGAAGTTATTTAAAGTAGCAAGAAATTTAAATCTTAACCTGAATGAGCTTTTGGCAAAAGTCAAACCAGTGCAAAGGGAAGGATTTTTTTAATTTCTGTAAGTGGAAGTAACCAGTCAGTACTGTATCACTTGCTGCGCACGTGAGGTAAGCTGTAAAATGCTCTTTGTAGGTATGTAAATCATCAAGTATGAGTGCCTTGTAGTAAATTATACAGAAATCTTTGTCATACAGCTGTGTAGTCATTTGCTCTGACGTATATTATGTATGTTCAGTGTTTTAGAGTTGTGATATACTCATGTGTCTTGCAGAGGTATGACCAAAGAAATGTTAATGTTTCTAGCTTAATTTATGGGAGTGGCAGTTTTGTTTAGTATTTTACGTATAGATAGAAAATATTAAGAGGAATTATGATAATATTAATCAGGTATTAATGAGGTTGTAATCATAAAGAGAGAGCATGATCTTCATCCATGCTGAAATCATTTCACTGTTCACAGTATACCCAGAAGTTATGTCAGGGAGTGTAAACACTTACAAATAGTCATTTTGCAACAGTTAGTAGAAAGGTTTATAGGCTGAACAGTGATTGTGATGTCACTATGAGAGCCATTGCCTGATTGCCCTGTATCGTTGCCGTGGTTACAGATGGTTCCACAGCCGACTCAGCAGGCACCAGGCGGAGGAGATGCTGAAGAGAGTTCCCCAGGACGGAGCTTTCCTCGTCCGGAAGAGCGAGAGGGAGAATGACGCCTTTGCCATCTCATTCAGGTATGACCGGCCTCATCAAGGCCCATTGACTATCAGTAATTTCTATTCAGAAGTGTATCTCATCTCCAAAACCGATCTCTGGTGTTGTACATTTACATGTACATGGTTATAATTGTTTTAGAGAAGAATTGGGGAAGGAAGAGCTTCAAATTGAAATGATCATGATAATTCTAATGTTATGAACCTTTTTATGCCTCCGCCAACGAATTGGCCGGAGGCATTATGTTTTCGGGTCGTCCGTCCGTCGGTACATACACGTGTACGTCCGTCCCGTTTTGTTTTTGTCGATATCTCAAGAACCGTGTGGTGGTTTTACATCAAACTTGGTATGAGGGTATATCCTGGGGGGATAATACTTTGTTTGGATTTTAGGATCACGGGGTCAAAGGTCAAAGGTCACAGGTTTTGTGAAAAAAAAGGTTGAAAATTCATTTTTTTCTCCTTATCTCGCAAATGGTTCAAGGTATCTTCATGGAATTTAGTATATATGCTTGTTCCAATGGGCAGTGATTATCTAGGGAAGTTGGGGGTCATGGTTCAAAGGTCAGGGGGTCAAAGGTCAAGGTCAACTCCTCAAAATCTCAGTACTTTCCTTATATTTATGCAATGCCTAAAGGTTTTTTTTAAAAATTTGATGTATACATGTATTACCCAATATATATTCTGTGGGAATTTCTTGCCAAAAGGTCAAAGATCAAAAGGTCAAAGGTCAAGTGAAAGTGCTGAATTGCACTTTTTCCTCCATATCTCAAAAGTAACTCAAGGTATCATCATGAAACTTACATGTCAAGACATTGTACTATAGACCTATTAGGAGAACCATGCATTATGGCGGAGGCATATCAGTCGCCGTAGCGATATATCTAGTTTCTCTCCAGAATTTACTGACAGATTGCATAGCGCACTAGCAGCATGATGTGTTGCTTGAAAGCATACTTGAAAATGATGTCAACTTGCATGGGCCAACAGGGAATCTTTATACTGTATGTAACTTTTCCCTGGAAGTGTATTTCTTCAATCCCATTTTTACGCTGTTTTTTTTTTTGTGTGTGATAATTAGCATCAGTCACAACGATTGGCTCTGCCTCCAATCTGGGCAGCATTTCATGAAAGTTGTCAGTCACCGCCAACTGTTTTCAGTTGCTGAATCCTTGCATCTGATGGGCCCCGAGCAAAATCCAGAGACTCCAACTCTCCCATTTTCGACGGGAGATCTCCCGCCGAAAACCCATTTTTGCAAAATCTCCCGTTCTCCCGCTTGAGATGTGATTTCTCCCGCCCTGGCTCTTTGTCTCCCGTTGGAAAGGATTTCTTACTTATTTCTATCGTATGTTGAAAAAATAAGCCTTAGATAGCACGAGAGAGCATCTAGAACCCTAGGAACTTGGCGCTTTGCACAGTCTTCCGTTTGCTAGGGGTTTCAGGCGGGAGAATCTCCAGATCAGAAGGTGCTTGGGGTTGGAGTCTCTGAAAATCACTGACAAAACACTTGATGAAATGCCCCTTTAGCATGCATCAAAGAATGTAACAGTGGAGAGGTAGATGTGAATCAGATTACCAGAGATTATCCTGATTATTTTCCGTGGTCTCCTTTCCAGAGCTGAGGGTAAGATCAAACACTGTAGAATCAAGCAGGAGGGGCGACTCTTCACCATCGGCAGCGCTCAGTTCGAGAGCCTGGCGGAGCTGTGCAGCTACTACGAGAAGTACCCCCTCTATAGGAAGATGAAGCTCAAGAGTCCGGTCAACCAGGAACTCGTCGACAGACTCGGAGGGGTAAGGAGGGAGGGACCCCAGTGGTGGCGATACCTATGATACCTGATTGATTGATTTCATGACAGCTGCATGATAGACTCAAGGGTTGGGGGCACTGGGTGTGTCTGAAATTTGGGGATGTACCTGAAAGGAATGGGTGTTGGGGTACCTGCTCTTGTTAGCTCTTGGTAGTTGACCTTTTACACAGGAATCAACATAGAGATCAACAGTGGATCCTATTGGAGCATTGTGAAAGACTGGCGGGGGGATTGATTGCATTATAGACCTTTATTTTAGCCATTTTCTTTTTATATGTTTTATTGTTTCACAGACTAAAGATAGTAAATCAGTCTTTGACTTCAGGAAGGCCATGTGATAAATTTGTTGGTGATCTTGCAGTCTGTGGTTTCAACCCTGTAATTCGTCTCACTGAATTGATTTTAATTTAACGTAGGTTCTATAACTTTTTAATAATTATTAAAGATTCTTAGTCCTTACATACTGTGGAATCTTTTGTAAGTTTGTCATACAAACCTGTAGCATAAGTTAAACAGTTATTTTTGCAGTAAGTGCAGTGTGTGAAGGTACACATCTTTTAAGTGCTGATGTACTTTAGGATGAAATTGTGTTGAATTCCACAGGATGTTGATCCAGATGATGACCCTATCTACGGACCAGGAGGCATCTACATGGACCCCAACCAGTTTGTGCCCAAGGTAAGACTCTATCTCCATTCTTCCTCATCTTTTTTGCTTCTTTTGTTTCTTTGTTCCCTTCCAAATCCTTCTCCTCTTCTTCCTTCTCTTTATCTCCCTCTTCTTCTTTTTCCTCTTCTTTTTCTTCTTCGTCTTCCTTTTCTTTTCCCTCTTCTTCTTTCCTTCCTACTTGTCTTTCCTTCTGATTTATCATTCCTCATCATCTTCTTGTCCTCCTCCTCCTCCTCTTCCTTTTCCTTCTCCTCCTATCTTTGTCTGTGTCTACTTTAGATTGTTGGGTAAGAGTAAAGAGCAATATATTCCAGTGCTAGAAATTGCAAAAGGCAAAGGAAGAGAACAAAGACTGCCGAATTACGAGGGATTTCTTTTTTTTTTTTTCATTGTCGCTGCAGGTGACGGTGAAGGCACTGTACGACTACAAGGCCCAGAGGGAAGATGAGCTGTCCTTCTGCAAGCATGCAATCATCACGAACGTAGACAAACAAGACCACGGATGGTAAGCGATCTCTACTCCAGGGCTGTCAGTTGGCATAATGTTGGCTCATAGATGGGATCGTTATCATTGTGGCATAAGACCTTCCATATGATGTTGTAGTCTTATAAGCAAGCTACCTCAAGATGAACCTCTGATATGAAAAAATAAACATGTTCATTTATTTTCACACGCATAAACTTAAAGTGCATTGCCACTCCACATAGAGAGAGTGCAACCAAACAAAGTGAATATTGAAAGTTTCACCACAGTTGGACCTGAAATGAGAATGTTTTTAAATTTCAAATGTTTACATGTTATCAGTGAACAAGTGATATTGATCACATCCACATACAGTGTACATGCAAATTAGATGGGTTCAAAATTTTGTTGCCTGCCAACCCTTCCAGCGGTTTACATGCACATTCTTTTTTTCAAAGAATGCTTTTGGCTAATGATTTTGCAACTGCAGAACCGTCACTCAACTTTGCCGAGTGCCATGTTACTACAACAGAACAAATAGTGGCCAGTTCTCCGGGGCAGATCCAGGCATTCCTTAAAGGGGAGGGGGGAGCGTTTACAAAATTAAAAGGGGGGGGGGGGGCGCGCCCAATGCGCTCCAATCCCCCTGGATCCGCCACAGAGTTCTAATGCTATATGAATGCTTGTCATGGTTGTATCTTTGCTTGTTACTCTTCCATATACACGCATACATGTAAATGTAGCTTCTAGATTCGTAGTTCATCCATAATGAATGAAATCGTGCCAGATGACATTTTTGTGGAAATTTGCTGTTTTTTTCAGAGGTTTCTAAAGATGCTGTCATGACTGCAGTTTTCTTATGAATGCATTAATTTACATGTGCTAGTAAAATTGCAATGATTCCACTCTTCTTCCCAAGGTGGAAAGGAGACTACGGCGGCAAGAGAAACATGTGGTTCCCGTCGAACTATGTAGAAGAGGTGACCAACCCTCCCAGCGACCAAGGTCAAGATGCTACGTTGCTAGGCAGCCTTCAGAAAGGAGCTATCGATATCACGGGGTGCAGTGTAGGTAAGTGAGCATGACGAGTAGACAAAGCACGGGAGAAAAAAAAAATAATACTGAAATACCACTTAACAAAAATTACAGAGGCTTACCAGTCACCATAGCAACATTTCTACATGTATTTTGGTTTTTTTTTTAAAACTGCATAGTCAAAATTTTCTAAAAACAGTGTACTTTGCAGGAATTTTTACCATTGTGATAGAATATGCAATGGACACCATGCCCCCCTGGATGCCCCCCTGGATGCCCTTTAACCCTAGCTAGGCCGGGGGGGGGGGGGGGGGGGGGCCTCCGAGGCCCCCCCTCGACGTTCCGCGCGATGTATCGCAATTGCGAGAAGCTATCGCCGCGACGTTTCATGACTTTTTTCTTTCGAGTCTCCCGCATCTTTTGACACCAAATTTGCGACGCCCGGGCGCGCGGTTCCGAAGTTACGCATAAATATGTACATGCATGTCATACCAAATATTGCTCAAAAACGTGAATTCGTGTACAATTTCAATGCAAACTGTGCTTACAGGCAAATTTCATAAAAGCATGATTATTTTGGTGTTTTATTGATTAAAATCAATGAATAACAAATTTTCTTGTTCAGAGCGATGTCGCGGACAAATTTCATCAAAAAAACAATGGAAAACATAAGGTCGAAAAAACAAAGAAATACATAAGAAATTCAAAAAAACAATAAAATACTTAAACATTTTTTCTGATATCACAATTTTTTTTCATTGCATTTGCTAAGGACACTAAAAAGAATATTTACACAAAAAAATGTGCCTTTTTTGAGCTTTACTTTGTGATTTATGCCAAATAGTCTGATTTCATGCATCATTATGCATAAATTAGCATAATTTAGCATAAGTGATAATTTTTTGAAAAATTAACTTCAAGGTATCTTAGATGACATCATAGGCTATGTGTGTGCCAATTTTCGTCGCGATCGCGCAGTCGACGGCCGAGATCTGGAGGGGGGGCCTGGGAGGCCCCCCCCCCCCCCCCAGCTCTATCAACTACCTAAATAGCCCGGCCTAGTTAGGGTTAAGCTGCTCCAGCCCCTCCCCCAAGTTTGCAATGTTCTCAGGTAGAAGTCTGCAAGAATGTGTTGAAGATGAACTTGCGATACTTGGGTAATGAACTTGCAATATTCAGTCGCATTAAAGCTTGGGTTAGTGTTAGGCAATGCAGGGCACTTGTTTGTAGGTTTTTTGTTTGTTTGTGTTTGGTGCATGTGTGTGTGTGTGTGTGTGTGTGTGAGTGATAAGGCACATTCGGATTGGCTTGATTAGGCTGATCAAAATAGCTTTTTCTGAGAATTATGCAGATTTTCATGTCATTTCTCTTATCGTACTGTATGTTTGAAAAATGATTTAGCAGCACAAGAAAGAAGAATGCAGCTGATTTTTTTTTTTTTTTGGTGGACGTATTAACTTTATTGTTAATATGGATTTGACATTGAATGAAACTCAAATAAAGAATATTATAAAACAAAAAAAAGTGTGTGTGTGTGTGTGTTCTTTCTGCTTTATCCGGTTGTATTGTTCTGATCACAATACGCCTGATGTGTAAACAATTGTGTGTTTTGTGTCTCCATTGCCGGCCAGAAATGATGCTAGGGGTGAGGACAAAGCAGCAGTACGTGTTCCGCATCATCTCCCCGACCCAGCGTAACCCCATCGACGTGGCAGCCACCGATCTGCCGGAGCTGGAGGCGTGGATGGGCTGCATCCAGATGGCATCTGTCAGTGCAGAGGAGAGGGTGAGTCATATCTGGAACCTAAACCACTGATCTCTAGAGGAGTTAAACAGATGCCTCACTGGTCTGTTACTTTGAAGCCACCGTGCCTCCATCTTACCATGCACATAGCCCATCTGTGACCCGCTACAACAAAAGGATCCGAAAGTCGGGGGAGGACAATTTTCTGAAAATGGCATGACATTATTCCCTTACTCTTCTACTTTAATTACATATATAGCACAACTCATAAAAGTACTTGGTTGCGGAGATATCGATAGACTTTATTAGTGCATGTCAAGTGGTTGTGGAAATCAGAGTTTCGTGAAAAACACCTTCAAAATTTTCCTTCCGCCGCTATCATAATCAAGGGGAGGCAAGACAGTTTTCACCACCTTGACAATAGAAGGTATGCTCCTAGCGACCTCCGCGATGTTCATTCAAGCTTAGCGCCAGCGGTCTACGCACGACCAATCAGTAATCAGTATGCCACGCACTGACCAATGAGATCATTCCCTCGTTGCTCGGGGCGGAGTCTAGCTGCGGCGCTAAATCCAAATCTTCGGACGCAATTCTGTCACGTTGAAAGTCTCAAAATCATTGCCCTAGAAAAACACTGATTTCTTGCCTTTCCTTTGATCGTCAAGCTTCAAAATTTCGGCAGATGATAGACAAAACATTAGACTACAAAATCATTGCGAAAGCAGAAATCCGATTGTTTTGACCAATTTTGATGATGTGACTTCAAACTTGATTTTTTTCGGCTCAGCCGTCAGCGACTTTAGGATCCTCTTGTAGCTGGTCACATATGTTTGTGTGCGTGGAGCTCATGACATCACATGATCTTTGATGACAGTCTCTGCTGGGAAATGCATGCATTGTCTCACAGAGTGTGCCTGGTAAGATGGCGGTGTGGCAGTTTCACCTGTTTGTAAGGCATGAATGCGTCTATGATGGATCCAGATACCTCCTATAGAAATCAGTGGCTTAAACTTGCAAACCTTTCGGGAGAGATTTTCAAATCAAGTCTCAGGTGTCAACACTCTGCAAGGTTGTGATTTTCATGTCTAAATATTGTTTTTTTTTTTCATATTTCTCCAATCATTACTACATGAGATCCCACTCACACATGCAGTCAATTCGCCATGCACATACATATACATATGAAATACACTGGGAAAGCAACTTTTTCTCAGCAGTCAAAAAAACTATAATTTCGGCATTTTTTTTTTTTTCAGGCCACTGGCCTATTGGCCCATGAAAACCATTTCTTAGGGAGAAAAGCTCTCCTTTGTCTTCCATTTGAAGAATCTTGAGAAATTATGGTGACAGATTTCGACAGTTGAAGGGTAAGCCAAGTGTGAAGATATAATAAGCCAGTTCGGAGTGAGCTGATGTGCACATGGGTACAAGTGGCCCTTCTTTTTCTCAGTTGGTTAGGCACTGCATGTGTTTTCAAAGTGACATAGTGCATAAACTTGCCTGATGTAACAAGTTATGGCATTCACCAATCATGTTCAAACAAAAGATGAACTTGCGAAGTCCTGGTGACCAGAATGATCCTTCAATTAACACTTTGGTATTAAAGCATTCATTTCATTATTTTACATTGAATGTATATAAAATCTTTTCTTATTGATATTGCCAAATACCACTTTTGCTGTCAGGTAGATGTGCTGGTGAGCACCTTTTATAAGGATTACTTGAAAATCATCACATCACAGATGCTTATCTCAATGAATTTACAAGCCAACATGCCATTTTGGTACAAATGACCTTTTTCTACTCATATGCAAAGTAGAACCTCAAAATTATCTGATAAAATGAGAAGAGCTGTTTTTTTTTTTTGCAGCAGATGCGAGTAGGCATTTTCTTCATAGTAAATAACTAATAATCTCAATGATAAGATTGCCATTTAATCCTCTGATGTTGGCTGTATTGTCGCCGTCATGCTAGAAAACAATAAGGCGACCCACAATTTGTTGAAAACTGGGTACTCTAATAGCAATGGGGATAAATTCGACCTTTGATCAAAACTGCATTGACCATTTATCATTTTCCAGTGATTGTGATTTATCAAAAGGGTCTGAGACATACATGTAGCAACCTTCTCATTTTTTAAAAATCAAAATTGCAAAATGAGTAATTTCATATATACTTTCAATGTCATTGCAATCAGAGCAGTTTGACCCCATTGGAACACAAAGTGACCTTTACAATAACTTGCTGGAATTTTGAAGAGGGTCAGTGGAACCAAGCTAGGTTTATGTAGTATCACAATAGCAACCTAAGAAATGCTTTCAAATCTTTGTCCCACTGTGACATGGTCATGGGACACACATGTCTCTCATCCGCTAATCTTCTTACCATGTTGCTATGGACTGTTTTTAACAGAGACAAGATGTGCAGAAGTCAGAGCGCAGGCTACGAATTGCCAGGGAGTTCTCCAGACTCATTGTCTATTGCCGTTCCGTTCCCTTCACTGAAGAGAGTAAGTTCATGTCAGATTCCTGTTCCCTTCCCTTCACCGATGAAAGTATAGCTCATACAAGATTCAGAGCAAGTGAAAACACTGTTGAATAGAGTGTGAGGTCTCTTGAATCTCTGTGTCAGTTCAATAGTCTACACAGTACTCGCTGATAATTTTGTGCACAGATGATGATGATGATGATGAAGTCTTGTATAGCGCTGGTATCCGCCAAGTCAGGCGCTCATGGCGCTTGCTCCAAAATGAATACATAATTCAGCTTAAATTTCATGGGTGCACCGCTTGTGATATGACAGTTAAAATAAAGAGAAATAGTTCCAGGAAGATATCTTCGTGAATGCCAGTTAATCGGATATTATTGCGAGTTGAGGATTTCGCACTTGATGGTCTCCTCGTTGTTGTGAAAATGTGCAGAAAACAACACCAACCCAAATGTTCGGAAGAAAGTGTGACTTCTCAGACAAACTGTTTTGTTCAAACATTCTATAAATGAGATCGAATCAAAGTGCAGATGACACAGTCACAGCAGGTTGTGTAGTCTGAGTCACCTTCAAAGTGTAGATGTGTTAATTTTCACAGTGTGGATTATTTCCTTTGATGGTGTGAATGTCACCCTTTGACAGTGTCTCTGGTCATCCGTGCAATACAGTGTGGGTGTGATAATTCCATTGCAAATTAAACTTCTTTGCCTCGCAGGGATTCCTGGCAAGTACTACGAGATGTCGTCGTTCCCAGAGACCAGGGTGGAGCGCTACATGCTCCCTGGCAAGTCAAAGGTTCTGCTCAAGTACAACCGGATGCAGGTGAGCCGGACGTACCCCAAGGGGCAGAGGATCGACTCCTCCAACTACGACCCCATCCCCATCTGGCACTGCGGTTGCCAAATGGTCTCCCTAAACTACCAGACCCCAGGTAAGGAGTAAGGCGGGATCTCCCATGGGAGAGACAGAGAGTCCAATGTGAAAGCAGTGTGTGAGATTTGTGTGAACGAGTGTCCTATCCGTCACCTGCGCCATTTTCATTGTATCTACTTGCTGACTTTGAGCTAGAAACTCAGTATAGCGTAAAAGGGGATATTTCTAATTGTTTATATTTCTAATTTTTTTTTTTTGCACTTGGCTGGATAAGATGAATTTTTCGTGATCTTAATTCCACAGAATCAGAACATTGATTACCGGGACATATGGCATGCAAAAATATTTGCATGCTTTTATTTTCGTGATAGCTTCTGGTTGTGTGAAATGTGCAAAATTTGCACACTGCGAAAATTTACACTTTTACAGGATTTGCTGATTTTTCTTTGTTCAGTTTATATATTCGAGGAGCATCTTTTTTTTTTTTTAATGTTGGTTATGAGCAGGCAGAGCTTTTGGACCAAAATGTCCACTTTCCATTTCCACCATGTTTCATGTCAGGGTAGCTTTTGATGCAGTAATAACCCATCTATATCTGTAATCAAGCTTTCCACTCAAGCTGAAGCTGGAGGGCATATTTTGATAACCCTGGTCTTTTAAGTACTGAACATATATTCCAGATGCTTTAGATGTGAACAGATGTGGTCAACAGTGTCAGTCTTAAAAATCATGTCAAATTTGTGTAAAAAAGAGGAAGTTATTTTTGCGTAATTGTTCTTTTCATTTTGTGTACACATTGAGAGTGATTGTGTAGATTCCATAAATGCGTTTACGAGGAATCAGAAATGAAGATTACAGAAAAAGAATAAAACTTTCACAAAATATTTTGAGAGAGAACACAAAATTTTATCGGTTATCAAAGTTGACTTAATGCATGAAAAGTCATTCATATTTGGTTTAATGTCAGCTCATTGCTACAAGTAGCCCTGTTCCGACTCCGGCACCATAAATCGCATGTAGCTGGGAGTTTGTTGCATGTTGTGAGCAAGTCTACTGTATACGCCATATATTTCGTGAGTCTACATTTTCGCGAATTGGGAATTCGCGACGATTTCATGAGTGGTTAAATTCGCGATCGTGTAGTCCTGTACTGAATGGAGAAGTGTATACGCGTACGTCACATTCACATTGGAATCAGAGTCAATAGTTTCGTGTGTCTGTAATTTCGCAAATAGCACCTGCCTCGCGAAATTCGCGAAAATAAAAACCTCACGAAATAGTCGGCGTATAGAGTAATTGGTCATTTCACCTTCATTTGCCTCCCTTCCAGATCGACACATGCAGGTCAACGAGGGATTGTTTGCTCTGAACGGTCGCTGCGGCTACGTACTTAAACCAGAGTGTATGCTCGACAAAAACTTTGATTCCTTCGACAAGAGGACGTTGCTGGGCGTGGACCCCATCCATCTAACAATAACAGTGAGTTACCATGGCAACAGCAATGTCACAGCCAATCAACAAAGAGCATGTCAGTTACTGGTATTGCAATTGCAACCACTGTAGATCAAACACACGTAGATGCCTATATGAAATGAGCCTTTCCCATCGCTCTATAATTTTCATCCTGAATCCACTCCTTGGACATGACCAGAGGCTAGGAATTTAGTAATTCTCGCTATGGCCAATGACGTAAAAAGTACCCAGATGTGGCTTTTTCGTCAAGATTTAGTGCACTTCAGGGACTCGGGCACTTCCAGTGCAGGGCATATTTTGCACAGCGCTAGCATGCGCGTACGTGTACCTTACCTAGCGCTGCGCCGGCCACGGATAGGCCGCTGTACCCGAGCCAGCCAGGCCTGTGATACATGCTGTAGCTATAGCCCCCGCATTGCCCTAGGCCTTGCATATAGCATGCAGCGTACGCATACAAGCTAAACATACCGGTACTGCTTAATCATTGCGATCGACTTGCACATCAGTCATCTCTGCATACGCTGAAAATAATACTGGAAAATATTCACCCACATGGATATCGTCATGGAATGCCCATCTTTTTTTATTTGTTCTCTGTCGAAGTGCCGCGAACACAAACGGGAACGAACCGTGATCTCGAACTTATCCTGTCTCCGAAGCAATTTCTTCTAAGCAAGTCGCACGCGCTGTGGAGTCACCTGGAAACTTCACCCACGTCACATCTCGCATGCCAGGGACATTTCTGTAGATTTGTTCGTTTATTGTCGTACAACCAACACATGGCAGCTTCGCAGTAACGACCCATATAGTCGTATTTACAGCAATTTCTCTAGAATGGAGAAATTTCAAATCATATAAAAGCTAAAATTCAAGTCAAGGAAACAGTAAGTACACATAAAAATGGAGTCGGTTGTATGTAAAGAGCATTAGTCGCGTATCATGCGCGTAAGAACGGAAGTGACTTGGCTCCCGAACTATCCCATAATGCACCGTAAATGACGCTTAAATCAACATCCGGGTACTTTTTACGTCATTGGCGATAGCGAGAATTGCACATCGCGTGTATATCCATGTGAATAGCCTGCAGTGTTCCAGTCTTCAATACTTAGGACTTATGCTGACAACCTCATAAGGATCATCACATTGTGCACTAGTAATCGCCCCCGTGTATGTTAGCAGTCTTCAGCACAAGATTTCTTTTGTGTGCTGTACCACGCATTGCTGGGGCATACTTGCATATGCTGTCTACTGTAGATATTAAATCATTGGTAGCAGTTTTTGTCGAGCCCACCGGAGGTGCGGGGAGACTAAGGGATCGCCTGCGGCGTCTGTCCATCCGTCTTCCATCCGTCCATCGTCCGTCCGTAACGCTACAAAAACTTGAATAACTCTCTACTGAGGACTTCAATTTCGATCAAACTTGGAGGGAAGAGTGGATATACAAAGTTACACATTTTACTGAACATGAATATCACCTCAAGGTCAAAGGTCACAGGCAGGGGTCAATGAACTTTAGGGCCCAATGTTAAGTTTTTACGGCGCATTTCGATTATGGCTCGTAACTTTTTATCCATATGTCCATTTGTAACCAAACTTGGCTGGTAAGTGTCCCTTGGGGAGTTGAAGGTCACCACAAGGTCAAAGGTCATAGGCGGTGTCAATGAACTTCCGGGAGTTAGAGAAACATTAATTTCTTCTACGCGAATGGGCGAGACACATTTTGGCACTTGCCTTGTTTAACAAGAAGGTTATTATAGGCTTGTTGCATGAATGCTGCCTATTCAAATTAATGCATTTACTACTTCTCCCTGCATCACTCAGGTTCGTTTGTATTGATATAAATTGTCTGCCAAAGCTCTTGTGCTATGTATGATTGCAAGATATGGATAATCCTCCACTCAAACCATTATGTGCATATAGTACCTATTAAGTGATGATGTCACAGTCTTTTCTTATACCTTGGCTTGGAACCAGGTGCGAGCATGGTGTACAGCAACAATAGCATTGATCGAATACAATATTTGGGCCAGGTGAGGTTGTTTAAAACCAGTTTCTGTGGTGATGAATAGCTATGAAATAATTCTTTTGTACTTTATTAACCCCTCCAACCCTAGATCATCTCGGCGAGGCACCTGCAGAAGACCGGCCGTGGTATCGCCAGTCCCTTTGTGGAGGTGGAGGTGGTAGGCGCAGAGTACGACAGCGGCAACAAGTACAAGACCAGCACCAAAGGTATGTCGGGTCCTGCTCTCACACTTGATGCAAGACTATTTATCCTCACTAATACTGCCGAAGACTATCCCCTCTCCCCCTCATGCCATGACCGTACCCACCTTCACGTAGAAATCCAAATGAAATATTTTGTGACCACAAGTATGTACTTTTTAGAAGGCTGCAAAGTATGCATTTCATTTCTCATTTAGCCCAAGGCACTTTTGAATAGAACCAGGACTAGCCAATCACCTTCAAATACTGTAAAACATGATATATTCGCGGCATGAAATTTTCGCAAATTGGAGCTGACAGCCTTTTTCGTGGCATGAAATTTTCGCGAAGTGCTACTGGCGTTCAATGCATATAGTGTAAACAAGAACTTCCGCGTGCATTTTAATTTCGCGAATCTTGGCGCACGCGAAATTCGCGAAATAAAAGTGCACGCAAAAATTCCTCGTTTTACAGTAGATGCTTTGATACTTCAGTAGTCTTCTGTTAGCGACTAAAAAACACAGATCTGTGTGCAGCCACCTCTGTATGGCTAATCCGAGAATGGCCTTTAATAGTTCAGTTAGAGTTGGTACAGGAGTTTTATGTTGTTGCTTATGGTCTTAATGTGTTCGTAGTGGCTGATTAAAGAACAGTCCTTCCTCCATTCTCCAATTATCTCATGGTCCCCGCACCTGTACCTGTATTGGTGATAGGGCTTTTTCTGTTATTTCCCCCATCTCTTTGGAACAAACTCCCTCTCTATATTCGTAATGCTGAAAGTGTTGCTAAGTTCAAATCATTGCTGAAAACTTATCTATTTACTCAATCCTAAATTTTGTTGTTGTTGTTATATCATATGTACATAATGCTGTATCTTACTTCAGTATTTTTCCCCCAGATTAATGCGCTTAGAAACATCAGTTTTAAGTGCTATATAAGTGTTATTCATTACTCATTATCATTAACAGTCCTGTGCTATTCTAAAGAGCACAATGATATCCATAATTGTCTCACCATTATGAATGTAATGTGTGCAATTGCTTGTACTTGTATTAACATTGTGATCACAAAGGGATGATTGTCATCTTGTTAGTTTTAATCATCTCCAATTTGACCCTCCATGCAGCCGACAACGGCTTCAACCCGGTCTTCAACGAGGTGTGCGAGTTTGACGTGACCAACCCCGACCTGGCTTTCCTCAGGTTCGTCATCCAGGACGAGGACGTGTTTGGGGAGCCCAACTTCTTGGGACAAGCGACCTACCCGCTCAAGGCCATTCGAACAGGTGACCGCTGGGGATGGACACTCCCACTTGTCCCATGCACTACCGACACAATGATTGCTGTGAAGTAGCAGATACTCGTTCCGAGAGAAATCCTTATTTTTGATGGAGATGTGTTTGTAGATTAGCAAAATGAGAATAAAATTCATGAAACCAGTCATATTTACTGATTGATACATACCTGACCAGCAAAAATTTCCACTTATATGATACAATATTTTCATGAAAGCAGTTAATCATGACTTCATGATGGAATATGATAAGGTCTCTTTCATTTGCCCAGGAAAATTGTAGTTGTGTCAGACCAATTCGAATATTTCTAAACATAGACATACTGTAAGAGGACAAATTGCAGTCATCAGTTCATTGAGGACTTTAGATTTCCGAGTACGTATGTAAACATTTTCATTAAAAAACATAGCTATTGTACCAAGATATCCCTTAAGGATGAAGCGTCATCGAGAATACAGTAACCAATATGATGGTGACTTTTAGTGAGAATACAAGTTTCATGTGATCTAGAGCAGGGCTGACAAAATCATCCATAGTTGTGTTGCAGTCATTTTTGTCGAAGCAGACACCAAAATCGATAATACCAAAAGGATGCGAATCATGATCTGTGGCACTTTTTAAAGACATAATTTTACCATTTGCAGATGAAATAAAAACCCAGCATTCATGCTTTAAAACAGTTCTAAAGTATGAGTTAGGGATAGAAACAACCACTGTAAAAATTTGAATCAGTAAAATCGATGTTAAGTATTGTTAAATATACAAAATGTGAACTGTAGTTATAATAAAAATGTTTCCAGACTAAACCGTCTGCAGTTACGGTTTATTGAGGAAAGTACTGATATCTCCTTATATTTCAGGCTTTATTGCGAAAATTTTATATGGTAGGATGTTTTGTGGTATAACAAACCTACGTATATGCATCAAATGTGATATCTTGAAAAAATTTTTAAATCGCCGCTCCCAAAGGTAAACAGGACCTTTAATTATGTTCTCTTTCTCTGGCCTCCTACTCAGGGTACCGGTCTGTGCAGCTGAAGAACGGCTTCTCAGAGGAGCTGGAACTCGCCACTCTCCTCGTCCACGTGGACAGGAGAGTCATCGGGGTAAGTCCAGACCCAAACCACCACCACCCCCATCTCGAGAAAGGGGTGTAAAAACCTCACCAACATTAAGAGCACATGATGCTGTGCTCAGAGAGAGAGAGAGAGAGAGGGGGGGGGGGGGGGATAGAAGAAGACCAGAGTGATGTGAGGGGGAGGGTCAAGAAAGAGAAGATCTGTGAGTTTTAAAACAGCTGAAATAAATGGGTGAGTAGAGTAAACAACAAAGAACTGTGCAGATATGATAACAATTTTGCCAGAATTTATACATGGTCCTTTGAAAAGACAGATTAGTTCAGCTTGCATCACTTAGTGGGCATGTCCATGTGTGCATTTGTGTTTTTATTCGATGTGGGAGATGAATGAAATTCTCTGTGCTTAACTTCAATGAACGTATCAGCATTGGCAGCTAGATTTGTAGCCAGTTGCCAATACAGTCTAAAGCAGCAGGTGGTTGGATTAGTGGATTTGGTCTTACTCAGTAGAGACAGTCAAAGGCATTTCCTCTTATTTCTAAGGAAGTCAAATATTCAAATTGATATGTTATGATGTAGTATAATGTGAGTGTACCTCTCGGTGTATTTGTTGTTAGTTTGAATGTGTAGAATTTTTTTTTACATTATTTTTGTGTGTGTGTGTGTGAATGTGTTTGCTTGTGAGATTTGTGTGAAAGGTGAATTACTGATAGTCTACGGTATATACAAATGTATGTGGTTCAGGAGCACACATAGATTACTGACCCCCCAACTCTGGCCACTGACCTATCCCCTCCAGGAATGCGACGACAGCGACCTCTACGCCTCCATCCAGATCCTGAGGGAGCGGACGCGGGAGCTGACCGCCGTGGTCAACTCCATGGACAAGGCCGGGGACTCCACGGCCCTGGCGTCCTCGCCGGAGTCGGACGCGTACCGCATGAAGACCGCCGAGCTCAACAACTGCCAGGAGGCCCTCTTTAACCTCCAGGAGAAACGCCAGTGAGCACCTCTCCCCTCCCTACTCCCCCCCCCCACATGCACCCCCCTCTGTAGCCACCCATGGCCTAACTTTTGCCTAAACTTCGTCCATCTTCAACCCATTGAGGACGGGCTAATATGCCATAATTGCTTTTGAGGACAAGAGTTTGTAGTTGCTTGATAACTAAGCAAAACAGTAATCATCATTTGATATTTTTTTCAAGATTCAAGATGTTGGGTCACATCATTACCTCATTTCAGTCATTTTTGTCTCGCCCACCGGAGGTGAAGGCGAGACTAAGGGATCCAAATGGCGTCCGTCGGTCGTCCGTCCGTCGTCCGTCTGTCATCCGTCCGTCGTCCGTCCATCGTCCGTCGTCCGTCACAAATGTTAAAGTTTACCTGCAAGACTCTCTTATGATGCATAACTTGGCAACTGTTACAGCAATGGCAGCCACACTTGGGTGATAGAAGCACTAGGGGTATCTTCATGTTATGGTGTTGTCGGAGGTCATGTGATGATGTCAAAGGTCATTTTATCACACGTAACTCAGCACATGTTGCTACAATGGCAATCAAACTTGGGTGATGGTAGATGTCTCTTGGGAAGTTGAAGGTAACCACAAGGTCAACGGTTGCAGACGGGGGTCAACGAACTTTTAGGGCCTAACGTTAAGTTTTTAGGGCGCATTTCGTTTATGGCTCCTAAATTTTGATCCCTTTGTCCGTTTGTGACCAAACTTGTTTGGAAGATGTCCCTTGGGGAGGGGAAGGTCGTCACAAGTTCAAAGGTCACAGACAGGGGTCAACAAACTTTTAGGGCCCAATGTTATGTTTTTAGGGCGCGTTTTGATTGTGGCTCATAACTTTTGATCCCTATGTCCGTTTGTGACCAAACTTGGACGGTAGATCACCCTTGGGGAGTTAAAGGTCATCACAAGGTCAAAGGTCACAGAAAGGGGTCAACAAATTTTTAGGGCCCAATGTTAAGTTTTTATGGCGCGTTTCGAGTATGGCTCATTACTTTTGATCCCTTTGTCCTTTTTTGACCAAACTTGGATGGTAAATGTCCCTTAGGGTGTTCAAGGTCACCACAAGGTCAAAGGTCATAAGCAGGTCAATTAACTTCTGGGAGTTATAAAAAATATTAATTCCTTGTACGAGAATGGGCGAGACACAATTTGCCGATTGCCTTGTTAAGAACATCACTGCCGTAGAGTGTGTCCATGTCAATGTAGTAGGAAGTTATAGGAGCTGACAGGTGTATCGTCTAGGTTATGTTCAGTACGTCCAGATGAAATTATCCTGTGCTCACGCACTCACTTCTCTTGCGCTTTCCACCTTCTTTTCCTTGTTCTTCAGGCAACGCGTGGAGAAGAAGAAGCTGAGGAAAACGGCAAGCAACAGCCAGAGCCGTCTACCCAGGTCGTAACTCCGCTGTGCTGCCGGAGCGACACTCGTCATGTCACAGGCACAGTCCTCCTCACAGAACTTCTGTTTTCACCTCAAGAACTTTATAGGACATGGAATAATTTATCCGTGGAGTCTCTGTAGAAAAGTTTAGATATTAGGCATCAATAGTATCAGTGACACCGATATTTTTTTATGTCGTTTATTTTTTGTGTGGTCAAGATTGAAGCTTCAGTCTGTGTTGTGCATCTATTTGCGTCTGAACGCAGGACAAGGAAAGATAGCTGACTTCAAGTCAGAAAAAAGTTTGAGATTTCACTGAGAAGCTAAACTGACAAAGAAGCCGCATTCCAAGAATCTGTTGTGGTATGAACGTTCACACTTTTCCCCGTGGTAATCTGGCGACTCCATTTCTTGAGGGAAGAGAAACTGATTCTACGACACGACTTCGAGTTGGACAGACAGTGACCAAAGACATCTGTTGACCGTTGATGAGAAACCACAATCGACCCTCATTTGAGGCCTTGAATAGGCTACTGAAGATATGTCACATCCTTTATATGTCACATCTTTTATTGCCAGATTATTTTTTGAGTTTGCCAGGAACACTGTAGTGCTGGCTTGACTGTTCAACGATGGGTTTAGGAGGAATTTTCTCGCCTTGGGTGCGATATTGAAGATGCTAGCAGTATTTAGTCTCCTTGAATTTTGACATTCACGTATTAAGCAAAATATCCTTGGACAGATCTGGTTTGAAATATGATTTCATCATTGCATTTTTACACAGCTTATTTATGACACCCATGTGATTAACGATAACTTACCACAATGAATGTTCAATTTTTTTCTCCCTGCATTTTTTTTTTTTAAATTCATGTATTGGACTATCAATAAAAGCAGTCGGTGCAATAAGTTTAATAGATCTTCACACAGTAAGAACAGTTTTCCGGGTATGAGATTTGAATTAAGAGATTAATGGTGACGTGATTGCCCTGGTCAACTTGCAGAAGTCAAATTGCTGAGAAGTGTGGCCTGAGAAGGGTTGGATTTCTGGTGTGGAGATGTTTTTGAAGTACTTGGAAAGTTATTTGGTGTATTAAATCTCGAGCCGAGTGCTACTTGCAAAATAAGTGACACATCTTGTGGGAAGTGCAGAACCAGGAATACATGCCAAGGAATGAAACGAAGTGGAGGGAATGCGACCGGAACTCGTCCACCTCTTGTGCCGGGAACATGGAAAATCGCAAGACGAATGTCACTTTGTAACGCGAGTGATATTAGGCAAAGTGCGGACCTGGATTCGTCTAAATGGACCAATAATTTTTTTGTGACTGTTAGTGTGTGAATACGTCATGCACGTTTCAGGCACCAGTGTGAAAACTTCTTCAATCGCTAGACGGGGAGAACACTTTCACATGTCTGCCAGACACCAGCAGTACGGTCGTCTGGTAGTCCTTCCTGGCTTCATAGTTCAGGTTCTTCAAAAGTACTTTACGATTAGCTTCACAGTTTTGACTCACTCCAACATGTCAGTGCAATGTAGAAGCAGACACAGGACTCTCTGCAACTCCATTGTATAACCATAATCCGACAAAATAACTCTTGTATTACAAGCACTGCCCTCAGCTGCTATCGAGAGAAGTGTGCATAAATCATGTGATGCCACAGATCAGTTGACTCTCTCAGTATTGCTTGGCCCACTAAATATTGTCAAATCATGTAAAATTGTGATTAACGCTCACTCCACATGGCACGAGTTGAAAGTTTATTCGCCAGATGTCCACCCATATTTTTATGATGATACGAGAATATGCATTGATGCCTAACCATTGCAATAAGTCCAATCACATACACAGGTATCTGCACGCAAATGAAATGCATGAACTCTTCCTAGCATGAACGTATAGGTATGAGTTATCAAATATTTGACTTCTTAAGTTAGACTTTGTAGCAACACTGATATCTGGTTTCTGTTGCTATTCTTAGTCCAATTAAGTGAATATTTGTATTGTACTTGTCTCAGCAGAACAAATGAAATTTTATAACACTCTTCTGAACGTCCAAAATGTGATATCATTGTATGGTAAATCTCATGTTTTTGTTTTTTTTCTTCCGCTTTTCCAATCTTGAGTCTACCATGTAAGTGATCTCACTCGAATGATCACCGAATAATCTGTCTTTCATGATTTTCGTTTTCGCAAACTTGACAAACTCTGTTTACAGGGCCCCCATATAGCAAAGAGGGACCATTTGGGGGAATTCACCAGCACAGCGAGATGAGGTAGGTCTCGCGAAAATGTTTTGAGGGATTGCATCGTCATCATGGCAGCCAAGTCGCAATAATAGTGTACGTCTCGATAAGGAAGAAGCACTTTGGCCACTTTGGTGGAGGTGGATACACTCTCAGCTTTCCTCAGCAGTAAGGAGCTCAAGGTTTACCGGTAGTAGCAACACGCTCACACAACCTTCAATCATGTCGCCCCATATTCTTTATATGTGCTATTCAGAAAATTATGTGGGACAGCTAGTTATACACTCAGGTGTGATCACGGAGAGAGTTTGTAGAATTCATACAACTCGCATTATTGGCGACACATCTCGAATTGGAGATGGGGCTACAGTTACCCATTTCCTTCAAATAGCTTCAAAATGAAGGCTGTGTCTAAACATCGATGGAACACGAAGCCCATTACAAGCAGCTGGAAATGTTTGCAATGAAAACTTTAGTCCCACTGACATAGCAACCTTGGCCTGTAGGTGAGAAGTTGGATGCAAGTTGAATCGTATACCACTCGTCTGTCCAGTGTGGAACGAATGGAGGAATAAACGAAGGAGACTGTACAGCAACGTGATGTGCAGAAATCGGAGGAAGAGTGGAAGCAACCTCTGCACGTTACCAAAAGACTTTATTTTGAGCGTTAATCTACCATGCGTTGTCATCCATCACTCTGCTCTGAGAAATGGTCATCATTATCACAAAAGTTTATCATCGATCTTGGTAATTAGTGTGAGTGGCGTAGTAATCGCAATCAGGCCACAGGCAGAATCTTATTTCGCTAATTACACTAGTCCTTTGCGTGCATGATGACGTTTTGTTCACGTCCAAGGCATAAAGCGAGTGAGTCTTTGTAACTACTAAACTTCCTCGATGACAAGAAAATTTTCTTCCTCGTCCAACTGTTCAATGGTCACCTTCATTGCCAAGATGCAATATGAGAGACATTTTACACTGGCTCTTCATCACACTTTGGGACTTCATGCGGATATTTGTTAAGCTGTTGTGTTGATGTATAACAACCAGATGCTTGATCCCGTTGTCAAGGTGACTGCCAGTGATATGTGCAAAGTAGTGAAAGCAGTCCGGTAATAAGAGAGTCAGATCTCTTTGCACATTTCTGGACCAAATTGTGGCGAGCGTGCATTTCTTTCTTCGTCCAAAATGTTGACGACACAAGCACACGCTGGCAAACGTAGACCAGGTGCTTTGTCGTGGGCAGTCTTGTGCCGGTGTTTGCAGGCTGTTCCTGTTTCATCGATCGGGGGAAGTACTTTCTTCCAATGGCTCGGCATGTTTTCGCTGCAGTTGTCAAGTGGAAACAGGTGTTATGGGGTCTCCACTCTCACTTGACAAAGGTCAACAATATCATGTCACTGTAAACATTGACACTCTTGCATGATTAATACTGTTCACACTGGACCAGTTGCGGTAAACGTAGCTTGTTGATAGTTATAAGGATGAGAGTATTTTTGTACGTAATTTATCATCTCCGAAGATATTTGTGTGTTATTTTTGCAATGAGTCGGAGAAGTGCAAAATCCCCCCCCCCAAAAAAAAAAAGGTCCAGGATGCGGCAAATTGTTTCACGTTTACACTGACATGAGGTAATATTTAGGACCCAGCTTCACGATAATAACAGCAGGGATGAAACATGTTAATAAGAACATACCCACGTGTAGTGTTTTGTAATGACATTAGTGCTACATGTATAACCGATGCAAATCGTGACCTAGAGTGAATGTATCTGTATCAAGTTTTGCGACATAAAGGGTTACTCCCATTCCTTTCAGAATTCCTGCTCAAAATATATATTTTCCTTCATTCATGTACATTACCTATGTATACCACTAGTACATTTGCAAGACCTATCTTCGCGTAATTAAATGCAATGTGTACTCCAAGACAGTGGGGGACCAAGGATGTGTACCGTATGTAAAGCCTGATAGTTTTGTATGCAAGATCATGATATCATATTTATATGTGTAAACCTGTGCAGATGTGTGATGTGTATTAACTACGAGCATTCATGTCGAGATGAAGATTTGTCGCGCGGGTTTCCCGCCGTCGAATCGACGCGAGGAAGAGTTGCGAGTTTGCGACACGATGGGCAGTATTAGCGACGATTCTTGCAGGCTCTCCGCCAAGGCTGTTTACATGTATGGGGGGAAAACAGCCAATCAGCAGGCATACATTAGTGACGTTTGACAGCTCACGCAGTCATGATTGATTGTCCGTTGGCAGATTGGAGAATAACTCTCGTGAATTTATTATCTTATTTCCTTATTCATTGACATTCCTGTAAAATTACAGCACACTGTTTTCTTTTTTACTCAGTATGTTTTAGCGAGGTTTCTTTTTTCTTTTTTTTTTGTCTGAAGAAAAAACTGTCGCAAGATAAGAACATAAATAAAGCTGCATCCGATTACGACTGTCCTTAATACACGGGAAGATTGAATATATCATGCCTCGTGGTGATTTCTTTTTTTCTTTGCTGCTCCTTGAAGTCTTTTTATAATCACTATACATCAATCAAACATAGCTACTTCTCTCGTCTCTCTCTCTCTCTCTTATACTCACAAAATATTGAGGAAGACTTTTCTATTGCAGAGAGAATGAGGATTGAGATATGATTCGCTTTGATAGGATGAAGGATCATGCTTCATAAAATGGTGTAATTGTTTGGAAGTTTTCCTAGCGCCGGCAATATGTACTTAAAAACTTTTTGTGTTGGCAAAATACCAAAGCAAAGAAATTACAATACCTACCTGTGAAAGACATTCATAAAGACTTTGTTTGCATTTGAGTAGAGCCATGGTGGTTGTTAAACTGTAATTAAACACTGACATATCAACTGTACTTGTAGCGTCCTCGCCAGTAAGGTAGAATTATTTTCCAGAAGTAGATTTCTGACGTAGGTATTGTTGTGAAATATTCCACCGTAGAAAGGAAACCGTCTAATGCACTGTTCGCTCTTTCTTTTTCTTTTTCTTTTTATATTAATTTTTAACGTTTTGTGAGGACCGTCAGGGATTACTACGGATGGGGGGATTTGCCTTTTAAACTTTAACCTTTGACCTCTGTGACATCTTTTTTGAGAAATGCCGCGCCTGGACTGGGGCTGAGTTGAGACTCACTGTTTGGGTCCAGCTAGCTCACCACTTAACCTGGATTTCTTCAGTGTAGTTTAAAGTGACCAGCCGTTTTGTGGATTATTTGGTTTGATGTCAGTGCCTTACTTAACTTTAATGAGTTCAAGCTGGATGAGTAGTTCAGTCAGACACGGTACCATTTGGGTTACTTTCATTTTGTTAAAGATTTGCGAGTATCCCAAATTGGTGGAAATCATGCATTTTTTAATACAAGAAGGTGTCAGTATGACAAGTATTGTGTACAGATGGGCAGTACAAAGTGGTAAAGTTTAAGAGCCGAATGAATTGATAAAACTCTGCACTATGGCAGGCTCGCAATAGTGGACGACCCAAGTGTCTGCTTTATGTGGAAGCGTTAATTCGGCGAGGAGGGGTATTTAGTTGTCCTTATGCTAGAGTGATTTACATTCGCAGCAAGAGCTTTCGGACCAAAGGAACACAAGTCATACAAGAATGTGATGTAGTATGTACATACACCATACGCAGTTCATGTACCACAGTGTTGAAAAAAACACATCGTATTAAAGAGTGTTGAGCGAAGTCAGTTCTTTAGTAATAACTGACAGAAATGCTATATAACTTGGGGAAAAACTCATATTCCTCAATATGAAGCATTTAAGAAAAGACAATGTTTAAGCACATTGAGTGTCTTAATAATGATCACACTTTAGTAGGGGATAGATCACAGAGTCCCAGCCCTCATTGATATAATGTCAGGAAAATTCTCAGAATGTGAAAATAATTACAATATTTGCTGTTGACACAGTTCTACTTACTGTGAAATTTTCCTGATGAAAGTAGCTATTGCATATCCAGGTGACCATCAAAAGATATTACAAGGATTGAAAAAAAGAAAATTCATAGTGCTTCTCAAAGACTAGAACTGTTTGGTCTGAAAAACCTGAAAATTAGAAGGGTTCATGGCGACAAGTCATCAGGGCGTGAATTCATGAAGTGACCAAGGTGTTGTTTTGTTCAAGTTCTGCTGGCACTGTTGCATTAATTCCCTTGGCATACGTTTCAGTGGATGCTATATTTCTCTCTCTCTTTTCTAGTTGGCATACGCAGCACAGAATACTTTTCCATTACAGTTCAGCTTTTTGTTGTTGTTGTTGCTCTGTTGCTCCTTATCCTTATGTTCACTTCAAGGTATATGGTCTATAACTCGTGTTTGATTGCATTAAAAATGCATGCGTACAGAATGATGGAGATGCGTGCAAGAAGTTCTAGAACTCACAAAGTATATTATAGAATGTCACAATCTTGCCAATATAGTCAAAACTCCATGAAGTCGGAACAGATTCGGCATGCATCAACAGAGGAGCCACATTTACCCTAGTTTTCAGATGATGTATATCCAGTGCAAATATATTCTGTGTGAGGTGTGCACTATAAACCTGTGTTTAAAACACCACACGTTGTGAAACTTCCTCTTGAAATAAAGAAAGGCTAAATTTCTAATACAGAGGCATTTGACAGAGTGCTACATCCTTGAAAACAAACCTTTTATACTAAAAGTGATAACAGAATTTTAGTGGTTTTGTTGGTATTTTGACCTCCACCAGCACACATAATTGACTAGGTGACTTTTAAAGGGGAGTTATCTTCATGTTGTTGGGCTGTCTTTTTATTTGATTAAAATGAGTGGATTATCTTGAGTTACACAAATCTTTTCTTCGTTGTCTGTGAGCAGAAATTGTATATCAACTCTCACATCAATTCTTGATTTTTTTTTTTAATTTATTTATTTTTTTTTGGTGGTGGTCATAGAACATACTAGTATCTATATCAGGTGGCCCTTTCTTGAATTTATCGCAGGGCTTGACACTCACTTTTTTCTCCGATGGCACGTTTGGGTCACTAGACTCTGTATATCTGAAATCTTGGTGGCCTAGAATGAAAGCAAGCGAAAAAAATGTAACAAGTGTGACGGTCCATTTTGAATCTTAGTTGCCCAATCGGGCCACCAACAGATAACTGTTTTCAGAATGTGGTGGCCTGACATCCATTTTTAAGTGACCCTGGGCCACCAGGCCACTGCTAATGTCGAACCCTGTTTATCGGATGTGTTTTGAAAAGTGACTGTTTTAGGACACATGTAATGCAAAAGCAGAAGATGAAAGTTGGGCATTAGTTAGCATAGCGGCAGGCTAGCCATGGATATGGTACTTCATATTATTATTATTATTATTATTATCAGTGATTTCTTTACTGACCTGGTTAAGTTGGCAGAGAAATTGTCACAACAGTGGATTTGCTACTACGTTTGATTTTCTTTTCCAAGAACAAGAGTGAGCATGAATTCAGGTGCATGTACAAAAAAAGTATAATAATACCGGTTCTGTAGAGGGAAACCCTGTTAAAATGAGATCGCTGGTACAGCTGATTTTTACCTCTTTATAAATGGTACCTTGTTGTAAAGGTACTTAAACAGCAACCAGCTGAATACGGTAATTGAAAATCAGGACCGCCAAATTCACCTCGATAAAAGCGGAGCAGAATTGTAAGTGAGCTCGATAAAACTGGGTTTCCCTGGACAAAATGTATTTTCAACCCATGGTTGTGCAAGGGTCTGATTAGATTTGAAAAATATTGCCGTGCCTCCAGGAGTGAAGATGGACCATTGTGACAGTGCAATGCGCTGTACTGTATAACAAATTTGTTCAAAGCTATTTTTTTATTTGGTGATCACTTGAATTACTAGTAGATTTTGTATTTTTGTTATGAAAGTGCTTTAGTACAAAGCCTTGATATTTTATATCAGCTCTAGAATCTGCCTCTATCTTTTTCTACATTTTTTTGCAAATACAGCGATACTTTAATTTGATATGAATTACTTTGCTTGTTTTTTTTTTTTGTTGTTGTACATGTGATTATTACCATATAGAGCTCTGCTTTGAATTTCTTTTATTTTGTATACTTAAAGAAATTGTGTAAATGTATACCTTGATTCAAAACTCTAGCCAGTTCATGATAGCACATATGATATGCAGTATATTTCTGGACGGCATGACAATGCCTCTAGCTCTCATCATGGACGAAATTTGCCGAGGAATCCACAAATATGTGCCGACAATTTCACTTCAGCACATGTTCAGCAAAAGAAAACAGACAAATCTGTAAAATTTCGAATCAGGTTTAAGATGTCCTCAGTTTTATGATATCACAAGAAGATGATGGCCTCCAAGTTTGTGCTGAAGCTTGTGAACTCAAGTAAACAAGATATTTTTGTGAATTATCTTGTTTGCGGAATGAGATACAGTGGAACCTTGTGATACAGAGGTTGGATGTAACAAAGCCCTCTTGTAACAAGGTGGCTTTCGCAGGTCCAAACTCTTTATATTGCTTTATTTTTGTACCCTGTTAGAGTGAGAAACCTGTTGATTTCAATCAGTGAGACAGATCCGGATTTATTTCTCAGTTTATGTAGACTACGGTAGTCGGGATTTGTGTGGGTGCCTTACTTTAGTTTTTATTGGTATTGTGTATCCCGTTTATATGTATCTGTGTACCACCTGACGCATTTCCAATAGGCTGTCATTATCAGTCAGAAATGTGTAGTAAATGCAAGTGACCATCCTTTGTTATCAATCTTGTGTAAGATTTTGAAGATGGAGAAATTCAAAGACTTTTGAAGTTGTGTGCTCCTCTTTTTTCTGTTCTTGTTACAATGTTTCTGTCTTCTGTGCTTGAAATTGTACAACTCAACCAAAGTCATGTTCTTTATTCTTTATTTTTTAATAACAAAAACTTACTAGAGGAGAAAAAGGGTTAAAAAAACAACAACAAACAAACAAGAATTTGTAGTGCAAAGACTAGAGAAATATATTCGATTTTCATACGCGTCGTATTTGTGATAGTGGTGGCATTATTTACTCAGTGCTTGGATCAAAGTTTGTGTATTATCGTTTCATCTGATTTTCTTGAAATAATCATAATTTTTACTGGAGAAAAGTGATTAGTGTGGCAGACAGAGATGACACTATAAGCCCTGGCGGGTAGAATGTGTGTAGGGCGAGGCTTCGGAATCGGCTTCAAAAAAGCCATGCGAGAGGCGATTCAACTTGGATAATCGGACTCGAGCTGTGCATTTTCGCAGTCTAGAGGGTGACTCGACTGTCGTACAGTGGAATTACCTTCCTTTATAAATCTTTCCTCTGTATCTTGTCTTCTAATGACTTCCTTTTTTTAGTCACATGGATGGTGTCATATCAAGTGTTGCTTTGTATTTAGGGAAGAAAAAAAAAACAAACATATCATACACGTGTATAATCCAAAGATACTTAAATTTCTTTTCATCATTTTTTCTTGTTGGCATTTGCCAAATGAAGTGCGTTGAATGGACATAAACAAAATTATGGAACGATGAAGAATGACTAGTAGCTTTATTCATTCTCATAGTTTTCTCATCTTATTCTGTGTGACAGTAAACATTCTTGTAAAGAGTTATGTTGCTGTATTTACTCAACATATGACAAGTGATACCATGTAAACGTGATTGTGGGAAATGAAACGTATGAGAAATAAAAATGATCTTGCGCTACAGCAGTCAAAACGTTGTGTGTAGTGATTTTTTTTCTTCAGTGTGTCACTTGAAACATCACAAACAAATCCAAGGTACATGTATGTAGTTTTTGTGCACATCATTTAAACTACAGTCAACCTCACCATAGTCAAATCTATTGGGACTGACAAAAACACTTTTGACGTGTGCAAAATTCGACATCTGCAGATGTTGATTTTTAACTTAAATTTCCTGACGAATTTTTATTATGCAATGTCTTTTCTTTTTTCCAAACCCCGCTGCACCGCCCACACGTAGCTCGCCTCTACCCTGGTGGTACATGTAATTTATGTTCTGCTCTGCTGGACATCAAGCATAGAGGAGAAATTAGTATTTTTTTCTTCATCTATTTATGAAAGAATGTAAGAATGCTTTACTTCCATATTTGAAGGGAGTACAGGGAAAATAACATGTATTCAAAAAATCTGCATTTGAAATTATCTTTGACATAGCCGATATTCAAATTGTAAATTTTGACTTACTGTAAAAGTGTAAACTTTCGCAGTGTTGACATTTTTGCACGTTTTGCTCCAACCAGAAACTTGGCACGAAAAATTAAAGCATGTGAATATTTTTGCATGCCAAATGTTTCTGTAGTTGACGGCTTGATTCTGTGGAATTAAAAACATGTGAAATTCATCTTGCCCAGCCATGCATGAAAAATTACTCTCACAAAAATATCCACTTTTACAATAGCTTAAGATTATTTGAAGAAATATGAAAGTACATGTACAGAGCAAATTGGGACTTTTCTGGAACTGCGACTTGGCCGAGTTTTTGACTTGGGCAAAGGTTGACTTAGGCAAGGTTGACTGTACCTCTTTTCTATCATTTCCTTGAAAATAAAGATTTTCTTCCAGTACTGTTCAGTACCAGTCCTTCATTGTTCAATTCTTCCTATCGCATATAGCTCTCTGAATCTGAACGTGTGTGGCGCTCTTAATTTTTTTACCTTTAATTCTTGGGATATAAACTTCCCGTTATGAACGCATGATGTGTAAATGTACGCTTTCATGTACATTGAACACCAAAGTACACTTGTACTAGTATTCACAGATCATAATCAAATTCTGTCATATAATCTGTCGAGTTTTTTTCTAATCTGTAACTTTACATTTGATGAATGGGATTCTTCTGTGAAGCAGCCCAATGCTGGGCCGATGATGCAAAACAATGAATTTATGGAAAATATCCATAGATGAAAGACGTGAGGTGGGTAAACCGCAAAACCGGAAGTGTACGTCCCAAGAGCGATCGATCAGATATCGGTATCGCAAGGTGATTATCGCTTGATATCAGCTAAATGCGACAGGGAGAATTGTATACTTATAAGATTTTGTCTACTGTGATGGTCTCTGGTCGTCAGTTTTTATGTCCTCTCAGTAAATTGAAAAAGAAAAAAAGATGTACACCATATAGAGAAACATAGGGGTCTTTATCTTCATTATGGAAAATGTTAGATGTCTTTCAGTGTTCCGCTTCATTTTCTGCTTGTTTTCCAGTGAGATTGAGTACAGACTGAACTGACTCTGTAAATGTTTTGGGTTTTTTTACCATGGGAATTATACCATCTACAGTCAGACTGATTCAATGCACAGACCAAAGGACACTATCTGCATGTAGTGTATAGAACAAATTTATTTTCTTACGGAACAATATCAATAATTTCCAAAACGTCTGCTGATACAAAAACTTGCAGCTATGATCAAGTGTGAACAACTTTTCCATCATTATCCAACAAACACATAAAAATACCAGTAACGCAAAGTCAAGAACAAATGCACGCACCTTTACTAATATCTTGGCAAGATAATTTGCAAGGCACAGAAAGATTTACAGTATCAGATACTACCCGAGGGAAAGGAGATGGTAGCAGTACATCTCCCCCCTGAGTACAAGGTATTGTTCTCTCTTCAGAACAAGGTTAAATATGTGACTGCCCAGCTCAAAACCTACAAAAAAAGAAGCAGGTTAAGATTCTCTAGAATGGACCAAAACATGTCCTTTGGGTTGACAGCTGAAATGTATAGTCTTACCTGATAGATTAATCTTTTTTTCTACCAGCTATCAAACTTTGGCAGCTTAAAACAAAGCTGAAATAGAGAAAACAGCATATTTTTTTTTTTCTGGACCACTTTCTTTTTCATTGATATTTTTGCGCACCATGCCAGAGTGACCCCAAACTTTAAATCCTCTTTTCTCCCTTTTCTATGAAACTGAACTTTATCAATCTGTTTGTGAATGGGTTATAATGGTACAATTTTAACGGGTTTTGTATGATTGTAAAGTGTAGAGCTTACTTGTTTTTAAACTACATGTATCTAGAAAAACAGAAATTCATTTCAGCCTACTTTTTGTAGGTTCTGAGCTGGGCGGTCACATATGGTGTTCTGGAGGCCATTGAAAGACAACTGTCTCACTACAGAAACAATGAATGATTTTTCTTCTTTGATTTGAATAGATTCTTTTTAACACATGATAAACTCAATCCTCTCCACAATCTGTCTTCATAACTTACGTACTCTTTTGGCACAAGGAATGCCGAGGTGTACCTCAACGATCCCTGTGAAAAGTTTATATTGAAACAACTACACTGCATTTGTATTCAGTGTGGTTGGGGATAAAATAGATACATATCATAAGAGGGCTACCCAAGGGTCATACTATCTTCATAGTGGCAGGGTATTCATCATATTATTGCCACTGTTAACAGATTCACTGAATGAGGACAGTATTACTACAAGGCCTCTGGAGATTGTGAAAGTTGGCAAGACGATTGTATTTGAGCCATGAGTTGTCAGCTATAACGTCTTGAGTACTCTGAGTTGACTTGGCTCTAATGACAGAGTTGATGATAAATGGGTCACAGGAACAAGTCAGTGACAGCTTGCACGAGAGGGGGAAAGTTGCAGCAGATTGAAAGTCAGAAAGTCATTTGATTGGACAGCCAGTAGTAAGTTTTAAAAACAAACAAACAAACACACTTTAATACTGTCGTGGTCTCATAATCATTGCATTGTTTGCAGGAATATAGTCTTGGGTTTGAATGCAAGAATACTACAATTATTGTGGTTGCTAAATTCACCTACTTGGTCTTATATTCATAACATTGCTTGCAGGTAAATGTCTCGGGGTTTGAATGCAAGAATAACACAATTACAGTTGCTAAAATTTATCTACCTGGTCTTGGTCTCAGAATCATAACATTGCTTGCAGGTATATCATCTCAGGTCTGAATGCAAGAATACTACAATTATGGTTGCAACTGACTTACAGCACAAATGTGTGTCGTAAGAGGATGTGTGAGAATATATCATTCCTGATATTCTTATGAAGAGCTTTCCTTGCGTAGCAGAGTCATCCAAAAACAAAAAACAAACAAACAAACAAACAAAAAACCTGTTGGACCTAGTGCTCACAGGAACAGGCTTTTTTTTTTTCATATTACGGATACAAAGCAACGCACAAGTACTGTACTTAACATATTTTTGTTTTCCACAAGTATACACTTTCCTGTCAGATGACGTGCTACGTCAGGATACAAGTCAGGTACGCATCTAGGCAGTAGTAGGCAAGAAGTCCAGAAAAAAAAAAAAAAACCATTTACCTGAGCGGCTAATGTTTATGTAAGTTTACGAAATTTTAGCAAATATTAGGTGTCGTCAGGGTTCGGTAATTACAGTGGCAATCAAACTTGAAAACAGTTTTCATTGTTTCAACCAGTTTTTCTTATTTCAAAAAAATATTGAACATGTTAAAAATTTCTGACAATTTGCTACATTTGCAAAAAAATTGATGCTGTCGGCCCTCAGAAAGAGACGTAAGGAACTTCCAGCGCGTGCTCCTTAATTGCGTTGTTTGGCTCTGGCAGTGGTTTGTACCTGCCTGCATGCAACAATAATTTCAGACAATTACATGGAGAACTAACCTTTTCTGGTTTTAAAACATTGCATGATTTTGCCCGCCATATCCGCACGAATTCACCTTCGTTTTTCTTTGTTTTTAGGCCCGAAAACTATCCCGCAATGAACGAAACTTCGAATTCCCATAGGTTAACACACAAATTTAGTTGGGACCGGACAATTTATCTCGTTATAAGTGGATTCTCTTCGTATACGATCTCGTTAGAACGGGATTCCCCTGTACATCTCTGCATGTTCTTCTCTGACAGGTAGACATTTGAAGCTGTACCACATCTAGTACCTGAGTGCTGGTGGGTTGGGGTTGTAGGCAGGCCTATCCCCTTGCCAGACACGGCTATTTCCAAACAGTGAGGCCAGTCTGGGTGACCGTCTCAGATGGGTTAGGGGCCAGGGCTGTAGACAGCTTGACCGTTGTCCTGGAAAGGGTTCTGTCGGACCCTTTGGACTGGTCATCTCAGACCAAGCACTGTCTCGAAAATGTGGAGGATGAGGAAAACGGTCATTACTAGACACAGGCCGGTTTCTAGGCTCACCCCCTTGCCAGACACGGCTGTTTCCGAACAGCCTGGCCAGTCTGGGTGACCGTCTCAGATGGGTAAGGGGCCAGGATTGGAGACATCTTGACCGATGGGCTGGAAGGGGTTCCGTCGGACCCTTTGGACTGGTCATTTGAGACCAGGCACTGTTCCTGATATATGGAGGATGAGGAAAACGGTCATTATTATATGCCTACAGTCATCCCGTCACTGCATTACAACAAACATTCTGTTCTAATTTCTTGATTACAGAATACACATCCCGAATGAAACATTTATTCTATTTTCATGTTGCCGACTATTGACATTTACGAGCCATGTAATTATTTACGTCGGGAAACCTTGTATAGAAAATCTCAGCATGCTTACATATAAGCACTGGCATTACATCACATAATATTGTTGGGTGAGAATAAGAAGGGTGTTTTAAAGTTGCCATTAAACCCATAGAGTCCGAGATGACTTAACAACCTTCTCATTCTCAACCGACGATACTTGCACGGTCTGTGTGCGATGAATTACTGCACCTTTATGGAAACTCTGATTGTATGGTAGCACCATATTGCTCGCAGGAATGCAAAAAAAAAGAAAAGAAAAAAGAAAGAAACACACAACATAAACAGCAAGGGGATACTCGACAAATTTCAGTCTTTGTGAATGAGTTTTGATGTCGCACACAGCCACAGTCACTCTCTTACCGTCTCAAGACATCGTCCAGCCGGGGACCATAGCGACCGTGAGGATCCTCGGGAACCATAAAATTGTCCCGAGCGAACACGTACATTAGCAACCTGACACAGAATGAACAAAATACATGTATTTATTAATCATTTATACATGTGGGACAAAGCAATGGTGGGGGGAGGGGACATTTCATGAAGTATTTTGTCCAGCAAATTTATTGACAAATGTGCTCTCAACCAATCAGATGTAAGGATTTCAGTAGCTTAAAGGGTGTGTACAGTTCTGGTCGAGGTGAGGAATTAGCTTTTAACGTTTTGCGAGATATTCAGAAACCACTCAATGAGATGTCAAAGAGCATGCGATTCTAAGGGCTATCAAAAGTTTACGGTATTTGATGAAAATCCGTTTTGAAATGGCTGAGATAACCAAAAACAAGGTTAAACAAAGAGATCCTAATAAAAGATGTGGCCTGTCGCCTTTTATTATTATCACTTTTTTGGATATCTCAGCCATTTGAAAACCAATTTTCATCAAATAAACAATGGATCCTTCTTAAAATTACATGCTCTTTCATATTTCATAAGAGGTTCTCATTATCTCACCTAGGAATGTTCAAAACATGAATCCCCACCTCAACCAGTACTGTACAGTCCCTTTAAAGCAGTTTATCAGAAAAAATATCAGACATGACAATTCATGAAATGCCCCCTAGATGTGATATATAATTATTCTACTTTTCTGACTGTAACCTGAAAAACTTTGAAAACTACCCCACATCTCAAATCTAACACATCAAAGATAAATCATGTTGACAGCATTAAAAATTATCATGTGGGTAGAAAAGAGACTAGCATCACGGTGCCACATAAGCACTCGCCCTATTGCCCGGGGCAAGTGCAAATCAAAGTCAGGCAAGTGTTTTGGAACAATGAGAAGAAATGCTTGTCTAAATTGGGCAAGCAAAGAGTTTTGAAGCCGTCTTTTTTTATGCCTCTGCCCGGAGGGTGCTGGAGGCATTATGTTTTGGGTTGTTCCTCCGTCCGTCCGTACGTCCGTCCCCATTTGTTTACACGATGACTTACATATCATTGAGTGGAATTTTACCAAACTTGGTCCAAGTATAAAGTATGATAGGGCAATTACTTGATTAGATTTTGGGTGAAATCGGCCAGAGGTCAAAGGCCAAAGTTCAAGGTCAGATCTAAAACTGTATGTGTTTACGCGATAACTAATTCTGTGAAGAAACCTCAATGCAATGAAGCACCAACACTTGATCAAACCAAGTTTGTTATTCCAATGTACAAATGTACTGTGAATCAATGTGTGCTGTATATTCAAATGGTTGCATTTAATTATGGCCTTGCATCACTAAAAGGTGATTTTTCATACAATTTTCCTCTATCTTTTTACTTTTTTTTTGGGGGGGGGGGCAAGAAAATTCATATTCAGGTAAGTGTTCAGCAACAATATGAAAATCTGCTTGCCTGAGCTTGCAAGTGGTAAAAAAGAAAAGTTAGCAGCACCCTGTTAGCATACTGGCTATCTCAATGCTATGTGTACATACCTGTTCTCTATGACTCGCTTGAATTGTGGGGATTCCCCCATGAGGTCTCGGTAGTTGTCATTGGAGACAATAACACCACCGTTGTCACACGCAAGCTGGATGATGAACCTGCATGGTGTCCGTAGGACAAAATGCAACATAGAGGTGATTATAAGACTATAGAAAAGCTGCAAACTCTTGAGATATTGAAATACAGATACAGCTAGTTAACACAGTGCAACTTCTGTATGAGAAACTTGCTGAAATATTTGGAAATTGTATCAGGCATTCACTATATATAATTTCATTGTATATGGGTATGGACTATGGTCTCAGTGTCAAAGTATTCTTTCAATATCCCTTCACATCTTTTTTTTTTTCCTTGAGACAGCTTCCAACTGTTCTGGAAAAAAAAAGAACAAGAACAGGCTACTGGCCATCTAGATGTTACACTTATAAGGAGATGAAAGAATGCCTGAAATGTCCAATATTTGGGTTTTCACGTTACATCATGACACAACTCATCTTGTCCAAGATCTTCTGAGATATTTCCTCACCAATGGAGGTCTCTACTGAAGAGAATCTAGGAAGAAGAATATATATTGCTTTGGAACAACAAGGGCACTATGTCCACAGACTTTGTACAATATAAAAGGCCTTGTGGTTCTGAGCTAAAACAGATTGTTCCCTAGCCCTTTAAGGACAATCATCATTTTTGTCTTTTTCATTTATATTGACATACAGAGAAATACCCTGGTAGCTTCATCCAAGAACCAGTTAGTCTGCCAGTGTGATGTTGTTTGTACTCACACCATCCCACTAAACCAACCGGAAAATACTCTGCCCCTTGGAATTCGTAAAAGACATGACATACAAAAAAAAACAACAACAACAACCCAGAGTTCCAGAGTGTAAGAAAGTCCCAACTCATGCTACATAAGAGATTCAAACTTCTTAAAATGACGTAGGGTGCTCACCCAATGAAGCGGACCATCACACAGACACACACTAGACTAGCGAGAGATGCCCTACCCTCCCCCCCCCCCCCCCCCCCCACCAATGATTCGTCGCAGGTGGCTAGCAACAGTCAGCAACCAGTATACTGGTATCCGACCAGTGCACAGTGCTTTCCAGAAGGATGCTTCCCAGTGGCTATACGAACCTGTCATCGTAGGGCGTGACCCTCCGCCCCCTCAGTTCCCTGGATGGGGTGAATGAGAGGAGCCCCTTGGACTCCAAGTCATCCAGGATGTGTCGGTCCTTGATGGGGCAGCTCCTGGCCGCCTCGCTGGTCTTCCTGTGCAGGGGCACCAGCACCGTGATGTTCTTGTGGCCTCGCTTCTGGAAGAACTGCACGCACAGGGCGATGCCCTTGCAGGAAAATACCTTGTGGTTGCCGTGACTGCAAAGGGATATGCCACAAATAATGACTATGAGATACATATTTCTAATACATTTTTATTCTTTTGATTATGAAATCTGAAGATCAATCCTGAGGAAGGCATTAGTTCCATTCCTCATCCAAACTCAGAAGGGATAAACAAATTCTGAAACCCATTCTCCCTTTAAAAATAAAATATATCTAAAAGATGATGATACTAAACTAAATACATAGAATAAAAGTGGAAAGGTGAATGACACCATGATTTTAAATATTAATATGGGTTGAGCAGTTTGGGGAGCAGCCACACCAAAAATTGCAGTCATATTTAAATTCAACATTTGCCACATGACACGAAACACGTACAATCAATCCATGTCAAGTTACTGCATGAGACAATATCCGACAGTCCAGTCTAGCACCGCATTCAAACTGTGAATTTTCCCCCATGGACTATAAACACAGGATATATCTTGGCCTTCTGAAACTACAATGTAAACCAGTTTGCCAATGTGTTCTTCATAAAGTCTTGGACGCCTATTTCCCGGACACAGTGTTTGGCCATTTATTAGAAGTGCTTCTTTACACTCTTTTCTTGCTGTTCGAATTGATTTTTCATATATACATTGTATATACGGCAATTGATGCTGGATAGGAAAAGCTAAGGCGGTAAATAACCAGCATGCTGGGCATTCAAATTGAGAACACGTTACTACGCTTGTCTGAAGTCCTGAACCTAGTAATGACCTTTCGGCTTTATAGTCCACCGGGTCCACTCTCATCTAACATGGAACCACATTATAATGATTTCAGATATATAGCTAGATACTTAATATACAGCTAGGCTATTTTGCAGGTCCTATCCCTTTTGTATTCTCTTGCTTTCATCTCTGACATAACGAGATGCCAGATATATTGAGGAAATTTCAGTGGTTCTATGCAGCATGGTTCCCGACCACTGAACATCAGTTTTTAGCACAATGCCGCATGAAATATCATATAGGAGCTGATCTTTTGAGCGAGGCTTGCGGTCTCACCTCATGGCGACATTACTGCCATCGATGACCACAGGCCGGAGGATGCCGTCCTCCTTGGTCTTGACATCGACCAGGACGGAGGAGGTAGCCTCTTCTTCCTTCTTCTTACTGAACTCCTGCCTGAACTTGGCAAGTTCCTCCTGTAACTCCTGTTTAAAGTAAACAAAATAACAAACAGCATCACTTCACACAAGTGCTGTTATCACCAACTTGCAGACCATGTGTGGTTATTACCTCTGCCAAGGGAGGTTATGTTTCCATTACCGTTTTTACTGTTACTGTGGAAGAAAGAGAACATTAGTGAAAATCAGCTGCTTGGTGGAGGTCTGCACTCTCAGAGTGCTTCTCTAGTTTTGAGTACTTCACAGTTTGATAAACTACAGAAGTATAAAGCATCACCACCATCTTCAAAAATAATCTTTACTTTCAAAGAATAATGAAAGATTCTAAACAGACACAAACTCATTGCAAATCATGCTGCTGAAGTATGTAAGGTGGATAAGGTTGGACATAATGTCAAAATAAAATGAAAATTATTTTGATCAGAACCATTCAACATTAAAGGTCCTGTTTACCTTTGGGAACAGTGATTTTTAACAATTTCAAGATTTGACATTTAATGCATATGTGTAGGTCTGTTGTACCACAAAACATCCTATCATATAAAATTTTCGCGTTAAAGCCTAAAATATAACGAGGTATCTGTATTTTCCTTAATAAACCGTAACTGTAGACGGTTTAGTCTGGAAACATTTTTATTATACAGTTCGACCTCGATTATCCGGCCATGTCGGGACCGGCGCTCATTCGGATAAGCGAATTGGCCGGATATGGGAGACACAATGTTAATGTATAGCTGCCGTCCAAGTGCACTGGCAGCTAGGCAGGTAGTGTATCCCGCAACAGTGGTGTAATCTATGCCAGCCTGCGCAAAATTGTAGTCCCTTCTTCACAAAAATAAAGTAGAACTCTATAATTATTATCTTTATGTGAAAATCATACATGTTTTACCTCATTAGATATTGAGAAACCTATCATGCACATCTTGTGTAATTAGTGAAATAGATCCATGAAAAGATATTAAAGTCACTGTTTTTTCTCAATTTTTAGATGAAAAAAAAAAAGTCCTTCACTTCGTGAACGCGTCCGGATAATAGAGATTTCCGGATAAAAGGAGGACGGATAATCGAGGTCCAACTGTAACTATTGTTTACATTTTGTATATTTAACAATAAATTAACACCAAATTTACCTTTTCAAATTTTTACAGTGGTTGCTTCTACCCCTAACACACATTTTACAACTATTTTTAAAGCACTAATGCTGGGTTTTTGTTTCATCTGCAAATGGTCAATTATGCCTTTACACAGGAGGAAGTAGAGGGATTGCTGTCAAGGTAATAATTCTGTGTTACTTTTAATAATCCTATATGGAAGGATACTTTGGCCTCAGTTTCAATCTATCATGAAAAGAAAAGTACAGACAGATATGCTTATGAAACAATTCGCCTCATCATAGCAGCGATGAGGCATTTGCGACACACACACAGGCAGTTCAACGGAAGCTCACCACTGTTTCTTTTGATGTACATTGTATATGTAGGCCTGTACGGTCATTTAATGGCAACTAATCAACTCGGCATCATCCAGATAATCATACATGTCTTTGCAGACAAGTTAGCGTGGCCTTATCAGTCGTCATCTTCCTCGGCTTTCACTTAACTGACTCTCTTTCTATTCAAATTGAGTTTACATCATTGTGAATTGTTTTTGCATCTCGCTAGAAACGCAATATTTTGCGCAACATCACAAGTCATGTTAAAGGGATTGTATAGTTTTGGTTGAGACCTAATTTCAGGTTTCAAACATTTTTTGATGAGATAATGAGAAACCTCTTATGAAATATGAAAGAGCATGTGATTCCATGAGGAATTCAACATTTATTTGATGAAAATTGGTTTTGAAATGGCTGAGATAGCCAAAACAGAGCGATTCTAATAAAGTGTGGGACCCACACTTTTTTACGATCGCTTTGTTTTACTTTGTTTTTGGATGTTTCAGTCATACCAAACCCGATTTTCATCAAATAAACTTTGAATTTCTCTTAGAATAGTATGTTCTGTACTATTTCATAAGTGTTTTCTTGGTATCTCGCAAAAAGTTAAAAGCCCAATTCTCATCTTCACCAATACTGTATCATCCCTTTAATGTTAGCACTGAACAGTACAAACTAGGCGCTTCTACATCACAATTCGACATACTTCCCACCTCCCCGCTCCTACATGATAAAAGTAGTAGGCCTATAGACAATTTTCATGTGAAACATCTATGTTCATGGCATAATGATAAAAAAGCAGTTTGTTCATTTCTGTTATATAATACGACAACTTCTGCAATTTGGAAAAAGACATTGCAATAAATGTGCATGCATACACACGCATTTCTTTGAGACATGGACACTTGGATGTTTTTATGTAGAAAACAAATACTGTAGGCCTATACGCCGAATATTTCACGAGGTTTTTATTTTTGCGAATTTCGTCAGTCAGGTGCTATTTGCAAATTTAAAGACATGCGAAAATCATCAAGAGGTCCCTATTAGCGAAACAGAAATAGACTCATAGTGCACTGCATTCAGCTTGCACAGTTACAGCAGGGAGATGGAGTCTCCCTTCCACCTCCCTGACTACAGTATGCAAAGAAATTCTGCAAGGTTACCTTAACCCATTGAAGATAGGTTCCCCCTCCAAGGGGGGAGGGGGGAAGGGGGGGAGGGGGAGGGGGAGGGGGGAGGGGGGGGAGGGGGGGCAAATGCGAGTTATGGCAGAAATCAGTCCATCCTTGACGGGATAATCAATTCAGGCTGGGGGGGGGGGGGGGGGAGGAGGGATTGGAATGTTGTAACACAAGCAGGGACAAATAAGAACCCTCTTTTTTTTTTTTTTACTGGAGCCAGTGGAGGAGGGAGAGATGAGGGCTTTGAGAGCAAGGACAGGACCAGAAGTGGAACTTTTAGTCTTGAGATTCAGACCCAAATATCGGTAAGTAGCAGAAGGATGAGCATCTAACACAATACAAATCCAAAGTGAAAGATATCTAGGCTTACCTCTTGCACCGAGAGTAATTTCTGCTGCTGCTTCTTCGTTGCGCTGAGTTCGCAGCGAATGCGGTCGTAGCGCACAGCGATGGGAGTGACAGTAGGCATGTCGGGAGCGTTGGCACTGCCTGAAATGGGTGTGCTACACATGGAGGGAGGCTCTGGGAGATCGAGAGATGAAGATAAATGGAGGTGTTTTGGTGTCAAGTTTTGCAAAGGGAATATACACTGTAACACATGCTACACTTCGGTCAAATGGATTACAAGCACGGCAAATTATGAAGCATGACTACCGACAGTATTTTCCTGTTTCTGTGAAATATTCACGAGAAGGATAATAATAATTATAAAGTTTTATTCTGCAGTTTCTGTAAGAATATACTCAACTTCGCATAGCAATATAATTAAATCGGACAATGGGAGAGACAAATTACAGATAATAAAAACCATTCTGCAAATATTATATGTCATGGTGTTCTTTTCTACTTGCATGTTATCCTATCAATTCGCTGGCAGAGAAAATACAATAATATCTACTGCAATAGTATTATTGTCTGGCTTTAATTATTAATGTATTTGCCTTGATTTGCCTCAACTCCAGTAGCTCCCACTTGTTCTTAGACTGTGTGTCTGTGTGTGTGTGTTTTTTTTTTTTCATTTCCTTTAAATATTTTCATGAAAAGTGCTGACTAAAGAGAAAGTAGAGGAAGCACAGAAGTGTCCATTAGACAAAATGTTTTTTGAAAAAAAAGAGTGGAGAACAAGGGCTTTTTGCAAGTGATTGACAGAACAGAAACTCTTTTTTTTTCTTTAATAATGAAGGCCATCAAGCACTTCTTTTCAGAGACTGATGGTACTGTTTTTTTTTTTCATTTTGCATGCAAATACAGATACAGGTATGGAGGACTGAACATTTTCTTTCTTTCAAAAACAATCAAACAACATAGCCATAATTAGCAATCTAAAACATGTTGATCCTGATTAATTCATTGGAGTTATATCCTTTCTGAAAAGACAGTCCTAGTCCTGAGTACCAACTACCATATTGATTTAACCACACTTTTCTGAAAATCTAATAATGTACTTCTGTAAAAACTCATCTGCTGTACGAGCTACATGTGTTATTACCGTTCACTTTTTGTCGCTTTCTGCATGCTTGGATGGGTGTCGTGGTGGCACAGGCTGGTCTCTTCAGGGACAATTTCAGCTGGTTCTCTGTCTTCTTTTCTGGGGAAGGGGTGCTGACATCATTTTTCCCATCCTTACATTTCTCTGTGCTCTCCTTGACATGTGCTCTACTCCTCAGTGTCATTTTGGTAGTGTTCCTAGACTCTGACTCAGAGGTTTTCGTGTTTCTGGCTTCAGAAGCCTCCCCTTGACAAGTGGCATCTTCGCTCTTCTGTTCATTACTATCACTTCTCGGAGCAGTGCAGCTTTCTTCTGATGATGAATCTAGGATAACGATGGGAGAGTTCACACAAGTTGGCAACTCGGTAGGGACAGTGGTATCTCCTGTTACCTCTTTCTTGGGCTGGTTCTTGCTCGGGTGAGGAGGTGGGTTGGGATGGTCCGACTCCTTGTCCAGACAAACCACGGAGGACGACAGGTCACTGCCACTGGTGGTTGAGTCTATCACAATGTATGACCCATCCATCACTACTATTAAACAACAAGAGATAGAATTGTTTAAACACGCTTGTAGGCCACATTTGGTTTTGAAAAGAAAAAAAAAAGACACTCCCTTAGTGGAACTCCACTTTTTATCAACATGCCATGCAGTGCACCAGGACATGAAGAAGGAAAAAACATTTGTTGACTTTAGTGTTCACAGTCTGTTTCGATCTCAAACCAGACTGAAAGCTAGATTGTTGTGTTAGAACATTATAGAGATTTCTATAGTGGTCAATTCTTCTGATCTGAGGAAGAGCACATGTAATTGTTGTATAGTGGACACAATATGTCACACTGAACTATAAAATACCTTGATTCAAGTCAAATTTAACAGGTCTGAATACAGAACTAGGTCTGGTTTAGACTGTCAATAATTCTGCCTCTTGTTTGGTGGCCTCTTGCTAACTGCATGGTCTGTCATACAAAGTATATGGTCCTACCCTCACAACAGACAGATATATCTTCCATTCACTCTGCTGTGAGGACTTATTATTACAATATTGTACACACCCAATGACAGAAAGTACAAAACTTGGTAGAACAAGGAAAAGTAGAAATTACGCGGTGCGTAATATATGTCCCCGCCGGAAGTAGCATTTTGTAACAAAATGTACAATACAGGTCAAAAAATCAAGGTCAAAGGTCAAAGAAGTCAAAGGTCAAAATTCTGTGTAGAAGTGTTGAAGCCCTCACCTAGTGCCATCACATAAAGCAAACGGAATCGAAATCGGGTTAGAAATGGCGAAGGAGTAGCATTTTGTAGCAAAATGTACAATACAGGTCAAAAAATCAAGGTCAAAGGTCAAAGAAGTCAAAGGTCAAAATTCTGTGTAGAAGTGTTGAAGCCCTCACCTAGTGCCATCACATAAAGCAAACGGAATCGAAATCGGGTTAGAAATGGCGAAGGAGTAGCATTTTGTAGCAAAATGTACAATATAGGTCAAAAAATCAAGGTCAAAGGTCAAAGTCAAAGGTCAAAATTCTGTGAAGAAGTTTTGAAGCCCTCACCTAGTGCCATCACATAAAGCAAACGGAATCGAAATTGGGTTAGAAATGGCGAAGGAGTAGCATTTTGTAGCCAAATGTACAATACAGGTCAAAAATCAAGGTCAAAGGTCAAAGAAGTCAAAGGTCACAATTCTGTGTAGAAGTTTTGAAGCCCTCACCTAGTGCCATCACATAAAGCAAACGGAATCGAAATCGGGTTAGAAATGGCGAAGGAGTAGCATTTTGTAGCAAAATGTACAATATAGGTCAAAGGTCAAGGTCAAAGGTCACGACTGAAATTCTGTGTAGAAGTTTCAAAGCTCCCATGTAGTGCTATCATATAAAGCAAACAGAATCAAAATTGGCTCATAAATGACAGAGAAGTAGCAAATTGAAGATTTTGATCACACACGGACGCACTCACGGACGCACACACGGACACACGGACGGACGGACGGACACACGGACACACACACGTACGGAGCCCGTTTCATAGTCCCCTGCTCAAACTCGTTCGGCGGGGACAATTACCCTTTTTCCATTATAAGAGATCACAAAACTTGGCATATAGATGCAGGCAACATACCTTTATTTACAGGTACTCAAGGAACGAGTCAAGCTCTTTAATTTAATGATTCATTCCTCTCGAATTCTGCTCGCAGCAGCCTGGTTCAGTTCAAACCACTGATCTCGCATGTGCGTAAATAGATCCAAGTCTGCACAGCAGAGTGAATGGTATGCCAAACAGAAGTTGTCTCTTTTCAGTTTTAACTAAATTATATGCTAAAAATCCGCTTAGTATCAAAATCCCCCCCTCCCCCCAGGTGGTTATCTGTAGGCCTACCACATGAGCAAATCACAACCGTGAACTCGTGTACACCGTATAGCAGACGATGCTTATATAGGAGCTTCGGCACATACTTCAATAAGGGGGTAATTTTGTTAACTTCCCTTCCAAAAACATGTGAAAGGGGCTGGGCAATTCCACAGCTTCCCTTCCAAAACCTTGAAATAGGGGGGTAATATTGATTGCTCCCCTTCCAAAAGCCTGTGAGAGGGGGTCAAAATCCTAACCCATTCCCCTCCGTAAAGGAGTCACAATCTCTAGGAATTTGGAACAAGCATTATTTTTATGTGTATGGTTGACAATCTGAGTGGGGGGGGGGGGGGGGGGGGGGGGAGAGCAAAAAAAATTACAGATATTGTGTTTATACAGTTTGTTACACGTCCTTCGCTAGATCTCATTCATCTCTCAGCTGCTATGTAGTTAGCCTTGTGCTGTCACTTCAGGGCCATTCAGAAATCCATGCCTATATACATACTAGCAGACCATGTACCCCTCCCCCCACACCGGGCAATATTTCACTCCACATCAGCATTTTAGATGTCCTCCCTTGTCACCTCATGAATGATCGAACCCCATTGTTAAGAAACAGTCCCATCTGTGAATGGATGTCTAATATCACTTGCCATCAAGACAGAGTGAGAACAAGTGAAGTTGTGCATTTTGTACATGCAATGAATGATAAAAACAGAAAAAAAAGTCTTTTTATCAATTTCATTTTTTTTTTCAATTAATGCCTAGGTACAAAAGAGTCTCTAAAATACACTGTATTCATTCTAGTTTTTATATGAAAGTTAGAATCCATATCATTAAGACACACATCGCCTACCATCAAGTAAGTATACATTGTATGAAAGTTTGGTTAGCCCAACCAGACGCTGTATTAAGCAGCTTAAGCTTAAGCATGGCATCCCTGAACAGCGACAGGGCTGTGTATTGTTAATGAAAGTTAGAATATCATTGAAGACACACATGGTATATCACCTGCAATAACTTAGTTTACATTGATCTATCAGTATCGTATCTAGAGACTGTGCTTTCGCACCTTTGCATTCTGACAATAATATAATTCTAGTATTTTCTATAACTCTACTTTAGTAACATTCAGTGACCAGAGTTTCTCAGCCAATTTAATACCAAGGTCAAAGAATTTCACTGAAATTGTCCGACCGACTCAGTCAGAGATACTACAGAAAGATCCGTCTGTTCGGGGCCGGAGGAGTCTTCTATTTTGTTGACGCTATCGCGCTCTCCTCCGGAGACCGGGACCCATGAAGCCAGACACAGTCTCCGCGGAACCATCCCCGACAACCAGATGCAGACCGATCTTTACAGTCAAAGTCAGAGACTGACAACTTGTCAGGGCAGGCAACCTAGCTTCGGCAAGCACAGTTGTCCAACCTTCTGTTCTGTGTACAAGAAGGAGTGCCCCCCCCCCCCCCCTCCCCCGTTAGCAACCTTCATGAAATGGTGCCTGTGACAGTGTTGTAAAACTTGTATGAATATTAAATGAATTAAATTGTTGCATGGTTTGCAGTTTATGATATGACATAGCAACAGAACTATAACGTAGAAACCCTAGACTTTGCTACGACATATGCCATCGTCATGACAATCGTACATCAAGAGACATTAAATCCCGACCAACATGCAGACGTCGTGTTGGCGCTACTTCTGTAGACCCTACAATCAAAACTAAAGTAGATTCTACATACTAGTACCGCACCGGTATGGTAAAGGCTGTGACTTGACTGCGATGTGTAATTTACATTGACTGATTGACATTGTCTACCATATGCACGACCAACATTACGAGTGAATAAAAGCTAGTGTCATGTGATCAACGTTCAGACAGACAGAAACAATACCAAATTTACCTTGTCTTCTTCCTTTCAGATACTCTATACTTCTTCTTGTGAGTTTGAGCTGCTGTGGCTAGGGTTGCTTGGGCGATCATCAGCGAGCTCGCAAATGGGGTACCGCACCGAGTCTCCTGGTAGACCATGTACAGTATAGTACCACCGCGCACCCGACACTCTGGATCGCACGCACGCCCTCCTTGCTTACCTCCGATCCGATGTACCGCAGTTCGAGGTCTGCATTGTGATGATGTGTACAAATTTAAATTGCCGCCGCTGATTTTTCAGTATGACGTCACATATAAACACCTGTTACGGCAAAGCGGTTCATCGAGCTGGGGGCAACAACTACAAGTTTGTGAGAAATTCGAAGCTTGTTGACGATTGATGAGCTCTTTTATTGAGCTGGCAGCCTTTGGTGTTTGCATGTTGAAGGGTGAAAAGAAAAACAACAACGACAGCAGCAACAACACAAAACAAAAGCTAACAAAGTTTTCAATTCAATTCAATTCAATTTGTTTATTCATCTCATTTTCTGATAAAACAATACATTATTGATTTTTTCAATACAGAACAAAAAAGATAATCAATCATTTATATATATCTGTGAAAATGGAAAAAGAGAACTTGAATAAAGCCAAAAAAAAGGCCTTGTGAAGTAACTTCCTTTATGTACGAGTATGCACAAAATAATTGATTTTTGAAGTACAAAGTGTAGATATTGACAGAAAACCAACAAATACAACAAAACATAACAAAACAAAACAAAACTTAAGACTAATGATATGATAGATTGACTATGTGTGATTTGCTAGAAGGTATATTTTCAAAAAATGTCTTAGATGAGGACAGGCTATTGCGTGAACAAATATCTCTAGGAATCGAATACCATATCAATGGAAATTGGTGACGTACGGAGTTTGAAACTAGATTTGTTTTTACTACCCACATCAGGGGCGGCGCAGCCGTGGGGGCCGTGGGGGCTCGGGCCCCCACACTTTTTGTGCACCATACAAAGGAATACATAAGGTGTCATCACTTTGGGCCCCCACACTTTTTTCAACCCGGAAGTATGTAAGAGGCACTACAATGGGAGGGGAGAGAATGAGCTCAGGACCTTTTTTTTTGTTTGTTTGTCAGCTGAAGAAACCCGGAAGTGGACGGGTAGAGATGAGCTGAGGACCCTTTTTTTTTTTTTTTTGCTTGTTAGCTCATGAAACCCGGAAGTGGGCCCCCACACTTTTGAAAACAGTGCGCCGGTCCTGCACATATGAAATCTATTGCAATTTCGTGTGTTATATTTAAGAATTTCATTATTGGTGTAAAACATACGTGAAATATTAAGAGGTAACATATCTTGGAAATAATAAAATCCCAAAATAACGGTATTATAAGTATATACAAATCAAATTTTGCTTTGCAAAAAAAAAAAAATTGCTTTGCTTTGTTTGGGTTTGGGTTTTTATTTTTCGTAGGTTAGGCAAAATTTGACTCGTACACGTAATTTTAAGTGGCAGAGTTTTATGCAGTGTTGTTTGTTTTTAAGGAAAAATATTTAAAAGCAATTGAAAAAAAAAGGCCCGATAGGGGATAGGAACGATAGGGGGATCGAGGGGTTGCAGGCCCGTTTATGGGGTCAAGGGTCATTGGTATAGCCCCCATCCCCCGTTCTGCGCGGCCTTTGGAGAGTGAGTAAAAGTAATATGGTGTGTGGGGGGGGGGGGGGTTACGTGGTGAGAGAGATGTATGTGAAACCGGCAATCATCAACAATAATTACAAATCACCCCCTCCCCACTTCGAGGTTGGAGGGACCGCATACTCGTTCCTTGATCTCCCAAGTAAAGTGAAATCCAATTGCAAAAAACAATATGAGACGCATTTACTTTTCAACCTGAGGTTCCAAAAGGAGATGATTACTTTATTCTCTTTCGTTTTTGACTCCAGAGAAATTCAAAAGGGGGTTATGTAATCTTGAAAATGAGAAAGATTGATAAAAATCCAGGAATCAAGTTTTTTTACCATAACATTGTGTTTTTATTTGAGTTCTTATGAGCTCTGCATGTAGTATCCCACATTGGACACAAACAAACACAAAAAACCACACACACACACACACACACAAATGATATTTTCCTATATATGAACATGTATTGTGAGGACAGTTTAACACCAGAGATGAGGAGAGGGCTAGGTACGTGTCTATATTGAGACAAGCCCCTGGGAGCCGGGGGTGCTGGGGGTGCTGCAGCACCCCTGACTTTTTTTGGCACATGGGGGCATACATAGCACCCCTGCGAAAAATACAAGTTGGGGTTGGCTTTTCGCACCCCAAAGTCTTATCTACAGGGAAAATTGCTTGTTTTTCGATAGAAATTTGTCCAAATATCCCACCCAAAGTGTGCATCAGATTGCTGAATTTCACTTCTGAAAATGCGAAATCTCCATATAGCGTGAGAGGGGTGTCCCCCTCCCACACATAACAAGCTTATAAGTGCAGACAGCACTATTAAAGCATTCCCATTGTCCCTGGATGTTTTACTTTGTCTACTTTTCTATTATTTTTTGAAACATGCTGCCTGAAGAGCTCACTAGATTGCTGAATTTCAATTCTAAAACTGAAGAAGTTCCCTCATTTAGGGTTTGGGTACCCCTCCAGGGGAATGTCGATTGAGTTGGGGGGGGGGGGGGGGGGCAGCATATCATTTGCCCCCCCCCCCCCCCATTAGCAATTTCCAGGAAGTGGATGATTTTTTATTCGAAACTGTCCCGATCTTTCACTCAAAGTGTGCACCAGTCAATTCCTGACAATGTTCCCCCACAACATTTGGCAGGATTATGCTTCTTTGTTTGACGGTTTTTTTTTTTTCAAATATTCCGTCATAAATGATTATAATTGTGTAGAGACAATATGTTTTCATTCTCTCGAATGGGAGGGGTTAGGGGACACTCCCTTCTAAACCCTCCCCATGCCCTTGCTATATTAGCCTGCCTCCATCCCATGCATTGATTATGGCTAAATTATGTTACATATTATTAAATCAAAAGTGTGCGCCAAAAATTCCACATCACTGAATTGCAATCATAAAGATGAAAAAGCTCTCTCATGGAGGAGGGGATACATCCTCCCACATCTTTCCCCCGCTTGGTCTCCCCTATAGATGACTTGCTACACTCGTCTTGTCTGATACAAATTCCAGGATATTCCACCAAAAGTGTGCATCAGATTGTTGTACATTGTATTAAAAGCAAAAGCTCTGTCGTGTGGGAGGGGCTACCACTCCCATCCCCGCCTCATCAACTTCCATACAGCATGGCTCGACACTAACTTTTTTGTTTCAAAAATTTCAAATTTTTGGTGGCCCGAGAGAAAAATTTGGTGTCCCGAAGAAAAAACAATAAAAAATGTTAAAAGTCCTTTTTTTTTAATGAGTCAAATACTTAAGTTTTATGATAGTGAGAATTAGAATTTGGACATATCTACTCATAAATAAACTTCAACAAACTTGCAACACTCACTCTCGGGCACTCATTCAGTCCTTTTCATCCATCCTTTAAACAAACTGTTAATTTCCGGCGCAAAAAGTTACGAATTTATTGACATACTTTTCAAAAAAATTTGGTGGCCCGAGGCGGGCCACCAAATTTGTCCTTTTTTGAAATTTGGTGGCCCGACTTTCACTTTTGGTGGCCCCGGGCCACCGGGCCACCGTTAGTGTCGAGCCCTGCATACAGTTATTACACAGTGATGATGCACACTATAGAACAAGAGCTGATTATACCACGATTTAATAGTCATTCACATTTCTGTGAACATTTATTTTTCATACTTTTTTTTAAATTTCACCCAAAGTGTGTACCAAATCGCTGAATTTCAGGTCTGAAATTTCAAAACTCACTCGTGTGGGAGGGGGATACCCCCTCTCATTCCCTCCCCCTTTAGGTCCCCTTTTATGAGCTTACACAAAGTGAAGACCCACACACACGAACTCTGCAAAAAAAAAAAAATCCATGATATTCCACCAAAGGTGTGCACCAGATCGCTGAATTTCAGGTCTGAAATTTCAAAATCTCCCTTGTGTGTGTGTGTGTGTGGGGGTGAATACCCCCTCCCACACCCTCCCCCTTTAGGTCCCCTTTCATGGACTTCAAAGTGGAAGACCCACACACATTTCTCTGATACAAATATGGCCATATTCCACCAAGAGTATACATCAAATCGTAATTAAATTCTCAAAATGCAAAAGCTCCGTCGTATGGAAGCCCCCTCCCAGGCTCCCATCCCCGCCTCATCAACTTCCATACAGTTATTACACAGTGATGATGCACACTAAGAACAAGAGCTGATTATACCCCGATTTAATGGTCATTCACCGTTCTGTGAATATTTTTTAATACTTTTTTTTTTAAATTTCACCCAAAGTGTGCACCAGACCGCTGAATTTCAGGACTGAAAACTCAAAATCTCCCTCGTGAGGGAGGGGGACCCCCTCCCACACCCTCCCCCTGTATGTCCCCTTCCATGGACTTATACAAAGTGAAAAGATCCAAACACAGATCAAGAGAGAGAGCAGATACCACGTTCAACAACATTTCATCCATGAACATAGTCCATGAGTATTCACTTTTCTTTCTGTTTTGATTGAAGAAATTCCAAATTTACCACATGAAGTGTGTTGAATTTCACCAAAAATTCAAAAGTTTCCTTGTGTGTTAGAGGACTGTCTCACCCTCGTTTCAATGTCCCCATCCCCTCCCTTCACCTCCCCCTGCCCCCCCCCCCCCGAAATTGTCGACAGTGCTTGTAGGGCCGATGCATCCCCCACCCCCCAAATACTGAAACGCTGCTATGGTCTGGCAACCGAACGGGTGGGTCAGGGGTTCGGCACCCCTGTGAAAAAAGTTGCTCCCAGGGGCCCGCGATACAGGTGTTCAAAGAGAGCTCCTTAATTGAGATGGAGGGGCGGGGTGTATTGAGGATCGATGTTCATTTCGGATTTATGGGGTCTCCAAGGTAGGAAAAGCCTGCGAAAAGCCCGGGGGAGGGGTTCAGAAATGTCGGCAGCCCGCCGTGCATTCCATGAAAGGGAAAGAACAATGTGCCTTTTCTGAATAGGGTCTATGGGGGGGGGGGGGTGTATTAATATTTATTTCAGAAGCCATAATACCTATTACAGGCACACTGCGATTGATTGAGACGTCTGGGTGGAACTATGGGCGGGATGGGGATGCATCAGCCTCCACCCCCCCCCCCCCCCGCTCTTGGAGGAGGGGCCACGGGTGGCGATGGCCTGTACATACATCCCCCGTATATATTTCTTTGAATATAGGCCTAAATATTTTTCTTACTTTCTTGATAGAAAAAAAAAAGAAAAAATGAAGAATCGAATATCTGAAAGAAAGGGGTGCACCAGATAACTCTAAATTTCAAGTCTGCAAATGCAAAAATCGCCTTCGTGTGGGAGGGAGGGTAGTAGGGCCTATACCCTGATCTCTCCACCCGTTTTTCTGAATACTACTTTATACGTTTCCTTACTCTTTTGGCAGAAACAAATACCTAATATTTCTCAAAAAGAGTGCACCAGATCTCTGAATTTTATAGGTCTGTATGTAAAAAATTACCTTCGTGTCTGAGGAGGGGGCGCGCCTCCCCCGCCCCCGATCCTCCCCCCCCCCGCACATTTCCCTGAATATGAATGTTTCTTACAGTTTTGACGGAAATTAAAATCAAATACTTCACCCAAATTGTACTCTAGATCTCTGAATTTCAAGTCTGAAAATGCGAAAATCTCCCTCGTCTGCCCATACCCTCCCCGCACATTTCCCTGAATCTATATCTGTCTTACTTTCTTGACAGAAACAAATTTCGAATATTTTACAAAAAGTGTGTCAGATCTCTGAATTTCAGGTCTGAGTATGTAAAATCTCCCTCGTATAGGAGGGGCCTAGCCCCGGCCTTCCATATACTCTCCCCCACACTCTCAAGTTCCCTGAATGTTTTTTACATTTTGTTTCATAGGTTACTTTTTTTTTTGGCGGAAACAAAAATCGAATCTTTCACTAAAATTGTACATGCGCTAGATCGCTGAATTAAAGGTCTGAAAATGCAAAATCTCCCTCGTGTGAAAGGGGCAGCCTATTCCTCCAACATCCTCCCCCGCTCGGTCGCTCTGCTCACTCGCAACGTACACCTTATAAGTTTAATGCTCCCTCCCTATCATAATTCGACGCCCCTTGGGACGATTAATTTAATTGTCTGAATTCAAGAAAACCAATTCAATTCAATTCAAATCAAATGATTTTATTTCCATATAAAGTAATTCAAAGTAATATACATAACAGATACTTACGCCCGTGTCTGCAGTAACAATGCTTGTTCAAATGCAAACATTTAGAGGAGTAAAGTGAAGAACCAATCTTGATTTTCCTCCCACTTTTTCTCTACTCCTGTTATACTTTTAACCTACTAGATGGAGCAGTCAAATCAGTTATATACATGTCTGTAATTTTCTGTAATTATTCACATTGGAATATGCTATCCTGAACTATAGACTAAGTGTGATTAATACAATGTATTCTAAAGAGAATGGAAAACACCACTAAACACAAAACAACAACATGTCTTTTTGACTGGTTCCCTACACCCCCCCCCCCCCCCCCCACCATCGTCTTACGAAGTCGGTGGCAGATCCAAGGGGAGCGCAACGGGAGCCCCACCCCCACCTTTATTTCTTATTAAAACAAAAGAAATACAAAGAAAAAGGGGGAGTGCGCCCCTTTTCATTTTATAAAGGCATCCTCCCCTCCCCTCCCCCTTCCCTTTACGGAATTCCTGGATCGCCCCCTGGTACTAGTATTGTTTTTGCTGAACCCATATCTCCGCGCTAGTATACACAAGTGCAGTGTGTAGACCTCACTTCGATCTTTATGCATTTATTATGTTTTTAAAGCCACCGTACTCCCTACATTCCTCATAGCACGGAGCATGCATAGCATCGCTCGCGCGCTGATGCTAGTTTGCAGGCACAAACCCTTGTTGGTCGTATAGGAGTCTGCATGTGCCAAGACTAATACACGCAACACTGCACTGCTACAACACAGGGCCTATGGGACAGTGCCGAAGTGGTGCATATAGTAGTCTTGGTGCAGACTCCTTTACGACCAACAAGGGTTTGTGCCTGCAAACTACGCTGATGCCTACGCTCTCGACTAACCTCAACTCAAGCTCCAGCCCCACTACCTGCTAGCTTCAGTGCATATACGACAAAACGGTTCCTTTCTACCCGACTATGGCAGAGTGAGTTCCTCTACTTCTGATTTTAGTATTGGCAAAGTAAACAGTGAACGATAAAACGTTAGTTCTAATTCATCGGTTTCCTCAGTCTGTATGAACTAAGTCCAAGAAAGAGACGCGACATCCGAAAGGGTCACGGGTACATGCATTGTGACCTGTGTCTGTGGCACAGTTTGTGTGAAACTGCTCTGGCGCCGAACATACCCGTACTTGTGCGGCCGTAACCCTGGGGCGCTAGTACCTAAACGTGTCGTGTTGGGGTCGCCGTAACTGTGCGACCAGCCCCAACGCTACGCGTTTGTGTACAAGGGGCGCTCCGGGGTTTAATAGGATCGCCGGTGTTGCCACTTGTCATTTAATCATCATCTTCTTCTTCTTCTGATTAAGTCTACCTGGTCTACCTCCTTCAACAGGCTGTTGTCTACAGATTCTAACTAGTGCAGTGGTCATTTTGGCTACACTTTCTACACTTTTTACTGTACATTCGATCTTGTCTAGACTAGACCTAGTATTAAATTTACAGACCATGCAGACAGGGATTGTACAGTTTCAGTTGAAATGGGGCATCAGGTTTCCAACGTTTTTGATGACGATCTTAGGTCTGCCTATAAATAATCATGATAAACATTTTATAAGATATGAAAGGGCATAAAAAGTAATTCAAAGTTGATTTGGCCTGGGTGGAATTGGGGCATACTTGTGAAATAGGCCCCACCACCATGACCACTGGCACTGCTGCCTGTCCGTTTGTGGCGGCTTGCCTGTTTAACTCATGAATTCAGCCCCACCATCCATGTGGCATTCAGCGGTACAGTGAAACCCCGTTATAACGAGGTCCGTGGGACCGGCGATATTACCTCGTTATAACCGATACCTCGTTATAACCGTATGCATCAAAAACAAAGAAAAACATAAGCTTGACGTCATATGCCCATCAATCAAACATAAGAACGTCCTTCGCGTTGTGGAATACACAATTATGGATCGTTATTATTAAGAGAATTTAAGGGAAATTATTGAATTGATACACACACAAAAAAAGACGAACAAAGTAGGGGTTGAAATGCGTTAATTCTTTATTTTTCTTCCAAATGTCTCATCGCATAATAGTTGTTCATACGTTCTTGAGAAGTAGGCCTACTCGACAGGATCATATTCGTGATTCTTTCTACACCTATCTCTTCCTCTTGTATTGAACCATTCTGAAAGAATGATGTTTTTTTGTTTGTGAAATGCAGTATAAAATGACAATGAACAAAAAATCAGATTGTATAAAATGCACTTGTTAAGTTTTTTCAAGCGCAAAAAGAGTAGAAACTCACATACGTTGTCTACGGTAACTTGCGACGTATTTTACGCTGTTGGTGCCCAACGGGAATGCGATGATTTCATGAATCATTTCGGCTGTAATAATATACAATGTATGATCGTTGCGCCCGAAGGGATCAAAAATGTGTTCTTTATTTTCTTCCGAAAATCTTTTCGCGTTTTGTACTTCCGTTCATGAAAAATATGCGGAGCGATTGAATTTGGAATTGATTCTTTTTTTAACGCAAAGCTGTACCTGTTGGTGCCCAGCGGAAATGCGATTATTTCATGCATTATTTTGGCTGTAACTATGTGATCGTTGCGCCCGAAGGGATTAAAATACGTTCTTTATTTTCTTCCGAAAATCTTTTCGCGTTTTGTACTTCTGTTCTTGAAAAATATGCGGCGGGATTGAATTTGGAATTGATCCTTCGTTCTACGCAAAGCTGTACCTGTTGGTGCCCAGCGGGAATGCGATGATTTAATGAATCATTTTGGCTGTATGATCGTTGCGCCCGAAGGGATTAAAAAATATGCGTTCTTTGTTTTCTTCCGAAAATCTCTTCGCGTTTTGTACATCCGTTCTTGAAAAATGTGGGCCAGGATTAAATGTGGAAGGTTGTGATCCTTTCTACGCAAATCTGTACCAGTTGGTGCCCAGCAGGAATGCGATGATTTCATGAATCATTTCGGCTGTAAACCTAAGGTAGTATGATCGTTGCGCCCGAACCTTTTTTACTTCCTTCCGAGAATCTGTTCGCGTTTTGTACATCCATTTTGGAAAATATTTGACAGGATTGAATTTGAAAGGTTTTGTGATCCTTTTTACACAAATCTGTACCTGTTGGTGCCCAGCGGGAATGCGATGATTTCATGAATCATTTCGGCCGTCATGGCTGTAGTCTTATACAATATAATAATGATCGTTGCGCCCGAAGGGATTTAAAATGCGTTCTTTATTTTCTTCCGAATATCTCTTCGCGTTTTGTACATCCGTTCTTGAAAAATATGCAACAGGATTGAATTTGGAAGGTCGTGATCTTTTTTACACAAATCTGTACCTCATAGACCATTCTGAAAGAAAGAAAAATCTTCATAGTGAATTGCAGTGTTACTAGAGTTATCGATAATGAACAAACCCAGAGCTATTCAAACTGTTAAATGCGTTTTTTCTTTTCTGAGCACCGACGCAATTGAAAGTAACAAGCGTTATCCAACTATTTTACGCTACTGCCACCGGACGCATATCTCGCGAAAAAGGAAATCGAATGATTTTATTCAATAACTTAGTATGATAGGAACATCGGAAGGTATTTCTGTGTTTTATTGCGTGGTTTAGAAGAAAACACGGACGGAACGGTACTCTGCAAAACGGGAAAGAGACTTTGATAGCGTGAATTTGGTTTTCAATGTTTCGTTTGTCGTGTGTTTGAAAGTGGCAAGTCAAGAAAATGGAACCTCGTTATATCCGATCAAATTGCTTATGTTTTTCTTTATCATGATGCACCGAAATTGTCCTCGTTATAACCGGAATCTCGTTATAACCGAACTCGTTATAACCGATTAGTTCCGCCATAGGTTTACACGCGAAGGAAAACTGGACCAATGCCGTCACCTCGTTATAAGCGGTTCCTCGTTATAACCGAACTCGTTATAACGGGGTTTCACTGTACCTGTAACTGCGACAAGTCCCGCCGCAAAGCGGCGGGTCTCTGGGGCTACGGTACCTGTAGTGCTGTACGTGACTTGAGCATGGCGGTGGGGCTTTCTTCCACAGTATACTTGTGAATGCGGCACCACTAAACGGTGATTAATGCGCGAGATTGATGGGGTGGGGCCGATTTCGACAACATTACATAGCATCTTTCGTCCTTCCTTTCTCCTTTTTTTTCCTTTGTTCTTTCTTTTCTTTCTCCCTTTTATTCTTGGAAAGACTTCCTAGACTAATTTAACCAGAAATACAACCCTAACCTATCCCTAAACCTAAACCTAAACCTAAACCTAAACCTAAACCTAACCCTAACCCTCAATGGCCTAAACCTAACCTAACCTTGCTTGCTATTAAACGCATGGATGCACGCGCACTGTGGTGGGGCCGATTACACAATTTTGACAAAATTTGTTTTGAAATGGCTGAGATATTCAAAACAAAGCAATCCTAATATATCAGTAATAAAAGGTGGGACCCACCTTTTATTAGTTATTGCTGGCTTTGTTTTACTTTTTAGATATCTCGTCCATTTCATAACCAATTTTCCTCAAATAAACTATGGTAGTATTAATTCCTATTCCATAGTATTCAAATGGTAAGCTCTATAATAAACATTTCATCCAGTGGTTTCTAAGTATCTCACAAACACTTAAAAGCAGAATTCTAATCTCAACCAATATGATCCCTTTAAAACTTATCGTTCATTAGTAGAAATCTATTAGTATCGTGGCGCCTTGTAAATTTACTTTCGTATCCATGCAATACTATCTTGAATTCTACTCAACCAAATTGCACCAAAATCAGAAAAAAAAAACTTAACTTATTGCAATTACTCCCTTAAATTTGAACCAAATCAGTTCCCAGGAAGTGCTGATCTTGACGTCAGCTTTCATGTTGACATAAATTTTTCTCACTCATAAAGATGACCAAACTCTTCAGGAGCAATCGTCTGCATGGACAATTCGCAGCTGAGGTAAAATGTAGAAATATTTCATGTTTTGTAACTCACCTGCTGTTTCAGTTTATGAGGAGCATCACTATGAAAGTAAAAGGAGTCCATCGTACATTACTTCTCAGGGCAAAGCACAGCATCTGGCTATGACGACCATTACCAGAAGGTTATGTGCCCAAGCATGGCCAAAAATCAAAAATCATTAAACAAAGTTAAAGGGGCAATTAAATTTCACATTTGATGACATTTTATTCCTTTATTTTCCGTAGCTATGGTGACCGGAAGCTCAAAGATGCTCAGATGAGAGCCAACATCAACCAGAAACTCGTTGAGTCAGGAGAGAAAGAAAGGTAAAAAGATATTTGCTAACAGACTGGCAGTCATGGAGATAATCCATTTTCAGGTACATGTGCTGTCATATTTATAAACGTGCTATGATTGATCATGATGATGATCGACAGCATTTGTATGGCGCCATATATCTGTTAAAGAAACATTCAAAGGCACCCAAAAATGTTAGCTGGGAAACCTTGTGAAGGCTAGGTATTGAATGTTAATACATTTCGAAGGTTGTCCCAATTCCAGAGAGCGTCCTTGGTGGAGAAATACAATGTATGTAGTGGTGGGCCCTAGATTGAGCTAAAGCTTGCCATTTAAAAAAAAAAGAAAAAAAAAAGTATATATATATATATATATATATATATATACACATACTTTATGAAATGCCTATGAATGGAAGCTCTCATCCATGTTCACGTAGGCTGATACTTAGTAGAACATGAAATGGAATGAACTGAAATAAAACTAATGTAAAAATATTAAGATGAAAAAATTGCGTAATGAGTGTATGTTGTGCGCCATCTCTTGTCAGTTGACCTTTTCAGTATTATGGCATGTTCGGTAAAGCTTCTTTCCCATGGTTCTTGAATATCTTGCAGGTTAAAGGAGCTGCTAAGAAACAAACTGATTGAATGTGGCTGGAGAGATGAGCTCAAAGCACATTGTAAAGGTGGGTGATATGTCATAGTATCCCAACACTTGTCAGGAGCCAGTTACCCTGTAATAGGTAACTTTAATTTAACTTGCGCTTGCCAAGCTTCTATTCATTGGCAGTACTTTTCTAGACATCCGCGCCAACTGGCTAAGAAAGCATTCCAGTGCCTCTACCTATCGCTGAAGAAAGCAAAGTACCACCAAAGGGTAAACTGTAACTGAATTGGTTGTACATAACATTACAAATTGATACCTCTAGTGCATACAGCACTTATCAGGGGTAGATCCAAGAATTCTGTAAAGGGGGAGAGGGCGCCAAAGATGGCTTCTTTAAAAGATTAAAAAAGGGCTGCCCGCGCCCCTTTCATTTTTTTCTATTTACAACTTTTGTTTTAACAAAAAAATAAGGGGGGCATACGCTCCCCCCCCCCCCCCAGATCCGCCACTACTTATTGGTGTAGATCTTGTTACTCGGTATTCACAATGTCGTGCAGGTTTCATCATTTGAAGTACCCTTGAGTGTGCTGCATCTCCACTTATGATCTCTTCCTTTGTATTTGTATACTAATCTCTCCTCCTCTCCTGTTCACAGAGGTTGTGAGGAGGAAAGGCTTAGAGCATGTAACAGTTGACGACTTGGTTGCAGAGATCACTCCAAAAGGGAGAGGTAAGCCGACTCGCAGTGTAGACATCACATACGGCAGCCATATATGTTTTGGCATTGGGCACTTTTCCGACAATTTCTACACATAATCTCACCATTTCTGTATTTCCTGGAAGTCATTGAAGTCTGGTACTCATTTTAGGCGTACGATGTGTTAATAATACAGCTCAAATGTTTTCATGTAAAATTGTACAATTTTGATAATTTCCATATGTGGAAATCAGCTTTCTGAAAAATATATTTCTAACAAGCTTCCTGTGGAAAAAAAAAAAATTATTTGACTTTAGATTTACACTACACATCAAATCTCGTTACATCCTTTGAAATGTTATCATGTGAACAGCAGCAATGCTGGATGGTAGATACGGGCAATAATATGTTGTTGTATTTACTTAGTATAGTGGATTCCCGTTATGGCGAAGACCTACGGATCTGCAGTTTGTTTGTTTTTTGTTACATCGAAATATCGTTATTACTGAACAAATAAACAGTTAAAAACAAAAAGCTGATGATGTTGCGACCTGAAGTTTTATTTCGTTGTAGCCAAATTATCATTATAACCATGTTCGTTATAACAGGAGTGCACTGTATCATGAAAACCGAGATTTCCCTCCTTTTCTGCCCATATCTCACCTCAGAGCTGGTGCCAGATGAGGTCAAGCGGGAGCTGCTCCATCGCATCCGCGCATTCCTCACCCAGCAGGCAAACATTTGATGCCGGTATGCGGTGCTGGCCACTAATCAAAGGACTCTGGACTAGCCCCCATGGGCTTAGCAGGAAGATGCGCTCGTCTATCTCGGATATGACTGACAAGCTTGATATGAACCATGGGGACCACAGGATACCAGAGTGAAGTTTAAAAGTGAATTGAATTCACAACCTACACTAGTTTTGAATTCATGGTCCTTTCATCCCTTTTAATTTGTCGTGTGCAAATATTGCTCTTCATTGGGAGACAAAATCAGAAGATTAAAATGGAATGCTCCAATTTGGTGTAGAAGCTATCCATAGACATAGCTCACAATGAATAAAGAAATGTCTTTGTGTGGAGTGACAAAAATGCCATTTGAATGCTGTAACTGTGCATTTTCTATGGTGCTTTCTATGTTTAATACGGACACAGAGGATTGGACTGTATGGTTGAGCACATCATTATTCAAGAGCCAAAGGCTTTTCAGATTACCATTGGAGATCGCACTCCACCTGTTTATGTTTGGAGCAAACAATCGCTGCTTGGAGCCCCCGACTGTCCACAGAATGATTTTAAATACTCTGTGTACAGTGGATTCCCGTTATAACGAAGTCCTTGGGACCAGCAGTTTTCTTTTGTTATAGCGAAATTTTGTTATAACCGAACAAATAAACAAAAGTACATAGAGCCGATAATGTTGTGGCTTGAATTTTTATTTTGTTGTAACCGGAATTTTGTTATAACTGTTTTCGCTATAACGGGAGTGCACTGTGCTGGGTACTTCCTTTTATATTCCCTGGAAATAGTTTATGCTTCTAAAACTCCAGGCAGATAATGGCTCAATTTCACAGAAAGCTGCTATGATAGCAACTCTTTCTGCACTGGCAAGTGTCCTGGTAATGATACAGAATCCCGCTTCCTCTGGTGGCTGTTGCTACAAGCAGTTGTCATTCTAGCCAGAGTTGCTGTCATGTCATCTTGGAGATTTTGTGTATGGATAGGGGGCTAGAATTTGTGCAGAAATATATTGATAGCAACTCTGGCATAAGTGAGCATTCGTATCACCTTGATGTGAAGGACATTCAAGCGAAGAGGTACTCTGGAGAGATAAGTAAAAGTGAACAGATTTCAGGTATAAGTATAATGGTAGATAAATCATGTTCCTTGCTAACTCACAAGATTGATACATGTATCATAATTATAGCTTTTAATAGAGATTGAGTCCGATTCCATCTGTAGTTTATGTAAATTAGAGACAAGCCCTGTTAAAACAAACACCGAGCTGATGCAATCAGATTTCATTATGGCGAGAAGATTTTTTTTTTTTTTCTGGTAGAGATTCACAAGTTTATCTATGGCACAACTCACGTTATATATTGAGGTAATGTAGGTAACACATAAGATTATTATAGTATAAGAAGATTTCATAACTACAATTTAATAATTATGATGGTTGTCATTTCCCTCATTTGCATTGTGTTTTGCAAGAATGAAGGAAAGGGGGTGGGGGAGATCTACATTCCAAATCATTCTACGAAACAACAAGGATCCAAAACCAAGTGCACGTCATGTACACATTACACACAGCAATCATCTAGCAAATGCCACATGCTTATCACTCATGAATCTAGAGAGGTATTTTTATAATACTTGTGGTCTGGAGAAAAAACAAAAACATTGTGTGCTAAAATTCTTTGACTTTGCTCACTTTTGTTCAATTTTCCCTCAATTTTGAATGTGTGCATAGAGTACATTTTTTTTTTTTCTTCTTCACTGCGTCTGAAGAGGCTATACTCTGTGTATTGAGCTTTCTTGCTGGTTGAGATGGCCTCGTATCAACTGTCTATGGAGTTCATTCCATTTTACGAATTAAGCTTGACCATACTTTCATATGACTCAAGAATTGCCTATGCAGTGGTAAGTGAAGACAAATATATTGCAATCCATCATAGACATCAATTTGGAAACACAAATTTGGTTTGTTAATTTGTCTACCATTGGGACCAGTAATTAAAAAAGAAAATGTTAGAGTTGTCACATTTGATGCAAATGTATAGCTCAGTTGTATCATAAAACTTCCTACCATTTTAAAATTTTGCAATAAATCCAGATATCACTGTTGTTGTTTTTTAAAATAAACCTTAACTGTAGATCCAGTAGTTTATTCTAGAAATAATTTTTGTAAAACTATTGTTCACATTTTGTATATTAATAATACTTAATATTGATTAAACTGATTAACATTTCTAAATTGGTTGTTTCTAACTCTTACACGCATTTTAGAACTATTTTGAAGCACAACCTTAATAGTGGCTTGAAGTCATTTAATGCAAATTTTGACACCCAGAAACCCAGCTGTAATTGAAATGTCATGACTTCATTAAATTCTGCATGCAGGAGTTCATGGAACAAAACCAAAAATGATATTTCTTCGTTTTTAAGAAATTCCTGATAAATAACCGAGCTGGCGTGGCACTTGCTGTGTGGAAGTTCAGAAGGTGGTAGATTTCTTTTGTATCCAAGTCCGGGGATTTCACTCTCGGCATAGCAGATTGGATTACCTCATGATAGCAACCCTGTGTATTGATTATAGTTCATACGTGATTAAGAGGAAGAGAATGATTCAATAGAAAGGTTGAAGTAGGAGGTATGTGCTAACACTTGATTATCGTACTTGACAAAAGATCTTTGTAAGAGCTGTAGTTAAGCATTGGTGAAACTGTGAGCTAAAAAGGATGAAAATTAGATATGTAAAATGACCTTTGTGTGGATTTATGCCACTTAATATCTGTTTCCGTTTTAATGGCATGATATTCTTTCATTACCCGATACCTGTGGTTGAATACCGTGCAAGTGTTGACTTTGACTTGATGCGAGACTCCTTCATGGAATCTGATTCTTAGCCTTTTGACAAGGCCTCTTGGCTGAAGATTGAGACTAACTCACCACAACGAGCACTGCGAGAAACGGGTGAACGCGAGACCGAGTGGCACAGCCGCGAGGCCTTTTGAAACCTAGGTTTTTTTCCTTAACGCCTCCCGACGAAGGCGAATACATTCATGAGTCGAATCACAGTTGGTATGCTAATAAGGACGTGTCAACGCTGCGCTGGCAATGCAGGCAGCTACGAATGAGCGAGCCGCCAACATGCATACTTATGCGTATTCATTAGATGCGACGGCGTGGTGAGCAATGCGGTCGCTGACTGGCTGCTACCCTTTTTGGTAGGAGAATCGGCGAGAAACAAAGGTCAAGTTAAGAAATTCATGTCAGGTTTCAAAAGGCCTCACGGCTGTGCCACTCTGTCTCGCATTCACCCGTTCTCTCGCAGTTAGTCTCTTTTTCAGCCACGAGGCCTCGCCAAAAGGCTATCTGATTCTCAGCTCAATGTGTTTTTGGCTTCCTTTCTTTTTCTCATGTCAATATAATCAAGTGATTTTTTTTCTCCATCGTTCATTACTTTTGGCCAATTTGATATCAGTGGTGAATGTAAATGTGATCTGCATGTTTCTGTCAGTGCAATTACCCTTCATTGACTTGACAAACTTTCTTACCAAGTTTGACCTTCAACAGAGGCATTACAGACTAAGTAAGGACTTCACTGATGAAATACTTTTGTTATTGTATGCTGTTTTCCCACTACCTGTTTTGTTGATAATGTACATTTGTAAATTTTGTGTTAATAAATTGGTCTTGATATGACAATTCATTTTTGCATGAAAACATTTTTTTTTCAAAATATTTTACTTGTGCATGTATACTGTCTGCAAATCTTTGAGTCTCAGCCTCATGTTTTGTCATGATTCAGTCTACATCATTGATAAACTCACAGACATCAGGACTAAAAAAACAAACAAACAAACTTTTAACTCACAAGGAAAAATGAGAGGACAAAATGACCCCTGAAATCAACCAAGAGCACTTAAATTGGATTGTTATGGAGTTTCATTTAGCTGAGCACTTCACTTTGTTGAAGGGTGAAGTTTGCCTGTAGCTGAGAAGTGCCCAAGCCTGCGCTTCACTCCCTGCAATATATTGTATACACTAGTTTGGCATACAGTAACATGTACACACAAACAAATGCACACACACACATACATGTACATACATACACATACATATATACAACATACATACATACAACATACATACATACATACATACATACTGAACTGAAAATTGAATCTCATGTACATGTACAAGTTGTAGGTGGTGGTGATGGTCAAAATGGAATGTACAAAAACAACTGTAGATGACTATGAAAAGATGGCATTGTTGCCAGCATTCGTATCATGTTGCACCTCTGGTACACACAAAAGGAGCTGTTGTAGCTCATAATCAGTAGGTAAGACCTTGGATTATCAATCACAAGGTCCCTGGTGCAAGTCGCCTGGCAGCAGCAGTTGTCTGCCCCAAGGCAAGGCTTTTTATGCTCATTGAAAAGTCATTTGGCGAAAACTCCAAGCCATCATTACCATGGTTGCTCACTTGTATGGCATTCAATGCTTCCTTGGCAGTCATGTATAAAGCATTTTAAAAATCAATTCTTATGTAGTTGAAATATCAAATATATTATTGTTTCTTTGACAGCTGCATAACAACTATAACCCCTCCCTCTTGCAATTACCAGAAGTATGCACTTACAATACATGTACAATGTACCAAAATAATTTGAGAAATGATGTTGTCAAAGCCTGCAAGAAAACCTGCAGACCTGCAACTGAAATCCCCAAAATACAATACGTATGTTGATTTTGAGGTACAATATCACGTATCAAAATGACACAGAGTCTCTAACACTTGAGATCCAAACCCCGAGGGACACACCAAATTGCACAAGAGCGGCACACACTCAAAATCAAGCATCATTACAAACATGTTAAGTGTTAGAAGAGGAATAATATATTTGCTTATAGCATCTATTCATGTGACCCTCATACTCATTAATGGAATGCCATCTAAACCATTTATAATTCTGCAAAGTAAAAACTGATACATTAAATTGGAATTTAACAAACAAACAGCATTAAGTAAATCTCAATTTTACAATGAAGAACACTAAAAACCGTTGGTGAAAAGAAATTATACACGTACAATGTAGCACAATCACAAGCATATGGGAGATGTTGCTGTAACCATTTACACAATGTGTACATTACTGTATCTTCTCATTGAGAATCAACCACTCATTGCACATTCTGAAATCTTTCACCCACTGTGACCAAAAGCAAAAAAGAAAGAAAAAAAAAAAGAAAAGAAAACAGAAAACGGGAAGTCGAATCATATTTGCGTAGTAGACAAGTACACAAATTTGCATAGGTAATTTATAGAGTAGAATTTCATAGCAGGGACATGGTCAACCAAGCATAACATAAGTGTGCCATTGGTCCCTTGAGAGTACACGTTGTACAATTTGTACAAATACGGTGTATGCTGATTTCGCATCTAACACTTTCACGTGCACTTGTTTTGCCTCCAGGCTGACAATTCTGATAATTGTTTGTCCTTTATTTTTTTTTTTTAATTTATTATTATTATTATTATTTTTTTTTTTTTGGGGGGGGGTTCACCATTTTGGTGTAGTGGCATAGTGCAAACAAAACATGTAAAATAAACTGTATTACTGGCACTCTGTACATGACCATGTACCTCTGTACAGAACCATTCCCCTATGCAATCAGGATTTGTTGTGATTGTCTTTCACTATATCAGCTGCTCTGAGAATTAAACACTTAAGAAGGGGGCGTCTTTGCCTCTTGTTCGTCCTGCACATCATTTGTAAGAATATTCTGCAGAGAGGACTGGGAAAGTATGACTGCGAGGTGCAAACTACAGTACGGCTATCAATACCAATGATGAGTTGTTTCTCACATAACTGTGTGTCTACAATCTTCCCATATATGTAATCATCTACTGTACGAGCTGAAATTTTCGTGGTGGTTTTATTTTCGCAAATTTTGCAAATCGCCTTTGAACCGCGAAAATAACAACATGCGAAAATAACAACGCACAAATAGCTAAGTTCAGTTAGACCCTCACAACTGCGAAATTAACAACACGCGAAAATGTCCTCCATGTAGCAATTCGCGAAAATATCTGTACGCGAAAATTTCAGCTCGTACAGTATGACAAATGGTTATCTTAACTCCGCATGAATCTACAAATTTGCATTTCAGCTACATCAAGGTGAACATTATTCTTGGTTTCCTCTATGTTTTCTCTGCTTTGGCATGTCAGAACTAGGGAAAGGTGAAGGGTATGAAGTATTTTCCCCCAGCACCCCTCATACTTGGAGAGTTGGTCATTCTCTGCTAAAAGCTCATTGATTAGTTGATATATCACCAACTCTCATGCAAAACATGCCTGCACATTTTTCCCCCACTACATTTGTTCAAGTTTGCTTCTTTGGAGCAAACCATTGATCAACATGGCTAGAAAAAAAAAAAAGATCAAGGTATTTTCAACATAATTCAAATCAATAGTGGCACACTGTGGATGGATTAGTCATAAATGAAATACCACATGGGTAGTCTCCTCAACTTCTTCTAGATTTAAGCTACGTGTTATATAGGGTAAAGTGATACATTACACCACCACGTATGCATCTTTAATGTTATTTGACATTGTCATAATCTTTACCAGCAAATGACTTTGGCTGTCTTTTGATTAATTTCTGTTTCCCTGAATAATATACATCTACATGACAAACCAGAGCACCATAAATGATTCTTGAAAGTTGTATACAGTTATATGCACAAGTATATGCCAAGTTTTCAAAAATATAAAGGAAAACTAAAAAAGAACATAACAGAGATATATTGGACAAACAGTCAAAAGAAAGAAACTTAAACATTTACAGAATTACTGCAACTTGATAAACATAATTAATCCATAATACACAAACACATACAGATGTGATACAATAATCACACTAAGAAAGGGGGAAAACAGCTTCTGCACTATTGCACTGTGTTTGTACCTAGATTAGGTCCCCAAATGCTACTTGATATTGCCCCCATCTAGGAGCTTGTTTTCTACAAACATAAAAGTGTATCCAAAGATATTTTCAAATGATTTAAAGCTCCCCCCCCCCAAAAAAAAAAAAAATGCAACCAAACATCCAAGAATATGGGAACCTAATGTGAGAATGGTGAGTTCTACCATGCTTCTATTTACTGTAAAACATGAAATATTCGCGGCATGTATTTTTCGCGAATTGGAGCCGACAGCCTTTTACGTGGCATGAAATTTTCGCGAAGTACCACTGGCGTTCAATGCATATAATGTAAACATGGACTTTCGCGTGCATTTTAATTTCGCGAATCTTGGCGCTCGCGAAATTCGCGAAATTAAAGTGCACGCGAAAATTCCTTGTTTTACAGTATCCATTTTGAAAGCGTATTATACAATCTTGTTAGGAACACACATAACTCAATCTTTAATAAATAATCCATACATGCTACCTAGATCTGCAAAATAAACAACCACCAAAGAAAAAAAATCCCAAAAGCACCAGGGAGTTCTGCCCCATATGCCCATGTAAATCATTGGATACCACCATTAAAAATATTGCAGTAATTCAAATATATACATACAATCATCAAACTCCGCATGAGTGAAAGTGGGATATGCTCAATTTTATCAAAGTCAAACCACACTGTGCAAAATGTGACATTTCCTACTAAAATTTAGAAATAAAAGTCAAACTCTATTTTTTATTGGTCCACACAGATTCAACTTAAGAAGAGTTACCTGTATAATCTAGTAAGCACAAGAGTGGCAGTAATTCCATTGGAAGTGGAACAGCAGAATCTGGCTAAGAAAAAAATGCAAGAAATTTGTAATGCATCATCCAAAAGGCAAGGGAAAAAATGATAAAGAGATCACTTCATCAAGACATGCTGGTAAGCCTGGCTGACGTTGACATTGGTAAGAAGTATTTCTGACAAGATTTAAGGCGCAACACCTACACATATGTATCTCTGAAGGCTTTTGGCAAGTATGACCTCTTAGTTTATATGAAAAATGTGTGAGATGCATCCATGAGATTTGTTTTTCTTGTGTCCACTTCAGTCAAGATATATATGAGAATATAATTATTAGGCAGAGAGAGTGAGAGAGGAATAAATAGTGAGATACAAATTAAAACTAATTAGATAATATGTTTGTAAAGAAAGAATCACATACATTTGTATACTTCATTATGTAGGAGTAGCATGATGAACAAACCAACACCTAAACCCTTGTATCACAATACCTTCCTTCACCTATTCAAATTTTTGACACCTTGATGTGAATACCACACAAACATGCAGATAAACAGTCAAAGAGATCCAGCAACCTGTTATGATATTGATTGTTCACAGCATTTGGAACTTTGTAGTAATGATTTATGATAACAACACGTTTGTTGACCTTGTGTCTCATTTAAAAAAAAAAAAATTAAGAGTTAAAAAATCCAGCCTTAACATTTTCTATGCAGCTTACAAATAAGATCTTTGTAATATAAAGTAATATGACAGTTAACATGAATAATAACTTGAAAGGGTTAAATGTGCTACCACTGCAGCAGGATTTTGGCTACAAAACTTGTTACCCATCCATGCAATATAACACCCATCCCTGCAATATATAGTAATCAACTGTGGACCTTGCAATTCCTTGTCCATGCATCCGATGTCTAGGATCGCACTACTCCATGACACAGCCCACTGATCAGTACGACGGTCATTAACCCATTCGGACTGTACACAGGCATGCTTGACTTAAGCCTGACCAAGACGCTGTGTGCCACGCAACACTTGTGTACAGCGACAGAGTAGTGTATAGTTAGCTTGACTTGCACACTCAAACCACAAAATGTACAATTACACACCATATGTTTAACAAATAGAGTGAAATCAGACAAACAGACTGATGAAGATGTCATCAAAATCAGACCCACAAACAAAGCTGCAGAATTTGTACAAAGCTGCACAAATATCAGTGATATTAGTCACACCTGCATGTCCATACTCAAGTCAGCAAAAGTGATGATGTAATCTTCTCACAGGTCCCACACTGAAACTGTACCCAAACCTTCACTAAATTTCTCCCTCTGATCGACATGAAAAACCAACACATATAACATGTATCCTCTGCACCAAACTATGGGCTGCAGTCGCTAAATCCCTGACCAAAATAATGATTCCAAAGATATCTTTGCATGCAAACTAATTGAAAAGTTACAAGGTGATCAGTGAAAATATGTGACATCCTGTAACATTCTCACTTTAAGTTCAAATTTAATGAAACTTCAATTACTGTGTTCATCTGACTTTACTCTATTCATACAGTTAACTTGAGCATGGAGTGAAATTGCATATTAAAAGAAATTGACAAAATGAACTCTATCATAGTGCTTCTGCTTTGTCTACGATGCAACAGTGTTGGCCACTAACTCTTTACTACACAAGCAACTAAGAAGCTTTTGTAACAAAATCATTACTCATTTCAGAGTTGTCTGCCACACTTGTTGAAAACATCCCTGAGTTGATTCGAGCTCTCTTTAAAGATGTTTGGCATCACTGTCAACGAGCAGTCAACAGACCTTGACACATGTGGACCTTGTACGGCTATACACCTGCTGGAATACGTCACTTCTAATCATCACAAGAGAGCAAGAAGGGCATTACTGAGACTGTGTAATATCTATGGAACTGATGCCCTCTTGCTTGTCAAATGACAATATGCAAATGTCTAAGTGTGACCATCAATTCTGCCACTGTGGTCTCATTTCATGGCTTGAGATGAGACAGGCGCAATCAACTAAATAAACATACAACCTATACAATATACAATATATAACATATCTTGATAAAAAACTTCACCAAACCAGCAATAAAGAAGTCAATTGGAGAACAAAATGCAAATGAGTGTCACAGGAGAAATGTTTTTGGTTTTTTGTTTCTATTTTATTAGAATCTATACCAGTGAATAGAGTAGGAACAGTTGCCATTGCTGGTGTAGTATAAGTGCGTTGAAATGTGATGAAGCGCGATTTGTGTTGTAACAAAATAACGAGTGTGTTTTCTATAACCCACTGCAGAAAGCTGTGTGGGGAATGCGATGAGACAAAAGCGATGCGACAAAAGGGTGGAATTTCCACAGGTGCCAGATTCCGCGGGCGAGCCGTCCAGGGTTTCTATGTAGTACATTGTGTAGTTTTGTACATGATAGGGTAAGAATATTTTAAGTGTGTGACAGACTGAGCAGGGATGTGGTCGAAGGAGGAGTCGTAGCAGAACCTCGCCAGTTATTAATCCTTTTAAGCCAGTCTGGACCACTTGAAGCCAGGGTTCTTTTTCCTCTCCACGGAGAAGAATACTATCCATACAACCAGCAATGGCAACTGGGTTTCGGGACTTCGCCCCAAAGTCGGCAATGCCATTCAAGATGCGGTGAAGGCTGCTGTCAACTACGATACCGGCCAGTGGAAAACCAGTTCACTGGATGTGCTGAACGTTGGCAAAACTACGCTCTTCAATCCGCCTGTCGACACTTCTGTATGCTTTTTCGCGTCCAGCAACATTGGTGATGTACACTGACAATTGAACACTGGATATTTCATGTACGGTACTAGGAACAGTGGCCAAACAAGTTAACTGGCGATGTTATACGCCCGATTATATTTGAGTTGGCTCATCACTTTGCAATTTGGAGAGGAGTGAGATGTTCATTAGTGCCTATGATACACGTCAACAATATTTTTTTTTTCATCATATATGGTGCGACCGTGAGGTGTTCTTTTTTTGTGGGTGTGCATGACTGACAAGATAAAGGGATAAGAAGCCCGAATGATTATTAGCTCAGCAAGAGCTTGTTGAGTTTATGTCCCTTTCATGTACACGCCTTCCTATGGCGAATTGTGAGTGATGTACCTGGAAGTTTGTTTGAGGAACCGTGTATAGTGAGCTCGAGCATTTGATGCTCCATTGTGATGCTCTTTTCGTAGCATTTGGAGAAGGTTGAGTGAATATATATATTTTTTGTTGTTCGATAACATAGATAACTTAGAAGTTAAACACTTAATGATATATCAGTAGGAGGATATTTAGTCGCTTCATGTGTACCTCTAGGACCATATAAGTGGGGGTGGTATATAGATGTTAATGGAGTAACGATTACCCGCGTGTATAGTTACAATTATAATTTCTACACCCCCCTTTTTTTGAGGAAGTGTTACAAGTGTTATCGAATATGAGTATACTAGCCCATGTTACTTAGCTAGGTCCCATACTCGCCCTAAGTGAAAGGTGAGTTGCAGAAGTGGTGTAACAACGTACTGCAACAGTTGTAACAGTAGTAAGGGCGACGGAGTGGTTATTGATGTAAAGATATCACGGCAGGTTCATATCAGGAACCTGAGATATCCCATAAGGTACTTGTGTATGGATTTGAGAATCAAAATTCGTGTACACGAATGTGCAACTCAGTTGATGAGATATAAGTTAACGATATTTTGAAGTTGTGAAGTCCTGAGGGTTGTTGTGTTCGAATAAACACTACAGATTGGTTGAGATACTAGATCAGTAAGTGGCATGTGTGATTATATCCGACTCTGGTTTAACCCATGCAAATGTCTAAGTGTGACCATCAATTCTGCCACTGTGGTCTCATTTCATGGCTTGAGATGAGACAGGCGCAATCAACTAAATAAACATACAACCTATACAATATACAATATACAATATATAACATATCTTGATAAAAAACTTCACCAAACCAGCAATAAAGAAGTCAATTGGAGAACAAAATGCAAATGAGCCATGCCCATTATAAGGCTACACATGGTTACAATAGCATAAATTGTCTTGTCGAACTTAACCAAAATGCACCACCACAGAAATTTCACTTTCTTCGCATTATTTGAGTCTGTAAATCAACTCATTTATATGCACCTATCTTTCTCTCTTTTGCCTCCTATTGATCTGTTCATTCTTCTCATGACACGAACACATCATCACATCACAAAAACTACTACTAAAGCAAAGACAAGCACACAGTGCTTGCTGGCTGCATGTGACCCTCCGTTGTCAAGGTGACTTCTCTGTTGCCATGGTGAGGCAATGGGGAGAGCATGGCTCAGGGCAGCATCCGGGCGTCGTTAATCATCGCGGGGGAGCGGTCATCATGAACTCTTCCAGACGATGATTTTGGCATCCTCCCCGGCAGTGATCACAAGGGAGCCATCAGACGATGCCTGGATGCAGTTCACGGCACCTGAGATAGAACAGGTTGAATTTTAATATGTCACTTGTTCCCCTGTCTCTGCACTGCCAAAAATTCTTGGTGTCGCCAACACCTAGGTGCCATGCGCAGAGCAGCGTTTTAGATGTATTATGGGATAGCTCAGGGGACAAACTTGCCCCAGTTTGGGCTGCATATGCACTCCGGTCACTTTCTGTCTTTATCCAGGGGTATTTTTTGTTGAAGATTTCTTTGCTTTCCATCATGTGACCAGCACATTGAAGCCTTGCAGTTGTGAACCATGACTCTTGTGACCGCAAATCAGTAAAATTTAGAAACTTTCAACTCTTTAAAGGCTGAATTATAGCCAAGGAAAAAGGAGTGACAACAGAAAAACAGACAAATAAGTCCATTGAATGGTATGGAAACTGTGACACGCGAGACAACCGGAAGCAACAATGGCACCGAGGAATCCCATAGTGCATCTGTGACAGGGATCTTCAGCATGCGCAGAAGTTTTCTGCACATTGGTGATACCGAGAATTGTTACATTTTCATGCTTCGTAGGTAATGGACCTCCATTCGAATTTCTCCCACCATGTTGACCACAGTTCACCCACAGAGGACATGTCTTCTAATTCTTAAGGAGAGGCAACATTTGTTCGCTGCACTTTTCTCTGTATCATTGAGTGCTTCAATGACAAATTAAGCAGTGTAACCTTCCATCCTTAACTCTAAGAACTAAATGGCATGTGCTAATAAATAAGATGCATAATGATGTTTCTCATTAAAAGCCATGCTAACACTTTGAGAAGTTAAGGTTATTACCTCAAGAACATCAGTTATCAAACTACTGTAAAACGAGGAATTTTCACGTGCACTTTAATTTCGCGAATTTCGCGAGCGCCAAGATTCGCGAAATTAAAATGCACGCGAAAGTCCTTGTTTACACTATATGCATTGAACGCCAGTGGCACTTCACGAAAATTTCATGCCACGAAAAAGGCTGTCGGTTCCAATTCGCGAAAAATTCATGCCGTGAATATATCATGTTTTACAGTATGTCAATCTATAGCCAAACACACTCCTGATTCTCTTCAAATCATTAAAACCACACACCAGCCTCTCATTACAGGCCATTAGTGTCTGTTCATACCTTATCTTGCTTTATCTACTATACAAAAGATTACAAAACTTTTTGCCTGTGATCCAGCGAAGGCAGATTATAGAATTAGAAAGGGAAATATGCAAATTTCACAAACCCTTTTACAGTATTGGTATATTATGTAATCTTTGGAAAAAGAGAAATGAGAATATCAAGATGAACAATTTATACTCTGTCAACTGCAGTGTAAGTGTTTGCTACTGAAGGTAGCACACATCCGCACACATAGCGATACTGACAATGATCACGAAAAATTTTGTACAACGCTGTCAGCGACTGCCAGAGAGTTTGCTTAGCTCTTGACTGAATCCCAACAAGGATATTTTCCAACAGGTAAAGTAACACTGATGTAGCCCAAAAACAGGATACAACAAATACGTGGCTTGTTTGATCGAGTCCCAACAAATATCACACACTGAATTAACACACAACATAACTGCAAGGAGAAAGAAACTGCAGACACAGATTATTATGAGAAAAGAATTTCTCTTGTCTTATTAAAAACAACAACAACAACAAAAATAACAATCCATCCCTCGCTCTCCCCATGTATTGAAATTGTGACAAAAGACTATCCCCTCAACTCTCTAAACTAATCCAACCCCCCAAAGGGAGAGATTTCCCATGTTGGCAGACAACAATTATATCATATTGGATGGCTATATGAATGGGATACCAGGGAATATTGCATGGGTCAGGGCCAATATTGCACGAAATATTGCACGAATAGAAGATGAGCGCAGTATTGGCCCTTACAAGTGCAATATTCCCTGGTATTCCATGAATTAATGCCATCCAATATAATTATCATCATCCATACTCATCATGTAGAGAAAGCATAAACTGCACAAAAGTATCATACTTCTACTCATCGTTGAAGTCGACTCAGCACTGAAAAAGAAATAGCCCCTAAGCAAGTAACTACATATGTAACAAGTGACTAGCAAGATGTTTGTGCGCTTGTGAATTGTGACAAGATTTTGCACACTCAGCAAGCGCTTGCACAACAGACGAGACAAAATACGGTGTATTATTGAACAGCCAGTAACTATGGTAGCCTATGGGCAATTAATACATTGGTCTATGCATTTCCAATATGCTCTCATATTGAACGGTAAAAAGTGAGCAGACAACATCACGTGTTTTAATGCGCTGCTAAAACGTCCTATATAGATGATGAACATGAATGTTACCTGAGTGATGGTTGAAGGACGCCACCAGCTGCGCCTTGGCCATGTCCCACGCCAGGAGGTGACCCGACGAGTCTCCAGCCAGCAGTATGTTGTCATGCCAACACAGGCATCTGTGATTGATCCAATCAAAAAGGACGCATAAACTGTGTTAAGAGTATGACTCCACTTCATGACACAACAGAATTCTATTATCAACCCTTTCTCCATCAGGGACTTTGGACGTTATGTACAAGGCTATGGGGTTTCCTGTGCCAATCAGCGCTCAGTGCACACATAGGGTTAAGATATACTGTATGTGTCATAACAGCATAATGTCATTCTTGTTGCTATCATTACATACTGGTACAGTGTAAGTCACTCCAGTGCCTTATATCCCCATTTTTTTAAAATATATATAGCGGGTATATATATTTCTATCTCTTCCTTGTTCTTCAACTTTCATGTGTACAACTACACAATACAGTTAAACTCGCATAAGTCGATCTTCTCGGGACTGAGCAAAACACATCGACTTAGGCGATTTTCGACTTGTGCGTAAGTCGAAAAAAATCGACTTAATGACAGTTACACCACACGTACATTATGTATAAATGTACATGTATGTTGTCTACTCTGGAGCCGAGAGCTGGAGAGGCGTGCCGCAGCACAGGTCGCCCGGCAGGGCCGCGGCTAACTTTGCATGGACAGTGTATTATTAGTATTGGCACAGGTCCGATTACTTTACACCCTTGTTAAACCTTGGGGAAGTGAATATGAACGATATTTGAGCAGTGATTGATTCCAGTTTACCATACCGTGGCTTGAAATGCGTGTAGAGATGTAATTCTGATTTACCTGTGCCCGTTACTTTCCCCCTTCTTTCCGCTTTGAAAACTCAGCAGCTTCATCCATCCACTGCACAGCGCAGACTGCAAACATACACAGACTATACAGCCCAGTCACTGTACGTACGTAGCGCGACAGGGCTGTACCAGCGGACCTCCAAACACGAAGAGAGTTCAACAATCGCATGTGATCGCTTTGAATTTTGATAGTTTAGATCATTTTTTGTCGCCTGTCTGGTCGGGCTAGGTCTTATGTAAACAAAAACTGGTGTCTCGTGATTTTGACAGTGATTTATTGCACAATAAAATCTTATTCGACTTAGGCACAGTGAATTTAATGGTTTTTCCGTGAAAGTGTTCTTGGAATTTCATCGACTTAGGCGAGTATTCGACTTACAAAATTTGACTTGTGAGTGAATTAATACATGTAAGTCAATGGGGAAAAATCGGGACTTTTTAAAATCATCGACTTGCGCGATTATTCGACATATGCGATGTCGACTTAGGCGAGTTTAACTGTATATGTTATTCTCTTTATATGTCCCTCTTCACCTCAGAATAGGCTACTAGATCGATGACGCATTACAAACGCTGTACTTATTATTATCTTATTATTTTTTACATTCTACCATTCCCCTTGCTGTTTTGGGTAATCTTCTCCACATTCCTATAACCTATATCTTTTCACTTCACATCAGCCTTGTCACTGTCTGTCTGTCTGTCTATTTGTCTGTTTAGTACTTCCCCAAAACACTTTGGCAGTTTTCCATAGAGACAGACTGTGAGCACCATTTTTATGAAGTTAACACAGCAGGAGTGTGTCATCTATGATTGTCATATAATACTCTTAATGACTAATGGTGGTCTTCCCTCCTCTCCCATCTCAAACAAAATCGAAACAATCAACGAAAATGAAACTTGCAGTATTCTTGCTCTAAGTTGTTGCAATAAAGGAAATTGAGCCCTCGGACAGACAACTCTGAACTTAAGATCTAAAAGAAACAACAGACAAACAAAAACAAAATAAAAACTATGCCCTTCACACGTATGTCCGATAACTGTCAATAAAATTTATTGACAGTTAGTAACCTAATTCCCCTAAGCCCTGTTTTATCACCATACCTTCCTATTGGACTGAGATACAATCCTACGTCTGGGTGTGCTTTCTAACTTTACAACTAGGTCAGGTTTGGATGGATTACAAAATGGTGATGAAAAAAAAAAAAAAAAAAAATTGCCAGTCAAGCTAAGTTAAGGTACACATAGATGGTAAAATCATTTCTATTTACATGTTTCATTTTGTGTTAATCATGGAAGTTATCATTATTTCTTCTTTTTCTTTTTCTTGTTTTTGGTGGCGGTGGCAGTTAGGGGTAGGGGAGGTGAGAGGAGGAACATATTTTTATACATTATCCCATTAGTTGGTCCTAACCTGACATCGTGCTCCCCATCCTTGGCGAAGACTTCCGTCCCTGTGTTGACGTCAACCACCCTGATGTAGCAGTCCTGGCCGGCCGAAGCCATCTGCTGCCCGTCTGTCGTACCAAGAAAAGAATCAAAAGCTCATGATGTTACGGATAAGGGCTGTTTTGTGTATATTTGAACAGTTGGTGCGGTTATGGTGTACTGACAGCTGAATTATAAGGATGACAAGTAAAATGGGAGTAGGCAATATCATATTCATCAAAGTGCATATCAACATTGGTTAACTTTAATACCTAGAATGTAAAACCATTATCCTACAATGTACACATTTTGTTAGTGTAATGATGACATGGATATCAGAATTTCACATTAAATTGAAAAAGAAAATATTTCATTCAACAGCCATGTTTTATGAGATAATGGTAGACATTTCAAACATTTTGCTCTGTTTCTTTCCGTAAGAAATCTCCAGATAATGTAAGTAATTAGAATATCATGATGTCAACTCTGCCTTATTAATGAACAATCCCCTGAGTATGCTATTTCACGACATTATCCTCATTCACACGGGTATGAATAAATTCTAAATGAAGGCAACTCCTCTTCAAATCAATCATTCTACCTGAAAATAACATAAATGCTTTTCTGATTTACTCCAACTAGTATTAGATTCTGAGAGAGAGAGAGAGAGATACAAAATGTATCAAGTAATGCTTAAAGGTATGGAATCCCATTTGCTCGCCTTAAATGAAGAGTTGTATAAATACAGTGGTATGTTGAAGAGAATATCATTTTAGAAACTCCCATAAAGTATTGAAAGTGGAAGGTAAAATTTAGTACATTTTTTTGACGGTTAGATTTTGAATTGAATTGTTTTCGGGGCTCACCGTAAATTCCAGTACATTACTAGGCTACCTTTGCAGACCCATGTACTGCATGTGTGTCCATCATGTATATTTTGTGAAGAAAGTTCATCAACACTTACAAACATTTCTATATACATTCTTACCACACACTCTATATGTTATTACATCAGCTCTTGTACTTTTAGATTTGTGTTTATAGATCACAAATACAGAAGAATGCAACAAAAAGGCTTAAGTGTGGCTGACACACAGAACTACTGAGTAGTTGAGTTTTGTGCATTATTCAAATTTTAGATAACTGTTGACTTCCAAGTTTCTAAGCAGTGGCCTAAGCAAGTCCCCTGAGGTTCATATTTAATGTTTTGCTGCATTTTGGGAGGTCTGTAAAAGGTATCCCCTACCTTTAACAGATAGCGCTCGCTTCTAACATGCTCGGTATAATTTATTACACACACATGGATGCCAACCCTGTAAACAGCATTGCAATATTCTGACGGCTGAAGAGACACATATTTGGTGGGGAAAAAACAGTATTTTTCATGAAACCTGCATTACTTTGGGGAAAAAAAAACTGTAAAAAAATGCTGCAAAAGACTAACAGTGGCATCTAGGCACACACCTTCAGCTCCAATGGCAAACGATTCCTTGCGAGACTTATTTACTACAAGATTTCACATTAGTTCCTACTCTAAGTTCCAGAAAACATAGGAAGGTAGCACTTCTGTTGAGGTCTCCCCCACCCCCCCCCCCCAAAAAAAAAAAAAAAACTCTCAAAAGGCCTTGAGGAAGACTACACACCAGGGCTAAAGGTTACAGCGTTGACGGCCCCCGAGTGACTCTGAATGTGCCTCATCACCATCTGGTGCTCCACGCTCCACAGGTTAACGTCGCCCTCTTTAGTCCCCGACAGGAGCAGGGTGCCATCCTGACTCAAGACTGCGCATGTCACCTGTCAGAGAACCATCAACATATTGGAGGAGAAAAAAAAAGAAAAATGGATTTGACATAACGTGTTTGCAACAGAAATGACTATTTACATGTAGATCACACAAGATCTCCCTGTGATACCTATGGATTCAAGATTGGAAGCACAATCAACAACCAAAGTCAGGGAAGTTCTGGGAAGGAAAAAAAAAGGACTTTAAAGGATTTTACAATATCAAGTAAGAATCATCATCTACAATTTGTATTTGAAGCATGCATGCTACTTTACTCTCAACACCTCCAATCTATCTCTCTCCAACTCCAAAAATTCTTTCAAACCAAAACCTCGAAATACGTCAACAAAATATCACAATTCCAGTAATAGTGACAAAACATGGGGAAGGGATCATAGGCACTCAGACAATTCAAAGATGCCAGCAGGTCGTCGTGGGTAACTGGACTGCTTACACCAGTATCATGGTCCAGTTCCGCCAGGAGCTCCGCCTCGATCCTCTGGCCCCCGTTGGCCAGACCCTGGCAGGACCACATCTTGACCGTCGAGTCCCAGGAGGCGGAGGCGATGATTGGCGTGTTGTGTTGCCAGCAGAGGGCGGAGACTGCGTCGTCGTGGGCGGGAATGACCTCCAGGACACGCCCATAATCCACAGAGTACACATAGCTAACAGGAAATGAAGACAGTGTAACATTGAAATAAGTGAGAGGATTTTGACCTATCCTATATTGCATATTAAATTTTGAAACACTCTTTACAGAGAGGAAACGTTAGTAATGAATACCTTAAAGCTTTTGCAAGGTCATGAGAAATGGCTTAATGCAATATTATTAAATTTTTCACTAACACCATTAGAAACCTTGTACAAAATCTTGATATCTGAACTTGATTAATTGTATAGAAAATATAGAATTGTATATTCAAAATCATTTTGAATTTAAATTGAATTGAATTGAGTACCGATTGTATCTTTACTGTACGAGTGCGGCCATGGTGAATGAGTGGGTAACATTCGTTGAAAAAGACAAAGCCCTCAGTCACACAAGACTTGTATCTTAAATTTGACAGTTGTCTTTGCATGTTATTCATTTTCATCATTGTTTGGGAAGTACCAGTGCGAAGTTAAAACTCTGCATTTTCATCATATTCCAGTGTCACATGAAACCATCACCACTGAAATCTACAGACAATGCTACAGAGCAAGAATGACAGAATGTCCTTTGGCCTAACCGTTACACTTGTCACTGAACATTTCTTCCCTCCTTCTACCTCAACACCAGTCAATGAAACATTCAGGGATAACTTAGCAGGGATATCCATAGTTTGTTTTAAGTCTACAGACTATACACACACACACCAAACAACAACAACAAAAATAGTCCCTCTTGCTCTACGAGTTGAACATTTCAAGCATACATAATCGCACACTATAATTCCCGCATGAAGTGATAATTACATTGAGTTATCCCAGGAAGCGATTACTGCATTCTTGTCGTCGGGGGTAACCAGTACGGCGGACAAGGACATATTTGACAGGCTGACACTGCGCAGCTGCCGCTGGTCTTCCAAGGAGTACATTTTCAGCTGCGTGTCTGAACAGGTCGGAGAAAAGAGAACAAGATTTGGATTGAAACGAAATGTGAGATACGAGAAACTTGTACCCAAGGAGAGAACACAACATGCTGGTACTAAAAATAAAAAGAAAGGGAAAAAATTGTGATTTCATAGGGATATTCCCTATTATATTCCACATACTAAGAATGTTGCAATAGGATTGGTCCAGAGCTGATCACGTGATGAAGCGTAGTTTTGCCCATCACATCACCTGAGAAGAAAAGTTCGTTACACTCTATGTTGATAGTCCCTTATGTTTCGCTGCTCTCCACACAGTCCACACAGTCCTAACGGAAGTCTGAGTACGCGCGAAATAAAAGTGCGTTGCACTGTGGACTATCATGTGACCTAGGTCACTTGATAGTACACAGTGCAACGCACTTTCACTTCGGTGCTGCGCGGTGCATGCAGCAAATACATTGTTTTGTCATCTACGCGCACACGTAGCCTAAGCTCTAAGGATACCTAAAGACAGCTAAAACGGTTTCAGATGTGGAATAAAATGGGACTTTCTAGGACCCTAAATGTGGAATATAAAGCAAATAATCAACTTTTAGTTTCAGGCAATGAGACAAACTATCACTTCCTCGGCGATCTGAATGTGTACGCTATCTTTCCTCAGCTGCGCTTCGGAAAGATAGCTACATCCAGATCGCCTCGGAAGTGATAGTTTGTCCCATCACCTTCACCAACGTTGATTATTTGCTTAACGGCTCCTGTGCATGATAAGTTTTCTTTCACTCTCTTTAATTTTCTGTCAGTTCTTCTCCTCTGTTCCAATGGAGATTATGTATAAACCATATACTCTTGAGACCTCTCCTGTCATAATGGGATGCCAGATATCACCAATGCTGAAAACTCGTACCACTGCTACTTCCGAATGCACCATAGTTTGGATGACTTCATCCTAATTTGGGCAGAAATTTTCCTTGCAAAAATATCTAAATTGTATTTTATTAATCATTTGCATCACATTGTATTACACTTCTTTCCTGCAGGGCTGCACGACCTTCAAGAAATGTCTCCTTTTGGTGACTAGAGAAGATGCATGACTGAAAAGAGCTTCTTTCTTTGTGAAACACGTTTTACTTCCCAGTTCTGTCACAGCTGAAATTACACGGTTTGATTTCAATCCCTATAAAAGTTGCTCAGCGACCTAGATCATGCATCCATATCTAATACATTTCCAAAGATAACACAAATGAGACTGACTTGAATGTAATAATGATAATGATAATAATAATAATAATAATAATAATAATAATAATAATAATAATAATAATGATAATAATAATGATGATAATAATAATAATAATAATAATAATAATAATAATAATAATAATAATAATAATAATAATAACAATAACAATAATAAAAGTACATTCATAATGCACCACATCTATCATAACTGACATTCTCGGCGCATGAGATCCTGTAAGATTCAACACATGACATATATTTATACATGTATGACAATATTTATAGGTGTATGAATACCTTTTGACACAGAGAAGACTGTTTTATTGTCACTGGAGAGTTTCAAGTCACATACTGAACTGTAAAGAAAAACAGAGAAACAGGGAAGAAAAGGGTCAAAATATAAACACTTGTACAACACATTTCTTTTATGCTTTGCTTTTATGCACCTCTACACACACTCACACACACGCACAGACACACAAACACACACACACACACACACACATACAGGTGTACAAACACACACACCATTAGTTATCCCAATATGATCAACTTCTGGAAAATGAGAGCTACAGGTTGTAGCTTGATCATTGCTTTAATACCTGGTATATTTCCCAAGCATGGATGTCACAAATCTACCAACAGTACACCTGTTTTTATCATATAGAGCATACCACTGTATGTAATTCTTAAAGATATAGAGACAGCAACATACAAGTGTACGAACACATGATTTTTTTTTCATCAAAACATACTTATGGTTAATGAAAATATCCAGTTATGCCTGTTTAATCTATACATGTATCACATGTGCTTTGACACTTTCACTTTTCTATATCTTTTTCTTTTTTTATATTGGTCAAATGTCTTTATATCATGCAAAAATTCTTGTCTCGTTATAAAAAGACAAACATTACTAAGTAGATTGATTCTGCCTTGGCAAAACTCACTCTTTGTGAAGCTTGTAGTGAAAGCTGGGCTGTAGATGTGTTATCCGTTCCCATGGAGACCGGGGACTCTTCTTTCCTATTTGATTGGAAGACGATTCAGGATCCTGAAGTTGGTCTACAACAGGGTGTAAATCAGTTTCAAAGAATATGAAATATGTTGTATACCTTTAACAGAAGAAAAAAAAAGAGTTATGCAATTTCCTTTTATACCTCCAGTGGGGGTGAGAGGGGAGTGAAGGGGAGTTATCAAACAGTTCATGCATGCTCATGTAATTTAATAGCTGCAATATGTAACTACATACCAGAAAGTTTTGTCAAAATTTCCTGGCTTACAGATATACCAGCAAATACAATGTACGTCACTTATAATTGAGCTCAGTCTAGCATCTTTCTTCGTATAAATCATGTCCTCTTGAATTTAACGACCCATCAAAACAAAACAAAACAAAACAAAACAAAAACCCCAACACCAACAAAGAAATGGGCGCCTTTTGCCTGCCATCAGATTTTCATGATCGAATTGATGTGACATCGTACTTGGTTTTTTTTTTTTTGTTTTTGTTTTTAAATTGATACTGTCATAATTATACTGAAATACTACCTAGATACTGAATTCATCATGGTATCCTCATGACTTTGCATTGGCCAACATTCATTTGGAGCATGACTAGGCAGTTTGTGAATATTATTAGAACTGCTGGCATCTCTATAGTGGCAGTCACACCTCGATGGATAGCGTTACCAGCCACCCGATGGACGGAAAGCAGAATATTAAATCTGACCATCTCCTTTCTCGTCAGTTTGGTGACCTTTGGTGAATGTGTTCCTTGGTCAGGGAAGCTCAATTCAGTTGGGTAGAAAAATTGCATGCAGCCATAAAACTTGAAACGGATTCTGTACTATAGACAAATGCCTCTTTTGGCTGTAATGGTTGTTGTATTCCACGCATGAGAGCACTGGTTAGGAGTGCAGACAACTTTCACCGGCACACAATTTTCTTTCACAAAGTCATTACTAGACGGATGTCCGCTAACGCTATCTGGCAACGCCTGAATACTACTTTAACTTATTAATGCCCTCGCAATCATGAAATAGATGAGAGATGGAGTAATACATATGTAAGTCAGAAACATAACTCTTTTCTGTCTCATCAAAGTGACGGAGCTGATTGTGAGCTTTGGAGTTAATAAATGATAATAGAAGACATAAACAATGCTGTTCACACTATGACACCAATACGTACATTAAAGGGTATTCATATTCATATATACTGGTAGGCCCCACACAGTGATATCAATGGAAGAACCAAATGCACTTTGTAAACGCTCTTTGGCCCCACAGTGATATCAATCGAAGAACCAAATGCACTTTGTAAACGCTCTTTGGCCCCACAGTGATATCAATGGAAGAACCAAATGCACTTTGTAAACAAGCGTGTGCATAACTATGCATACTATTGCTTCAGAGTAAGTAATATTATCTGTATTTTATTCTGTATTTCATTCTGTATCTTATTTAGCAACATTTGATTTGATCTTGTTCGTTTTAATCGGATCCCCCAGTTATAGTATGGTCTAAAAATATCTGTACTTATGCTTCCCCTAATATGATTTTACCACGGGACCTGCGGCTCTATACAAGCTTGCTTTTACGCAGGCCCCATCATATTTTTCGCATCATGATCTCAGTTTAACTCGCATGTATACAGACCTTGTGTATACCAAGTCAAACTTTTGAACATTCCGGTGAAGTTCTATTTTGAATTATGTTCTGTATAGATTTCGTATCAATTTACTTTATATTGTGATATATGTGAGAAATATGAAAATAAATTGAAATTGAAATTGAAATTAAGAAAAAAAAAAGAAGGCAGGCAAGCAAGTAGTAATGATTTGTATCAGAGTGAATATTCTGGTTTACAAATGCAAGCATTTTCTTTGACCCTTCATGTTTCATTGTGAGAAGCAAAGTATAGCGAAACTAAAATAAATGCTTAAGTTCTTGTCTACACTATATGCATTGAATGCCAGTAGCAATTTGCGAAAATTTCATGCCACCAAAATATCTTGCTGTACAGTACATGTATGTCTTGAACTTGCCATGCTTTTTAATTGGTGTTCATTTCACTTCCCACACTTCATCAAGACAAAGGTTTAATAGAAATACACGCTCAGCAGGAAACAATTTGACAATACAGCAGGAAGTCCATTGTGATGTCATAAAGGATGATCAGGATTGCATAATCCCTCTACAATCTTGGTTGTTTTCCAGACATCCATGTCAAAAAGGTAGAGAAAGCACACTACTACTACACATACAAATCAGCAAACAACGAGCACTGATACATTATAAGCATGACACATGAATGACTGGGCACGGTATGTACAATGTATTGCCTACCGTCCGCTGGATGGGACTCAAATGACATTCCTTGACTATCATTTGTCCTGCTCTCGCTCGACCCTTCCAACGGTGACCTCGATGACTCCGTGCAAGCGTCCAGACTGGACAGAGGGGGGCCTGCTGATGGGTGACCGCTAGCAGCTTGTGGCTCCTCCTCCTGGGCACCCCTGTGGCCGCCGTCGCCGCCGTCCCGGTGCTGGACGCTGGGGTGGAAAACCTGGCTGGATGGGGTTTAGTGAACAGCTGCTTGGGTGTCTGACCAAATTCCATGATCTGGGCCTGAAGCGAAGCTTTCTCATTCGGATCTGATATACTGGACATACAAAAGTCAGGACAACCCATCAACAGAAATGAATTTTACCACCTCAACACAGCATGAACTGCTATCTGGCATGAATAAAGGTGCCTTATTTTAAAAACTACTGACTCCTTTCATCAAAGACATACTTGAATTTAGATTAAAACAAAACAAAACAAAACAAACAAGAAAGAAAAAAACCTCTATGTCATCCATGACACACATAAATTGTATATTACAAAACGCATTTTGGAATATCATATGCACAAAAGCACACATGCACACACACTCAAACTCACATATACAATATTTTGGTGATATGGATTTAACACCATTGGTCAAACAATCAGGAAAATTTTGTGAGTTTTCCCGAAAGAATAACGAAGTTAGTTTCACAGCTCTCAATTTATACTGAACACAAGGATTTGATGGACTAAATTGTAGCTCTCCTCAAAGAATTGGGACAAGAATACCAATCAAAATGGCCCTTACCTGTCAAGATCAATTGCTCCTTCATACGTCAAGTAGTAGAACACTGAAACAAAGTACAGAGAGGAAATTAAACTTGGTTAATATCTAAAAAGAACAAATGGACAGTCATAATTGCAGACAAGATAAGACTTTACCTGTTCAATCCCCACAACTGAATAACATTACTAATTAGTGTATGATTATCAAACTATATTATCAAATGTACTATGCCTTGCACTGTACTGTAGGAGTTGAAAGAAAGACACATGGTACATCTGGGCAGGAAGCAATCAGAATTTTTTGGGGTCATGTAGCCAATACACATCCTCTACAATAATGCATCAATGTTACTTCAATTCAAGAAAAAAAAAATAGAGAAAAATATGGTGAAACACTTTTCTTCACAATGATATATAAAGTGCATGACACGATGAATACATGTAAAGTACACTTATTGTGCATAATATGTTTAAGTGCTACTCATCCCATAACTTTTTTTTTTTAAAATTCTGTTGTCACAAAAGTTCCTTGCATCAAAGCAATGCCATACCTCTGAAACTTAAACCACTGAATTACTTTGCACATTTGAATTCAACAATTACATACTATTCTTTTCACATTAACTGATGTAGGGAAGATGGCATAAAGTGCTCAACATGTTGATGGATTTGTTTTGTCAGGAACAGTGGTCACACATTCAATATCATTTCCTTTCACTTTTCGCGATCTTGTGATTCCTTTCTGATTTTGTTTCACTTTTTTTTGGGGGGGGGGGTGTGCTGGTGTTTCTGGAGCAAGTTAACTTTCACTACACTTAAAGGACAAGTTCACCTTCATTTACACGTGGATTGAGTGAAATAATGCAGTAATACTAAGTAGAACACATCAGTGAAAGTTTGGAGAATATCAGACAATCCATTCAAAAGTTAAGAATTTTTGAAGTTTCAGTGCTGCCATCACTAGATGAGAAGACTACTAATCTCTATAGTTTGTGATGTCACTTGTGTAGAATGATTCAAGAAAATATAAAGAGAATTCCTCCAAATTTCCTATTCTTAAAAAAAAAAAGCACACATCCCCTTGACTTATTACTGACTTATGGTAAGGGTAATATTGTTCCCCCTGCCTCATGAAAGGGGCAAGTCAAGAGCACTTTTATCATGCAAGAAAAGTGAAAAATATGCTAAATTTTCTTCATATGTTCTTTATAATGCTGATACTGCATAAGGATGATTTGGTTAACTGAACAGACCACCCCCTCATAGAGTTAATGACTAACTGAGTAATCAACGACAGCCAAGTAAATTTCCTGGAAACTCTTCATTCTAGAAGACTAAATGTACATTCTGGGAACAAAAACACTTGTTTCAGAAAATGGCTGTAATATTCACATGCTGGTATGTCCTCTCAGGCTTACAGTAAAAGTTTACATCAGTAATAAACATAATGACTTTTTAATGCACTTGTGCTGTCTGGCATGCAATGGCTTAGGAGAGTTTCATTTCATTTCATTCTGTTTGTACACAGCATGTATGATTTTGGCCCAGCTTCATCATCCATGCGTGGCCTCGAAGGGAGGCGTGCTGTGTGATTAGTCACTTCCAGGAAGGTCACCATGGCGACACTACTGAATGTGCAACATTTTGTGAGAAGCGCTCTCCAACACACAGACTGGGCAGCTTTGACGCAACATGCGCTGAATCAAAAGAACAAACAGGTGTGGATGAAACCTACATGACTTGTGGTTAACTGAATGGAGCTCTGCAAATGAGTCTATATGAGACACGAATCAATTATTTTTTTGAAATATGCATACTTCCTGGTTAGTTCAAAATGAAAAGAGAAAGACAGATTTGAAATAGCCAAATGATGACAGCCCTTGGACAGCAAGCAAGAGGAAATGGAGAATTAAATTACCTAATTCTCATGGCTTTTGTCCCCCAATGTACAGAGTGAGGGATGTGTATGAGAGGGGAGAAATTGGCTGTAACCTGTGTCTTTGGAGTTCTCACTCGCCTCAAATTAGAAAGAGGAAGTGAAACTTGAGGAGAGTAACGAAGGATAAGAGACTACGCTGTGAGCCAATGGGGACTAATCTAATGTAATATTCCTGTTGAGAGTCGGCTTAGCGAGCTGCGGCATGCTCTGCCTTCACTGCACTTGCTCACTCAGAGTTCACGCACGATACCGAGAGCCGACATTCTGCTGGTGGGAAGGGGCTGGGCAGGAGGATCGCTTGCAGGATTGCTCGTGGCTTAATGCTTGCTGAAACAGAAAACGGACTGGCCTGCTGCGGCAAGTTTGCGACTCTCGACTCGTCTGTCACTCAAGACTGCCAGTCAGGGCACGGTGCTCATGAAAGAGGGATATGCCTGCGAAGGACAGCTCTCAGCCCTTCTTCCGCTAAATCCCCCCCGGCACATGTACGGAGCATTGCACATGCCTGTACCTGCAGATTTTTCAGTGCTTGCTGGATAGACGCCTGCACAGGGAGTGGCAGGCAGGCAGGCAGGCAGCAGAGAGGGTTGCTAAGCACACGTGTGATCGGTGAAGCTGTGGGACTGTGGGAGAGACTTACTCCAAGCCTTCTCTCTCTCAAGGAAATAGTACTAATATGGAAGCGTTCACTTTCTTCTTGGCCATTTGTAGCATTTACGCAAATATTGGACATGCTGCCGGTGCCAAAATACTCATGAACGCCATTTTGGGGAAGGGGAGCCACTACTACATCACCACTGCTATAGGCGAGCAGCTTGTGCACAGGGGTCACAATGTCACCCACTTTGTGAGCGATGCGTACTACGAGCAGGCACGAAGCGGGCCGAATGCTGACCTGTTCAGCTTTGAAGTGTTCAACACGGCCATGCCCAAGAAGGTGGTTTACCAGCTCTACGCCAACTTGAGCAAGGTTGCCTTCCTGTCCTCCCTCAACAGCCAGAACATGGATATCGAGAGCAAGCCTCCGCGGCACCGCTTCATGGATTGTCAGGCTATTCTCGCAGACAAAGAGCTCCTGGAGAGGATACGCAGCGCAAACTATTCGCTCATCATCTATGATATGCTGTGGCCTTGCCTGCCGATCGTCGCTCAAATGCTGGACATTCCACTCGTGGGTATCATATCATTTCCAAATCCCTGCATGGAGACAGAGATAGCGGGATCCAATTTCAATCCATCCTACTTGCCCTGCACGGGTATAGGATTTACGAACAAGATGAATTTTATGCAGCGTTTTTTCAACACCTTCCTCTACGCATTCGTCCCCTGGCTGACGACAGACAAGTACGTATGGTATAATGAGCTTCTGCACACACACAACAGCTCTGTTGAACTGATAGACATTGTGAAAAAAACCCAGCTCTACCTCGCTAACAGTGACTTTGTGGCTGACTATCCATGTGCTCTGACACCGAATGTGGTTCTGGTTGGAGGGCTAACCACCAAGCCTCCAAAGAAACTCTCGCCATCTCTGGAAGACTTCGTGGAGAGTTCTGGGGAGCATGGCGTCATCATCTGCACCTTTGGTTCCTTCCTGTCTTCAGAAGAACTCTTTGCTGCAAACAGTAAGCTCAGCATATTCATCTCCGCTTTCGCAAGGCTTCCTCAAAATGTGATCCTCCAGCTAAGCCACACCCCTCCGTTCCCGTTGCCCGGAAACGTGAAAGTCCTCCCTTGGCTGCCGCAGAACGACCTGCTGGGCCACCCGAAGACCAAGGCCTTTGTGTTCCCCGGAGGAAATAATGGATTCTACGAGGCCATCTACCACGGGGTACCGACCGTGGTCATGCCCCTCCGCGGAGACCAGTTCGACGTCGCCGCCAGGGTCACCTCATCCGGCATTGGAGTTGTGGTCAACAAGCTGACCGTGACGGAGGAGAGCCTGCATCAGGCCATCCGCCAGGTCACCACCACCTCCAGCTTTGCAAACAAGGCCAAGAAGCTCTCTTCAATCTTCAGGGATCGGCCCATGCCCCCTGCCCAGCGGGCCGCCTTCTGGGTGGAGCATGTCATCAAGCACGGGGGCCAGTACCTGCAGTCGACAGCAACCGAACTGAGTCGTATGCAACATATACTCTTGGATGTCATTGCTGTCATGTTTGTCATTTTCATTGTGCTCGGACTTTCACTCTACAAGTGCAGCTCCAAACTCCTGTGGTTCATCTACCGGGTAGTTACCAGAAAACATCTCAAGAACAGCTGATGAGGAAACACTGCTAGGAGTCTTGGTTCACCCACCCAAAAGTATTATTATCCCATTTTTCAGAGCATGGCACTCGCCGATATCTTTGAATCTAGTAACGGAGATTTGGCTGACAAATGTTAAACCATGATTCACTCTTGACAGGTGATGAGCTATCTATGATGCAAAGATAACAAATGCCCAAAAAAATAAACAAAAAACTACACGTAACCGTAAATTAATGTATTGTACTCTTGCCAGTTTTTGATCGTAACTGTCGGGAACCTTTCTTCAAACTTTCACTCACTAAATTTTGCAGCTCTCTGTATTAATGAAACTAGTTTGGAACTATCATGCAGTCGACAAGAAATTGTTGGGCAATGTTTTGCATACAATCCAAACTTAAACTCAGGCATGAAAAACTGCAACCAGAAAAGGAATCATTTCTGCCAAACAAGTGCCTTTAGCATCATTAGTGTGCAAGTAGGGGAAAGAAAAGCCTTGAACTATTTCATTTGAAGATGACACGTAGAATGATGGTATAAGTATCATTATGCTGTAATGTTTCCATCTTATGTTGTTTGGGGCTTTATGACTTCTTACCATATCTACTAACTGTGTCGCTGTGGTAAGTGACAAATGAAGAAATTTACCATCTTGTTAAATGTTGTGGAGTATAACAATGAAGCATTTTGGCGACCAGAATTCTGTGGCTCAACACTTTCTGCAAGATATAGATATTATTGACAAAAGTGTGTGCTAAATGTGCAGACTTCAATACATGCCTTGATTCATGTGTATGTGGATTCCATGTGGAAACAATTTTGCAATTATTTGTATATTTATGTTCGGTATTCATTTCCATTCACATGGATTCAGGGCGATGAAAAGAATAATGAGCATGCTCTCTACCAAGCATTCTTGAATAGGAATGATGTAACACTACACACTGTAAGATGATAATGTAAGGTTGGTGAACAAAGAGACATCCAAATTTGCTATGGTATGCGTACATCCTTCACTGCTTAATCTGCACTGATATCTGAGATTGTCAACTCAAAGATGAGAAAATCTTTCCACTCAGTTTATACCAAATAAGCTCCTGTATTCAGGGCATGTCTGAAATACTGCTCCTGGCCCTTTACTGTGGCAAACTGAAATCATAACGAGTTTTATCCCGTAACAAATTTAACTTATTGTTCTCAAGATGGTATACAATAGTCATTCTTGCAGATCAGTAACATGTGGCATGTCCCATTACTGTTATCAAGTGGGAACCCTTCAAAGTTTAAGGACCCATTGTCAATTTCAGGGGCCTTGGAGTGCAATATTTGTAAGAGTATGTGAGGTATTATTATAGCCATACCCGTGCAACCTCATTCCAATCAGGAACAGCCATTTTGTGTTAACCCGATGAGGACTAGTCCCGTATATACTCGGGTAGGTGTCTATGGGAAACGTGTAATAACAAAAGCAGCTAATCTTCGACGGGTTAATAATACATTGCACTACACTACTACTGGTATACCTGACCTAGAAGTTGATATCATGTCATTTAAATGCAGGTGTTTTATGCAGTGTTCACAGGATTCATACAATCTGATTTTAAAAAACAAACAAACATAATTTACTTTTCAACAGACTGTAACAAATTGTTCCAGTGATCTGGAGGTGAACACACTTATAGATGGGATGTGTATGCACCTTTCATGAACATGGGCCAAAGTGTGTATTGCACTCCATATATATGCAATATTTTGACTTGCGCTACATACCTTTGTAATGATAAACAAACTGATCGATCTATAGATTCATATTTCCAGGATGCTCGTTCCTTTTATTGTTATTACAAGAAGGAATAAGATACATTCTTCTGGGCTCATGTCCTTTATATGAGAAATATCTGGCAAAAATTTGAGATGAATAATTGCTTGTTCTTTTTTAACATTTACTTCAACTCTAATTTCAACAGATCTATTACTTTTCATTGCACTGATTTTATTCAAGGGGATTTTTCTCTTCACTACAAAACGCTTTATTCATATGAAATCTGTAGTTACCTGGCACTCTGCACAGAGCCAAAAACCTTTGACACAAAGCAAAATATACCTTCTTTATACAGGTTCATTGTGCTTTCTACACATAAACTCTGTTCATACTGTACGTTCATAGTGAGGGAAATGAAGGTAGTTCCTCAAGTGCATAACTTTAGCTGCATGACTCATCCAGACGCTAATGACGCACAGCTGTAGAGCGACAGATAGTTAACCAAGATCCCATCATAGCAGCCTACATGACGAGTGAAGTGTATTGCTAGCCATAGTGGCAATCAGGGGCATAGGAGTACAGATCGTCTGAACTAATCAATCCTTCTTTGCTATTCATACTGGGGCATCAATATTTCACATTAGCATTTATATCACATATTGAAGTTCAAACACAATCATGATGCTATATTCACTGTTCTAGCAACATCATCTTTCCTTGCAGAACAATGTACTGAATTGGCATCTTATATCAAGAACACATTGTCCGCCATCTCAAGTGTGCCTGGCGGAAGAGTGATCGACATTGATATTGACATGTCGGGATGACCTGTTTTTTAGGCTGCTGTGACCACAAAACTGTGCAATAATGCCTCGAATCCCATGGAGGTACATGTAAACTGTGTAGATTTGCGGCATGGTCTGAGCAATAATGCTAGTCAATTTGCACACAGTACAGTGTGTACATACAGTAGATACCTGGGTATACAAAATACTACATGTACATACTGTATGATGGCTGATTTGAATTGCTCAGAGGTGAATAAATGGCTTATCTTCTCACAGAGGCACAATTTATTACATTTTTAAATACAAATAGCTGTATTGGATGGACTTATTCAATGGAATACTGGAAGATATTATCCTTGGGTCTAAATATTATCTGGTGCTCCCTTCACTACCACCCACTACAAGAAAAATGCTTTGAAACTAGAAAATTCCACCAGATTTAGGTGGCTTTGTGTAAAAACAAGAAAAAGCATTACCGGTACTGCATACATGTATATTGAATTCAGGTCCTATATAGTTTACTGTTTGATAGTCTTTGTGCACTAATCTTTATAGCTGATGAGAAAGATAACCACTGTATTGTGCATATTGTGGTTGCTTCTTTGTATGTCTATTCTTTTAACAATAAGTATGAGCCCATTTATGAAACTTTTTGAAACAATTTGTAACAAGTTTCTATGGCCTGCAATCAGGTATCATATTTAATCAAGACTGTGACATTATCATGGCACAACGTGACTCCGGATGATCCAGAATGGGATCACGAAGGGAGTTGCGAGGCATTGTTCCCTGATAAATTTGATATAAATAATGGTGAATGTTGAGAAATATTTGTGTGTGCAAGACATAAAATGCTTATAGACTGCTTATGTGCCAATGACAGTTGCTTACATTTGTAGTTCACATGAATTCATGACAAAAATTGTTGTTCTTCTTCAATGATTCAGTAGAAGCTTTTGTGATATGGAATTTTGACGTTTGCTCCTGGTAGCTTTGATATAGAAACATGCGATTCTAATGACAGAGGTTTATTTTTTATGTGTACCCATACATCTGTGTCTTGATGCTGGCAAAGTTGAACACAGAAGTATGAGTCCAAAATGTGAGTAAACTTCTTGAATGGATGACTATGATGGCTATGGACCAGGAATAAAACTTAAAGTTGTCTGACACAAAGGATCAGTAGCGTCAACGTAAATGTATCTTTGACAGTCGCTAAAAGGGTGTTCCTCAGCACATATTTATCTCCCGAGTACAGACAACTTTAAACTGCAGACTGTACCGCATAGGCAAGGTGTAATGTCTGGAGAATTAGTGAAGATAAAAACTATCTTTGTACAAAAATGCCAGCAACTGATTTTTATGTGGAGATTCTGTTCATTACGAGGTATATTTCGCTGTGTTTTTATTTTCACAAATATTGCGAGTCAGCCGATGTTCATGACATCAGCAACTTGCACAGTACATCGGGATATTACCTCCAGTAACAAAAACGTGTTGTACACATTGTCACCAAGGTGGAAAATTAACTCTCCTTTTGAAATGAAAAAAAAAAAACTTTTTCATTATTCCATGACATTGACAGATCCCAAATTGCAAAATATCAAACTCGCAGAATACATGGCATCCACAGTTGTAATAGTTTGGGCAATGATTATGTAGTCAGATAATGTATGCTGCAAAAGCATCATCGGGGAAATTCAGGGGTGGTATTCTGAGGTCGTAATTAAGTCTGTAATTAACTTCGTGATTAAGTCGTGAAGTTAATAGGCCCTTAATCATAGCCAAAATCGGTATTCCGAGGACGTAATTAAGGTATGATTAAGTCCCCTGTAATTATCTTAGGTCCCTCCCATCTAATTGTTATTCCATCCAATCAGACGCGTTGTTAGAAGCCAAAATGATGATTACACGCGCAAATATGCCCTCAATGTGCGCTCCTCCATGCCCCCTGTAATTACAACCCAAGAGCTCCGTGCGCACACTCCGGTATTGACTACAACCCCTCACCTACGCACGCGAAGATCTCAACCTCTTTGCTCACATAAAAGACAAAATTACTCAAAGATCGGCTATATATCTTTTTTTCTCTGAATTCTACGGATACTATGATAACAAAATTCAACCGCTCCTCGGTTACCGAAGACGGTAAGCATTGTTTTGGCAGAGAAAACACGATGTAATGCGTGATATCGGAGTAGTTAATGACACTCTTAGGTATCATTAAGTTTTCCATTAACTTTCATACTTAATTACACCCTCAGAATACCGATTCGTAATTAACTCTGTGATTAAGTCCTCTCAGAGGTGCACGCGCATTGATACGCGCAAACGCGTAGGTCCTTCCCGCCAAAACGCTTGTTGCTATGGTAGTTAATATACCCCCTACTTAATCATGCTCTCAGAATACCAATTCGGTAATTAAGTGCTAATCAGACACTTAATAAGCTCTCAGAATACGGCCCCAGTATTTTGTAGGCCCCTCTCTCTCCCACGTTTCTTTTAAGCATGAGAAAGTGCTTATCTCTCTTACCCACACAATATGCATAAACCTACCACAGAGACCTTTCCAAAGTGTTAGAAGAGAGGTCAACAAACTTTCCCTGTGGGTAGATCTCTACATAATTATCCCAAGAAACTGTCCCAAGACCATCCGGCCCCATGGCAACAAGACGTGCTTGGCACTTGGCTCGGGGTGCGAGGCAGCAGATCCGAAGGTCATACATAGACCTATCCACTGTGAAGTGATTACATGTGACGATGTGTTGCCTGTACGTGTGCGTGGAGACGATTCTGTGTACAAATGTAGTTATGTGGGAATCGCAGCTTGTCTGTTCTTAAGAATTCATGTACGGCTTTCTTGAATACTAGTAGTGAACATCGCTGTGTGGAGTCCAGAGGGGCATTTCATGAAGCGTTTTGGTCGGATATTTTTCTGACAAACTGTTACAAGCTTCTGAAATCCTTTGTCCAACAACTTTGTCAGACAAAATGCTTCATGAAATGCCTCTCAGGGCTGACCATGGTGTTTTTATGTCGGTCATTGTCCTTCCACAGAAAGCTGAGTACTGGCACATGACAAAACATGAGCCTATGTTAATAATGATATAGATTCATAAGTCATTCGATGATGATGATGATGATGATGGTAGGTACATATGAGTAATGATCTGTGTTACATATGAGCTGTTTGTTTCATCTGACATTGTTTGTGTTTATCAAAGCATATCTCCGTAGAAATTGTGCTTGAAAATTTCATGCCAATTGTTATAAACAAAAATCCAAATACTATAAAACCAGAAATCTTTGCATGCATGAAACCATCACAAATTTTCACGACAGTAAAATGCACATGACAGTTTTTGGGTGTTTTTTTTTAATGCCAGTGGCAATATGGAACAGTTTTGTACCACGAAAATGGCCGTCAGCTCCAATTTTTAAAAGTTTAATACTGCAAATATTTCTGGTTTTACAGTATTCAATAAGGCTGAAAACCGATTTGATCTAAATAAAGATTGCGGAGTGGTACTATCCGTGAAAAACGAATAACATCGCTCCTGTGTTTAGTTCACTTTTTATGCTGTCTGTCATATTGTTTGATGAGGGTGTTAAATACTGAATTCATTGCAAGTTGCCTTAAAGATAATAAAAAGTTTTGGTACCTCAAAAGCTTCCCTGAATTTCCTTGTCTTGGTTTGTGTTTCAGGTTAAAGTACGTTGTCTGTGAAAATTACTCGCCCCAAAGTGCTCTCATGTCTTAGTAATCATGCAATAATGGTTTCGTACCAGAGCCAACGCTGTACAGCATCGATAAATATTGTACGAAACCACTGACTGCGACCAGCAGCGTGCAGCCCATTGTACGCATAGCTAACTGCGACCAGCAGTCCATACGCATAGCGTAATGGGGCTTCGCATTGTAGCATTCAGGATCATGACAGAATTAGTATCGCGGGTAAATGTCAACTTAAAATCCAAAAATTTCTTCGATTTGAAGACTTACCAATTAAGTTGAAGTATTGAAAACAGGCTTCGAATAACGTTTGGTTCTGCCAATAGCCCCTTTCTGTTCGAATTGATGACTGAATGTGACTCGGTCGAGAGTACCTTGGGAGAGCTACTAGTACATACACTGGATACCATGGCCAGCGCATGCGCACACAAACATCTTATCCGTTCATGGATTTGAAATTTGTGTGCATGTGATGTGTTCGCATGCACTGGCTGTAGTATTCAGTGTACTGTATGTAGCTCTCCTAAGGTCCTGTCGACCGAGTCACATTCAGTCATCAATTCGAACAGAAAGGGACTATAGGCAGAACCAAACGTTGCCCGGAGCCTGTTTTCAATACTTCAGCTTAATTGGTAAGTCTTCATATTGAAGAATTTATGGGATTTTAAGTTGACATTTACCCTGCGATACTAAATCTGTCATGATCCTGAATGCTACAATGCGAAGCCCGATTACGCTATGCGTATGGGACTGCTGGTCGCTATGCGTATGGGGCTGCTGGTCGCAGTTAATTGCATGATTACTAAGACATGAGAGCACTTTGGGGCGAGTAAGTCTCACAGTGTTAGTTATATGAAAGGTACTTTAACCTGAAACACAAACTAAGACAAGGAAATTCAAGGACACTTTTGAGGTACCAAAACTTTTTATTATCTTTAACTTTTGTAAGTTGTACTTTAATATGCCTATCTTACAATTTACTCATAACAAAGAAATTCAAGGACAATCACACAAGGGTTGAATGCCAGAGGATATTCTCAAAATGTAGGTGTGATCTCTCTTGTTGGTCAATATACTCTGGTTGCTGACTGATTGCTATTGAACTGCATGCTGTTTGAAATGTTCCACAGAAGAACTGTGGTGCTATTACAATGAAGGCAGTACCATATGAATGAGATGAACATGAATGAGCAGAAAACTATATTTCTTGAGATTTCCCATTGGAACCAATTATTCTATCGTATTGAGTCTGAAGTCCCCTGAAAATGAAAGTGGCTAGGAAATGTTCCTAACACACAACAGAAATGAGAAATCACAAGTACATACAAGTAACCTCATGGATCAGTAATTGTTGGCAATTAAATGTCATGTGATTTCCTCAAGCATGCGGGATACGTCATGGGTCATTAACATCAGGCATGACAGCGACAAGTACCATAAAAACAAAACAAAAAATCCCACAGGTATTCATTAATTTCTGCAACGACAAAAAACAACAACAACCCAAGAACAGCAGTGTATATTTGGTGGTTTAGTATGCCTAGTGCATGCAACAGATGACATATCACAGTGATAGCTTAGTATAGTCGGTTTTTCGATTGGGTTCCTTTCTACAACATCGCGCTCAATAATACCAGCGCCAGGTACAATTTATATCAGTACATTATTGCGGTCACTAGGAAACTATCCATAATTACACACTTCATCATGCGGTGCAATCACTCAATCCCCTAGGATAGGGTAGCATTACAGCCAGGTTGACATTTTGGAGCTTACATGCTAAATAATCGATGACGCTAATGCTGGACATCCTATAAAGGGGGTACCCATTTCAGTATGTGGGCAGACGAGAACTTTGTACACAAAATGATGTGCTATTACACAAGATACTGTAAACGTCAATATCTTTGCACAATTATTATTATTTTTTTTGTGTGTGCTGAGCGCCTCAAAAACATATTTGTGGGTTCTTGAATTTGTGCTGTGTAATTGTCAACCCATTCATGATGTGCAGAGAAAATTGTGAAGATATTTTTTTTTTGGTTTTAGAATTTGCACTAGCCAAAAGTAGCGCGAAACATGCAAAAATTAATGTACCATGAAAACTTCCCCATTACAGTATATCAAGAAACTAATGTCATTGAGGAGCAGATATGCATCTGTACCAAAAAATTAAAAAACAACAAAGCATGTGACAATTGAATTGAGAAGTAACCTGGGTATTCCCTCACAGTTAATATTTCTATAACCCTTTTTACACTTGTGTTTCTTAACCCCGTACTTTCTCTGACCCAGGACTATCATTAATCCCAAACCAATTTCTTCAGCTTTGCACACTCGCTAATAAATCCCGTACTAAGCTCTTGTCCCAGGCCAAAGAGAAAACCAACCTTTTTACACTCGTATTTCTTAGTCCCGTACTTTCTGATTGGTAATTGGGGTTCGGGCTTCGTCTCCGTCGCTAAACCCCAGATTATTTCTTTGTTCTGTTTACACTCGCTTGCTTGGCACCACAATTGCGGTGCTAACCCTGCTTTTTTGCAGGGCCAGATACACTGTAGTATGGGATTATCAGTGGGGCTAGCCCACTTTGGCAAAAACAAGCGTAAACAGAAAATGGGCTAAGGAAAGTCCAGTACCAACGGTGGGGCTAAGGCCCCCCCCCCCCCTTAGCCCCACCATTGGTATGGGATTAAGCAAAAATTTACAAGTGTAAAAAACGCTTATTATCACTTTTGTAGTTGTGTGCCTCTGATATTTTATACATAAATCATGTGCATGTGCATGATACTGTGTGTATGTGTACGTGTGCATGTGTACGTCCATGAACATCTCGTGCATGTGCAAAACACCATATATCCAAATTGAATCACTAAATGGGACACATGAAAATCAAGCTTGTGTCAATAACTCATTTCCCTCACCACCATGCCCAGTACCAGGGATGCCAAGTTCAAAAATATTTATGAGTGAGATTTTCATGACTCGGCATCTCGGCATGCGAATGTGCAGGCGAGCGAGGGTGTGGGAGGGGTTTTTCCCCCCTGTGGCCTCCCACAGGAGGGAGCTTTTTCAATTTTTAGCTCTTAATGGTGCAATCAGGTGCATTTTTAAGTGACTACTTCTTACTTATTTTGAAAGACAAAAGAGAAATATACCTTCAATTGCAACTATCACTTTAATCTTTTGAGCTATGCTCATTATTATAGGCCCAAGTTGCAGACTTCGCCCGATGCGTGAGAAAAATGGGTGTCATGCGTGAGACTTGGTAGCTCTGCAGTACAATAATGTATAGTTGAAGCTGCAGCAGCAGTTCTCTCAGGGTTCTATACAGTTTGCTGCATGGTACAAATACAAGATACACGTAGAAACAATTTCGCATGTATTTTAAAACAGGAAATAGGTACATGTGTAGAGTTCGCTGATGATGATTAAAGCCTGTGCAATGTAGTTCTGAACCCACCCCATTCCCCCTCACAAAACAGCATGAGTTAATGCATTGATTGTTTTAAAAAAAAAAAAGTGAAAGAAGCTCTTTTCATTGTATCAGCAACACCTTTCACTCACAAGCTCTTAAAAACTACAATGCGCTATAAGACCAAAAGTTGTTACTAAAACCTCACATTTCTATTCAAATCAACTATGCCATGCATTTGTGACAGCCTGCACAAAATTCAGACTGCATGATATAGAATACAATTTCACTGCAATATCTGTGAAAAGTGATCACACATAAAACTATGAACTTAGAATTACTACCAGTAATATTCACCTTTGGTCGAGGATCGAAGTAATTAAAAGACTTTCAGACGTGTCTTTGGTGGAATCAATGCTGGTACCTTTAACTTCTAGTATATTACACTGGAGTGGATAAATTTGTTTAAAAGTTTCCATGCATGCACCGATGACAGTGGAGTTGATGTGACAGATTACTTGGCTGCACACAAATAAACTCAACAAAGACAGAAAAAAGAAGAAGAAGAAGAAGAAGAAATGCATACAGGATAGAGAGTATTAAAGACAGAAAGATAGCTACATTTGAGTTAACACGCTCTCTTACATACAAAATTCTCCAGAACTATTTTTTTGCCATGCACTCTCTGCTATTAGTAATCAGGATGTGAAGCTAAAGGCTCTCCTTGAGTTTGAATTTGTGGGAGCTGAAACATGCACTGAGGCATTACAAAGCTGAATTCAGATTATGCAAAAATGTGGAGCCCCCTGTAATATTTTGCTCCCGAGTTAACATTTATCCCAAGAAAAGGAAAAAATAGAGATATGTGCTGTGACTGTGAAGGCAAGTGCTGACTTGAAGTTTGGCATTGAACTAAAGTTTCAAAGAGTAAGGGCTCATAAAAACATTCATTCACTAAATATCCACCAATTTATGATCTTACTCCTATATATGGCAGGGGAGAAAAATGCTTACTGTAAAACGAGGAATGTTCATGTGCATTTTGATTTCACAAATTTTGCAAGCGACCACGATCCGCGATATTAGAATGCACGTAAAAGTTCTTGTCTACACTATATGCATTGAATGCCAGTGGCAATTCACGAAAATTTCATGCCGCGAAAAAGGCTGTTGGCTCCAATTTGCGAAAATTTCATGCCGCAAATATGTCATGTTTTATAGTATCTTGCATAAAGATAATTGTCATAGAGTAATAGGGTGTTGTTGCTGTGTGCATGTGCAGTGTTTGTGTTCTTGTGACCTTGCTTGCAGTCTTGTCTGCTCTTTCAAGATGCAGACACTCTAGAGAATAAAGCAAAGCTAGCGACGTCACTAGGGGGCTTGCCCCCCCTCCCCCTCACTTTTTGTGCACCATATAAAGGAATACATAAGGTATGCGTCATCACTTTGGGCCCCACCACCCCCCCCCCCCCCCCCCACTTTTTTTAACCAGGAAGTATGTAAGTGGCACTAAAAAAAAAAATAGATCTTGAGGTGTGAGCCGGCCCTGTAGATGCCAGGAAAAGCTCACCATTACTTCTGGAGATAAAGAAAAACAAGTTGCAAATGATGTCTGTTTGAATTCTGCAGACAAAAAAAAAAAAATAATAATAATAATAATTGCATAGGAAATCAGATGAGACAGACTTAGTATCATCACGGCCAAGTCAGACTTGTGCAAGATTGATTCTCAGAGGAAATCAACATCTAGCATTCTAATTGATCTACTTGTAGTTTCAGTCATATTCTTTACAAATATTGTTAAATATCTGTCTGCACAGAACAGAAGTTTACATGTATCTGCTCCCACCAGGGAAACTATATAGGGGAATTGCAACTCAATCCCACAAAGTGTGTTATACTAGTTGTCCTTTGCTGCGGTAATCATTAAGACAGCTATTACATGCCAACTTAATATGGTATTAAAGAAGTAGCAAACTGCAGTTTGGACAAGCAAATAGAAACTGCATAGTATTAACTTGCTAATACGGAAGAGGATCCCAGCCTTATGCATATACAGTGTAAAGCAAGCACAAGCACACGCATGAGCTTGTTGAGAAAAACATCAAGCTCAAGCAATATTGCTTAAAAGTGCATATATGCATTAAGGAACCTTTTGCTCATACTTATAAACCTTTCGCTTGCCCTGCACAAGCAAAAGACCATTTCTGTAATCTATCACAGTTTATGAATATTTCTTTTCCAACAGCCTAGTGTGGAACATTTCATTCATCTGCGCCCGCCCATTTAGTTCGATAGGCATGCAGGTATTCATTTATTGTTGCTAGGTAGGGCAAGCCTCCGGCAAGCTTTGTGGTTGTTGAGGGCAACTTTTGTGAACAAAGCATGCATAGAATAGTGAGTACATTACAGAACCGGTTGATTGCTTACAGTTTCAACAAAAGGGACATCACGCCTGTGTGAACACAAGAAGAAAGGTGGGTTTTATGTATTTGAAAGGACATGTGCATGCAGACACATTTACTGACACAGCAAAAAAAAAAAACAACAACAACTATAAAATGACACTCATAAATGCACACAGGCAGACAGACAGACAGACACACACACACACATGCACATACACTGGCTGATTCCCATCTCTTCCCCAACTGATGCTTACGCTGTAGTAGCCCGGATCTACCAGGTTGTGCGTGGAGAGAGGTTTCTATGCTCTCTATAGATGTCAGACATCCTACCTGTTTCTCATCACATTTTGTGTGCTATTACCACTGGACATTCCCCTTGTTGAAACAAAAAAGTTTTTGATACGTCTCCGGAGAAATTTCTTGCTGATTTATACCACTCCTGCACAACTTTAGCCTTTCTTATTTAATTTTCCTACCATAATGAAAGAGCAATTGACTTACCTATTTCAGAAAGCAGAGGAATAATATCACCCTTAATAAAATACAACAACAGGTTAAAGGACTGTGTACTTCTCATTTTTTTTTTAAATATCAAATTTTGTGAAAAACTCTTTACATCTTCTTTATATCGTTGTTCTGGTGCAATTTCACAAGCTATAGTAGTCTTCTCATCCAGCCATAGCAGCACTAAAACCTTTGCAAATCCTAACTTTTGAAAAAATTATATGATTTTCATCAAACATTCACTGACAGATGTGGTTTATTAATATTGCTGCATTCACTCAATCCACATGTGCATACTTGGGTGAGTTTCCCCTTTAAACCATGATTCAGAGGCATTCATACATGTACAGTGTACGTACCACAGAGATGCCTCTTTTTTTTCTTTCTTTCTTTTGAGGACAGCTTTCATTTACTCACTGACACGACCACTGTCAAGAACAAGTGTCCATCCAAAGTCACTGTTTGGAAGCTAGCCAGATTTGTGTTTATGTGCTCTACGCATGAAAAGTGAGTGCCCTTTAGCGTAAGTACGTATGGGGCACCCAGCGCTATTAAATGCCACTCACAACAAGAAGGCAAGGGAAAGTCTGCCCTGGAGCAAAGCTTGGCACTGTCTAAATGTCACATCCCTCACTAACTAGCAGTTCCTGTATTCTTTTTTCTCTCCTACAGCAAGTGGAAATAGGGTTGGTTTTCAAGGAAAGCTCGAGGAAGGAAAATAGAGCGAGAGACAGACAGACAGACCGACAGACAGACAGACAGAGACAGACAGAAGGTGGTTGTGTGTGTGTGTGTGTGTGTGTGTGTGTGAAGACCGAGAGGTATTATAAAGTGTTTGCGCATGGAAAAAGTATTCAAAAGTATGAGTGCATGTTTGACTGTGTGTGTATATTTTGATCAAGGAAGAGAGATAGAGAGAGAAAAAGAGGGACAGGAAAAAAAAGGAGAGAGAGAGAGAGGGAGGGAGAGGGAAAGGGAGAGGGGAAAAAGAGGGAAGGAGAAAATAGCAAAAAGTTTGGGGTTTGAGGAAATGGGCCAATTGAGTACATGCAATTTATGTTTTATGAAGTGCCTGATTACAGTTAAGTGTTCTATATTGTTGGAAATGAAAAATTAGGAGTATATGAAGTGGCCTATACTGAGCACTCAAATAATTGTGAAACCAACCACATACAGGCTATATTTATGCTAAAATCTACCAATTGAATTTGGTTATATGTTTCCTCATCAACAAAATGACATGGTATTAAAACAGAAGACCACTTTGCTGAATTAGATTCAGCTATTCCTCCTTGGAGAAGACAACACAGACAAGTCTCAATTCTAACAGACTACGTAATTCTCGCTATCGCCAATGACGTAAAAAGTACCCGGATGTGGCTTTTTCGTCAAGATTTAGTGCACTTGGTAGCAAGGGCACTTCCGGCGCGGGGCATAATTTGCACAACGCTAGCGTGCGCGTACGTGTACCTTACCTATAGCGCAGCGCCGACCACGGATACTAGTACAGTAAGCCAATAGGCCGCTGTACCGCCCGAGCTACGAGCCAGCGAGTGTGGCCAGGCCTGTCATACTCGTACACTGTAGTCCCCGCCGGCGGCCGGCCTTGCATTAGCATTCACCATAGACAGATAGACAGAAAGATCCGTCTGTCCGGAGGACTCTTTTATATTTTGCCATTAACGCTGTCCTCCGTAGACGGAGGGGATCGGTGAAGCCAGACTCAGTCTCCGCGGAACATTCCCCGACGGACAGATACAGACCGATCTTTCGGTCAACATGCACCACTGCACGCAGCGCATAAGCTAATTACATAACACATACCGGTACTGCTTGATTATGCGATCGATGAGCACATCACAGATCAGTCATCTCTGCATACGCTGAAAATATGCTGGAAAATATTCACCCACCTGGATATACAGTATATCGTCATGGAATATGCCCATCTTTTCTTTTATTTGTTCTCTGTCCAAATGTCACGAACACAATCGGGAACGAACAGTGATCTCGAACTTATCCTGTCTCCGAAGCAATTTCTTCCAAGTAAGTACGTACAATGTACGTAGGCACGCACTAGGCCTACTACCTAGTGCTACTATCAGTACTACCACTACTAGTAAGTCGCGCGTGCACGTACTGCGCTGTGGAGTCACCCGCAAACTTCACCCACGCGGCCACGTCACGTCTCGCATGCCAGTAAGGGTCCTATTTCTGCAGATTTTTTTCATTTATTGTCGTGCGAACAACACATGGCAGCTTCGCAGCAACAACCAATAGTCGTATTAACAGCAATTTCTTAAGAATGGAGAAATTTCAAATCATATTAAAGCTGTAATTCAAGTCGAGAAAACCGGAAGTACACGTAGAATACAGTCGGTTGTGTGTGTAAATAGCATTAGTCACGTATCACGCGCGTACGAACGGAAGTGACTTTGCTACCGGACTATCCCATAATGCACCGTAAATGACGCTTAAATCAACATCCGGGTACTTTTTACGTCATTGGCGATAGCGAGAATTGCAATGCGGAATTACAATTACGATTAGGATTATCATCCGTACACACGACCGAGGAAGGCTTCGTGGATTCTGCGGTTTTGAATTTCAGAGCGAGGAGAGGACGTGTGGCTTGTTTCTAAGTTCCCATGAAACACTCTCTTGAAAAGCACGTAGCATCACTTTGACAACAGTTTGAGCATTTGAGTGCCGTTTTTCTGCAGAAGTGGTAGGCAGGTCACCATAAGCTCCGCCCCCCTGAACGCAATGTGGAGGTCGATCCATACACAGGACTGTTTTGTTTCGTAATTCTGGAGAATTGTGATTGGAAAACACCTCCATAGTGTCATTTGAATCATGATTGGAATTAAGATTTAAATCACCCTCCGCGATTCCATTTCGCATATACACTCGGGCAAAAAACATCATTTCAATCATGATTTTAATGATGCGTCATTAGAATCGTGATTCAGATTACGCACTCTCAGTACATGTAAAAACAGCCTATGATGGATCAGTACTTTGTAAAAATGTTTTCTCTGAGCAATTTCCTTCTTGGTTATAAACCATACAAATAATGACACTTCCTTCTATTATCATGATAATGTGTCATGACACCTCCCTTTATTTGACCATCACAGGAAAAAAAAAAACTGAAGCTTTACATTCAAAGCATTTTCTCAAAGCTTCTTGAAACCATAATTTGGCTTTCAACTTAAGTATTAAGGCCACTTCTGGGTTATCAAAATAAATCTTGTGATAATATGATGTTGCAAGACACCTGCTTTATTCTATCATGAAAGAAAAAAAAAGCAAGTTTCACTTTCGATATTTTTGTTTTCACAGCTTCTTGAAACTATGTATACTCTGTCTTCCATTGTATGTATCAAGACAATTTCTTGATCATTTAAATAAAACCTAATAATCTATGCTGTTGCAAGACACATGCTTAGATAATTTGGTCTTTAAAGAAGATCAAAGTTTCACTTGCAATATCTTTTTTTCTCACGGATTCTTGAAATCACATTCTGCTTTTCGACCATGAATTAAACGCATGTTGACAGGCTGTTTTATGGCAAATACAATGTAAGCCTACCCTCTCATTTCCTCGTATGAGCTAAGAAAAGATCTGCAACTGATAGTGACAGACGGACTATTCGTTTGTTACATTAATCACAGGACCCCGAAGCTCTGCATTTAAACCAGTCAAGGACGACCTAATCTTTGCTTTAACACACATTTCCCACAAACACCTACCAGAGTGTACTCTGGGCTAGTCTTAAACGGGTAACAGTTCTTGGGGCCTGTTTCACAAAGAGTCACGATTGATCTTATGCTTGATTTATTGAGCATAACTCGTTGAATTGAGCATAAGTACACTATCGAGCATAAGTCCTGTTTCATAAAAACACTTACGCTTGATTTCAAGAAAAATCAAGCATAACTTTCAGTAAATTGAGCGTAACTTGCGATCAAACGCAAAGTTGTTTATGAAATGCAATTTGCGATTGATTGCAACTTAGGCTCAATCTTTATGAAACAGATTCCAGCTGAAGATGATAATAAACATTTATACATCACGAGAGCATTCTAGATGACTGAACTGCAGAAAAACTTGATGAATTTGATTGATTTCATTTAAATTTTTTTTTTTTTGGGGGGGGGGGGGGGGTTGTATCATCTTTCACAGAAGGGGTTAGAAAGCCTGTGGTGGCATGTATGCTCACAGAACCCCAGAGGTGAGAGTGGCTAGGCGTTGAGTCAGACTGAGTCAAACAGACTAGCACTGGTTGTGGGCAGGACCAGCAGGAACAATCCGAGTTTGATTGACGTCGGGATTACTGAGATTATTTACGCATTAAAGCGAACAATCGACAGACGGTTCAAAATCAAGAAAGTTATGATATTTATATCTTGCTTTGAGAACAAAGAGACCCAAAATATTTACGAATACAATATTTGTGAGCCCTATCTTCCTTGGATAATTAGATTTATTTTCAAGAAAAACTATCCACGACTTTGGAAGGCATTAGAAGAAATGACATTAAACATCACTCACGTGATATGAATTGGATTTCCATGAGTAAAACCACATTTTGTCAAGAATTGGAAGCAAAATTGAACATTGCTATATGGTATCAGTGTATATATTTGGTTTATTAAATGTTGATCACATACAATTTTATTTCGTAATTCTCGCTTCGAGAATTCATGTGAGATCCCGCTCATGCGCACGCCCAGATGTCATTACGTTCAGCGCAATGGAACTCGTGTGATACATGAGGAGTTTCAAGTACAGCATGGAGCAACGGAAGTGTCCACTTTCCCAAAGGCTAAAATCCAGATGCATGTACACTTATGGGATCCTTTCGCATGAGCATTTAACCTACACCATGTCTTGGATTCATCATTAGCCACTACACACTGCCACGACACCACATGCACACATGCAGACACAAATGCAACTGTGCCTATACATAGCAGCGATGGTGACTAATTAATCCCCCTCCCCCCCAATAAATAAATAAAATAAATAAATAAACAAGAGGGGAAAAAGGCATTAGAATGCCTCACAACCTTTCAATTGTCATCTGATATACCTTCACATGCTACACTGCACTTCGTGTCTATCCCATCTATATCTCGCAGCTGCTGTACTCATGGTGAAGTGACTTTTATGCTTTTTTGACGTCAACGATTACGAGCGGCCATTTTGGAACCATTATTCATGCATGGGCTGATGACAGTCATCTACACTACTTAGCTGTGTCAATGCAATTACTGATACGTACCCATCCTTTCTATTTTGTCCTCTATTCATTATGTTTCTATGCTGATTGATACCTTCATACAATGTATGCTATCTCATGGATGTGTGCTAAATATCAGAAGTTAACCTTGACCTATGACCTTTGAACTCAGGGCAAACAATCTAATTAATTCATATTTTCTTAATATGACTTGCATGTACTATATCACGATTTGATAAAAACAGGTTTTCTTTTTAAAATATCAGGATGAAAGGATGAAAGGAAAAGATGGTCAAAAGGCAACTTAAAATATATACAGACAAAAACAAAAATCCATTACGGCTTTATAATAAAAAAAAAAAATACAATGGGAAGGTGTCTCCCTTTTATAAGCTGTTTGAGGAATGGATTGATTTTGTGCTTTATCTACCACACTTTCAGATGATGAGAGTGTGGAGGCCAAAGCAAATGATCACATATCTAAATTTCAAATTTTGTTGTGTTTATTCTCTCTGTCTGTTTGCTAAAATCCTGCTCATAAAATTCCTCCAACTCATAGCCATTTCAATACTACTATTTTTCCTCATCTCCCCCCCCCCCCCCTTATATGTGACTGCCCTGTTTGAAACACACAAAAAGTGAGTGACAGATGAGATTCTCTGTAATGGCCCAAAATAGGTTATTTGGGTTGACTGACTCAATTTTTTTTTTTAAGTTTGCCACCCTGAGAGAGTAATCTTTTCTCTACCTATTGTCAAAATTTGGTAGCTTAAAACAAAGCCAAAAAATAAGATTTCAGCATGCATTTTTTTTTCTGGACCATTTTTTTTTCATTGATACTTCTGCACAGCACACCTAAGTGACCCTAATCTTTGAACCCTCTTTTCTCCCTTTTCTATGAAACTTCACCTCCCAACTCTCTCTTATTCCAATCACTTTTTAAATGGGCTAGCATGGTCCAATTTTAACAAGTTACATATCATTTTAAGGAATACAGTAGGAAAGTGGAAATTCATTTTGGCCTATTTTGTGTGTGTGTGTGTGTGTGTATTTGAGCTTGGCGTTCATACACTGTATAATGCACATGTCTAATGCTTGCGTCTACTCCTGATGCAATTGATATACTGACTCAAGTCTACACTCTGGGAAAGTTCTCTGGTGGGATGCAAACAGTGGGTGGAACCTGCAGACAAGTTGTACACTGCTTTGCCAATAGTTATCGTCTGTTCCACCGGGTTAAACTAAGTCTCGCACACCACATCCTGCTAACAATGACATTCCAAATTGGTCTGTCCACCTGTTAATTGCCCCTTCCTCGAAAACACGCAGGAGACTGACAATATTAACTTTGTTCCTCTCCCATCCCGTCTTGTATGCTTGATTTTCTTGTTGACTTTCACAGTCCTATTAATTCTTGCATGTCACAAAGACTATTTTGTACCACAGCCAAAAAACAAACAAACAAACAAACAAAAAAGAGAGAGAACATTCTACTCAAACAATGAATACAATGTACCCACAAAGGACAAATGATTCATGGTTTTTGTTTTTGCTTTTGTTTTTGCAGACACAAATACCAAAGGCTTCTCTTATGAAGAAAAAGAAACAAACAAACAAAGTCACAAAAGACAAAGATTTTACAAGCAAGTGCAAGTACATGGAGTTAGGTTTCTGGTATGTATGTATATTCTGTTCACATAGCATATATTTTCTTTTTTACATAACATGTAATAATTAAGGCTGTGTTATTGGTAAAACAATTGGAACTGTTATCGATGAGTTTCTTACCCTGTTGAATTTTCCTGTTTCATCATATCCTAGTAATAGTATAGAATACCTAGATGCTGTAGCTTGATTATAACTCATGTTACATATATATGTTTATGCAACAATAGTTTTGTAATGAATAAAATGTATGAAAACAGACTGCTCTGAATTAGATTGATGCATCATATCACTGAAGAGTGCCTTGGGATTAAAAAAAAAATGGTACTGGTCCCTTGAGCTTTGAGCCACTAATTAACAGCAGATGAGACAGCAAAACACACCACGCTCTGGTGAAAAGATCGAATTAAAGGAGAGACCGCACTAGCATTAACCCTGCTCCTGTACCTGGTACCAGCTAAAATGAACACTTGCATACATCAGCTGGTATGTCAACTGTATCGACATACACATTACACCGGCAGCTTCTGCAGCAAAGCACTGTACTTGGTGATACAGGGGTATATGCTGCGAGTGTCTTTTTACCATTCCTCTTTTTCATATTCCTCAGTCTATGCCTGAAATATTGGACACATCAATCATATTACAAAATTCTAATGCAGATGGACTTGTGGAATAAAAATGTGTTATTATCACATTTCTACAAACAAGACGGGGAAAATAATTCTACGCATTCTGACCAGTAGTAAATATGCCCTCTCTATCAAAGATATCTTCAATACATTTAAGCCTCACTAAAACATTCTCACAGGCTCACTCAAAAACCGACAGTCCATTTATAAAAGGTGTTATAGAATCAGTGTCTAAAATGCATCAATCCATTTTCGGGGCTAGCAAGCAAGGGGTAAGAGAGGCGGTGCTAACATCACAAGGAACTTCCTTTAAAAACTAAAGTTCATTGAGGTTTGAGATCCTTCCCACAATCCTCAGCTATCAGCATGAGGGTAGTCTAGACATGACATGGATGCAGGAAGCTGTCACCCTTGAAAACTTGACGAGACGGAAACGGCCGGTACCATGTGCAATCATGATGTCTTTCGGTGTGCACATTACCAAATATCACATCAAGGAGGGGAAACAAATTCTTCGGTCTATATTTGACCACCTAACTGGATGGATTCAGCCAATATTCCTTAACAGTCAAGTTTGATAAATGGGAGAAACTGCTCCTCCAACACAAAAATGCAGGGTGACTCAAATAAAAGAGACAAATTTTAATGACAGGAAAGTCTTACTGTATATGCCATATATCGAGTGAGTCTAAATTTTCGCCAATCGGGACTTCCCGACGATTTTGCAAGTGGTTAAATTCGTGATCGTGGAGAACAGTACTGTACAGAGAAATGCATTACGTGTGTGTCACATTCACAACGGAATCAGAGTCATTATTTTCATGTGTCTTTAATTTGTGAATAGCAAAATTCGTGAAAATAAAAACTTTGCGAAATATTCGGTGTATACAGCATTTATGAGGAGCATGCAGACGGCTATTAAAGCTATGATCAAACATTGAGGAAGAGCTGACTTGGCTATAACACACATTTCCCATAGACATCTGCCTGAGTGTACTGGGGACGAGTCTTCAACAGGTTAAGCACTAGTTATCTGAGCAAGCTTAATGCTTACATGAAGATACTGGCATTGCTGCACTAAATTTTTGAAAACGATTTTAAAAAAGAAAGGTTATTTTCTTCTGTAGGCCTATAACTCTTCAGTAATTTCATTTGTATCATGTAATGTAATCACATTTGCAATGGTATATTGGCCTATACGAGCAAATCTTAAGTTCTTCTCAGTGTTTGACTGAAAAGGATATTGAGTGAAAGTGTTTGGCCGATGAGATTACAAGTCAACTGGGAAGAGTGTTCACTATTCACTTTTTGCAATAGGTGAAGCTGTGAGTGTGCTCCCATACCAGACTTCAAAAGCAAATAACTTCATCTGCCTGCAAAACTGCATTCAGAGAAAATTGCTAACATGCATTTACAGAAATTGCCCATATTTCATCATGCAGACTTCCCAACCTTTCTGACTGAAAAACAGAAATGATTTGGCTCAAAAGTACAAAAGAAAGAGCAGTTCCCACAGGAGAGTGTAGTAAAATTATCCAGAAAAATAGGAAACTCCTGTTGAAACAAGAGCTGGGAATGGCCAAAATTCAGATTCTTTCCTCTAAATTCAGAATGGTTGGGAGGTCTGCATCATGTGGTGCCTTCTGCAATTAGGTCACAGTGCTCTGTCCTGGGCCAGGGAATGTAGAGTTGAATGTCACGGAGCACAGTTCAACTCTATCTACAACTGCTCACATCACTGCCAACTTGTAGGACTACGTGTCTTCGAATCCAGTAACTGTAAAAGTTGATATTTCCGCAGGACTAATTTTTCGTGCTCAGCCAGGTAAGATAAGTTTTGCATGTTTTTAATTCCGCGTAATCAAGACATTAACTACTGGAACATATGGCAAGTAAAAATATTTGCGTGCTTTTATTTTCGCACTAGTTTCTGGTTGTGTGAAATGCATGAAAATTTCAACACTGCAAAAATGTCCACGTTTACATTATACAGTAGGTACCATGAACATCACTACAAGAAAAGGTTATATCCTCAACTACACATGCATATATCAAGATATATCTCAACTGGATATGATGATTCGCCTATGCTAAGTTACAAAAAGTTCACAAAACTGTTGCAAAATCAGACATTAAAGGGTTTTTTTTTTTCAAATTATCCCCGAAGAAATATTCATTCAGGGAGAAAAGTCTCGACCTTTAGTTCCTTTATATTTACTTTATGCATGGTAAGATTAGACATATATTGTTCAGTACAGTTGTTTGTATTTGATGTGATTTATTTGGTTAGATGATATAAGTTTTGTGCATTGTGAATAAGGAAGACCAATCTTCATCATCATTATCATCATCATCATCATCACCACTGCAATTGTTGTCATCATCATAAACATCATCACCATCATTATCATCATCACCCATATCAACATTATAACCATCATCACCATCACCAGCATCATCAGCATCACCATCATCACTATCATCACCATCATTACCATTATCACCATCATCACTGCCATCACCACCATCACAACCATCATCACCTATATCAACGTCATCACCACCATCACCATCATCATCATCACCAGCATCACCATCATCACCATCACCATCAACACCATCATCATCACTATCATCACCATCATCGTCATCAGTAGCATCACCATCATCACCATCATCACCATCATCAGCATCATCATCTTCATCATCATCACCATCATCATCACCATCATCCACCATCATCAACCATATCAACACCATTATCACCCATATCAACATCATCATCATCATCATCATCATCATCATCATCATCATCATCACCATCACCATCACCATCATCATCACCATAATCATTACCATCATCACCCATATATACATCATCATTGTCATCATCATCACCAGCATCATCATCACCATCATCAGCGTCATCAGAATCATCAGCATCATTATCATCATCATCATCATTATCATCATCACCATCATCATGTCACTCTACTCATGTGAGTATCTTACCATTGTCTGCCTTCTCTGCCTCGCTGCCTTTCTGCTTGTAGCCAAAGATGAGGTCGATCCACTGGTGGAGGCGATGGGAGACATGCTCACTCTCCAACGCCTGCCGACACTTCCTGCAGAAGTCCACCTCGTCTGGGGCAGAACCATCCAGATACAATGTCAAACTGAGGCACTAATTTGCCAATTCTCTTACCACTCACTTATTGAAGCAAATAGAAATATCACTGATTATACAATTCACGAATTATTTGAACTTTTAATTGCCCTTACATGTGTTTCTCTTGCTAATTGTTACTGTTTATTTGGTGTCAATTTCTTGATATTCATTAAACTGTAAAGCACTTCGAAACATTTTTGTAACAGGTGCTTTACGAATCAATCATATTATCATTATTGTAATTATTTTTAGATCTGGGAAGGATGGACAGATAACTGGAAAACACAATGTTACTGTCATCCTTCAGGAGCAAGGGCATAAAAAAACAACCAAATAAACAAACCAAACCAAACCAAACCAAACGAGGGGGGATCAAGAGCTCACCATCAGCCCAGGGGGGCAGGGCTACGTTGGTTACCGTGGAGCCATCCTGGCACGTGCCAAGCTTCAGGCCTTTCCTGTTGATCAGGAAGTCTGCCATCTCGGGCTGGTAGAACTCCGGGATGACTTCCTTCACGTCTGAGGGCAGCGACTGGACGTTGCTCCACGTCTCGGCGACGCTGTCGAAAATCAAGCATGCACTGGGGAGTTGACTCTACAAACGTGCCATGCTTCCCACCCATTAATGCCACATAACAACTTCCATGGCACAAGTAGCTGAATATCACAAAAAACTTCTGAGAACTATCATATCGACTTGCATACTATTCTCATTATTCTCACGGGTAATGATACCTAATAATGACCAAACATATACCAATTCTCCACGACTATGTATGTAAGCAGCCATTACCTTGTAACAATAACAGAAGGGGTGCAAAGACTGAAATGCAAAAGTCCATGGCATCTAACATTCAGCATGGACTCGAAAGTCCATTCTACAAATGTTAATCTGACACACAGAGTGTGTGCCACACAGATAAATCATTGGGAAGACATGGCACCATCTACGAGTGTAGGAGACTCCTAGAATGCAAAGGCCCCTGGATGATGAAGAAACAATCTCAATGAAGGTTTAGCTGCACCATAATTTGACATTACGGAGTGTCACTCATAGCATCATTGAAAAAAAAAAGAGAGTACAAAAGGGCTACATCGGTTGCTACACACACACAGACACAACATTATCATTCTCCTAGTGGCAGTCCTTATCTTACGTAGCAGTTTACACAAACCTTCCTGGACGACGGCATTGCATCCTGCCGACTGAATCACAGAGTAGAGGAAGGGTAAGGGGGGAAAGAGATAGTGTTACCTCTTGAACAACCTGTCCGGTTGGTCGAACCGACCATTTTGCAGGCAGAGGGCGTGCTCCGGGGCCACCCTGACCAGGTAGTAGAGGACGTAGCCGGGCGTGGAATAGTGCGAACCGTACAGGAATTTGGGCTCCGGCATGTCTTTCCTTCTCTCCTAGATATCCAAATTATAAACAGAATTTACTGAATGGCACCGTCGCTTGTGGGAGCAGCAAACAACATCAGAGTGAGGCGAAGACAGCATAAGACTGGGATATCAAAGAATCAGAAGCTGATAAGACTATCTAACACGACATAACGAGGAATACTTAGGACTGGTTGCAACTAGAAAATCATTTAGATATCCCAAAATGCTTGATTCTGACTTGGATGGTTCTGAGTCTTACTATCTCTTTTCTTCATACCCTTCATCTCTTGCAATAAAACAAACCTCAATTGTAATCATTCTCGACCATGTTCGTATCGCATTATGATATTGATCTCACTGCATTAGCACCACGATTAGATTTTGCATCTACATGTACATTTTTCACCAAGAGAAGTGATGCTCTGTTCTCTTGTAGTATGATTCTAGATTATTTCTTCATTTCTTTTTTTTTCTACGATGGGGGAGGGGCAGCTTCACACAACCAATGAAACAAAGTCTTCACACTGCAGAATAGACTCAATACTAATGGCACACCTTGAAACGTTGAAGTCGTTCGGGGTTAAGGGCACCAATGGGCTTGCTGAGGTCACGGAAGGTCGCAGGGTCGCTGAGGTCAAGTTCAAGGCTGGTGTAGTCCGCTAGGATCCAGGGGAAGACAGGGTACTGGGTGATGTCATTCACGCTGCGGTCTGCTTGACTGATGATGACATCAATGACCAAGGAAAATATGTCAAGTCACGACATACAATCCAACACACTGGAAATCTATTGGTCTTTCACTCCTCACATTTTTATATAACCAGCAGGAGGATTCTACTAATTATTCAGCTAAATAGTATGGCACCAGAAAACCAAATACTTTGGGATTGCTCATTTTTCCTTGAGGATCCTATGGAAGTCATAAACAGTATTCCTGCATTTTCTAATGATATATGTGTATTACAAATGATATTACAAATCATTTTTACCCATATTCAGGATATCGTCGCGCACATGGCAGAATGTTGTTAACGCACTTCCCCGCGCATGGCAGAATGTCGTTAACCCTATGCGCACTCCCACAGCCTAGCAACAATCTGCCATGCGCAGGAGAGAGTGTTAACGACAATCTGCCACGCGCACGTAATCCTCAGAAAGATGATCATAATCAATGAGCCTGTATCATTACTTTCTCTTACTTTTCCTCTGGTATGTAATTTGTTTGTTTCTCTTACATATTAAAACAGTCTGAAGGACCTTTACCAATCTTTGACCCTTCACGCTGTCAAGGGGCTATGAGGATTTCTGACACTTTCTGTTCTTGTTTTTGTTTTTAGTAGAATAAATGGGGAATTGACACTTGCGGTCAGCATGCCAAAGCACTGAATTCTAAATACAAAGCATGCTGTCGTTAAACAGCTCACAATTATTTCTCCAAGAACATAGAGGAACAGAAAGCCACTTGATGCAGCTACATGTACGACACCAGGGCACCGTTTCACGAAAGTTGTCAGCGCTGACAATTACCATAGTAACAGTCAGTGACAAGGGCGTCTCAACCAATCAAACCCAAGGATTTTACTGAAATAGTTAGCGCTGACAATTTGTCAGCGCTGACTATATTGACGAAACACCCCCCAGAGCTGCTATATAACCTCTGCAGATCTTGATGCATACTGATGATACACAGAAAAATCATATTCTACAGGCAAAATAAATCAACAAATGCATAAATATGGCTTGTTTTTTTTCTCTTTTTTTTAAAGACTGAGAAGCTTCACATACTGAATGGGCAAAATCAGGTTTACATAACTTTTTTTTTTCTTTTGATACTTAAATCACACCTTTTTCTTGTGGAAGAAAAAAGAATCATCAACATGGCAAAAAGTTACTGGTTGGCAATCCTGCTGTACAACAAGCTTCATACAGCTGCTGGATATGGGACAAAGCATAAACTCACCTGTTTAAGTACATGAGGTAGTCAAAGTTTGAGATGACCCCGTTCTGCCACAGTAGCATGACATTCTCCCGTCCAGACTCTTGAAGTCTCACGCCTGGTATTCACACGAAGACAAGACACATTACTGAGTTTATATCTCAGTTTTGCTAAGTTTGAGTTTGCGTTCACGACTACATGGCCACTGAGGGAGTGCTTTCATGCATACAAGCAAGCAAACAGGGGAATGCCAACTTTTTTAGCCCGTTGAGGACGGACTGATTTTGCTACAACACGTATTTCCCAAAGACACTTGCCCCAGTATACTCGGGACTCGTCCTCAACGGGTTAAAGTCTCATATGAAGGGCTAAGTGATGAAGATAATACACCTCGACCACAGGTGCTTCTGATGCCGTCTGCAAACAAACTTGAACCAGGGACCTAATGATGCAGAGTCAATGGTCTTGACCACTGAGCCACAATAGCTACACCTCAAAATTTGATCGGCTGCAATGAAATTTTCTCTGAAAATATTTTCCTTCCTTCTCCCATCATGGATGCCCATGCAGCAATCAAAGTTTGGTCACAGAATATTTAACCCAAGCTATCAGTCCTAATATGATGCCATTACCATTACCATTTTTTCCCCCACAGAGATACGTTGGGGAGATTTGATAATAACTTTAAAGTCAGAAGTAATTCTGGGAAAGCTAATATACTGTTTTGATCAATCCCATCACCACAAAATAAAAATTTAATACTAGTACTTCCTAACAGAATTTATAAAATCACCTCTAATCAGAGTGTGTAGGACCCCAAACTTTGGCTTTATGAATTGCAAATGAATGAATCTCTATTCTCAAAATTTTATGTGTTTGAAGTGAAAACAAACGTGTAATGGATCTTCATGTGGTAATTATGCTCAAACAAACTCCTCTGGTTGAATGAAAGAATGACCACTTATTTTCATTATTAGGCCCTATATTGACAAGTTTGTATATCTCAATATGAATACATTGCAAATGTTTGGGTTTTTTTAAAAACTTTTTTGAGGATTCTATCTTCATAGCATGTGTGCTCCCATCACTGACTGCAGGAGACATGTCTATAGAGGGCGCCATGTATGCACAGTGTTTATGTGCAATTGACCGTGCATTGAACTTGCATCTCTTATGTATCCACTGACTAAACTTTTGCGGCCTTAATTACGACGTTTAACTTGTTGTTCAGTTTCTTTTCAAGATATTCGCCAAAGAAAAAAGAACAAAAGGCAAACTCCAGTTGACCATACAGCTAATTTCAAAAGGAAATATGAGCTGCAGGAAAAAAACATGCTTTGTAATGACATATACCCTGTAGCTGTCAATTACATTAATACATTCTGCTTTCCAAAAATGACTTTGTGTCATTAATGCTCATGAGAAACCTCACTGTACAATGTTCTGTCCGTGCTCCAAAGCTCTTAAAACTGGAATTATCAGTAATTAATGTGAACAAACACACACACACATAAAAAATTCAACATTTCAAACTATGCACATATATGTGGTTAAAATCTATTGCATTCATTCATGCCTGCCTTCCACTTTTTGTTAATCAGTTTTCACTTTTATAAGTGAACCCTAAGCAGAACAGAATCACTCACCATTTTGCTCAATAATCTTGCTGTACAGAGCATCCCGTTCCTCTGGCTTGGACAGGACGAGGAACATGTCTGACTGAATCGATGTGTCTGAGCAGAAAATTTCCAGACCCTGCAGCGATAAGAATATGAAAGATATTATCATTATCCTCAATTTCAATACAGCATTCAAACTGAGTAAATTGTCTTGTTTTGTTTTGTTTTTTTCCTCTGGCAGAGAGGAACAGAAAGTTTACCTGCATCATTCAACTGAAAAGCATCCTAAGATTTATTAACATAAATATAGATGCAGATTACCATGATGAGGGTCAAGGGCCGCAGTACACAATTTCAAGTTGACATTTATACATACATGGACTTGAGCAACATAAAGAAGATTCATATCACTAACAGTGACCTTGAGGTGATCAATACAGACAGTGTTTAAGCAACAAATGGTGTCTATGCAATTTCAGGAAAATCTAATTTCTTTATTAGAGCAAGTCTAAATATCATACTAAGTATGCACCAGATTGAACATATTTACAGCTGAAAAATGAAAAAAAAAACAAACTCCTTACTACCTTACTACTGTAGGAGGGGTCACTCCCTCCTACATCCTCCCACCACCCCACCTCTACCTCCCCCCCCCCCCCCCCCCCCACTCTGTTGCTTTGTTTGGCAGTGCTATCACGCCACCAAAAAAAAAAAAAAAAAAAAAAACTCACTCCTAGCTGCTCTCTGCTCTTGGCATTTGTGCAACTCAAAATTTAAGTATTCAATTACAGTCAGTGACAATTGGATACTATGGCATAAACAGCTGTTTACTTTAAATGAAAAAGAGCTCTTCATTCATTCATTGATTTTTTTTTTTTGCATGTCCCACAGAAAGGAGGATGAAGAACTATTGGATAATGCACTGTAGTCAGAGTCCTACAGTTCAGTTTCAGTTTAGCTGAGGAACAAATATCTAATCCTCGCTTTGAAAATGTGGATATCCACATTGGTCTTTCAAGACAACCTCATGTCAAGAGGCAAAGGGAAAAACAGACAAAGAAAAACAATCACAACAAACAACCCTACCAGGAGAAATCATTATTCACTATTCCGTATATGTAAATAGGATTTCAGTGGCATTACAGAAAGTTTTCCAAAAGTATCAGTACAACATTTCCATAGCAATGAAACCACACACCAAACCCAGCAAACTTCCTGGTACATCCCAAAACAAAGAAGATCCTTTGATGATCAGACAGGGGTTCTTGTACTGAATCCCTTATGGTGACTGTGATAGTTTTTATGCTGGAGAGACAGCCAGAAAATTTGAGACCAGGAAGAAGAAGAAAAAAAAAAACACCAGCAGAAAGATGAAGCTATCAGATTATCCTACTTCACAAGATGGAAAAGAAAGGAGTCCACTTCCTACATGCACAAGTCTGCAATCAATCAGCAGCCATGTGGCCAGCCGAAGTCATCACATTAAAGGCATAATTTACCATTTGCAGTTGAAACAAAAATCCAGCATTAGTGCTTCAAAATAGTACTAAAATGTGAGTTAGGGATAGAAACAACCACTGTAAAAATTTGAATCCGTATAATCTATGTAAGTGTCGTTAAATACACAAAATGTGAACAATAGTTATAACAAAAATGTTTCAAGACTAAACCGTGTACAGTTACGCTTTATTGAGAAAAACACTGATATCTCCTTATATTTTAGGCTTTATTGCGAAAATTTTATATGGTAGGATGTTTTGTGATACAACAGACCTACACATATGCATCAAATGTGATATCTTGAACAGTTTTGAAATCACTGCTCCCAAAGGTAAACCGGACCTTTAAAGGGGAAGTCCACACGATTTTCATAATTTCACATCATATAATACATAAATCCATAACACCACGCATAGATTTGTGGAACTTATTGTGGTCCTTGAGCTAAAAAAAACCCCCAAAAAACCCTATACTCTGAACAACCATAAACAAATTATCAGTGAACAAAGATGATGGCATTGGAGGCTCATATATTTCAGAAAAGAATCAATGTAATTCCATTTGCATTACAATACAATTTACGCAGTAAGCCATGTTTTCTACCTTTGTTCTGCTTCTTTGAGCTCCCACTTGTGTTTTCTTATGGCGAAGCTGCTATATCATCCTTGTTCACTGTGATTTGTTATAAATGTTGAAAATATCCTTCTTCCTCATCCCAATCAATACAAATACTGAAACTCTGTGCCCAGTATAATCAATATACAGTTGTTCAAAGAAATATAAAAGTCTGAGGTCTCGTTTAACTGAAAAAGAGCTCCATCCTAGCAGATGACTCAACCAAACCCACAGGAGGGATAAGGGAGGCCTTCTACATTTGTAAGGAAAAAGGGAAAGCAATGAACTGTGACCTCGAACAATACACATTCTCTTCGATATACAATCCCACTCCCATAAATTCTCATTGAGTGCTATGTATGTCGTCTAGCGGGAGAACTTTGTTCCAACAGTAAGATCTGATGAAGTTTGCAGGTCTCACAAAAAGTATTCTTATACTAATAACTGATTGTGCAAAAATAAACTTTCAAACACCATTTACAATTGCATCTCTCTCTGCAAAAAGGGGGTGAAGAGAAAAACAATGGCTAAAAAAAAGAGAAATCATACCACATGTTTGAGGAGAAATCTTCGTTTGACAAGTCTCTTGATGTCTGACAGTTTGATCTTCATCACTGGCACCTAAGATATGAATGGGGAAAACAAACAAAGGCATCAATGTGTGAGGATCTCCATTAAACACTGAATGTTACACTGTGATACAAATCTCTAATTATGACGTACTGAAAGATCTTACCAGAGATAAATCTCTCTCTTTCTATCTCTGCCTCTAACCTCTCTAACAAAATTTGAACCATCAGCAAAAAAAGAATGATCCTATACAAGTGGCTGCCAAACACTAATTATCTTCTGCACATATACGGATCCATAGACATTTGAAACATGGATGTGTTTCCATGGACATTTTATTCAATGACTAAATAGGAAATCCCTGTCCCCGAATAATTACTTTGAATATTAAAAATTTAGCTTCATGACATAGGCAATTTTCTTTCATTGCTACTCTTTGACTGAAATTCCTGCCTATTTAAGAATCATTTGTTGCATCACATTTGCCACATGCTAATTGTACAAAAGTACTATTTGAAATGCTAACATTCACATGGCTCCAAATATTTGACACTTACTGAGGAGCCTGTGCCTCTATCAAAACTGTTGACTGCGCAATGCAAACCATACATTGAAATCATAATGAATCAACGTGAAACAACTTGATATCTGATTTCTCTCGTTTGTTGCTTCTGATTAGCTAATGTCAACAGTGGGTACTATTTTTCTTTTCTTCTTTTGTTTTATTTTTTTTCAAATGAATGTAGCATAGAAAGCAGGTTGTTCAATTATGTATCAACTAGAGCCACTGAATTGTAGAGTTCTGAAGACCATTCTCCTCTGACTACAGTGCACTATCCAATAATTCTTCATCCTCCTCAAGAAAAGGCACTACACATGTACATTACCTCCTGCACAAAAATTTTCTTGACACATAGTTTGATGATGCATCATAATTTTTTTTGTTTGCATAAATTATCAACATTAACAGGCATACAAGTATTTATAGAAATAGCACTGAATAAGCAAAAAAAAAAGAAAAAAAAAATCATATGACTCAGTCCGATAAATAATTCAACTTATTACTTAAAGCATAGTACAGTTCGACCTCGATTATCCGGCTTCCTTTTATCCAGAAATCTCTATTATCCGGACGCGTTCACGCAGTGAACAACTTTTTTTTTTTCATCCAAAAATTGAGAAAAAACAGTGATTTTAAACTCAATTGAAATTTCTACAAAACTCACACGATTTACCTACAATATTCCCAACAGAACTAATACAAATTCACACCGCATTATCATCGTAATAGTAAGCAGTCATCACCACCGTTGTGGGGTACGCTACCTGCCGAGCTGCCAGTGCACTGGGACGGCAGCTTGGACGGCAGCTATACATTAACATTGTGTCTCCCATATCCGGCCAATTCGCTTGATCCAGATGAGCGCTGGTCCCGACATGGCCAGATAATCGAGGTCGAACTGTTCTATCAACTCCGTGTGGCCAATTTGGTCATATTCTAATCTTTGTAAGCCACCCCCACTGATGCTAGGTAAGAAATCAGTGCCCATCCAAGAAGAAAAAAAAAAAAGACAAGAAAAGTAACACTCACTGGTTCTACATTGTTAAATGGCTGGAAATAGAGTCTATCTGAGGTCACCATGATGCGACCCGGATTCACGACGAGTGGAGTGATGCGTTCCCCCACCATCTCCATGGCGATGGTCTCGTACAGGCTGTCCAGGCGGCTGGTGTCGAAGCTCACACGCTTCTGGCGCGAGAAGACTATTGTTGCAATCTGATTTAAAGAAAACATCCACAAAAATGTGTAAACCTCAACAAGCACATGAGATGACTGACATGCAAAGGTAAGATGGAGCAGTTAGCACAAGCAAATAATTACAGAATTATGTATCTTTTAGTAAATCTTAAAGGGGAACAAAAGGAACATGCAATGATCTTGTTCAGAAATTAAAAGGAATGAAATATCCTTTTCAGTACCAAAAATGTGAGAGATGTTTGAGTAGGTAGTGAAAATTAGAATGTCACATAGTCAACTGGCATCCTTTCATTAATTCATTCACTATTTCTTTGAGCATACATATATATTATAAGTCGTACTGATATTGCTTCAATGTGGTCCACACACTCTCTAACGAGCACTAATTCAAAGGGACCATTTAAAGGAATGAAGCTTCTGATGAATTATTCTTTTTGACACAAATTCTGCCTCACAGGCACTACCTTATTCAGCAATTTGTCACTCTGTCAGCCGCTTTTATCACAGTTTTGAAAGGCTGAACAACTTAAGCAAATAATATTAACTTTATATGTCCAAAATCTATTGCCATGATTACCTAGTGCAAAGGGCAGACAATGCCCTTTACGGTAAACTTACCATAGCATCTTGATCTGCCATAGGGAGAGTGGCTGCTCTGGCCAGCTGGTTTGCGGGGTGCACTACATCCTCAGCAGTGCCAAAGTTGAGGGTGAAATAATGCCAAGTCTCACCCTGGTGAGAAATATTTGGTGGATTGAAGTTTAAACCTTACGACACAGGGCTAAAGCAATGTCAGACAGATGGTGTGATGGAAATATGCATAAATCTCTCTGAATTTAATTTTAATTCCTTTGTGCTACAGTACAAAAATGTCTGTGAAGTTACATCTAAACTTTTCATCCTCTTGCCTGACAGTGTGAGAAAAATGATGCAATACGTGTATGTTTGCTCCGCTTTTATCTCTTAAGACAACATCTGATAGAATTCCATATACTAATGGTAAAAAGCTATTACAAGTAGATTTTCTTTTTCTCAATAACATGGTATATCTTCTTCAAAAGAAGTTCCTGCAATACAAGAATAAGGTAACCTACACAAATACTGCTCTGCATAGCAAGAGCTCTGCTGTGGTTGAAGTCATATAGTATGATACTTGATACCATAAATTTCAGGGCCATTCACACAAAGGTTTGGCGCATTTAATGGAGGACAAGTCATGATGTAAACATGCGACCTTTACTGTTCAAATCTTCAAATCATCCATGCTTTACACAGGATGAACGCAACTTTCCAGGAGGCTTACTGAAGAGTAAGTTGCTTTTATGCTAAGCATTTACGCACCTTTTTGAAGTGGTAGGGTCCAATCTCATTCCCAGCTTTCATCTCAATCGTCTGCTTTGTGTGGATAACCAGTGTATCCCGCTTGGAACCAATTCTGACAAAGAATAAGATGTAAGAACATTATCATTCGCACGTTGCTCAATACTTTTTCAGAGTACAAGATGTAATCCATTATTGATCGTTTGAAGGACACATGCTGTGCCAAGTTGATTCTCTGCAGAAAATGTGATGTTTTTAAAGCAGGATGCAAATACACATTCATATCTAGCAAGTTAGTCTTGCAAGTAGTCTTTTCAAAGGTATTCAACATACATTCAATGTTGTTGGTGTAACTTTTAGGGAAAGATTAGACCAAAACTCCTTGTTTCACAACACACTATTGCAGCAGACTATTTGCACAGCAAGACAATGGTATAGTGTAAATGATTCATGTCTATGATTGCCTTTACTAATTTATATATTTTATATATAGATTTTACACTGAGGAGATTTATACAAAATAATATTGGTTGCCGATTATGCCTCCTACTTGCGACACTCAGACCCTGTATAGACAAAAACAACTCTGTCCACCTTACAAAAGGCTAACTGTTATCATCTCAATTCCTTTACAATTCACCAATATGAAGAACAAGGAGTACTACAGTCTGGTACTGTGCATATTTCATTTACTAGTAACCCATTGAAGACGAGTCTTGTAGCGAAATCAGATTGTCCTTTACAGGTTAAAAGTACTTTTCATATCTGCCTTTGACAGCACATTCCTACTATTGTCACTAAATGTTATCATTTTAATATGGTCAGTTTCACGGTAAAGGGTGTAACTTTCAATTTTTAGCCTTTTGGCCCACCCTGAACACGTAGATTTACAGATCTCAAAGATTTTTTCCCATGTGAGTCACCTTATGAGTAGCCACCTTGGGTAGCATAATCAGGTCCAGGTATTGATGCGTTTTGTTTTGACAGTCACATATGTCCCCTAAAAATGACTATTTTGTAGCATTGAAATTTATATAACATTTTTGAAATGTCAATAATTTTCTACAGCAACTGCAGAGATCTAATTTTTTATGTTAAAAGCATAGTTGTATAGTCAATTGAAATGACCAAATTAGTTTGGTTTGTATCTGGCCCTTTGTTTTAGAATGCTATGACATCAAATTTGAGGTTTCGGAGGCTTCATTTTCCGTTAACATTTGTTTACAAACTTTGATGGACAGTAATGATCAGTGGATGTGTTTTGGTGGTATTACTTTCTTTTATGCTGAAAATAGTAAGGTACAGCTAAACTTTAGACTTACATCAAAGTTTACTTGATTCTAGGGCTATTTGAAATTTTGTGATAATTTTATTCCATCAAGTGAAATTTCCGTTAGCAGTTTTGAAGCCTCCGAAACAAAGTGTTCAGTCAAATAATATGAATATAGATAAGAGAAGCGACCTAATCTATATGTCAAAATGTAGGATATGGGGCCCTAACCTAATAGACCAAAAATAGTTAAGATCCGCCAAACTCTTTGAAAATAGGAGACAATACAAATTTTCCATTAACACGTGAAGCCTCCGAGACGCATTGAAGCCTCCCAAACAGCAAAAACATCTTATTTGACATTTCTGATAAATTCTTTGAGTGTCTGCCCCAAATTATGCCATGAAATAACCAACAGACATGGACAGACAACAAAAATAATAAAAACATTATGATACTGCAATAATTTTTTGAGCTAATACACTTTATAGAGAAAAAGTGGTTTCGGAGGCTTCAAAAGGATGTTAACACTGCATTTTGTGATTTTCTCTGGACAAAATCAAATTAGATTTATTGTTCACCCACGCAATGATCGCTTATGACATATCTAAAGATATTTAATCACATTCTGTTTTCTGGCGGCTTTGTTTACTCACCAATATAGATTTACTATACGATTTACCTATTTTTCTTAAACAGTGCAGACGTGTCACACATAACTCACCTTTTCATTCAGCAATAAAATACTGGCAGATGAGGATGTTGCCCCACAAATATGTTTAAACAGTGTATATCAACCAAAAAAGACACAATTTACCCATCACTTTCTACATAACATACATGATTTTCATAAAAACATATGGCATACCAAATTAATTTTCCAGATGTTTCGGAGGCTTCATTTTATGTTAACAGCATGTAAATGGAATGTTTTGATTACAATTTTGTAATTCTAAGTCTATCAAATAACTGTTTGGACTGAATGAGACTTAATGATTCCCCAAGCAAGGTGTAGATAGTTGTTTAAATGTATGAAAAGCATTTATTTTGTAGGTTTCCTTTTGAAACAATGGAACAGGCTAGATATTGTGAGTAATGAAAGTGACTTCCAGCTCGCGTGCATGCCCACATCATGCAACAGTAGTGCAACAAAGCAAGTAGTTGTGGATACATCAATGTTCTTAAGTTGGATAACTCATTTTTACTCTTGAGAGAAGTTGAAGTGTTGTGACCATATTTGTATCACTCTTTTGACTGGTTAGACTTTGTTAATGAAGATCAAACAATTACTTGATTATTTAGTGTTAAATACACTTTTTTTTAAAGAACTGAACACTATTCCTGTCCTGAAGATTCCAGGACTTTAATAGATGGTTATTCAAGAGGGAAGCATACACTTAACTAAGAAATATATTACTTTTGAATTTAAGGTTGTATCTTTTATGCATGATCAAGAGCAAATGGTGGAATATACTTTTTGGATTTTTACACTTTCGACTCACTATCATCTGAGTGTAATACATTGTAGTTTCGAAACACAATCTTTTACATTAGTGTCCATTTGTAACCCATTGACAAATCCATTCCATTGTTACTCACATGGCATTTGTTTTTGTCATACTAAAATCTTGACTTTTTCAGCTTTCCATTTCTTAACAAGTTCTTTGGCTTTCATTTCCAATACTTATTTGGAGGAAAGTAATTAATCAATAAATTTGTGATTGGATTTGAAAATAGCTAACATCTTGCAGATTATCATTTCTGTGGTGTGACTTGGATCACAGGGTACTGTTTTGGAATTTTGAAATTTGATTACTTCATTCAGACAGGTTTTCATGTCAATCTGTATGTCAGATATGATGCATGCTAGGTGCAACACAATCTTGATACTATACCCTATTTTCCATACTTTATTATGCTGGCAGTGACCACTTGACTATTTTTGATTAAACAAAATGTAACTTGTGTTACAAAACATCTCTTCGCAAACATGTGTGAGACTCTATGACATGTTTGCGGATGTAGTTCTCAGTGCAGTAAATGGACAGTAATGGTTGGGATAGGATTGTTTATAAATGACATATAGACCTCTACTTATAAATAGCCTGTTGCCATGGGGTACATGTAGTTTACATGGGTGGGTGACTGGAGAAGTTATGTTCATGAAGAACAATATTGAAATGATTGAAATCTTTATAATCTGTTTAGTCCTGGCTTTTCTGGAAAAAGTTACAAGCCCCTAACTATTTTGAAATTCAAAGGGTTAAAACTGTAGTCTGTGGGTTTATATACAATTTAAAACAAACTTGTGGGTTTCTAACAAACCCATATATAATCAAACACATTTGCTGCTTTTTAATTTTTTGCTAAAAAGGTTGTCATTTTTAGAAACAGTAAAAGTTCTGTTAGCAATTTCTCAATGCGTACCTTCAAAAACAGGCGTCCTAGCTGTCACAGGAGTCACACAAACTGGAATTTTATAAAATAACTATAAAAAAAGAAGCCTTTGAAGAATTAAAAAAAAATGATATGAAACAGGGGTGACTTGTATACCACAGAAAAAGAAAGTAAAATTCTAACTATCATATATTATAGGGAACTACACATTTGGGGAACATTTTTTTAAATTCAAATTCATACACAGTCATGGGTAGGGTATGTACATTTATCTTTTCAACAGGTGATTCAAAAAGATGAATGGGATCTTGACCATTTCAATTTCTATTGAGCTCCATGATAATATCACCAATATATTGATTATTCCAACTCCATTTTGATGATGACAGTTTGATGATGACCCTTACATGGAATGGCTGATCAGTGTTCAAGATTGCTGTTCAATGACCATGATCACTGCATTTGATAGCTATACATTTAGTAGGGGATATCAGGCATGGTCCATATGCAAAAGAATGTTTATAAGCCTTTTTTCCCCTTTCTATCATTCTACAATGCTATGTTGTAATCTAACCGTCATGCCATCACATAGTCTATTTTCTATCCCTTTCTCATCAACAGTTGAAATTGATTTCACATGTATATAAAACAATTATGATGGGTGGTTTATGTCAATATACATCCCACAAACTGCACTTATAAAGCAAGCAAACATAATCTTTGCATTAAGTCTATAGCTACAGTTCTAACTCATTGAAAGTAATTCTTACTGCATTATGATGAAAAGTTTGACAAATGCATACAGCTGTACAAAAATTTTGTACATGTGTGTAGCCTAATCATGTTCTGCATTGCCAAAGTCATGTATATGCAAATACAGTGTATGTATACAACTGAGCATAAAGATTTAAATATTTTCTTTGTCTCTTAACATATATGTTGGAAAGTCTTTTTTCTGCATACAAATAAATACTATTTTACGTGTTACAACATTGTTAGTTATTTGGAAACAATCAGCTGCATTAATGTACTTCATATCACCTTAAAATGGACCATTTTTGCATGTTAACAGTCATGATGAAGCCTCCGAAACATGCGTTGCTGCTAACTTTAAGCCACAAAAAAAAAAGATGTTCCTCATCAGTGTACTTTTATTGCTACTGTTGCAGTTTCCTTTAGAATCATATTGCCTCATGTAATGTCATAAATTCGAACTGAACATTGCTCAAAGTGTACACAGTTTGTTATTCACTTTTGTGGAGGCCAATTTCCTTACAATGATACAGTGTCATGTTAAGTACCATTTGTATGAAGAGTAAACATTATGCACTGCCATAAAATGTACATCTGTATACTGTTATTCACATTTTATTGATGCCCTGTTGTTATTCTAGCATGTAGTGATAGTTGCTTACTGTAGTTTTATTATTTTAAGTGAATACAGGACTAGAACTTTGTGTTAGCAGTTTTGAAGCCTCCGAAACACACTAGTTTGTTAACTGAAGCCTCCGAAACGCACAAGTCTGAAAATTTCAACTTTGTCAAAAATAATCCAATTTCTTTGGGATTTGGGTTGATAAATGTTTGTTACTAAGAGATAATTTAGGGCTATGTTTAGAGTGGCTCTTGCTTCTAGAACATTCTTTTAACTTAAAAATAGTTTGTCAGGTACCATTTTTACCTTGGAATTTGAAGTTCACATCCAAATAATTGCAAGAGCGAATATCTGTTGGGGGAAAAGTGTTTTGATATTTCAAATATATGTTCACAGCAAATGAAAAGTTGCATTACATCCACCATTTATCTTCATTTGGTTGCTGTGGGTGACCTAAACATTCTTGTTGTTTTTACCTAAATTTATCTAAAATTCTATAATAGTCACTTCATTTTTCATATTTAGCCTAAGAATTAAGCTCTGGAACGACAAAATATTGAAAATATAGACATTCCTATATAAAATAAAGGCAAAGATAGAAATGGAAACTCAACTTTAATTTTTGACCCTTGCCACATAAAAGTTACACCCTTTACTGTGAAACTGACCATATACAATTCATAACATTAAATGTCATGTTCTAAAACATCTAGAGTACATATTTCAAAGTCATTCCATACCATGATGCTACAGAAATTACTTACTTGAATATAAGGGGTGGGGTCCACTCTTCTACCTTGACACAACTTCTCAGGGGAAACTTGATGATGGGATAGGAAACATCTTGAGGGTCAAAGACAATTGACTTGGAACATATCTTCAGTCGTCCTCTGCAACGTCTGGAATTAATGTGGCATCAGAAGAGTTGCGTTTTACCGAACGATTCTAAGTTCTTACAGTAGAAACAAAGATATATATCACCACTGTTTGTTTTTCTTTAAACAATGATAATGATGATAATAACAATCATCATAGACACCACTATCATCACCTTTTCATTCTCCAATGCTTTAAACGCTTTGAACATCTCCGGAATGATCTCTAGGAGATGTATCCAAATTACATATCATACAATGATTTCTTAAGATAGTCATAACAAATTACACTGCTGGGTAACAGGACAGAGAACAAGCGTTTTATCAAAAGTTTCTTCAATGTACAATTTGACACGATCAATATCAAACATGACTCTAAAGTATTTTAAGGGTCATCTTGGCCTTTAAATAGATATTTTGAAATATGAACTATGACCATGTACATAGCTGTAAAATGTATACTATCTTTTACATTTTTTTTTTCAAATTCCATGAATTTGAGGTAGATCATGCAAATGCCTAATTATCACTCTGTTAGAGTTTTCACCCTACAAGTTATCACTCAGAGACTCTGCAAGGTTTGTACGAGTTCCTGTAAATGTGAGGGCTTAAAGGTCATAGACAATAAAATACAAGCTGCAACTTCAGAGGACTTTATTGGCAATGACTGCCATTAACAACTTAATGGAGAGCAAAACTTTTGATCAAGGACACAACATTTGCTCCTGTGACTATTGCTCTGGTCTATTTTTCTGCGAGGACTAAGCGTTACATGCAGGGTGGTGATAGGGTTTTAATTAGGTTTAGTTTGATGTGAGGATTAGGATTAGGTTTGATTTATGTTTGAGGGTAGAGTTTATGTTTGGCCAAGCATGCAAATATTTCATGGGAGCAACTGTCAGAGGGAGCAAATGTCATGGAACCCTTTTAAACATACACTTTTTGCTTGGACATCCAGGTATTGTATAAATCAAAAGAATCTTAGTAAGCATCTTCTCGACAAACATGTGCACCAAACCTCCAATCTGACCTTTGCATCGCTTCCTCTTCAGACACATCCTTGAGTCCAGTTAGATAGTAGTATACACTGAAGTCTTCAAAATAAATCTCGCCTGGATCCAATAGCAGCAGTGAAAATCTAGAGAGAAATAGGGCCAAGATTCATTTCAATAAAATCATCAGACAAAGGAATGTTCATCATCTTCTGTACACCAGTACCATGTGCAGACATCTGCGATGAATAGTAGGTCTATCATTAGGGAAATGTAATGTACAAATTAAATTTTTCATTTGTACAGAGGGCACACAAATTGAAGAAAACTCATACTGTACCTCATATCTTCATCATTTTGTTTAATAATCTCTTGCTTTCATTTGATATGCCTTGTCTACCTTGGATGACGTAACATAACAATGTCAGAATTTTTTAGCTTGGGTATTTGTTTTAAGTTCATTGTGTCACTGCTGGCAACCAGGGATAGTCTGGTGGTAGTGTTACTGCCCGGAAAGCAGTAGATGACAGGTTTGATTTCCACTAGTTCCTTCTTCCTCTTTTTTTTTCATGTTTGTTCAAATTGTAGATCAGCAGTTGCAATCTTACAAATTTCATTTTTACAAAATTTATTTGCTAACCTTTGGCCAGTTTTGGCGGTTTCCTGGAATCATCCCGCGGTGCAACGTCACATCACATCACGCATCCAGCACATCAGACAGCGCGCAAGCTGAGAGATTATCAGAGCGAGCTTGTGCACACACCGGGGGATGCAGTATCCTTTGGTGCATGCGCAAGCTTGTTCTGAAAATCTCACAGCTTGCGCGCTGTCTGTATGTGCTAATGGGGATGCGTGATGTGATGTGACGTCTCATCGCGGGATTCCAGAAAAAACGCCCAAAGTTTAGCGGACGGCGGAATTGACGAAGAAAGTGAACCCATCATACTTACAAAGTGATTAGTTTGCTAAGAAACTGAAGTACCCACCTACTCTATCAGTGTGGAATAGTAATTTGGAATATATGCACAAGATCAGGTTAGTACTGATTTTATTTTTCTCGTTCCAAATTTGTGTAAAAAGATGTCAGACTTCAGCTTCACGAGGCTGATTCGCGCGCGGAGAGGTGAGAGCCGCAGAAAAAAGCACCGAAAATATTTAGTCGGATCAGGCCGCTAGGTGCAGCAGTCGTGCATTATGCTAACATGCTGGCACCCATGTTTTAATGGGCGCTCTGCATCGGTTGAATAAAACTCGATTTTTGAAGAAAAAAACAGACAGGATTTTTTCTTCTTTTCATCACGGATAGTGGACATGTGTGTGTAACAAAAAATCACCGTGCAAAGTTGCGACAATTTATACGTCAGATGTGAGATGAATAAGAAGTGAATAGGGGTCCTCTTGAGGCATTCCCCCAGGGGCCTCATGAGGCGTGCGGGCGGTCCTCATGAGGCGGGGCAGTCCTCGTACGGGGGAGCGGTCCTCATGAGCGGGTTTCCCGGACTGATATTGAAACTTTCTGCTACCGTAATAAATGCTATGCTACTTAAGTTGTGGTTCATGACTTTTTGTGATGGCACTGAATGTCAAAGCGGCATTATAACAAGCGTTGGAGTATACTCTTGGGAGGTTCTGCACAGCACAGGAAGAAGAAGAAGAAGATAAGTTACCGGGACCTTCCAATCTCTTCGATTCCATACGCTACATTAAAAGACTTACATATAAAGAAGTATGTGGGACTATACGGTCAATTATAGGACTGTTTAGCCTTTACTTCACGAATCGTCATGCACCTTCGTATTTGGTATTTACCTCTCTTTTATGCTGAAGTCCTCATCAACAAATGCCATCGTAGCTGTGGAAGCAGAGGCTGTTTGATTCTTGAAAAATAAAGAAGTTGGTGGTAGGTCCAGGTGGGACGAGCTGTTCACCGATATGTGTAATGTGATGATGGTAGACTTCCTACGCTGCATGCACATACTAGTATCCGTAACGCGTACAAAATGGGTGATTTCAAGTTCGGTGCTAGTGCTAGTGCTAGTGCTATCTCAGCACTAGCACCGGCAATAAAACCGAACTTGAAATCACGTCGGTGTTGGGAGTTGACCTCAAAATTATGACGTATTTCCGGTTGCTGGTGCTGGGCTCGGTGTTGAATGTCGTCTGCTGAACCGAGCTCCGCCGTTTGTGTTAGCGATTTACGTGCTTTTTCGCCATTGACTAACACTAGCCCTTAGGGATTAACATTTTTGTCATTTCAAGTTCGGTGCTGGTGTTAGCGTTGCCGTGCGAGACTCATATTCACGTCCATAATAGATGCACGTTTTATGTGCAAAGTCTATGCTAATGCAGTGGTCGCCCACGTAACGTACACGAACACTCTCGACATGGCTTTATAAATCCGAGCCTGGGAGCAAATTTAAGATAGTTGTATTTAGGGGAGTGGATGAAATTTGTGGCATTTTAATCTGTCTTCCTCACTATGTCTCTAAAACTAAGCAATTTTGTCTACATCTTTTAATATTTTACTGTAATCACGCACAATCACTTTTTTCGTCGCGCAATTCCCGCGGAGCTCGCGGTGCTGCGATTCCAACACCTAGTGCTGGTGATCGATAATTTTGATCGGTATCGCCTCGTTAATCTGACCGTCGGTGTTGGAGCTCGATTTAACGCTGTTATTCGGGGGCTAGCACTAGCACTAGCACTAGCACCGAACTTGAAATCACTCAATGAATAGGGATGTGGGGTCTCCGTCGTCCTGCTTCCGGCAACCAGTGGGTAAGGTGCCCAGGGGCGGGCACGGGGGGGGGGGGGGGGGGGGGGGGGGTACTACCTTACCAAGGGATTCATGAGCGTGTGTGTGTGTGTGTGTTGGGGGGAGGGGGAGGTGGGGGAGGGGTGAACCAGGGATATCGCGATTGACAATCCTTAAACTTTAGTATCCATTTGAGCACTCTGAATCACAACAGCTCTATTGCTCTCACTCAGGAGCGTCGACCCACTTTGAAAATAAGAAAACGAAAGATTTTTTTTTTTTTTCGCTGAAAAATTCTCATCATCTACTAGATCTATCTGATGAGATGTGGAATATCATAAAAACAGTGTTGCCGAAAGATGTTTCGGACATGAGTTAAGAATCACTTACAGGGAGACCCGGAGTAGAGATGAAGATGAATCTGCTGAATTTAATACATTTTCGCCAATGTTGGTAGAGATTTGGCTGGAAATATTCCGAATGTTCATGAACATTTACAAGATTCGGACAATGTGTATGTACTGGTTGATTCGTTCTCATTGCAACTTGTCACTTAAACTGAATGAAGAGATGCTTAATTCGAGGAATGAAAAATGAAAAAAATGAAAAATAAGAAATCATCAGGACTTGATGGTATTTCTATGTGGTATTTTCTATGTTCAAAATAGCTGCTATTCCCTAACTCATCTGATAAATAGGTAATTGTCCGAAGGCATTATTCCGTTACGATGAAAACTGGCAAAGATCATACCACTAGGCCTATTCAAATCTGTATCTATAATCATTGAAAAAGTCGTTCATAAGCAACTATCCCGTTATATAAAGTTGAATGGTTTATTTTCACCAAACCAGTCGATTTGTTGGGACCTACACTCAACAAGCTTTGCTTTTTAGTAGGTTCCATCGTATTTCTCTTTGATTGAAAATGACACATCGACCGTTATGTATTACTTTTGTATTCCTATTTCTTCATGTATATATCCAAGCTGGACATTCTGTGTTATATTTTTGTTATATACCATGTATTTTCCATCGAGAAATACGAAAATAAATTGAAATTGAAATTGAAAAAAAAATTACCACTTCATTTGTTAAAAGTGACGGATAACTGGTTACTGTACACGCCACACTCTAAAAAATGCGGGGTTAAAAATGACCCCGAACGGGGTTGAAAATGACCCCGCATACTTGGTCAACTATGCACTAACCCCGTGCGGGGTCACTTTAACCCCGCATTGCGGGGTCACCCAAACTGACCCTGCAGCGGGGTTAAAATTTAACCCCGGCGGGGTTGAAATTCAACGCCGTTGCGGGGTCATTTCTAGATGACCACGAACGATTTCGGGGTTATTTCAAAATAACCCCGCATGATTGCGGGGTCATTTAAAAAATAACCCCGCATGACTTGCGGGGTCATTAAGCCGACCTTTTATGGGCAGCCAAAAATAACGAATCATTTTCACAAATGTGTATGGTATAGGTCTAACGTTTAATAGGACTCCAAATCAGAATAGGAGCCCAATAGTTCCGTAAAACCAAAGTTGAGTTATCTGCACTTTGTAAACAGAGCTGTGTCATGATTTTCCAGATCTAAAAAGATCTAATGTTAGAACTCTAATTTTTTTAAGCACCAATTTTCATTCACGCATTCCAGCACTGGAACTATAATGTTAACGTTAGAATTAGAAATGCGCAATGGTGTACAGCGCAATGCGAATATAGAGGGATATTTTGCTACGTTGCGTATATAGCCATAGGCCTACCTTACAGTTAGAGAGTTTCTAGAATTTCTTTTCTTCGTGGGCCTAGTTATCTAGGCTCTAACGTTAGATATATTCTACATCTGAACTTTTGCAGTGTTGGTCTGCCTGGCTAGGCCAAAAAGAATACCTGCAAACAGAATAAAGAAAGCACCAATTTCTGCTTATTTGCCGGGGCATAGATCTTCCAAGTCATTTATGTAGGCCGGCTACATTGAACAAATAACAAAAGTCATGTAGGCCTATTAGTACATGTACTAGTATCTCAAACTCAGGTTCTCTAACAAGTTAGAGTCAGTCACGTTACGGGGGTAACGTTAAAACCCCCCAGTATTACTATTCGGTCATTTAAGCTTTTCTGCAATATTTTATAAACTAAAATAATACATACATACATCATATCTACAGCAACGTATGTGAAATATATCAAATTTTTAATCTCAATTTTCATTTTTTAAATATCTCACAAAATTTCACAAAATCCCATAAGATATCACCTTGAAAATCCCCCAGAATACGGTCATCGCGATCAGAATTCGGTCACGCGATATGCTATAGAAACGTGTTACCACTAGTATATAGCTATATAGGCCCTAGCTACCATTACAGTTTCATACATAGCCTAAAAACCCTAACACCAACGCTGCAAAATAAATAATATAGACAAGGGGTCTAGGCATTATACGCCAGTTAATGTGAATGAAAAACATAGAAAGAGATATAAGAGGAAAATAGTACCGATAATTACTTTTCTAAACACATAGTAGTCATTAAAAAACTAAAAGATTCACTCCAGATCCAGGCTTACCTTTCGCTTTGCTCTTCTTATCACACGATCCTCATCCCCAAACCATGCCCAACCGGCCGGCCCACTCGGCCGGCCAATACAGTACATCAACTGCAATGTACTGCGCGAGGCGCGTCGCGTCGCGGCCCCTCATCTTTTTCCGTGCAGCACACATACATTATGTATCACTGCGCGCTGCATATAGAATTCCATGACTGACGCGAAATTAAATAGTCCCAAGAAAAATCATAATTTTGACATATTGCTTCTTTGAATTACTGAATGAAACAACCGCTTTATTTTGTACTTGTTACTTCCTAACTGCAATTAGATTCGCAAGCATTGTGACCCTGTTTATCAATATCCGAATATTCGACCAGAGATTTTGCGGGGTCGCAATAACCCCGTTTTTTCTGGTCACTAGTGAATCGATCGAAAATTTATCAGACGAAACAACCCCGAACGGGGTCAAATTACTTTGACCCCGCAAAATCCAACCCCGCAATTTTTAGAGTGTTATTGACAGAGGCAAGTTCACTGGGGCGGTTTTCAATGACATGAAAAAAAAAATGCGTTTGACATCGTGGAGCATTGCACTATGATAAAGAAACTACACTCAATTGGTGTTTCCGATGAAAGCCTTCGCTGGTTTGAGAAGTACTAGTACTTGTCTGGTAGACAAATACGAACACACTTTTGCAGTGGCGGATCCAGAGGGGGCGCACCGGGAGCGCGCGCCCTCTTTATTTTTTGTTAAGACAAAATAAAGAAAAAGAAAAAAATGGAGGGGCGCGTCCGCCCCCATTGAATTTTGTAAAGGCGCCTCCCTTTACGGAATACCTGGATCTGCCCCTGCTTTTGCAATGCAATGTCGGATCCCCAGGAAGTGTGTTACGGAGTATACCACAAGGTTCCATTTTGGGGCACTACATCGATGACATTGTCAGACAGATTGAAATGTGCAGTATTCATCTAATATGCAGATGACACTATTCTATGTTTTTCTAATTCTGACATTAATCAAATTGAACGGGCCATCGACATTGACTTATCAGTAGATTGATGTGTTTAAATAAGTTGCAATGTTGATAAAACTGAATGTTTGTTGATATACAGGATCACCCGCAGTGTTAAAAAGATGTAATGTGATAAAATGGTAAGCGTTCTCAGTCCAAACAAACAGTGAAATATCTCGGAGTTTTATGTCATGTGTACATGACATGCATGTAGTATGCGCATATCATATAAATACACAAACATTTATGATGTAAACATAAAACTATCGTGTACACATGCACATCCACACACACACTCACGTATAAATAATACACTCACAGCATGATTATAAACACGATATTTGTATGCAAACAAATCCACACAGAATCCTCTAAAAACAACAACGACGACAACAAAACACTATCTCCCCCACACGCATAACTCACCCTTGAACTAATGCATTTTCTACTATCCCCATGCAACCTGTAATAAGATTCAGTACGTATGAAATGAATTGTAACGACAAGCAAACTACTGATATACGTATCTCAGAGACCATCATCGCAAGCTTCCACTTAAGATGTTATGGCAGTCTCCTACATTTTACTCCTTAGACAGTAATTAGATGGAATAATAATTTCCACTTCGTGGACTACAATATTTAGGCCTAAAGTATACACATAATATAGTTTATTATTAGTTTATCGGTGCGTATATGTTTATGCATAATTATATATATATATATATATATATATATATATATATATATATTTTTTTTTTTTTTTGTCCAATGTATGATTTTTGGAATCCTGTTTATTACGTTTTATTTTACTCTGTGACAAAATTACAATGCAGATATGAGATCAACTCAAATATGCGATTACATCCAATTTTGTGATTGAAGCCTTTGGAGTATTCTGTTGATTTCATCGATTCGAGTTTTTTTATTGTTCAAATAAAAAGATATATATATATACTGACATTTTCATGATAATGTTCACTCCTGTTTAATTCTGGGCATGATAATGCTCTTTATTATTCCATGATTTTGTATCATTCAATAAATGCCGTAATATAGGTGTGATGTTCATTATTCCGAAGGTTCCGTTAATCCGAAAATGAAATACTGTATAAAGGTTCGTTATTCCGAAGGTTTGGTATTCCGAAACGCACATATTCTCTATAAACCTTTAGGGGTTTTCGTTAATCAGACAATGAAAAAAAAAAGTTTCGTCTAAACTTCCGGAGGTTCGGAATAAGGCCCAATATAGGAGACCTCTGGATGATTTTCAGATGTTAACATACTTTTTGAACAACTATATTATAACAATACTGAGTATAGAGTTTCCGAATTTATGATGATTAGGATGAAGAATAAGAATGTTTTCAAAATCTATAACAAATTGCAACGAACAAGGATTCAATTCAATTCAATTCATTTTATTTTCATACTTCTCATTTATGAACATTACAACAGAAACCAGACAAGTTCTTTTACCTTGTGAACAATGTGCAGAAAACAAACAATATACATGGTGATAACACAGTAATTACATGTAATGATAACTGGTCAAAATCGAAATCGAAATGGGGTTGATCAAAGAGAAGTATGACGGGACCTACATGAAAGCTAGCTTGTTTGGCTGTAAGCCCCGAGTAATCAGTGTTTGTGAAAAAGAAACGGAGAACGGATAGAAGATAAGACCAGAATGATGATGTAAGGTTGCCAAATTTTATGTAATAAAAAAGAAGAAGAAAAAGAAGAAGAAGAAAAACAAACAAACTATACATTAATATGAACTTACTGTGACCGAGCCATCATTATTATACAGCCTACTTTGGTATATATACTATAAACTATTGTTGCATTAAAACTTTCACCAGGATATGATCAGTAAGACACAAAAAGTAACATGTACAACTATTAAGCCATTTGGTGCCTGCCGTCAAGCTCTGCATAGAAGGTTAAAGAGGGGCAGAGGGAAAGAGGAAGAGAGGGAAACGAAGTAGAATGTGGAATTGCTAATGATGAATTCAGAGAGCCCGATGGCAAGACCCTAAATGGAATCTGCAACGTGTTGACAAAATGTTTGATTGGACAATAACATACCACAGTATTACATAAGACATTACGACTGTTCAGTGTCTGCAAAATATGCACTCAATAAAAACTCTTTTAATTTACGTTTAAAGGAATATAAAGACGAGCAGCTTGTTATTTTGGGGGAGAGGTCATTCCAGTATCTAGGGCCCGTATACATTATCGTTTTTTTAGCGAAAATTGTTCGAGTACGTGGAAGGTGAAATGCGTCACTTTGGCGGGTAGGATAATAATTATGAATCAAATAGTTTTTTCTGAACATGCTAGTAAAAAATATCCGGTAACTCGTTGGCAGAAAATTTGTACATAAATATGCCGACGTTGTAACTGAACAGATCTGATATTTTCTGTATCTTATTTTTCAAAAATAAATCATTCGTGTGGGACATGGTTGATATTTCTGATGGCACGTATTTGAATACGGAACAGTATATCAAGAAGATTTCTAGTTGCATTCCCCCACACAAGAATACCATAATTAAGGTACGGAGTAATCAAAGTAGAATAAAGATTAAGCAGAATTTGACTTGGAAAAACACTCTTAAGTTTATTAAGAACACCCGTATTTTTAGAAAGAATATTACTTAAATAACTAACGTGGGATTTCCAAGATAAATCACTATCAATAAAAAGCCCTAAAAATTTTATACTATACTGACTTGATTTAATTCAGTTTCATTAAACTTAATATGAAAAGGAAGGGTTTTAAGACTATTGCTAAAAAGCATACAATGAGTTTTATCAATATTAAGTGACAATTTGTTGGCGTATATCCAAGATTGCACAGATTTAAGTTCTTTATTCACTGTGTTAACAAGAGTATAAGGATCTCTGTGTGTAAAAAACAGATTGTAGTCGTCATCAAAACATATAAAGGAAAGAATTGGCGAGGAACTAGGAAGATAGTTAATGTACAAAATGAACAATAGTGGGCCTAGTAAGGAGCCCTGTGGAACACCACATGAAATTAACTTTAACTGAGAATCACGGCCATTTATACTCACAAATTGTTTTCTGTTTGATAAATAATCTCGAAACCAGTCCAAAGCCTTCCCACGTATACCATAATGTCGTAGCTTGTAAATCAAAATATCGTGGTCAATTGTGTCGAAGGCCTTCGAAAAATCAAGAAAAACTCCAATAATGTGGGAGACATCATCTATAGCATGAGCAACTTTATGGATAAAAGTGAGTAAGGCATGGGTCGTACTGTGGTTTTTCCTAAAACCAAACTGGGAGTTACAAAAAACTTCACACTTTCGAGAAATTTGTGTGTGCGCGTATATACCAACCTTTCAAGAAGTTTTGAAAATGAAGTTAACAAAGATATAGGGCGATAATTTGTCACAGATTCTTTTTGTCCTTTTTTAAAAATTGGTACTACTTTAGCTATTTTCATTTTTTGTGGAACTATGCCAGTAGATAACGATGAATTAAAAATGTGTGTTAATGGTATAACTATTTCATTAATGATGTTTTTAAGGAGAAAATTGGTGATTCCATCACATCCAGAGCTTTTCTTAGTGTTCAAGTTTTGCACGATATCTTTGATTTCTTCTTCAATGACAGGTTCACAAAAAAAAGAGACTGCTGATTCTGGTCTTTTAGAAAGTAATAAAAATCAGTATTTGAATGCGGAATACTGCTGGCAAGATTAGGTCCTATGCTTACAAAGTATTCATTGAATATACTTCTGCCACGAAGATGACACGTCAGCCTCACCACAAGAATGCATGAGTTAGGGCTCAAGCAGGGAGGTCCCACCTCCCTGGCTCAAGGAAGCAGAGCAAAAGAAGAAGGCATGCATATATTATACACAGGTGAAATTGCAAGCAAGTACGTGTAGTATTGTATAATGGAAATACACTGCTATAGGACATTTCTGAAATATGTGAGCCTCCTATGTCATCATCATTGTTGAGTGTAATTTGTTTAAGGTTTTACAAAGTATTGTTTCTCTGCTCGAGGACCACAATGAATTCCACAAATCTACACATGGAGCTGTCGATTTTATGTATAGGGCCTACTACATGATGTGAAATTATGAAAATCGTCTGGAATGCCCCTTTAATGAAAATGGAATATAAGATTGTTATTCCGAAGGTTTGTTTATCCGACAAAGATGACAAGGTTCGTTAATCCGAAAGTGTAAAGACGGTGCGTGCCATGACACGAACCTCCGGAATAACAGACCTTTCTTTTTTCTTGGATCATTCTTTTACGAACTTTTGGAATAACGAAACTTATTTCATTTTCATATTAACGAACCGATCGGAGTAAAGAAGTGTAGCCTCGCACTAAACATTTGCTTGATGTAATCCTTTTTTTTTCTTAATCTGTGAGGGGGGGGGGGACTGACTGATCCAAGTACGGAGTCCAGGACCCGTCTTACATTTATTTTGACGGGGGGGGGGGGGGGGGGTCGTTCTGTGGTCGAAGTCCGGAAAGTTATATTTTTACAAATGCATATTGTGTAAACTTGTTATTAGAGATATGTGTTAGTTTCTTTTTTTTTTGGGGGGGGGGGGTGTTGCTGTTCGATGGGTGCACCCCATTTTCGGTTACAGTAATTTCTTCATTCACTTCGGTTCAGTTCAGTTCAAATTTATTTCGTGTTTTTTTTTCACAATAAAATTATATATAAACATAAATCTCACTTTCTCCAGTCACAAAAATGATGCATGTATAACATTTATATAAAGAAAACAATTATTAAAAACTTACAGTAAGGATATGTTGGGTAGTGGGTACAATAGTTGGTAAAGTAACGCCGGAAAGTGAAATAATTGTCAATATGCATTGTGTGAAAAAACGGAGGGACCCACTAAAAGACAGAGCTTGTAGAATGTGGGCCCCTCTTAGGTAAAAAGATTTGGTGCAAAGATTGATTAAGAACAGCAATTTGATAAGGGGCACAGAAGATTCTGGAGCTTTGCTAATCCGAAAATGAAATAAGGCTCGTTATTCCGAAGGTTTGTTGACCCCAAAAAGAAAGAAAAGTTCGATATTGATACATTGCACTCCAAACGTTCGTCGGTTCGTCATTTCAAAAGTTCGTTACTTCGAAGGTTCGTATAATTGAGATAATAAAATAAGGTTCGTTATTCCGAACTTATGGTTTATTCATTCGAAAAGGAAATAAGGTTCCTAAGTCTGAAAACTCCTTAATATACACACCTTCTTTGCATTTCTGGATTAACGAACCTTCGGAGTAAAAACCAATGAATGTTCGGATTAACGAACCTTTTTTCATAAAGACTGCACGGAATTTGTGCATGTTTCGGAAGAACGACCCTTCGGAATACGTACTGACGAACCTTATTTCATTTTCGGATTAACAAAACTCTGGAATAACGAACATCACCACGGTATTTTCATGCCCATTGATTTGTTGCACCTCTAAGGACGCCACTTGAAAGCAGCTCATGCAAACTCGATAGTTATCGAGTAAAAAAAAGTAAAAATACGAAACATGTAAAGAATTAACGTATTACCATAAGGGTAAATTGGATATAATGAATAATGAATGAATAGATGAATGGATGCATGAGTGAGTGAGTGAGTGAGTGAGTGAGTGAGTGACTGACTGACTGAATGAATGAATGAATGAATGACGCGACATTATTTTGCTCATGCGACAATATTGCTCCGGTCTTATTTTTTGCCACGGACTACGGGCGTAGGGCTAGATCAGAGTATAGTGTAAGCCTAGTGTAGGGTTTTATGTTTAGTTTGATGTGAGGATTTTGTTTGTGGGTATTTAGAATTTATGTTTGGTTTCGTGTGCAGATATTTCATGGGAGCTAATCAATTAATTGTCGCAGGAGCACGGAGCGCTCCACCCATTTTTGACATCTTACGATGTCAACGGTAGGCAAGGGTGTTCCTTGACGTCACTACTTTGATCGTTGCGATACTAGTACACCAAGTACCTTGAACTACTAGTATCGATCAACAGTGTAATGTAGGAGATAGCGCGTCACGTTGTTGTTGTTTTTTTCGATTACGTAAAACGCCAACCGTAACCGTAACCATCCCCAACCTTCATACACATCCCATGATACACGCACTCTCACTTCATACATCGTGCGTGGGAGCATGGTGGGAGACACACGGTGTATGGCACCATATCACCGCAGTAGTACTGTACCAGTACGTACCAGTACGGCGTGCGTGTGTGCATGGACCTAACATGTGTGTAAGCGTCGCGCGGCATTGAGTACGGATCTAGCTCGGAACACGAAGTTGAGTCGAGTTGTCACGGCGGCAGCTGCAGTGACAAGCAAGGAAAGGAAACGCTCAGGAAATCTACTGGAAAGCTCAACGACGGTAAGTAACCGGAGTACCGTGCAGAGTTGCAATTTCGTTAGAATTGTGTTGACATGTACCTATTCATCTATCTATATTATTACCTGTACAAATACGAATGTTTGACTTGAGCAGCTAGAGGCCGGACACGACGGAACCAAGCGCTGCAGGGAAGGCCGGGGCAGCCGGGCTGGGGAAGACCGCTTCAACTAGAGATTGTGCCGTGCTGTCGCGTGCAGTCAAAAATTACGTTTCTATCTACCTACGATACCCTACATTGCTGATACAAACCCACAAACATTTTAGTCTAAAGGGGAAAAGGTTGTTCTTTTAATAATTACATATTTCGGTCATTCTATCACCAGTTCTCGCGCGATAGTTCAGTCAATCACTCTAACTTGTATAGAGTGGTCTAAGCCCCTTGTTAAAGTAGGAAATCTATCTGAAAACTGATTGATTTAGAAAATTTAGGATCTAAATTGACATTGTCATTGAAAAAAAAATGTATTAGAATCTACTACTAACGTTAGTGTTTTGTATTTTTATACATATTCAATACTGAGTAGTAGATCCCTAAATCCTTTAGTATAGTCCACACTGGACTCATGTAAAGAATCAGAGTTTTCACTGTGTTTGTAACAATTTTTTTCTCCTGACAGACACAGTTGTACAGCGTCTGTAAGAAAGACAACAAGCCCTCAGTTTTAAACATCATCTGGCTTCCTTGAACTTCAAAGTGAACAATGCAATGAGCCGCTACATCTACACGGTCCACAGTACTCCAGCAGTGCCCAACACTTGACATCAAATTTTTGTGGATTCATAGTGAACAGACATCAGAAAAGAACCATGGGAAGGAGACTGAACCAGTTTTTTCTTCTTATGTGGAAGAATTTTCTTCTCCAGGTAAGTTTGTAAACAAACGTTTACAATCTACTTTCTTTTCCAATTTGATTTCAAACTGTCGAACTGCAACAATCTACTCAATCAAGGTAGAAACGCAGCAACTTTTAAAGAAAGAAATACAATCTATGTTATAATTAGTATCACATGTCATGTACTCTACATGACCACAGAATGACCTTCTTAAAAGGGATATCATTACAAATACCAAATTCTCTTGAGATGCTACAGTGCCACAGTATAATCAAAGTATTTCACTTGACCATACAGTGTGCATGTGAGTGCTACAATTGTATGGTGCTACATCTACCTTGCACCCACACAGGAACTCAGAGTCAAACTACAAAGCTCCATTTTTTCCCTTTAGTACAACCCAAAGTACTATATTTACACTTGCATTTAAATTGAAATTTGTGTAGATATGGAAAAAGCTTTGACATATTATAGTGCATACCTTTGTCATGTCATGCATGTATGATGTAACCTCATTGAATGATTTAGATCAGAGTCATTTCTCTTCATTTCACTGTATTGAGGTGATAAATTACAGCATTTGCAATTTAAAGAATGTCATGTGACACAGAATTACACTTTGAAGGAACTGCCGAGTTTTTGTTGATTCGATTGGTTTTATGTGGTCATTGATGCATTTGCCGATTAAAATGGTTAGCTAGCATTATAATTTTAATGATTTATTTTTGGTTGTTCTTTACTATGCTTACACATACTTTTGACAAGATTTGTTAACAACATCACAATTAGCTTGATGAACAATTCCTTTTACACCAGACAAGAGGTGTCCGTTCAAGGATTTATTAAAGTCTTCAAGGATGCAAATTTGTGACACCAACAAATCATGAGTTGCAACAAATTTTGTTTCATTTTGATACTCTTTGTTTGTTTGCTTGCTGTTTGATTTTTGCTCAATGCAGTTGTTCGCTTGCTGTTTGATTTTTAATCAATGCAGACATAACGTGAATGAGATACAATGATAACAAATATCTATTACAGTCAGGTAAAGAAATAAGAACCATTGAGCGAAAACCTACATTTGGAAGGAACAATATCAAAATAAAATCATGTACGTTGTCCCATCTTTGTTTGCCCCAGTTTCGGAGACCTATTGGAACTACGTTTGAAATCTTAGTACCAGTAGCATGTGCCGCACTTCTCCTCATGGCAAGGTAAGAAAGAGATCAAGTGATTGTAATGGAAGTTTTTATTACATTCCCCCCCCCCCCCCCCCCCCACTCATACGTGACTGTTAGGATAAATGATGTTTCTGCAACACTAAAATGAGGATGCTAATAGATGCTACAGTATTTCCATGTCTTTATTTTTTTATGTATGGTGCCATACTTGATGTTCTCATCTTGGCAGAAGCTGTTTTGTAAAGCTCTTATAGTGTCGGCAAAATTCTATCTTCAGGTGTCATTTAGTGCCAGAGAAGCGTACAAGCATATATATTTCATTTGCTCGTTTGGAGCTTATTCGTTTGTCGTAAAATATTCACAGTTGAAAACATTAAATGATGAAGGATTACACGTACTAAGTTATGAGATATGCTGAAAATATGATGCACTGGCCACATCACTGGTCACAGAGAGCAATAGTTCATTTGTAAATTTCTTTCCATTTCGTTACTATAGTAATGTCTGCAATGGACAATGTATGACAGAAATGACATGTAAAAAAGGCAGAATGTCAGTCTCCGTATCTGATGTTGGAGCATGTTAGCGTTTCATATATCTGAAGCTCCTTGCAGCAAAAATTTTTTCTGGCTATTGCAAAAGATATATTGTTAAAAAAACAAAAAACAAACAAACATACAAACAGAAGTTTCAAGATAAAGAATTGCGAAGAGTATCCTTCATTTCATACATGTACATGTATTCTTGCAAACCGAACACTTTCAAGAAATGCTAGAAACTCTATTATGCCAGTCTTGTTTTCATGGCAAGACTTATAAAAGCTTAATTGATCATGGCATATTTTTTTATATTTAGTTGCAAGAAGGGGAAAGAGTGGAACTGTATGTGATTTGTGTACTCTTTGCGGGCTCAGATTTGTTTGTGACACATGTAGGCAGGTGCTGGTCCAAAACTCATACACAAGTATCTGGTACAGTATGCATGCTTTTTATCAATGTAAATTTTCTCTTTGGCTTGACTTGTTAGTGGTATATTTGTATAAAAACATTGTATCATTCAAATGTGCTGGAAGTGTATGAAACTGTCCAATTAACAATTGCATTGAATTTACACTCATTACAGTCCATAATGGACCATGCCACTCATTTGAAGAAAACTCTTCAGTTTTAAGGAAAGTATTTGAACATAAACCTTTTTGCTTGTCAACAACGAATATCTATTCCACAAACTGCATTAGACCATCAAAATAATACTATTAAAAGCCTAGAGTGCTTGAATTCATAGATAGTGGTTACTGAGGGTACAGTTATTGGTGTGAGGGATTACATGGTACTGTACAGATAACTATGTGTATGCCCTATATTTTGTGAGAATAATATTTGTGAATTATTACTTTTAAAGGCAATTCTACAAGTGGTGGAATTTTTTTATGTATATAGCAGACTATGTATTTGAACTATTGTAATAGAATGAAAGAAGTTGAAAGCTTTTCAAGAGAGAAAAAATGAGCAATTATTAGCCATTTTAAGAAAAATATAGAACTCGTTGGTGTGCTTAGTATTTGTGTTATGGTTAGCAACATTTTTGCAAGTTGTTTATTTTGTGAATTTCAGTGAACACATAATAGTAATTCACATAATTATACAGTATTTCTATACAATGTTACTTGATTAATCTCTATTCCCTCTCAGTTTATAAATTTTATTCTGTTTTGTGTTACTTCCACGGATGCATTATATAACAACATATAAAGGTTTGTACTATTGTTGTACTAACCGGCAACTGTCGAACATTTAATCTCCTTCTCTATATGTACAATCAGTAATTAGCATTTAAAGTTGTATCAAGAATTCGTTTGTGATACCAAAAATGCGACATAACAAAAACCCATCTTCTAATGCTGCTTAAGGAAGAGGGGTTTTTCTGTGTCTTTGATGTCAATTTTCATGTGTTTAAAGTTTGCTGAAGTGTTTAAATTAATGCTAGTCAGTGCCTACGAATCAGCAGCATGACTATCTACAAATACAACTTGTACCACTACTGTATAATGAGCGTTTTGTAACAGTGACATTACAGATTTAATGCAAACTCCACAGTCCACTGCTCACGAATGATATAATTTGTATGTATTTCTAATAAGGATCAATCAATCGCACCAGACATGCTCAGGCTACAACTGACTAGATAATAGATGATATTTAAAGAAAGAAAGAGAGAGAGAAAAAACTTGCATCATAAATGAAAAATTTAATGCTGTATTAAGGAATGATGCTTTATGATGCATATGCATATGAACCGATAAAACCAGGTGTTATTGATATGCCGGTATTGTACAGAAGGGTACACATACTTTGACCTAGATTTAGGGTCGCCAGCCATATTTTGCGGTAACGTGTTACGAGAGCACGCCAGAGTAGATAGGGGATAGAGACACAAGCAATCCCCCCCCCCCCCCCCATACAGTTGGAAATGAATTGTCTCTGCAGGGTTGGATGACTATTTGTGAATGGGATATTTATAGGCATTGTGTCATGGAATTTATTAAGAGGCTGTCTCCTTTCAGTTAAGCCTGCCGTGCCGTTTCACAGTGTACCAGTACATGGGCATTTCCACGGTAACTCACGTTACATTTTGAACTCAAAATTAGGTTGTTAAGATCAATATCCTTAAAACCTAATTAGTGATATGAGTTACTATATGTGAATGAGTATCATGCACCTCCATCCTACCTCACAGTAACATTACATCCACAGACTCTTATGAGAACTATGAGAAAAAACCCTACAAATGTCGGTAACTCACGTTACATAATTTGGACATGCGAAAATTTGGCATGTCTTATATTCAAAAGTTTCCTCAAACAAGAAACAGAGAGACTTTAAAGTCTATTGTGTCAAAGTCATGGACTAACAACATACATCACTGAGTATGGTAAAAATTCAAATTGTCTTACATTCTCCAGGTATCGTCATGTGAAGCGGTAACTCACGTTACGGTAACTCACGTTACAGTTTGTCCACATGATCACAAGACGATTTTTTGTCTTAATAATCCAAAGAAAACTTACCAAGACAACTTTTTTTTCACAAACAAACTCCATGAATAAAGAATCTAAATTGATTTGAACATTGATCTGACAGCAATTAATCCCATTTTATCCATGAGATTACCAAAAGGCAGGAAACTTTACATTTAGAATACCAACTTGAAGATAAATTTCATTTTTAATTGAGTCGTTTTCCAAGCTTTCATTTGTACTGAGACAAAAATTATATTCAACAAAATGATATGAAACAGAGTCTATTTCATTAAATTACACTCTTTTCCAGTTAACAAATGCATCAGAAATTGAGGATTTAATTGAGAATTTGATTTGATTGTTTTTTTATTTTACTAGATTTAAATGGATTTCAGGCTATCTAGATAAAACAAGTCATCCATAAACTATTCCATTTAATACACTGAGTCACGAGACTAGAGACCTGTACCTGTAGTCTGTGGAGAGTTTAAAGGTTCAGAAATGAAATATTTCAATAAATCTTTTAACTTTTAAACAATGCAATTTATATTCCAATTATTTGATAATTGTTTGAATTACTCAATAATCAATTGTTTGTATGTTTGATTTGTTTACAAATTCTTATACGAAACTGGTACAGAAATTAGACTTGAATTACAGAAACTGCAGATAAATTTTAGTTATCTGCTACCAGTATTGATCAGTTTAATAAAACATGTTCATAAATGTTTTAGCCTTAAAAAACAATGGCTTTGCTCTATGAAATGCCAAGTAGCCATTATTTAAATTGTACATACAAGTACATGTAAAAAGTATATACCAGTATTTTCTAGAGTAATCAAGCAGACTGAAGCAGTAAATCCCAATGAAAAACATGAATAGTAAATATTTTGTGATCAGGAGGCCAACTATTAATATCACAAAATGTTGATAGTTTGCTTTAAGGTACATGACTGTCCAGCTCTTAAAAAATGTCTGATAATGAGGTTCACATTCAACAAGTTTTTGGTAATAGATCAGCATGTAAAGTAAATTATAGTAAACATGGAAAAGTTTCATTGTAGGATTTTGCAACAATACAGTATGTCCCAAAAAAAATTACAATGGGGCCCTCCGCAATGATATCTTTAAAAATAGTGAATCAATCTAAATACAAATTCAGGGTATGAAACTATAAGTCATTGCCCACATCTTACAGAAAACCCCATTCGATTTGCTTCAGTGGTCAAAGAGAAATACAGAATTTTGTAGAGGATGTCGGGAATCTCTTCTGTCCAAGTTCTGTCTATTGTTCACACACAAGATCATCGAAATGCTAAACTCAGAAGAATCTGATTCATGACATGCTTTACAACAATCCACATTTCTCTGTGACCGCTTAACCAAATCGAATGGGGATTTCTGCAAAATAGAGCTAAAATGTTATATTTCAAGACTCTGAAGTAGCATTTGAAAAATTTAATCATATTGGGCGTTATCAATGCGAAAATCTTATTGTAATTTTTTGGGGGACATACTGCAGTAAGTCGCCCCAAAAATTAAAATCAGATTTTCGAATTGATAACACCTATTATGATCAACCTGTGTACGTGCTACTTCAGACTCTTAAGGTATAACATCTTAGCTCTATTTTGCAGAAAACCCCATTCAATTTGGTTAAGCGGTCACAGAGAAATGTGGATTGTTGTAAAGCATGTCATGAATCGGATTCTTCCGAGTTTAGCATTTCGATGATCTTGTGTGTGAACAATAGACAGAACTTGGACAGAAGAGATTCCCGATATCCTCTACAAAATTCCGTATTTCTCTTTGACCACTGAAGCAAATCGAATGGGGTTTTCTGTAAGATGTGGGCAATGAGTTATAGTCTCATACCCTGAATTTTTATTAAGATTCATTCACTATTTTTAAAGATATCATTGCGGAAGGCCGCGTTGTAATTTTTTTCGGGACATACTGTATAGCTAAAACCTCAGAGTAGAATAGTATAAAACACGTAAGCGTGTCAAATTCACAATGTTCAGTTCTCAAAAATCTCAGAAAAAACAGCAGGAAGCGAGCTCCAATCTTAAAATTCTGTTCATACATGTAAATGTTTCAGCCTCATAAACAATGGCTTTGGTCTATACAGGTAGGTATAAACTACGAAATGTCAAATAGTAATCACTTGAATTACAAAAACAAGAACTTTTCAAGAGTAATCATGCAGTGATTATCCCAATCAGGAGGCTATTAATAGTTATCACAAAATTTTGATAATTTGCTGGAACAAGGTCCATGCAGCTTTAGAAGAAATGTCTTTTAACAACTTTCGTAACAGATCAGTATACATGCACTGTAATATTTAATAGTACATAATTTCACGGAACAGTTTCTTTCAGAAGTTAACATGTGATGAACATGTGTAATTAATACATTGTGCATGTAGACCAGTTGGTTTGGTGATAGACAGAGACCAAGAGAATAACAATCTACTGGAAATAGAATCTTAATACAAGAGTTCAGTAATCATGTACTCATTGGTTACTTACAATCACAACCTTCATTATCATTTCTTGGTATTAAAGAAAAATCATGTCGGTAACTCACGTTACATTATGGTAACTCACGTTACATGGTAACTCACGTTACAATTTTAAGACCTCTGTTATGAGAATTTGAAGCAAAGACTATAAGTCCCATCACATTTCTTGGATGTGTGCTGCATAGTTATTTGATAATCCAAAATACCATGTCTCAGTTGGGCATAGTAAAATTGCTAGGTTAAAAAGTTCATGTTTCGGTAACTCACGTTACAGCAGCTTCTCGAGCTATGTAAGAGCATGCTGGTGTCCGAAGTACATATCTTATATCGAGGTCTCCACTTTATTTTCTGCTAGATTAATATATTTTTGGTTTGTAAAACCAAACAAAGTTTGATTTGAGCCTCAAATATAAAAAATAATCACAAAGAGCATCAAAAATGCATTTTTAGGAATTTTTAGGTCAAAAAATGCTTTCTGGCTTCAAAAGGTATAAAAATGCACAAAAGGGAACTTTTCTTAAAGGTAAAGTTGGTTTCACACACTTCAAACTATGGCTAACAAAGTAAGATTATCAGTTGTCCTGAAATATGCGGGTAAAATTTTGGTGGTCATGTCGCACAACTCACGGAAATGCCCACATGTACTTAAAAGTCTGATGTACCGATGTACATAAAGCTCCATTACACCTGTGCTGCTTTGCCATTTTGGAAACTGGCAACAAGTCCTTTCATTACCCATTCCCCATCATGATGCTTTTAAGAGCTTTAACCTTGGAACCTCGAGTAGGAAAGATACTTGTGTTGTGTCATTTAGGACAGTGATGAATGGAATTGCTATTTGCACTCATAAACACAGTGTGTGACTGCGACACAGACTGAATTGTTTCACAGTGAATGTGGTTGCAGTTGAATTTTCTCTGCTTGATACTAATAGATATCTGCATTAAATATATGACCCAGATGAATGCAGTTATGCATATATGCTGCTATTAATTAAATTTGATGCATGAATGACATTGCACATCTCCTCTGTGTAGAACAGCCACAGTCTCTTCTGCCATACTTTCATCAGTGTTGGTCGAAATTGTGATGCTGCAAACTTCCATCACTCTCCACCATTGGGTGTGATGTACCGCACACCAGACATATATTAGCATCGCAAATATTGACTAAATGACACTACAAACAAATTTTATGCATGGTACGTCGACTGGAGTAAAGTAAATGTACATTTTGTCACCCAGACGGCTGTGGTATGAAATAATGGCTAGGCAGTTCTTCCCCTGTTTGGTGACAGTACAGACCATTGAATTTATTGTGTTGAAACTATCATAATTGCTGGGATTGTTTGCAGAAAGCCGTCACTGGAAGTGTCTTATGAAACTTGGCTTATTATATTTATTGTACAGTCTTTCTCTGCCAGTGCTTGTAAAAAGAGTAGAAACTGAAAATGTCAAGTGGATCATGCTTGTTCAGAAGCTACAGTCTGTAGTCCGACCATGAAAGCGGGGCTTGGGTAGGGAACAAACCCACTGAAATCATGTCCTGGATATGAATGACACTGTAAATGTTGTGTGGGGGAACAGATCTACAAAGCATATTGTCTCATAAATGTTAGTGCACCTGCCGATAGATTGAAATTTATCCACTGTTGCAGTACATGTGTAATTGTACTGTTCAATGTTTTTAGAGTAATTTTCATAAATTGACAGACATGAAATTTATGTGCAGTACTTATTAACAACTTACAACTTAATTGCATCCCATAAACAGGAATGCACTGTACATTGTCTGAAAGGGGGAAAAATCCCTAATGTTTGTCCAGGAAAGAGATTTAGACTTTCTTTTTGTCAAGTATGATTCTCTGTAGCATTCATCCACTCGTGATATTTTGTTATAAGTCCCAATTTGATGCCATATTCGGTACCCTGGGATACCAAATGAAAATTTACCGTTTTGTTGAATTATTTTTTTTTCAGTGCTGTATCCTAGGCTAGGTACCAAAAATGTGTAAAAATGATCTTTAGCTTTGATATATGCACAAAAATGTTCTCTTATTTGTGATTATGCAGCAATTAATCATTAGCAGATCCAGCCGCAGCACATCCCCCCTTTTTTGTTTTTTGTTTTACAAGAGAAATAAAGAGAAAAAATTTGGGGCGCATTTGACCTCCTTTAATTTTGTAAAGGCACCCACTCTTAATGGAATTCCTTGATCTGCCCATGTTAATGCATGCAAATTCTAACTTCTTTACATGCTCTGTTGTAATCTTTACTGTTTAAACATATGTTATTGTAAGTGATTTCAGTAATTTCTATGATGCTGACTTTGAATGAGATTTGAAATCAAATTTTGTGTATCATCAAAGACAGTGTTAGTTTCTTTTGCTAGTTGACATGGAAGGAAAATCGGAATTGGAATTGTTATAGCCGTGCCCATTATGCTGGTGCTGATGATGAGAAAATAGTGGCCATGACAAATTGCACAACTGTATGATAATGGACACGAGATGGCACTACCCAACACGGTACCCAGGGTTACGACAGTACACACGGGTACGGCATGCTGAATCATTTGCAAAGTATACACAATGTTTACAGAATTTGTCATTGGTACTGTACATCATCAAATTTTGTCATCACAAATATTAATGGATTTATACAATGCATGGTATGTAATGGCTGCTCATTGTTTTAAACTAGATCTAACCTGCTGTTACTTACATTATCACTGCAACAGAGGCAGGTGGATTGTACTGAGAGTATCCATGACTGAAAATGCTAGTCCACCAATGGGTCAGGCTACTTGGTTGTTTAACATGATTTATTTTGGTTTCTTGTTTTCCTCTCTGGACAAGTTATTGTTCAGTAAAGTTGCTGTCTTTAATTTGTATTTATTTCTTTTTTTTTCTGAGTAGTAGCATGCACAGTTTTCATGTATCCAAGAAATGTAAAAAAAAAAAGAAGAGCATGTAATATAACTAGGGCTTTCATCAGTTTTCAACCTTCTGTGGAGCTTTGAACTGAAAATGTCAAATAGACTCGGAAATAATGGCCAGTAGTACAATGTAAATGATAGAGATAATGATGTAGTTAAGAATCCTGTAAAATTGTGCATGGTTGAACACAGTGGTATATTTCATTAACTGCTGAATATTCTGTCTTTTCCCTTCAAGGTTTGCTATAGGTTGTATAAAGTGACCACTGGTACAGCATTTTCTCCCTATGAAACTCAAGACTGTAGACCTACATTAAATGTGACAACTCTCAGCTTGATATCAATATGAATTGCTTAAAGGGAAGGTAAACCCCATAAGAGCAATGTGGATTGAGTGAAAGCAGCAACATTAGTAGAACACATCAGTGAAAATTTGAGGAAAATCGGACAATCGATGCAAAAGTTATGAATTTTTAAAGTTTTGGTGTTGGAACCGCTGGATGAGGAGACTACTAGAGGATATGACGTATGAGTGGACAACAATACAAAGAAAATATAAAGGAAATTTAACAAAAATTCACTTTTCTAGAATTATGAAAGAGCAATGGACCAACCGCTTTCAGAAAGCAGGGGGAATAATTGCTGCCCTTAACATATGTCAATATCAAGTTGGTGGAATTTGTAATTTTCATGAAAAATGGATTTTTGTAGTATTTTCTTTATATTTTCTTGGTATTGTTGTCCACTCATACGTCATAACCTCTAGTAGTCTCCTCATCCAGCCGTTCCAACACCAAAACTTTAAAAATTCATAACTTTTGCATCGATTGTCTGATTTTCTTCAAACTTTCACTGATGTGTTCTGCTAATGTTGCCGCTTTCACTCAATCCACATTGCTCTTGGGGTTTATCTTCCCTTTAAGTCTGACAGCACAACTTTTTGTGTGTGCATGAAAACACTTTACCATTAGACTGTTAAAATGTTGTGCATGGAGAAAAGATGGCTTTATGATTGGAATACCACTGGCATGTCTCGCAGCGTGCCGCACCATCGTCAGTGTAATTGTAACCCCACTGCGCTTCCACTGAAAGACTGTTGTGTGGGGGTGTGCAATTTACACAATTGCTCCTCTTATGCAAGCTTTTTAGGTTGTTGCCCATGGTAATGACAAAGTTCAGCAGTGTGTCGTGAAGAAATCATATTCTGGGGTATACAATTGTGTACATCATGTGAACTTCTATAGAATGCTGATGAGATGAAATATTTTAGCATTATTATTGTTATTTTTTTTTTATTTCATTCATTCCTCGTACACACGAATGTGACCCTGTAGCACAAAACTAACAAAAAGGTCGCCAGACATGGACTAGTTAGGAGCATCTGAAATAGCAGACTCTAAGCTTTAAAATGATGTATTGTATCAACTCAATTCAGATATGGACTCTCCTAACTTATCTAAATATTGGAAAGAAAGCACATGCTCTGGAAAAGTGTGAACTGAGAAAAGAGGCTCTGCAGTACAGGATCTATTCAAGCACTTAATCTTTTCCAAGCCATGCTAGCTGTGTAATTACTAGGACAAAAAAGAAAAAAGAAAAAAAAAGGAGGTAAACCACTGGAGTAACAACAATGAAGGGATTATCAGATTAAGCTGAAATGGAAAATGCTTTATCAACACATTCTGTCCATGATCAATGACAACTTTCAAAGCAGTAGCACCATCCTTTCTGAAATTATTGGAGTTGAAAGTGAAGAGTGTGTAGGCCTACAAGGTTTTTAAGAAATAAAAAGGGGACTCTAAGACACACCTAATCACACCATTCTCTCTTTTTTTTAAATGTTTAAGAAAAACTGCTAAAAAACACACTTTCCTATTTGTTTCATGATTCCAAATTTCAGCATAACGTAGAAAAGGACTTGCTCTTTCAGAAATTATGAAAAAGTCAAGATTGAATATGGGTTGACCCATTTCACTTCTGTTCAGTCTTCACACAAAATCAGTGCATGTTGACTTTTTGTTTAATACTGTCACGCTCTTTCTTAAATCTGTGCCATTATACAGGAACTTGATCAGCATCACAGAGGAATGTTTCCGTAAGTACACATGACTTTGCTGTCTCCTCTTCTTGCCACTAAATGCTAAATAATGTATGAATTGTTCTGTTTTTCAGGTAATGTCTTTAAGTATAAATGTCTGCATTATTAGCATGCTGTACCTTTAATTGGGAAGATACAGTGTATTGTTGTATACACTGTACCCAAACTGAGATATTATTTTATGTTGTGCTGCTGTAGTTTCAGTGGAGTTTTGAAAGGCTGGATGTATTTCTGTAATTGATCTTGTTTGTGTGTTTCTGTCTGTTATTCTGTTTCATTACCTTGCTGTTATTCAAACGTTGACATTGAGGAATCATAAAATCTTGCTTTCCCAAGATATGAGAATATGTGTTTTATTGAAAACACAATCTTATCATTGCTCTATGCTTTGAGTTCTCTGTAAACTAATTTGTCCTTGTTGTGATATCTTGTGCTGTTTAAAACTTATAGGCAGTAGATATCCCTCATTATATATCTTTGAATCCTTTAGTTTTAGCATCTGAGAATTTTTAGTTATTAGCTGTTGGCATTGATCTGATTGGGACTTCAATTGGAATGAGACTGCCCATTTCAGCTGGCCCCAGGCACACAACTTTGTGTTTGATAGTGTTACAAAAAGGTAGACAATAAATTCCATATATTATTCCATAGAATTAGGTTGATGACATTTATATTCTTGAACTCCTACATGGCTTGTGTAAAATCTATTGCGTCACTTGACATTTTATACGATTTGCAGAGACTTACGAGGAAGGCTTAGTGGACTTCTCAGGATCTGAGGCCGCAGTCTATGGCTGCTTTTTCAGCGGGTCATGCCACTCCATTGCCTTCTATCCCAACAATACTGTCAGTAAGTTGTGCTGTTCATCTATTGATACATCTACATTTATAACCACGTCAGTTCAGGCTGTATCAGATTGTGATTGTTGTGTTTTATTCTTTATTCTCTTTAATGCAGCAGACTTAACGGCACAGAAGTACAGTAATGTGACAGTGTTGTCAGTTAACATCTTAAATCAGACAATTTCTGTTTATGGTACTCATAGCAGAGGGGGAAAAATAATTTTAATAATAAGGCCTGTCGTTCGTTAGGTGCGACTTACAAATACATATGGTGTAAAAAAGAAATGAACTTTGCTTGAATTAGAATGCATTTGAGTACAATTTAATGAGATATTGAAAGCACTGCAAAATCAGTTTGTAGTATTTGCATTTGTCCAGATCTTACACTCCTATGATGTAGAGCATACATTATCATGAACATAACTTGTTTAAAAAAAAAAAAATCAGTTGAATTTAAGTCTGCAGTTCCTGTATTGCATGTAAAATCCAATTTGCATAAAATCCTCATCATGTTTCCTCTGATGAAGGATGATATTTCATTACAGTTCTATATTTCCAGTTGCACTCTCCAAGAACTTATGGTTACTATGAACTGTCACCAACTTTTATCACTCGTTAATCTATGGGTTGGTCGGGCTAGAATTATCACTTTGTGAACTGTACCATCTGAACTGTGTCAGCAACTTCTTTTTTGTTTTCATTCTTTAGCATCCTGCCAAAGCCCCTAGTCCCTTTGGCGGGCAGTGAGCTGTTTGAAGCGCTCGCTCGATTCTCGTGACTATTTGGGAAATTAAAAACCTTCAAAATTCATCTTACCCAGCCAAGCGAAAAAAAATTACTTGCACCCGAAATCGAGTTCTGCTTTTCTAGCACCTACCAGTGCATGTCTGGTTCTCAGCTAAACGTTATCAGCTGAGCTCACTTTGCAACTTCCTATGCAGACCGTTGTTTGATGACCACTTCTCCTATGACAGCTATTTGTGAGCGTAGATGTCGTGACAGCCCAGTAGCTGTTGCCATAGCAGTTGCGAGTGTGTGCTCGTCCCTGTGTGTGGTGATCCTTTTGTAACGGATGCCAAGAAAGCCGTGCAATTGTTTTAGCGCACTTTTCCAGTTGCGGCGGACAAACTCCATTATGTACATTGCTATGTCAAAAAGTACTCAGTATTTATACACGAAACTATTTATTTGCTTCGTGGGAGTCATCTTAGCAAATCAAGGGTATTAAACATATTCCACAATCCTAGGTGGATTAAGAGGCAATAATCATCTAGTTGATTTATTTCAGTTCATGATTATGACAACTATCAAATTTTTGCAATGAGTGGTTCAACTTTGTATATTCTAATTAATTTTGTTTTATACATTTTTTGAAGCAATACTTATACACTACTTAGTTGAGGGAAATATTACTTATTGTTTGCAAGTGCTTTCTGAATTTAAGACCATCAGGGCAAAGAATAGTATTTGACAACATGCATGCATGGATACTATTCCGATGAGGTATTATGAGCAGTTGCCTTGCCGTCTTGCTCACTGTTATTTTTCTTTGTCCGTCATTTAGTTGTCATGGTAACTCTGCTCCTAGATTACGCATTCACAATAGAAAATAATCAACAAGATTGAAATCGCCTCACTTCACTAGTCATGTACATGTACCAGACAGGCACAGGTTTGCTTCAAAGCACAACACACAACAAACAATGCTCGAATACTTGTGCATTATCTGTACATTCGCTGCATCTTTTATGAGTCCAAAGTGTACTGCATCCAAGAGTTGTGAAGTGTTTGTGCTCTATCCGCTGTAGCCTCCATCTCATGTAGAAAGTTGCTTTCATGATTTCAAGGCTTGCAGATACCATGATAAAAGCTTACCATTCTTACCATTAATGTTACCATAGAAACAGTAGAGCCTAATGGGCATTCTGCGATAATGTTGATATGAATGCTTTGTGAAATTGGACATTCTGTTTTTTTTTTTAAAATCAAACTTGTGTCTTGTTCTTCAGAAGTCTTGTTCTTCAGAAGTTTATTTGATATAGGTACATCTGTTCTGAAATTTATGACAGGTCTAGGTGTGTCTTTGCTGTGCATAAATTGCTCTGTTGCTAACCTCACGGAGCTCTAAGCTTACAAACGTTAGCTCTAATTTTGATCAGCAGTTGTACAGAGAATTGAAGGCTATTGTACAGTATTTTATCATTTTTTTTTTTACTGTAACTCCATTAGAGGGTAATGGTGTTGTGTTCCATAGCTTGTGGTTTGATTTGTTTGTGTAAGAGAGCTGACTTTTCTGAATTTGAAGCTGAATTTTGGCAAATTTGGGGAATCACTTTTGGACCGCATAAAGACATTTAGTGCACTTACGATAGTGTCGGTGTAAAAATTGCAAGAAGAACATCTCGCGGAAATGTCCATGACCTTATTCACAAAAACATCTGTACACAAAAATAACAGCTTATACAGTAGACCTACAATACTTTTATGAATGTTGATGAAATGACAGCGAAGGCAACAGCAATATAATTGGCTAACATACATCTGTATCTATTCCAGTACCAATAAATATCGATAGAATGATACACTAAAGTCCATGAACAGTATAATTGGCCATTGTACATGTACAATGTAGTCTGTGAGTTCTATTGAATGTGATTTAATAAGTGAATCAGAATGTACATACATACTCATTAGCTCTACCTTCACACACACACACACACACACACACACACACACACACACACACACACATATTCACATTTATTATTATTATTATTATTGTTATTCATTCAACCAGGTAAAGATTATAGGATACATATTACAGGCATTACAAACATGAAACAAGCAAAAATGTATTTGTATTTGTATGTTTGTCTGTGTGTTTTTTTTTTATTCAGAGAGTTTCATGTGACTTCTTTTGTAACCTTTAGTCATGAAAGGAAAATATTCACAAGTAGTTCCTGATGATTCCCAAGAACAAACAGGACCCTATAATTGCCTACTGAAATTTAGTGCTTGCAGGATGCAGAAAATTCATAAGTAATGAAGGAACTTCAGCCGCAGGAAAGTTGTGCTTACTCAGAGTAAGCTCCTGTGTTTGCTTTTGCTGGGTGGTTCGGCCTGATGCATTTCTGAAATGATTTTGCGTCGCTGTGTCGCCATGGCAACCTGTATTTGCCAACCACAGTGGGATATCTCAGCAGACATGTTGTGCAGTAGAGGTTTTCTCCTTTGCAACCCATCACTTGGGATTACTTGCTTTTACCAGAATATTTTGTTTTGATCTTCCAAGTCAGTTTCCATTTGTTTGCATTTATGATATCTTTTTTGTTGTCGTTGTAATTTCTAGAGTGAGTGAGTACATATTATAATCAGCAACATGATTATGCTTGCAGTTCAATCAGACAAGGATTGATAATGTCATTTTTTTTTAGAATGTCGATCACTCATATAGAACATCTAGATAAATACTGATCAAGTACATCTTTCCAAAGTACAGCTGTACATGATGCACATTGTCAGAAGAGCATATCTGTCTTCATATGACAGAAGTAACCACAAATATTTTATACTCAAACACAGCTATTTACACAGTTGATAGATTGACATATGGGGGTTTTAGTTCAACTGTTCCTTTTTTTCAAGCTGTTGTTTATAAATGTCATATAACTTGCCTTTGAAAATGATGGTTCTTTATTTCACTTATTGCACACCTGGGTTCAGTCTCATAAAACTTGTTATCAGTAACATCTGCCCCCTTTCTATGACAAATTCGCTCTCAGCAAGGATTTCAGTAGCTTGTGACAATTATCATAGAATGTTATTAATAACAAGTTTTAGGAAATGGGGCCATGAACATGGAAGGAACATTTTTAGTGTGATTCAGTCGTGGTTTAAGTGGAAAGCTTGATGCAATACATTTTGAAATCAAATGGTATAATCCCCACTTAATTTACAAATCTGTGTACTCTGAAAGCTGAAAAGTTTCCCTGAACATGTGAAAACAAGTCTTCCATGTACTGGTACGGTAGATGATAAATAAGGTGTCTGTTTTCAATTGTCTACAACACTGTATAATTGTGCACTGTGTGAGAACTTTTACACAGTACGCAGTTTTTCTTTGTGTCTTCATTTTTGTTGTTTCAAGTGCTTGTTTGTTTTACTTTTGTAAATGAAATACTACTACGATTACTTAAAGTCATATTTGCTAGCTTTTGGGAAGGACCTATAATCCAAACTCTGCTGCTCTACAAAGAATATCATGAAAATGTTACATGTTTACAAAGTCTAGTAGTGACAGATACATTATAGTTTGTTTGTTTTTTCATTGCTCTCTTTCTCCTTCTTTCATGCATTCAGTGTGAAGTAAAAGTTTTACTTCCTTTTTATCAGAATGACCCCCCCCCCCACCCAAGTTATAAAACTGCACTTCATCATTCAGAAAGAGTGAAAAGAGTGAAAACTGTAAATGCAGAAATGTCTGCAATAAATTGTTTTCCTGAATTTCGCGAATAGGCTCATGATTTGCAAAACTATTGACAAAAGTGGAAATAAAGCCTTTGTCCTGCATGAAAGTGACGCTGGCCATATCAAGTCCATATACGTTGTAGCCTGGCACTGGCATATAGGATGTTGTATGCTCATGCTGAAGCTGAGTGCTGCTTGCTATCAGACCCCAGTCCTACTCAAATTGTTTGTTGTTGTTGTTGTTGTTGTTGTTGTTGTTTAAGAAATTCAACAACTTGTGAACATGTCTGACCAACTGCCATACACAAACATATTCAAATGATTGAAAGAATGAATTGTTTATTTGGTAAAAACCTGCAAACTCATAGCCGAAGGCTAAAATACATTGCAATGACATTGTACCTCCAAATTAAATAGAACACATTTAGCTGTCGTACATGTACCATCCACATCAGAAATCACAATATCAGCATTTCAAGTATGTAATGATTTTACAACTGCCATTTAAAGTGAGGAGATTGACTGTCCACAGTACACGTAGATCTCTACAAAGATGCACTGAACCTCACATCGTCTTAATGCATCCATTCAGGTGTGATAGTCATTATTATCCAATTTCTTTTCAGCTGCTGGTATCATGGATGCTATCTCCATGGCGACAAACCTGCCCATCTCCACATCCAGCTTTTCCTCTGAGAGCGAGATGGCCAGCATTGTGTCTGAAGGAGATGATGAATACTATGCAGGTACATGTAAACCATGTGTTTAATTGGTATTTGTATATGGGTATTGGTATTGGTATGGAATTAGTGTTGGTATTGATATTGGTATTGGTATTTCTTGTTGGTATTTATATTGCTTGGATTATGCATTGGTATCGGTATTGGTATTGGTATTGATTTTCCATTGGTTTGGAATTGATATTGATATTGCTATTTGGATATTAGTATTGATATTGGTACTGGTATGATATTTGTGTTGGTATTGGTATGGGTATCAATTGGTTTTGGTATTGGTATTGGTATTGGTATTGGTGTTGGTATTGGTATTGGTATTGGTATTAGTATTAGTATTAGTATTAGTACTGGTATTAGTATGAGAATATTGGTATACCACATAGTAATTGGTATGCATGTATTGGTATGGTATGTATGTCTAATCTACATTTGCATAGAACCTCTCACAATGTGAAATGGCTATCTAATTTGTGCCAGCGGTGTAAAATTTGCAACTTTCGAATAGATCAACTTTCAAACAGATGACATCTTTCATAGGACAGCAAAGTGTATTGTCTGACATTATGTTGTTTTATTTTCTACTAATGTTCACCCATGTGACACACAGCGATTGCATTTGACATGGCCGAAGATGCGACAGACATACCAACTGTGCTGAAGTATTCCATCCGCTTGCCGCACAGCCTTGCTGATTTTGACAGCTGGTACACCAACTTCAACATCTTTCCCTTCCTTCCAAGAGGGCCATCAGATTTCTAGTAAGTCAAATGTTAGTAGTTTGGAGAGCATAGAGTTATGTTGCTGGCGGTAGGTGCGTTTGTGTGTGTGTGTGTATGTTCGTGTGTATGTTGCCAATTGATTCTTGCAGTCAGTCAAGTATTTTTGTGTTGGAGGTCACCTGAAATTATTTTTGGAAAAGAGAGTTTTTAGATCAAATGTTGGCGAGGGGAGTTCCACACCAGGGGAAAAGTTAGTCTGGAAAGAAAGAGTAAAATTTTAATGAGCACAACAGCAAAAATTCTGATCAAAATCAGTTAAGAATTACAGAAGTCATGAAACTGTGAAGTTTAAAGGACAAGTTCACCTTCATAAACATAAGGATTGAGAGAATGCAGCAATATGAGTAGAACACATCAGTGAAAGTTTGAGGAAAATTGGACAATCGATGCAAAAGTTATGAATTTTTTAAAATTTTTTGTGTTGGAGCCGCTGGGTGAGGAGACTACTACAGCTTGTAATGTCATATGCGTACAACCGTATAAAGAAAATGTAAAGAAAATTCAACATATTTTCACTTTTTTCGCATAATAAAAGAGCACTTGACTTGCCGCTTTCTAAAGGCAGGGGGAATAATATTACTCATAACATATGTCGGTAACGAGTCAAGGGAATGTGTACTTTTTTCAAAAGATGATATTTTGTGAAATTCTCTTTATATTGTCCTTATATTGTTGTACGCATGTGACATTACACACTGCAGTAGTCTTCTCATCCAGCGGTTACTGCACAAAAAACTTCAAAAATTCATAACTTTTGAACGGATTGTCCGATTTTTCCTCAAACTTTCAATGATGTGTTCTACTAATATTGCCTACATTCTCTCAATCCTTGTGTTTATGAAGGTGAACTTGTCCTTTAAGTAATTTTTTGCAAAAGGGTTGTGGAACAGTTGATATGAATATGCACCTGAGTAAATCGATGATATCACTTCAAAATTTTCAGCACACAGTAACTGGCAAATTTAGATTTTTTTTTTTTTTTTTTTTTTTTTTTGCTTTGAAAGTGTAAGACATGATATAACCCTTGGCTGACTAACTTTGAAATTATAATCAGTTCATTTATTTTTTTTTGAGACTGGGAAACAATTGCTTTGGGGGGAAAAATAAATCTGGAAATTCCAAGATTTTGTGTTCAAACTATATATGGTAAAGCTGTCAGGCAAGGACATCATCAACCAACTCATTTATATTCCTGTTGACTGTTCAAAAAGTGTTGAAATCATTGGAGAATCTTCATAGTTTTATAATGTACTTATAAAATATTCATCTGATTTTTTATCAAAGTTCCACTGCTGTGCTCTATTTCTCTTATCAGAGTGAAATTGAATAGGTTACATACTTTGCAATTCCCCTCCCTCCCCCCCCAAAAAAAGAATATTAGTTGGTTTCAAATCATTTAATTGATGAATTAATCTTTAACATACATGTAAATCATCTTTTAGATTAATCTTACGTTAATGACAGAAGCCTTCAGTGTGTTGATTGTAATTCCTACAACTCACAAAATCCCCTTTGTAATCTGCTGCATAATCTGCTTGTTGCTGTTTTTTTTTATTTAGTGTTTATGGGTCAAAGATAAATGTCATTTACAGCAAAGAATAAACATCAAGTGAATTACAGAATCAAAAAAATAAAGGAATTGGGGTGCAAAACAAAAATTAGTACAGAAAATATTACATGTCAAATGTGACAAAAATACCCTGAAAGTTAATTATGCAGTTTCAATTTAAATTTCAAACCTCCATTTTTGAAAATGAGTGGCAAGTTTACCTTTCTTTTTGGAAATTCTATATTCTGTTTCTTTATTATTTCTTAAGTAAACCTGTTTTTTGTCAATTTCATCCAGCAATTACAAGAAGCGGTTTCTTCTGCTGCAAAAGAGTATTGATGCAGCCGTTGTCATCAGCCAAACACAGAGATACGACCCCTCCAAGGTTCTCCTGGCCTCATCCATTGCGACGCAAGTCCAGGTAAGGAGCTCTGTCCCCCAGGTGCAATAGCCCTGCCGCACATCCACTTACACATGCAGATCGACTGATGGTAGTTGCCATAGTAACAGTGATGATAATGATACATTAATGACAATTATTGCTGCCATTACTGCTGCCTGTTCTTTTGTGATAATACTCATGCTAATGACACCATTATTTCAATGGCTCGTCAAAGTGCCTATTAGGATGAAGGTGATGTGTCACAGATAATCATGTCTTGTCCTTGATTTATCATTTCTAGATTCAAGGTCATGTTACACCGAAACTTGAGGATTATAAAAAAAAGGGGGGGGGGGGAAATCACATGTCTTGTGTTAATGTACTGTGAAACAGATATTTTCGCAACATGAAATTTTCGCAAATTGGAGCCAACACCCTTTTTTGCAGCATGAAATTTTTGCAAGTTGCCACTGGCCTTCAATGCATATTGTGTAGACAAGAATTTTTGCATGCATTTCTGGTTTTGCAGTTACTCTAGAGGATTGTGATGTGCATAAATTAATCAAATCTTCAGTTTTCAGTCTTCTTTTTTTAACACTTCAAAGTCAAGACTCAGATTGCAAATGCTAATGGAGCAGAATGAAGTGTGACATAAGTATGTGATGCTTGCCATTGTGTTGAATGAAATAAGAAGAATGCAATGAAATGATGGAATGAAGGGGACATTAGCCAAACATTTTGCAACATTTTTGACACAATCCTGTACTGCATTCTTCCTCCTACAGTTGCAGCAATTCCCGTATCCGGCCTACACCATGGACCCCTTCATCAGCACCATCGAGGCCATGATGCCCCTCCTACTCTTTCTCAGCTTCATATACTCCGCTGGCTCCATCACACGGGTGAGAGAAATTTATATGTATGAGAAGTTGAGTCCACCTTTTCTTCAAATAAAATAAGGTCATAGAACAGAATGATGATGTCTCGTAATTGGAGTATGTAGTGGTGATGGCACAGAAAATTCTTGTGATGATGATGATGATTGTAATGTTGGTGGTGTGGTGAAGGAGATAATTCAGATGATTAGCAAAAAAAAACCCAAAAACCATAAGTGTATTCGTGTGGAGCCGAGAAGTATTTTGCCACATTTAGACATCAAAGGAATATAACTTTGTCACTTAGAGTTTTTGCCATCTTTTTTACTTTTTTTTTTTTTTTTGCAATCCAGGAGATCACCCTGGAGAAGGAGTGTCGTTTGAAGGAGAGCATGCGCATGATGGGTCTGGCTAACTGGATGCACTGGCTGGCTTGGTTCACCAAGTACTTCATCTACCTCCTCATCCCGATGATTCTCATCCTCGTCATTCTGCAGGTGGGTTGCCACGATAACCAGACAAAACTAAGCACTGGCATGACTACTCATCCACGTACAATGTAGAAATCACTGCAGTGCGCTGTGCCTGTACATTTGAATTTTTTATGTGACATGAAGACAGATGTGGGAGGCAGGTTTGGTATTCTCGATTTGGATTTTTAGTATAGATATGTGATTTCCCCCTTTTTTTTCTGAATATGTGGAGATGGTTACCCTTACAGCTGAGTCTTACTGTCATAAATATGCATACATGCAAATTAGATATATTCATAAATTAATTTGAGGTATTAACCCACATGGAGGATAAGCTTCTGGAGGGAAGGAAATCACACACATAGTGCTTGAGAAATAAAACTGGTTTTTCAGTTCCTCCTGACTGTCCTGTCCAATGATGATGCAGCAGTATTATTGCTCACGTTTTGCAGAAATGATGCTTGTGCTGTTGATTACCACCATGCATCTTTTCCTTGAGGTCACAACACGTACCGCCAATGATTGTTTTTCCTTCATCTTGCCTTGACATCGGTAGGTTGGAAGGGTCTTTCCCAACACGAACACCGGTGTGCTGTTCATCTACCTCCTCCTGTGGATGATCGCGACCATCTCGTGGAGTTTCCTCGTCTCCTGCTTCTTCTCCCGCGCCCGTCTGGGTCTCATCTTTGGCATGGTGCTTTGGTTCATCAGCTACTTGCCCATGTTCTTCCTCGACTATGACACCTCCTCCAGGTGAGCACGCTCTAACTTCCATCAGCAAAAACCTAGTATACAAAGGTCACCTGCCATCAATCGGTGTGTTTCCACAGAGAATCTGATAGACCCGGAATTTTGTAAACCCGGAATTAAATACTGCCCTAACGCAGACGCAGCTTGTTTTCTCTGAAAGCGTATGTATAATCAGTTAGTATCCGATTCTACGCCTGTATGCAGTTGTGACCAGTGTTTGGACAGTTGGCTTAGGGCATTGTGGGTAAAAACTGTCTGATGTACGTACGATCATGTCACTGGTGATTGACTTTAGATAATACTCTCTGGTCATACCGCCACCTCACATCAGCTGTATCTGCAATGATTATTGAATCTGGCATGTTTCCACAGTGCTGAAACAGAGAACCAAGCCGGAAAGAACTACCTCAAGAGACAGTTACGATATTTATAATCAGATATTTTGTGGCTATCGGATTCTGAAAAATCTGATACTGGTGCGTTTCCACGGGCTCTTCTATTGGATAGATACCGATAAACCCAGAATTTGGGGTTCTGTAGAAACACGCTGACTGATATTCCTTCATTTTATTACCTCAGTGGTGATTGCATTATACAGTAGCTACATAATTATCTGAATGCTGTATCTTTGTTTCAGAGTCACAATACAGTGGAGGCCGGTATATCTCAATATGAAGAGGTCGGATATGACGAAACCCTCTTATATCAAAATGATTTTTCAGGTTGCAATCTACGTCTTTTTATTCCTGTACCCTGATATTTAGAGAATCCTGATATAACATAATTGTTGTAGTGTTGTGGTCCTTGTTAATATTAAATGAGGCTCTCCTGTATTATTTTGCCTTCAGAGCAGAGTTGGTAAAGACCACATCTTCACTAGAGGAAGTCTTAAAAGAAACCTGTACTGACATTTTTTAAATGTCTGATAATTATAATCTACTTGTTTTGATGCCTACACCTGGAAAGAGAGGATTCTAAAACCCAGGATAAGCCTGTAATGATTTTTTGAAAAAAATGAAAACGAGCAAGCCAAGGAACGATCCACACAATTTGGCATACGTCACAGGTGCCAACCTCCGACTTTAGCAAAACGAACTAGAAAGGTTCTACACATGTCAATTTACTGATGAAATCTCACACGAAGTACTGCAAAAACTGTTATTTAGTAAAATTGCAATATGAGCTGAAATAAACATGTTAAACAATATTTATTAATTTTTTAAAGGAATCTCTTCAAAAGCTTTTTATTTAGATCAAATTTGTGGGGAATATTCCAGATATGCAAAATGAAATTGGCATCATTGTCCGAACGTGCTGCCCATAGAAAACCGTGTGTAAGTAACGTTGCACTAACTATGCATTGATGATGAGCGATAATGGTTCGACATCACAGTTCAAACTACTATATCTAACGAAGATGAGGACTAAGTGATTCTTAAAATCTAAATCCAAATAATAGTCAACGGCAATCACGGTTTACGCCTAATTAGAAGAAAACGGCACTCAGTACATATAGAATATCTAGACTCTAGACTAGAACTAGGACTAGGACTAGTGAGCAGTCAAGGACCGAGAAGATTCTACTCGCCGCTCCGTCGACAGCTGTACGTGCACAGCGTTCAATAGGCACAGCGTAAACGTTTAGCATGCAATACATACCCGTGCTGCCAGAACTTGAAGAAAGTCCAGACGAAAGTCCAGACTCCAAGGTCTAGCGTTGCAGCTAGAGGCCCTTGTGCTGCAGGCCCTGTTGTTTCTGTGCTGAATTTTGCAGGTAAGGTATCTGCTTTATGGATTTTCAATGTTTTTGTGGTCGAGATAAATCTCATGGTGGTCGCATTAACACCAAGGACTAACTTATCTAGTTTTAGTAGGACCCATACCTCGGAAGAGTAGCCCGACCACGTAGATACAAACAGTGCCACCGTTTCGCGATCCAAGCGCTGGTGTAGGCATAGTGCTAGAGTACTTCCGTATCCATGTAGATATCTCAAAATTCACCCGACCAAATTGCACCAAAATCACAAGAAGTATTTTATAACTCATGTCCACTTCCTCACGCTAATTGGAACCAAATCGCAAGTTGAGAAGCCTAAGTGAAGTCGTCGACTTTCCTGTCGCTAAAAACAATCTGCTCTGTACGACTAAACAAGAGTGATCGCGGCGTAGTAGCCCTACTTGCCTGCGCACGCACAGACGGAAGTTAGCCATCTAATATCATGACACAAATCTTTCAAGTAATCGGGAGCAAAAAATCAATTTATAAATTATTTGAGCTAAGTTGAATGAAAAATAAAGTTCGTAAATCACACAAATCGCTAAAATCATGACATTTTTTAATTTAGTTCCCGCGTAAATTCCCCGTTCGCACAGAACTAGTCGGCTAACTTCAGTTCTAGATTGTGCATATCGCTTTTACCAAGATCTCTCGCGAAGAGTGATTTTTTGTTTAGTGACAACTTGAAATTCGGCGTCAATATTGATACTTCTCGATTACCGATTTCGTTCAAATATAATACGGTATTTTGAAATATGCTTAGAAGTATATCCTGTAATTTTGGTGCGATTTGGTGCAGCGAAATTTGAGACAGCTGCATGGATAGGACAGTACACAAGTGCCGCCTGCTAGCTAAATTGGGCCTAAGCGTCGTCTGCTACTCGGCACGATTTAACGCACGTGTATGCGAGGGCTTGTAATCAGTGAAACATTTGGCACCTGTGACATCACGACATCCGGGCTCGTCAGCTCATTAGCATAATTCTCGCCCAAAAATTTCCATTTTCAACATGAAATTACGGGCTAAATCGTAATGAAATTTTGATTCTGTTTTCACCGCTGGGTCTTTTAGAATTAAAAGAACAACATATAAAAAGATAAAAAACCGGTACAATGCCCTTTTAAGGGCCATATATCCCTTTGGAAACATCACAAAATTTTGCATGTTTGGAAGAAAAAAAAATGGGGTGGTCCAAATGAATTCACTGGAGATCTGTAGTATTTATTTCCCCTACATCATAAAGAAGTTTCAAGTTGTATTATTGTGACGAAAGGTCTGAATTATCTACCTCTATGATATACCAGCTTATGAGAGGAATCTTATTTTCAGGGTTGTAGAAAGGGCGACACACAAACTTTTAATAATCAAACAGACTTATTTACAAGTGGCCTTACATTTCATCACCTTATGCTTTTAAAAGAAAACAACTACTGTCATGTATAGGTTTTGTATGAGAATATCAGTGATGAAGGTGCATGTGAAGGGGAGATCAAACATGCAACAAAATGCCAACAAATTAAAACATGATTATGACTGTAAACCATCTAGTTTATATGTTCTGTAGACAAATATTTTGAAAATTGACATATGATTTTTCCAGTGGTTGAGAGATGTATGTTTTAATTGCATTATGAGGATTAGCACTTTAAAAAAAAGATAGACAGTGATTGATATCTCTTGTTTTGAGTTTGTTTGTTTGTTTTTTCATGTGTGCAGCACCACCAAGACAGCGGTGTGCCTGCTTTCCAACACGTGCATGGGCCAGGGCGTGGCAGTCCTGGGCCGCTTCGAGGTCAAAGGTGAAGGGATCACGTTTGCCACTCTCACGGAGAGCCCCACAGAGGGCAGCACATTCAGCATGGCGACCGTCTACGGCATGCTCGTCCTGGATACGGTCGTCTATCTCCTCCTCACATGGTGAGTTACGAGCTGGGATTCTTTTTGCACCTCAAGCCCAGCTTACAATGCCTTTAAAGGTCCTGTTTACCTTTGGGAGCAGTGATTCAAAGAATAGTCAAGATATCACTTTTGATGCATATGTGTAGGTCAGTTGTATCACCAAACATCCTACCACATAAAATTTTTGCAATAAAGCCTAAGGAGATATCACAATTTTTCTCAATAAACCATAGACGGTTTAGTCTGGAAACATTTTGTTATAGCTATTGTTTACATTTTGTATATTTAACAGTACATTGATTATACTGATTCAAATTTTCACATCGGTTGTTTTTTTTAAAACTATTTTGATGTAATAATGCTGGGTTTTTGTTTCATCTGTAAATGGTAAATTATGCCTTTAACTGAAGTATCTTGATTTAAGGTTTATATCTTGCTGTCTGTAAGTGTATACTTTAGGTCAAACTACAAAGTGTCAATGCAGATTGTGTACAATGAAGGCATTCATAGATAGATGTCAATGAAATAAAAATCTAATTTTCATTTCAAATATCACATTTTTGTCCCCGCCGAACGAGTTCGAGCAGGGGACTATGAAACGGGCTCCGTACGTGTGTGTGTCCGTGTGTCCGTCCGTCCGTCCGTCCGTGTGTCCGTCCGTCCGTCCGTGTGTCCGTGTGTGCGTCCGTGTGTGATCAAAATCTTCAATTTGCTACTTCTCTGTCATTTATGAGCCAATTTTGATTCTGTTTACTTTATATGATAGCACTACATGGGAGCTTTGAAACTTCTACACAGAATTTCAGTCGTGACCTTTGACCTTGACCTTTGACCTATATTGTACATTTTGCTACAAAATGCTACTCCTTCGCCATTTCTAACCCGATTTCGATTCCGTTTGCTTTATGTGATGGCACTAGGTGAGGGCTTCAAAACTTTTACACAGAATTTTGACCTTTGACTTCTTTGACCTTTGACCTTGATTTTTGACCTGTATTGTACATTTTGCTACAAAATGCTACTCCTTCGCCATTTCTAACCCGATTTCGATTCCGTTTGCTTTATGTGATGGCACTAGGTGAGGGCTTCAAAACTTCTACACAGAATTTTGACCTTTGACTTCTTTGACCTTTGACCTTGATTTTTGACCTATATTGTACATTTTGCTACGAAATGCTACTCCTTCGCCATTTTTAACCCGATTTCGATTCCGTTTGCTATATATGATGGCACTAGTTGAGGGCTTCAAAACTTCTACACAGAATTTTGACCTTTGACTTCTTTGACCTTTGACCTTGATTTTTGACCTATATTGTGCATTTTGCTACAGAATGCTACTCCTTCGCCATTTCTAACCCGATTTCGATTCCGTTTGCTTTATGTGATAGCACTAGGTGAGGGCTTCAAAACTTCTACACAGAATTTTGACCTTTGTCTTCTTTGACCTTTGACCTTGATTTTTGACCTATATTGTACATTGGCTACAAAATGCTACTCCTTCGCCATTTCTAACCCAATTTCGATTCCATTTGCTTTATGTGATGGCACTAGGTGAGGGCTTCAAAACTTCTACACAGAATTTTGACCTTTGACTTCTTTGACCTTTGACCTTGATTTTTTACCTATATTGCACATTTTGTTACAAAATGCTACTTCCGGCGGGGACATATGTTACGCACCGCGTAATTTCTACTTTTCCTTGTTGTTTTTGATACAATTACAAAAATATCAAACAAAGTGAATATAACAATGTATAAAAATACTTGTCAAAATCATTGTATTGTTGGAAAAGAGACACCCATGTAAAAGACAAGCTCATAGAGATGTGGGCCACTCAATAATTAAACGTACACATAAAAAGAAAAAGAAAAGTGAAGTGCACACACAGGCACACAGACTCTTCGGAACAAACAAGGCACAGACAGGACACACAACAAGAGACAATGTGACGATTTGTATGAGGTCATGATGTATCAATCTCTCTCATTATTCCTCTTGTGGTTTCTGTCAGGTACATTGAGGCGGTTTTCCCCGGCACCTACGGCATCCCCAGGCCATTCTACTTCCCCTTCCAGCTCTCCTACTGGTGTGGCCACACCTCCGCCTCTGTCAGCGCCGACCCGGATGAGGAGAGGAATGTTGGTGTAAGTATGAAGACCTGCTCCGATTTGACAGCTGATGAAGACTACGTTGTCTCGAAGGAGATCATCTATTACTTTATCTGATGACTTAATCATAAAAACGCCCTTTGACATCACATGTTTTCTTCTCTAACAGACCTTGATATCGGAGGAATTCCTGTAAGGCATGTACCTCATGATGGAAAGCCAAAATGAAACCGAGAAAAACAAACAAACATCCCTTTCACCTCTTTCTCCATACTCCTTTGCCATCACAGGAAGCTGGGCAGGCCAACCCGGCGCACTCAGACCACGAGAACGAACCCACCAATCTGGAAGCCGGTATAACGATTTCCAATCTCACAAAGATATATAAGGTAAGATGGCGCTTTTCCATATAACTCTCACTTTCTGCCGTAGTCTTCTCAGTTACCGCCAACAACAGTCCAATTTTGTAACAAAAAAAAAATTGAATGTTGTGCATACCTTCCAAACGAACGCTTGTTGTGTTCACCCACAAACTTTCCTGAGCCCTGTACTTGACCAATACAGCGATGTCCAAAATTCACCATGGAAAGTGCTTTCCCCAACATATATTAAAGTATTCATAGCTGTCTTTTTATGTATTCACTTTCTTTTTATCAAACTATTCTCTACAATCCCTCTCCTCAATGCTTTGCAAAGTGGATAACTACTACTATCACGATTACTACTACTACTACTACTACTACTACTACTACTACAACTTTAACTACTAGTACTACTACTTTTACCACTCTATATTTCTACACATGTATGTGAATGTCACTTATGCAACTTTCCATATGTCACACACAGAGTGCAGTGGGCAGCAAACTAGCTGTGGACAACCTCTCCGTCTCCATGTTCAAGGGTCAAATCACGGCCCTCCTTGGCCACAACGGCGCCGGCAAGACCACCACCATGTCCATCCTGACCGGTCTCTTCCCGCCGACGTCTGGCAAGGCCGTGGTCAATGGCCACAGCATACTGAACGACATGGACGGCGTCCGCCAGAGCCTGGGGCTGTGTCCGCAGCACAACGTCCTCTTTGACCGCCTCACTGTCAGGGAGCATCTCAAATTTTTCATCCGACTCAAAGTGAGTCTATGGTCCCCATATCTACAGATACAGATAAAGATGTTCTCTCTTAATCTTTCTTACAACAACAACAACAACAACAAATGATGATAATGATTGGCATCCAGGTGAAAGTATAAAATAAACAAGCAAGTCATTATAGGTTGGGCAAATGTGTTCAGACAAATCCAAATTTGTCAAAAGGTTTTCCAGCTTGATTCATTACATCTTCCAATTCTTTTAAATTTGCAAGTTTTTGTTTCAGCTATGCCGTCTGGATAAATGTCATTGTATTTTCCTCTCTCTGGCTAAAATAAACAAAAGGAAAAAAAAACCAAGATGATCAAATATCAGACAAATTATTTAACTTTTTTATAATAAGTGATGAAGTGAAAGTTGAAAATTCTTGAAGAAATTTTGTAACGCCCAACTTTTTCCCCTTTTAGAAAAAGTGAGACAGTTGTATTTTATATTGCTATGCACACCTCTCGTGTTTGCTTTCTGACCAACAGCAATTCTATGCATGTGCTACTTTGCCTCACCGTATATTTCTTCTGTCTCCCTTTTTTTCCTATCACAGAATGTAGAAGTTGCTTCATTTAGCAAAATTCAGTCATTAAAGTCTTAGGACTTTGCATGTCAAAGTTTGCTATGTACTGTATATGCCATATATTTTGCGCGTCTTTTTTTTTGCGAATCGGGACTTCCTGACAATTTCACGAGTGGTTAAATTCGCAATCGTGGAGCTGAACGGAGGTATTGTATATGTGTGCGCCACATTCATATTGGTATCGGAGTCATTATTTTCGCGTGTCTTTAATTTCGCGAACAGTATCTGACTCGCAAAATGCGCTAAATAAAAACCTCGCGAAATATTCAGCATGTACAGTAGCAGAGCACAGATGTAATGTTTCATGTGGAACTCTGCTAGATTTGTACTTTGTGTGCTCTGGGAAGCTTGAGTTGGTGATTGTTAATATTTTCATGCAACTATGTATGCTTGTTGCCAAGTGTTTGACATTGCTGTGTATACCATATGATCTTCCAGGGAAAGTTTGGGCGTGAGGCTGATGAGGAAATCGAGCAAATGTTGAAAGATCTGCAGCTGGAGGATAAAGCTAAGACCATGTCAACCAAGCTGTCTGGAGGAATGAAACGCAAATTGAGGTAGGATATATCGAAACAAACTAGATTGGTATTCTGCCTACAGTTTGGAAGTACAGTGTAGCATGTCAACTCTTCCAACAACAACCCAACAAAACATTATCTTATCTTTACCATATCCTGAAGTTAGATCCACGTCTACAACATGTTGATCATCCACAACGGCACAACATGCATGCTACAGTGCTAGTACTCGAGAAATACACCTGTACTAACTTGCACACTGAAGTACAGTGCACTTTTCCTTCATCCAACCTAGTGAGGACCAGATGTCCAAGAATATCGTACCCAAATAAAGTATATTTTCATCTATAACATTCCTTAAATTACTGGAGATAAAATCCTGCTTATAGCTAATGCACAAGATCTACATACTACTTCTCGAATTTCAGATTAAATGATGTTAGTAAATAATTCTTTTCTTTATGCTATGGTCACATACAATTATACAAGTGATTTTGTTTTTGTTTGTTTGTTTTCAATATGACTTTGCTACATTTCACTTTTCCAAATGTGAGTTACTTTTGAATGACGGACTTCGCATCTCATAATTAATACGTCATTTGTCACATGATAAATCAAAATGTTTCATGCAGCTGTGCAGTGGCCCTGATTGGTGGCTCGGAGATTGTCATCCTGGACGAGCCGACCTCGGGGATGGATCCGTACGCCCGGCGAGCCACTTGGGATCTCCTGCTGAAATACAAGGCTGGCCGCACCATGGTCCTTACCACCCACTTCATGTGAGTCTTTGCTTGTCGCTTCTCCCTTTGGAAAAAAAAAGCACCTGATAGCCATCTTATTAATCATAAAGATTGCCCATGACTTTCTCTTTTAGACCACAGGGCCACTTCCAACATGCCAGCAGGCTAATAACTTCAATTGGTAGAATGTATTCTCCCGCTGTTATGGAACCATGTTAACTTAATTAAAGGCATTATTTACCATTTGCAGATGAAAACAAAAACCCAGCTTAAGTGCTTCAAGATAATTCTAAAATGTGAGTTAGGGATAGAAACAACCGATGTACAAATGTATCAGTATAATCAATGTTAAGTATTATTCAATATACAAAATGTGAACAATAGTTATAATAAGATTGGTTCTAGAATAGACCGTTTGCAGTTATGGTTTAGTGAGAAAAGTAGTGATATCTCCTTATATTTTAGGCTTTATTGCAAAACTTTTGTATGGTCGGATGCTTTATGATACAACTGACCCACACATATGCATCAAATGTGATAACTCAAAGATTTTTTAAATCACTGCTCCCAATGGTAGACAGTATCTTTAAAATAATAGCTCGAGAGTTATGTGAAAGGAGCTTTTTCTCAATATTACTCCAGCTGATATGGCAAAAAGACAGATAGCTTTTCAGTCACATACTGAGTTTATTTCCCCTTCAGTGCCTGCTACAGTAAGGTTTTGGGTATGCTCAGTGAACGCATCTTCCAAAAATACTCCTTGTTATTCAGGGATGAAGCTGATCTCCTTGGGGACCGCATCGCCATCATGGCCGACGGACAGCTACGGGCAAGTGGCAGCTCCCTTTTCCTCAAAAACAGGTAGCCTTTTCTAATTCTTTTGCTTTGATTTGTAGAGGAAAAGAAAAGGAATGATCAAACATTTTTCAAAATGTTGTTAGCTATGTTGATTAAATTTAACAGCATATCTGTCAATTGATTGTGACCTTTAACATATTATTCACAATGTTTGAATGTGATTGACTTTTCTAACTCATTGCAATATCCCATAAACTCAAGATTTTGTCTTCGATATCCAAAACTCTGTACTCTTTAATCATAGGTGAAATTTCCTTTTTGATTGGTTTGGCTATATTTACCGTGTTATATGCTTGACTCCGTAAACGGTTTAATTTGCTCTTGTCTTTACTTATGAATTTGTCATATTTTCCATGTCTCATGTGTTGGTATTGTATTATTACGTACTAGTAATAGCACTGAGGTGTGCGTGATGTATTCCAGTTGGCACAGATGAAATCCTATGTGTATTTTTCTGCTTTATTGAATAACAATTCACATACTGACAGACTTCCACAATTTGATCTATTTAAATGGAAATAAGGAGAGAGTATTTGCGCTAGATCCTATCATGCGTATTGTATAGATACTTGTACGTGGGTGGTGCCTGAATTATGCTTTGCACCTCGTTGTGTTCGATTCCTCTTGATTTCCTTGACGATCAGAATATTTGTACATTATGCGTATACATGTACACATGTACGTAGGATATGTACATGTATATGTATGTAAGTACATTGTAGTACGTATGATATTTGAATTTTGATTCATGTGCATTTTTGTATTAACCTCATTTTATTATATCCATATGCCTTTTCACTAGCTTATATACCTTATACACTGTACTTGTGATTGTTGTTGCTTTGTATTGTAATTTTGTATTGTTGTAGCTGTGGAAAATTAATGGAGTGAAATGAAATCAAAATGAAATATAAATCTTTCCAGGTTTGGCGTTGGCTACCACCTGACCCTCGTCCAGAACGACAAAGTGGACATGGCAGGCATCGACCATCTGATCAAGGCGAAGATCCCTTATGCATCGTTGGAGAGCAGGGTGGGGTCAGAGATTGACTACATCCTCCCCAGGGATAGCACTACTGTCTTCAAGGAACTCTTTCACAAGCTTGAAAGTGAGGATGATTCAATCTCTCATTCTGCATTTCTTATTCTTTTGAATTTAGAAGTCTTTAGACACCAGCATTTTAAGGCAATTAATATGCTTAAAGATATTGTTTGTAAGTGTGTTGAAGCTTGGTGACTTTTTAGCAAGTTTCTGAAATACACAAATTATGGTAGTTTTTCTCTAAAAATGAAAAGAGTGAAATCAAACAATGGCTTGGACATATTGTGTGTTATTTCCCTTGTGCAACATAACAGAATATGTCATATATGACTCTCGTGTATTTATTTAAAGCCTGATAGCTTGCTATAGACTTGTGGTCCCCAGCATGACTATGTAATGTGTTTGATGTGACAAACGTGGCTACCATGATAGTTTGAAAGTTAGAATGCATGGTTTATGAAGGACAGAACTGACTTGCTGAGCACATCAATATTAATCTCTTAATATCTAGCCGTGATAATTCTGCGCTTCAAGTACCCGTAAGTCCCACTGATGTATTTAGAGTTCCTGGGCACTTTGCAATTCATTCCTTACTAATCATTCATTCTTCAGGTGACAGAGGGCCTCTTGGCATCGACAGCTTCGGCGTTTCTGTGACAACCATGGAGGAGGTGTTCATGAAGGTCGGTGAGATGGTGGAGAACGAGGACGGGATCGCCAACCGTCCCTCCAGCCCCCTCGCTCCCCCAGTGGCTAACGGACACGACAACAAAGACCATGTCGTGTACACTAGTGGTCAACCGGGGGTCAGAGAGCCTGGCGTGAAAGTCAGCGTGTTTGGTGTGAACAACAATGAACAAGGTAATTACATTGTGCTCTCCTGATCAACCTGCTTTCCAGATCAATCTTATCCTGTAAATTCAATTCAGTTCAGTTCAATTCATTTCATTTATTCATCTCATTTTCTAATAAACAATACAACAGTATTGAATTTTATAATACAGTACCAAAAAAAAGATAATCATGCAGTCATTAACATATATCTGTGAAAGTGAAAAAAGAGAAGTTGAATAAAGCCAAAAAGCCTTGTAAAGTTAGTTCCCTTCTATATGTGTATGCACAAAATAATTTATTCAAGTACAAAGTGTAGATATGGACGGAAAACAAACAAAAAAATTCCTTTTTCTGCTCTATGAACACAAGGCATGATGGATATATTTGACAATTACCAAAAAAAGAAAAAGAATCAGTGAACAGATTTTTAGATAATCTGATAAGATTCATTGAACTCGATCTCCTGTATTCTGCAGTCAATTTCGTTTGAGCTCTTGACAAGCCCATGTATAATTTTCCCCACTGTCAAATGTTTTGTGTGCTATTGATACATATTGAAATACTGTAAAACATGATATATTCGCAGCATGAAATTTTCGCGAATTGGAGCCGACAGCCTTTTTCGTAGCATGAAATTTTTGCCAATTGCCACTGGCGTTCAATGCATATAGTGTAGACGAGAAATTTTGCGTGCATTTTAATTTCGTGAATCTTGGTGCTCACGAAATTCGCGAAATTAAAATGCACGCGAATATTCCTCGTTTTACAGTAACCAATCATGAATGCGTATCAAGTTAGGTTACATCAAATTAAGCTGAGTCAGGTGGTATATCCAATCCCACCACATCCCTTACAAAAACTGACTACAAATGTATGTCTGATTATCACATGATTGCAAACATTTTTCTTTCTGTGATATAAATGTTGAACCTGCTTTGATTGTAGTATTGTATGGCTTTGAGCTGTAAGAGTTTTGTTTGTTTTTTTCTCCTAAGAAGTTACAAAACATTCTGCTACTCTAATGGATATCTCTCACTTCCTGTACCACCCCCTACCCCCAACCCCCAGCTCTAGTCTCTGGCTTTGGCCTGAAGCTTTACCAGTTCAAGGCCATTTTCATCAAGCGGTTCCTCTGCGCCCTCCGAGACAAGAAGTCCGTCATCACCCAGTTCCTGCTGCCCATCGTCTTCGTCATCCTCGGCCTGGTCCTCATGGTGACGTCGGACCCGCAGGAGGACGACAAGCCCCGCCTACTCAATCTCCAGAACATCACGGAGTACAACTCGCCTTACCCGACGGTGGTCCACTTTGCAGATCTGCGGTCTGGCGGAGCAAACGACTTCTTTCAGGTGGGAGGTTATGACCGACTGCGACTTTACATCCACTGAAAGATTTTTGATATTCATTCAAGTTTGTTTGATTGCTGACTACACACTGCAGTAAATGAAACACTATTATGGATATCAGATTTGTAGGGTTATGTTTCAAACATCAGATGTCCTGCAGTATTTTGTGTCAAAAATTTGTTTGTACATTTTACCAGCTATCGTTTAATGAGTTTTGATTGGATTAAATCTCTTTCTTCTAAAGTAAATTCCTCTGAGTCTTTTCTGTGTTTGTAAATAATGAAGTAACTCTGTCAGTAAGTAAGTAACCACAGTCACAATCTTGGGTTTGTTTGTTTTTTTTAATCTCTCTAGTACTTGGTGCCACACCTGGAGTCTCTCGGCGTTTCGCCCACCAATGCGACGACCACCGTCGAAAACCTGCAGGCGGACAACAGCGGGAACCTTATACGTGGAGTTGCGCGCACCAATGACGGACAGTGCTGCAACTACAACAACCTCATCTTGAATGAGTACTGCGCTGACTTGGTGAGCTGATTTTCCCCATCCATCACACAGTCATTGAGAATGCATTTGTCAGCAAGTTATTGTGTTTTCTAGTCTTCTTGTATGAATATCACCAGTGTGCTTAGAAACACCCGTACAAAGCCCCATATAAATGCAATTGTTATTGTTGTTATAATTGTTAGTATTATTATTATTGTTATTATTATTATTATTATTATTATTATTATTATTATTATTATTATTATTATTATTATCATTATTATTATTATTATTATTATCATTAGTATTATTATTATTATTATTATATTATTATTATTATTTATTATTATTATTATTATATGATATTAGTGGATATAATGCAATGTGAGTAAATATGATATGATATGATACGATATGGACAGATATGAAGATATTTGGAATGAACATATCATGATATATTAGAGGTGTATGATGATATCATTTTTTTGTTTTTTTGCCTTAATCACCCTCATGCAACACAGTTGTTCTTGTAGAGATGAACATTCAGATATTCATCCTGTTCAGATCTTCCTTTTATCTGTGGTGAACTATATATTAAGATTGCCTCACACACAGTATTGACACTGTGAAAGCTGTTATTGTACGTACATATATTTTCGCGAATGAGGGGGTCACAGACATTTTCCTGTGATGCTGTTTTCGCAAACTGACTTCAAGGCTTATCGTAAGTGCACTTATACCCTAGCATGTGGCAATATTTCCATGTATTGTCAAATTTACGACCCAACAGTGATTTGTGAAATGGCGAATATTAAACCCTTCCAAAAATAAAAGGACAGCTGTTACAGTATCAAAATTTCGACAATGAGTATCTCATCCAGAGAGAAAGTGAGATACACATGTTTGAGTGCAAAAAATTGTATGTAAAGGAGGATTTGTTGTTGGCATATTTTTCATTATTTCTTGGTGATTCTTTGTTCATGGCACAGTAAGTAATATATGTATCACTGTTCTCAATTCTCTACTTTTTGTTCTGTCAATATATCTATAGTGGTCATAAAACTGCTGTATCTTAATTCCCTATGTTCATAATGTTGCCTTGAGTTAATTGTCATGACACATTTCTTTATGTTCCAGGCCGATGTCTCAAAAGGGGATGATAGATGTACATTGTATTTCATTTTTATCTTCTTTTTCTGTATTCACCTTCTGCCAGTTGTACAATGGCGGTGAAGGCTCCGACAGTTGTTCGGATGTCCCGACCTTCAGCTACGCCAACTGCCCATCATGTTTGACAAACTATGAGTGAGTATACACCGGTTTTCCATCTTTGTTACTCAATGGTAACGAGTTCTCCCTGTGGCCGTAATCTGATTCTCCGTCCCCGAGAGTATGTGATATGTCTGTGGCTTTGTTGCTTCAGAGACTTTACTGTGATGGCAAGTTACAATGATTGAACTGGATGTAGTGGGCTTTAGGTTATTCTGTAGTTTGCCACGAGTATTTCAGTTATTGTCATTAACTCTCAATAAAAGTCGTGTATGAAACATTGCTCAAATGGATGGCCTACGGGTCGCCAGAGACATAATGTAAAATCATGGAGGTGTGAAAATGACTTATACTTCCTTTACATACCGGTATTGCATCATGCCATACAAATGTTCATCTCAAACTCAGGGTTACAGCAATGGTACCATTTGTATTTGTTGTGACATCGAAATTGATTTTGTCGTTTATTGATTAATTTGACTTCATTTGAACTTCGCTGCTGTTACAAATACAGCAAGTGAAAACAAAGACGGAAAATCAACACGACACAATTGACATGATGCACAGATGTGGAAGATGAACCCAGCAAAGAAAACATTAATAACTGGCAGATACAGATGGCCCTACTCAGCTTTACTTTTCATCTCAGCTGTTATCTACAGGGCTTCTAATGCCAGATGGCTGGTTCCAGAGACATATCGTCGCTGGGGTGACAAGACCCTGTATCTCAAATTCTGATGAAAATCTCTGTTTTGGATTAATTGTTAGATAATCAGTTCAATGATGTCTTGTGAGAATCCTAGCTGTCTTGCCCCCCAAAATAAAGCCACCAAACTGGGCATGCCAAAGGAAAGGCAACCCATTTAGTATACCGCTTTGGCTCCTATGTTTTTATGTTCCCCTGAATCAGTGTTTTGAGCATTGAAAGTCTTGTTTACCTTTGGGAGCAGTGATTTTAAAAAATTTCAAGATATCACATTTGATGCATATGTGTAGGTCAGTTGGAATGCAAAACATCCTACCATATAAAGTTTTTCCTTTAAAACCTAAAATATAAGGAAATATTGCTATTTTTCTCAGTAAATCATTTAACTATTGACAGATTAGTCTGGAAACATTTTTATTATAACTATTGTTCACATTTTGTACATTCAACCTTACTTAACATCGATTATACTGGTTCAAATTATCACATTGGTTGTTTCTCCTCACAACTCTCTTCAAATTCATGATACGTTCTACAGCATCTCCAGTGACACCTGTCCCATTGGAGCCAACAGCAGCATCCTCCTCTTACCGGACACCTACTTCGCGGATTACATCCTCAACATCTCCGACAGCTTCGAGTTCTTCGAGCAGAATGTGGCGGGATTTACTCTCACCGAAGAGGGTGGCATGCCGCAGCTTCGTGTGTGGTACAGCAATCAGGTCAGTGTGCCCTCCAATCTCGCTGCCATGGAAACACGAGTGGGGTAGATGCAAGTGTAGGATTATATAGGGCAGCTTGCTGACTTTTGTGTCAATTTTCTGTGGAAAATAAACAGATAGATAGATAAATAGATAGATAGATATTTGTAGATAGATAGATAGATAGATAGATAGATAGATAGATAGATAGATAGAAATTCAGAAAGTTTAAGATAGAATGACAATAAAATGGATGATAGATAGATAGGTAAGATGGATTGATAGATAGGTGGAAGGTAGTGAAATAGACCCAAGAAAATACAGATTAGTTGAATAGATTATCGGATAGAAAAGGCAAAAGAAGTGCAAAGGTTTATTTGTTGATACCACATGCATTGCAACCTTGGATTCCATTGTGCATGGCTAACAGAAAAGTTTGCATTCATCTTTATCAAGGTTGAAAAGGAAACACAGAAGACTTAAGACTGCACTATACCTACATGATTTAATGTATGTTGTGAATATGAGCATGAACTGTATCATGTCCTTCGACATAATTAAGAAGAACTGAATCAATTGATTCAACCACCAACTGTCAATTAAGTATTTCCTTTGAATGTCTGTACACTGAAGAGTGATGAGTTGGTAGGAAATAGACTACCATAAAAAAAAAGGAATATTTCATTGTGTAGAAATGTTTGCATGTCTCATGTTATTTGATACTGGTGTGAAAATATCTTGTTCGCTACATCTCATACACAGGAGTGTACAGGAGTGACTGTTAGCAAATTGAAAATATGCAAATATATTTCCTTGCCGAGTATGAAGACGAAGAGGGTGTTGCAAGAAAGTTGAGTTGCAATTAATTGCAACTTTCTTGCAACACCCCTTAAGTCTTGCAAAATGTTCACAGTAATACTTGAATTTAGATAATTCTCCATTTCAAGGTGTTATTAGATTAACATGGTGAGAGAAAGATTTCACCACTGCTGTTTACTGAAGCAAAGTCAGCCATAATCCATCATGAGATGTACCCAGTGTTCACTCTATGACACCTCATCTCCGTGACTGCAGGGATTGCACTTTTCGGCCGAAGCTTTGAATGCCGCCTCCAATGTGCTGCTGAAGTACTTCACCAACAGCAGCTTTGCCATCGAGACCACCAATTATCCGCTGCCGAGGAATGCACAGAGCCAGGTATGGGTGCTGGGAGATTTGATTTTAGAATAATTTGATTGGGGTTGGTAGAGTGCTATGATTGCTATTTTTTTTTCTCCAATTTTCTTTAACTGCATGATCTGTGACAATGAAGAGGCCATATGTTTCCTCCTTATCTCATTTCCATTCCCTAAAAAATATTTTCTTCTTATTGTTTTTGTGTTATTTTTGGATGGGAACCCAGCATTTTTGCAAAAGTTGTTCACTGCCCCTGTATGTGATGTATTAAATGTTATCAAAGGCACACAACTGATAACATTGCCATTCATCACTGATACTATACACACAGCAGAGGTGAAGCATACTGCCAATAATCACAGAAACATAGATATACTGTATGAATATCATAGGAAATATTGAATGGATTAATAAGACATGCTCTCATTATGACTCCCACATCCCTGATATTCTTTTGTCCTTTAACATGAAGTACACGTAAGAGATAGAAAAGCCAACTAGATAATGTAATGTATCACTAATGTATAGTTATTGATATGTATATTGTGCTTTTGTGTATCACACCTTTTCAAGTTAATGTTTATATCGGCATAGCTTTCCTTTCTACCTTTCCAGTGGCAATGACCAGATGGAGTGATGCTGTAGGAAAGTTGTTTCTGTGACTTGCATAGTCACAAAACACTGTCTATACTTATTCTAACTGGCTCTAGGGCACATCCCTGGGCAATTACCCCTGACCCTGTAACCCTAATCCTAATCCTGAACCTAATATTTACACTAACCCAAACTCTAACCCTAACCATAACCCTAACCCTAAATTTTTACTCTAACCTTATCACTGACCAGGAATGTAGCCAGGGGGTAATTCTCCTTGGGGGGTAATTGCCCTGATACGATTCTAATCAACATGAATTGTTGAATGGTTATAAGTAAGATTTTATCGCTTCACCTTTTGTTTTGTGTTGGAATCCATCATTGTAGGAAGCCAATGCTGCAGGCGCTACTGAGTCTTTCTACTTTGCTCTCCTGGTTCTCTTCGGCATGGCCTTCCTCACCGCCAGCTTTATTCACTTCATCGTCAGCGAGAAGCAGAACAAGGTAGGTTCTCCCGTCGACTGCCATTTCTTGCTCTCTCCAGTGGACCGCTGTGTTTAGCTCTTGTCTGTGGTCAATTCATCCTATATAAAGTGCTGTATCTCTTGCGAGTAAGGGCATGTTTATGCTAAGCACAGTAACAGCAACGGTCATGTCTTTTGCTATGGTACACCAAAAGGAATCATATCAGGTTCTGTTATAGGAAAACAGTAATTTGGTACAAAATCACCCAAAATTTAATTCTTATGTAAAAAATCAAGAGCAACAAAATCAACCAGTTGAAGATTAATTTTGTAACAAAATTATAAGTGGGGAAGTGATATTCTAACAGAACTAGACATGGTTCCTTTTGGTGCACCATAGCAAAAAAAAAACAGACCGTTGCTGTTACTGTGCTCGGTGTAAACAGGCCTTAAATCTCTCAAATTTCGTCAGTGAGTGTTGCTTTGTTAAAGACGACCATGGCCGGACAGCCAGAGAACTTGGTTTGTTCCCTCTTCAAGATTATTATGCTTCCAGTAATGTTGTTGAGAGCATGTATTTGAAGAATAATGGGCAGAATCTTTCCTGCGATACAATGTCAGCGATGATCGACCTTTGTATCATGTGTTTTCATTCATGTAATGTTTTGTGATGGAAAACTTTGCATTTCCAGACGTATAATATCTATTGAGTTCTAGGCATGTTCAAGTTGCTCTCCTAATTTACAATACTATATCTTGGAAGAGTGAATGGCTTGTCAGTGTGAGGGCAAGGTGCCGAAGCAGTATTGTGATATGTCATGGTAACTTTAGTAGTCAAGGAGTTATTAATTACACTGCTATTCGTTTTGGCCCTCAATTTGCAATAAATCAAAGAACTAGATAATTGGTATAAAATATAACATGATGGACAGCTCTGTTTGGAGTATGATTGGCCTCACACATATACCTCTTTCGTACAAGAGCTTCATGAACAACGCATGTTTATCTCTTGCCTTAGATGGAAGTGTAAAAATGGGTACACTTTGCAGAATTCTTCAATGAGCATTGTAGCTTAATCTAGAGCTGTGAAAGCATTTACATGAGGCTGATGATACAGTCATCCCATCATATGGATGTACTGTATGCTTGTACATGTAGCAACAGCATGTAACATATGAACAGTGAAATGAATGCATGATTGATATGCAAGGAAGTCAGTTCAATATTCAAAAACCTTTTTTCATCAGCACACCCGAAATGATATTAACAGCCCCGCTCTGTACCCTTGTTTCAATACACACATCCAGGCCAAACACATCCAGTTTGTGAGCGGCTTGGACACGGTCACCTACTGGCTCTCCAACTACTGCTGGGACGTCGTTAACTTCCTCGTCATCTGGGTGATCGTCATCGTGCTCATCGCCGCCTTCCAGGTCGAGTCCTACACCGGCCAGAACTTCGGCAGTGTTGTCCTGCTGCTGGTGAGTGGGGCTTTGTCTCACCTCTGTCCTTACCATACCGTGCAGCCAAGACTTAAAGGCGCATAGACCCAGTGGTTGCGGGGGCGCTGTTGGATGATACTGCCGATCACTGTTAGCATTGATACGAAGATTGCCGAGGTTGAGCTGTCATCAAGAGTACAGTGCGTAGGTGATGTTGCTAGGTAACGTTGCCTGAATTTGTTGTCTTCTGCGCGTCATGCAGTCTGTAGTGATGCCAGGGTGCGCGCTTCTTAGTATGACATCACTTAAGTATGCTAAAGCTGTCATCATCAGCCGAATCATGAACCAAACTGTGATCGGACCACTGACTACAGTGGATTGGACTTCTTTGGACTTTGGACTTTGGACTAAAGAGGAGTCAATAGCGTAGCGTACAGTAGCGTAGGAAACTTGTGCCACGTGCACCTGTGTATGCATTCGACAAAACCACCAGGTCTATGTGCCTTTAAGTTATGCAACAGAAAAGCAGGAGCATAGCTGCCAACTATTAGTAAAATTCAGTAATCATCAGTAATTTCAGCAGTTATAACTACTGTCTAATTGTTACTGTTGAAATTCTGTATGCTAGTATTTTATTTTTAATGATTATAATGGTAATTATATTTCAAAACAGATTTTCATCAGATAAACTTTCAATTTTCCATAGAATTCTATGCTCTTTTTAACATTTCATAAAGTGGTTTCTAAATATCTCACGAAACGTTAAAAGCTGAATCCTTACCTCAACCAATACTATACCATCCTTTTAAGCTAGTCATTTACTTGCTAATGGGAGCACAATTGTGTGGCCACAGCAAATTCGCATTGCAGCCACTGCCATCCGAGCTTAGAAGGTGTCCGTGCTTATGTCAACTTGTAAGTGCTGCACATTACATGCATGACTTGTCACTACTGCTACTACTGTGGAGGTTGCCATGGTTACTTGATCTTTTGTGATGTGCAAATTCTCTCTTCTCCCAAATGCAGTTCTTGTTCGGACTGGCGGCGATATCGTTCGTCTACCTCTTCTCGCTCTTCTTCAACTCGCCGGTCATCGCCTACGCCCTCATGTCGTTCCTCCTCTCGCTCGTTGGCATGGTAACGTCGTGACCTCGAGTCACCTCTCTGACATTATACAATTGGCATCGATATCTCTCTCATTTTGTTGTGTGTCTTTCGTGCACTTTCGATGTGATGGATACGCATGCATTGTACTCCTCTCATCCAAACACTAGCAAAGTTCATGCACATATTAGCTCAAACATTTGATTTAATTTTATTGCATTTATTTCCACATCTGAATTCAAACAAACATTCATTTGATATGCGTGGATAATACATAAACTAAATACAAACATATTTTGGCTGCCATGAAATAAGACAAAATAAGTTTATTTTATCTTAATAGGAAGGATGAGTGTAAGAATCTACTAGTTTTCCCTGCAGTGTGCCATACTAATGATGTATAAACTAATCTATAATTAAAACAACAACAACAGGCTGGTGGTATTCAAATTTGATGTACAAGGCTAATTCTGTACAATGAGTGTGTCACATTTTGGCATTTTGCAAAATGGGGATATTGGGTACAGTTTAGAGCAATTCTATGATTTTCCTCGGCCTTGCATTACACTGTCCATTATATGTAGCTAAGAGGGAGTCTTCTATGTATGTCATTGTTGGATAATTTGTCAGCCCAACCTCATTTCTGTCCACATTGACATGGATTAATTGATATTCAAACTTTCAATTATCATACGGTTGTTGCCATAATGTCTCTTGAAAGGGCTGCTAGCTTTGTCCAAATCTAAAAGAATTATCTTAAGTGAAAATCTGAAATTACAAATTAATGCTATTTAAAAAAAAAGAAGAAGAAAGGATTGAACACCAATGAATAATATTTTTGAGGATGGCACGAAAAGTATGGCGAGGAACCTCCCTCTGCTATTGTTCCTACAAGTCATATCTCAATGTTATCCATTTTCCATGAAATGTGTCATAGTGGATCAATTTGCAACTACGCATCAGAAGCTGAATTTAACAGTAAAGTATAGCCAGTGATTCAGATATTTTACAAAGTTGCCATTGCGGATTTATTCAAAATGACTCCAAGCTTTCTTTTATTCACTCTTACACCCTACCACACAGGGGTCTGTGATAGCTGTCGCAGAGAATTTCTAAGATTTCATTTATTTGCTCTTCCACCCTACCATAGGACTCTCTGATAACTGTCTTCAATGAATTTCTAAGCTTTCTTTTATTTGCTCTTCCACCCTACCACAGGACTCTCTGATAACTGTCTTCAATGAATTTCTAAGCTTTCATTTATTTGCTCTTCCACCCTACCATAGGACTCTCTGACAACTGTCTTCAATGAATTTCTAAGCTTTCTTTTATTTGCTCTTCCACCGTACCATAGGGCTCTCTGATAGCTGTCTTCATCCTAGATATCTTGGAGCACACGAAGGAGGCGGACATCACAGACTACGTCTTCAACCTCCTTCCGACTCACTGCCTGGCCAGGGCTCTCATGGCGATCTTTCAGAACGACTTCGTCAGGACGCAGTGCATGGAGTCGGAGCTGTGAGTATATCCACAGAAGAGATACACAAGCAGGGAATTGCTGGTATAGATACATAATATTATAATTCTTGCATACCATCATTGTTACTTGCAAAGTGCTGTATATTAAGATATGGTATGGGAATCGTTGGTACGTTAAAAGGAGAATTATTTAAGAGAATACCTCCATATGAATGCTGCAGAATTTATGATAATCTTGTATCGTTGTATTTTTTCTTTTTTTTTAGTGAGACAATCAATGAAAGTTTAAAGTCATGCAGTCAAACAAAATTATACCATTTTGACATTACATATTACTGTTGAGTTCCCATCTGAAGAAAGAAGCATGTTGAATAACCCAAAGTGTCACAATTCAAAAATTTTGAATGGATTGTCAAATTTATCCTGAAGCTTTTGCTTGGTGTTACACTAACCTGCCTGCATTTGCAGGCAGATTAATATGTTTGGGAAAGTTTTCCTTGAAGAAGGCATCAGCACCGGTAAGTGTGGCATTTTTGCAGCCAAGTATGAGAAGTCAAAAGAGCAGAGATGGTAGGGGTAGAGATATCTTTGCATAGAGACATATGTCACTCTGATTTGAAAGCAAAAGGTCATATTTGCATGGTCTGTGAAACAGAAGTAGTCACATAATACCCTGAAATTCATATTTAGGTAATTATATAATGCAGAAACAAATAAAATTCAATACAGTCCTACTCACAGTGCAACAGTCACAAAAGAAACTGAATTGCTATCTCATATTAAAGTGTTGGATACTTAAAGTATAGATAGAGAAACCAAAAGAATGTTCTAGACATATTTATTCTTTGCCAAACAAGAATTTAGAGATCTGTATTCTAATTGTACTCATCTTACGCCAATTCTTATATACACGTGGAATGTGATTCAGGGCATAAAAGTTTGTTTCGATGTTTGTATGTTTTTTTTTCTTTTTATTGCGATGGAGAGACCATGATGCATGAGTATTGATCCTTCATTATTAATTTTTCATCTCTCGTAAAGCGCCACCCTGCAGTGTAAGTATGCCAATGTGAGCTTCGTCAATAACAACCTCGAGTGGCCTGAGCCCGGCATTGGGATGTTTTGCACCTACCTGGGTGTGGAGGCCGTGGTCTACCTCCTACTGACCATCATCTTTGAGGTAAGGAAATCGTCACTTGATGTGGCAAGCCTTGCATGTAACATTCTCTGTGGTCCTGTGGTAAAGAATTTGGCGTTAGATCATAGAGTCAGGGGTTCTTTTACCACTCTTGGTCCACACAGCACTGATATGTTTGGGCAAAGATATTTGTACAACCTGCATTTTCCCCTCTCTATTAAAGGACAAGTTCACCTTCATAGACATGTGGGTTGAGTGAATGCAGCAATATTAGTAGAACACATCAGTGAGAGTTTGAGCAAAATCGAACAATCCGTTAAAAAGTTATGAATTTTTGAAGTTTCTGCTCAGTCACGGCTGGATGAAAAGACTACTATAGCTTGTGATGTCACATGAGTACAACGATATAAAGAAAGAATAAAGAAAATTCAACATATTTCCATTTTTCTCGCATAACAAAAGAACACTGGACTTCTCTCTTTCAGAAGGCAGGGGGGAATAATATTACCCTTAACATACGTCAGTAGCAAGTGGAAGAACCGTGCACTTTATTCAAAAAGTAAAGTTTTGTGAAATTCTCTTTTTATTTTCCTTATATAGTTGTACGCATGTGACATCATACACTGTAGTAGTCTTCTCTTCCAGCAGTGACTGCGCAGATACTTAAAATATTCGTAACTTTTGAACGGATTGTCCAATTTTCCTCAAACTTTCACTGATGTGTTCTACTAATATTGCTGCATTCTCTCAATCCTTATGTATATGAAGGTGGACTTGTCCTTTAAAGAACAATATTGTAGAGTCAGCAGAATCTTAGCTCATCCAGTGACTCCCATGAGTATCTGAGTTGCCCATACAGTGTCTGTCATAGCCCCATTGGGCATTTAAATATGTGCAGCCTAAAGTTAGGTAAGAAATTTACTTTGAACAGTGCATTTGTGTAAAGTACCATATGAATATATTACTATGTATTGATAAGTGACAATATGATATTTGTGTGGGGTTTTTTTTACTAGAAATGATTTGCAATGTTATATTAGTGTTGTTCTTCCTACTAAGCTATATTCAATGAAGTTGCACAACTAATGTAACTCAATATAATTTGGTTATACCTGCACAAAGCCAGTAGGTCTGGATTTAAAATATACTACTAACATACACTGTATGATTTCAGTTAGATAAATCTGAACCCATGAATGCATAACTTAAATGGTGGAAGTGAAATCTTACAGCTTTTAGACTGAAGTTTATTTAAGTCATATGATAATTTCTTTCTTTCTTCCAGCTCTTCTTTGGCTTTTCCTGCTGTGTCTCCAGTCACTTCAGGGACTCTGGAATCCCTCTGGTAAGATACCTTGGAAATCAATAGTAAACATGCCGTCAATCCCTCGTTTGAGGCGAGACCCCACTTCCACGAAGCTGATGGGGTGCTATACCTCGCTAAAGATTTTTCGTTTGGGAGTTGGGAGTCGAAGTATTTGTCCATTGCAAATTAACTTTCTGCTCAGGCGTGACAAACCTGGAGGCCAAGCCAGGGTTTAATGACTCCAGCAGCTGTCGTATTACGTAAGAGCATGATAAGAATATCTGCCTGTGGCAGACCATTCAAAGTGAACTCAATTTTCTCTATCCTTTCTAAAATTTTCAATTTTATATTCTATTGAGAAATTCTATGGTCATCCATTTTACATTTCGAACGAAAAAAATTGACTCGTAAATAACGAAAATACAGGAATAAGAAGGAGAGCATTGCCAGTTTGCCGGTGCTGACAATGTGTAATGCACACGTACACACACGTACACACACACGCACCATGGAGCTACATAGCCCATGCCAAAACCAAAACAATCTCCTCCTCTCGCGGTCGGTGCCCCCCCCCCCCCCCCACCTGTGGCGCTGTGGCGATGACTGATGCTTAGATTAGGCCAGGGTCAAGAAACAGGTGTTTTATATCTTTGGTTTTTAAGTCATTGATTGCCAAGATATACACTGGCATTATTTATGGGGGTGTAGCCTCTTCAAACGAGAGATTTGCGTCATGGACAGTTTCTCACACCCAGATTTACAATGAGTTACAGGAGTAATTATACATGTTTATCAAATGGTGTACAAAAGCGCTGATCATTGATAAGTCATAATGCAATTATGTGACTATGAATGCAGTGAGGACCCAAATTGTTAATGATGATAATATAATTCCAGAATTGTAATATAATTCCAAAATTTTACTGGGTGCCAATATGGCTGGAATAAAATGATGTGTATTCATGGAGACAATTCGCTACTAGTATGACATAAATTGCCCCATCTATCGTTGAGCTTGACTGTCCCTTGAAAGTTATATTTTCCCCTAGAGAAAATATTTACCCTCATCGAGCAAAATACAATCTCTTTTTCTTTCTTTCTTTTTTTTCAATGGGGGGGGGGGGGGGGGAGGGGGAGGGGGGAGGGGGAGGGGGGGGAGGGGATATAATTCCTGGGAATGTCAAATGTTATATTACACATCTAAAAAGGCTATAAAGATCTGTATAATATAAATCTACAACAGCAGTAAGTCAGTGCAATTTGTTGAGAGCTGTCACAAGTTGTTGATTTGAGCTATATGTCCCATGTATTGTGTATAATCCATTCTTCATCTTGCCATGAAGGTGGAGTCACTTGTTACCAGAATGATTTCACCCTACAATACTTTTTTCAGTATAGAGTACCAAAGTGTGATGTCATAGCCATTCATTGCCATGGAAATCGGTTCCAAACAACCTCACGTAACCAGAATATCTGTGAACACAACGGTTGCTAACCGTGCTCACACTCGGTTCCAACCCCCTACCCAAAGCCTTGTGCAAGGATTTCTTGTTTGGAACCAACACTGATAGCTATAACGACTGTGACATCATCACTTCGGTATTCTACTTTGACTCTTGTACACCGTTGTAAAGGCAAGGCATCCCAACAGAGTGATGACTTTAATAATCCAGGAGTTCACTTGAGATTTTCACCTTATCTATGACTTTAGGACGAGGATGTGGCTGCTGAGAAGATGCTGGTAGAACAGGGAATCAACCACAAGGATGGCTCCCATGCCGTCATCATCAAGAACCTGGCTAAGGTCAGTCCCAGATTCCTGTCATATCAGGGGAAGAAACAAGAACCAAATGCAAATGATTAAATCAATAAATTAATTGCTGATTGAGATAGAGTTCAGAACTCTGCTTTAGTGCATCAATAAACTTGATTTGACAATGCACAGATTCTTCTTGTGCATCAAAGGAAAAGTTTTTGCCAATTGCTTCATTCAAGTAGGTATCAAGATTATACTGTCAAATATTTGTTTAGAAGAAATTGGGCTTCTAACATGACAATAATTGTTAATAAATGGATTTAGATTAGAAAGTTATGGGTATTAGAAAAGTTAAAGTTTCAGTAAGGCTTACTTTTCTATAGTTTCATTTGAAGAGGGTTCTTTATCTCAGTGTTGATTATTTCCTCGACAGGTTTTCCGTGGCAAGGCCACTCCTGCCGTGGACAAGCTGAATCTGGCCATCCCAAAGGGGCAGTGTTTTGGACTCCTTGGAGTCAATGGTGAGACTTGGAAACTTGAATGTATGGTAGTCTGTGATGTCCGTATGTAAGCTTTAAAATCGCTTTTAATAATTTATGAAAAGACATTCCTGGTGCAAGATTTCATTTGTCCATTGTTTATGTTGCAGATGTCTTTCATCTTGCCGTGTGTGCATAATGAAAGTTATGACTCTGTATGATTAGGGATGCAAAGGTTTCCTTGTCAAAGGCAGTAAGTCAAGAAGCAAAGTTCTGTGTTTATAGCTTCACAATGTCTCTCTTCACTCTGTCACTAGTGATCTGCGGAGTTTTCTCTATCTCAACAGTGCTAGTTCTTTCTCCATCCGGTAACTTGAGTACAGACTTCTTTGTTGCGTACATGCTTAATTGTTAAGACATTTTCAATATGTCCTCAAGATTTGGTTCTCTTTTTATGTGACCTTGAAAGCTTTTTCAATTTGCTTAATGAACTGCATGAGGACAGCAATGCTAGATAGACAGGCAGGGAGGTACAACTACTTTTATGGAACCATAGATGGCGTAGGCATTACATGCCCTCAAATACGGAGTAGTAGTAGGTAGTAGTTTGTGGAAACACCTATGAGATATTTTGTCCATCCATATGCAACTTGACGGTGTCTAATTTTAAAAGAGGATGCAGCTCAATATAATGTGTGCGTTGCCATGGTTACTGTCACATGTCATGCCTCCAGGTGCTGGGAAGACGACTACATTTGGAATGCTGACGGGGGACATAAGAATGTCTGCAGGGACGGCCTACATCCAGGGCTTTGATATTCAGACAGAGAGAAGGAAGGTGAGTTTAGTGGTGGTGGTGGTCAAACCATCCACCCGTGAAATTTCATCAATACATTATGCATGGTTTGAAGCAAATTTTGAGTATGTGTTGTGTCTTACATAAGACTATGCCCTCATTGTCTCAAAGCTGCTTGGAGCATTACTTCAACTACTGTAAAAGTGGAAATTTTCATGTATTTTGCGCAACATGAAGCTAGCACAAAAATATAAAGTGGTGAATTTTTCTTGCTTGTTGTATGTAATATTAATTTATATCTTTGATTTCAGGATAGGTATATTGTTGGGACACATTTGCTTGGTTATTTGTAGCTTTCTTCATGTTCGCTAGTCCTGTAGTGTGAGTGAATTTGCTCTCATAATACGTATCAGTTTCCTTTACTATAGTATGTACTGCCAAAACCCTAAGCCGCTATGGCAGTGGTGAGCTGTTTGAAATGCTTGCTCAGTTGTTGTGACCGTGGGCGAAATCCATCGTACCCGGCCAATTAAGAATGAAAAATTACTTGTGCAAAAGTCTCCACTTTAACCGCAATCTTGGGAAGAAAATTAAAATTCAACAGTCGATCAGCACCAATTGCTTTCTGTGACTTTCCAAGATATGGGCCTGTTTCTGTCCTTTTCCTGTGATTATGTGCTTTTGAGGGCAAGACCCTGTTGGTGGAGGTGTGGGTTGCACTGTGTTTTGTCTGTTGGCACAATGTAAAAGGACTTCTGCTACTTCAATGAGAAAGCAAAAGTAACAGAAACAGAGCCAGAGACCAACAGTCAGAACCCTGTGTTTTAAATACTGGTACATGTGCTACTATGTGACAACCAAAGGGATATAGTTTTCTGTTTGAATTAACCATTCCATGGCCGGAGAATGTGGAAGAGTGTTTCCATCATGCACCATTGCCTGTCTGGTCATTTCTAACCCAGGGTATATTTTCTTTTGTCTCTACCAGGTGCAGCAACGTATCGGCTACTGCCCACAGGTGAGCCTCATTCAGGTTTATGTACAGCATATTAATGTCTCTGTATCAATCAAAAAAAGACAAAAAACTAATGTCTCGGCACTTCACATGTTATACAAGGGAGAAAATGTTCATGATGTGGCACATATGATTGTAAGTGCCAGCACTTTCTGGCTCGGTCAAACTATTGATCCGTCCTTTGATAATAATTTCAGTCTATATAGCTGCTGATTGTGTAGCATATAAACAGTATGTACATGCAATGCTGTGATATGCCCTGTATGGCCAAGATGCTCTAGATGTGACAGTCTATTCCCACACCCCGTATCCTTCCTGCAGTTTGACGCTCTCGTCGAACGCCTGACGGGGCGGGAAGTCCTGACGCTGTTTGCCCGCCTGAGAGGTATCCCAGGCAAACACATAGTCTCCATTGTGGATCAGACGATCAAACACATGAACCTCACCAAGTGGCAGGACAAGCTTTGTGGGACATACAGGTGACCCATCGTGACCATTAGCTTCAAGTTTCACTTTGTGTCAATAGCAGCCATATTTTCAGAGAAATTGTTACTTGTCAGATACTTGTCATACGTTCAGTGCATGAATGTAATACTTAGGGTTACCAAACACTTGCCTCTTTTCATGGGAGCATTGCAATTATGGCAGCTCCTGCTATTATCATCATTATTGTCACTCTGCAGCTCTTACATATTTATGATTGTCGTGAGTGAAGCTGATTGGTAAGTTCACTAAGGGCTGCCATGTAAAAATACACCGCAATCATTTTTTGCTCAAGTCGTGATTGTTGAGTGTTTTGTTGAATAGTCACCAGATACAAGTGAATGAAAAACAAAAAGAACAGAAATCTAGGTATTGCTGTTTCATTCTGATGTGTGTAAGCCATATACTAAGTACAAGTGTATAGCTAAGACTGAGCATCCATCCCATTTAGCGTTTTGATTGATGATTGTGATGTCATATGTGATTGTGATGTCATTCCCTTTTTGCAGTGGTGGCAACAAAAGGAAGCTGAGCACAGCAGTAGCCCTGGTGGGAAACCCACCTATAGTTCTCCTGGTAAGCAATATGGCCTGTCTGTCCTCTCGTTGTGGTCTCTGTTTCTGTTCCTGTTTACCTCTACAAGTGCTTGCTCTTTCTTTCTCCACATCTCCAATATGATGGGGGGGGGGGGGGGGATCATGGCATACAATGAACTTGATGCATGGATGAATGCTTTTCCTGACTGTACTTTGGTTTTGAAGGTTTCTGCCATGGTGTGAATTATTTAGAGTGAATTCAAGGCTGTATTGGCTCACATATGTTACACAATTGTGATTGTCTGAGAGTCATATGTCCAGTAAGAGAGAAAGATTCACTGACTGAATCTGTTCTCTTTCTTGATACAAGAAGAGGAAGTAAATTTTCTTGTTATAAATAAAGAAGTAAATACTGTTCATACGTGGTATTGTTGCAAATCAAGTACATTTATCCCTCCTTTGGCACATGTGCTTGCATGCAGTAGAGATCGAGCCACATTCGCGCAAACTCACAGTCATTTCGCACTTGTTCTAGGACGTGCCCGTTTCTTCATGCAGAATAAACGTACATCGTCACATGACATAACCTGTCATTCATACACTCACTTCTTGTTCACTTTGATGAATAAAAGTTGTGAGGACTTTCAATGCTAGCATTTACACACATATCTGTCTTTTGCTCCAGTATAAACTCCAATTGCTGCCATCTTGTAATACAAAATCTCTTTGCCTAGGGTATAATAAGGAGATGATGGAACTGGGAATATTGTGGTCAGTTTTACAAAGAGATTTTTTATATCTTTTGTAAATCTTTGTTTGGTGCACAAGTAATGTGTTCAAAATGTATGATTTCACAAGAAAAGCAAAGAAGTATTATATACTATATTTTCATTATTGTAATCTGTATAGGACGAGCCGACGTCAGGCATGGATCCCAAGGCTCGACGCTACCTGTGGGATGCCCTCACCTCCATCATGGAAGGTGGACGCTCCATCATACTCACTTCTCACAGGTACTGCAGAATTAGCTCTGTTATGTGACCTACCGGGGGAAGGGGGATTCCTACATTTTGTTTGATCTGATGACATTGTTCATAAAAGTGAATGCATTCTGTGAAACTCACATGACACTTCTCTCAAACATGTGCTCGTTAAAGTAGTGTGTTATCAAATGGACGATTAGGTCGTCATAATTCTGATTTAACTGCTATAGCTATTGTATTATAATGAGGGGTAATTGCCATGTCATGACTGTTATTCATGTTACGTATTACTGTATGTGCCATATATTTAGCGAGTCTAAATTTTTTGCGAATCAGGACTTTCCGGCAATCTCGCGAGTGGTTAAATTTGCAATAGTGGAGTACAGTACTGAAAAGAGAAATGTATGCATGGATGTCACATTTGAGTCAGGATCAGAGTCAAAGGGGCTGTACAGTACTGGTTGAGATGGGGATTCATGTTTTGAACATTCCTAAGTGAGATAATGAAAAGCCTCTTATGAAATATGAAAGAGCATGTAATTTTAAGAAGGATTCAACGTTTATTTGATGAAAATTGATTTTCAAATGGCTGAGATATCCAAAAAAGTGCTAATAATAAAAGGCGACATGCCACAACTTTATTAGGATCTCTTTGTTTCACCTTGTTTTGGGATATCTCAGCCATTTCAAAACCGATTTTCATCGAATAAACTTTTGATACCCCTTAGAACTGCATGCTCTTTGACATCTCATAGAGTGGTTTCTGAATATCTTGCAAAACATTAAAAGCTAAATCATCACCTCGACCAGAACTGTACACACCCTTTAATATTTGTGCATGTTTTTAAATATGCGAATAGCGTCTGACCTGTGAAATTCGCAAAATACTTGGCATATACAGTATACTGCTATAACTGAACATTATCATCACTATCACTGGCCACATTTGTGTCTCTGTATGATACATGCTATATGTTAGAGTTATGAATATTTTGTCAAATGGCTGTCTTCTCTCATCTGTATCTTTTTATGCCTCCGCCACGAAGTGGTGCCGGAGGCATTATGTTTTCGGGTTGTCCGTCCGTCCGTACGTCCGTCCGTCCGTACGTACGTCCGTCCGTCCGTCCACTTTCGTTTACGCGATAACTTAAGTAATATTAATTGGAATTTTACCAAACTTGATCCAAGTATGAAGTACATTGTATGATGGGGCAATTATTTGATTAGATTTTGGGTGAAATCGGCTGAAGGTCAAAGGTCAAAGGTCAAGGTCAAATCATGAAATTGTATCCGTTTACGCAATAACTCAAGACTGGATGGAGCAAATTTCACCAAACTTTGTAGGAGGATGATGTTTGATGGGACAATTACTTGATTAGTTTTTCAGTGAAATCGGACAGAGGTCAAAGGTCAAAGATCAAGGTCAAATCCTAAAATTTATCTGTTTACGTGATAACTCAAAACTGGATGAAGCAGCTTTCACCAAACTTGGTCCAAGGATGATGAATGATGGGCCAATTAGTTGAGTAGATTTTAGTGACATTGGCAAGAGGTCAAAGGTCAAAAGGTCAAGGTCAAATGCTACAAATGTTGCAATTTCCGCCATATCTATGCAATGCCCGAAGGTATTTTCTTGAAATTTGGTGTGAACATGTACTGCTGCGTAAAGATTCTCCAGAGAGAGTTTCATGTCATAAGGTCAAAGGTCAAAAGGTCAAAGGTTAGGTGAAAATGTTGCAATATCACTTTTCTCGCAAATGGTTCAATGTATCTTCGTGGAACTTGGTACACACGCATGTACTGACTGGCAGGGATTATCTAGGGAATTTAGGGGTCATGGGTCAATAGTCAGGGGTCAAGGTCAAGGTCAACTCTCAAAATGTTACTATTTCCCTCATATACTAGTATATGCAATGCTTGCTTTATTAGTTTCAAAACTTAATACATGCATTACCTATGGAGATTCTCTAGGAAATTTCCAGCCAGAAGGTCAAAGGTCAAAGGTTAAGGGTCAAAGGCCAGGTTTCAATGCCCCCCCCCAAAAAAAAAATAAATAAAAAAATAATAATAATAAAAATAAAAAATCTATTTTGTACCGTCATTACACTCTTTCTTCATATACCTTGGAAATTAATCAATGCATAAACTTATAAAAAGGTGTGTCAGAATTCAAGTAAAAATTCTCAATTCCCCAAATATGTGTACCTGCACTCTTAGAAAATTATAGCAAACCCAGTTCAAGACATTTCTGACAAACCTGTCATTTCAGTAATTTGCCAGTTATGTGAAACTGTCATGGATCACACATTGTGAAGACATTGTACTATACGCCTATTGGGAGAATCATGCATTATGGCGGAGGCATCAGTCGCCATAGCGACATTTCTAGTTTTTAATCTATGGAGATGACTTCTCATTTCTGTTCTTGTCTGACACACAGCATGGAAGAATGCGAGGCCTTGTGCACTCGGCTGGCCATCATGGTCAACGGTCAGTTCAAGTGTCTGGGGAGCACCCAACATCTTAAGAGCAGGTGGGAATTGAAAGTACAGTTCAGTATGGGTCATTAGCTCGATCCTCACCTAAATTCCTGTCAGTGTACATCAGTTTGTTGTCTCTTCTTGACTCTTGTGTATGTGTGAGTGTTTGTGTGTGTGTGTGTGTGTTTGTATGTGTATGTATGTATTTTGATAACAAATTTAATGTCTGCATGTCAATCCTTGTGGATACTTTTCGGTTTTCTACATATGCTTGATTTCATGTGATAATCTTCTTTCTTTCTTTTTTTCATTCTCACTGACTGTGATGTACCTGGTAATTAACATTCATACAGAAATTATGCCATTTGAATTTTGTTTTTTTCCCTTTTTTGCACAACTCTTTTCATGAAGAATGATTTTGCTAGCTAATGAATATAAAATGTATGTGCTTGTTGTCCTGAAAAAACTATCCATTTGAACAAAAATAAAAATTCCAGAGGATTGAAATAAATCAACTAATGTCTGAGACAGGAAGCAGACATGCATCCACCATTCACTGATTGTTTTTATTTTTATTTTATTTATTTATATAAATATGAATATTTTTATTTTTATTTTTATTTATTTATATAAATATATATATATTTTTATTTTGCTATGTGTGCTAGGTTTGGTACGGGCTACACTCTGATCATCAAGACAAGCACCCCACAGCTGATAGCAGCCACCCAGGACTTTGTGGCCCGCAACTTCCCTGGGGCGGTGCTGATGGAGCAGCACCAGGTAAGGATACATAGCCTTATACAACCTCAGGACTGTGTACAGGGGAAACTCATTGTAAGGAGCTGCTTGAGACTGCCAAAAATGTCTCTTTACATAGGTTATCTTGTTATATGAGGGATACAAAATAAGTATTGGAAATATATGGAATATGAAATCAGTGGAAAGGAACCTGCAAACTTACCTCGGTGTATTGGGTATCTCGCTACATCTGAACTTGTCATAACGAGGTACCTCTGTATCATAAGAAGCTGTGCTACTACTGTAAATCATGATTTATGATTCATGCTGCTATGGTAATTGCGTAAATTTTCACAGAGCTCATTGGCTGTTTTCCGACTCCTGCCTTTGTGAGAGTGCTCAAAAGAAGTTGCAATATTGTTCATTGCTCTGTGAGATAGACCACTGGTTTCACATCTGCTATGTAGCAACGGACCTTTCTGGACAGGCATGAAACTGTATTGTAGATTCTGAATCAGAGATAAAAATTGGAGAAAAGAAATTGGCAATTCTGGCATTTTTCATCCCTGTCTGATGTACAGCATACTGTAAAACATGATATATTCGCGGCACGAAATTTTCGCAAATTGGAGCCGACGGCCTTTATCGTGGCATGAAATTTTTGCGAATTGCCACTGGCGTTCAATGCATATAGTGTAGACAAGAAATTTTGTGTGCATTTTAATTTCTGAATCTTGGTGCTCATGAAATTCGTGAAATTAAAATGCATGCAAACATTCCTTGTTTTACAGTATCTGATGTTTTTACTTTTTATCATGTTTTTTTTGTGTGTGTGAATGCATGGTAAAAAGAGAAATGAACAAATGTATTTAAATGTTGATCACTGTTTTGCAATCCAGAATAAGGAATTATTTAGGCCTTCTTGTGGAATCATTGTAGAGGTAATCCAGGTTCAAACTGATGATCATGTCCTACTGAATGTATATCATATTTGAGACAATTCAAACCATGAAATTTTTATATTTGTGGATGATTTTATGCCCTGTCTTCTCTGCTAGAAGTTTAAACCAAAGTGTGTGGCACATGGCTGGTGGACCAGATTATGTTACGTCATCTGCCAAGCCAAAACCTGACCAGCTGTTGGAGGCTTTAATATGCATCAATCTTGTGATGTTGTAATCTAAAATGTCCCTTTAAAGATGAAAAAAGTCTGCCGTATTGCAAAATGTAACTGACTCATATTTCCCATCCATCTTTTCTGACCAGCAAATGGTCCACTACCAGGTGGACAGTGGGACGGCCAACTGGGCCTACATCTTTGGTACCCTGGAGGACAATAGGGAACAGCTGGGCATCGTCGATTACAGCGTCAGCCAGACCTCTTTAGAACAGGTATAGTTTGAAGAAACTCTTATTGTGATTGTCTCATATATCTGCCTATCATGCCTATACCTTGACCCCCCTACCCCTAACCTGTTCCTTTGTGACCCTTGACCTTTCATACAAGACTGCTACCAATAACATCATCCAATGTCGTTTTTGACAATGTACATATTGTATTCAACCCCTACAGGATAACACAGACCCAGTGGACAACACCAGAACCAGTACATTGATTGCTGCATAAATGCAATTTCAAGAATATAGTTTCAAGTCAGGAAGAAGGCTTCATGTACTGTAAAAGTGGAAATTTTCGTGCAACTAAAAGCTAGTGTAAAAATAAAGACATGTGAATATTTTTGCGTGCCATACATTTCAATAGTTTATATCCTGATTCCGCGAAATTAAAAACATGCGAAATCCAGCTTACCCGGCAGAGCGCGCAAATATCCACTTTTACAGCTGTTTCAGCTGTACAGTCAGTGGAATTGATAATAGGTGGTATAATGAAGAAGTATGCACTATCTTTAGACATTAGAGCATGGCATGAATTTTTGGAATTTAGTGGAAATGTTGATGTTGTGCAGATTTCCTATTAGGAAGATTATCAGACATAACCCTGTCCCTTTGAAAAGTCCAGCAACGGCAGTTTGGAGTCCCTGGAAACTCTGCCTCTGTCAAATAAAGTGTCAGTTGCCTTTTCATGGTGATCTCTCACATTCAGAGAGAACCACTGGAACCTTGAGGAAAGTCCAAACGTTTTTCATATGTAGTGGTTTCTGCACTTTGAAGAGATGGTATAGTTTTGGTTGAGACCTAACTTCAGGTTTCTAACATTTTTTGGTGAGATAATGAGAAACCTCTTATGAAATGTGAAAGAGTGTGTAATTCCAAGAGAAATTCAATGTTTATTAGATGAAGTTGGTTTTGAAATGGCTGAGATATCCAAAACAGAGTCATCCTAATAAAAGGTGGGACCCACCTTTTATGACAATCTCTTTGTTTTACTTGTTTTTTTGGATGTCTCAGCCATTCCAAAATTGATTTTAATCAAACAAACTTTGAATTCCCCTTGGAATGATATAAGTGGTTTGTTGGTAGTATCTCCCAAAAGTTAAAAGCCCAATCCTCATCTCCACCAATGCTACACCATTCCTTTAAAGAACACTGACAGATTGACATAATCACAAGGTTTTGTTTTGTTTTGTTTTGTTTTGACTTGTGTTGTTTTGAAGGCATTTTTTACTGCATTGAACATATGCAGCAGTGATATATTTGTGTCATTACGTCATTCTCATGTTCGATGGGTGTTACCTGTTTTCATTTTTAGTTAGAGGCACAAACTTTTCAGAGTAGGAAATATGATTTCTTAAATTGCGCTAAAGTTGTCTAACTTTAGTTGTTGTATTTTCTTTGTTTAACCTCTTCCTTCAGGTCTTCATCAACTTTGCCAAGCACCAGCACGTCGATCCGCGAGCAAAGTCTAATTGAGCGAGGGCGCACTCCAAACACTTCGCGTACAGCTAGGCATCACAACCAAAACACATCAATCAGGATCAGTGTGTCGCTAACACAGACTGTAAATATAGTTACATTAGTAGCCATACATTTGAAGAAAAAAAAAAGAAACACAGAAACGGTGTGTTCATGTTAATTGCTCTAATCCTCATAAAGTGCTGAAGTGCCTGCTGAAACAGAGATGAAACTTTTTATTCAAAGTAAGCTGAAAAAAAAAGAGGCTCTCTTGTCAGATATATATTATTGTCATGTTCAGAAAAAGATGAGATTTCCAGAATTCAGAGAGTATGCAATGAAGCAGTAATTAAACCAGTATCAAATGATCACCATGGTATGCATGTAGTGTATGTTAGATGAAATAAAATATGTATGTTATTGGTCTAACAAGACTTATTTGTGCAAAAAGAAAAATTGATATTGATAAGTCAACATAGAATCCATAGAAAATTTTTTGTGTGTTTGTCATTTGAAACGTTAGTGTTGTGCCAAGATCTGCTGTCGACGTTGTAGTAGGTTGAAGTCAGGTTGTAGGTCGAAGTCAAGTTGTATAGATTTATATGAGTATATCGATAATTCCTGTGAAATACGCTTGTGGTTCAACTATAAAACCCTGAGTAGTTTTGTCTTCACAAAGCTTTTATGTGTTCGACAGATGACATGAATGCCTTAGTACAAAAGTTTGCCTCTCTGTCTAAGTCACATTGCAAGATTAGTGCCCTTGTTTCACACATGGTACAAGGTTCCTGTGTGAAATGCATGTATGGTTCCTTGTTTATAATGTGATACACGTGTACGTCAAGTGTACTGTGCATTATGCAATGAAAGCTCTGTGGTATGTTACCCATTTATGACACCCTGGCATTCCAAACAAAGTTTGAAGGGGATACATAGGGGTCATGTGTGCGGTCATCAGGGCATTTGGTCTGTCAGTCCATCCATTACCAAACCTTATAGAGTTCATAAACTTTACATCCACTCTTTTCAAGATGAATATGTTATTTTGGGGACATACTATCGCCTGAAAGTATAGATGTGCAAGGCATGTTTGTGTGTGTGTTTGTTTGTATGTATGTTTTGTGTGTTTCTGTATGTGTGTGTGTATGTGATATGTGTGTTTGTGTACAAGTGTATCTGTAATATGCATTTATGGTTGTTTGTATGTGTATATATGTGTGTTTGCATATGTGTGTGATTGTTACCAAGCATTGCCATGCTATCATCACTTTAATTTTTGTATTCATTTTTTAAAAGAGTTCTCTTCCCCTACCGCCTCCATATAGTCATAGAATTAAACACATGAAGACCTCCAGATAATTTAATTGAAGGATGTATTTTTGAAGTGTATCCTATGATCCACCGCCATTGTACAATGGAAATGTATTTATTGGCAAGAAAAACACCCATTTTGTTGAGGGGTTTACTTCCACATTTTCAAGGAAATTAACTTAAGTAATTTTTGATACACTTGAAAACCTTGAGGTATAGATCCTGTTTTATATTTATTGAACCAATTGCAAGTAGCAACAGTTCTGTAAAAACAAATAATGACTCTATAAGTAAATATATTTCACTTTTATGGCTGCAGTAGCGCCCTTGTCACGTAAGTTTTTGTTTCCCCTTTTGAAAGTGGATACAACCAGGGTATTCATCATACTTAGTGATAACTGTAGAGTTTAGGGGTACATTTATTATTATCACGAAGCACTAGGAATTCCCACAATTCATTTAATGCCCTGCTATACCACTGGAGAAAATGTGTATTGTCCCTCAGAAACTTTGTAGTGCCGGCAGTTTGGGTTTCATGCGGGGTGATCAGATCTTTCCTAGAGACCTTCACAAACATTCCTTGAGGGAGATGTATTTTCATTGAAAGGAGTCTGACTGCATTGTCAGATTATCATACCCATGGTGGATCATTACAGTACTAAAAGTTATATGATGAGGAGATTTGTGTTTTCCCCATGAGCTTTCTTCAATATACTTTAAGCAAAATATTTATTCAAGATGTGTACCTACCCTACCACATTTACCTAAGAAAATTTCTGTTGAAATAAGCTTTGTGTGTGTATGTATGATTATATTCAATGTGTTATGATATAATGAGGTGACCATGCTTTTCCTTTTCGAGCATCACGAATAAAATTAATTGTGAATGTATTCGTAATTTCATGCACTGATGACTGGTGAATGGGATGATTAAACCTTTGTACGTAAAGAACAAAATTGTGAATAATTGACATAAGGAAAAACACTCAATTGTTGAGCGTTGTATATTAAACCTCTGCGATGATGGAAGGCAATATCTCGTGAGTTTGCACTTCATTTGAAAGAGAAGAGTTCTGTAGAATGATTTGCTAGTATTGCGATGACTTCTGTGCTCGTCGAGAAATCTTCAACAGCCAATCTTCATTTGTTTCACAGAGCTATGTTTGATGCAGAACTGATTTGCAAACTCAGTCACATTAACTGCTGTCATACGTGTGCCACATAACCAGTTTAGCAACATAGTACTCCCAAATGTTGTCTGGTCTTGTAGCACAACCTGCAATTTTTCCCCCATTTGCATCATTTAACTCTCATTCTGCTGTGAAGAAAATATATAAATATTTATATGTACATTTAGAGAGAAATATCTTGGAAGAGGTTACAGATTAGTGTAGTGTGATTTTTATATTTTATATGGGTGAAATATGTGCAATTTATGTGCCACGTCTTTGGTGTGTGTTTGTATTAAACATGCAAATGGTAGCTTTGAAGCAGCTAGTGAAATATACCTGTACACGGTCTGATGTATTATTGAAAATGCCAAAAGAGGCTGCAAATATAGTTAAAAAGAGGTTTTCTGCTGTAGTATGGGAATAGCTGAATTGGAAGTGTGGTTTCAACTTAGCACTTTCCATTGTTATTCTGGTTGGCATATGTCTGTATATCAGCACAAATCCACATTTTCTCGCTCTCTATATTGTCAGTGTGCATCATGTTTTCAGATTGATGTTTTTTCAGCATTTATTCAGTGCAATTCACTTTGTAAATCAAAATGTGTTTCCTTGGTGACAGAGCATTCCCTCTCTACTAATATGGTTTCCACCGGATGAATTTGTGAAAGAGATATTCTTAAAATCTTTACTGTTCACATAGAAGTTTCAAGTATGCTGCACATTTGTGTAATAACTGTCATATTTAGTACTATGTCGTGCCTTGTCTGTGTGCCTGTATTAACTTCACATTCGTAGTGCACAAGTGCAGGGAACTAAACTCCATGTCTTTCTCTTTAGCTGAAAAATTCACTTGCTATGATGATTAATTTATATTTATATATTTATATACATGCCACAGGTGTATAACACAAAGATTAAGTCAAGACAGTGTGAAAGCAGTGTGAATGTATATATTGTGTGACTATAGTGTATAGATCAGTCTGAAGCTGTGATATGCAGTCGATGTTGGCTTGTCTTTCAAATTTCTCACTATTACTTCTCACCTGCCTACAGCTTGGCTTTGGTAAATCAAGAGTAATCGCACATTAAAGATATATATCATCATGTACTGTTTGTGGAAAAAAAAGGAATAATTTTTTTTTTTTTTTTTTGGATTATCTGCCCATCAATTCGTGTGTAATTCCTGTAACTAGCATTACTGGGAATTAGTTGGATGCTGATCAGACCTGGCAACCGTTTTGAATTTGGAAGAGAGAGCTCTTGTTTCAGTAGAAATGTCCTGCTTTTTTGTTGATAATATTACTACACTGTACATGCTCTAGAAGGAACTGCTCTTTCTTTCCTACTTTTGAGCTAAATCATCCCTATTTTGGGGGCAGAAAGGTCAGAAGGTCTGCAGATGTCAAAAAAAGGTTATAGTGCCTCCCAAGGGAATCTTTCAAGGTTGATATAAGGGTTCACTTTATTCCACGAAAGTTTAGTCTTGTTTGAAGAAAAAAAAAAGATGCAAGCAACAAAACTATAATATGGGGCACGGATACCAAACATTTGCAGACATACATGTGCAGATTTTGGGTCATGATTACTACATCTCATCAAGCTGGAAAACTTAGTTTGCACATTTCAACACATGGTTATATACTAGTAGAGTACCAGCTCCTTCACATATACTAAGATAAACAGATATCCATAAGGTAATTGTGGTGTAAGGGTATACACAGTATGATAGTGCGTTTATGATACAGTACTTAGAGTATTGGAGTGTGTGTAGTACTTTTTTTTTCTCAGTGCTTTGTCTTCAACCAGTGACAAAACATGAATGTTTGTTTGTTCATTTTTTAATCACAATTTAAGGAATCAACATAGTATGTGAAAGCCTAACCTGCTACCATTCTACCGATTAAAAGTTACTGTAGTTTTATACAAAATGCAACATATTTTTAATACCATGGTGTAAATTTCCTTACCCAGATGATAAAGGACAATTTGTCCTAATATTTTTTCTTATGTATAATAAAATTAAATACATATTGGCTTTTGCTATGGTGTATCATTGGCTTGTCATTAGAAGAACCATGTTATGACACATAAATTCGAGTATAATTGCAAAGTGATGATACCTTTTTGTTTTGCACTTTTCTTGTAACAAGTGAAGGGTTTTTTGGCTGTTTTACCAATAAAGTGTCTGCCTTGTTTATTTGATATGATATCATACATAGTTTGTTTTTTTTGTTTTTGTTGAATGGTATTATTCTATATCGAGGAAAGAGTGTCTGTGAAGAATTAATCCATTGGGTAATGTAGGGCATTATATATGTTGTGCATTCAATGTCTGTGTGTTGTGTCAGGAATTCAATTTTCTTGTTGCTGTGGTAACTGGAGGACAATTAATTTGCAGCATCATCAAAGGAAACCAAGAACATGAATGACAGTACCACGTAGAGATTGTATTTTTTGAGACACAGGTTAAAAGTCAGGTCACAGTCAATTAAATTTCTTATTGCAAGCAACAGTGGAATTTATGCTTCCTGAATCACATTCCCAACTAATATATGTATATATATATATATATATATATATATATATATATATATATATATATATACACACACATTCATACACACACACACACACACACACACACACACACATATATATACATATGAAGTTGGAATCATAGAGGAATGCATTAAATGCCAATTGCCTTGATTTCAATTCAAAATATGAGTGTTTTAGGGCCTCCCCCTTTGCCAGGGATAAAAGTGCTAATGAATTCATCAGCACTTTCATCCCTGATGAAGGGGGAGGCCCCCAAAAATTCAGATTTTGAATTAAAATCAAGGCAATTGGCATTTAATGCATTCCTCTATTGTGACATCATTATTAATATATATATATATATATATATATATATATATATATATATATATGCCTATACACACAGGGGTATAAACAGAAGAAGACATTTGTGCTGCATAAGCCTACTTCTGTCTTTTTCACAAATTGTGTGCAAAAAGTTATAAACATATGATATATACACACACATATATTATAACAAATGGTTTTAAATCCAATTATGTGGGGAGGATGATGATGTACACCATAGATATACTATGTATATAATAAACAAACCCAAACAAACACTGCTTTGTCACTGGTCAGTCAGTAATGGGAGTCATATTTTTCTCTAAAGACATTTTCTGTCAGCACTGGGAAAATAGAATCTCTAAAAATATATCTCCTGTGGGGATATTGTCTTTCATCTAAACAGGCAATATCCGAATATTGTTACAATAATGATTGAGGATGAAAATATATGATTAAAACAATTATGTGAATGATTATAATGTGTAATAATAATAATAATAATAATAATAATAACAATAATAATAATAGTAATAATGATAATAATAATAGTTAATAGTAATATTGTTTTACTAGTATATGGACTAGATTTACGAATAAAAGTAAACAACTGACCCAATGACACAATATATTTTGAACGAGGACAAAGACGGATTTTCCCGGGACAATTGGATTGAACAACTGCAACGCACGTAAATGCTCGCGGAAAGGAGTGACAGAAGATTTGCACGTAAGTAGCTTCAGCAGGGGTAATTTGACTTCTTTGTGGCATAAAAATCATACTTTGTATATAAGCAAAGACTGGTCACAGTTTTTGGAAGTGAAATCCTAAGGGAAAGCTCTGTATGCTGCAGTTACGAATGACGACTAGGAGGGTCTACTGTACTGCGTGTAGATACTCGGTGGCGGTAAATTTACTTCAGTCCTGGCGAGCGCACAACACGTACACGATTGCTACTCATCATACATAAACATGCAACAAATCTGCGCTATTAAACGGTAGGGCAGCTGGATCAAGGGCGGGCGAGCGGCGGTTCGCTACCGCTCAGCAGCTGCTGGGCGCAAAATGCAGCTGCAAAATGCAGTTGGGACTGGTGATATATAGTAGTCCCATGCCATAGTGCGGAATCGAATCCTATGACAATCTGGCGCTGCGCTGTTCATATAGAATCATACAACAATTACCAAGTAGGCTAACTAACACAGCCAAGTTGCTGTAAAAATGCGACAGGGCCGGGCCGGGCTGTCTGTCATAGTCTGTACCACTTAAAGTGCCAGTTTACCTTTTTTGGTAGCAGTGATTTCATCAGTGTTTGAATTACGACATTTGATGTGTATGTATGGTTTCATTGTATCACAAAACACACTCATGCCACAATTGCGCCGTAAAACGCTCAATATATACATAAGGATTGAGAGAATGCAGCAATATTAGTAGAACACATCGGTGAAAGTTTGAGGAAAATTGGACAATATGTTCAAAAGATACGAATATTTTAAGTATCTGCGCAGTAACTGCTGGAAGAGAAGAGAAGACTACTACAGTGTATGATGTCACATGCGTACAACTATAAGGAAAATAAAAAGAGAATTTCACAAAACTTTACCTTTTGAATAAAATGCACATTTCTTTGACTTGCTACTGACGTATTTTAAGGGTAATATTATTTCCCCTGCCTTCTGAAAGAGAAGTCGACTGTTCTTTTGTTATGCGAGAAAAATGGAAATACGTTAAATGTTAAATGTTAATGTTAAATTTTCTTTATTCTTTCTATATCGTTGTACTCATGTGACATCACAAGCTATAGTAGTCTTTTCATCCAGCCGTGACTGAGCAGAAACTTCAAAAATTCATAACTTTTTCACGGATTGTCCGATTTTGCTCAAACTCTCACTGATGTGTTCTATTAATATCGCTGAATTCACTCAACCCACATGTCTATTAAGGTGAACTTGTCCTTAAACCGCAGCAGCGACCCCATACGGACAGCGCCCCACGACGGGGTTATGTACCACTATACTACCCACTACCAGGATGGCACAACACAAAGTCAAAGCGAACACAAAGCGAACATGTCGATCACGTTGAGTTTTGATACTTGACATCATTTTTGTCACCTCAAACTCATTAGAGACAATCTTCATTAATTAGACTTCATGTCTGTTATCGATATTGACATACACAATTCACAACTAACCGAAAACGGTTGGCCCCTACTAAGGGGTGTTGGACAGTAAACAAGAAGTGGAAGAAGAAGAATATTATAATATATGCAGCGTATGCGAACTGTAGGGCTACATCATCTTTCACTGATGGCCATTTTGAATGATCGGGAGTTCACACGATCGGAGCTGCACTGTAAAGTGCTGCTCTGATCTTAATCGTACCAAATGATGCCTGGCCAACCAGCCAGCTTCTCAACCAGTCTAGCAAATGTTTAGTATAACAATTAGACCGGGTACAAACTGCTGAAGCCTACACTGAAGGGACTATTTTGTAAGGAGTATTGCCATTGCCAGCACCACCCACCGTTTATATTGGAGCCATCATTTTTCTTTCTTTCTTTTTTAATTGCACCTTTAATAAAGTCAAGTAGTTCTGTTAACTAATTGCTGTAATATTCGATGTAGTTCAGCTGTGCATGTTTCCTATGAGATGACTGAGAGTACCCTTCCACACTGTCATGTATACTCTGCAGAGACAAGTAGTAGGAGCCTCGGCCTAAGTAAACAAGTACTTCAGAAGAGAAGCATTCTAGCTCAATGACGAGCCATTGTCAGATTTTGTGTGTACTTTGTGTATGTTTACATTCCCATATTTTAAACATTTGGTAAATCAGGGATGACATTGAAAGGTACTTTTACAAATGTGAAGTGGCTTCAAAAGCACAAAATTACCAAATTACATTGCGAAAACAGAAGACTCAAAAGAGAGTTTGGCAATTTTTATAATATATTGCTCTTAACTCTTTATGTGCCATGGTGGAACCCCCCCCCCCCCCCCCCCCCCCCCCCCCCCCCGTGTGCCACATTATTCTGAGATACCAACGTAGTCATGCGTTGAGAAAACATTCTGTTTTTCTAATCTGTATAACTTTTAAAGATTTATGTTAAATAGCAGAGGAAGTGAGCAAATTTGTAGAGAAAATGTCATGCTTTGCATCGATGTAAATTCTATGACAAATCTATGATTGCTTTTCTTTCAAATGCCCAGTAACTACATTACCTTAAATATATGACTTTGGCACACAAAGCAGTAACAGAAACTAAGAATTTGCACGCATATCCAGTATGAAACACTGCTTGTTAGTCAATCGCCACATAAAATGCAAGCTATAGACGAGAGAAACGGAATCGCGAGAAACGCTTTCATTGTACTGTGGCATTTGGCGATTTATCGATTGGTTTGAGCGGGTTTGTGCGTTTGAGCAGAATATGCGAAGTTGGCACGCCGTCGTCTGAGTCAGACGTGCGAACATGGCACATAAAGAGTTAACAGATAACATCTATTTGATTTTTATGTGGTCACATACAATTGTCCTGTTTCTTATACTCCTGTGCCCTGGCCAGAAGGTTCACAATGTTGGCACGACTGTAAGGAGATCTGCAATGGATGATTGTAGTAAGGAACTCCTGAACCTTCGGAAGGAGCTGAAAGTGTGGGAAGCTCATTTCAAGCAAGATCACGACAGAAAGCCTACCAAGGATGACATAGCAAAAGCGCCTCTCAGTATTCAAGGTATTGTAAAGCTTTAAATATTTACACAACTAAGTTTTCATGTTCAACTGAGTGATCAACGTAGCTTTAATACCCATGTGTTTGATTTCTCTGACTGTCAGTTATGTTTATGTTGTCAAAGGTATCTGACTACTCTTTATACAATATCAGTGCAGCCAGACAATATGATAACAAAATATTGCATGTTTGTTACTTTTTTTTTCTGAATTAGTTATATCATGCAAAATTTATGAAAAGTGCCATTTAATTCTTTATGATCACCCTGATCCTGCGTGCAGGATCGATTTTGGGTGCATTTCAAACTATTAGCACATTGCTGTCTTTTTGTCACTGGTTTACGTTGTACTTGCATATCCACTATTAAAAATGATGTATCCCATGTGTGTGTGTGTGTGTGTGTGTACTAGCTGATACTTTCAATGACAATTCCTCTTTGACCAGCAGGCTTAAATAACAACACAGTCTACTATGGTACTGTATAAATGCTTTGTCTTGCCTTAACCCGTTGAGGATGGTTTGATTTTGCTACAACACACATTTCCCATAGACGCTTGCCCGAGTATACTCGGGACTCATCCTCAATGGGTTAATTGGTGGGTCCACTGCTTTATACAAGTGAAGACTCATCGAAGACCTGTTAAGATTGAGTGCAGTGGATGCTACAGAGATAATGATGAAATGTCAGCTGCTTCTTGAATGGTAGATAATCAAGAACACATCTTATTTTTGCCAACAGACTCTTACTCAAAATACAACAAACTCAAAAGGGGCCAGAGACGGTCAGCAGAGAGTGCAGCAAGTCAACACGGTGACCATCCTGCCAATCATGATAGTGATCCTCCAGCGAGTCGCCATGGCAACCCTCCAAGCAATCAAGCTGATGCCACCGTGCCACCAGCCACAGACTGCTCCAAACCCCAAGACAACCCTAGCCAAGACATCTGGGGTGCGCACCTGAACAAGGATTGTAGGAAGAGTCCAGCGGGGAAGAAACAGACTTTAGTGAGGAATGCAGAGAGGAAGGAGTCAGTCATGAAGTTGTACAGCAAGAAACTCCACTCCAATACAGAGAAGAAATATTCAGTGAGCTTTTCGACTTATTCCCCGCTTATCAATCATTGTTTTGTTGTTTCATGTGTTGATGTGTGCCATCATTTTTTTAGCAGAATGCAAGATTTATGATGTGTCTTTGATAAAATGCGATAAACTGTCAGTTGCAAAAATTGGATCATGAGAAAATTCAAGACTAGATGTAAACCAAACTTACATGCTCTCACTGAGACATCTACAATTTTTTATTTATTTATTATTATTTTTGTTTTTTGGTATTGATGATTCAAATTAATTTGCTGTAGCTTTGTGGTTGGCAAGACTGCTCTTTTGATAAAGTCACTGGTTGCTGAATGTGTTGCGAATGATGTACATAATGCAAGAATATGGCATGCAACATGACATTTCAAAAGACCCCAGTTGCTCACACACATGAACTGTCATAGTAGGATACAGTAAGAGAGTGTTAAATGTGTTTCATGCACTTCTCTGGGTCTTGCTGTGTGTATAATGTTGTATCCTTGAACTGCCATTCAGACTTGCAAGGCATATGTTATCGGGGCACCATTTCATGAAAGTTTTCAGCCCTGACAAATTGTCAGTCTCTAACAGTTACCATAGTAACAGTCAGGGACGAGAGCTTCTCAGCCAATCAAAGCCAAGAAAAAAGGATTTGACTGAAATGGTCAAGAGACTGACAACTTGTCAGGGCTAACAACTTTCATGAAATGGTGCCCTGCACATTGTAGAGATTGGTCGAAGTATCAATGTACAACCTATTATTTGTATGCCTATCTGTTTTGAGAAACAGCTTGATGAGAAGACTAGGATCTAAAGCTCACTATTTGTTTGTTTGTTTCATTGTTTGTTTGTGTGTTTGTCTTGTGCAGACATGGAAGAGCCCTAAAATGGTCCAACCGTTTTCGAGCAGACAAAGCTTTTGGTCAAAAGATGAATCCTGCAAAGCGTCAGAGACAGAGAGATCTGACATAGCTTCAGTTGATAAGGAGACGGAAGAAACTCCTCCAGCAGTTCAAGATATCTTTGGCCCCAGAGTAGGCACAGGGACCATCAAGTTTGGGTCCAGAACCAAGGAGAGGACAAACCCCGATATCGGTGGAATTTTTTCTCCCGGCCTGCAGAAAGTTCGGAGACACTCCTGGCAGAAAGACTGGCTGGGAAGGTGTGAGAAAGAAAATGAGCTAAAGGAGAGAATTGAAACATCGAGTGATAGGAGTAGAAAACCTTCTCAAACTGATTCTCATGACATTCCTAATTATTCAGGTCAATCTAAAGACAGTGTTGTCTTGGATGATTCTCAGGATAGTTGCAGCTTTGCAGAGAAACAGCCTGCCAGAAAATGTCCCACACCGCAGAGCAAGACACTGGGTAGAAAGGAGTCAGGTTATTCCCCAAATTCAAAGCATGGACAAGCAGAAATGCACGAAGTGAATGGCCCATCCTCACAGGATAGTGATCTGAGCAGTCAAAGTTGCTCTCTTCGAGCAGGTGGAGGGATGCATGAAAGAAATTCAAAAGTACAAGAAGTTCAAGCCATGGTTTTGAGCACTAGTGAAAACAGAGATTCCTTGCCATCAGATGTAAAGTCCCATTGTGAGGAGACGATTTCTGAACAGAAAACATCGAAAACTCCCTCGCTGAAGGACGATTCAACTGCAAATGCCAGTAAGAAGAGGCCGGGTCCGTCACCTGGAGCCTCGCGTCCGGCTAAGAAGAGAAGGGCAGATGTGCATGTGGCGGAATGTGGTGAGGTGGGGGAGGACTCCGAACTGAGAGGGAAGGAAAGCAGCGATGCTAGTGAAGATGGTTCTCCTGTGCCAGTCAAGAAGAAAAAGACTGCATCTGCTTCAGGGTTTGTACTTGTTTTGCATAGTCTTTGGTGCTAATACTTGACAGGAGTGTTCAAGATTACATTCAGTTGAATTTTAGATTTTATGTTGATGATAGTGAATTATCCAATGTATCTATCACTATGTGCTATTTTTTTTTTTAATTCTTGTCCTTATGTTGAACTAGGCAAAGAATGCCACACACCTATTCTCATTGTTCCATTCTGTTAGATACTTCCATGTACATGTGCTTGTAATGATTTTTTTTTAATTTCATAATTCACTATTTCCCACTACACCTTGAGCACATTAGTCATGTGGACTTGGCGCATGATAAGTACCCTGCAAAATTCCTGTTCCATTTGTCCAAATTCGATATACAATTCACTTTTGTTTAGTTTAGATTTTCTGGCAGTTTTCATGCATCCTTGGATGCATGACCATGAATAGCAGGAGATGAATTTTGTTTTGTCCTGGAGGGTACCTTTGATGACATCTTGTCCCTAATATTCACTTTTCTACTCCCAGAAAAGCGTCGGCACCCAACCCAAGACTCAATGAAAATTATGTGCGGCTGGACATGCTGACCAAGAGTTACAGGAGGAAGGGGCGGGGCATGAGGGGCGAGGCCTATAAGAGGATGCAGTGGAAGAAGAAGACCGGAGGTGGCAACTTGAGAAGAGGAGGAGGAGGAGGAGGAGGAGGGAGGAGAATGGGAGGAACAAGGAAAGATACAGACAAGTGCTTCAAATGTGGTGGTACCGGACACTGGGCCAATAAATGTACAGGTACTACCTACCAAAACTATCCACATGATATCTGTGATATAGTTATCTTGAATGCCAAGAATACAGCAGGTCAATGAGGATCTTGTTTTATACAGATATTCATGTTTCTATCATACCAATGCTTATGTTATTGTTGAATATTCCATTCACCTGTTGGACTGGGCTGATTTTGCTACAACACACATTTCCCATAGACACCTGCCCAAGCATTCTCGTGACTCGTCATCAACGGGTTAAAGGAACTATGCAAATGAAGAGTTTTGGGAATTGAAAAATATGGAGTACAAATTTGCTTGTAACAGATCAACATGAGTGTGATTTATCATTGACATTACTGTGGAAAGGCTAACAGGAAGACATGTGTGATGATGTGTGTTGAAACCCAGATGGCTTTGAACTGTCCAGAAATCACATGGACGGACTATTACCTCTGGTTTATTATACTGCAATATTGAACTGTGCTGTGTTGAATGTGTATGGCAGAACTTTGACATTATAATGTCTGTTGTGGGGTTGGCATTTTCATATCAGAGGTGTGTTGTGGAGTTGGCATTTTCATTAGAGGTGTGTTGTTTGTATCTTCCCTAAACAGACTGCACCAGAGAAAAATGTCAGTTTGCTGTGGGTATATACATTGCCTCCTTCCTTGCATACCAAGTTATTCTTAATCGCATAATCAATGTGTTTCTCACAATAGAAAAAAACATGCTCTTTCTATGAAATAAGATTAAACAGAAAGAATTACAGCAATCAATATTCTATTTTCAAAGTACAGTTCACACATTTTCTGCAAACCTATGATGGTGCACTGGCCTTATCAGATGACAGTCCTTGCTGATCTTGTAATTCTTTGCCAAACTTCTCTCCTCTTTGATCGTTGCCGTGCAGGGGCGGGACCAGCCAGGAAGCAGTATGAGGAGGAGCCAGAGGATGCTGAGAGTGTGATGGGACCGCTGCCCACTCTGGAGGAGGCAGCTCTCTCTGCCATCGGTGCCAAACCGCAGCCAGGTGGAGTGAACATGTATCTCTCTCTTTCTTCTTCTTTCTTTTCTTATCTCTGTTCTTTTCTTTTCTCCATTTCTCTTTTTTCTCCTTTTCTTTTTCTTTTCGTATCGTTTTTCTCTCTCTTCTTCCAGTCACGTCTTTAACCAGAAATTTTCACATGCACAAAACGTTCAAAAATTTTGTGAGGAGCCAAGATTTGTGAAAGTGAGATGCACGCGAAAGTTTTTGTCTTCTCAATGCATTTAATGCTAGTAGAAATGTGAGAAAGTTTCATATTGCGAATGTTTCTGGTTTTACAGGATCTTCCCATGACATTGCCAAATTTGGAATGGAACTCTCCATGTGCGTGTTAGGAGATGTTGGTTCCAAATCTGGACTTGTTTGCATAACTTAATTCATTTCAACATTGGGACATCTTTTACAAAGATTCAGTTTGGGTATAACATGGGGTTGGGTGGAAAGCTTTCACACAAAAAGCTCTCCTTTGATGAAGGATAGATCGTAGAATGTGCTTGTTGTGCAAGCATTGGGATATTTGATCAAACTAGAATACTGATACAATTTACTTGAGCAGCTAGAATGATTTCCTGTTAATACCAATGTAAAATGTGATCACCATAAAATGCAGATATCCTAGTGGACATATTTGCTCTATATGCCTTATTTTCTTGCAAAAGATTATACCATAAAAACTCATGTGCCTGACCTAGCAGCACAATACATGTATGCAATGTGTTTAATGAGAGGTTTTGACCAAAGAAAGAAAGAACAAAATTTGATACTCTGCAACAGGAGCACAAAAGATTGCAGGCTGTATTTGCAAGGACAGGGCATATGTAGACTTTAATTCATTATGCTGCCTTCATTATGCAACTCTTTACCACAATTTTCTTGTTGCATCACATAACCTGCGTAAGGCACAGATTTTGGCGTTTATTCTCAGAAAAGAATCTTATCTTCACAAATGCATTGTTCTGATCATTGGAGATCCAGTACCCTCAAGTTGTCATAATTTCTGCAGTTTGGCAGAACTCAGGAACTTGTGAAATCAAGTGTGGTGTGTCCCCATCCTCATACTCGCAGGAAACCTCAGTGACGAGGGGCGTGGTGACAAGTTTGAGCCACTGAGTGTCGCCACGCCAGTCTTTGAGCATTCTGCTCCGCCCCCATCCATCGAGCCTCTCTTTGAGCCAACCCCAGAGGGCGTACCAGATAGTAAGTGTAATGCTCCTTCCCAAACGTTACAAGTTTTTTAGTTCCTATCAAGCTGAGATAAAAAGTGAGATTGAATAGGAGAGAAGCATGATTCCCTATTCAAACTAGCAAGTCCTCGAAGACCACAAAGTCACGTTCACTAGTAGCTCACCAGTATCTATGCAAATTCAGTTTAATTTTTTTTTTTTATTTGAAATTGAATGTCACTGTCATTTGATCTTGATGTGAAGAAAACATCAGTTTTCATTATAATCGTAGCAGAACATATTTTAACACTTTGTTACACTTACCTGGTGCGAAGAACTTAACTACATGAGGTATGTTTTCACTCCTTTATTATGCTCCGCACCTGCCGTCTCAGCCACACCCAAGTCTGTATACACTGCTTTGAAGACAATGGGCTATGAGTCCTTCAGACCAGGCCAGGAGCAAGCCGTAATGAGAATCCTGTCAGGTGAGGAGGATGCCCTGCTGGTTGCCATAGCAACACTCAATTTTATTCATTTATTCTTTATCAAGGCCAGAATTTCTCAGTCAACAGGTGGTATTGACTAGTGTAAGCTGTGCCCACTAGGCCAAAAAAAAAAAAATTGTTGCATTGGCGTAACCCGCCCGACCCTAAAAATTCCGCCGACCCCATGTTTTTTTATTATTTTTTTTTTGCTATCGATATCAAATATCTTGTTGATTGCGATCGCACAAACCCGGAAGTGGAAACGGCTCTGGGGATACAGTATCGGATGTACGAGGGAGAGATCTAGCGCCTCGCATAAGCCTTCCTTGATCAGTACGTCATCTGTTTCCAACACGGACACGTACACGTACTCTAACAAGATTTATTCAGTGTATACGTAGCATTCAGACTGCGATGTATTGTGCACAGTTTTGCCATAGGTTTCTTGTGTGGAGAACTTACACGAATCTGTATATGTGGGACTGTAATAGAGATCGCCGTGTGCGATGAAAAGATCGTACATATGGGTCAATTTGCATCTATCTTATCTAAGTCAAAATAGTAAAATATGAAGTGAAAACATTCAGGATAGGGATTTCAACATCTTTAAATTCTGTGAAGGGGTATAATTCCAGTAATATCGGCCTCATAAATGATTTGTAGAATAGATGAACACAGCACATTCGGTGCAGCAGTTGTAACTGTTTACTGAGCTGAGCACGAGTTTTACACGTAAAATGCAGGTAGCAAAAAAAAAAAAAAAAAAAAAAAAAAATCCGCCCGACCGACCCTATTTGAAAATCTCATGTTACGCCAATGCAACAATTTTTTTTTTTTCGCCCTATGCCTGAATGTTGTTCCTCAGTAAGATACAAGAACTCTCACTTTCTCCAATTAAAGGAAAGGGGTATTAAACCTCTTGGGTATCAAAGTGATGATGCTTGGAAATGTGTTTTCAGCCACAATATTTTTCAGATTTAAATATGCTTATGATATATATTTGATGCACATATATCTAGAAGTGAATGCACATTAAACAATAAATGTATTGTGGTGGTCATAACTTCATGTCTCTATTTGGGTGCACTGTCATTGATCAGTGTTTCAGAGCACGCATTGTGCATCACACGTTTAGCCACATTCTTTTATGGCTTACGACTGTGGGTTTGATGGTAAATCTCTGCCAAGACTGTGTAATTCTTGGCAAAAACTGATTAACTTTTCGGTGCCCTCTGAATCCCTAAACCAGTCAATTCAAATGTCTAATCCTAGCTGCTTCTATGTTTATGAATTACTGGTACATTCTTTTGAGAAACATCTGATAAAGGTGGGCTAGTAATTAGGAGCCGATGCATGTCTCTTTCCAGGTCTCTCAACTCTGGTCGTGCTGTCGACCGGAGCGGGCAAATCCCTGTGCTACCAGCTGCCGGCCCACATGTACAGCAAGCGTAGCCCGGCCATCACGCTCGTCATTTCGCCCCTTGTTTCCCTCATGGAGGATCAGGTTATAGGGCTCCCTCGCTGTCTCAAGGGGGCCAGGCTGCACAGTCACATGACCAAAGTTCAGAGGGAAAAGGTTAGCACATGTCATGGCAATTTTGACATTTTCCCCCTGTTTGAAACTAATTCCCTTGTCTCTCTTTTCTTTACAGAAGTCACAAATGAAAATCAATATGAAGTCATATGCATACCTTCCCCTCCCCCCCCCCCCAAAAAAAAAGGGCAAGAAAGAAGAAATGATGGTGGCTATTGATAGTATTCTTCCTGTTGTCTTTAAACACAGATTGGAAGCATCTTATAGGAATAAAGTTATGTACAAAATGTAGCAATATTTGGGACCCTGGTATATCTGACAAGCAAAACTTTTATCATGTTGTGCTTGAATAGATCATTGACGACTGAGTTTTTCCTGTGATGCTTTATTGTGTGTGTGTGTGTGTGTGTGCATGTGTGTGTGTGTGTCAGGCATAGTGACTCAAATTATGAAGGTCCTGATGTTGAGGGAATTTATGCAGCATGCTAATACACCAAGCTAAGGTTAAAACAGTAACATGCTTGTAAAAAGAAAGATGCTGCTGCCTGACAATCAGACCAAGCTATTGTGCAAGACATGTAAAAAAATATATGTCGCCATATCTGTCGTGAAATTCATTTTCAACATCGGAGTAGTGCCAATTTCCTTTACTAGTTAACAAGCTACACACTAATACCTCATTCACTGTATCATCTTCCCTTGATAATAATGGAAGGTTCTGGCAGAGATCCAAGCAGGGAAGGTCCAAGTTCTGCTGGTCTCCCCCGAGGCGGTGGTGGGAGGGGGCGCAAACTGCCTGCCACACCCTTCCAAGATGCCCCCCATTGCTTTCGCCTGCGTGGACGAGGCCCACTGCATCTCCGAGTGGAGCCACAACTTCCGGCCTTCCTACCTCATGCTGTGCAAGGTGTGTTTCCTGCTGACTTCTGAATGTCAAATAATAAAGATAAAAAGCTTGTGGTTTCTGCACAGGAAGATTATGTAATATCAATTTGCATATTGTTGACGACAGAATGGGTCTTATATTTCATACTCCATACACATTGCAAAATGGAACTTATTATATATTTGATACTCCATATATGTTGCAAAATGGGACTTGAGAAATAATTTTGGGAGTTTTTGAGATCAAGAACCAAATTGACATAATGAGACAGAAATATCACTTTAGAACTGAAAAAGTAGTGATTTCACACCTTGGGTACATCATACAAAGCATTTGTTTTACAGAAGGCAATATTTTCATTAGTTCTTGTTTTCAAAAATATTAGTCAACTTGTGAAAGTCGTGAAAATAGAAACACCGCAAAATACACTGAACATACAGTAAGCACCACAAAATGCAACGGACATAAGGAAATCTATGCAGTTGTACCTTTTGGAGAGGACTGTTGTGTAATTTTCTAAAAACCTCTGTGTAGATTTTTTTGTGTGTGCAATATTGATGGATTAAAAAGATTGGTATGCTGGGAATCTAAAAGGTTGAGTAATAACACTTGATTAAGCATTAGAAATAAACCAGACATTTAAGGTTTGTTTCGGTTTTGTTTTGTTTTTTGTTGTTGTTGTTTTTTTTTCAACATGCTAAGGATGCAGTTCCCAGGGCATAGACTATCAAAATACAAAAAGTGCTTTATAACGTGGCATTTAGACCATCACTTTGTAGTTTAGGAACATTTGTCATTGTGGTTTTCATGTCAAAGAAAATATTGCTCACTATGCAATAATTATACATTTTGGGACAGGGTACTTACAAGGTAGACTCCACACCACTTTTTCTATCTTTGGGAATACTTTGAGTGCAGGTAGTGAAGGAAAGACTAGGTGTCCGATGTATATTAGCCCTGACCGCTACAGCAACCAGGACCACTTCGGACAGTGTGGCCCATCATCTGGGCATTGCTGACCAGCCTGGGGCGGTCATACGGGGATGCTCAGTGCCTAGCAACCTCCATTTGTCCGTCTCCAAGGACTTAGACCGAGAGAGGGTGAGGAAGCAGAGGATATACGTTTCATGATTTTCCATACAACATCATACAACATCATGACACACGCGTCATGATGACCTGTGTGATTAGCATTGTACAGCACGATCAGTCGTGACTTTATGTCTACCGAAAATGATAAAGAAATGACATTTAGATATGAAGTTATGATCGATCAAATGACATTGTCTGAAAATCACAAAATGGCGCCGAGATGACGGCATAGATATAAAGTTATTGTCATGAAAATTTTATCGTCATTAGATATTGTTTATAAGATATGTTGACTGAAAATGTCATGTTATTCCGTTATGTCATTGTTGAGATATACAGTCCACAAAATATGGCAGAATGAAAGAAAGATTTTGACAAACATAATAGGTGATACGCTGATAGCGTATCACCTAATTACCCATGGTAGTAACTTTTGACATGTACGGTTTGTTCTCCCATCTGGCAGGCATTGATTGAGCTGCTTAAGGGGGAGCGGTTCAGGCGGCTGAGGTCCATCATCATCTACTGTATCAGGCGGGAGGAGACAGAGAGAGTGTCATCCCTCATCCGAACCTGTCTCCAGAGCGACCCAACCCAGTATCCGGAAGAAGAGGATGAGGCCAATGGGGCAGCTCTGGATGAGGCAGGAAAGCAGGAGGAGAAAGAGACCAGTCAAAAGGCCAAAAAGAAGACTTATCGGAAGAGATCTAGAGCCAAGAAGTCTACCGCATCTGGTAAGTTTATTTTGTGTTTGTTATCAAACCCTTTAAGCCCCCCCCCCCCCCCCATTCCTTTTTTTTTTTTTAATCATTATCGGTCATTACTACAGATGTAGATTCTGAAAGCTGGTTGTTGGTACAATAATATTATGTATATCCTCAGAACCCACACTGTAATGACAGTTTATGGCCATATATTGTGATAGACATCACACTGGGTTATAGAGGCAGGCAGACATATGAAGAGAGATTTGGATGTGGTTGATTCTTTTGAAGAAATGCTGCAGTGAGATTATTTTGTTGATATGCTGTCTATGATAACAGCTGCAAAAAAAACAACAATTTCTTCTCAGCTCAACACTATGTTTATGAGAAAGAACGATTTCATGAAAGTCTTATGTTTTCTCTGCCTAGGTCTAGACACCCTTTTGCACAGGCTTTTTAGGATTTTCTTGTCAAGAGAAACAAATATGAGAGGAAAATACGTTTAGTGGGGGGTCATCAGTTAGGTCATGAATGGAATGCCAAATGACAGTGAGTGATGGTGATTGCTTACTTCAGAAAACAATCATGATCATTATTATTTTGTGCCTGTTTGCCAGCCAAGGTTGAGGCCAACAGCTGTGAGGCGTACCACGCTGGCATGTCGGCAGCAGAGCGGAGGAGAGTACAGAACGGGTTCATGTCGGGCTCACTGCGCATTGTGGTTGCCACGGTAGCCTTCGGGATGGGACTGGACAAGGCGGATGTGAGAGCGGTTATCCACTTCAACCTCCCACGAAACTTTGAGAGCTTCGTGCAGGAGATAGGGCGGGCCGGCAGGGACGGCCTACCAGCCCACTGTCACATCTTTCTGGACGGAACGGTCAGTTAACAGAAAGCGTGATGTAATCAAGTGTTTAGATGTTAAAACCTCCTATTGTATCCTTCACCAATCAAAGAATTGTTTGAGACACGTCACTCATATTCTCAGGCTTATTAAGTTGTAGGTTTAGTAATAAATAAGTTAAAGGCATAATTTACCATTTGCAGGTGAAACAAAAAACCAGCATTAGTGCTTCAAAATAGTTCAAAAATTTGAGTTAGGGCTAGAAACAACCAATGTAAAAATTTTAATCAGTATATTCGATTTTAAGTATTGTTAAACATACAAAATGTGAACAATAGTTATAATAAGAATGTTTCCAGACTAAACCGTCTGCAATTATGATTTATCGGGAAAAATAGTGATATCTCCTTATATTTTAGGCTTTATTGCAAAAATTTTATATGGCAGGATGTTTCGTGATACAACTAACCTACACTTATGCATCAAATGTGATATCTTGAACATTTTTAAAATCACTGCTCCCTAAGGTAAACAGGACCTTTAAATCATAAGTGTACTCTCTGTCGTAAGCTATCAAAAGAAATGTCAATTAGACTACTGTCTAAGCATTTACTTTTGCTGCAAGACAATGCTTTGAACATACATCTGATTGGTCCTTGTGTTGCCAGGGGAGTGACATTTGGGAGCTGCGAAGACACACCCATGGCAACTCCGTGGACCGCTACACCATCAAGAAGCTAGTCAAGAGGATCTTCAGACCCTGCAAGTGTGATCAGATTCGAAGGCTTGGCGAGGTAAGTGAGAGGGCTTTGTTTCATCTCCATGGAGACCACACAGATACTAAGTATCATCACAATGTTATCTTCCTGGTGTATTACCTTGTCCTTCAGTGAATATGCATAGTATATAGAGCTAGATTGCCACCCTGACATATATACTTAATCATCGGCAATTTTATTGGCAAATAACACTTTTAACACTCTGACAGACATCCAGTTTTAGTTTCCTGGTAGTGTCTGTTTCTTGATGGAGCAACAATAATGAAAGTCATCTCTGGATTTTCTTGTCAGTTTTACCACGTTTCTTCCAGATGAATCTTTAGATGCTTCATTAGTCTATTGCCTTCTGAGCAAATTTTGAACTCAGTTGCAAGCATGCTTGCAAAATCATTTATGGTTACAAGGGTCTAAAGTCACAAAGGTAGATTAAATCCAATCAATGGTTTGACTTAAAACCATGGACTAAAAACAAGTGTGAAATAGATGTACCTTGGACACACGCATGTTACCTTAGAGTGCATTTATTATCGGATGTGTGTTGGTGTATGTGCTGTGTCAAGGGACCACCAGCCTCAGATCCTATGGACATTGCATTTAAACATGTAACCGACAGGACTGGCAGAGGTAAGCCAGTTTGATGCCCCATTTATACTAGGAGTTTAAGTCTGCAATGATGCTTCTGAAGCACTCTTCCTGCCAGTGTGAAAGGTGGAGAAGGCAAACAAGTCTTATCATTCATAAAAATGCATTTCTCTTGGAGATGACTTATCATAAGTATTCTGGTTTAAAGATTGACACAATAAAGTGTAACATATTTTGGAACCAATCTTGCTAGATGTGGTGACATATACTTAATTGTTTACTGTGGCTTCCGGTCATTGCTTTGCGACATATTTTACTTACAATGGTCCATTGGTTCATCTCCTTGTCAGGCTGATCACCTAGACCAAGAAGATGAGAGACAAGGGGCGTGTCCAGGCCACGCCATCGCGATTCCAGTGGACGCCACCGTACAGGAACTGGACATCAAGGAGGAAGGTATGGTCAACATGATTGCCGATTTCCAACTCATCGTCAGTCTTGTATATCTCACAAATGGATGGATATGCAAGTGCTTCCAACATTATAAACAGCATCTTGACCAATGTGTAATAGCATCACCAAGTTTTGGTCCGGGTTTGTCCCTGATGAACGGGAATGGCAAGATTTACCTCTCTCTAACAGCAACCGCTCTCAGACCTCCTTGACGGGTTTAGGGCAATTACCCCAGCCTTCCCCTTACCCTAACCCTAATCCTAATCTTGAACCTAATTTTAACCCTAACCAAAACTCTCACCCTAAACATAACCCTAACCCTAATCTTTACTCTAACCTTATCACTAACCAGTATCTAGCTGGATAGTAATTACCCTTGCTTCTTCTTGGCATCTCGCCTCATTTCGGGCATCCTCCTGTCTCAAGTCAACTTTCCAGAGCTCTTCCTCTACCAGTCTCTTCCACATCTTCCTTGTCGGTCGTCCTCCCTTTCTTGGTTCATTCACTATGAACTCTAGCAATTTCCTCATAACATTAACAGTATGGATGGCAATCCAGTTCCTTCAGAAGGAACTGGATATACTGTACATTAACCCATTGAGGACAAGTCCCAAGTATTCTCAGGCAGGGGTCTATAGGAAATGCTTGTTGTAGCAATATCAGCCCGTCCTCAACGAGTGAAAAGATTTGGGAATTAGTATATCTTAGAGATGACAGGTCAGAGGTATAGAACTTGAGGGTGTGATAGGAACACTGCTGATGATTTGTAGAATAACTGACTACCAGGAGTAGCAAGTCCTTTTAATGTTGACCTCTAATCCATGTGCAGGTTGACATTAACTTGAAGAATAAAAATCAAACAAATGGATTCAATAAAAGCTTCACTAAACTGGGACATGAAATAAGAAAGTTATGGAATTTTAGGATTTCATGTGTCTGCCTGAAACGGTGATGCCCAGGCATCATTGCTCTGTTATTAACACTGCAATATTTTGATGTCAAGAATAGAGTTCATTGAGTTTTATTTCAATACTAGAAAGGAAATGCAGTGAAGATTACTTAAAGGGTCAGATGGAGACTTATGAGTTGATATCTTTGCGAGCACGCAAGTTGTTGCGTGGAGCGAGTTCCTGGTTGTCTGATCAGACAATCTTCTGCCAAATCGCCTAGCAAATCTGTCTCGCAGACTTCTCTCGGATAGCCTTTGTTCCTTAATGCAGACAGTGTGATATACCGTTCTTCTTGCGGGGTTGTTTTGGGGGGACGTCTACTCCTTGGTCTGTTTGTAACTTCCCTGATTTCAAGAAATTTCACCCACAGTCTTGATGTGGTGCTTGCGCTCACCCCAAACCAGGTGGCAACATCCTTTTGGGGTACACCTGCTTGTAGTTGCTTGGGCCTTTAGGAGATTTGATAAGCATGGCATTTTTTTAAAATCTCACAAACGACCACTCAGTAAACTGCAGCACTGGCACACATTCATGCAAGACATGCACTGTCATCTGGGCACTTTTCAAAACACATTGCATCTTCACAAGATGCTTTTTACAACATTTCAATGCAGACTCTGCCCTATATTCAAGAGTACTGCACATGCCATGATTACATAATCACAGCAGATGGCACATCATTGTAAAGAGGAATAATCAAGCTTTCTAATGATACCACATTTACGTATGATCATGAAGCAACAAGAGATATATTACCCCACAAACTTGAATTGCAGAACTTTTTTTGAGGAGTTTATCTTTCTTCATATGTGACATCACAAACTTATGAATGCATTGTCTAATTTTCCTTAAACTTTAACCAATGTGTTCTGCTAATATTGCTGCATTCACTACATCCGCACATATATCAGGGAGAGCTTGTTTTTTAATCTTTCCACTGTTATGATGATCTTTAAATGCGTTTCAATCAGGTATTGCCACTCTGATGTGTTATCTTGAGCTACATCCGGCTGGCTGGTTGGTCACTTCGCCCCACACCTATGCCACGTGCACCCTCAACTTCTACGGGGGTCCACGTCAGCTGCGGGAAACCGCCCTCAAGAGCCCCGCAGTGGCGGCGGCGTTGGCCAGGGAGCGCATCAACGGCAAGAGGAAGGCCGACAAGGACGATGGCCGGACTTCGCTGACCTTCGATGTGGTGGATCTGGCCAGTGCCATGGGCTGGGACGTCCAGCCGGTCAAGCGAGAACTCAGGCAGCTCCAATGGAAGCATGACAAGTTAAGAGGTAAAGCAGTCGTGTAAACTATATAGTCAGGCTTTCAACGGTGTCAAGTACTGTAAAACCAGAAATTTTCGCATGCATGAAACTTTCATGAATTTCGCGAGGAGCTGAGATTGGCAAAAGTAAAATGCTAAAGGATTTTTTTTTACACAGTGGATTGAATGCCACTGGCAATTTATGGAAGTTTAATGCTGCAAAAATTTATGTTTTTACAATTATTAATATTGCCAACAATATGCAGGGAGTTTCAAGAAAGGACACCATTTTGACTTTAATATTTTGTCAATTAGCTTTCAAGACAAATCTTTGTTACTTAATGGTGCCGGTAGCAGTGCCACATACACTAGTCTGTCTATGATTTTATGTTTTTTTATATGTGTGCGTGTATGTGTTTTTTATTATATTGTATTGATTGATTGTTTTTCATTTGATTAGTCATTGTTGATTGAATATGGTTGCATACATTCAAGATGAATGTTTTGTTATGTAAATTTATAGAAATCAAATAAAGATTACTGAAAAACAAAGCCTAAAAAAAAATTGCACACATGGTCTCCAGAGGAAAGAAGAAATTTGCCTTATCCATTGTTCAAAACAAACTTTGCCAACTTTCACCCTCAAATATGTTTTGTTCAAAATTATACAAGAGTTATATGCCACCTCCTGCAGTACTTGAGGGAGAGATAAATTCAAACAACTGTATTCAGTTTTCGTTCTCTCCACGTATTCGTCGCCATCAGGATGGGTGAAGACCGGGGTGATGGTGGAGTTCTCCGACTTGGCCTTCTCCTTCCGTTGCCAAGGCAACCTGACCGATGTCCAGCTGGATGGAGTGGTTGACTTCCTCCATGGCAGGGTGGAGGACCTCGAGAGGCGAGAGTTGGGTCAGCTTGATGCTATATATTCCACACTCAAGAGGTGAGTTTAGTTTAAAAAACAAAACAAAACAAAATAAACTTGTAGATGAATGATACCCCAAAAATAAATGTGGATTGAGTGAATGCAGCAATATTAGTAGAACATATTAATGAAGTTTGTGGAAAATTAAGCAATCTGTTCAAAAGTTATGTTGGTGCCACCATTATTGGATGAGAAGACTACAACAGTTCTTGATGTCAATGCAGGACAAATATATAAACAAGATATAAAGAGATCTCAACATATTCTCATTATTCTAGCATAATGAAAGAGCGCTTGACTGACCTCTGTCAGAAAGCAGAAGGAATGATATTACCCTTAATATATGTCAGTAACAGGTCGTGGGAATGTGTATTCTTCATAGAAAATGAAACTGTATAAAAATGTCGAAAAAAAAAGAAGATCAAAAAGTAGTATCTGCTGATGTACTTTAAAATCACATGGTATAGTGGTCTATAGGGACCACCAGATGAAATCAAAGCCATGGAACAGAACATTCACCTTTACACCTGTCACCACTCTACAATGTGAATTCTCCAAAGGAGTATGCTCACTATGCCCACCATATGAAACCTTACTCTATTTTCTTCTTCCAGTTTCTGAGTTGAGATTAGCAAGGAGGCACTAGAGGGTTTCAGTACTGCCCCATACACCAACCATTTTTGTTAGTTTGCCCAATCAGATGTACATCAATTTTGAGAGAAAACTCATTTCTGTAATTTTAGCATGAGAGTTTAGAGATGCAATACCCAGTGAACATGACCTTTGCAAATGTCAGTGTAGCCTCATTCCGTCTTGCTGCCTCACACTGCTTCTCCTCCTCCAGTGTATCCAAGGAGACCTACATGGAGTGCTGCGATGAAGTGGATGCCGAGCTGAGTGACCATCTTAGGGGTCAGCTGGTCAAGTACTTTGTGGACGAGCTGGACGTGACCAAGGCCAAGAACCCTCGGGTGGAGAAGGTGAGGAATATTCTATCAAGTGCCGTTAACCCTTTATGTACTTTGAGTGCAAATTCTCACAGAAGAACTCCATAACATTGTTCACACTGTCCAAAGTCCCTAGTACCGAAAGGGTTAACCCTGTGTTGATGCATTTCAGCGGCAGTCCAGCACTGTTTAAAGTGAAAGCAGTTGCAGGTGATTTTCCACTTTAGAGCATTGTGGTACATTCATTTGGGAAGTGTCCCCAAACATTCACAAAAAATAACAGAAATTAAAAGTATTCTAGATCTCCAAAATAGAAAGCTTTTCTCCCAGCTTCTGTGCTAGGGAATTTCTTATGTATTTCATTGTTTTCGACTCTTTTCTAAATCTTTTTTATGGAAATCATTGGCGACACTATTCCAATCATAAAGAACATGAAATTAATTGATTTTAATCAGGAAAAGTAAAGATAATGATACATGTATGAATTTTGGCTAGAAACAGAATTTGGATTGGATTCGTACATGAAATCACATTATTGAGCAATTTTGGGTCTGACATGCACTTACAAAATATTGCGTGAATTCGGAGCCGCGTACCCTTGCGTCGCGAATTTGGTCTCAAAAGTTGTGCAAAACTTAAAAGAAAGAAGTCATGAAACGTTGCGCCCCGAGATTTTTACATTACAGATTTATTATGAAAAATGTCGAAGGGGGGAGGCTCAATCTGCCCCCCCCCCAGTCTTTTTAGGTTTAAGCCACTTGTCAACTAGGCTCAGTTCAAGCCAGAACTTTACATACACCCTGACTACCAAACAGTTTGAAAGGGGTACAAGAGTTAATGGTACTTGTTGTGGTGCTAGTCTTGACTTTCCAGTCTCTCATCTGTCAGCCCTGTTTCTTGTTCTCTCAACAGGATGGTGTTGCCGATGAAAGCCGCGTCCGCATGACCATTCGGCAGTTCATCAGCCTGAACCACGACCGGACGTTCAGCGGCCGCGCAGTGGCCCGCATTCTCCAGGGCATTCCGAGCCCGTGCTACCCGGCCCAGGTGTGGGACGGGATCGTCGTTTCTGGAGGAGCCACATTGAGATCGATTTCAGAACCCTGGTCAAGATTGCCAATGAAGAGGTGCTTCGGATGAGATGACGGACGTTCGCTAACATCTGAGACACTGGTGCTGTGATTGCATTGATAATAATGCCTGGTACATAGCTAACCTTGAGTAATCAAAAACTGTTGGACTGTAAGGCATGGCTGGGATACATGTGATGATTGATTCACAACTGACTTTGAAATATTCTCAGGGCTTCCATGTGAAATTGAGTTACAAGAGGCTGTCTGTGATGATTCATTTTTTCATTTCAGATTTTGAATGTCCTCCAACTCTTGTAAAGTAACATCCTGCTTCAGTCAGATAGTCTGTCAGTCAATCAATCATCATTTGATTATTGATGGATTCATTCATTGATATTTTCTGTCATTTCTCCACACAATCATGAATTAAATGATCCTTGTTACAGAAGTCATTACTCATTGAAGTTTTCCAACTACATAAGCAGTCTCAAAGAAGGGAATAAGTAAAGAACATGTTGGAAAACAGTGGCTTCATGACTAAGACATAATTTAGGGACAAACAGTATAATACAGGGTGATGGAAAGGAAAAGAAATTGTCAAATATTTACTGATGTATTTTCAAAGTGAACAGTACTCCTTTTTCCTTCAAGTATGGAATTTTCTGAACCATATGAGGGCAGTATGAATTATAGCAACCAGTGACTGAACACAGTTAAAATACATCACAATACAGACTACGACTTCCGGTAATATCTATAAGTATGATATGTTTGAAATGACCAGAATTCTGTAATAAGGTGAGGTAGTGATTTTCTTTTTGTTTGATCCCACTTGTGCCACAACCGATTTCTCTTCCGATTTTAACGCAACTGATCAACAGGCATCAAAACAAATTCCCTCTGATACTCTCATATTCATTTAATAAAATCCCCCAAACACTGAGTACTTGTATTCACATTTTTATTATTATTATTTTTTCTTAGTGGTCGGCAATTCTCAAAAGTTTCATGTCAATGAAAAAGCTGTTGGCTCTAATTCGCAAAAGTTTCATGGCACAAATATATCTAGTTTTGCAGTAAATGGTAGGGGATACATACCTGTTTTTGATTTTCATCATTAAAGGACAAGTTCACCTTCATGGACATGTAGGTTCAGTGAATGCAGCAATATAAGTAGAACACATCAGTGAGAGTTTGAGGAAAATTGGACAATCCGTTCAAAAGTTATGAATTTTTGAAGTTTCTGCTCAGCCACGGCTGGATGAAAAGACTACGATAACTTGTGATGTCACATGTGTACAACGGTATAATGAAAGAATAAAGAAAATTCAACATATTCCCATTTTTCTCGCATAGCACAAGAACACTCAACTTCTCTCTTTCAGAAGACAGGGGGAATAATATTACCCTTAACTCTTTATGTGCCGTAGTGGAAACCCCCTGTGTGCCACGTTATTCTGGGACACGAAGGTAGACATACTTTGAGAAAGAATTCTGTTTTTCCAATTTGTATAACTTCTACAAATTTCTGTTAAGCTGGACATAATAGTGAGCAAAGTTTAGAGGAATGCCAAACTTTGCTTCGATATAAATTGTATGACAAATCTATTTTCAATTTTTCTTTTGAATGACCAGTTTGCTACATTACTGTAAAGGCATGACTTTTGCTTATAAAACCGTGAGAGAAACTTAGAATGTACATGCAGATCTGGTTAGGAACACCGCTTGATAGTCAATCACCACATAGAATGCAAGCCGTATGTGAGAGGAACAAAAGCGCGTGAAACGCTTTGATTGTACCGCAGGATTAGCGATTTATCAATTCGGTTTTGGCGGCTTTATTTGTTGAGCAGAATATGCGAAGTTGGCACGCCGTCGACTGAGTCGGACGTGCGAACGTGGCACATAAAGAGTTAACATACTTCAGTAACAAGTTGAAGAAATTTGCACTTTATTCAAAAAGTTAAATTTTGTGAAATTCTCTTTGTTATTTTCCTTATATCGTTGTACGCATGTGACATCATACACTGTAGTAGTCTTCTCATCCAGCAGTGACTGCGCAGATACTTAAAGAATTTAATAACTTTTGAACGGATTGTCTGATTGTCCTCAAACTTTCACTGATGTGTTCTACTGATATTGCTGCATTCTCTCAATCCTTATGTACATGAAGGTGGACTTGTCCTTTAAGTGTTAACCAACTGTCTTTCTCTCCCAATATTGTCACAAGTTTTAACACCTAGGTTATAAGTTCTTGAGTATTCGAGAGAATTTGAATTTTATATATGAATATCTTTATTTGCAAATAAAAAGATTAACAATGCATTTGCATACACTACAGTATGTAATCCTGACTTCAGTTTTGAGTAATGGCATGCTCAGCAGTGCAAACATTTCGATTCAAGATGATTGAGATAGGATTGTTTGCTCTCGCTGTTATAATGCCCCCTCCACCTTTGTCCATACTTTTAGTGGATGAATCCACGTGTTGTCTGCTTCAATACATTGAAATGTGCATCATTGGAAGGAGGGATGGACTGAGGGGGTCTAAATAAACCAGTGTATGCCCCGTAGTTGACATAAATCACCACCTTCTCATATTGTGTTGTCTTATTTCTTAATCAAGACCAAAGTTGAAATGTGTAGAGTTATACATGCACATGAAGTCTGTTCACAGGCTATTCAGTAATGTAGTCTTGCCACGGTAGGGTTGTAAGTTAAATATACAAAATACAATATCACACGCACACACATGCAGACACACATGCAGAGCAGTACCCTCAATGATCTGTGGGGTAAAACTTTGTTTGTTCTCATTGTTCGGTGTATCCTAATAGTTGGTTTGGGTTCTTTCTTTTTTTTTTTGACCCTGTTTGATGTAGTAAAGCCATCCACTGTAATGTATATTCCTCCCATTGTCTACAAGGTAGCCTTCATAAGCACACAAACACACACACACACACACACATGCACGCATTTACATCTATTAGCAATGTTACTGTTTTCTCAGTCGTGTAGTGCCTAAAGAAAAACGCCTCAATGTCATGTTTTAATTTCATTTCATATTTTTTACAGGATACTTCATGAGGTGATCCATTAATTATTTTACTTCAAATTAAGAAACATGACCAAAAGAAGTAAAAGTGTTTCTGGAAAATCTCACAATTTTCGATATGTTGGGAGATTTCTTGCTCACAACGGCTAGATTCAGGACATTCAGCTATGTCTACTGGTCCACAAACTTTGAAGGTCACGAAAGGCTTCATGCACACCGGGAGATTTTATCTTCATTTCTGTTTGCTTTGGTTATGGTGTATGTTGAAATGATAGCAGTAAAAAGCACTCCAGTTAAAGCCTGCCTTGTATCAGCTGATAAGCTTGCTCATTCTTGGTATCAGGGTAAATAACTTCGGGGTATGTGCTGGCATCTTTTGAAATAAAGGAATCCATAGAGCACGATGGGTATGCATTGTTATTTGGACGTGAGTCACAGGGGGTAAATAAGTGGAGACAAATTACACCCAGATATATTTAACTCTCTTGTCTTATTAAGATCAAGTGATTTATTTGCTGCTCTGAAGAATGAGTTCAAATAGGAAGATATTTCCTCAAAATATTTTGTGTTGCTCCATGGGAACATGTTTATGGTGCAGATAGAGAACAGTGAATGCAATAAAGACTTCCAACAGTTCTCGCGTGCTACTTCTGACGAAAATGAAGCTGATCTTTTCTGCATTGTTGCTGATTTGAGGCATTCATACACTTCAAATGATTCTTGGCATACCTTATTATTTATTGACGACATCATCTGTAAGCATGCTGCCCTAAGAAAAATAGGCCAATTTTTACCCTCGATCACAGTCAAATGCATATTCTGAGATTTACCGAGGCTCACATGGATTTTGCATGACCTGGTAGCCTACGTCAATTTATGCAAATGTTAGCATGGTGTAGTTATCATTTGTTTAAAAGGAAGTGATACTTAAATATCAGTTATCATTTGGACTGAGTGAATGTAGAGATGTTAGCAGAACACATCAGTGAAGGTTGAGGAAAACTGGACATTCTGTTCCAAAGTTATGAATTTTTAAAGTTTCAGTACCACCGCCAATAGATAAGATGACCACAACTATTTGTGATGTCACACTATGACAATGTTGTAAAAGAAATTATAAAGAGTTTTGACGTAGTTTAATTTATCCAGCATATAAAAGAGCGCTTGGCTCACCTGTTTCAGTGGGCAGGGGGAATGAATACAGCATATTATGATAGTGACAGTTATCGAATTTTCTTTTAATATACATATATATTTGGATTTCTTTGCCCTTTATGATATTGAATATGTTGATCTTTTAAAACAATGTGGTACAAGCTTGAAGAACAACCCAAAAACTGCTTCATCAGAAGCCTGTTGTCATTGAGAATACAAATGGCTCAGCTTTTAAAGAAACTCAGCTTTTAAAGAAAGCAGTCGTCTCAAAGGGTTACCAGGGTCAGTTTGCTCTGAAGGCAATGCTTCTGACGGACCATCATCAAACCACAAACCACAAAGAATAGAGTCAAACCATAATAGGCCCGTTCACACACAACGGAAATCGAAATTACAATCGCGATCCAAATTTCGATTTTTTTTTTCGACCGTTCATACACAGGGTAAAATCGCACTTCGCAGCAAGGAAAGAATGATCAGTGGCCAAATCGCGCATGCGCGAAACTCGCATGACCGAAGACTCACCCCGCAGTCCCAATAGCGTTTCGTGCGCGCGCGATTCAAAGAGACTCGATTTTGTAAACAAGCAAAATAATCGCGATTATTCTGAAAAATCGCACTAATAGTGCGAGTTGGATCGCGATAAGGATCGCGGTAATTAGTGAGATTTTTCTGTCCACACACGAAAAAATTTCGAAAATTTGATCGCGATAAGAAAATCGATTTTTAAATCGCACTTTTTCCCTTGTGTGTGAACGGGCCTATTATCTTCATTTCTGGACTATTAAATGCTTATTTCACACAAAGGTATATTGTTTCAACTCTTCGTGGTACTGTGTTATTCAGTGAATATCAAGAGATTTTTTTTCTTTTTGGTGGGTTTATTGTGTGATTTTTGCCTCACATGTTTTGGTCAAGATGCTTCAGTTGTATTATCAAATGTCAAGAACCAATAATTCTATGATTGGTATTTTGCTGCTGCTGTTGTTGGAAATTACTTCTCTAAGTTTTTTTTTTTAAAGAATATCAATTAGACAGAAATGAACAAACATTTAATTTGGAAAGCACCCAGCTGAGATAATCTTGTGAAATACAGAATGAGCTGGAGAAATGCAAGAAGAAGATGAGCTTCGTTGGAACTCAGCTTTTGCTCCTTCTGGCTTCTGAGGTGACATGATAGCGTGCAGAGTGTGTTGACACAGACCTAGGCCTAATCTCAGCAAAGAGATAGAGCAAAGATAAAATATCCAGGAGGTCTCTATGTGTGTTTGCGGGGTACATCGTAAACCCTCCGATACGTGTATTTGCAGAACCATTACCTGCCTTTTTTTTTTTCTTTCTTCTTTTTTTGCTGTGCCATGGTGCATCATTAGCCCCGATGTGGACGAGTCTTCTTTGGGATAATATAGCCCGGAATTGAAATGTTCAGTTGTCTTATCCAGTGCCTATGTTAAGGTTAAGTTGTGTGCAACCTTTGGTTGTGGATTCAGACAGTTTGGAGATGTATGATTATGTATTAACTCTGACTTGCTGTGTATGTCAATCAGTGGAATCAAATACTCTGAGCTGACTTTTACAAACTCCTTGTAAAGCGATTTATCTATTATTGGTTCTTCAGAGAATTAAGCTCTTGGGGATGATGATTATAAACCATACTTCCAAATCAAAGTACATGTGACTCCGTAAGAAACCATGCGAAGGAAATCTGGAGTGTATGTACCCTATCATCCACAGAATTCTGCCTGGCGTGCAGGGAATTTTACACTTTCCTAGCATTCCATATGCTTATCTGAAAAATGCTAACATCTACCTTCCTCAGTTTGTTTCACTTTGTTGGAATGTGACAATTTGAAAACGAGTTGGCTTGGAGGTGGTTAAGCATGGTTGATTTTTAAGTGGGGGAAAACGAAATGACATCATTAATTCAAACTGAAAAGAGGAGTTTTCCAGGAGCAAAAATTCATCTTCGCCTGATTGTATCATGATTTTGAATTAATTTGAAAGGTTGCTTTCGTTTTAGCATCAAAAGGATTTTTTCGGTTACCAAGAAGCCAGACCATGTTGTGCAAGCAAACTTATGAAATGAAACGGGAAGTCGGGCTTCTTGAATGTGACCTACAGAATGGATACATCACGCAGATTCTGAGCGTACGTATAACAGATGCATGACGTCTCGGATCATCGCACTTAGGGGTGATGTATCCATACTGTAGACCATTTTCGGGAACCAAGGGGTTAAGCAGTGCTCACTGGTGGCTGGTGATAAATCAACAGCCATTATCATAACACTGTTTGCACTGCAACCGTCTTAGGTACCCCTTCAAAAATGGGCAAAAACTGCAGTATGTTTGCACTTGAGATATTAGTCTGTTTAATGATTAATTGGTGCCTCGGCGAGGAAGGTTAATATTTCAAATGACTGATGGCGGGTGATGGAAAATATTACTTTGATATTCAAGAATTAATTTTTGTGGAGCGAATACCTGGTGTAACAAGCAATTCAATTCAAAGATGGTCTTTTATGGACTGTTGGTGCGTCACTTATGAGAGGAGAGAGAGAGTGAAGTGGTAATCTTGCTTGAGTATATCAGGATATAATATACACTGTACAGAATATGGACACCATTTAACATTACCCCTGTAAAGTGGATTTTTGAAGAAATCCCATAATTTCAACAAGATGGACCAACCCAAAGTGTTTTCGATGGAAATCGCTTGCAGAAACTGGCACACAGTGTCGCAAGACAGAAGTTACATCTAAAATGAGAAATATGCCAGAAGAAACCCATGCTTATTAATGTACTTTCCCATGCCTCAGACGGCATGAGCCTCATCAAACTCCAATTTCTCCGTAATGTTCATAATGGTCTTACAACAGTGAATGTATTGATATGAATTGAACTGAATTAAATTGTGCATATATTATTCACATGGAAATTTGGCTCCTCTCCTGTTTATCTTTTCTTTTCTTTTCTTTTTTACAAGGCCTCGAAAATAATACATTAGTAAATGGCAGGTAATCATTATAATGTACAAAAATACACACACATGTTCATGAAAATGTGTGACATACTTCTATATAATGTTCTGAAGGTACACATATAAATGTGTTAATTGTGAAGCAACGTCGATCAGCAGTCAATGAGATAATGAACGCCCTGTAGATCAGAAAACAGACCTTTGATTATTAAATTGTAAGTTATCATGTGTGTTCAAAAAGGGGAATGGTAACTGTTTCTGTGATTTGAGGTTGCTTGATGATTGACTGTGCTTGTGTTTGATTGATGGAAAAACCTTCATATTTCTCATTCCTCATGTGCAGGATGAAATTTAACCCTTTTGTCCTGAACATCCAACAGCCATTCCTTTTGATTCACCAAACCACTTGCAACCATTAATAAATGCATGTGTGTGTGTGTGTGTGTGTGTGTGTGTGTGTGTGTGTGTGTGTGTGTGTGGAAATAGGTTGGATTTAGATATAATGTACAGGAGGGTATGGATAGTTTTTGTCCCCGCCGAACGAGTTCGAGCAGGGGACTATGAAACGGGCTCCGTACGTGTGTGTGTCCGTGTGTCCGTCCGTCCGTCCGTGTGTGCGTCCGTGTGTGATCAAAATGTTCAAAATGCTACTCCTTCGCCATTTCTAACCCGATTTTGATTTTGTTTGCTTTATATGATAGCACTACATGGGAGCTTTGAAACGTCTATACAGAATTTCAGTCGTGACCTTTGACCTTGACCTTTGACCTATATTGTACATTTTGCTTCAAAATGCTACTCCTTCGCCATTTCTTACCCGATTTTGATTCCGTTTGCTTTATATGATGGCACTAGGTGAGGGCTTCAAAACTTCTACACAGAATTTTGACCTTTGACTTCTTTGACCTTTGACCTTGATTTTGACCTATATTGTACATTGCCTACAAACATTTCTAACCCGATTTTGATTCCGTTTGCTTTATGTGATGGCACTAGGTGAGGGCTTCAAAACTTCTACACAGAATTTTGACCTTTGACTTCTTTGACCTTTGACCTTGATTTTTGACCTATATTGTACATTTTGCTACAAAATGCTACTCCTTCGCCATTTGTAACCCGATTTCAATTCCGTTTGCTTGAAGTGATGGCACTAGGTGAGGGCTTCAAAACTTCTACACAGAATTTTGACCTTTGACTTCTTTGACCTTTGACCTTGATTTTTGACCTGTATTGTACATTTTGCTACCAAATGCTACTCCTTCGCCATTCTAACCCGATTTTGATTCCGTTTGCTTTATGTGGTGGCACTAGGTGAGGGCTTCAAAACTTCTACACAGAATTTTGACCTTTGACTTCTTTGACCTTTGACCTTGATTTTTTTACCTATATTGTACATTGGCTACAAAATGCTACTCCTTCGCCATTTCTAACCCGATTTCGATTCCGTTTGCTTTATGTGATGGCACTAGGTGAGGGCTTCAAAACTTCTACATAGAATTTTGACCTTTGACTTCTTTGACCTTTGACCTTCATCTTTTTACCTATATTGTACATTTTGCTACTAAATGCTACTTCCGGCGGGGACATATATTACGCACCGCGTAATTTCTACTTTTCCTTGTTTTCTATTTGTTTTACCTAATTGGTTTTGCAAAATTAGGTGTTCACTTTGTTTGATTTTACATCATTACCTGATCATGGTATTATGGTATTAACATCATGAAACGTTTTTTTAACAAGTTGATAAGCACAAAAAAAAAGTCCAGAGTTGATTCGTGTATTTTGTTAATACATTCAAAGCAACTGTATAAGATTAATTTTTAAAGCAATTTCGTGAATTTCATTTTGATCATATGGAATCAGAAAACAAAAATTACTGAGAAGAAAAAAAAAATATATGTGTGTGTGCATGCATGTAATTACGTTTGCGTCCATGTCTGTGTTTATGTCTTTGCCTGGTTTCAGATTGTCTCTACGTCAATCTAATCTGGGAAATTAATTTCAATCCATTTGTCTAAAATAATCCATTAAAAATTCAGGGAAAATTAATTCTACTGCTGCATTCTGTGAGGAGAGGTTGACAGTGCAAGAAACCTCAATGTGCTAATGGGATGATCCCTCACAGACTATGTGAGTTAGTTGTCAGTTTGCATCATAAGTACATGCACATGTAAATGCAATATGCAATATGCAATAGGTTTGAATATGTCTCATTATCGCAATTCAGCCGGTCAGGTTGTGAAAACGAATAAACTTTTGAATTGAACTGAAGTAAACTATATGTGTGCTTTTATTTATTATATTAAGTTGTTTATTTTATCATCTGTTTCATGAATACTACAACAGAATTTGACATTACTGAAAAGGGATATAACATCTAAAAAGTAAAACAATTATAGCAGAAAATATTGTTCAAGCTTTGTTTTCTATCATTGTATGTAACAAAGTCATAAATATATCGAAGGTTTTTTTTTTTGAAAGCCAATACATTATGAAAATATCTAATTGGTCTTGTTGGTGGTATCCAGGCTGTTCTTATTTGTTGTTAAGTATTGCCATGTGTGAAAGTGAAGAGTGAATGGTACCTCAGCCTATTCCACTAGAAAAGTATTTGATGTACTTTGCTGGTAGTTTATGTCAATTTCTGGCAAATATATTCAGCATATGGCTGAAAATGTATAAAATACATGTATTCTGCAAATAGAAAGAAGGAGTTTTTGATGGACACTTCATCTTTCAGCAGTTATATTTGATAATAATTACAATTGTGTGTTTCCCATGAACCCATATGATTTTATTACAGCGTATTGATAATTTTATGATAGTGTTTTTGGAGAGTTTGTAGGACATAGAAAACTGCCTAGACAGATGAACTACCAGTTGGTTGTGAGAACATACTTTCTTTATATGGGTTTCATAATTGACAATGCAGAACTTGAGCTCTACAAAGACTCAGAAGAGATGTGGAAATAGTGTGTATGGAGCAAAGTTGCTTCTAAGCCAGACCAGCTGTTAGTCATATATTGAACATTGTCACTTCTCTGTTAGTTGTCTGGTTTCACTTTCATGCTCTACATATCCTTTCATCAGTGACATGAAAAGTTTGGTCTGCAAATCTTGCATCCCATCATTTCAGAGTGTACTGAAATCAAACAAGCATCAAAACAAATCACAAGGTTGATTGAACTTTAATATCTTCATTTGTTTCCATAAAAGACCTATTAAAAAGTGACATAGCACAGGAGGTTGAAGTTGGGGTTTAAACAGAGCAGAATCAAACAAACAAACAAAACAGTCATAATTTCAATAAAAGCAGAAAAAAGGTAGATAGTTTTAACAAGTTTAAAATCTCACTGTTTTTTTGAAAATTGATAACCATCACAGTCATGATTATGCAAATTAGGTGAAGTAATGTTGTCATGACTTCTCAAGTCTCCTATTGGCTGTCACACATGATTTGCATTAAATTCTCTTTGTATTTGATTTGATTGAAATAGGTAAAAACAGCATCAATCCCGATGTAGACTTGTAACAGTCTAGCATTGTTGATATATATGAGGGAAAAGAGCCATTTGCTGAACTATTGACAGAAGAATGATAATAATTATGCAAATTAGGCAAAGTAATAATGTCACGACCTTTCAAGTCTCCTATTGGCTGACACACTTTGCACTAAATTCTCTTAGTTACATGATTTACTTTAAACAAAAAATAGAAAAACAGCATCAATCCTGTTCTAGAGTTGTAACAATTAGCAACGATGACTATGTAAAGAGGAGAAAAGTTATGTACTTGCTAAATCATTGATAGAAAGCATATTTTATATTCATCACATTTTTGTGTACAAACCAGTGTGAGAGTTGTGAGGTGATAACGTAATCACCATTGCTTGCCTTCAATGTCATGTGACTGTTACTGGTACAGTGGACTCTCGTTATAACATAGTCCTCGAAAAAGACAGTTTTCTTTCAGTATATCAGGAATTCTTTATAACCGAACAGTAAGGTATAGAAAGAAATATACATTTTAATTTCTGGACCTGAATTTTTCCTCTGTTGTAACAAGAATTTTCGTTATAAATGTATTCGTAACATAGGAAGTACACTGTATCACAAGAACCATATTAAATCATAAGAATTCCATAATCTTCTCGCCTTTTTTTCAATCCTAGTGAAGACAATCAACTTTTTGTCTGTTTGTCTTTAATCTTATTGAAGTCCACTTTGACAAAGAGTCGAGTTCCCAGAAAGGTCATAGGAATCAAAAGCACTTGAGTATAAAGAAAGCACTTGTTAATAAATTTCTGCCATGTGCAAGGTGTCTATTCTTTTTTTTTAACACGTGTCCTATGTAGCTACTCAGCTAAATTTAGAACCAACATTCAAATCAGCTTTGGGTGTATTTACAGATGATAATGTGGGGAATTCTGAGACAAATTTCTCTGAATTTGTGTCTTTGTTGACCAATACTTGGGTTAAAGTACACATTGATGGAGGAGATAAAGGTTTTGAGTCCCCACCATGCACATGTGCAAAGATCAATTGTTTTAGCAAAGTGAAACTAATGCATAGAGGATTTCAGAATATAGTTTGCTCTGACTTCAAGCCAAACAGCTTTTAGAAGGGCTAAAAATTCTTGTTCCACCATTTGGAATTAGCTTCCAATATGTACATTGTAGGAGACTACTAAAAAAAAAAAGCCTGGCTGATGTTATCTGCCAGGCATAGGCGCCGGAAGTGGGGGGGGGGGGGGGGGGGCAGCCGCCCCCAATCCAAAAAGTGCGCATTTTGCCCCCCCCCAAAAAAAAAAAAGCCCCCCCCAAAAAAAAAAAAATGATAATAAATGATAATAAAAATAAATGAATAAACAAAGAAAATAAAATAAATATGTAAATATATGAATAAAAGGGAAAAAATATGGCTACAAACAGCAGCTTTTGGACTGTAAAATGTCAAATTTTCAAGCTCCCTTGCTTCGCTCGCTTGCATCCAGCAGTTGAGCCCGGTGCGCCTCCCCCTTAATTTCTAAAGCGAAAAACATAGCTACGACGGCAGTTGTTGGACTCTAGAATGTCAAAATGTTCAAGCTCGCTCGCTTCGCTCGCTCGCATTGAATCGTTATGCCATTTGATTTGATTTGATTTGATTTATTCATTCTCTGTATGCCATTTTTTTTTCAAATACATCAACTTTCTGCAATTTCATTAACAAAGTACAAAATACCGGTAGTATACTTTATACAATTTTCATCATTTTCATCAATTATGCAATACATCTGTAGTATAATTACATGAGTAACATGTTAATAATCTGCATACAGAACGATTGCCAATAATAAGCACAACGCTTGACTGTTTGGCAACCGATAACAAATAACATTATCATGATTATAGTGAAGAAAAACAAGAGGGTCCAACATGATGTTCGTGGAATAAGGGTTAGGGAGAGAGAGTCCATTCTCCTAATGTTGCTGACAGTAATTGCCAGTAGTTGCGTCCGATGCCCCCACCCTTACTTTCCAAAGCGAAAGGTAAATATAGCTGCAAACGAGAGTTTTGGGACTGTAAAATGTCAAAATTTTCAAGCTCGCTCGCATTGAATCATTATGCCACCCTCCTAATGTTGCTGCCAGTAATTGCCAGCAGTTGCGTCCGATACCCCCCCCCCCCTTAATTTCCAAAGCGAAAGATAAAGCTAAAAAACGGGAGTTTTGGGACTGTAAAATGTCAAAATTCTCAAGCTCGCTCGCTTTGCTCGCTCGCATTGAATCGTTATGCCATTCTCCTAATGTTGCTGCCAGTAATTGCCAGCAGTTGCGCCCGATGCGCCCCTCCATTAATTTCCAAAGTGAAAGATGTAGCTACAATTAAAACCCCAGTTTTGGAACTGTAGAATGTCAAAATTTTCAAGCTTGCTCGCTTCGCTCGCTCGCATTGAATCGTTATGCCATTCTCCTAGTGTTGCTGCCAATAATTATTGCCAGCAGTTGCGCCCGATGCGCCCCCATTTATTTCAAAGCGAAATATGTAGCTACAATTAAAACTCCAGTTTTGGAACTGTAGAATATCAAAATTTTCAAGCTCGCTCGCTTTGCTCGCTCGCATTTTATTGTTATGCCATTCACCTTATGTTGCTGACAGTATATAATTTGTCGATCGTTTCACACCGTCATTCCATAATCCATGTAAGGAAAACTTACAATGTTCCTCAATGACTGCGTTGTTGAATGTATCACATTCCGTAATGTATTGTAGTCCCATTATTGCTCACGCACACACGCACAAGCATACAGACCGTCAAAATTACTTGATGGTTCCCCCTATGTTTCGACCCACCGTACGCCACTTTACACACATAAATATATATATATATATATATATATATATATATATATATATATATATATATATATATATATATATATATATATATATATATATATATATATAAATAATAGATGTGTGTGCATGTGTGTGTGTGTGTGTATGTGTATGTATTGTGTATTACATAGGCATGGTCTAATCTTGAGCCCCTCCAATGTTTGCCCCCCAATCCAAAACTGCTTCCGGCGCGCCTGCTGCCAGGATATTGAGTTGTTTTGGAATCCATGGAGATCAAAGTGTAGAATATTGTAGTTTCAATCATAGTACACAACATTTATTCCTGAAGTGCTCTTCCAAGTCAGTGGTAGGTAGGTAGAACATTTTACGCGATGAGTCGATCGTGCCCTAGCAATCATATTTTCCAACAAGTTGCATGCGATTCGCTGTAGCACTGAGGATTGGTGGATACTAATGTAGCTCGATTTGTCTCTTATCAATGATTGAGAACAAAAATAAATGTAGTAGCCACAATATTGGGTAAGCTCTGAGATTGTATTACTTCCAGCAAACCCTTTGGGCCAATATTTAACATTTTCATTATTACCCCAATTGAAAAATTGTGTTACAAATGTATAGATTACGGTATTATTTCACACATTTCTCATGCACATGAGTACATTTAAGAGCAAAATTGACAGTTGTGAAGGCATGAAAAAAATATGTTTTCACTTTAATGCACTGGCACAGAGCGAGATCTTTGGGAAACGTCAACAACTTGGACCTTCAGAGCTTTAGACTCATTTGCACCAGTCTTTTCAAGTGTATGTGACACTTTACTTTTGAGATGTTTGTAGCTACTTACACCTGTCTTTTTTCAAACCATTTCTTTTCTTTTTCTTTTTTCTCTCATCAACCCAACTTCTCTGTCTAAACTCAATTACATTTTTCTTGGTTTATATGCTAAGTGCCAAAATAACTTTTAATCTTTTCATGCAGTAACAAATTAGTAATGTATGATGTAGATCTAACAAGAGACTTTCAATATTGTCTATTCTGCATAAAATGTTGTAAACATCTTTGTTGGAAAATGTATTAGTTTGTCATATTTTGTTTGTTTATGTCTGGTGCTAAATCTTTCATTGGCACCATTCACATACTATCTTTGCCTATTCTTTTTAAAGGTCAGTTTACCTTTGGGAACAGTCATTTGAAAAATGTTCAAGATATCGCCTCTCATGCATATGTGTAGGTCTGTTGTACCACAAAACACCCTCCCATATAAAAGTTTTGCAATAAAGCCTAAGATATACGGAGATGCTAGTATTTTTCTCAATAAACTGTAACGGTATACGGTTTAGTCTGGAAACATTTTTATTATAACTATTGTTCACATTTTCAATATTTGACAATACTTAGCATCGATTTTACTGATTCAAATTTTCATAGTGGTTGTTTCTCTCCCTAACTCACATTTTAGAACTGTTTTAAAGGGTGTGTACAGTTCTGATCGAGGTGAGGATTTAGCTTTTAACATTTGCGAGATATTCAGAAACCACTCTATGAGATGTCAAAGAGCATGCAATTCTAAGGAGTATCAAAAGTTTATGTAGATGAAAATCGGTTTTGGAATGGCTGAGATATCCAAAAACAAGGTAAAACAAAGAGATCCTGATAAAAGGGATGGCCTGTCGCCTTTTATTATTATCACTTTTTGGGATATCTCAGCCATTTGAAAACCAATTTTCATCAAATAAATGTTGAATCCTTCTTGAAACAACATGCTCTTTCATATTTCATAAGAGGTTTCTCATTATCTCACTTATGAATGTTCAAAACATGAATCCCAGCCTCAACCAGTACTGCACAGTCCCTTTAAAGCACTAATGCTTGGGTTTTGTTTCATCTGCAAATTGTAAATTATGCCTTTAAGATCGTTTGAACAATTCATAAGTTGAATGACATTTTTTGTGTCATACAACATGTCTGATCTAAACCCATCTCAGTGATATGAATGTTCAATCACTTCAGATTGCAGTAGCTATATCATTAACTAATTTTGATACTCATGCCACCCAAAATGAAAATGAAATCGCTGAGGAAAATCTAAAACTGTTGTGATGGCAGTATACCTGATATGTGTTGAAAGAAAGATCCATTTTGATCGTTCGGCATTTACAACTGCTTCGATTACGTAATGACGTATCTCAGCAGCTCGAAAAAAAAAAGTCGATGCTCCAGGACGCGTAGTGAAAGTTGATTGGTCAAAACTCTCGTAGGTAGCGCGAAACTTAAGCCGACTACTCGACTTTCAAATAGGGGGCGGGCAACATCAGTGACGAGGATATCTGTGGGGGATTTCCAATGCGGAAGTACGATCGCAGAAAAAAAGAGAAGAGGTAAAATAAAAACGAAAGGTGTCCCTACACATCTATGTGTACGCACACACACACATCACTCAAGTGGAGTGTGTGCGTGCAACGCGATGAATGCTCAGCTAGCTGAGCTGAGGTCATACATCGAGTCATGTGAACGACATTCTGCGGACGGTCCTATAAATTTAATTGCTCATATATTGACTTTTTAGATCAACGTCCGATATAGAATTGCACAGCGTGACCATGCACAACGTGAAGCGATAATCTACGAACGCAAGACTTGCAACATGACCGGTGAGAGCTCCTACTACCAACGTTTTTAGTAGACGAACACGAGACACGACTGGAGAACATAATTCCCCGCGCATCGATCGAAGTCCAGATTCAGCTACGACACGACGGTAGCCAAACGGCATCTCCTCCGCGCCGAAGTCCACTCTAAAGTCCAAAGATTCGTGCCATCTTTGACCCCAGCAGTTCATCTGCCAGGACAAGAGTTGCTTATTACTTCAATCCAGAGTGCATGAGGAAGTCGTCGGCATGAGTATGAATAAGAGTGAACCTCCAGAAGGTATTCTATCATTTCAAGACATTTTGGTGAATTGGTCGTTTTCTCTAGTCTGCCATTTTCGGGTGTAATAACTGGTAGAGAATAGCCAGAGCTACCAGGGCGAAGCGCTAAAGAGCATGCTATATCGTACGTAAAACACACACAGACACACAAGAGCAGCACACATTATGGGAACGGTACGATCCGGGGGCGGATCCGCAGTATTTTTGGTATCTCACTTTGCTATTCCTCAGGTGGCCAGCCAGCGCCAGTTTGGCTATCGGACACGACTATTTGAAGTGCCATGTGTCAAATACTAACAATAGTCAATGGACACAGTTGAATGTTCAATGTATGGAGAACATAAGTTATATTTTGGTTTGCTCGTGAGGTTGTGGGGTGTTATTTATCCACACCTTTTAGTTTACAGTGTATTTCAATACCAGGCCCTATGCTGAATTTTGAATAACATATTAATACCTTGTATCATAGTCGTGCAAGAATGGTTCTCAACAGCTTACAAGTGCACCAATAACCCTAGACAGATTCAAAGTCTGCTAATGTGTATATTGCTGTGATTTATTTCATCTAATTCTTGGTGGAGTCGGCTCCATGGCTTCAATTGTACACCAAAGAAGGAAATGAGAATTAGATTAGGGGAATATGATTTGAGTCATAATATTTAGATACATCACAGATTATTAATGAATGAAGTTGCAGCACAATTTGGAACAGAATACATGGGAGTGGTATAGGTAAAATTTAATTGGGTACCAGAGGGGCATATACTGTTTTTGCTAGCATAATATTTCATTTAATAAAGGGAGCATTCATACCAAAGTGGAATAAAAACATCTGACATAGTGTTACTTTTACATAATTTTGCATTAGGAACCTTTAAATTGGAATTTGTGAAGTAATCGGGGACTTTTTTCCTCGAATTCTCAGTACCTTTTTTTTTTCCTTTAATATTGTTGACTGTAGTGGTTAGTCCTTCATATTTGACTTCAGAATCATATTTTTAAAGATTTATAATTGATTACTCGTGGCATACTGGTAGTAAAATAAGTAGTCAATGCTGCACTGCACACTGGCAGTGATTGACGGTCCAGGACCAGTAAAAATCACTGTCGGACCAGTAACTTTTTCAGGAATGGACCGGTATAAAAGGGAAAAATTAGGTACCTACTAGTCTGACAGACAGGTAGACCAGTAGTAAAAATGGGTAAGTGTGCAGCCCTGAAGTAGTAATAGTAGCCGTAGCAAAAGTACAAATTTTAGTACAATAGTTGTGACAATAATAACGATTCGATGCAACACGTGTCTGAAATTCAAAGGAATATCATCATTTTCATTGTTACATTATTATGTCAACTATGAATATATGAACTTTCACTTCAGCAAGTTAGATTTTTATGATTATTGGTATTATAATCAAATATTAGGAATACAGTCAAACTCGGATACCTCGAAGTCGTCGGGACTGAAGAAATTGGTTCGAGGTACGCGAATTTCGAGGTACGCGTACGTCGAATTTTCTTCGACTTATCCGATTTTGTCGATGTTCAACATGGTATCTGTTACAGTGCCTACCGATTGTTTGTATGCTTGTCAATTGGATTTGAATCGACTTTAATATGAATGAATTGAATGAAAATCGATGTTCTTCTTTCATCAGTGTTTTCTGGTGAACAAAGGAAATGACTTATCACCATAAAAACAAAAAGAAAATACCGGTAGTTATACGTAATCGAGTGCAAGACAGGGTTGCAGAACATGCGTGCTGAATGTACATTGTCGTGTCGGCGTAGGTACCCCCTCGATCACTATTCGTTTTTCCTCCTTTTCTCTCTCTAAGTCATCATCTCTTACACAATATCCAACACAAGAATCAGTCTTAGCTTTGCAAACTATTAAAATTTCGCACAACTATGGGTGTACATGTAGCTCACCAAGACTGTTTAGAGCTACAGGGAGCGACGGCAAAGTCGCACCGCTACGCACCGGTCTTCCATGTGTCTACCAGCGGCACTCACAGTCAGCAGACGATACCGTTTATCATTTCCAAATGTAAAAGCAACAATCAGTTATTTATTTTAGTATCATACGGAGCAGAATATTACTGTTATTCATTTCTAAATTTCCAAGCAAACATCCGACATTCGTTTTACTACCATACGGAGCCCAATATTACTGCTGTCCACTTCCAAAAGTGAAATGAATTATCTGACAATCATTTTATCATCGAATGGAGCTGAATGTTACTGTTATTAATTTCGAAATGTATAATAGCAAATATCCGACATTTATTTTAGCATCGTATGGAGCAGAATGTTACTGCTATTCACTTCCAAATGTAAAAGCAATCATGACTGTGATATTTATTTTGGAATCTTCCGGAGCCGAATGTTCTTGCTATTTACTTTCGAAAGTAAAAGCAAACATCCGACATTTATTTAATCATCGTACGGAGTTGAATGTTATTGTTATTCATTTCCGAACATAAAAGGGATCATTCGACATTCATTTTAGCCTATTCCGGAGCTCAATGTTATCGCTATGTTCTTTTGAACGTAAAAGCAAACATCCGGCATTCATATTATCATCGTACGGAGTTGAATATTATTATTTATTTCCGAACGTCAAAGCAAACATTCGAAATTTATTTTAGCATCTTCCGGAGCCGAATGTTATTGCTATTTACTTTCGAATATAAAAGCAAACATCATACGGAGTTGACTACTATTGTTATTCATTTCCGAACGTCTAAGGGATCGTTCGGCATTTATTTTTTTATCTTTCGGAGTCGAATGTTATCCTTGTTTATTTCCAAACGCAAAATCAAATATCTGACATTAATTTAAGCACCGTACAGAGCTGAATCTTACCGTTATTCATTTCCAAAAGTATAAGCAAACATCCGACATTTATTTTAGTATCGTATGGAGTCAAATATTACTGTTATTCATTTCCAAAATCAAAAGCAATCATCCGACATTCATTGTAGCAACTTTCGGGGCCGATTGTTACCGCTGTTCATCTCCAAAAGTAAAGGCAAACATCCGACTTTTGTTGGTGGCCCGACGTGCGTTTTGGTGGCCTCGGGCCACTGTAAGTGTCGAGCCCTGAATAAGTGCAGCACAGTACATTAAGGATGGGCTACTTGAGAAGTGAGTAATATCGCAAGATCAGATTCCGGCTATGGCTTCTGAGGACAGTGCTATTGCTGTAATCATAAACATTTATCGAAGAGGATTGTCCGCATTAAAAAAAAAAAAAAGCGAAACAATCTTAGGGGGCCTTGACGATTGTGCTAGAAAAGAAAAGAAAAAAAGTACCGAAAACTCAAAAAAGATTCAAGTCAAAACAGGGGTAAAATACATGATGATTTCTTTCTTTTTTTTGGTCTGAAAATCGTAAAGCGTATTATTCCGTTACTTCGAAATTTATCAGAATAAATTGTTGTTAAATCATATCTATACTATTCTTTATTATGCTAGGCCTATACTTCCAGATCATATACCACACTATGCTTCATAGTCGCATTGCTGGAAAAAAAAATATTCAGAGCTTGCGTTCTCGGGGAGAATTAATGAAACAAACTTCGTGAAAGGAAAAAAGTAAAAAAAAAACACTAGCGGGAGATTGATGTTTGGACAGTGGACCTTGATTAATGCCAAAGATATAACTGTCAACACCTAAGCAGGTGCGCCACGACGGTTAAGAAATGTACGCGCACGGCATGACTATCACGATCGCAAATCAAAACAGAGTGGTCAAAGAAAGATGATGGGCAGAGCGTAGTGCTATTGTAAGCACTCCATTTGCACGGCTGCTATATGCATAAACCGTGTACGTGTGTAGGTACAGTAGGTGTTGGGGATGCTATATGCATACCGTGTACGTGTTTAGGTACAGTAGGTGTTGGGGATTTTCCTTGTCAGCTGTGTACCGGGTATTTCTTTGAGCGCGCGATCGTTCAGGGGCTCAGAATATTTACAATCGAGTGTGAAAAGATTTGTGACATGTCTTCGCTGTCCACGCGCGCTTCATCGGAAATGCTGAGTGATGTTTGCAATTTCAATTCGAGCAACATGCTGGGAAAAACAATAAGTTAATTAAGATCGGGACATGAGATTTCCCTTCGAGGTAACCGAATTTCGAGTTATTTTTTTCGAGCTACGCGAATTTTAACACACGAAAACTCCATAGGAACAATCGGGACTTTCATTTTGCACCCGAGGTAAGTGATATTCGGCTTATCCGAGTTCGAGGTATCCGAGGTTGACTGTAGTTTCAATTATGCATGTGGGTTATTTTTTTCCGTAATGAACCAATGAATTTTAGGGTGAAATAGCAATTCAATTCATGTGTTGCTGAAAACTGAAATGATATGATAATATAAAAAAATACGAGTTTTATTAGAATTGGAGATATTGTAAGGAAGTCTTTGGGTGAACTACCAATTCAAATTCACATTTGCTGAAAACTAAAATAATGATGATATCAAACAAAAGTAGGAGTTTTATTGAAATTGGATGTATTGTAAGGAAGCCCTGACTCTTGTATGTAATATTGAAATGAACATCTTCGCAAACACATTAATATTTATGGGAATCACATGATTCCTTAGGTTGCTGGTGTCATGGCTGCAAAAATTCCTTCTTGGTTCATACATGGTGCATAAAAGATTGTTAAATAAGGATTTTTGGCAGTAATTCATGACCACTATATAATGCTAATCCAATCAGAAATGTAATTGCCAAGATATTGAACTTTTTACAAATTATTTCATTTGGTCAATATTATATAGTTATGGTAAATTTGATTTCGAGAAGCCAGAAAAAAAATGATGATAATTTTCATATATCTACTGTATATCACACAATAGTGATTGTTACTAATTCTGAGAAAAAGATGAAACCTAAGTTCTGTAAGTTTAATTCATATTTGATACTGGTTAGACATGGGATTACTATTGTGTTTATTTGATTCTAATATTTTTGTGAAAGTCAGCCTATAAAATTGTCATATCTACTGCATTTCACTTTTGTCATATCTAATGCATTTCACTTTGAGATATATGTATAGGGAGTAGATGGATCCATGATATGTTCGTGACCGGTTTGATACATGTATAATATGGTAATTCTTCTTAGTACAATGTTCTGCCTTTCTCTAATCTCCACCGATCCGCATACTACCTAGATGGCATTGACACACTTTCTCATGCAATGAAACCTCTAAGTAGGAAGGAAGAGGGAGAAATGATTGCTCTAGGGTAACAGGATTTGGGTTCACGCTTCTAATAAACTTTAAAGGTCCTGTTTACCCTTGGGAACAGTGATTTGAAAATGTTCAAGATATCACATTTGTGTAGGTCTGTTGTATCACAAAACATCCTACCATATAAAATGTTTGCAATAAAGCCTAAAATAAAGGGAGATATCAGTATTTTTCTCATTGAACCATATAAGCTGTAGACGGTTTAGTCTGGCAACATTTTTATTATAACTATTGTTCACATTTTGTGTATTTAACAATAACATTGATTATTCGAATTCAAATTTTTACAGTGATTGTTTCTATCCCAAACTCACATTTTGGAACTATTTTAAAGCACTAATGCTGGGTTTTTGTTTCATCTGCAATTGGTAGATTATGCCTTTAAAGGGCCCATGGGACAGGGTAACCATCTGAACAGAAGATCTAAAATATGTAGGCAAAGGTCAGGTTCCAATCAAGTTTCACAGAATTTTGAATTGCCTAAAAATAGGCTTAGGCTTGTACATATATTATGATGTGGTGACTATTGCACCAAATGCCAATGTGACCCTGAGAACTACGCATAAATAGAGCACAGTTTAAAGGCACACTTAAACGACTTTTTCCAGTCTGAAAAATCTTAGCTGCATACTCCTATTTTGCTACCAGAGTCCTTGTTGTAGAAACAAACTCTGTGAAAAAAAGAAAATAAAGGAAATTAAGGCTGGAAATAAAGTAAAGCCCTGATGCTTGAAAGGGGGGGGGGGGGGAGGAAAAAATGTAAAAAAAATCTGCTGAAAACTGTTATCTAATGGTAGCGAGCCAAAGCAGCTGAGTAAAACGGAGTCTAAAGGGGCTTAGCTTTGAAAAAAAGGGTAATAATTAACAAATATAATGTAACAAAATAATGGTATATTGGCATGGTAATATTTGTTGCTAGATCCCTTCGTAGTGACAGCATAATTCTCAAAACTTTTGTATGTACTGGAGGTTTGTTTTTATTTTATGCATTTAAAAGCACAGGCAGTATTAGTATTATACATGTAGATTGAGTGACTGTAGTGTTCACCAGTGCATGTTGCAGTCTTTGTCTGAAGGAATGAAAGAAATATGATCCAGTGGATTGTTCATCAGCCTCAGTTCGAGGTCCAGAGTGAGCTGTGGTCAGGAGGGGGAATTCCCTGCGGTGACCATATGTTTTGTCCACCTGCACTATACAGTACAAACAACTGACACTGACCATGGGAATCTTACTATCATTGTTTTAGTAAAGTGAATGTGAGCTACTGTAAAAGTGGATATTTTCACGCAAGTAATTTTTCGCGCCCGGCCGGGGTAAATGAATTTCACATGTTCTTAATTCTGCGGGATCAAGACATTTATTACAGGAACGTATGGCATGCAAAAATATTTGCCTGCTTTTATTTTCACGTTAGCTTCTGGTTGCACAAAATAAGGAAAAATTTCTACACTGGCCCCACGAAAATGTCCACTCTCCTTAGTTCTAACAGTATTTGAAAGGCCCTCATGTCTGATTTCAAGCTCAATTCACAGTATGAATAAAGTACAGTCAGACAAACAGGGTTGTAAGGTTTCATGAGAATAAGACCTAAAGTGAGAAAGTTTTTTGGAATCTTAAATTTTCCCACAATTTCCATAATTAGTAGTATTAGCCAACGTGTCACGCTCAAATCGGCAGAGGTGATGTTGTTGCATCATAAATTCCTATTAAAAAATGTACACTCATTTCTTTAGATTTCTTTCTTCGACAGGAAATCAACAAGAATAACATGTATCCTCTGCATTTATATATATATATATATATATATTTTTTTTTTTTTTTTTTTTTTTGTAATAACCTACTAGGGCTGAATTTTAGGGGGAAGAAGTTGCTAAGTCAATGACAAGAAATATGCTTACTCTTGGTATTCCTACTAGACAAAAAAAAAGGTGGAATTGTGGAATAATGACATTATGGGATAATGACATTATCGCCTCATTCAGTTTTCGTGTGAAGCTGAGAATTCGCATATTCTGGGCCTTCACGTACCGGTACTGGTTTCATGTCGGATTTTGATTCTGGCAGAATGTGTTTTGATCTGTTTGTGGAGGAGACATCTTGAACATGGACTGGATTTTGCACTATAAGGGCCAGGTCAGGTCAGAGGCAAATAGCCACGAGGGAAGCACTGCATTTTAGACCACACATGGTTCCCTTTAGCTCACAGTGCTGGTGCCACTTTAAAGTTGATTTTGAGAAGTAGAGTAAAATCAAGTCAAGTGATGTCTAGATGTCCTGATTTTTTTTTTCATATTTGTTTGAGTAGGCCATCTGTTGCTTTTCCACACTATCGAAAATAAAAGTGAATGTCAGGAACTATTTGAAGGCTCAATCACATGATTGAGTGTGCTCGCCAACAGTAGTGTAAATTTTGCTGTAGCCAAGATGCATCTTGAAGTTGTAGGGGGAAAAAAATGTTAGAAACCAGTAGCCCTTCAACGACAACAGCAACAACAAATTTGTGCACAGTGCAAATCTTTACAAGCACAGGCCTGTACAAATTATTAAGTTTGGCAACATTTTTTTTTTCTTCTGCTTTCTCTGAACTGGCACAAATGTATGCTCAAACATTAATTGTCAGTGATGGGGGTGTCGAGGACAGCCCAGATTGGATGGAGAGGAGCGCTCAGAGCAGGTTGCCATGGTAGTTTAAGATTGCAAACAAGAAGAGGAGTTTATGAAGATGAAGCCATCACTGAACTGAGTGGGACCGCTTTAGTAAATCTCGTAGTACTATCTGGAATGCACGTAACATGCTAACTCTGCTAGCTCTTCGAACCCATTCATCTTATGGTATACCTGTGGTTTAATAATAAAGGATAGTTTCACTTCTCTATGTGTTCACTGTGAAATAAGTTTTCCCCCCCCCCCCCCACCTCATTCAGGGAAGGACATTGCCTCAGGAACTGGTTTGAAATATTGCTTCCACGTGACCTCTTGGTGGGATTCCAGCAAAACAAAACATGGTTCCTGTGGATCTGTTCCCATACATGTATTATACCTACCCAGGCATCGTGTCAGCTTAAAGAGCATGTCACCATCAGTGTCTTATGGGGTGGCACTGTTGAGAAGATCGTCAGTCTTGATTGCAAGTGACTGAAATGTCTCGGCTGAGAGAAGTCTGTCTCAGTGACATGTGCCATATTTTATGCAAAGAGAACACTTTTGTATTTCAGCAAGATCCTCTCAATGTCAGAAAGCCCATTCTCATTAAGAATATGTTATGTGGCCACGTGGAGTTATCTTATCCGAGATCCTAGTTCATGTGACAAATATTGTCATCTGGTGACATCTTGAGCGACTTATTGTGCCATTGCTTCAGAGAATTGTAGAATATACTGACCATTACAAGTGCTGATTGAATTGGCTCTTTTTAGGAATGTACTCATCCAGGAAAGAATCTATGTGTTGCACAGCAAACCAATAGAACTTCACTGCTCTCAACATGTAAATTTACAGTGTACCTGGAACAAAATGTATTTGGTGACTGTCAAGTACCCGGTAAACGAAAACTGGTCGACAAGTTCAATTATCTTGCATTTAGGAGAAATGCCATGATTTCAAAAGTTTGGACCTCTTAGCAGTTTTTGCTACATACTAATCTACATGACTGTAGACTTCAGAACAAAAATTGAATATTTAGACCATTTTAAAAAAAATCAACCTTTTAGGTATTGAATCAATAGTGCAGTACATTTTAGTTATGTTTATGAAGGAAAAAAGAAAACAAAAACAAAGTTTGGTCACATTTTGTCACCAAAATCAGTGGTACATAATGTCTTCAGAGGAATAAGTGAAAAGTACATGGCCTTTAAGAAATGTCAATTTAACGAAGAAAATTGAGACACTCAATTTATGTGTTCATTGTTTGATGCCAGGTAATTATGGTGGGAATGAGATGACCATGTTGACTTACTTTCATAGCTCGTATCTCCTGTTAAACATGTTGATATATATATTCGCTCATTAAAGACCTCCCGTTGTGGTATCAAAACTTCCATGGAGGAAATTGATGATTTCGGTTTGAGCATCATCACACGAGTATGGCACGTGATTGTCAAACTTAAAGGTCTTCTCCACCGGAAGTTTTCATTTTTATTTTTTATTGTTTATGTTGACTTATGAATAGTTGCATGACAAGGCCTTGAGATGAGAATCCATTCTTTGATGTCGTTTAATATTGTGGCTAAAAATAAATCAAATATGATTAGTGACCGTGAATTGCTAAAATTGAGGTGAAGTTGCTTTGGACATTTGATAAAACAAATATCAGGCTAAACAGACATTTCATCTTAACAGTGCTTAAAGTGGAGAAGACTGTAAAGTACAGATTATGCTGTAGTCATAGAATGAGTTCAACAAAAAATCAAAATAAGAAAATAGATGAATCGAAAAATAAATACTGAAACATTAAAAAAAGATCTATCCACTGGTTTCCTATTATGAATGCGTTTAAGTCACACTCCTTTTATGTGTTTCTGAAAGAAAATATTCTAAATGCTCACCTTCATTCAATCTCCAGTGGCTTGTGTTATCCAGTGTGTATAAACCAAGGTATCTCTGACCCTTTTTTTTTTCTTTGTTTTTTTTTTGTTTTTTTTTGTTTGTTTTTTTTTTGTTTTTTTTTTTTTTTGGGGGGGGGGATGTTCTATGGCCCCAGCTATTATAGCACTTGCTCATAATAGAACAAGCAGACGTGTCCTGTAATGATCTCATATCATGCAAATACATAATCTTCCCCATTCACGCCACCTGACTATAATCTGTCAAAGGCCTTTTTGGAGCCAGGTCACTTTTACCATTCTTGTGTATTTATACCAATGCTCCTCATGCACTATGTTTGCCAGGTATTTGCCATTATATTCATTGCTTATTCTTGAATATGATAGCAAATAGTCTGTGGATTGAGATACAGTTGGATATTTCATGTCATTATTTGTATGGTCAGTTCTGTTATGATTGTTATAGTTGTGACTGCTATTACAGTTTTGTTATCATCATCGTCATTATTATTTTTATTATTAATGTTAGAAGTAGTAGTAGTTGTTGTTGTAGTACATGTAGTTAGTAGTAGTAGTAGTAGTAGTAGTAGTAGTAGTAGTAGTAGTATGAGAACTATTATTGATATAATTGATCATCATCATTTTGATTAAAAAATAACTTAACGCAACAAGGCCATTGTTTCATCCTTGCAGTGAAGGTTTTTATCGGGATAGGCCCTACATGTAATTTTCAGTTTTAGTTTCAGTTTGTTACATTTTAATAGTCTTTGTAATCATCAAGAGGTTAATTAATAGGGGAGTCAGGTGTTTTGTGTGGGCTACTCAAATGCTAGGAGGCATACATAGAATAATAGAATGGTATATACTGTATTGCATACAACAAAGTGGTTGTTGTCACCGGTTCAAAGCGACATGGCAGTAGATTGAAGTTGGGGTGAGATTTCCAGCAGATACAAGAGTTTGCTTCCTGACAGGCAGTTGTATTTTGACGGTTAAGGGTTCACGACTCACTTTATATTGACTATACTGGAGCTACTGGTAAGGTCAGGTTTACAATCGGTACAAATGTATCATACAATGTGTATTGCAAGTTATGTGCATTAAGGTATGTGTGTGTGTGTGTGTATAAATTCTGTGTGGAAATGTGTAAATTTGTATTGTACTCGTTTACTACCAGGCTCAGTGCAATAGATATGCACAGCGCACACACTATATCTCCTCAGATTAACTCACTCGATGTTAAAAGCAACTTGCTTGTATGCATAGTCTATGGCATTTAGAGACAGCAATCCTGACATACTTAATCACAGACCAATGGCCCCTATCATACTGCCAACACTACTACACATTGTCCAGCTGATCTGTACCAGGAGAGGAAAGATTGATATTCCATGAAGTCATCAAAACAAGACCTCAACTTAAGTAGTAGAAGTACTTACCAAGTGAAAGTTTCCATGAAATCCAAAGGACTAATAGAGAATGTTACTGAACTATTGTGTGTATGTATGTATATGCAAATGTATTGAGCAGAATGCAGCATGAACACACATCAGTGAAAGATTGAGGAAAATCTGACAATCCATTCAGGAGTTATATTTTTGAAGTTTTGGTGCTGACATCACCGAAGGAAAAGTATTTTTGTGTATAAAATGACAATGATTCATCATCTCTATTGCTGAAGGTGTATTGGGGATATTCAGTGAACACTTCCTTTTAGAAAAAGGAAGAATATTCGTGCAAACAACTTGAGAGAAATTATATCGCCATCTTTGCCTTTGATTACGTGCTAAAGGTGTAGTGATGCAAAAACTGTTAAGATCATGTTACCAGGTTAGGAAGTTTGTGGTTCCTTTATGGAATGTGATATTGATTGACACGGCAATAATCAGACACTGTTGTTATTTTAGTTTCTTGCTTGTTCATCATCATACAAACCTTTAGCAGATCTGTTTGAACTTTGGTTTTATCAGTTTCATTCAAAGCATTATTCCCTTGAGGACCAAGTTCCTCTGATGTGCCTCAAAGATACAAGAAATACTTTATTTACTGTAGAACATGTATATAATAAATCTAGCATAGTACATATATTTCTGTATGATGTTGCAGTGAAGATAGGCCCCACAGTGTGCATGCCCATATGAGCGATCACCCCAGCACCATTATGCATTTTTATATAGGACTCATATATAATGACAGATGTTCAGATGTTATAAATCACTGTTACAAAGCAGAGAAGCCAGCAACCCTCACCTCGATTTAGTGCAATGTTACTGACTTGTTTCTTTGTTTTTCATTGTAATGCCTCTATCCCCCCATCCCCCCCCCCCCCCCAATGTGCCAGATTTGGGGGGTTTTCTGTTTTTAAGGTAAACTGTCGAGATCATAGCCCATTAAACTCCTGCAAGCAATTTCATTTTCAAGCCATAACATCAACTATTAATGCCCAATAGTAATGAACCAGTAATCCATGATCATGAAGGGAAAGAACAGAAACACAAAATGGATATATTGCTTGGTGGAAAAAGGTCAAGTTTAAAAGTTTAGTACTGCATTTTGGCTCTGAACTTGTCAATTTGAGCCTTTAAAATGTGTGCAGCCAGAAAAGTAAAATAGGAATGTTATGTGATGAGGTCAGTAGAAGTGAATTATTTGAGAAATATTTCCCCTGATGCAGGATGGGATACAGGGAATAATTTTCTTGGTATCGCATCGTAATTTGCTATGCATTTTTACACCACTGCTACACAAACTAACTTTTGTGTAGCAGTTTTCTTACATAGAAGTGTACAAGATATCATTGAAGATATTTTTCATCAGCTGAAATTGTTAATCAAATTTAAGTTTGAAAATCATTCCCTGGGATGAAAGGTCAATCCTGTGGGTCAAAGGTCAAATCAAGGAAGAAGTGTCATTCTTGTGACATGATTGTGTGAGGAGTTGAAGTCAACAAACTTCTTCCTTAGACCCATATATACAAATCATGTCCTTGTACCAACTTCGACAACTGCAAATCTTCATGAAGTAGACCTATTTATCAATTATGCCATGAACATATTGGCACATATTCACAAATATACATGTAGTTCAAATTAAGTCCATGCATTGGGATAAGCATTTTTGTGTGTGTGCATACAATGTAAGTCAGCAAGCATTCATTATTGGATGGCTGCTGGTATATGCAATATGTCATGCGCGTCAACTCGTACGTACATTGATATAGATTTGCATAGTCCCTGAACTAATTCTTAACTGGTTACCGTGGTGAATTCAGATATGTCTTTGAATACTGAAATCGAGATGCGAAAAGTGACACGTCTCTGCTCAGTGACAATTACCATAGGTCTGGTGATTGAAGACTAGCCCAGAATTAGTGAACCTTCATTAGTAACGTACAGTAACCTGGCATTGCATGTATACAAATGATAAATGAGTAACCAGTAAGCATACAGCCATTAAGACCACTCAAATTGCTGTATCTCCAATTGATACCGTGAAGACGGAATAACAATCGTGAGATAATAGCCGACTATCATAAGCCGAGGGCGGAAAATGATTAACTTTGGGGTTATCTAGCTGAGACCAGACGTGATCTTCAAGTACAAACAAGATGGAAATACAGGACACAGATTTTTAAGAAAAAGAATTGACCCAAAAAAAAAAGGAAAAAGAAAAAAGAGAGGAACTGTGAGAAGCCCTCTCTGCTATCTCATAAAGTGGGAGAAGATTCCCCAATTCAAGTGATGGAAATGAAGAGAACCATTAAGGGATAAAATGCCCGGGAGGGGGTTATTGTTTAGATCTTTGGGTTGTTGGTTGTGGTCAAGGTGGTCAGTTCCCTTTCAGGCGGTCAGTTGAAGAATTTTGGGGAATGACCATCAGCTTTATCTCCATGAATTCTTCTTTGGATGGATACAAGGCCATAGTAACTCCTTAAAAATCATATGCAGTATGAAGGTTCTCTCCAGTTGAGTAGGCCCTTGTGAGCTGGTCTATTTGCTGTTAAATATATTGATTCACAATTTGTGGCTTAGCATGTTGAGTGTAGCCCTTTCTCTTACAAAATTACTCAATGTTTCACATTTCATATTCATGTATCATGTTAATTAATATTATCAAGGTTGTGATCAATGGTGGAATTGTATAAACCACATGAGAACAGTCAGGGGGCTTAATCCTCTGTATGCTGTGACTGCTGATTGTGTTGCACACACTGTCTAAAGTTTGAGGCACGACAAGGGTTAACCCGTTGAGGATGGGCTGATTTTGCCACAACGTGCATTTTGCATATAGACACTTGCCTGAGTATACTCAGGACTCACCTTCAACGGGTTAAAGGAGTAATTCTTATTTCTTGTTTATGCAAATAACCAAAGCATTAATAATGTCCTGTATGTACACGCTATCTGAAAATTATATGTCTCTAATCTGATCGAGATCAAGCAAGAATTATATGACAGTGGTTTGAAAAATGACACATTTTGTTCAAGTAAAAGCAAAGTCATCTCCTCCTCAGAAGCGACAATATTAGTTATACTTTCATATTATGTCAACTGGATGATGCAGTTATAGCATAGGCTCACAATCCTTCCATCGCTTTGTAATTAGAAAGATTATACAGTACTAATTCTTTCTTGTGTATTGCAATAATAAAGCTTGAAGAGCTGTTGTGATGTAAACAGGAGAGGAAAACTATATTGTAGGGTGATTTTATACATGTAGACCCTGTTTATAATGGAGTCTATAGGGGAGGTGAATATCAGGTGTGCCTTTTAGCAGTAATTAGAGCAGTCATGATAATGGTCAGACAGCAGCCTATCAAACTTGATTGGCTGCTTATGTGGTGGTAGCAGATAAATATGTACTGGAGTGAGAGCAAGAACATGAGTGTAGGGGGCAGGGGAGGGGAGGGGGATGAGAAAGAAGGTAAATCAGGACTCCACTTGAGTAGAGCAAATTAACTGGAAGAACCAGTTTACATCTGATGTAGGGGCCTACAGAGTGACACATTTACAAATGCATGTGGGACTACCATAACATGTCATAATACTGATGTTGCACCGTGCATAGAAATAACTCTCAGCATGGATGGTTATACAAATTATTCAAAGGGAAGCAGTATACTGAAATATTGTGATAATATCTGTTAATGAAAATTTTGATGTAGAAAGAATTCCTGAGGTAAGCCTCTTGCTTTAACCCATTGGAGACTAGTCCCAAGTATACTCTGCCAGGGGTATATGGGAAATGCGTGCTTTACATTGTAGCAATATCAGCTCATCCTCAATGGGTTAATAAGAGCATACTATAGGTGGTGTTTATTAAAGTGTTTAACGCTTTTTGCCTGCAGAGGAACATGATCTCTTGACAAGAGTTAATGTTGTGGCTCGTAATCTCAGTATTACACTCTTCTACTAGCTCCGATTACATTTTTCGCGTGAACAGAGTTGACCTGCAACCCCTGCAACATGTTCTCTTCTGAGATGATCCCTTACGAGGTCTCTTTATACTTGCTTTTAATTCTCTCTACCAGTAGAGCTGATAAGCACTCAAAGTGTCTGTCTAATCTTTTTTCATACCGGTGTGGATATGAAAAAGAAAAAGAGCAGGCATTTATCACTTGTTTGCTCATTTTCCATAAATTGCAAGTCTGTGGGTCAGCAGGCTTCTGCTTATCGCGCTGAACAGCTGAATAGCGGGTCATGTGACACCCGACGTCACCGTGTCGGAACCGAGCAAGTTCTGAGCAGAGCGTCGGAAGCTACGAGACTCACCGGGTGGAATTTGCTACCTGTAAAAATTCTTCAGACATTGGACATCTGCCTCCTTTTGCGGGTCTGAAGTTCCAGTTCCACGGACCCACTTATCGTGTCTCTCAAAAGATATTGGTCCAAATTCCTCTCCAATTTCCGTCTGTTTATGAATCGAGAAGCACCGGCGTAGGACCTTCATCCCCAGACTTTCACCCTGTGTCGTCTCATTTATGTTTTCCGAAATAGATATGGCCGAGCCTTTTCCGTTTCCAGACGCGGTAAATCAGAAGCCCGTGCCGGCCGCCCTGCTCTGGCAGAACAAGATTATCAACCCACAAGGTAACTATGGAGGACGCTTTTTCATCACCAACACCTCCATCATCTCTCGTCTCCGTCATGGCATCTCCATCTCAGACTTAGCATCAGATTTTCCGTCAACCATCCTCGCATCTCTCTCTTTTCCCTATAAACCGCATCTGCCACAAACTACCATGTCTCCACTTCACTCCACACGCTCTTTCTCTCTCGTTCATCTAGGATGAAATTCTCAAGAAACTTTCATGAAACTGTCAAGAAACTTTCATGAAACTGCAGCCATTTCATGTGAGGTGCATGTGATGAGCATTTTGCTTTGAAGTCCCAAATGCCATGCAGAGGTTGTGTGGAAATGTTTTGCTGCTGTTTCAGGAACTGATGACCATGTCATTACTCAGAGACATGGACCATGTCCATATTGTTGCTGTTGAGGTGTGTCTCTACTGAGAGTTTGTTGTTTCTTTCAAGCTGTAGTCATCATTTCCATGCCAGTATCATCAGATTCGCATAAAAATTATGTGAGAGCTCAAATTTTTGTTAAAATGTTCAATTTGTATTTAATGTAAAAGGTATACTTGCCCTATTTAAGAAATGGAGTAGTCTGTACTCATATTATCATTGATACCCCTAAAGAAAATTATTTGCTAAGGTTTGCCTGCAGTTAAATTCCCTTTTTGTATGAGATGGAGGCTTTCAGAGAAGTATCAATACATGTAGGAAAAGGTACACATTTCATGTGTGAAAATGCTTTGCGAAGATGCATGACTTTCTGCTACCATTTTGTTCAGAATATTTTCGGAGAAACTGACACAGATGAGCTCTAACTGCAGCGAACAGATTCAATGTGACTTTCAAAAGACTTGATATCAAAAGATTTGGGTCTTGTGTATAAGAATGATTTATTCAACAAATAATGTGCCTAAAGTACTGCAGCCACATTTTAGGTATATTGTGATTTTATGATTCCTCAGCCTTGCCAAGAACCACTGATTGTATAGGAACATCCCATAAAGGTTAACTATTTCTTCATCTTGACAACTTCAGCAGTTGAACAAAAGCCGCCATAATATTACGGCCTGTTGTAATGTGTGTGGCACACAAGTACTATAATGGTATTTCCCTGACAGCTATTTGAAATTTCCCCAACTTTAGATGTGCGTATGTTGACACCCATGCATTATTTCACACCTGATTAATGTTCACTTTAATTCTAATTCTGTTGTACCAGTTTTCTGCTCATCAAAGTGACATCTTCAAAGAAGCCCAGACTCTGCATTAACCATGTTTATACTACTGGAAACTATATTGCATACCAGTTACCATCATTAATGTTAATGTATTAGAGTAGCAGGCATAAGAGGGATTAAGGTGTGTAGACTGAATTGAGCCTCTGTACCTTTGACATACTGGTAGTACAGGTGTCAAGGTACGTACAGCATCCTGAGGTTTGTTTGGGTTCAGAGCGTGGTAATAATGTGTACTCTGGTGCAACGGTGACAAAAACAGAATGTGCCACGTCTGGGTCCAGGCAGTTGATTTTTGTACATTCTCCTCTAGTTCTTTTTCTTTTTCCTTCTTTTGAACGAGCTCAAAGGTTAATTACTACCACAATAACAACAATACAAAGGTCAGCTGACTTCCGACATGACACAAGCCCCTTGACTTGCTATTATATGCCTCCCCCGTCTGCGGCAGCGATGTGGACGTTGAACAATGCACCCGATCCTGGGACATTGACCAGTCTCTAATACCACATGGGTACAAAAGTGCACCCGACTTCAAAGGGCAAAAATCCTCTTCTTGATAGAGTAGAAAGAGACATATAAATGTATTGTTTACTGTTCGTGGATCTGTACTTCATCAATCTCAAAGCTGTGGATCTGTACTTCATCAATCTAAAACCCAGGCTGGGCCTAAAACTCTTTGCAGTTAAGGCCCAGCATCAATATTGAAACTGTTACACCATTTCATATCATATTTCCTCTAGATGTCTATCTGTATAAATGGAAAGCTGTTGAGAATGATTTCATCAGATACTAGTCCTGAGCAATCGACAAATACACAATAAACAAGCTGAATGATCTAGCTGTCAAGCATGTTTTAAGTGGTCTATGTATTGGACATTTGTGTTCCATGTATCACTTTTGTGTTTTAAAAGAAAATTTCCATGACAATGGACTTTCTTATAAGAAATTCTTAGAATATTGAACTTATACTGCATATTTCTCTCCCTCCAAGTTACATCTTGCAGTAGTTACTGTCAGATCTTCATTGAAAGTGGAAACTAAAAAGCATAAGTCTGCAATAGCAAGAATAATTGCCACAATGTACTGGAAAAGAATTAATGAATCACATTTCCATTGGCAACAGGTGTTTTAAACAGAGATGGCATTATGTAGCGAAATGGTGTGTATGTATATGTAACACAGTCATTGCTGTGAGTGCCGAAGACTGTCAATCTGGACATATACAATAGGCAAAACCCTGTAAGTCCCAGACACACAATCAATTTGTAATGTAACTGTTGCATTCATATGAAACATCCTTTTCCTTGGTGCTACCATTGTAATTAAGAAAAAACAAACAAAAGGATTATAAATATAGGAAAAGATATTGGACAGTTTGTATCCAGGATACCAGATACTTAGTATAACCCTAGATCATAAAGTCTAGAGGAAAAATTAAGTGCACCTTTCAATGACTTCTTTGATAGGCATATCACAAAAATGTCATGCACAATTCTCTTCTTTTTTTTCACAAAAAGGAATACAGAAAATAATATACAAGGTCTTTGTGGTATATTTTTCAAACAAGATGCAGTGTGTTTTCACTGGTAGTTTGAAGTTCATGGGTAGCTTTCATTTTATGGTGACTGATATTTGGTGCAATCTGGAAGGTGGGGAGGGGGGGGGGGAGGGGTTGTGTGTAAATGATTTTGCCTGGTTGCAAAACCTATCTCCTCTGCACAGCAGTGCTTCTCAATCACATGGTTAACTTCTTCTTTAATATGTGGTTAACTTGATGAAGACTCACCATACTCTACTTTCACGTGCTATGATTACTGTTTCAGGCATATGACAAGATACCATTTAGAAACACACATTTATTTTCTCTGACAGCCTTTTGCACTTCAGTGCTCTGTATTGACTGTGCTCATGTATGTTACCAGTATCGGTATACAATTGTGTCCTTGTAAGCTATAATATATATGGGAGGATAATGCAAATTGTTATGATATAAGTTACCATGGAGACAGTTTTTATTTTCCCCTTTTGGGTACCATATTATAGCTGTATTCCCACTTACAAGCCCCATTATGTGTGTCCTTATGTTCCATAGTTTGAAATAACAACCAGTTCTTCTCGGGATTGTATGTGGACAATACACAATTTCAATGCACCATGAGGCTTGTGCTCTGATGCATGTATAAGGCACACACACACACACATGCAGGCACTTTTCCATCTGAGGTGCTGTGTTAATTCTGAGCAGCATTTGTAGTGATTAATCGCATTTGTGTCAACTGGTTGGCTGTTGGACTGAAACACCCCCTAGCACACATCCTGGCTGTTTTCCCCTTGGCCCGGCTGAGAGCCACGCCATGTTTACACACCCTGTTCACCCTAGTTAGTCTTTAACTATTTACGATTGTTCCCCACACTGTAGGAGGATCACCCGCAGTTCAAATATTCATAATTTGCCCCCCCCCCCCCCCAAAAAAAAAAAAAAAAAAAAAAAGAGGGTAGGGGGAAAAAAACCCTCCAGATTATTACTCCTGCAGTAGAAAAATCTGCAGGAAGTTCAATGAGAAGATGGAATGAGAATGAACTATAGTCCTACTTCTGTCTGTGTTCGTCACCATCTTCAGACAACACCTTTGACCTCAAAACAAACTCTGTTCCATGCTCTGATATACCTGTGATAGTTGTGAATGCATTTCTCTTTGTCACTAATCTGTCCCTGTTTATAGTGTAACTAAAAGAAATCAAGAAAGTACAAGACAAAAAAAAGTAAAAGACCACCTGCAAAATTTAACTTTCTTATTAGCAAAGAAACTACAGTGGGTAGGTAGCTAGCCTGGCGTGAATTTTGTGTGCTGCTTTCATGGCAAAATTTCTGAATTCCAACCTGATATGTCACTCACTGTGTTTTGTCCAATTAGGTTGCCTTACTGCTTTAGCAAAGTAAATCAGCAAGTAGAAAACAAGGCAGGTGGGTTGATTCACATTAAACTGTTTTGCTCAGGCGAGACAAAACATGCTGTAAGTGGGTACAATTGTTTATGCAAACCTTGGTGTATGGTGGCTGTCCCATGGCATACAATCTTTATTTTTTTTTCTATACTGGCTAGGGTAGCAAAAATGTTATGACCAGTCAGAGCAGTTTTGAAGTCTGTATTGTTATTCATCCATGTATTCCGAATTATGATTAATCACTATTTGAGTTTTGAAAGTCCACACATTTCTCTCAGGTAGAAAACAACGCGTACACACAGATATCTACACACATGGGACTACAACTTGAATAATATCAAACACCTTGACACTGAAGAGGCAAAAACTACAGTGCTTTCAGCAACATTTTGTGAGATACTTTTGTCCATATTACTTCAGATTTCAACAAAGTTATGAGACAGTGGAAACAACAAAACCTGCAAGTTTTTTGTCTCTACTGTTTCATCACAACAAATCATTACTTGTATTTAAAACCCGTTTTAGCAGAGAATGTACTCGTATATTTTGGCACCGACTCTTTGCGCATGAGCATGAGCATGAGCATGAGTGATTTGACAGATTCTTGCTTGATTGATTAATTTTTCTACAGAGAGGATGAGAAATATGTGGTGTTTCATACATTAATCATCAGTGATGAGTTTCCCTGTACCATCACAGGCACATAATGTAGAAGATAGTGAGACATATCTTTCAAAGCCCCTTTGATGCTGTGTTTGACAACTTACCAACATTCAGCAGTCTTACATTTCATAATATTTGTTGAGGTTTACTGACCCTTCAGGAAGAAAATCATTTGGAAAGGGAATTCCTGTGAGTGACAGTTGTCATGATAACACTTTTCCTTTCTTTCTCTACACAGGAACACACACATGGGTATGTGTGTGCATGTAAGGTTGTATTTGTGTTTGTACATATGTACATAAATGGATAGAAGGAGAAAAAGATTGATATATCTAACCATTAAAGACTATAATGATATTCCCACTCAACCATGAAAGACTTATCCCTCCCCCCCCCCCATGTTTTGGTGAATCATTACTTAGCCATAAAAATAATGTGGAATAGAATCAGTGATAAAAAGTACTATTTGATAGTGGAAACACTGAGGAGGCTACTCTGGATAAATAAGACATTAGTGACTTAGTGATATTATCATCAACATGATCATTATCATTATTATTATTATTATTATTATTATTATTATTATTATTATTATTATTATTATTATTATTATTATCATTATTATTATCATCATCATAATCATCATCATCATTAACATCATTAACAATTTGGCACGTCTGCTCTGTAAGCGCCAGTACTGATTTGTCCGCGTTCTAGCTGTACGCATACGTTCTTGCAAATAATATCAGATTCCATGTCGATCGGTTAGCTGATTGCCCACACGCATTGCATGTAGTGTATATACACTGTATCACTATTGTTCAAGACGTATTTGGAAAAAAAAATTGATAGTGCGATTATTTCATTGTAAGGTTCGGGTGATCAACTCTTCATTTTTGCTTTTGTATGCTCTTTAAAATCTACATTTAAATCCCATGAAATGAAAATCAAGAGTGACAAAAAATTCAAATATTTTGCAGAGGGCATGTCTCAAGTATATTCTACAAACATAACAAACATAATACTCGGGGTATTGGTACACTTAAAGTTCCTGTTTACCTTTGGGAGCAGTGATTTAAAAAATGTTCGAGATATTACATTTGATGCATATGTATAGGTCAGTAGTATCACAAAACATTCTACCATACAAAATTTTTGCAATAAAGCCTAAAATATAATGAGCTATCACTTTTTCTCATTAAGCCATAACTGTAGATAGTTTAATCTGGAAAGATTTTTATTATAACTATTGTTCACATTTTGTGTAATTAACAATAATTAATATTGATTATACTGGTTCAAATTTTTACATTGGTTGTTTCTATCCCTCACATTTAAGAACTATTTTGAAGCACTAATGCCGTTTGTTTTTTTATCTGCAAATGGTAAATTATGCCTTTAAAGGGGCATTCCGGACGATTTTCATAATTTCACATCATGTAGTACATAAATCGACAGTTCCATGTATAGATTCGTGGAATTTATTGTGGTCCTTGAGCAGAGAAATCCATAAAATGAAAATCTTAAACAAATTACACTGAACAGTGTTGACAACATCAGAGCCTCACATATTTCGGAAATGTAGCAGTGTGATTCCATTACAATATCGCTTGCTCAACAAGTTCACCTGTGAAGAATCAATGCATTCCTTCTTCTTTTGTTCTGCTTCCTTGAGCCCCAACTCATGCATTCTTATGGTGAGGCTGCCATGTCATCATGCAATTTGTTATAAATTTTGAAAACATTCTCATTCCTCATCCCAATCACTGTATATTCTGAAACTCTGTACTCAGTTTAACTAATTTATAGTTGTTCAAATGTAAAAGTCTGAAAATCATCCGGAGGTCCCCTTTAAGGTGAACTTGATCTTTAAAGCTGTCGGTCCCGTGCTTCCTTAACGACAGTGTAAAACAAATCGTTGCAATTCAGTTTTGTTGCTCTCTATTAAATCGGCTTTAGCATCATTTTTTGAACCGGTGCAGTATTGTTTTATACTAGGTTCCACATCCTCGGTGAGATTGGAAACCCTCACTGATGTCTCCTGGTTGAAGTCCACATACTGTACATTCTTCCCAGCTTTGTCAAATTCCAGAGTCCATGAACACAAAACAAAACAAAAAACTCTGGGTGTGATGATCAGACGAGAGAATAAGCCCATATGGAGATTCATACAAACACTGTGTTTTGTTCTGTTTTACTTAAGTGTCTGCCCTCATTGTGTGTATGTATGCCTTTTGGATTTCATGCATCAGCTGTGGTCGCTCAGAGAGCACCTTTCCGGTTGAAGTCCGGAACGTGGAGCTCCCGTCTTTGGAAGAGCGTTTCAGTTCCCTCTGACACTATCATATAGCTAACCCCACAGGTGTCATAGTCCAATTTTTGACAGGAAAACCAAAAACCACCGAAGGAATGAACCTATCAACTGACAGAATATTTGTTGTTGTGGAAGGGGGGGGGGGGGGGGGGGGGGGACAGTGTCGGAATGATGATACTCATCTGAATTAGCATCACCAGAAATTACTGTTGTTTGCCTTATTCTCGGCATATCCAGGAATTGTTAAGGTGTCTAATTGTCACCCAACAGGCTGATTTCCCCCGGTGAAAGTCCAATGTGACTGCCAGAAGTCCATGTGGTGTACGTAGGGAGCACTGGAGCATTTGCAGTGTGCTTTTCATTGACGCCCCACATTCACAGGTCTATGCCTCTCATTAGGCCCAATATGAATCTGCTTTGCGGGGGGAAAATAGTGAATTACTGAAAAGAAACCACATGGAAGATGGCCCTATAACTTCATAAGCCAGTTTGCAGTTCCACTTTGAGCTTGAGCAGGAAAAAAGGGTCATTCATACCAACAGGCATGTTAGTTTTTTAAATTCACTGGGATGAGCATCTGTGATGTATAATGATTATTGATGTAATCATTATAAATGCTGCTTGCCAGGACATCCACCTGACTGCAAAAGTGTTACTTGGCAATATCAATAGAAAAAGATTGTTAATACATTCATTGCAAAATAATGAAATGCATACTTTCCCAAGTGTTAATGAACAGATCATTCTAGTCGTCTGGTCTATACAAGTTCATTCTTTGTTTGAACAGGATTGATGAATCCCATAAATTGTTACGTAAAGCTTGTGCATTGTGTCGTTTGGAAAATGAGTGAAGTGCCCCTAACCAACTGAGAAAAAAGAAAGTTCATTCAGACCAATGTGCCCATGAGCCAAATCCGAGCTGGCTTATTCTGCGCCTCCCTCCAAATGCAAATATAACTGGCTTTTCCTTTTCATTTTTGTCATTTTTGCATACCAGATTTGCAAAGATTCTGAATGCTGTAAACTATTGTCAATGACACGTATAATGGTGCTAACATTTCTGACTGCCTGTGAGAAATCAAAGTTAAAGTGTAAATCAATTTTAAGGGTCCTGTTTACTACATTATGTCATAATGGCCATCTAAAGAGCATCCCTAACTATGTTAGATGCTTTGGGCAATGTACACTTTGAGGGTTCTTTTTTCAATGTTTGTCACTTGTGTTTTCAAGTCATAGAATGGATGGAGTGGCAAGTGTATATCTCATTTTGATCATGGGGACGTGCAGAAATGAAGCAAAATGACCACGACTGATGGTTTTTTTCATTCGAAGCAAATCACACAAATACGGGTTGGTGACATTTGAAATGATATGTGCAATTAATCAGTTGTACCCAAAAAATTATCACCTAGTGAGGGATCATCATAATTTTGTTAATGTATTTTGAGGGGGAACCACTTGTGCACAGGAACATGTGTATTCTAATGTTCTCTGAAACACTGTCATTTTGTACAAATGTCACAAATTTTTCCTCTTTGGTTTCTTAAAGGACAAGTTCACCTTCATAAACATAAGGATTGAGAGAATGCAGCAATATTAGTAGAACACATCAGTGAAAGTTTGAGGAAAATTGGACAATCGATGCAAAAGTTATGAATTTTTAAAATTTTTGTGTTGGAACTGCTGGACGAGGAGACTACTACAGCTTGTGATGTCATATGAGTACAACAGTATAAAAAAAATGTAAAGAAAATTCAACAAATTTTCATTTTTTTCACATAACAAAAGAGCATTTGACTTGCCTCTTTCTAAAGGCAGGGGGAATAATATTACCCATAACGTACAGTAACGAGTCAAGGGAATGTGTACTTTTTTCAAAAGATGAAATTTTGTGAAATTCTCTTTATATTTTCCTTATATTGTTGTACGCATGTGACATCGTACACTGCAGTAGTCTTCTCATCCAGCGGTTACTGCACAAAAACTTCAAAAAATCATAACTTTTGAACGGATTGTCCGATTTTCCTCAAACTTTCACTGATGTGTTCTAGTAATATTGCTACATTTTCTCAATCCTTATGTTTATGAAAGGTGAACTTGTCCTTTAAAAGTATACTGGAGCCTGAAGAATATGAATTACCTTTAGAATGTCAGTTTGCTATTTTGGCAATATTTTTCATCATTGTTGATCTATATTGTTTGCCCATTGATACAGATTTTGTTGTTGTTGTTAATAAGTTATCATGTGTGTATGATACCTGCGCAGTATGCACAAGCAAGAGCAATGTCTGAAGTAGAATGGGATATTTTCAACCTCTGCCACTGTGACCTACTTGTAGATCCATGCAAAACGTCATTAAAAATAGAACTCTAGTGTGAACTCTTACTTGCATTGTCTGCTTCCATCAAATTTTGTGCAGTTAAAGGGATAGTACAGTATTGGTGGAGATGAGAATTGGGCTTTTAACTTTTTGCGAGATACCTAGAAAACACTTTTGAAATAGTACAGAGCACACCATTTTAAGAGGAATTCACAGTTTATTTGATGAAAATCGGGTTTGGAATTACTGAAACATCCAAAAACAAAGTAAAACAAAACAATCATAATAAAGTATGGGTCCCACACTTATTAGAATCGCTCTGTTTTGGATATCTCATCCATTTCAAAACCAATTTTCATCAAATAAACGTTGAATTCCTCATGGAATTACATGCTCTTTCATATTTCATAAGAGGTTTCTCATTATTTCATCAAAAAATGTTAGAAACCTGAAATAAGGTCTCAACCAAAACTATACGATCCCTTTAACATGATTTTTTTTTTTGCCCATTAACTTCCCTGAAGACTTTTTTTTTTTACATTATGCATTGTATTTTTTCCATCCGTACGTCTTGATTGATTATGTTGGGAATTTGTCCTTACTTAGTTTAGTCATCTGACTTACTGAGGATTTATAAACAAGCCCGACCTTTAAAGATTTAAGTAGTCATAACATTGAACATGAGGACATTTGTAAAGAAAGCACTCATCACTTCTGAAGTAGGCCTTGGAGCAGGACGGGGCAAAATAGCGTGTGTTTTACTTTTTGCGTATTATTGAGAGCACAGTTTCTGAAAATCATGTGAGGAAATCATTCAGCTGCAGCCTCTTAATCGCAGGCTTCAGAAGTTTCTATTGCATTTCTCTTTTAGTCTTAGTTTTAGAGCTGCCTGTGTTTGTCAGTGTATAAAGTATATCTGACATACTGTAAAGCAAGGATTGGTCACATTCATTGTGATTTTACGAGAGCCAAGATTCGCGAAATTAAAATGCATGTGAAAGTTCTTGTCTGCACAATATGCATTGAATGCCAGTGACAATTTTGCGAAAATTTCTTGCCAGGAAAAGGGCTGTTGACTCCAGTTCACGAAAATTTCATGCCGCGTTAATATCTTGATTTACAGGATGTAAAATTGTGTACCTGTTACCACCTGTGATAATATTGCATTGTAGGTTTAACACCCCTCAGTCTATAGGATTGTTTTTCATTTATTACTTACATCAATTTCATGTGTTGGTTGTATATGGAGGCAAATTAGGGTTGAAAGGAGCAAAAGCTGTAATATCATATGAAACAAGTTGAAAGATGTAGGCTTCGTCCTTGCGGTTTTACTCTTTGTAATGTAAATCTTCTCGCAGTCAAAGGATGTATGAAAAAAAAAAAATGCCCCCATAGAAATAGTATGGTATTCTCCGAGGAAGGATTCTAGTATATGAGTCTTTTTTTTCCCCCTTCTGTTGAACTGGAGAGATTGATGTATAGCTGAATGCATTCGAGTCATGTTTATTCAGTCTGTCATGCTCTGTTTGGTTGTGCATTGATTCTCAGTCCCACATCTATGTATAACCTCCTCATCGCTTGCTTTACTGTCAGAGGCAGTAGAGTAGAACCATAAGTGTGGAACAGGTTTTGATGAGTCTATCATAATATCATCAGCAAAAGGCCCCTCAAAAAATATATACATACGTGTATGTATTACAATATAACAAAATATATTAAAATATTATATTAGTAAGTATTACTATATATGTAGATCTTTGATCTTTAGGAGGACTGAGAAAGACGTATTGTACCTGAAGTTTTAATAGCATACATGTATGATGTCATTTTATAACATTTGGCCATAAAGACAGATGTCTCTGGTATTATTTTTTGTAGAAGCCTTCCTGGTTTAATCTGGAATCCAAACAATAGTGGACTGCCACTATTTCATTTTTTGTATGAGATTTGTGGTGCATTATAGTGTAATATATGATATTTGATCCGTTCTCACTTAAACTTGATTTGCTGCCGGAAATATTGATAACCTCAGAGGCTTTTTTTTTTTTTAGAATTGTAAATGGACAGCCATTTCATCTTACAGCAGTTTCTGTAGAGAAACTGTTTCCACAAAGTGTGACTTCAAAATTTCCCTTTACTCTTTAATGTCTTGTCATTTCGTAATGAATAGGTTATTGTTCTATTGTGACATTACCAACATGTCTTCATGGTTTCAAAAGAAAGCGTTATCATGTGCTTTACTTAATATGTTGTGATAGTCGTTCCTCTTTCAAATTAAGTGTCAATATATCTTATAGGGAAAACTCTTTACTAGATTGCAAGTTCTATAAAAAAATAATTGTAGAAATAACTAGGAGATCCAAAGGAAGTGGCCTGCATTTAAAAAAAAAAAAAAATCCCTTCATAAAGACACTGAATGGAGTCGTATTGTACTGACACATGTTTGTGTGTGTAGATGTGCTTCCATGTGGAACTCTACACATGCAACTTGCTGTATTGCTTTCACATACTAGTCTTGGTCCCAGACTTTTTCTTGAGTTGCTACAGTATCTTGCGAGAAAGATTCAATGGGAGTGCTTACAAAAATCCACGTTCATGCACACACGCATACTACCTCTCTTTTCTCTCTGAAATAAAGTCCCAAATTCTGTCTAGATGCAGCTCAGCAAGACATGAGAGATGTTCACAAGGTAGTTTGATTATCAATACAGTGAGAAAGCAGCATTGTAATGTGGATTTCGAAAAAAAAGAAAGAAAAGTAGAATGTCCAGGCTCCAAGTCCAAGCTAATATTTCCAGTGCTTCAATTTTTGTACCTTGTGCTTCCCAAATTCAGAGTTTAGATGTACATAGTCGTGTATCAGGGCTCAACATTAGGGGTGGCTAGGGAGCTCGGTGGCTTGGTGGCCCAGGGCCACTTATATCGACGTTGGGCCACCAAACTTTCAAAAAGCATATCTTTTGGTGGCCTGGTCTGGTAACTGAGATTCAAAAATAGATTACTATGTTTCCTTTTGGATTGCCACAACACTTCTTTTTTGAGAGTCCAACATTTCAGATTCAGTGATTTTAGTGGCCAGAATGGGCCACTAGAGAAAATAAAGATATCGAGTCCTGTATTTATGCTCTATGACATTATTGTCATTCACAGTAACAGCGCTACTACACACAACGTTATGGCCATGTTTGTCTAACTAAAGGAGGTATAGCAGCATAAAACATATATGCATAAGTGATATGATTTTACAAGAAATCTATGTTTTATCTGTAATATTGCTGGGTAAATCATTTATCTCATGATATAATGTTAATTTTGACAAATAAGAAAACGTCTTTGTCAATGTAGATTTGCAGAGGGGGGGGGGGAGGGGAAATGAAAGTTGAAATTTTGAAAAGTTGACATGCTCATTGAGCTTGGAATAAATTAAAACAAATTTTAATCACTTCCCTCCCCCTTCTCCATGGCAACAGTGAGTGTCCCCAGCCTCGCAGGAGATGCCCGGTATTGGTTTGCGACCATGACGTGGAGTAAAGATGAAAAGGCGGGAAATAGAAGTATGATTGATGAATGGCTTTTATGTGAAGAAGAGGGGCGTAGGCAGTGTTTACTCAGCGTCTGTTTGACCCGATATTATGCCTTCAGCTACGAAATCTTAACCCTTTTTTCACCAAGCAATGTTGACTATTCAAGTCACTGGATGTACAGTGAACCGGAAGATAGTGTAAAGTAGTACAATTGTGATTATGTATCATAGCAATCATGTGGTAGCTATGTAGAGATTTTGTATTTGTGAAGCAAACCCTCATCACTTTCAGTTTCAGTTTCTTTATTTCACCAAAGCAAGAAACATTTTTACATAGTGGTGTAATAAGCATTCATGAACACATACAATTGCAAACATATCAGGCAAACAGGAAAAAACAGACCATTATTTCCTTTGCAAAGTCAGATAACTGCAAGATGAATGCTTTAAAGGTTAAGGAAGCCCATTTGTTCACCCGGCTCTAATTGCAGCATCTAACCCTGTGAATACCATTCAGCAACCGGTCTGCATGTAATGTGAATGGTGCTATGAGGTAGTGGGTGTGAGAGGGGTAATGAGGCATGAGCCAATTAAAGCTGTGTTGGCAACAGGTGACTCAGCAGCCCCCATATTGCCATGATTGACTTTAAGCACACATTGTAAAATGTACATTACAACCCAGGAAAAGGGAGGGGGAGGGGAGGTGGAGAGGAGAAGTGATGCAGTGACTTTAAGGCGGAAGGAGGTCAGTGAACCTTAAATAACTATCATGTAAAAATACTGATAAATACTCCATAAAATGATATACAGTGTACTTCTCTGGTATCACAGCTATTCCTGTGCCATCCCTAGATTTTACATTCTAATGCAGTACGTGCAGTATCTCTGTTTGTGTGATTCCTCCTTTGCAAGTCTGTCAGTTCGATTTCCTATGAGGAAAGCTTGTCGGTGCACATAGCTGCACGATGTGAATAATGAAGAATATATGTCATGTCATGTCACGTCATGTGATTAATTTGTATGCTCAGAGCCCCTATCTCTACCAAGGGCCTGTAGCGCTGCCAATTCTTCAAGGGGACGAAACGAAAGCGGCATGCTGGCAGGAGATGATATGAGTTCATGCTAATGCCAGCTAATTGCCCTGATAAATTGTGGGGGAATATTCAATCATTTACAGAAGCACAAACAGATTTTCAGACATGTCTCCGGGCATCATTTCTAGTTTCCCCTGGCGTTATTATAACGTGCTGTGGTAGTTAAGCACCGGGCGTAGATTACCTAGCAGTGCATGATCTTCAAGCTAAGGCAGAACTATACCTGCCTGGAATGTTCTTTGTGAAAAAACACTCTTACCTGTAAAAAAAGAAAAAGAAAAAAGAAAAAGGAAGAGCACTTTTGGGAGAAAAGTTATGGACATCTTTAAGAACATATCAAGCACCAGAAATATCCCCCGTAGTAACATTAGGAACATCTGAATTTGTGTCTTGTGTTTTCTGCTAGTCAACTTTTAATAGATTTTCATTATTCATTTCATAATATGGTTAATTTATACATAATATTCTGTGACTTTTTTTAATGTGATACTTTTGGCCAATTTATTTTCTACCATGACATACTAATATTTGTTCCATACATACCAGGTACTAGAGGCTGTTGACATCTTATTTAGCAGATGACAGTGGACTCACTGCATGTCATCAACTATTGAATATGTAGAATATAGTGCACTGCTTGTTGGGCGATATATGTGCCCTGTCATGTGTTGGCTCTCAGCCAATCATATGGCTGTTAAGATCCGTGTCTTCATATTGTCAGATTGCACTAATATAATGTAATGCAAGTACAAAAGCGGTCTTCACCATCATCTGCACTTGTATTGACTGGAAGAGGCACACATTCTTTCACGGTGTGCCACAAAACGTGTTTGTCAGTGGATTTGAGCAGTGGTGCCCGTTCCACAAAAAGATATTTTCCTCATGATCCTCGGACGGGTTGTGCATGTGTCATTCGTGGATTACACTTGCGCACAATACATGACGAGATTGAATGAGGGTTGATGGAGCAAAACATGCGAGGGGAAGATTGAAAAGACAATTGCATCATGGGTAATTTAGGTGGGTAGGATGTTTCAGAGGGAATTACACAAAAGAGGAATTCTTGTCAATATTTTGCTGCTTGCACAATGTGTAAAGTGATACCACTTTCAGATGCAGTTTTACTCTATGTTCAAGTCTCCAAATGACACAGTGCAAATCTTCACAAAACTTATCATTTGTGTCAATTTTTTTTTTTTCAACCTAATCCAGTTCTTAGTGTAAAACTTCTCCTCAGGAAGGTCATGCATACAGCAAGTCATTACAAGAATGTATAAATGGTAATTGTAGCAAGAGTTCATCTGTTTTACCTGCCAAAAGTTGAGTTCCCCATAGGACAGGCAGGGAAGTGAGTTTGAAGCACCCTGCCAGGACGATCTCACCCCCACTGTTGTCAGGGGCAAACTTTTCTTTCTTTCTTTCTTTTTTTTTAAAAATCTGTGGGAGTCTCTTGGGAATACCAGGTAATGAGGATTACATGTAGGTGTTACCTGGGATGCCAGGGTTTAGCGGTTTCAGTGGTTGCTTGATGTACATAGGAAGGTCAAGGGTTCAAACCTACATATGAAACTGATGTTATTCCCTCCCCCCCCCCCCCCCCCCCCCCCCAATACATCTTGATTGATTGCTCGTGAGAACAGATGTGGCTTTAGGTACTGTAGATTTGTAAGCTCATGGCCCTCCAGTAGGGAGAATGTTCAGTATAGGTCCACTGCTGCCCCAGGAAGAATATCAGAGGACAAGATACCCATTTTGACCTAATGTGACCCCAAAGGCTTTAATAGAGAGCAAATGGTATGAAATGGGTGCTGAGTGCCAAGACAAGAGCACCGATGTATACAAATTTAGATGAGCTGGAAGCGATACTTGACTGCCCTTTAGTAAGATTGGCGCTCTTGAAGTAAAAATTAATCTAAGAGTATTACAGCTGGTGAGGATCTGTTACACACTTGTAATATCTCATTAGCTTGGAACAAGCCAAAATGAAAGTTAAGCTGTTTCCTTTAGCAAACAGGAAAATGGTGGCCATTGTTTTGGGGGTGATCAGGTTGATAGCGGATGGGGAAACGAAAGCTAGAGCGCTTGGCATGGGCTGATTGCTGCAAGATTTATGTTTCACAGGCTCGTCTTTATGTCAGGTTAATATCGATTAAAGGAACAATGGCAATCCTCTGGTTTGAGGAGGTGGTGGGAGGTGTTTTTGTGTAACACAAGACAGCCAGCAGTCAGTCAGAGAAGCTTAGAATATTTTATGAGTCAGTGCATTAAAAGAAAATGGTTATTTCAGTCCCAGTGATAAAGAAGAATCTTGAAAGCACACTATGCTTACAGCTGTTTTATGCCCAGAGAGGCTGAAATATCCTGCAATTTATCTCATTCCCATCATGTGACTTCCTCCATACAATGTTCTCATTTTATATGAAACTATGGTAGGTTGTAAACAGGATTGTGATGAGAGTTATCCTTTTCTTTAAAGGATCCCTTTAGTCTTTTTGCCAAATTAGCATTTTTGGTTTGGCAACAAAATGTTTTCCCATACCTTTTTTTTTTTGTTGCACATAGCCCCAGTTTATGTTATTATTTGCAACATTTTTGATAAGTATCTCATAATTTTTAACAAATGTTTTGTACGCATCACAAACTGTGGAGAGTAGTGTCTTTTCTCTACCAGTGTCTAGCAGATTTCGTACATAAGTTGCCAATCATTAGACCTACATTTATCAAAATTTACACTCAATGTTTATTTAATGCTTTCTTTTCAAAATCGGATGTGATTAGAATTTAATCCAGTTGTATTTGTTGGTCATTCAGCTTTAAATGATTACTGTCAATCTTTTATCAGCTGTTAACTTTTCTCACTACTGCTGTGAAAGATGTCAACCATTCCTATGGAGAAAACAGCAACAAACAAACAAACAAAACTGAATTAATGTGACGTAATCAGGACTTACGAACTTTGACCCTGCATTCATGCAATGTTTTTAAATGTTTCATTTCATTGTCCTTGCTTTCTATGTATGTGGTTCCTGACAGTATAAACTTGTTTCATAACATAAAATGCATTCAAGTTATTTTTTAACAGTTTTTATTAAATATTTGCAATGCACCACTTTTCAAATGTGAGTTGAAAAAAAAAAACACTGAACATCATGCATCATATATTCAGATGTTCATGTGTATGTGGAGAAACACACCAAATATAATTTATTATTGAAATGCCCCAACACAATCTTGACAAACTGGTTACTAAAGCATTTACCCAGTTATGATAAAAAAAATATTGTTTAATTTTCCCCCAACATACAGTATGTAATTTTGACATTATTAAGCTTTTGCTCTACAAAAGTTGAGAGGGGCTAGGATTTCGTGTGTGAAATAGCTCATGATAAACTTTGATGGCGATATTTGCCGCTGAACTGCAATGCTTGTGGAAGCATAAATTGTAGCATTTGCAAAACTTTTGTGCTATGAAATACCAATGACTCATCAATTATCACAACCACTGAATTTACAAAACTCTATTCACACCTCAGGAAGTCCAGTACCTTAATGGTACTTTAATTGGACGCACGAGAATTCATAACCCAGCTTTGATAGAAATGAAGCAAGTCCGGTATAGCCATCGAAGCCATCCCGATCATATCTCTGGCATGTCATTACTAGGTCCTCAATGCTTGCATTGAAACTACTGGGACTGATTGCACGAGATGTATAGAATACCTTGAATCCAAGTAGGTCACCATTTGCGTGATTTGTCACCCTGCAATATTTTTCCTCTTTCTCTTCCCTCACTTGATATTTTTGTTCCGCTAAGTTTAGGAAAAAAAAAAAATGATATTCTGATACGACTGTTATTACTGCAAGTATGATGTCTATTGTTCGCGAACGTCGAATGAATGACTGCGTACGATGTTTGTCCGTATACGAAGCTCTCCCGGTTTCTTTTACCTCAGAGTTTCCTCCCGGTTGCAGAATTTCCCCGTACTTTCATGGAGCCTTGGCCCCGAATGAATATGTGGCAATGCAGCCCTATCTGGTATAAAGGCAAAAGAAAAGACTGTCTGGCTCCCATAGCTGTCTCATGCACGTATGGGTAACACTGGTGATGACAATGACGATCCTGCAGCCTTCGGGCATTTGGTTCACATGAGGGTACAATGGAGGGATCTTGTCGGGATGTATACGGCAGACAAGCCGCAAGTCTTCCCCTGCGGTTTCTGAGGTCGCAGCGCCATCAGAAAGTCTTCACAGAGAGGCCATTTTTGTATGTGTCTGTGTGTATGTGCGAATGTTTGTTTGTTTGTTGTTGTTGTTTTTTCCTCAGAGGGCAGGGCTAATAATAAGGGTAGCATGCAAAAAAAAAAGCAAATAAACTTTAATAAGATCTTAACGAATGACCAAAGTAGATTTATCTTCCTATTCCAATCATCTTTTGTTTAGAATGATGAATAATCAAATACGTCATTGAAATCCTCTGAATCTGCAGCAAAAGGAGGTAAAGTGCTACCTAAAAAAAAAAAAAATGTTGTGTACTTTACCACAGACTACCTGTGATGAAATATATACACACACACCTTGAACATACGCATATTTATGTGTGGCTGGCGATATGACTACCATCCATTTCTACCAATCATATTTCATATTAATTTGATTTTTTTTGGTAAAAATTCTTTACTCTTTTTTTTTAGTGTGAAATAGTCATGTATGAAAAGGAAATCCATATATGTTAATAATTTTTGTAAGAATTTTCCATTGCTTAGTTTTTTTGAGGTTCTGAAAGTACTCTGAATTTATCTCCACAAAGTCGACCTAATTTTCTTGAATGCCCCCCCCCCCCCCCCCATACACACACACACACACACACACATATATATAACACTTTCCCAATCTGTATGCACAGTCCGGTGAAAAGAAGACATGACAAACAGTGGTAGCCTGATCCAGGAACAGCGACCTAACTCGATTGACACGACCTGATGACTTGCCCTCCTTTCCCCTCTGTGAAAACAATGCCTGCATACTTAGAAATCAAATAGCGCAGTTGTATTTCGGAACAGAATGCACTGGCATAGATCTCCCAAAATCTGCTTTGCTCGAGCCTTGGAATGGAGTCATTCATTTGGCACAGAATGGTATCAGGACTGCGACCCGTTTCAGGTCATTGCTCAGAGACCAAAACGATGTGATGGCGTGGCGGGAAGTTGTCGCTACATTAGACAATATCAATGACATAGCATATTGTATGCCTTTCTTGATGGTGCACAGTTATGGATTGAAGATTTCTGTAATGTATTCAGTTATTTTGCCTTGTGGATGTGAAATGCTGGGGAGGGGTCGGAGTAGATATAGGCCTACTGCATGGTGGGCTCTACATGGACGTTCTTATGCTTGTAGCTTTATAGTATCCTTTGCTAAGAGTATTATTGTTGAAGTAGCAAAGCAAGATTTGAGAAGTCTGCCGGATTTTCCTACGGCAAACCCAAGGCTTCAGAGACATATGACATCATACACTGATATATATATTGCATACTCTTTTCAAATCCTGTGTAATCATAGGGATGGAAGGAAAAATCTCATTTCACTTTGGTCTTGGGAGATAAAAGTATTATTTTGCGTGTGAGGGCAAACAGTGAGCAAGATTTGGTTTGGGTTGAGTAAATTTAGCTAGCTGTGTTTACTCTCCTTACTCTAAGCTCAGCCATTCTCTCCCTGTATCGCCGTTGATCAAGCCAGACAGGGGCAATGGGAATCATTCACTGAAGTAAAAATAACCAGTACCTCAAGAGGAGGAGTTGAGGGGTCTTTGATAGGGACAGGTCAGTGTTTGGATTTGCGGTTTGCATATCACTTGTTCCTGCTCCTCCGAAATTCATTCCCATCCAACAGCTCAACAAGTTCATTTAACATTTCCTATTACCCCCCCCCCCCCCTTTTTTTTTCTTTGCAGGTACATCGTGCAGCTATGTATAGTGATTTACCTTTTCCTTTCTTTCATTTTTGACCCCAGCAGCTTAAACCAGGGTCAGAGTATTATAGAGGCAGTAGTCACCATCAGTTTTACAGATGACGATTACACCAACTTGTACAGGAGGCTACTGTAAATATGAATATTCCCCGCTGCTCAAGTAGGTCACCAGGTGTGTTAGACTCCAATGCAGTCTTGCTCAAAACAGCTAGGGTAATATGATCCGATGCAGATGGTTGCAAACATGATTGAAATCATGCATATTTTTGATCTGCACATCACTTTTGTTATTAATCCGGGTATACATGCAGTCAGGAAGGTAAACAAATAGTGTTTGCTGCCATTTCTTGTTCCCATTTTTTGAGAATATAGAAGCAATTTTCTTCCATGCAGAGCTGGAGCAACATTTACAGAAAAGATTTGGATAAAGGGTATTCATAATCATATATTTAGAGGGGCATCTCACATACAAAAAGGATTCATATATCAAATCCTTTCAGAACACACTTCACTTGAGTTAATTTCGTAATTCTTAAAGCAAACTTGAATTTTGATTCTCTCCGAAATGACTCTCCGATGACATCTACCCAGTCATGGTCTGGTTGTATTTTCCAATTGAGTTTTGCTTTAGAAATTCTGAGCCTGTGTATGTAGTCTGATTGGTTTCACACCTAAGAGAAGGTGGAGCTTAGCTAAACAACATACATTCACACCCTCATATTCTGTGTGTACATATGAAGAGTTGCATGTGATTGAAAGATGGTGGAGTTTGTGAGCTGCTGTTATGTTGAAAGTCCGTAGGAGTTGACAAAGAGTCTCATTCCAGTGTCTCTACATTCCGCAACATGTTTAGAGCCATGTTCCAGATACGGGGATTACATACAATGACTTGTTACAGTCTGAAACACCTCCTATGGTTTAACGACTATAAGGTTTCTTACTCGCCGTTGCCAGGAAAACCTGAGGATTGGAAATACCCTGTAGGGGCCACTATTTGCAGAGATTAATTCCTCGCAAATATGCCCCCAACCTCTGACTTATGTCTTTCTCATTGGATAGTCAACAGTCATCGTGTTGACTGTCATGAACATTCTGTCGTCTGCTTCGTGTTCAAAGATGTTGAACATGGAGACATGAGGGAGACAACAAATTTGATTTCAATATGCACCTGATTTTGAACCCTGCATCAAGTTTTTTGAAAGGAGACCTGCCTTCAATATTGAATTGTCACCGGGAGAAAATCTAGATGAGATATTTTCCATTTGAAGGTACAAATTATTATCCCCCCCCCCCAAAAAAAAACAACAACAACACACACACACATATATACCATTACACCTTCCGATCTTAATTTTCTTTTTTTAGTGGTCATGTAAACGACAGCATGGTGCAGCTGCATATTGATTTCATATTCTACCTCATTTGACAGAACAGTCAAACTCTGCTTGGAGACATTAGATTCCTAGGGAAGCGCTGTCGGGTATAGGAAGACTGTTGAGAAAAAAATACAGCAAAACTGGTCGTGCCACATCTCAGTACCACATTTAGCGTCATCACACCTGACCATTTACTAAGTATCTACCAGTAAAGTAAAAAATCATGCTGTCCTGTTTTCCATCTCTCATGTTATAACTAATGTATTCATGTGATAATGATATGCGTATACGCCATCCCTCATTTTTTATCTTGAATTCATTTGCATCATTGTAAGAAAAATGATCACAGAGTCACAATGCCGTATTTATGTTATAATATGCTTAATGCACAGAGTTTCAGGCTCTGATGCACGAACATGAGATGCCTGGGTATGGGAAAGGCTAAGTTATACTGTCAAACCAGACATTTTCACTTGCATTTTAATTTTACGCATTTTAGTTTCGTGAATTTTGCAAGAGCCAAGAATCACAAAATCAAAATATATGCGAAAGTTCTTGTCTATGTTGTATGCATTAGATGCCAGTGGAATCTGCAAACATTTCATATCGTTAAAAGGGCCACCGTTTCCAATTCTTGAAAATGTCACGCCGCTAAAATACACTGCTTTACGGTTTGTGCTCTTGCTGGCCTTTTTGTTTTGTTGCACCATTATTTTTCCAAAATATTTTTTTTTCACAACACTTTGGATTTGCAAAGGAAGTGTTTTTTTAAATATAGTTTTATGGAGTAGTTTATTCTATGAGGTGTAGAAGTCAAAACTCTTTAGTATGACAAGAAAAATGTCACATATTCGTTCATGAGTTCTAAGCAGAACCCAAAACGCGACTCATATTTTGAGAATTTGTCTTCAGAACTACAATCTCTGGGTTACTTTTTGCCTTGCGTTGTAAAATTGGATGAATCAAATGTTATATTTCCTCTATTTTTTCCTCTTTTTTTGGCATTCTACCGTCAGTGGAACACGACCTGAGTGGAACTGCATCCCAGTGCTCCATCTGTGGAGACCGAGCCACAGGGAAGCACTACGGGGCGGCCAGCTGCGATGGCTGCAAGGGCTTCTTCCGGCGGAGCGTCCGCAAGAGCCACCAGTACACCTGCCGCTTCCAGCGCAACTGCGTGGTGGACAAGGACAAGCGGAACCAGTGCCGCTACTGCCGCCTCAAGAAGTGCTTCCGGGCCGGTATGAAGAAAGAAGGTAAGAGGCCGTTGGAAATTCACACACACACATGGCATGGTAATACCAAACACAGGCCCAGACATAAACAACATCTCATTCCTTTGATAGCATCAATAAACACCCCCAACACTCGCCCAATACCCCACCTCCCACCCAGCATCGACCTCAACCTCCAAGATCTACTCCACCACAATACTGCGATCACCTTGACAACAGCTCCAGCGTCTTACCGGCTTGCCAGCAGAGGGCGCTCCACCACTAACAGCAGGCAGGCTCCTTCCAGGTCGACACCATTGACATTACCCCCCCCCCCCCCCCCCGCTTCATTTGTTTTATTTGCTTTGTCCTGATGACAGATGGTCTATCAGCTCTGAAACATTGTCCCCCTCTGCCCTATTAGTACTGGAAATTACAATACTGTTATACAGTGTATTTAGTCTCCTTTTTTCGGGGGGGGGGGGGGGGGGGGGAGGGAGGGTTGGTAAATGTATGTGTGTCAAAAACCACTCAATATATAGCTTAAAGAGAGTAATATAGGAAGTTGAGATTGTAGTTCACACTTGTATTTAGCAAACAAAAAAAAAAAAAAAGAAACTAGAGATTGTAATTTGTCATCACTGACAAATTAAGGTGATCCGATCTTTTTTTTAATCAATGATTCAAGTCCTGATCGCAATAGGCATGACCATGCAGGTTTCATCTGTGGTCAGAGACATTGGCCGTGTGATGTTTGGATTCTCATTTAGAAAAGGGAGTCATATCTGCTATCTTTGGTACCAAATCTGTATACACTATAACGAAGATACAACAAGTACATATGACCTTTGACCCCACTTTGCACAACCTAGATGGCATCTGAGCAAAAAGTGGCTATTTTGTGAAATGATTCTTGTAACATGATCTTTGCGTGTGCAAAATATGGGAAAGATAAGACATGTATTCACCAAGATACAGGATGAAACATTTGTGACCTTTGACCCTAATTTACATACCCAAGATGTTGTCCGATCAAGTAGTTGTTATTTTATGAAATAATGTACGTGACATGAACTAAGCATGTGCAAAATATGGGAGTGATAGGGGCTATTTTTCTTGAGTTATTGCAAAGAAAGTTGCAGAAACATAGAAATATCTCAATACATCGAAGATAAGCTTTAATTTCAACCAAGTTTTTTAACATGATTCCAACATTGTATGAAGAAAGGAAGGCACACATTCGATAGCGCACAGTCTCAGCTACAACATATTAAAATCGAGGAGAAATTCACCGAAGCATAAGTGAGCTAGTGCTCGATAAAGATAGTAATGTCAATTTTCATTTCCAGAAAAACTGCACTGCCATAGAGATTACACGTAAACTGGTCAAATTTGACAAGGTTACTTTCAATCCATTTTTACGAGGTGATGCCGTCATTAAATCAAAATTGTGTTTTTACATTTATGAAAGAACATTTCATAAGCTTCAACATATTGAAATTTGGGTGAAAAATGGCAAAGGATAAGTGAGATACGCTCGAGTAAACTTGGAATTTGATGACGTCATTTTGAAAATTTACTTTTTTGACTTTATTAAGAAATTTGATATCTTTTAATCATTTTGTCAGCATAGCCAACCCATGAAATAACATGTACAACTCATCAGCTTTCAGAATATGTCAAGAAAATGGGGGGTCACCGTCCATCCTGACGAGTAAAATCCGATTTAAAATTGGCGGTTGTTTGGCATAGTTGCACTGTGTATCCCCATTGACGCACGCGCGGAATTTTGAGTTTGACGGGCCTGTATGACGTCATATTGAGTCGGATTGACTTGAAACTTGGTAGAAATATTCCTTGACATTTTGGACATCCCATCCGTGTAAAAAAACTGAAAATTTCTATTGCATACTAGCTGTGCGTGCGAATATGTGCGCGCGCGTACGCGTCCGTCCAATTTTTTCAATTTTTCAAAAAATGCTCCAAATGATCTGAAACGTGTGCAAAAAAATTTTGAGCTCGATTTGAGCATACAAATATTTCAACGCGCGCGTACGCGCGCGTTTTAAGATAAATATGAATTTTTGAGAAAATGAGTAGAACCCGCTTGACTTGAAATATATGTGACGTAATTTACATTAAAAAATTCCATTCCATTTATGAGATATGCATGAAAATGTGTTTTCATATAATGACGTCATAGTGACGTCACGGTCGACTGATCACTATGATTTTACTTGCGCTGTCGTCTTTGCGACATGATACATATATGGTATAAGTTTGACATTGATAGGCAATGCACTTTCTGAGCTAACTCTTGCACAACTTTTGCGGAGAAATAAAGAAACTAGAGATTGTAATTTGTCATCACTGACAAATTAAGGTGATCCGATCTTTTTTTTAATCAATGATTCGAGTCCTGATACTGCAAAGTCTCAGCTACAACATATTAAAATCTGAGAGAAATTCACCGAAGCATAAGTAAGATAGTGCTCGATAAAGAGAGTCATGTCAATCTTCACATCTAAAAAATTCCCTCCCATAGAGATAACACGTCATAGCGAAGATAGAAAAAGAAGTAACGTCTGTTGCCACTTGCACATGGCTTTCCCTGCCGGTGGATTTCGAGTTGATACATGCATCACCGCGTGTTGCAATATCATTGAGTTATCGTGGTCAAATTATATCATTCCGCATCCGTATCTTCTTTCCTTTAACAGGTGCGAATTATTCTGCAGTGGCTTAAATAATTTGCTGAGAAGAAATGCACCCGGCAGATAAGGTCTTAACTTTCGTTGGTATATCGTAAGACCCTGGATGGTTGGATAATGTTTCAGAGTAACCACAAGCTTCTGGCATATAGCATCAAGTCACTGTTTGTCTACCTTGGTATAAAATCGCTATGGGCGCCATGGAATCCTATGTCTCACATGCACGATGCCGAACCTTTCAAATTCAAACGTTTGATAAGCTTCCTTATTCACAGTCTGTACACTTCCGTTTAGTCCTGCAACCATGCTAATTCATTTCATTAAGATATTGTATAGCTACATCAACAAATGAGATTATAGAGAGAAGAGATAACGCTGGTGGTTCAGAAATGCGAGGGACAGAAGGAAAATACTCAAAAATCAAATCGGGTCATCTCTGTAGTTGATCTGCCGTAAAAAACGTAAACTAAGAAACCAAAAATATTCATCATAATATGAAATAAAAATAATAGTAAAAGTTATAGAAGTCGTGATGATAATGATAATAGTAATAGTAATAATGAAAATAATGATAATGATAACAACAACAACAACAGTAATAATAATAATAATGATAATAATAATCAATATCATTATAAAACAAATAATAATACAAATTCATAAAATTCTTGTGTCGAGTTGATTTATTGCAACTGATTGACAATTTGCCCTACATCTGCGTTGAAATAGGCAGAGAATTAATTAGTGTTAATGTGTGTATGTTATACACACAGCAAAAAAGAAAGTAAACACTTTTTCAAGTTTATATTTCTTATAGAATATTTGGATAAGAGTTATGTATCATATACATGAAAGGTAATGTAATTGGCTATCAACATGGTGGGTCATTTAAAATGGAAACTTTACGCATGAGTGAACACCTTCGTTTTCCTCTTCCACGGCACAAGAGTAAAAATTGAAAAAAAATGAACAAGTTGTCATTCATGAGTAAGTGTTCTTCCAAGAAACAATAAGAACAAAAACAAAATCAACACAATAAAAACATGAATTAAGCTGCAAAAATAAACCTATGATATTTATGATATCTTTGAAGAGCAAACGATTAAAAGAGGCTAAAAATAATGGAAGAAAATGAAGAATCTTCTGTCAAACCCAAATTGAAATAAAATGAGAGAAGAAGCAATATAAAAAAAAATGGTATAAGAATTTGAATTGATTTTTCAAATTAGGAAAATTTTAAGTAATATTTGGTTCTTGAATTTGTCTCCAGAATTCTTAAATTACTAAATTAAAGGATTAAAAGAAAGATTATTCATTTAATCATCTTTGTTCCCTTACTCCTATGTCATGTGAAATTTGAGTTGATATAAAATATTTTCTCCCTTAAGTTTCCCGCTTTGATTTTGTTCGAGGTTATCAAGAGATAAAGAGAAGGGAAACTTATATTTGCTATTTCATTCATGTGTTAAACTGGTCTTTTGTTATTATCCTTATCTTAAAGGGCATTTGTAAATGAAAAAGAACATGTTAATGTTTGCAATTTTTACTTTTGTACCTTGGAGGACAAAAACGAACGAGTCCACTCATGCGTAAAATTCCCCCTTATATTAAAGGACAAGTCCACCTTCATATACATAAGGATTAGAGAATGCAGCAATATTAGTAGAACACATCAGTGAAAGTTTGAGGAAAATTGGACAATCCGTTCAAAAGTTACGAATATTTTAAGTATCTGCGCAGTCACCGCTGGAAGAGAAGACTACTACAGTGTATGATGTCACATGCGTACAACTATATAAGAAAAATAAAAAGAGAATTTCACAAAACTTTACTTTTTGAATAAAGTGCACGTTTCTTCGACTCGCTACTGACGTATGTTAAGGGTAATATTATTCCCCCTGCCCTCTGAAAGAGAGAAGTCGAGTGCTCTTTTGTTATGCGAGAAAAGTGGAAATATGTTGAATTTTCTTTATTCTTTCTTTATATCGTTGTACTCATGTGACATCACAAGCTATAGTAGTCTTTTCATCCAGCCGTGACTGAGCAGGAACTTTAAAAATTCATAACTTTTTAACGGATTGTCCAATTTTGCTCAAACTCTTACCGATGTGTTCTACTAGGGATTGCTGCATTCACTCAACCCACATGTCTATGAAGGTGAACTTGTCCTTTAGTAGGTTGATAGAAGATTAGATTATCTTTAATATGGTATATAATACAATGATTTTCATCATAATCTTCTATGAAAAATAAGAACTCGAAAGAGTGTTTACTTTCTTTTATTTTCTTTTTTTTTTTTGCTGAGTGTATTAGTGTTTGTTAGTATAATTACGAACTTTATTTCCATTTCGGACTAACAAACCTTCGGAATAACGAACTCTTTTATATTTCCGGATTAAAAAGAAACAAACAAAAAATATTCTTCATCGAACATCTTGTCACGTATAACTTAAAACACGGTTTGATGCGTACTACAACAATATAAGCACTAACCGATTATACTCGTCATAGTTCGGAAGCTGCTTCAAACATGGAGATACTTGGACAATTTTTTTACGGTTTTACCCTGCTGAAGCCGTATCTGGATGATGCCACTCTTGCATCCTTGAGGGTTTTGAGCCGATAATCAAAATTGTCGCTAATTATGGTCTACAAAACCTGAAATTCCGATTTATATTTCCTTATTAATGGTGAAAACTGAAGAGAAAAAAAGATATGGTTTTACTCTATTGCGAGGTTGTTGCATATAAGCCTCATGGATGTAAGAGTTTCATCATCCTGATTCGAATTCAACATCCTCGAATTGAGGGAAAACCTCCGTTTTCGTTTCCAAGTTTTCACCATTCATAAGGAAATACATAGGACCTTAGGGTTTTGGCGACCATTTTGAATATCTCGAAATCTTATATCGATTCAGCACTCTCGAAGAAAGGTAAAAGCATCAGAAACATTGGGTGAAACTGTGAAAGGTAAGCCTCTTACACCCAGTGAGTATTGGCCATGAAGGGGAGTCAGTCTCGTTCCACACAGAAGTTCCTCTTCATATCAAGGTCAATTGGGAAATCAGACAGACAGACAGACAGACAAACAGATAACACACACACACACACACACACGCACACACACACACACACACACACACACACACACACACACACACACACACACGAAGTCAGAGAATAATAGAAATTTCATTAAAAAAAAATTCCATCAGCAAAGCTTATGAAAAGTACGTTTGCGTCTTCAAGTGCTACCAAAGGAAAGACTTATCTCTACAGACGACGTGATTCCGGACTTAAACCTGTGTGTGTGTGTGTAAATGGTTATGTCCGACCTTCTGCTGGCGTATGTTGACATTCGCTGGTTCAGTGTAAATAGATTCGAAAGGAGGCGACGTGCCGTTATCACTCGGATCATAAATCATCTATGAATAAATCTCCCTCCCTGTGATCTGCAAGTTATTAAAAAGAGACAAATAACAACCCCCCCCCCCCCCTCAAAAAAAAAAAAAGTCATGGCAATAAAGAAGTCGAAGGAATTGTCTATGTCAGAGCCACGAGAGATAAAGAGAAAGAAAGTAGCAGTCATAGGTCTTTCTTTGCACAGGATATTATGATAATTCCAGACTGAGTATCACTAGGTAATAGTTGACAGCACCACTACAGTCCCGAGGATCGCCAGTTGAGCAGTGTGACAGTGGAGGTGTGAGAGAATCACTTCCTTGGCATGTCTGATGAAATTTCACTTTCACTTTATGCTTGGTTCTTTAGCACAATAAAAAATGTAATGACGGTAATGTATCCACGTAACAGGCTTAATCAAGGATGGTTGTTCTATATGATCAGTGCACCAATACACCTGTTTGCGTCTAAGAAGTTGCACGAGTCAAGAAGCAGAATTACGTTCACATTATACAGAAAATCAGGAGGGGAGATTTGGGTTACATCACGGGTGATAGTGATGATTGTGGCACTTGTGTTGATTATGACGACAGAGGTGATGATATTGGGAGTGATGACGATGATGGCAGTGATTATGATTATGGTGATGATGATGATGATAATGATCACGATGGTGATGGTGATGGTGATGGTGATGGTGATGGTGATGGTGATGGTGATGGTGATGGTGATGGTGATGGTGATGGTGATGGTGATGGCGATGGCGATGGTGATGGTGATGGTGATGGTGATGGTGATAGTGATGGTGATGGTGGTGATGATGATGGTGGTGGTGATTACATGACTATATTGGCAGTGCTTACAATGGTGATGGTGGTAGTAATAACAATGCATGATGATGATGATGATATGCATTATAATCCTGATCATGATGATGGAGCGATTGTAATGTTGACAATGCTGATAGAAGTACTTCTGACAGTTCTAGCCAAACTGGTGAAGGACTCAGTAACGAAAGGCTCAGGGGCAATTGTGGTAGTAATGATATGAAACGAAATAACTGATGCTGATCATGGTAGTAGTGATGATGATGATGATGATGATGATGATGATAATGATGATGAGGAGGATGATGATGATGAGGATTAGAAGGAGGAAGGGGATGAGGTGGTGGTGGAGGAGGAGGAGGAGGAGGAGGAGGAGGAGGAGGAGGAGAAGGATAATGATGATTAGTTGTGGTACTGGTGCAAATATAACTGGTACAAACTTGCACAAATTAAAGTAGAATCGAATTACACGTATGTTGCCGACACAGGATGATGTTTGAAATTGTGTGAGACACGTCAATACCTTTGTTACCGAAGCCAGTAGCAGGATCAAGTGCCAAGACGAAGACCTTGACTGGGATATATCTGACTTGGTCCAGGATCGAGTGAAGGCGACTCGATGGTCCAAAAACGCAGAGGAAGTTTCGAGACTTTTCGGACTGACTACGGCGCTCGAAGGGAGGAAAAAAGTTCGGTTGCTGTTAGTCCAAGAAAGTTTGGTGGTGATTTGTTTGGTATCACTGGGGATATGTGTGACGTGTTGTTGAGTTGCCATCATCTTTTTTAATACTAGAGATAGTCAAGCAGCGTCACGCAACGTCTTGGAGACATCGAGACGATGTCGCGGTGTCGTCCGTCCAGTCGAGGACAGAATTAAAACTCAACCGCAACTAATGACGACATTGCGGGAGCATAGGGAGATAATTATCTCCAAGACTTGCTGGACAAAGACTGGACAAGGTCTCTGCAAAAACCCAACATGTTTTAATTTTCCAAACTCCCCCGAGAACTGGCGAGTCTCCGACATTTTTACCTCTGACATTTTTACTTCTGACATTTTAACCTTTGACATTGTTACCACTGACATTTTTACCTCTGACATTTTTATCTGGCACCGGCCATCCAACGGATGCTGAGCGGACAAAGCGAATGACCAGCGAATGATCAACATATGCAAAGCGATACTGCAGCAATCATGTGACGGATCTCGGCTGACACACACTTCACCAAATCCTCTTGAGCAGTCGACAGTCTCAAGTAATGTTCTGGCTATGAAAATGTCCCCAAAGAGAAGAAAGCAACATGCCAAGCACTCCTGATGTCGCTATCCTCAGTCCCCAAGATTCCCCTAAAACTGCAATCCCTCCATTTTCTTCTGATGATCATGTTGGTAGTCCAACATTCTCCATTGCGTCTGGTGCCTCCAACTGGTCCTAGCCCGGACCTTCAGTGAAAAAAAAAACAACAACAAACAAAAAAACAAACAAACAGAAGCGAACGTCGGGATTTTCACATCCCGGAGGCACAAGAGGATGCTTGTTCAGGTCATACTCAAATTGATGACCAGCTGATAAATGCTACCTGTAGTTGTCCAGATTTGCTGGGTGAATTTGGACGAATGGTGGAGGAATAAGAAACGGACGCAGAGCGAGCAAAACGTTCGAACAGTGGGTGTTAAACGAACACTTAGCGGATGGTCATTCGCTTTGTGATCCGCTCAAGATTTTGGACATGTCCAAAATCAAAATTTGGCTCCGGCGGAACTTTGCGAATCTCTACGAACAGCTAGCGGATACAGCGAACATCAAAACAGGTCATGAACGACGAGCAACGGATGTGAGCGTATCTCCAAATTTTCGAATTCGTTGGGCATTCGTTAGCTCGATCCGCTAGTGTGACGGGGGCTTAAGCGAGATAGTGAATACTAGATGAGTATATAACAAGCCCGGTTGATATACTGCATAACCCTCTGTGGCAAACCATTCTCAACAAATGAAAAGTGCGCCAAAGTATGTTGAAGTATAGCAAAATCCCCGGCAGCAAGTGAAATGACAGTGTATGTGATTAGATTACTTTAGGGCATTAATCTCCAAGCGCGACTCATGGCATAACATAATTATGATGGAAGTACAATGCACGCAGTGCCTTTACACTCACTCATCCATGTCTAATGCAAAAATGTATAAAGAATCCTGGTTCACTGATGATAGGAAAAGATTCTGCAATTCACTATTAGTACGTAGGAGGCCTAACTACGATTATTTAAGTTTCCACCAATGAAATTATTGATAGGAATATTAAAATCTAAGATGTTCTATCTCACCATTAGTTCGCATTGAAGTGAGGTAACAAAGTCATCATTTCGCTTTAGCATAAATCATCAAGAAGTGATTGGACATTGGCGCATCACAATGATCAATGTCGAGTTAGGACATCAGAGTCTGATTGACTTTTAACGACCTGGGACCATAGATGGCGCCCTGCTGGTAATCACAAGGGTTTTACTATAATACTGCCGCAGTCCGTGAAAAGACTCTGGAAGTCTCTAAAACCTACTGTATCCTCACTATCCTGCAGTAGCTCGAAATCGACGTGTTTTTTCTTGACTTCAGTCTGTAAAAGTCCATTGTACTCGTACAATTTCAATTATGGTCGGATGTACAGATTGTACGCCTCATTGTGTTCGAAAAAAATGGCTGCATTTCATGTATACAATTATGCAATGCAGGAAATGCTGGAAACTAATGAACTGAATTGAGCTGATTTTTTTAAGTGGATCAAAATAATTTCCAAGAAGGGTCGGTCTGCGAAAGCGAATGATTCACCAAAGATTTCAAATACTTTTCAAAAAGCTTGACAGAATGTAGCATCTTCAAAATAAGTGAACACGATGGCAATATTCTGTGAAGTGCGCTGATGGAAATGAGGTCGATTACAAAAGCAGCGGAGAGCTAACAAGACGCCACCGGTGACCCCACCCTATAAATAAGAGATATACGCCATTACGAAGAATAAATCAGACTATTGCAGACAACGATGAAAGGGACGTGGTGGCTTTAATCGGCCATGAAGGTGAAAAAGCCCTGGCCAACACTTGGCACAAGAGGGCGACAATTCACATAATTCACAATCATGAACTCACACGCTGTATACAACCAATACATACTGGCGATATATGTTTTTCCTCAGACGAGTATGCCAATAATTAGAGTGTGACATGAAAAGACCATTGGTGGGAAGACAGAATTTAACTTTATTTATAACGCCTATGTGTTTTGAGAAAGTACGACATCTAAATTCTATAAGGTAAGTCATTTATTAAATAATACATTTTCCCGCCCAATTTTATCAGATTTGCATTCGACTTAAACGATCCGATCATTCAAGTTTGAGTGAACTTGAATGATCACCGAGATCGACATTAAAAATGTAACTAGTTAATTTGATGTAATTTCATCAGCATGCGATTTCATGACTTTCTCACATAAAGGTGCAAAAAAGGGCATTCAAATTAGAAATGCAGGTGCAACGCATTCAAATTCCCATCAGCAATGCCGTGGAGAGCGTTAAGGTATTCAAATTCACGATTATAAGGCAAACAATTGCAAAGTATGGGCAGTCTTTTTCGTTGTTACTTTCATTCTTTGTAGTTACCCAGCTATTGTGGCTGTTTGAATATGCAGTCTTTACATACCTTGAAATGTGATTTTTTTTTTAAACTTTTACTACCTAATAACTCGTATAACCCCAGCACTTTCAAACACATACATCAATTTTACACTTTATTCATATACGATTTTAGCCTCTGCTACAGAGTATGCCTGAACATCTCGAATACGGACAAAATTAGTGGATGAAGTATGACCTCGACAACCAGCAAAACTGTTGATATAACCCTTTGGTGAAATAGGTCTATACAGCTGAGCCGAATGCGGCAACTTATGATATGGACACGGGGAACTATGGAATCGAATCAAAGTGGATCAATATGGATTTGGACGTATAGGACCCATATGGGATATGGCTATTTCCTAAATGTTGCCAATACATCAATACTGTTAGAGATGAAATGAAAGTGACAGGAAGGTCAACAGGAAAGAAAATACACCCAATACAATTAAGATAATTAAATGAGACTCTGAAATGAAAATGAAATTGTATCATCCAATCGTATAACAGTGAAAAAAAGGCCCGTAGAAGTTGTGTATGTTAAATTGAATTCGAACGTTCAAAGTGTGAAGTTGTCTTCCTATAAATGAAACTAAAACTGGTATTTGGCACGAATTTGAACGTCTATCCAGCTGGCACGAAATTGAATGTCAACTTTCAGTCGTTAAATTGAATGAATTTCTCTCTAAATTGAATGAAATAAAATCTAAAAGGAATAACAAGAAATGAAATTGAATACGCAAAGAATGAAAGTGAATCGTGAGAGTGGAGCAGTGACCAAAATCGCTTTAATTTGAACGCCTTTTCATTAACTCAAATGCAAATCTGATGAAATTGGGCGGGGAAAACCTAAATTAAAACCAAGGAATATGATTGAAGAGACTTCTTCCTTAACTGAGTCGACCGAGAGAATATTCGTTAGTAGAATTTCCAGGGTATTACTAAAGAACATGCATTTTTTTCGGGGAGGGGGGGGGGGGGATTTATCGACAATTCATTTGCTCTTATTCACTAAATGAATCTCATCAATTCAATATTTAAAGTATTAATCAATACATCAGGATTAGAGTTACATAAAAACACATTAGTGTCGTCAGCGAAGAATAAAAAAGAAAGTACATTTTGACGAATTCGATATGTCGTTAATGTAAAGAAGAATTAGGAGGGGTCCAAGTAGGATTCCTTAAGGAAGACCACAACTAACGCTTTGCATAATGTCCCAGTGCGTATCAAAGAAGGTAATGTAACTTTGGGTGGCTACTATATATTTGTTAATTATCAAGGAGAACTCAGTGTTGGTTGTGAGGAAAGGGGAACTCTTTTTCTTTCCATTGATACGTAATTATGATGACAAATATCATGCATGACTGAGCACATGAACTTTAAAGACAACAATGACTTATTGCACCTTTTCCAAGTTTGAGTGTTATAGTGTGAAGGAACAATGAATGTCTCACTGGATGGATGAGATCTGTCAATAAAAGTGGTTAATTTAACAGACCAGCGTGCATGACCATGATGACTGCAGATTTAGTTTAGCGTTTCTTCTAACCTTCTATGAGCCATAACCTTCAACAGCCACATTCTCGATAAACTTGGTCTCTCCCACACAGCGTAAGCGGTTATTCATTTTTCTCTCTTCATATTCAAGACCTGGTTTGTCGCTGCGAGTTATGTGTTGAATATGAACAGAGAAATATGGCTGCGTGGGTTAACCTTGGAGGGAGTGACCAAGTTATCGTACGGATGGCCATGTTAAAAGTTATGGACCATAAAATGTAAGAAGAAACAATATCCAAACCCAAAACACAAACCTGCATTCATACAGAGGTGTACAGGCTGGCCTATTTATTCGGCCACTTTCATTGACAGATCTCATCTATTCAATGAGACATTCACTGTTCTTTCATGTCACACGCAAACTCGGAGAGAGCGCAATTTATCATTTAAAGACATATGTCTTTAAAGTTCATGTGCTCAGTCATGCATGATATTCATCCACGTAAGTAGGTCCCAATGGAAAGAGGAGGAATCTTTCTTTCCTCACATACAATATTGTTCTCTCCACAGCTGACAATTATGAAATTGCAGCTCACCAAAATTAGATTAACCTTTTTTTTTTTTATTCGCACTGTATAACCATGGAGCTACCAAAACAAATAACCATTTAAATCATTGGTTTTTTTTTACTGCGATTAGTAACGTATCTCCCGAACTACTCCGAGGCCTTTCCTCTGATAGCATGATAAGATAATTCATTGAGAAGTATGTCATGGTCGATGGTATCAAAGGGCCTTGGAGAAGTCTCGGAAACTTCAGTTGTATTAGAGTATGATGGAATTTATCGATGGCTTTTGAAACTTTGTCAAGGAAGGTATAGTAAGCATTTCATGGGGTGTATTTTGTTTTTGCCGAAAACCAAAATTGTTTTACGAGTGTCTACAAACTTCTAAGGCCTTGAATAAACAACTTGTTCTAATAATTCCGAATAAGAGGTAAGTAAGGATATAGACCTATACAAATTTCTTTTCTTTTCTTATGTTCTGAGATTGATTTCGTTATGTATAGTAAGCATCTTGTTTTTGTTTGTTTTTCATTCGCTATTTCATATGTAAGAGCGCCATGAGCATCATCATTGATGGACTTTCAGCGCTTTATAAGAGGCCACTATTACTATTATTATTAAAAATCTTCCCTATGCCCTTTCTTAATGACCGGAAATACTTGGAAACGTTCATATCCATCTGGAAAATACCATTACTCAGATGACAAGTTCACCTTCATAGCCATGTGGGTTGAGTGAATGCAGCAATATTAGTAGAACAATTCAATGAGAGTTTGAGGAAAATCGGAAAATCCGTTCAAAAGTTATGATTTTTTTAACTTTCTGCTCAGTCACGGCTGGATGAGAAGACTACTATAGCTTGTGATGTCACATGTGTACATGTGTATATTGAACAACAAGACAAGAGAAACAACAATCAAATTAATAAACAAAATCAATATATAGACAAAGTGATGATCATGCATATACCGTATTCCGATTGAACTCTGGACACCTACTCAACTTCTTAACTATCCAATTCATTTGTGTACACAGTTATCGCCAACCTACTTAAATCTTGGCATCAGTAATTGTACATTGTTATCCACTACATTACGTTATAATCATTATGTCGCAGTCATGACAGCGTAAAACGACAGTATGCCTAGTTATGTTGAGAATACAATGCATGAGAGATGGGGGGAATCTGATTCAAAGCGACTCTGGTACAAAACTTTTCATTCACGATAATTGACAAAGAAAGTATAGAGAAGATTCAACATATTTTCATTTTTCTCGCATAACAAAAGAACACTCGACTTCTCCCTTTCAGAACGCAGGGGGAATGATATTACCCTTAACATGTATACGACTTCTCCCTTTCAGAACGCAGGGGGAATTATATTACCCTTAACATACATGTACATCAGTGACAAGTCGAAGCAATGTGCACTTTCTTCAAAAAGTAAAGTTTTGTGAAATTCTCTTTTATTTTCCTTACATCATAGTACGCATGTGACATCAAACACTGTAAATATAGTAGTCTTCTCATCCAGAAGCGGTCACAGCAAATCAGTTTATGATAGTGTGAACCCGGACGATTTCTGACAAAACCAAAGGTCATGAACAAGTGATGAATGTAGTTTGCCATATTGGTACCGAGGTATACGATAAACATGCGTTTACTATGAGCTTGAATATCTCACCTCACTTTTAGAGACGTGCCTATAGCTTTGACAGACAACTAACCAGTTATCAACGACAGATAAACTTCCAAATTCAGTTGAAAAAAAAATCGCAAACTGCTGGTTCAGCACAATGTTTTGTATCTGAAGAGTGCAGGACTGGTTGTTTTCTTAGTCTTATTCATCAAAATGCCATTTCTTTATTTGCATTTGATAATAGTCAATAGAGGTTATCATTAATGTTTGGCTTAGGACCTACCTGAAAACTGAAAGCAAATGCAAGCCTGTAATCTACGCCCTCTTAGCAAAACGGGTAGAGAAGAAGCCGGCCAAGAACGAAATGACTTAAAGATTA